>NC_140609.1:28464287-29881287 GCF_057381915.1 Diplotaxodon limnothrissa | reverse complement strand
GGACGCGTCGGACTCCGGGGTTGGGGCAGTTCTGTCTCAACAGATGGACGGTAAGCTGCACCCGTGTGCCTTTTATTCTCGCCGTCTCTCCCCAGCAGAGTGTAACTATGACATCGGGGACCGGGAGCTTCTGGCCGTCAAGCTGGCCCTGGAGGAGTGGAGACATTGGTTGGAGGGAGCAGCACAACCATTCATCGTCTGGACGGATCACAAGAATCTGGAGTACCTGCGCTCGGCTAGACGTCTCAATTCCCGGCAAGCCAGGTGGGCACTGTTTTTCGCTCGTTTTGACTTCACTATCACCTACAGGCCAGGAACACGGAACGTAAAGCCAGACGCCCTGTCCAGGCAATTCTCCATCACTGGGGAGGACTCGGACCCTGAGCCTGTCCTCCCGGCCGCCTGCGTAATTGGAGCCATCTCCTGGGAGATCGAGGGGCTCATCCAAGAGGCGCAGGAGACCGAACCGGATCCTGGCACTGGTCCACCTGGTCGCCTCTTCGTTCCTTCAGCCGTCCGCTCTCAGGTTCTCCAGTGGGCTCACACCGCCCGCTTTTCATGCCATCCTGGGGTCCTCCGCACCTGCTCGTTCCTCCGACGTTACTTCTGGTGGCCTGCTATGACTAGGGATGCCAAGGAGTATGTAGCCGCCTGTTCGACCTGCGCCCGGAATAAGCTTTCGAACCGCCCTCCACCGGGTCTTCTGCAGCCTCTCCCTACACCAGCTCGACCATGGTCCCATGTTTCTTTGGACTTTGTCACGGGCCTGCCGCCCTCCGCTGGTAACACCGCCATACTTACCATTATCGATCGTTTCTCCAAAGCTGCACACTTCGTCGCCCTCCCGAAGCTCCCCTCGGCCTTGGAGACGGCCCGGCTCCTCACCTCCCATGTGTTCCGTCTTCACGGGATCCCCGAGGACATCGTCTCGGATAGGGGGCCGCAATTCACGTCCCGTGTTTGGAGGGAGTTCTGCTCCGCACTGGGGGCCAAGGTCAGTCTGTCTTCCGGTTTCCATCCACAGAGTAACGGGCAATCGGAGCGGGCCAACCAGGAGCTGGAAGCTGCCCTCCGCTGTGTCACTTCGCACAACCAATCGACCTGGAGTGAACAGCTTCCATGGATCGAATACGCCCACAACAGCCACACATCCTCCGCCACGGGCAAGTCTCCCTTCGAAGCGTCCCTGGGCTATCAACCACCTTTGCTCCCGGCCATCGAAGGTGAGCACTCCGTTCCTTCTGTACAGGCTCACCTCCGCGGGTGCCGTCGTGCCTGGCGGGCGACTCAGGCTGCCCTGCTCCGTACTAAGGAGCGGAACAAGACCCTCGCTGACCGTCACCGGACACCGGCCCCCGTGTACACCATCGGTCAACGAGTATGGCTGGCTACCCGTTTTGTGCCGCTACGGACTGAGTCGAAGAAGCTGTCTCCTCAGTTTATTGGCCCTTTTCCCGTTGAGGCCATTGTGAACCCTGTGTCTGTCCGCCTCAAGCTGCCGCGCAACATGCGCATTCACAATGTCTTTCATGTGTCTCAGGTCAAGCCGGTGCTCTCCAGCCCGTTGTGCCCTCCCTCCAGGGCCCCGCCGCCCCCCGGCTCGTGGATGGTCAGCTGGTCTACAATATCACCCGCATCATGGACTCCCGGCGCCGGGGTCGGGGTTTTCAGTACCTGGTTGACTGGGAGGGCTACGGGATAGAGGAACGCTCCTGGGTGCCTCGAGCTGCTGTCCTGGATGGTGCCATGCTCCGGGACTTCCACCGCAGGCATCCAGGTAAGCCTGGTGGGTCACCGGGAGGCTCCCGTTGAGGGGGGGGTACTGTCATGGTCTCCGTGCCTGCCCGGTCGGCCCCACAAGGCTACAATTGCTGTTGCTGTTTTCTCCCTCTCTGCCTGGGCGGAGCTCACTGTGGGCTCCCGCCCTTGGCCCACACACACACCTGACAACACTCACCCATCATCACCGGGAGCACTATTTGAGGCTGGAACACAGATCCTCTCGTCGCTGGATGATTGTACCCCTAACGTTAGTGTTCTCACAGCTCTTGTGCTTCATATCCGTGACTTGTGATTAGTTGGTGACCTGCCTTCTCGTCTGCTTCAGATCCCCCCCCCGGACCTGCGACCTCCCTGCTGCGGGAAAGTGTGTGAGTGTGAGAGAAGAAGACGTGAGCGAGTTACCCTGTGATTTCCCCCCCGGAGTTTTGGATCCCTTCACTGTACATATATTGCACTGCACTGTAAATAAACCACACCTTGGAGATACCTTACCGCTCTGCGCTTGAATCCCTGTACCAGATCGTGACAAAACTGATATAATTCTTCTTATGTCTGTCACATCATCCTTGAGCCGGCTTTTGTGTTGCCTCCCGCCCACATTCTGAGTTTATTTCAAAACATTTCCTCTTTTGATGTACTCGCCCATCAATGAAGTTAGCGCTCGAGTGACAGAGAGTGAAAGAGAGACTCTGACACGTACGTTAACAATCTTCGCCATTTGTAAGTCAACTGCTTGCACTCATGTGCGGTGTGATATTATTCTGTTATTATATGTTACCTTATAGATGTAATCAAAATAGTTGAATTATGATATTGTTGTAGATCATATTATACCCTTTAAAATAGAGTGTGTGATCTGTATGTAGTTTAGTTCTCATTATACTTTTGAGTTAACAGAACATATTCACATATTATAACAAGATAACAAGACCGACCAGAATAACATCTCATTGTGCAACTCTATTAGATAATATATTTACAAATATAATAGAAGGAAAGATAAAAAGTGGGCTGTTAATCAATGATATAAGTGACCATTTACCAGTCTTTGCATCGTATAATTGCCATTATAAAGTGAACAACGATGGACATAAGATTATTTACAAAAGAATAAGAACAGAGAAGACCTTAAATTGTCTTAGAAATGAACTTTTAAAGCAAGATTGGAATATTGTATATGAACAAACAGAAGTTAATAAAGCTTACGAAGGATTTTTAAGAACATTTAACACATTACTTGATAAAAACTGCCCAGTAATTGAAATCAATAGGAAACACAACTATGCAGGAAGACCATGGATGACAAAAGGACTACAAAATGCCAGCAAAAAAAAGAATACCTTATATCGAGAATTCATAAAAAAGAGAACAATAGAAACTGAAATGAAGTATAAAACTTACAAAAATAAATTAACTAATATAATGAGATCCTGTAAAAGAGAGTATTACATTAAAAGGTTAGAACACAATAAAGATAACACAAGAGATATATGGAATGTATTAAACAGAATAATCAAAAATGAATCAAGGAATAATGATTACCCTGGGTACTTTATAGAAGGGACAAGAAGTATTAATAACATGGAGGAGATAGTAAATGGCTTTAATGAATTCTTCGTAAACATAGGGTCAAAACTGGCAGAAGAAATAAAGGTTGATGGAATAGAAAGGGACACTGGTGAAAATATTGAAAGGAATAGTAGCTCAATGTTTTTAAGAGCAGTGGAAGAGAAAGAGATTTATGACATGGTTAGAGGACTTAAGAACAAAACCAGTACAGACTGGAATGATATTGATATGGTAACGGTAAAGACAGTTATTGATGGTATCGTAAAACCATTAAAATATATATTCAACTTGTCGTTTCAAAAAGGAGTTTTTCCACAAAAAATGAAAGTTGCTAAAGTTATTCCCATTTACAAAACCGGTGAAAGACATAATTTTACAAACTATAGACCAGTGTCAATACTCTCCCAGTTCTCTAAGATACTGGAAAAACTCTTCATAAAAAGATTTGACAGTTTTGTGGAAAAATATGAATTAATGACAGATAGTCAGTATGGGTTCAGAAACAACAGATCAACAGCTTTGGCACTGATAGATTTAATGGAAAAGATAACGGAATGTATGGATAATAAGAGGTATGCGCTCGGAGTTTTCTTAGATCTAAAGAAGGCGTTTGATACTGTTAATCATGAAATTCTATTAAAAAAACTGGAAAAGTACGGGTTTAGGGGAGTGGTTTTGGAATGGTTAAAAAGCTATGTAGGGAATAGGCAACAATATGTACAAATAAATGAATATAAATCTAATTTGATGGATATAGCTTGTGGAGTACCTCAAGGTTCAGTACTGGGTCCAAAAATGTTTATTATGTACTTAAATGATATCTGCAGAGTATCGGAGATTTTAAAGTTTGTAATATTTGCAGATGACACAAATATACTGTGTGCAGGTGGGGAATTGCCACAGGTTTTGGAAATGATCACACAGGAATTAACGATATTAAAGAAGTGGTTTGATATAAATAAATTATCATTGAATCTCGATAAAACCAAATTTATGTTGTTTGGAAACCAAAAGAAAAACATCGAAGTAGAAATATGTGTTGACAATGTATATTTAGAAAGAGTAAATGAAATAAAATTTCTTGGGGTGATCATTGACCACAAGCTCTGTTGGAAGCCACACATTACTTATGTTCGGGGGAAATTGGCACGGGGCATTGCCGTCCTGGGAAAAGCAAAGCATATGTTGGATCAGAAAGCACTGCACATTTTATACTGTGCTTTACTACTGCCATATATGAGCTACTGTGTAGAGGTCTGGGGAAACACATACAAAAGTAACACACAAACAATAACTATAATACAGAAAAGGGCCATTAGATTAATAAATAATGTAGGGTACAGGGACCATACAAATGCACTCTTTGTCAAAATGCAAGCTATTAAATTCCAAGACTTGGTGAAGCTTAAAACAGCGCAAATAATGTATAAAGTCAGAAATAAATTGCTTCCCAAAGAAATCTGTAAATTGTTCATAGAAAGAGAAGGTGGGTATAACTTAAGAGGGAAATGGAATTTAAAAATACAAAGTGCTAGAACAACTTTAAGAACTATGTCAATCTCAATTGCAGGAGTTAAATTATGGAACAGTCTAACAGAAGAAATAAAAGACAGTCAAAACATAAAACAGTTTAAAGTAAAATATAAAAACCTAATTTTAAATAAGTATAAGAATGAAGAAAACGGGGTTAACCCAGGACGGTAATGTTGCTGGTAATGGTGTTGCGGTTCTTTTTTGGTTGTTTTTTTGTTTTTTTGTTTTGTTTTGGTTTGTTGTTTTTCCATAACTTGTGTATCTGCAAATATACACATTCTGTATTTTTCATATGAAAGAAACTATACTGTGGTGGGGCTTGCTAATTTCTTGTTTTCGATTTATGTATGTTATGTTTTGTTTTACTTCATATGTTTATATGTTTCATATGTTGTTTGTTTAATTTAAGACAAAAAAAATTAAATGAATGAGAGGTAAAACTTGAGGGGGTAGGGACAAATAAGTAAATACTTCAGCCTACTCCTTTTCAAACAAATAATGGAATGATATTTTGTAATGATTGTGAAGGCACATGTTTGAAATGTTTGAAATAAAAATGAACTGAACTGAACTGAACATATTAGTTCATTAGATAAAGGTGCATCCTTGATCTGCTGGGAATGTGTTACACTGTTTTCTTGACATGCTTAATTGTTGAATCATGAAGAGAAGGTTGTAAGCAGGAGACTCTGTGTCTAAAGACAGGGGAGATAGATAGACCACATTCCACACCCCCACCTTACAGAAAGCAGAGAAACAACTGCCGAGGTCATAACTTAGGCGCTGTAACAGAGAAAAAATGTGATGTTTTGGCTTTTACGACTAGCTGGGGGCCACTAGAGACTATAAAAAGCTGAGCAACCCGTCACCATTTTGAGACATGTGCCTGACCCTCTGGTAGCATCTCTCCCGTCCGGACGTTGTAATGCTCTGACTGTTGAATTGTATGGAAATAAATGATTGTTGATTGAGCATTTATACACCGAGTATTGTCCCTCCTTCAGCCCAAAGATTCAAAGAACTGCGTGTTTTCAACAACTTGGTGCCGTGTGACCCGGATCTTTGGTGTGCTGAGGAGGTGTAGATTTGGCCTTTGGTGAGATCGTGGGGCAAAGTGAACAGAAGGCCGGCCTAAAACAGAAAGGTAAGCACAGCCTGTTGTATTATAAATACCAAATGTGCATATTGGGCTTTCCAAATTAATCTGTTCGCTGAGTCACATGTATTTTCACAGTAAATTTGTCGGTGTCTGGTTTTTGGCGCAAGATACTAACAACATAAGTTGAGGCTGAATTCCAGTGTGTTAAATAAACTGCTTCTACCGAGATACTAATAACATACTACGTTGGTCTAGTTGCAGTAATCTGCTTCTACCGAGATACTAATAACATACTACGTTGGACTAGTTGCAGCCACTTTACCTTCCACATTTAATTTTGTCTAATACTGGCTTCTGTAGCAATAATACATTAGAATTTATTCTGAAGACGCGGCCATTAGTCCAGTACATTGAAGTCGAGGTTTGTTTAGTTTGTTTATGGTGTCGGTTACGTCCTGGCTCTTGCCGGCTATGAAATAGAAGTTGATTTAAGGAAAAGCAGATGCTGGCTTCACGGTGCGGTTGAACGCTGGCAACGCGAGAGCGAAACACGTCCGTAGGTTTGGTTTATGATATGGCCGTGTTCCGGTGGTGCGGCCGTGAAGTGCAGTAGTGGTTGGTGCTAATTTTAGTACATTGAACAGAGGCTTGACGGTGGTTTGTGGCGTCAGTCGAGTTTTTTTTTTAAGGGCTGCGGTCATAAAACAAAGTAAAATTTTACTTGCCAAGAAGTACATAGAGCAAAACCTGGTTTATGATGTCGGGTATAACTTCGGGGATGCAAGCATCACTTTTATGATGCGACTTTGCCCCGTTGTGGCGGTCATAAGCGCAGAGAAAGGGGTATTTTGGTCTATGGTGCAGTGTGCTTTAAGAAGATCTAATAGTTGAGCTCAGAGGTTTCTGTGTAAAATTCCCGCTGAGGAAAAGTGTTGTGTGTGAGTGTGAAAGCGCGCTCTGGGTGAGAGTGTGTGTGTGAAGCTGCGAGGCGCGCTCTGGGTGCTGTCTTGTGGGTAAAGCGCGCACTGAGTGAGAGTGTGAGTGAGGCGCGCTCTGAGTGTGTTTTCTGTGTGGAGTGTGAAGCGTGAACACAGTGACAGTGACGGTTGGTGTGTTTGATTAGGAGGACATTAGAGCAAATACACATTTTAGGATCAAAGGTTGATGCCTAGTGTACCTGTGGAACTTTGCCCTAGGAGTGGCGACCCTCCTGTCCGTGGACGCGTGGCCAGGACCGGCGTTGTCCGGGTGCCGAGGTGGTGACTTGGGGAGGTGAGGGCCCCCGCATAGCTACGGAAATAACACTGGAACGGCCGTGTAATCACGGGTTCACATTTATTCCGGACTAGAACAAGACACATTTTGCGACCAAACGTTGAGTCTAGATTAGTAAAGAAATATAAAAAGGTTGAATTCCTCGTTTCAGTGGTTGAAATTGTTGTGTGCCTGTCCCCTGACGAGTGTGAAATTAAAATAAAGAGGGAATTTGGAGCCACATGGAGATAGACGGGCATAATTGGGTGTATTACTCTGTGGTGTAATAAAAATAAAAAGGAGAGATAGTAAGAGGTGTGCAGTGGAGAATTATGGAGGAGTACAGAGAGGAATGTGTTGGGAGACTGGCGTACAGTTTACGCTGTCAAGGTAGGCGTGTTGCCTGCTTATCGGTTTAAAAGTGATGAAAATGAAATTAAAATAAATCTCTTAGTGTGTTAATACAGGAAGCTGCGGACCTGGACCAACTGCCCCCACAAGCACAGCGGCCGAAGCAAAATTATAGGTAATGGGAACCACACCCAGCACGAATCAGCAGCTGTGAAACAGACAGCAGCGAGGAGAGAATTAGAGGAGAAATTAAGAGAAGTTTTAACACATAAAATTGGGGCCAACGGACTTGTGGAGGTTGGGAAGGCGTCCGGAGCATCACAACAAAAAGGTGAAACAAAAACACACACAAGCAGAGAAATCTGAGAGAAAGGCTCCTTTTAAGGTAACGCCTAGTTTGAGAAAAGATAAAATTAACCTGCTTTTATACAAATGCACATACACGCAATGAAGAAACAGCTTACACTCATGAACACGTGAAGATTTTCCAGCAAGGTTAAAGAAAAATTAACATACTTAAATGATGAAGTCTATACATTACTGACAAAGAAACCCTCTGGGTTGCAGGACAACAATTTAACTAAAAAAAAAAAAAGGAACACTGGTCTAACCAACCAGGCAAGACACAACAAATTTAGTGGTTAAAAGATTCAAATTGTGACATGTTTTCTGTTGATTGATTAATAAAAGTGATTACTGAATGAAAGAAAGTTCCTTTTTTGGGCTTTTAAACATGATCTTAAGAATTTTAACATATACCGGTGTTGTCCTGTCAACTTGGTGGGTTAGGAGTTGATTATATCGGGAGACAAAAAACAAAAAAAGGGGGAGAGAAGGCTGACATAGGGCCTGGCCCCATTGTCTCCCCTCTGAATAACACAGCCAACACAACAACATTTTCCTGTTCGTTTGTTTTTGTTTTTGTTTTTTGTTTGTTTTTGTTTTGTTTTGTTTTTGTTTTTTCTATACATATTTAATTACAGGCTGCTTTGCCGGCCCTGAAAGCCGAGGCTGACTGGACTCCTGCTCTCCCCCATACGTGACACTGACCAAATGCTGCAACAGCTGGACCCACAACAACGACCTGAGAATGTCAACAGACCTGCAGGAATGTGATCTCATGCAGCCGAGACGGAGAGCACTAAACCTAAGGCCCGTTTCACTACACGGGGGAAAAATTCCCAGACTGCGTCAGCTGACAGAGCTGTGACGAGACGCCCGCCAAGCCCGAATGAAAAGTAAGGCCGAGCGAAAGAATGCTGACCTTGATAACTTTGCATTCACACTGTGCAGGACAGTGATGGACCAACACGGATGATCGGGTGGCGAAAAAGGGCGTGACCGAGACAGGAGGAGTAACTGAGGTCAGAAGGCACCTCAGAATGGACAAAAACACAGAAGAAGATGCAGGTTTCACCTGCGGTGAACATCGACACTGGAGAAAGGACTGCCCCAATTGGGGTCAGAACCAGGACGGACTGAATTTTGAGCAGCAGCAGCAGCAGCAATGGTCGCAAACAAACTGAAAAAGGAGGGGGGCAGGACCCCAGGGCACGCTTCAGGCCGTGGTTTACCCAGAACACCAGAACAGGAAAGTGATGAACACAAACACCCACACAAACACACACACACACACACACACACACACACACACACGGGAATGTTGATTCACTGAGAAGTGATGCACACATACACATGCACACGCTTGTGCAATGAAGAGTGATCCACACGCACACACACATACACGCTGATGCAATGAAGAATGCTTTGCTTATGCTGATATGCAAAATGCTGCACACAAACATCCCAATGCATAATTTTTATGAGGAGCCATTGATTTCCATTGATTACCATTGATTACTTAGAATGTGTTATATGTCACCTAGAAGGCATTTATGTAGAGTTAATAAGGTCTAAAAAAGTTTGGTTATGAAAACAATGTCTGTGCGTGATGTCTGTTTATGGCTCAAGGCCTTGACTGAATTCTTTGCTGTGCTTCACACAGCCCTGATGAGGAACAGTGGCACAGAGTGAAAATGATGAATTAATAGTGTAAGGTTAGGTTGGAGTACGGCATTTTCTGTGATTGAGTTTTAATTCAAGGAGGAACAAAAGGTGTTACGGCACCTGAGGTTCTCATTCCCACACAATATTGTCCCGGCAGGAAGCAAAATGTTCCTGTGAATTTCTGGTTGATTGTTTGGTTTTGTTTAGCGCTAGCTTGATTTTATCAGTGAGCTTTGGCTTGTGTTCTTTCTCGTAAGCGAGAGAGGGATAGTTTTATGCTTGGACATGTCTGCAACGGGCCCTAGTTTGTGTTATTTTAGTAGTATTTTGTTGGTTATGTCTGTTTTCGTTTTTGTTACAGTGCACTGGAGAAAAAAACATCTGAGAGGTGTGATCCACCGGTGGTGATATGGTGATATGGTGATATGTTGATATTTTGTGAGTTCATGATTTAACAATCAGCTCTTTAAACCAGGCCTGAAAGATTGAAATTTAAAGCGCTATGAAATATTCTTACAAAAACAGTTGCAAAGTGTGCTTCTCCATGATTGTAATTGGCTTGGGAGAAATTCACTTATAGGGAACACTGAGAAGTTCTGAGTCTAAAAGGATTGCACCGAGTCAATCCGGCCCAAAAAACAACAAGGAATTGTTTTCCTTTAAAATGATGACGTCATCTTGCTGGTGATGGAGGCTCGAATAGGTTGCGCGGGAGACTCCATTATCAGCAACATCTGGTATGAATGTGTAGGGAGGTATGCATGTGAATGGACTGTGATGGACTGACAACTAAAAGTTTTGACTGACTTGATACTGAGACAATGACTGCACCCACTGTAGGATTAGTAAATGCCAATAAACAAGTCACCCAGCCGACAAGAGAAGGGTGGATGCTTCGCTTTGTTTTGTTTTGTTTTTTCAGGAGCAGGAGGATAAGAGAGACTGGAGGAGGAGACTCTAGCTTCACATAAGTATGAACTGCAGACTTAACACTGTGGTTGCTGATTTTGAGTTACTGATGTTTGCATCAAGAAAACTGTGCTATATTAACTGTGTTTTGATTAAGGTATCATGTTATATTATTGGGAATGCCAAATGCTACAGTGGAGAAGACTTTTGATATCACTCATGACTGGAATATGTTACTATTAACCACAGCAGGCCACTGTAAAAAAGTCAATTAAATTTTATAGAGGAAAATCGCCAAAATTGAACAATACCTATGAATGACTGGCCACATTCAGAATAGAGATATGCAATAATAAACATTGGTCCACGTGATTTAGGTTCTCACTTGAAATAGTAAGTTATTAAATGTAGAATATAATCGACAGGGACATTTGATAGGATGTGGTACTGAAAAAGAACAAGAGCAAAGTAAATAAAGAAAATATTGTGTTTAGTTTGGATAAATTCAAATTAAAATGTACCATTACACTCAGAGGATCAATATGGAATAAAACATATGCAAAATTTGTAGGAAGTACATGACTGATAACTGTTCTGTCCTGAGCGTTTGTTTCCAGAGCACCCACTTGACCACACCAACAGTTTCTCGCCACCGAGGAGGGGTACTTGCAAAAAGAATAAAATAAAAATCTGAGTTTAACAAAACAGTTTGAATGTAAATATCAAGCTTACCTTTCTTTTTCCATGAAATGTGCTAGTGGGCACGCCAGCCATTTTGAAAAGGTGGGCAAAACAATTGGCAAGGCCACACCCCCACACATGTGATATAATTTTAAAGGTACTGTTGCCCTCTCTAAGAAACATCAGGAATTAGAGGAGTGGCAAGTAGAGTATGCGAGCTACAAGCAAAAACTAAAATGTGTACTACAGTGTGCAAAAATGAAATACTGGGTCATCAGGGGGTCATGAGGGACATTTATAAAACTAAAAGTCCCACTAACCTTAAAGTGCACTTGAAAAGCCCACACAAGAAGGTTAACCTAGCTTACCTAGAAGACCTCATCAGGGGGAGCACACTCCCCCTCCTTGAAGAGCTCACCCACTCAACCCGCATCCCCAGAAAACAGCTAACCCCAGATAAGGCAGCGTGATGTATCCCGAGACAACAGGACTGGGACATCTAAATAAAGGTGTGAAACAATCGCCTTCAAAAGGTTATCAATTCACTTGAACCAAAATTAGGACCACACGGTGCGGCAAGAGTTAATAGTTATTAGTCTCAACACCCAAGGATAACCAGAAGAGCATGACTGATATGATGGAACTGGGATTTTGTTACACTTAATTTTTGCAAAACACAAATAAAACTAAATTGAAACTAAGGATTTTCAGAAAATAAAAACTACACTAAACTAGCAAAGAATTGGTAAAAACTAATTAAAACTGATATAAAATTGAAAATCTGAAGTCGAAGCTAAATAAAAATAAAAACTGATGAAAATTGCAAAACTATTACAACCCTGGTGCAGAGATTGGCAAATCTGACCAGGAAACGTTATAAAATGGATTGTCAGGATAGTCAGCGTTAAAGCCACTTTTGACAGTCCATACTAGGATGGCATTGGACATCTTCGGGGCAGAAAAGGGTTGGTGTGACCAAGGTGTGGTTTGGCTTGTTGTATGTACATTTCAAAATGTTACAGCTCTGGATGGACCAGTTACCAGGGCATGGAAGGATGACAGACTTTATTACATGAGGAGAAGGGACATTTTCGGGATCGAAGATCCTCAGGGATGACAAGGCTGGAGCAACGGTACTCGAGAGAAGAATTTCTGATACTTTCTGAGATATGATGTCACCAACCTTCTCTTTTAATTGTCTAGCTCCAATGAATTGACACATGGGAGTGTGTCAAAAAGGGGGAGTTGAGTTTGAACATCAAACAATGGTGATATGAAAATTTCTATGAGTTTATTTTTGTGTTTAATAAATTAGCTATGGTAAAACTTAAGCTTATAATGTGTTAGACTTAGAAAGGGTTCACTAATTTTTGATTTCTTTTACACACACATAGATTATGATTAGAATAAGTCCTGAACATAATATTTTAAACCAAATTTGAATCATTAGAAGAACAATGGATAACAATATTAGATTATCAAGGCTAGGGAGAGAGGTGTTTTGGTTTTCTGTCTCTTGCAGAGAAAGGAACAGACACCAGACGGGGACCCGGAGATGTGAGGACCCTTCACAGCAGGGACAGATGTAGGGACTGCCGAGACAGCAACTGGGGTCAAGTGTCATGACGTTTGGGCTCCTGGAGAAGATGGATCCCACAAACACAGCAATAACCATGAAGGGGTTGGCGAAAACCAGGAACACCAGACCAACGAGGTTCGAGAGGCTCTTGGCAAAAAGGGGGACACGCCGGTGAACCCAAAACACACAGATCCTTGTTTGAAATCGGGGCAGAATAATCCCCAGAACTGTGCAATGACTAAAGGGTGGTCTAACCCCGGAGGTCGAAGAAAGAAGCTGAGAATCACCCAACTGGAAGACACTGGTAGCTGCAGCAATAAAAATAAAGGTTAAAAGCTCCTTAAACAGAGGTTCTAGTCTAAGTACATTTGAAAGCTATTAGGTGGCATCAAAGGGGGTGGAAAACTGGAGCACCAAAATAAAGCTGTGGGAAAATGGGGAGTGATGGGAGTGTCATCTGTAACTGCTGTTATGGTTGTAAAGCTAACTTTGCTTGCATCTGAACTGCGTGAACACAGAGGTCATCCCCCATATGGTCCACCCGTTAAAGGGGGACAGAGGGCCTCAGGATCAAGAAAACCTGGACCTTGCAACGCTGAAGTGCATGTTATTAGTGATCTCTTTAATGAGAGATCAAAAGAGGGTATTGTGATATTATTCTGTTATTATATGTTACCTTATAGATGTAATCAAAATAGTTGAATTATGATATTGTTGTAGATCATATTATACCCTTTAAAATAGAGTGTGTGATCTGTATGTAGTTTAGTTCTCATTATACTTTTGAGTTAACAGAACATATTCACATATTAGTTCATTAGATAAAGGTGCATCCTTGATCTGCTGGGAATGTGTTACACTGTTTTCTTGACATGCTTAATTGTTGAATCATGAAGAGAAGGTTGTAAGCAGGAGACTCTGTGTCTAAAGACAGGGGAGATAGATAGACCACATTCCACACCCCCACCTTACAGAAAGCAGAGAAACAACTGCCGAGGTCATAACTTAGGCGCTGTAACAGAGAAAAAATGTGATGTTTTGGCTTTTACGACTAGCTGGGGGCCACTAGAGACTATAAAAAGCTGAGCAACCCGTCACCATTTTGAGACATGTGCCTGACCCTCTGGTAGCATCTCTCCCGTCCGGACGTTGTAATGCTCTGACTGTTGAATTGTATGGAAATAAATGATTGTTGATTGAGCATTTATACACCGAGTATTGTCCCTCCTTCAGCCCAAAGATTCAAAGAACTGCGGCCATACAGATCTTTGTGAGCACTTGCGGGAGAGCAACAGTGCGACGACTCTTTGGGTTAATTACAGCGTCACCTGCAATACTCACGCACGCAGAGGGCATGTGGTAACGTAGTTTGCAGACGAGGAGAGATACATCTGTATCCGCACTGTGTGTGTGCTTTCAGATGTTTGACATAGTGTGTGCTCGCGTGTGCATGTGTTAATGTCAACAGAGAGTGCAGTGGGAGAGGCTCATTGTCTTTGAAGACGCCAGAAAGAGATGAAAGGGCTCTCTCTCACTGATGCTTCTCTTCCCTGTTATCCCTCTCAACATTTCTCTCCCTCCCTAATCCAATGACGTGCCTAGCTCTCTCCCCTTCCCCTCCCTTATCCACGCATATTGTTGTATTTACATGCATAGGCCACATCAACCTCTTCTTAAAGGAAAATAGATTTTGTGGAAGTGAGTCCTGAAGCACTTTTGCCACGTTGATTGCCCCAAGGGGTTGGCAAATGGATGGATCTTTCCTTTACACACATAAATACACACAGAGAGATACAAGTTAATATTTTTGTTCTCCATCAACATCCCTATATCCACAAGCATCCCAACAACTGCTGAACAACCCTTAAAAAATAGATTTTTTTTTACTGCTTTGCTTCCCCCACATGAAAAGGTACAACACATTCTCTCCCTGTACTTGTCACATACTGATGCATGGTCAGGACTCTTTCCTCTCACATTTTAACACACCGAGTACCTATTTAGTGTGATTATTCAACATGCAGTATACTGGTCCAGAATACCTTTTTTTGTGGCTGATAATGAATAACAACTGACAAAAAGTACACATAGGAAAGTAGGTGGTGTGACGGATGCAATAAATCACAGAACTTCTAACGCGAACACAGCAGTCCCACCCGGGACTTGTGCTTTTAGACTCTTCTTTTTTTGCTGCTGTTTTGTTTGGGCACCAAAAAGACTAGGCACTAAAAACTACTTGGTTAGGTTTAAAAAATGTAAGCTGTTCTGAACTCACATGTGGTGCTTTTTAGCTTTTTTCAGTTCAACAAAGCCCTTTACACACACAGTTGCACATTATTGACTGCCATGCAAAGTGCTCGCTTGCTCTCAGGAGCAATGCGAAATTCAGTATTTTGCCCATTTGGGTAACAAGTTTCTTCACCATTTCCTCCAGTGATGCATTCAGAGACACTGGCAGAGTTTACTTGCTGTGTGTTCTTAGCTTCTGTTTTTAGATGTTTAGGGATCTATCGAAATCAATTAAACTATCCTGCATGAAGACAAAATGATGCTACCAAAGGGATATTCGGTGCTTTAAAATGCAACACTTAAGGTTCCTGAGCAAGTGTCAGTATGGGACAAAGTGGAAGTGAAATCGGGCTGGTAAGGTTCGATGTGAAGAAAATAAGATTTAAAAAAACAAAATAGAAAGAAAAATAGAGATGCAGAGAGACATTTCAAGCAAACACCACTGTACTTTGGTACAGGATACAGGGTTGAACTACAAAAGTACAACATGGTGCAATGGGAATAGAAATGTCTTTTCTGGGGAGAGGTTTATAGTGGGGAAAATGTTGTAAAATTCAGGTGAATTGGTCAAAGTGGGTATTTTTTGGTCTTTGTTTTGTATTTAGGTGTGTCCAGCATGAATGTGCAGTGAATTTCAAAGGTGAGACGGATTATATAAATCTGTGAATTCAGCCTAGTAGGTCAAACCTAGTAGGTCGAATTAAGATGGATCCTGATATGTCACAATGTCAACAAATAATGTACAAAAACATGATAGAAAGAAATGAAAAAGATCAGATGGTGTCACTCAATGCACACTCAATGTGTGGGATGGTTAGCAGGTAGAGCTATTGTCTTTACAGTGAGCACATTACCTTTTTTTAGGGTGAATTAACACAAAATGCCCAGCCTGAATTGCCTCCATTTGTCCATTTGCTCTGTGTCTGAACAATCACTTAGACAAACTCAGTTCACAGTAACTGGATCACTTAATTTACTGTTAGGTTGCATTTAGCTCAATGCACTGGGGTCTGCCGACACCTCCCCACCACCTGGTTTCTCCTAGTACAAATGAGACAGCGTTAGCTGTTCAATTACTGCGTTAGTATAGAAGCAATGGCACAAGGGTGGAGCAGTAAAGGGCTGAGGATGGACCCCCTCTTGTCAGTCTATGTCCGACTGACAAGCTCAGTGTCTTATATTCATCAGGAGCAGCCTGAATGTCAGAGAGGAGAAGAGATTAGTACAGTGTCCGCCTTGACGAAGGTTAATGCAGGAGCAGGCAAACCATTTGCAATCCAAAAGTACATTAATTACTGTCAGAATCTGTGTGTGCCGGTTTCAACAGTGACTATTTCACCAGCTTCACTTTTTTTCTGTGTTTGTCTTTGATTCGTGGTTTTAAATCTCGTTTTAATAGGGATCATCTTTTGCTCTCCTTATTCTATTTTTCTCTTTGAATACTCATTCACTGTGCCATTAGAAAGGGCAGGGCATTTTATTTTAGTTTTTCATTCGTTTTTTGAGTAGACACACTGGAAGCCTCGGCCAAAACACACCCACTGCTGCACGTTCACTCTGCAAGGCCAAAATATTCTTTAATGTAAGTTCTGAATGTGAGAAACGTTTCCAGTCAGAGTCGGTTTTACTTTTATTCAGATACAGACAAACTGGCCTTTCAAAACGTACAATTCGGTTGATTGTAATTTTTGAAAGTTTAAAAAGTATCTTCTCCAAACCGACAAAGTATTTTTAACTGGTGATTAGTGGAAGACAGTGCCACAACTGCTCAACCAGTGTGCATGGCTAAAAGGATTCAGTAATTTGCATATGAATATCTTGGATTTCTTCCATTCACCATATTTTCCCTAGGTAGCTAGTTCATCTCTTAATGAGCAGGCATACTCACTCTTTCCTAGGGTGTTAAAGCATTTCACAAACCATCTTAACTCAATACAAAAGGGAACTAGAGGTAAGAGCAAAGTGCTGTGCAACATGAGGCCTTTACTAATTTAGCAAAATAATGCTGTGCGCTAATACAGGGCAAACTTTCAATACTAACTCAATATAGCATTCTGAAATGGATGTTTTGCATGAATAAAAATTAGAATAACTAATATCCATGAAGAATAGGATTTACAAAGTTAATTTTAGTCACAATTTAGGGAAAATAAGCACAAAAATGTTATGGTTAAAGAAGCACATGGCTAAAATTGATGAAAAAAGACCCTGGATGCTTTTTTATTTCTATTTTTACAGCGATGAATAAGAAGATTTCTATTTTTTTTTTTAAATGTCACGATTCAAGAATGTTGATTTCATTTGAAGGAAAACCAAGCTAACGACACAAAGCCTGAGAAAAAAGAGGTGTTGGGAGGCCAGAAGAGTCTGCTGCTAAAGCTGAAATACCTTATTTTACTTGTCACAGTTGCACACTTCCACAGTCGTGCCAGGAACACATCACTATGGTAAATTATGTGAAACGCACAGGTAGCATAGTGCTGTAGGTTTTCTAACAGTACCTCACATTTACAATGATGGTCTTAGGCACTAAAGAATGTTTTATATTAATATTTTGCATTGCATATAAAATAAACTCGCTGTAGATGAGGTTCTACGTCGATCCAAGAGGTCCGAACCTCTTCAAGGTCATTTAAAAGAGGAAGGATGACAATAGAAGACTTACACTCTGTAGAAGAAGAATATATTTATTTCATCTGCTGCTACTATTCAAAAGCAAACAATAAATCTCAGCTACATACTATGTAGCATGTCATCAATAGCCAATCAAGTGCAGGGGTGAATTGCAGCTCAGAAAAAACCTGGTGGTCCAACACACATTCTTAACATAGCACCTGCTACAGGTGCTATGTTAAGAATGCAAAGATCGGTAGTAAAGCAATTTGTACCAGGCTGCATGCTGACATTGTCTGTCTTGTTTTATTCAGCACAGGATCTCCACAACTGATCCAACTGCGACACAGCTGAGTCACGTCTCACTGTTGTGAAATAAAAGGTGGAAGATGGAGGAATCCACCCACTGAAAGGTTTGCATAGTCAACAACTAAGGGAGAAAAACCTCAACAAGGTCGAAACTGCCAATAAGTCCCTGTTGTGAGCCAGTCTGATGAGAAAAACAGCACTGCTAACTGACCACAGATGTGCCCACACCCAGCTGGAGTTTCTAACAGAGAAAATTGCACAGTAACCTCTTCTATCTTCCCTTTGTGTTACTTACCTACAAACTCTAGCTGTGGGACTCCAGGTTATCATGATATGATCCACCGTACATGCAGCAGGTAATTGGTTAAGCTACTGTGGCATCTATAATAAGCATCTCAGGTCTACAATCAGCATTTTAATTCATATATCCATTGTGATTTTCTGGTATTACCATCAGTCAGCCTAAGCCAGGCGCATGTTCACAGAAAGTCTATTCTCATTTCAATTAGGGGTGTCAAGGTGGTTTAATCTGGAATCAGATATGGCAATGTTTGAGAGCTGCACGCAGTTGTAATTAAGGCCCAGTGGGAGCTGTGGCCCCAGAGAGAAGCAAAGGCTCTGAGGTCAGACTACAATCACTGCCTTCACATGTGGCCTGCCTGCCTTCCTCAGTACCACAAAGAAATCTGAACCTCAAGCCAGGTGACTTTATTATCAGCAGCCTAATTGGGAAAACATGCTTTTCATTGGCTGGGTAATGACTGTGAATAGTTTTATAGCTTGTCAAACAACAGGCTATTTTCAATTACCTGCAGACCCAAGTGTTCGAATGCCGTGAAATTGAGCAGTGGAGGAGCTTTTTTTTTTTTTTTTGTTAAGGCTGCTGATGTGCTTAAATCTCTCCATTTGGAAAATGGACCCCAAACACTGATGGCTCTAAAATCACTACTGAAATTGTGAAACCTGACAACACTCAGATAATAATAACAAGATCAGATATGTTTCCATCAGCTTGGTTTTGTGCACATTTTCAATTTGAGGAAACGAGGAAAAAGCTGAAACAGTGGCTGATAAATAATAATAAACAGAAGATGAAATACTGTAAAAAGGGTTTCTATTTAGGTGACAGAAAAGCAAAAACACTGAATGCAGAGAAGGCTGATAGAAACACATGTCACACTTACTTCCACTCCAACAGAAAGCCATGAAAATAAGGCATAAAAGGAAAAAGGGTAGTCTCTGTAAATTTTCCAATCTAACCACATGTTTTTGAACGTGTCACTCTAAAGATGAATAAATGAATATGCTTTTTATTTAGCAAGATATTCCAATGTCTCCTTTAGCTTGTTTTGGAGACTGTCATTGTGAAAATACAAACATCAGGGGCCCAAAACAAAATGCTTAAAGTTACAGAATGACACTGGAGACTGGGGCTGGTCTGTCCTCACAAACAGGTCCCACCTGAATTCATTGTTTTTTCCTTTTTGCCTGCCAGCACACAACTGAAAATGGATTTAGAGTTCTCAAGTGTCCCCTCTCCCTCACTCTCGTTCTCTTGTTTTGTCCGTCCCCCCCGTATGACACGCTTTAACTCCACTTTATCTATGTCTCCTTTGTTTCTTCTGTGTAACATTGTGTAGCTTTTCTCCCTTTTTAAGCAAAGCTCAGCTATTCCTCTTCATTCCAGCTCTATGGTCCTTTTCACTGTCCTCACTTCATCAACTCTCAACTCTCTCATTTTTCACTTTGCTCTGGTCTCTTCAACCACTTCACTTTCACCCTTACACACCCACTGTGTTGATAGGAGTTATGTGGGTAGTTCAGCTTCACCACTAGGGGGCTGTCTAACCAAATTGTGATATATACTGTGTCGTAGAAGCAGCGGCAGGTTATGTTTACGTACATGGATGTGAGCCACGTTAAAATAAAGAAGCTTGCTAACTACTACGGATGTTTTATTGAAAACACGACATGGTACCAGGAGTGGGGTAGTAAAGCAGGTCATCATGGACAGTGTTAAGCCACCAGATGCCGTCAACTGGAACGGAAATGTGGACTGTGAGTGGCGAACTTTTAAACAGCGGTTTATGCTATACCTGCAAGCTGTCGGCCTAGATAGTAAGCCTGATACACGGAAGATTGCACTGCTTCTTACCGTAGCAGGTCCACAAGCGGTGGAAGTATATAACACGTTTGTGTTCGCAACTGCAGAAGACAAAGAAAAGTTTGACGAAGTAGTGAGAAAGTTTGATGAACACTGTTCTCCCAAAAAGAATGAAACATTTGAGAGGTACGTCTTTCGGTCACGTATACAACAACCTTCAGAGAGTTTTGATACGTTTCTGACTGACCTCAAGTTAAAGGCAAGAACATGCAATTTTGGACAGCTGCAAGAATCTATGATAAGAGATCAGATCGTATTTGGAATAAAAGATATAAAGATAAGAGAGAGGCTTCTGAGAGAGGCGGATCTGACTTTAGCAAGTGCTGTGAAAGTATGTCATGCCAGCGAGCTCGCCATACAACATGCAAAAACCTTCAGCAGGTCGCCGAGGGAAACAGACATGGAAAGCACAGCTGTAGCTGCAGTTAATACACGGCAGGCAGGGCGCACGTACAAAAAAGAACAGAAAGAATCAAAAGACACTTTCTTGTGCAAAAGATGTGGCACAAAACATGGAAGGAAACAATGCCCAGCTTATGGTAAAATATGCAAAAAATGCAATGGACAAAACCATTTTGCCAAGCAATGTTTTTCAAAGAATAAACAAAAAGAAAGAGTACACACAGTAGAAGAAACTGCTCTCAGTGACACGTTTTTTGTGGGAATGGTAATGCAGCAAGATACACCCATGGACCAACCTGCAGTCAGTACAGTGAAGCAGGACAAATGGACAGAGATGTTACCAGTGAACGGAGCCCTGGTAACTTTCAAACTGGACACAGGAGCCAAGGCTAATCTGGTGAATGAGCTGGATGTGAAAGCGATGAAAACAAAACCACACATATTCCAAAAATAACAGTTTACTCCAAGCATATAATGGAGAACCAATCAAAACCAAAGGTAAATGCAGGCTCCGGGTACAAGTAAAAGGAAAATATCACAGTCTGATGTTTATCATTGTGCCAGAGGGACATGAATCTCTGTTGGGAGATAAAGCATGTGAGAGACTCGGCCTAGTCAGACGGGTATACAGTATAAACAGCTCTGAGCCCAAAAGTGTGAAAGAAATCGTGGATCTGTACCCAGACATATTCAAGGGGTTTGGAGTCTTACCCTTCACCTACAAGATAAAGCTGAAAGAAGGAGCTCAGCCTGTGGTTCATGCACCTCGACGTGTTCCAGCTGCTCTTAAAGACAAGCTTAAAGAGGAACTAGAGCGGATGGAGGCACTGGAAGTCATAAGAAAAGTTGAAGAACCTACTGAATGGGTTAACTCCATGGTGTGCATTAAAAAACCAACCGGCGCTCTTAGAGTCTGCATGGATCCGAAAGACTTAAATGCTAACATACAAAGAGAGCATTACCAGATACCTACAAGAGAAGAAATAACAAGTGAAATGGCTGGTGCAAAATTTTTTAGCAAACTAGATGCGTCCCAAGGATTTTGGCAACTCAAGCTTCATGAGGACAGTACAAAATACTGCACGTTCAACACGCCATTTGGGCGTTACTGCTTCTTGAGAATGCCTTTTGGAATTTCTTCAGCTCCTGAGATATTCCACAGGACCATGGAGCATATGATCGAGGGAATCGAGGGAGTCAGAGTTTATATGGACGACATCATTTTGTGGGGATCCACACTACAGCAGCACAATGAGAGACTAGTAAAGGTTTTGGAAAGGGTGAAACGTTATGGACTTAAACTGAACAGAGTAAAATGTCAGTTTGGCGTGGGTGACATTACCTTTCTCGGTGACAAGCTGACAGCCGAAGGCATCGAGCCGGACAAGGAAAAGCTACGAGCTATACTGGAAATGCCACGTCCTGAAGATAAAAAAGGTGTGTTGAGAATCCTGGGAATGGTTAACTTTATTGGAAAATTCATCCCAAGCCTGGCGGCCAAAACAGTGCACCTGAGACAGCTTCTACACAATAGCTGCGAGTTCAGATGGAATGAAGAACTGGAAAACGAGTGGCAACAACTGAAAAAGACACTTACAACAGAGCCAGTTTTGGCGTATTTTGATCCAAAAAGAAAAACAAAAGTGTCAACAGATGCATCGAAGGCCGGGATCGGCGCAGTGTTGTTGCAGGCTTATGGAGACCACTGGAGGCCAGTGGCATATGCCTCAAGAGCAATGACAGAGACAGAATCTCGCTACGCCCAAATAGAAAAAGAGACATTGGGGCTTGTTTTTGGATTTGAAAAGTTCCACACCTATGTCTATGGTTTGCCAACATTTGTGGCAGAGACTGACCACAAGCCATTGATAGCCATAATCAAGAAAAACTTAAGTGAAATGTCTCCACGCATTCAAAGATTGATGATGAAACTACAGCGCTATGATTTCAACTTGATCTACACACCAGGTAAACACATTGTGTTAGCAGATGCACTCTCTAGGGCCACAACCCCAAACAAAGAGCAAAGCTCCACAGAGATGGATGTAAATATACATGTAAACCTGGTAGCAGAGTCACTTCCTGTGTCAGACAGAAAATCACATCAGATCAAGGCTGAAACACAAAAGGACTCTAGTCTGCAAAGAGTTATAACACTGTTGAATGGGAAATGGCCAAGAGGTGAATGCAAAACATACTACAACATAAGAGCAGAACTAAGTGTTGTGAATGGACTTCTGCTAAGACAAAACAGAGTAGTAATTCCACACTCACTGAGAGGAGACATCCTGAAAAGACTGCATGAGGGACATCTAGGCATAGAGAAATGCAAACGGAGAGCCAGAACAGCAGTCTATTGGCCAGGTATAAATGCAGACATTGAGCAAATGGTTTCCACTTGTGATACGTGTATCAAACACCAGGCAAAACAACCAAAAGAGCCTCTGACCATAACAGACATACCGGAGGAACCATGGCAGAAAGTCGGAACAGACATTTTCCACCTAGGAGGAAAAAACTACCTGCTGGTTATTGATTACTTGTCAAACTATCCAGAGATGGCATTATTGTCCAACATGTCAGCTACTTGTGTCATAACGCACATGAAATCAATATTTGCTAGACATGGGATACCACAGATTGTTCATAGTGACAATGGACCTTGCTATAGTTGTAGAGAATTCCAACTATTTGCTCAGGAATATGACTTTAAACATGTGACCTCAAGCCCCCTGCATCCACAGTCCAATGGGAAAGCAGAGAAAGGTGTGCACATTGTGAAACAGTTACTAAAGAAAGCACAAGATGGTAAGGCAGATCCTTATTTGGCACTACTGAGCTACAGAGCATCACCACTGGAGCATGGCAAGTCACCAGCAGAAATATTAATGGGAAGAAAACTACGGACCACTCTTCCTTACACAACAACCAGGAAACATAAACAAGTGAGAGACAAAATGAAACAGTTGCAGAAGAGACAAAAGGTCAACTTTGACAAGTCCTCAAAAAGTCTAAAACCACTCGCACCCAATGAAGCAGTCAGAGTGGAAGATGCAAACATCTGGGAAAAGAGAGCAACTGTACTGGAGGAGGTAAACCCAAGATCGTACAATGTGAAAACTGAAGATGGACTGATATTAAGGAGAAATCGGAGGAGTTTACTGTACACTCAAAAGACAATGGGACCATCGGAAGAACAGTGTGATGACAACAACACACCACCTGAACCAACAACACCCGTGAAGGACAGTGTGGAGCAAAGAGACCAGTCACCCATTGTCAGAAGATCAGCACGCTCTATCAAGCCACCTGATAGACTAAACCTTTAAGCATATATATATATGTATATGTTGGTGTATACATATATAGCTAGATATATATGCATATATCAAAAAGGAACTTTCTGCATTATTGTGTGTTCCGTAGTTTACACTGTCACAAGTGTTTGTGATGTTATTCAAGCTATGCAATGTTAGGTATGTTTCCATAGTGTTGTTCAGCAGATAACATCTAAAGAAAAGGGGATGTGTTGATAGGAGTTATGTGGGTAGTTCAGCTTCACCACTAGGGGGCTGTCTAACCAAATTGTGATATATACTGTGTCGTAGAAGCAGCGGCAGGTTATGTTTACGTACATGGATGTGAGCCACGTTAAAATAAAGAAGCTTGCTAACTACTACGGATGTTTTATTGAAAACACGACACCCACTGTTCCTTCTATTCCCATGCTACCCTGTTTACATCCTCCAGAGGCTGAATTCTCTATTAATAGCATAGCGGTATATAAGGAGAGAAAAGGAGACGGAGAAATAAAGAGAATTAAAGGAAATAATAGAAAGAGGGGAAGAAAAAGAAAGCTTGCACCACATGACTCCAATTCAGAGGGAAAAACAATGATGCCTGTTGCAGGGAAGGCAGCCATCCACAGTCTACACACCACAGATCCCACTATTACAAAGAGCTGAGCTTCCCACACCCTCAACCCCTAAAGGCAGTCTGTACCATAGCACTCCTATTTTAATGAAAGTGTGGGTTTAACAATGTGCACAATGGGGTTTAAAATCAAGGCATTTCCTCTGGACACTGTGATTCACTAACAGCAAAAGCTTGCATTGCTCTTACTTAAAATTCAAGCTTGGATTTGTCTGTTTTTCTGTTATATAATACTCACAAAAAGCATTAAGAGAATGAATATGAAGCATTTACACATCAACACTCTTCAAGAGGAAAACAGGCTTAATATTATAAACTAAGAACTCATTGGCACCAGCACGATGTATTATTATTACTAATTGGGGTTTTTTTTACCTTTTGTGTGTTTACTTCTTTTCCCCTTCCTTTTACTTAACTAGGCTTCTCTCAGAAAGACTGACAAAGTATTACTTCCTAGGTTTAGAGATGAAGAGGCCATTTAAAGAGTAAAGAGCAGGTGAGAGAGTGGAGTAAAGAAGACACAAATATAAGAGTGTCTCGAGGTCAGCTCAGCTGGGTTCCAGACTCATTCAATCACTTGAGCACAGATAAAGAATCTGAGAACCTGTATTGCTTTCCTTAAAATTAATTCCTTTCCTTTTCTCAAACAACAACAGAGAAAATGCAAATGAGCGGCTGCCATGGAGCTTGAATGTAAGGGGCAAAAAAAGGGCAGAGGGTTCATTATTCTTCCACTTAGTGTCATAAGGGATGGGTGGCTGGAAGAGAACAATGATAAATCTGGGAAAAAAGGATATATCAGAGAGGAAAGAAAAAACAAAAACAAAAAAAACTGGACCAGCTGAGATTGCAAGCATTGAGTTGCAGAGCTACAGGCATTACTGAGTGGCATATTTATCATAAGATGGTGAGAAAATGATCTTGTGAACAGTCAAAGTCTGTGAGTGTAATACATAGCAGGCTCGCGTCGGTGCGTGTTCGTGTATCTGCATCAATGCCTTAAATCAGATGTGTGCTGCTGGCAACTTGTGTTTTTTAGTGAAACCATTGGCCACAAAACAATTTCAACTCTGCTGCCATTAATCATGTGCCATGGATAATTGTGAAAGTGTTATTAATGAATTTCATGATGACTGCAGTGTTTTCCTCCATCTGGTGCCTTCTGCTGATTGCCTGTCTGCTGCTGTCATAAGTGCTCATTGCTTGTTAATTGTTGTTTTAATCCTAATCTACAGAACCAGATCACAAAAGCTGATTCCTAATGGATCTGTTTTGTTTCCTGAAATGAAACTGCATGATGTTGCATGATGTAGTCTTTTGGTTTGTTTTGTGCAAGTTAACTACAAACATGTACAGTACTGTGCAAAAGTCTTGTGCTCAGACTCATTTTTTATATTTTATTTCCAATGAGCCAGACTGTGTTGTAATCTGTTAAAGTGCTCTAGAGCAATAGCTCTTTTTGATGTTTTTCTTTTGACCTTTGGCTGTTTTTTTCCACTCATTTCCACTATAGCTTTCGTACCTAACCATTATTAGATGGTTTTCAGAGGAAAGGTTTTTGTTTTTGTTTTTTTTGAATGCCTAACACTGACATATGAATCATTCAAGATTTAAAAAGATTAAAGTTAAAGGATGCACCAGTGTTGTATCTGCACATAACTTAACAAATTGTATCAACTTTAAGCTCTTCGTTACTAGCTGCCGCAAAAAGATATAATTTACTCCAATTTCTTTAGTTGGCATGGCTCAACTTGGCATACCTCAGCATCGTGCGCAGTGTGCCAAAAAATCTGAAGAAACAAGCAAGTGGAGGATAAACAAGGGAGTGACAAGCCTAAAAAATTATCAACAGTAGACGAATAGCATGTGAAAGTCATGTCGTTAAGAATTAGGGGGAAAAAAATCACTCAAAGACCCAACACTGAACTGAGAGATGTATTTGGATTTTTGGCTGTTTGTTGAAGCTTCATCGCAAACAGTCTTAGTGAAAGGGGCGCTGGCAAGAAGCCATTGTTAACGAAGAGAAGCGAGAAGAAAAGGCTGACATATGCTATATTTACAAGATCAGACTAAAACCAGTGACATCATCAACATGCACAGACAAAATGAGGTGAGAAATAGTGTGTGTTGAGTGTCTACAACCATCAGTAAAACATAGCGGAGTCTCTGCCATCTTTTGGATCTGCAGTTCAGCCAGTGGAGTTGGCAGGTACTGTATACTGCATTTTCCAAAGATCACGTGTCCCATAGGACTTTATACAGATTTGCTTCCTCCCTTTGTGTTAGTTTCATTCTACTGACAGTTACTTAACAAGCCAGTGCATGTACAGTAATGAGAAGGCCCCTGACTCCCAAAGTGAATAGTGGACAGAGTAGTTTTTGGCAACCGACCAGCAAGTGTGACAAAAAAAATGAACGGAAACTAATCAGCTACTCACAAAAACAATGCAAAACACAAAGCTCCCAAGAGAGGCTACTATGCATCCATACAACCAGTGTGTCATGACTTATCAGAAAGAACACCTCCATTTGTCACCCTGGTACAACAGGTTGGTCGGTCACAAGCTTTGTTAAATGAAAGCAAGAGAATTGAAAACGAAGTACCATCAACAACACCACAAGTTTTCAGTAAAAAATCTAGGGGCTCCATGCAAGGAAAACCACTGAACACTTTACAAAAGACTGCAATATTCTAAGGTAATAATGGAAATGACAGACACTTTTTGAATGAGGCTTCAAAACTGAAGTATTCCTGACTGCATCTTGTTGAAGGGCTGCGTTCAAAGGCTCTGGTGGGTCTGCGCGGTGCAGACAATTTTTCAGAATATAACGTTTCTAAAGAAAATGGGAGGGGGGGGAGAGAATATGTAAAGACAGCACGTTGGATGCTGGGTCAAGTATAGCAGTGACAGTGAGCTTTTCTGTGCACCCAACCTGGCTGATTTCCTGTGATTGCAGGAAAATTACTGTGCAAAGGTTTTTCCATCACAAAACCTCTCGATAGTCCGAGCCCGTGTGTCATATTGTCTGATTCTGAAATGGATTGTGAATTATATGTTAGAATATTGAATATGTGGTTGGTGAGACACTTAGAACAGACAGTGTTAAAAGGTTGGAAATTGGGTGAGATAAAGCAAGAGGAATGAAAAAGAGCACGCTATAAGGAACGCTTTTGGTAATGGATGCAAATTACATCCCACCAGTCAGATAAAAATGCATTAAAATAAATTTACACATATAAAAAAGAGAGTGTCAATTTGTTTAAAACATGGGTTTTAACTGCCAGTGCGTCCTTGCATTTGTTACACCAGCAAACCCGCCATCATTTGCCCCAGGTATCATGTGTTCGCTCACTGGCGTGCTCTGACAAACACGTTTTTTTGCATGTTTATTTTTCCCTTATTCCTGCTGATATCATACACTTACATGGTTGCTGCAATTCTAGGTTTATTTTGTTGTTGTAGCGCCGCTGCCATTTCTTATTAATGTTAGTCATGATTGCTTTTCTTTCCTCTTGACAATCTTTGCCCTGATGTCCCACCACTCATAACAGCTCCCAACCTTACTCTGTTTATACTTCAAAACCTATTAGTTGGCCCCGAGTCACAAGAGGCCACGTTTTTCCCACAACAGACTGAATTTGCTATCATGAATTTGCTATCACAAGTTTATTTCACTTCTGTGCAGTCTCCTTCCTCTATAGCTCACAAGGGCACATCATCTAGATGCATGGGTTTGGATGTTACTATACATAAACAGAGATTCACATACAGCAGAACTCCATGAGGGGAAAGTATATGGAGCTGTAATGTATCACCCACACTGGTATGGCCTTTTCACACAAGCTGTTGTGGGTCTCTTATTGCCCACACTTCTTACGAGAGCCGTGGCAACATTTCTAAACTGAATGGCTTGGATGCTAACTATATATCAGCAGAAATTTTGTAGTCTCTGTAGGAGTGCCCTGGAGGACTGAGGGGTAAACAGGTTTAGGGTTTGCTCGGTAAAATCGCTTGTTGTTTCTTTGCTGTCATGTTGAAAAGGAAGGAGTGAATCAAGATGGGAGGAGAGGATGTAGAGAATAAAAGGCAGTGTTTGATGTGCATTCACACACAAGCAAGGAGTGATTAGACAACAGAAAAAGCACCACTCTTTAATTTCGTCTTTTAGCACATCTTCATTACGTACTCACCCAGTATCAGTAACGAACTGAAGTGCCACGCAGTCTGCAAATAACTAATTATAATATATTATTATATATTTAACGACACCAAAAATAAAATTGCTCTTAAAGAGCACTGCAGAGCGTGTTTACACCGCAATTCAGGTGGTCAGGCTTAAATCTGTTCCAATATATTTTAACGTAAATAGGTGACAGATATGCTTATGAGCTGCTGACTCGGTTCAGTTCAGTCTGATTAAACTTTGACAAGCAACATTGTGTCTCTGCAGCGTCTCTCCTACTTTAGATAGTCGATAGGCTGCCCTCTAATTCATGAAATACTGATTTTCTATATCCTTGCACACACTGTACAACTTCACAGCAAAATAATAGGCTACAAGCAGTGGGTGGGTGGGGTGGGGTTGGGGGGAGGTTGTTGTTGCTTGGTTCCATTAAATGCAAAGACCGTGACAGAAGATAATTACAGGAAAATGCTTTATGAAGACACTTTATAGAAAGATGTCACTGCCTTGCTAACTTTAACTCTGCCTGCTCTGCTTCCTGCTGTTTTAAATTTATTTTGCCTTGTAAGACTCTTTAAAAATACCTGCTTAAAGGTAATCAACTAATGCTCCTTAGAGAAAATAAGATCTACAGTTAGGCTCTTTTATCAGTTATTTTTAGTAAAAGTCAACATACTAGTAGCAACTGTTTTGGTAATTGTATTAAATTATAGCATATTAAAGCACTCCACTCCACTGCAGGTACTGTACAGTGGCTATATCCACCTCTTAGCTGCTGCATCCATCTTAACTTCTACACAGAAAATCTATAACTATGTCCCTTAAGGATATTCTTTAGTTGTACTATACATAGATATGACCGCTTACAATCTTTATGTCTGTTTTTATCTTGTTAAAATGACCCTGAGATTGTACTTAAAAGTAAAAAGAAAATTGACAAAGACAAAGAGACATTTTTTGTCTTGCTTGTCTCAGCTGCCTACCACTCTTCCTTTTAACAAATCCCTGTCTGTCTATTTAACACAGCTAGAAAGTTTCATATCCACAATGCCTGAATATGGACACTACCCTTTTTCTCCTTCCTGGTATCCTCCAAACATTACCTCCTGTGGCGTTACAGCCAGACAAAGCCTAGGCCACCACATATGCCATCTGGTCCGTCACATCCAACAGTGCGAATCGCTCATCAGGGTCAACCATTAAACCATTTCAGCTGGCAGGAAAACATTTCAATTTTTCGTTGCAAACTTTTCAATATTTTTTTTTTCATTGTTGGCTACAGAAATTGTAAAATTAAAGCAGGATCAACAGACAAGTTCAGACCGTGAACAATGCAATTCAAATTAAACAGAGAGGAAGCAGACAACCACATCTCGAGTGGGGTTGCTGCTACAGTATGGTAAGATGTCTGTGAAGGTTCTCAGTCATCCAGGTCATCGTAGTCTAAGGAGCTTGGAAAGAAAAGCGTTTGGACTTCGTTGCTTGAAGACGTTTCACCTCTCATCCAAGAAGCTTCTTCAGTTCTAAGGTCAAATGGTGGAGAGTCCCAGATTTAAGCTCTGTGGGAGTAACCCACCGTAGGGCTCGCAAAATCGCTAGCCCGACGTCCTGGGGCTAGCGATTTTTCCAGTCGGGCTACCAAAATCTATCTCTGCCCTGCCCGTCGGGCTATCATAGGAAGGAAAAATATATGTCAATGCTTTTGCATTCTTTCGGAAATGTAGCTGGGTAATTATGTCATTGGCATCGGTGAGCCACTGCCAATATGTGACATATTGAAATCGCGTTTGAATTTGCGCTTGTTTTTTGCTTTCATTTGCAATTGCGCGAACTGTGTATAGAGAGCGACAGCACTGATTGGTGAATGATGATAATTTGCGCACCAATTCCTCTGACATTGTCTTATTAATCGTTAGCTTACTATGCAAACATGACAAGTGAAATCTCCCGCAGCAAGCTTAAACATGTGAGAGGTTGATCGCGCAGAGAATCGCTGACCGTTATGTGTGTGTGTGTAAAAGCAGCAGGATATATATTTTAGTTCTGCTGAGCCAAATAAGACATGTCAGGGTGAAGAAGTGACAGCCAAAGAAAAGCTTACCACAAAACGGAAAAGTTATGACAAATCAGACTATAAGGCAAAAAGAAAGTGCAGCTTTATGGTTTCATGGACAACAGAATTTCTGTGGCTGCAATATGACGAGCTAAATAACCAGGGCTGCACATAAGTGGTCCGCAGGTGCGCATTCGCTGTCAAAATAAAAAACACGCACAAGATAAGAAGTTGCAACGCGTTTGCGTACATAAGATTTTCTGGAGGAGGACAGACATTTGTTTAGAACTCTTAAAGATGTCGAAGAAGCTCCTTTAAGCAGTTACAGTACTTTGGTGTTCCTCCACCTCCAAAGAAATGTCAGAAGGAGTCCGAACCACAAAAGAAGCGCGTATTCACGGAAAAGTGGTTGCAGGAGGTGAACTGGCATCAAACAAATGATGAACGCACAGAGATGTGGTGCGGAATGTGCCGTGAAAATCCCACTCTAGCGGACAAAAACAGTGCTTTTTATATGGACGCAAACGCGCGTTGCAACTTCTTATCTGGTGCACGTTTTTTATTTTGACAGCGAATGCGCACATGCAGACCACTTATGTGCACCCGTGTAAATAGCATAATGTTCTGCCGGGTGTGTTGTTGGTTTTCCCTCGATTTCTGAGTCGACAAGCGCCTTTGTTACTGGGACCAGTAATTTTAAGAAAGGCCCCCATTAGAACCCATGAGAAATGCAAGAAATGCATTATTGCTCAGTCTGCAATATCTTTTCCAGAACAAACACCAATTGCAAATAACATACTAAAAATAAACCTGAAAAATCTGTTTAGAACAGCGTACTATGTTGCAAAGAGTGAACTACCACTGGCACAATTTAGCAGTCTTTGCAAACTTCAAAAAGCAAATGGCCTAGATCTTGGTTCCACTTGTCTCTTACCCGTGACTTCAGTGGAAATGTCAGATTCAGGATCTGACACAGACTGATTCATGTTCTACACAGTTCTTACGAGTTCATAGAAATTTCTGTTCAATTAGAACCAAGTATTTGAGTTGATGATTGTAATTTTTATACAATGTTGTAATTTGTGTTTCAACAATTTTTTGATTAATGTTTTGTTTCCTTTACAATATTATACTTTAATATTGTAAAGGAAACAAAACAGGAAACAAAACATCAATCAAAAAATTGCTCTCTTTTTTTATTCGGGCTACTTAAATTTATTTTGGGCTACCAAAAACTGAAGAGTCCCTGCCCGAATTGGTTTTAGATTAGGTAGAGGATCATCAGGGGGTCCATTGTCCCTCTTGGTGGGACACTCCCACAGAGCTTAAATCTGGGACTCTCCACCATTTGACCTTAAAACTGAAGAAGCTTCTCGGATGAGAGGTGAAACGTCTTCAAGCAACTTAAAGAAGTCCAGACGCTTTTCTTTCCAAGGTCCTTAGAGTATTGTAAGATCTCTTCAGCAGCTTTGGTAGAACAGACAGAAGGTCAAGTTCTTCCTCCACTGAAGAGGAAAACAACTCAACAACTCTGTTGGGTTTGTGTAGTGTGAACATTTTTCCTGAGTTACGAAATGTGTCTAAAACCTGATGTAGGGTGGGAAACAGAACCAGTAGGCTAACTTTATTATTCTGTAACTTAAGGTAAAAGAGTGTGCAACTTGCATTGTTGTGTAATGCGAATAATTCATTAATATGTGTTCAAGCTTTAGCTAAACACAAAACATAGCTCACAGAAGCTCTTTAGACACAGAGCAATAAAATAATCCACTTATATCATGAAATCAAATGTTTTTAGCAAGCTCCAGTTGTGTTCGAGTCCTCATTTGTTTATTTTGGGGTTGTCTGAGGTTGCCGTAGGAGACTTTGGGGAAATTATAATGCTCTAGCAACCTGATCGCATAACTTGCTGCCTTGTGTGAGTCAGATACACAATTTGAAGAGACAAAATTGTTAAGTTACTGTAGTTTACCTTGCACATATGCAACTGACAGCGCACTTGATGGTTGTTGTCATGGTAACACACCAGCATAAGAGTTTCGTCCTTTCTTCATCAGACTTCCTTCTTGTTCCTGTGTAGTCCTCCAGTGTCATATTATCAGCTGTGAGGGGGCACTTGATCTCACATATATCACAGTAGAGACAACTGACCAGGCCATTTGAGGAGGCTGCAGCATCAGGCCACATTATTCTAGTGTCTCTCACACTCCATCCACAGTTTTGGGTGACACATCCCTGCTTCCTTCTCCATTTTGCGCCGCACAACCCCCGAGTGTTACGTTGTGATTAGTTGGGTCAAACTCTAAATTCAGGGAGAACGTTAAGAACTATAATTAACCACTTTTGTCAAAGTAAAACACAAAAATGCTGATTCAACTTTGACCGTTAGTGAGTCAGGGAAAAATATCTAATAGATTTATTCTTGTGCCAGTCAACTGTGCATTCCAGTCACAAAAGAGTCCCAACTCATCTCACAGAGCTAAAAGTTTTTAATATCCCTACCCAGTGCAAGACTGAAAATGACGGTTATGCTTGATTTCCCTCTCTGGAGAAATGTTACCTATCATCTGCTTTTGCAGCATCTCTCTTTTTATCTGTTTTGTGAAGAGGCACACTTTAAACACAGGAGGTTCTGCCAGATTCAAAAATAGATTCAAAGTGTTTTTGCACAGTGATAATATGATGGCACCTCTATGAATTCTTCCAACTACCTGCGAGTAACATAGACAGAGGATTTCTACAGGGAACGGGCAATGTAAAGTTCGCCGATGATACTGATAAAATGTGTTTGGCTTTGCTTATATTGCATTGTGGGAGCCACTTATACTCCAAAGGGACTCGCTTTTATACTGTGTCTAAATGTGGGTGAAAATAGTGCTTTGCTAAATTGTATTTGAAAACCCATTCAATCCCCTTTTAGAAATGCAGTGTTAAACAGTGTTATTCCAGGGCAAGAATAGGCCATAGTTATAGATATAGAATATATATATATATATATATATATATATATATATATAAAACACCCAGCACGCCCCTGCGGGCGGTTTATCCTTCAAGCTCGGGTCCTCTACCAGAGGCCTGGGAGCTTGAGGGTCCTGCGCAGTATCTTAGCTGTTCCCAGGACTGCGCTCTTCTGGACAGAGATCTCCGATGTTATTCCCGGGATCTGCTGGAGCCACTCGCCTAGCTTGGGAGTCACCGCACCTAGTGCTCCGATTACCACGGGGACCACCATTACCTTCACCCTCCACATCCTCTCGAGCTCTTCTCTGAGCCCTTGGTATTTCTCCAGCTTCTCGTGTTCCTTCTTCCTGATATTGCTGTCATTCGGAACCGCTACATCGATCACTACGGCCGTCTTCTTCTGTTTGTCTACCACCACTATGTCCGGTTGGTTAGCCACCACCATTTTGTCCGTCTGTATCTGGAAGTCCCACAGGATCTTAGCTCGGTCATTCTCCACCACCCTTGGGGGCATGTCCCATTTTGACCTCGGGACTTCCAGGTTATACTCGGCACAGATGTTCCTGTACACTATGCCGGCCACTTGGTTATGGCGTTCCATGTATGCCTTGCCTGCTAGCATCTTGCACCCTGCTGTTATGTGCTGGATTGTCTCTGGGGCATCTTTACACAGCCTGCACCTGGGGTCTTGCCTGGTGTGATAGACCCCAGCCTCTATGGATCTTGTACTCAGAGCTTGTTCTTGTGCTGCCATGATTAGTGCCTCTGTGCTGTCTTTCAGTCCAGCTTTGTCAAGCCACTGGTAGGATTTCTGGATATCAGCCACCTCCTCTATCTGCCGGTGGTACATACCGTGCAGGGGCCTGTCCTTCCATGATGGTTCCTCGTCTCCCTCCTGTTTCTTGGGTTTCTGCTGCCTGAGGTATTCACTGAGCACTCGGTCAGTTGGGGCCATCTTCCCAATGTATTCTTGGATGTTCGTTGTCTCATCCTGGACTGTGGTGCTGACACTCACCAGTCCCCGGCCCCCTTCCTTCCGCTTAGCGTACAGCCTCAGGGTGCTGGACTTGGGGTGAAACCCTCCATGCATGGTAAGGAGCTTTCTTGTCTTTATGTCAGTGGCTTCTATCTCCTCCTTTGGCCAGCCTATTACCCCAGCAGGGTATCTGATCACGGGCAGGGCGTACGTGTTGATGGCCCGGATCTTGTTCTTACCATTCAGCTGACTCCTCAGGACTTGCTTGACCCTCTGCAGGTACTCGGTGGTTGCAGCCTTTCTAGCGGCCTCTTCATGGTTCCCATTTGCCTGCGGGATCCCCAGGTACTTGTAACTGTCCTATGTCTGCAATGTTGCCTTCTGGTAGTTCAATCCCCTCAGTTCTGACTACCTTCCCTCTCTTTGATACCATCCGACTACACTTCTCCAGTCCGAACGACATTCCAATGTCATTGCTGTATAGCCTGGTAGTGTGGATCAGTGAATCGATGTCTCGTTCACTCTTGGCATACAGCTTGATGTCATCCATGTACAGGAGGTGGCTGACAACTGCTCCGTTCCGTAGTCGGTATCCGTAGCCAGTCTTGTTAATGATCTCACTGAGGGGGTTCAGGCCTATGCAGAACAGCAGTGGGGACAGAGCATCTCCTTGGTAGATCCCGCACTTGATGGTGACTTGTGCTATGGGCTTGGAGTTGGCCTCTAGTGTTGTACGCCACATCCCCATTGAGTTCCTGATGAAGGCTCTTAGGGTCCCATTGATCTTGTACAATTCTAGGCATTCCAGTATCCAGCTGTGGGGCATTGAGTCATAGGCCTTCTTGTAATCAATCCAGGCAGTGCACAGGTTGGTCAGTCTGGTCTTGCAGTCTCGGCTGATTGTTCTGTCTACCAGTAGCTGGTGTTTTGCGCCTCTGGTATTCTTGCTAATTCCTTTCTGTGTCCCACTCATGTATTGACCCATGTGCCTGTTCATCTTAGCCGATATGATGCCTGACAGGAGCTTCCATGTAGTACTGAGGCAGGTTATTGGTCGGTAGTTGGAGGGGACCGGTCCCTTCTTGGGGTCCTTGGGGATCAGGACCGTCCGACCTTCGGTTAGCCATTCCGGGTGTCTCTCGTTAACTAGCAGCTGGTTCATTTGTGCTGCCAGACGCTCGTGGAGTGCAGTCAGCTTCTTTAGCCAGTAGGCGTGAACCATGTCAGGCCCTGGTGCTGTCCAACTCTTCATACTGGAGACCCTTTCTTGGATATCTGCCACTGTGATGGTTACTGGACCCTGTTCAGGGAGGTCGCTGTGGTCTGCCCTCAGATCCACTAGCCACTGAGCATTGCCGTTATGGGTTGCGTCCTTCTCCCATATGCTCTTCCAGTATTGCTCTGTCTCCGGCCTTGGTGGTGCTGTTCTCTTATTATTGTTCCCTTGCCACTGAGAGTACACCTTTGCTGGTTCTGTGGAGAACAGCTGGTTTATTCTCCTGCCTTCTATCTCTCTGGTGTACCTCCTCAAGCGGCTGGCCAAGGCTGTGAGTCTTTGCTTGGCAGTTTCCAAGGCCTCAGGTATGGACAGCTTGCTGTATTTCTTATGCACCTTCTTTGTCGCACCTTTCTGCAACTCCGTTAGTTGGCTAACCTCCCTCCGTGCTACTTTGATCTTGCCCTCTAGCCTCCTTCTCCATGGAGGGTACTGCCCCTTGTGGCTGTTCAACTTGTAGCCAAGCATCTCACTGATCACTGCTGCCGTATTGTAGATCAGCTTGTTAGTGTCGGTAATCGTGGTTGTAGGTATTGTCCGTAGTGCTGCATTAACATCATCTAGCAGACCTTCTGAGGGTACTTCACGTAATCTTGGTAACCGGCTACGGGGTATCCAGGTTTCAAGCTTGGCCATTATCCTATTTTTCAGGTCAGTTCCTCTCACACTCAACGATCCTTCTCCTATCGCACTTGGGGCTATGTACCCAATCTCGGGTGGGGGTGATGATATCTCCCCCCTGACCTGGCGTCCTGACTCCTCCTTGCCGTAGCATTTGTGTTGTACCTCGTCAATCTCTAGCTGTGAGAGCAGTCCCTTCTTTCGAATGTTGGAACACTGAGCTACTAGTTGTTTCGCCGTCATTGTGGATGTTGGGTATCGAAGAATCCATAGGTCCGTCATCCTATTCATGTAGCCCCTTCCGCCGGGGTTACTTGCGTAGTAGCATTCCAAAAACGCCCTGTTTTCGTCTCTTGCCCACCGATGCCTTCTTGTTCCAGTAGCCCACTTTTCGTCAGGGTGCCCTGGTTCCTCAACACCTGACGCGGACCTTGTTGATCCGGGCGACGTCCGAGCCGGCATGCCTTCATATTTATCTGTCTCGCTCATGTCTGCGGTAGGCTTGCTTAGCATAGGGGGTCTAGCCTTAGGACCCTTACTGGATACAGACGCCCCAGGCAGGAATTGAACTTGCGATCCTCTGTTCGAAAGGCGTGTAGTCTAACCACTACGCTATCCAGCTGCTTTTTTATATATATATATATATATATATATATATATATATCAATCAAAGTAGCACGGAGGGAGGTTAGCCAACTAACGGAGTTGCAGAAAGGTGCGACAAATAAGGTGCCTAAGAAATACAGCAAGCTGTCCATACCTGAGGCCTTGGAAACTGCCAAGCAAAGACTCACAGCCTTGGCCAGCCGCTTGAGGAGGTACACCAGAGAGATAGAAGGCAGGAGAATAAACCAGCTGTTCTCCACAGAACCAGCAAAGGTGTACTCTCAGTGGCAAGGGAACAATAAGAGAACAGCACCACCAAGGCTGGAGACGGAGCAATACTGGAAGAGCATATGGGAGAAGGATGCAACCCATAACGGCAATGCTCAGTGGCTAGAGGATCTGAGGGCTGACCACAGCGACCTCCCTGAACAGGGTCCAGTAACCATCACAGTGGCAGATATCCAAGAAAGGGTCTCCAGTATGAAGAGTTGGACAGCACCAGGGCCCGACATGGTTCACGCCTACTGGCTGAAGAAGCTGACTGCACTCCACGAGCGTCTGGCAGCACAAATGAACCAGCTGCTAGTTAACGAGAGACACCCGGAATGGCTAACTGAAGGCCGGACGGTCCTGATCCCCAAGGACCCCAAGAAGGGACCGGTCCCCTCCAACTACCGACCAATAACCTGCCTCAGTACTACATGGAAGCTCCTGTCAGGCATCATATCGGCTAAGATGAACAGGCACATGGGTCAATACATGAGCGGGACACAGAAAGGAATTGGCAAGAATACCAGAGGCGCAAAACACCAGCTACTGGTAGACAGAACAATCAGCCGAGACTGCAAGACCAGACTGACCAACCTGTGCACTGCCTGGATTGATTACAAGAAGGCCTATGACTCAATGCCCCACAGCTGCATACTGGAATGCCTAGAATTGTACAAGATCAATGGGACCCTAAGAGCCTTCATCAGGAACTCAATGGGGATGTGGCGTACAACACTAGAGGCCAACTCCAAGCCCATAGCACAAGTCACCATCAAGTGCGGGATCTACCAAGGAGATGCTCTGTCCCCACTGCTGTTCTGCATAGGCCTGAACCCCCTCAGTGAGATCATTAACAAGACTGGCTACGGATACCGACTACGGAACGGAGCAGTTGTCAGCCACCTCCTGTACATGGATGACATCAAGCTGTATGCCAAGAGTGAACGAGACATCGATTCACAGATCCACACTACCAGGCTATACAGCAATGACATTGGAATGTCGTTCGGACTGGAGAAGTGTAGTCGGATGGTAACAAAGAGAGGGAAGGTAGTCAGAACTGAGGGGATTGAACTACCAGAAGGCAACATTGCAGACATAGAGGACAGTTACAAGTACTTGGGGATCCCACAGGCGAATGGGAACCATGAAGAGGCCGCTAGAAAAGCTGCAACCACCAAGTACCTGCAGAGGGTCAGGCAAGTCCTGAGGAGTCAGCTGAATGGTAAGAACAAGATCCGGGCCATCAACACGTACGCCCTGCCCGTGATCAGGTACCCTGCTGGGGTAATAGGCTGGCCAAAGGAGGAGATAGAAGCCACTGACATAAAGACAAGAAAGCTCCTTACCATGCATGGAGGGTTTCACCCCAAATCCAGCACCCTGAGGCTGTACGCTAAGCGGAAGGAAGGGGGCCGGGGACTGGTGAGTGTCAGCACCACAGTCCAGGATGAGACAACGAACATCCAAGAATACATTAGGAAGATGGCCCCAACTGACCGAGTGCTCAGTGAATACCTCAGGCAGCAGAAACCCAAGAAAGAGGAGGGAGACGAGGAACCATCATGGAAGGACAGGCCCCTGCACGGTATGTACCACCGGCAGATAGAGGAGGTGGCTGATATCCAGAAATCCTACCAGTGGCTGGACAAAGCTGGACTGAAAGACAGCACAGAGGCACTAATCATGGCAGCACAAGAACAAGCTCTGAGCACAAGATCCATAGAGGCTGGTGTCTATCACACCAGGCAAGACCCCAGGTGCAGGCTGTGTAAAGATGCCCCAGAGACAATCCAGCACATAACAGCAGGGTGCAAGATGCTAGCAGGCAAGGCATACATGGAACGCCATAACCAAGTGGCCGGCATAGTGTACAGGAACATCTGTGCCGAGTATAACCTGGAAGTCCTGAGGTCAAAATGGGAGATGCCCCCAAGGGTGGTGGAGAATGACCGAGCTAAGATCCTGTGGGACTTCCAGATACAGACGGACAAAATGGTGGTGGCTAACCAACCGGACATAGTGGTGGTAGACAAACAGAAGAAGATGGCCGTAGTGATCGATGTAGCGGTTCCGAATGACAGCAATATCAGGAAGAAGGAACACGAGAAGCTGGAGAAATACCAAGGGCTCAGAGAAGAGCTCGAGAGGATGTGGAGGGTGAAGGTAACAGTGGTCCCCGTGGTAATCGGAGCACTAGGTGCGGTGACTCCCAAGCTAGGCGAGTGGCTCCAGCAGATCCCGGGAACAACATCGGAGATCTCTGTCCAGAAGAGCGCAGTCCTGGGAACAGCTAAGATACTGCGCAGGACCCTCAAGCTCCCAGGCCTCTGGTAGAGGACCCGAGCTTGAAGGATAAACCGCCCGCAGGGGCGTGCTGGGTGTGTATATATATATATATTCCAACCTTCCAACCTTGTAAGCCTGAAAAAAAAAGACACCATGACCAATGATCTGATTTTACTTAAACATGCCTTCTATCATCTGATATTTATGTACTATATAACAATATATTCAGTATTTTTAAAAAAAGACTCAGGCTGTTCCCGACATACATTACACATACCTCCTCTTCACTAATGTCAGTAGGTATAGTTCTCTAATGCTTCCTCAAGGCCTGATGAGTGAAGGGGTGGCTATATTTATAATAACAGTGAGTACATGTTTATTTGCCATGAATTCTACACAAGCTAAATAATTTATTCCACCTTAGTCCTTTTCTTTTAAACTTGTCCCCCATGACACATCAAAGAGTGTGAATTTAAACTGCCTATTGTGCTTACATTAAACTTGATTGTGTGACACGCACACAATAGAGTTGCTTTTGATTGATTTATTTTGTAGGGAAGGTTACACTTACTCGTGAATAAACAGCAAAAATGGGTGCAGCAACACTGCAGGCAGAAATCATAGAGTCCCCATTCATCTTTCTAAACAAGAACCCATTTGTAATTGAGCTTCAAACATGCAAAGATACAAATTATTGTTCATGTATTCACGATGAGACAAGGGACAAGCACACAAAACGGTAGCCAAAATACACACACTAAGCCGACCTATACACACAAAAACCTAGCATAGGAGGAAGAATGAAACTAAGTGCAATAAATTCAAATGTTACACAGAACCTTTTCGAACAGACATATGACATTTAGTCAGCTATCATAGCTGTCAAAACAAGAGTTTTCTCCACTCTGAAAAGTGCAGTGGATGATAGTGTGGGAGACAAAATAAAAAAAAGAGGGGCGGTTGAGATGGTGGTAGGCAGAGAAGAGGGAGCTAACTTAAGACCGTGTAGATCAATGGAGAGAAGCTTGAATAATACCCATAAAAAAGAAAGATATCGTTTTTAAATGCTTTTACAGTGCAGAGTGATACAGAAATTTTTAAGCGCAAAAACCTGAGGGTTTCATATGTTGCCTTTCTATTCTGCACCACTTTTATACTATGTCCATCTGAAATTGCCTCCACTCCAACCACCACATAGTCTTCTCTGCACTGAAGCTGATCACAGACTGTCTCGGTGTGGACACATCCAGGCCTGGAGGCACGCTCTGGGGAGGAGAGACCACTGGATTTCATTGCAGAGCTCTGATTTCGCTGGTCCTCTGATGATTTATCTCGGTAGCCTCTGCTCCTCCCGGGGTGTGATTATGTGCGCAGAGGCTGAATGTATTCACAATAATATGCCTTTGGCAGCTAGCGAGAATAGATGCTATCTAATATCGCTGAGAAGCCTGTTGATTATCACTCAAAATAGTTAAGCCACAGGCAATTCCCACTACAAGAATGAAACGTTTCATGACATATCACAGCTAAAAACACCATCCTTTGTCTTACTTTATCACCCAGTCCCATGGTACTTCATTATAAGTAATACCACAGGTGCATACTACAAGGAGACTCAGTCTTTCAGTGGTCTTTTACAATCATTATCATTATGTTGCCTATTCCTTACTGTAGCAGCCCTAACAACCTGGAACCCTGTACTCATTTTCCAATCCTTCTGCTGGACAAACTCTGTTTCTCACTCATTACCATACATTGATTGGAAAAAAGGACTCCACTCTGAGGCACTCTGGGCTACATAGTCCCACAATATCTACCTACTGCCTCATTAAACCACTATTAATAATCCCTGCGGCCTTTAATGTTAACTTTATTCCCTCTTCGTTTTTGTAAAATATCTTTAATATTGAGCACTTGAGCAAGCATATGTGATTTATATTTTAAATTGGCACTACTTCTTTTAAGGCCGAAACCATGCTTATGACCTTTAGAGCGCTGAAAGCATGCATGCATACTGTGTACTGAAACATACTGAATCCATCCATACTCTTTTCTTAGAGAGCCTATCTTATCTCGGATGGATGGATGGAATTTAATCACATGGGTCAAGGTAATAGATTTGTTTACTAATTATTATCAATGCTATAAAGAATTAAAGTTACATTTGGCAATATAATTTTTAATTGGTAATTTTTAATTAACATTTCTTTTCAGTGAACTTTTAATTTTCACTTTTGTTTTATTCCTGAGTGCCATCTTTACTCCTTCATAAACCTCAGTCTGGGACAGTGGTCTACAAAAAAACAACAGAAAAACAAAAACAAAACGTGCTGGAGGAATAGTTGTTTTTGTTGTTTTTGTGCTTTCTTCAAAAAATGATATTTCTGATGTCAAAGAAATCTTACTTCCAAGGACCGAGGCAGGATTTGTATGAAGAAAACCGCATGAGATTGAAGATCAAGTGTCTGTTTGAAGAGGGTGCTAGTTCATGTCAGACTTACAGAATAGCACAATATAATCATTTTGGTGCGTTACAGAACTTTGCAATCTAATACTCATGGGCTTTCTGAGTATTTTAATTAAGCAATTAGTTTACTTTAGATGGTTGTCTCACACAGTATTACAAAGCTGTCTGTGTTTTATGTTGCTATTCTATGTTCTTCCCAGATACATCTTGAGCTCATTAAATGGTGAACATTCGTTACAGTGCAACATTTTCTGAGGAGTTGCATGCATGTACTCTGGGAGCAACACAGATGGTAAATGGACTGGTTCTTATATAGTGCTTTACTACTCTGAGCACTCAAAGCGCTTTATACAACTTGCCTCATTCACACAAGCACTTTATTTTCGGTGCTCTTTCTACATAAGTGCTTTCTATCTAACATTGAACCACCAACCTTCCGATTAGCAGGTAGCTCTACTACCTGAGCTACAGCCAGGAACTGAATGCAAGAAAGAAAAAAAAAAAGCTCCAAATTCAGTAACTCAACTAGCTAGGAATGTTTTCAGCAATAGAAAAAGCTCCTTTAGCCATCCATATCTAACTCTCTCCATATCTTCCTCTAACTTGCTCTCTAAGGATCCCTCTCATGTTTTCCACTGTCCTATTAGAGTGTACATCCAGGCTGTGCCACATTAAAATCCCTACAACCCAGTGCTTGTGGACTCTGATAAAGATCCCTCCTTTTTTACTGAATAGTTTGATCCATCTCAGACAGCACACACTACATTAATATTCTCCCACAGATCAGAGACAAAAGAGCCACAGACCCAAGTGCTGTACTGACTGGTGTGTCATCTGTGCATCATCCAGAAAGAGAGAAGGAGAATGAGACAGAGGAAGAGGATGAGGCAGGGATACTCAAATATATGGTAACACTGCATGAATCTTTCATTTGCCAGCAGCTGTTTTCATAACCTTTTCACAGGGCAACTACTGTGGTTTTCCTCAGTGCCAGAGTCACTGGCACATCAAATCTGGCAGCAACTGGAATCTGAAGGAGCATAAAAAAACAGAAAGAAAAAGAGGCGGGGTCACTGGCTATGGTGACAGGTCAGCTGTGGGAGGAAGAATGTGTTGGTCTCTTGGGTCTTTGGTTAGGTTTGAGGAGACAACGGACATGTGTGCTGCTGTGAATGGACATCCCTGGCAGATTTCCCTCAGAGGGAATCAGGCAAGAGACAGCATGCTTATCCCTGGAGAAACTGTCCAACCCCCTGTGCCAATTTGGGTCCTACTGCTGGTGCATGATGGGGAAGAAAAATATCCCTCCCTCCTTTTCCGCTACCCTGTGAAAAGCACCCTGACCTGAATACAGATCCAGATGAAAAACACTTGCCCCGTAGATGAGGGCTGACACGACGTTCGGAGTGTTCATCATCTAAAATTCCCCCCCTTCCCCCTTTGCCTTTGAAGGTGAGATTTGGGGTATAGAGACTGCATCATCACGCTCTGGCTCGTGAACCAAGCGAGAAAGCACGAGGAAAGACGGGGAAAGCACTGTGAGGAGAGAGAAAAACAAGCAAATGTGACTGCGCAGTTGAGAGCTGCAGCCCCAGATTCACAATCATACTGGGAATCACAACACCTTTTAATAATTCAGGATGAATAGAGGAGAAAAAATTCTGCAGCAAGCAAGGAAGCCAAAGAAATGACAGGGAGAAACAGAATCCAACACTGTATAAAAACTAGCAGTCTGGGCAGTATGTCTAAATTACTGCTTTATGGTTACGCTATAGTACTATGTCAGAGTATAGAAATATCTTTTAGCTGTATATATGGTCTTGGCTCATTAATGTTTATATTTTTGCATTTTACAAATAAAAATAGATCAGTGTATATGTTAAGTCTAATTGTTGAATGTCGCCATTGTGTTTCTTAAATTTGTATAGTCTTAGTTTAAGCAGTAGGATCAAAGCCATTCCTTTGATCCTGACCACCTCTCCAGCCACTCTGTGCTGGGGGAGGTTTTATTGTAGATACATCCTAACTTGAAGATCTGTTTGATGTTTGGTAGAGCTTCCTACCCTTTGTATGGTTTCACTGTGTTATCTTTGGTAAACCATACATTGGGTGTGGGGGAAGACTACCCTCTTTATGACCAAGGATGTTGTTCCTGCTTTTAGGTTTTATGACCCTTTGACCAACCAACACACACACACACACACACACACACACACACAGTGTATACATTTACATACAGTGCCTTGTCTTTGTAACCAAAGGGGGGTTGCAAGGGGAGGTGCTTTGTAAACTATTGTTTGAAGTTTGTCAATAAAAGGCAGCGAGAGGAGGCCACCATTTTGGGGTTCTTTGTCGTGCTGGACACAGACGAGGCCTCCCTTGTGCAAGTAATGGATCGATCGACTGTCTTGTTTTCTTCATGATGAATAAGTCTCTAGAATTAGCGGGGTTTGTGGAAACACAGACCCAACATTTATTTGGTCCTTCGGAGCTGGAGCCTAACACATTGCATCCACCGAGGAGAGGGAGAGGACGCCACCGCAACGTCTGGGATGATTGACGTAAAGCCCTGGTGTTTTTGGCTTGCCACCAGGCCGGGAAGTTTGCGCCTGACCTCCCCTCGGGATGGATGACGATTGACGGGATCCAGAGACTCTTCCCATGAACGTAAACAAACAGTGAGTACAGAAGGCCTTAGAGAGCGTCTCTATAAACGTGTGAATGAATGTGGGATCCTAGAAACGCGTCACCGTGATTCTGCGTGAAACGTTTGAGTCCCGGGGAGCGCTGGTCACGAGAGCGCACGTGGACCCAAAACAATAGAGAGCGGCTACGGGCTGTGCGTTAAACGTGAGTCCGGGAGCGCGCTAGCCGCGTGAGAGAGACGCAGGCTTCTCCGCCGTTTGGGGCGTAGAGAGTTCTCCGCCATTTGGGGCGTGGAGAGAACCTAGGTTCAGAGTCCGGAATCTCCGCCATTTGGGGCGTTGGAGAGTGTCCGAAGGTTGAATTCTCCGCCATATGGGGCGTTTGAGAGTTTTCAACAGAGAGCGCTAGCTGTGCGTGCAGACGCAAGCGATAGGCCTATGTTGTGTGTGTGTGTGCGGGCCAGACGTGGTCTGCGTGAGTGTGGCTGATTGTTGTCTTGTAATGGAGAATAAAATGTGTAAGTCTGCCTTAGAAGGAGATGTAAAATTTATGCAGAAAGTTTTACCAGGCAGCACGCAGTATGTAGGTTGTTGGTATAAGAAATGTGGATTTGAAGGGACATTAGTGGAAGTTAAGTGTAAAATGCTAGTAGAAAGAATATCTGTAAGTGTAGCAGGTAAAACAGGGAAAGCGAAGCAGAGGAAGGAATTGCAGTTAGCAGTTGCTAAGTTGTGGCTGGAGCAGGTTCAGAAGAGGAGAGAAGCAAGAATGTTAGCAGAAAGTAGAGTCAGAGAAGAGCGTGAGAGAGCAGAAGTGGAGGAGAGATTAAAGGCATATTAGGAGCAGCATTGAGTCCAAGACAGACTAGGCAAGAGAGGAGACAGAAAGGAAAGAAAGTGAACACAAACGTTACAACTACATATCCATCCCTGACACAACACAAAAAAACAAAACATATGGTGTTTCTGTAACAGAGTGTGAAGATGAAGAAAGTTTTTCTCCTGATCAATTCCGCGAGTGTGAGAGTGTCTGACGTCATGGTGTGTGTGAAAGGTATCCAGCTGGGGCAGACGTGATTCTGCAGGTCACCTGCCCAGTGGACAAAAAGAAATAAAATAGTTGTGTGGATGAATGATGGCACGAAGAGTGTTTGGTGTTTCTCAGTCTGAAACGGCTGTAATGCTATTTTCTGTTTTGGAGAAAAGTACAGTTAAAGAAAAAAAACAGAGAGAGATGTGTGTTGTTTTAAGCAGTGATGAGAATAATGGAAGTGTGATGAGAGATGAACACAAAAACATACTGAAAATGCATTAACCATACTAACCCCACATGCATATACACATAAAATTATACTCATGAAGACCAGACAGCATCTTAAGCATGAGATTCTGTTTGTCATCTTGTCCAAGTCACTAGTAAGATGAAAGTGATACATAGACTAGTGGACTGAATATTATAGGAGGACAGATGGTTGCATCATAGAGGAGGAAACAGAATGCTGATGAGAGGTCTTAAATGAGTGAGTTGAGTGAGCTGATTGTGAGTTTCTGGTGTGTGAAGAAGTTTTACCATGGCACACATTTAGTTACATGAGAACTAAAACTGATTATGTGCTAAGACAACAGGGTTATGCTGTATGTTGTGTGTATGGCTGATTGGATGAATGTTTGAGATTAAACTGGCTGTTTGATTTGTCTTTTATTACTAAAGTTGAACCTGCCAATTGGGTTGTTACGATTTATCCCCCTGGCATGAAGAACACGTGTCATGATTTAAACAAGGCCTATCTTTCCTTTATTTTCTTTGATTTCTTTTATTTTCTTTCTTTTATTTTGTTACTTTCATGGTGCACTGAAAGTTTTGTTTGATGATCTCTGTTTGAGCAGATCTGCACGATTAGAATCGAAGCGTCGTCGAGAAAACTGTTGCAAAGTGAGCTTCCCCAAAATTAAAATGGGCTCTTATTTGGGACAATCAGGAAACAAATTCCTGTCCAAAAGGATTCAACGAGGAAATCCAGTCTAAATTATTTTTCTTTTTGAAATGACGTTGTTTTGCTGAGCGTGGAAACGAATGCGACGATAATTTCCACAATTAGCAAAAGAAGGAATCACTGAGTGAATGAGTAAGAATTTTAAAATAAATGGGGAACTGACTGACTGACAAAAGCTGACAAGACTGACTGACTTAACACCATTGTGTGAAGTTAACCCCCACCTGACAAAGGTGTGGATGTATCTCTGTGTGTGTCTCTGTTACAGGAGCAGAAAGATGATAGCAACATCTGAGGTTGCGTGATGGTTTAACCTTTTAAATGCCATTTTTATGTTTGTGAATCTATCAGAGGTGTGTTATTCATGGGCTTGTGGTACTCACAGAAGTTACTGTGAGAAAGTGTGTACACACCTGCGCAGCGCTAACATTTGCATTTTTTCTTACAGCATTGCAGTTTTTCATGTGATTTGATGATGTGGTTTTTAGCAGAACAACTGGTGGATGTTTGTTTCTTTATTTCAGGTTTTGTTTTCTTTAAGAGTGCATGTAGCATTCAGCAGAAGTGGACAAGTGACATGAGTAAAACAAATAAGAGATTACGATATTTATGGAATAGTTTATTATGGGCTCATTTGCTGGCCACTTTTGGACCCATAATAATATATGAGTGGAGTGACTTTGCTTAAGGGAAGTCACCGATTACATTAATGTTAACTGAGCACATGGGATGATCCATGTTTGAGGCGAATTATGGTAACAATAGTGATTTAATGATTTGAGAAAACCTGCACATGACACTTGTCTTGCTGATGCTGAATGCTTGTTACCCTTGTGATATACTTGTTTATAAGTGTGAAGTTTGATTTTACTTCCAGATCTTGTTTTCCAGGCCATGATGGTGAGTATGCAGGCTCCTGGTGGAGCCAGTTTTTAAGGCAGGGATCCAGGTTTGGTGAGTTGACGCATGAGAGTGTCCATGCGTCAAGAGGTGGGGTCCAGAAGTAACATTAAACAATGTTTTCTATTATTGTTGCAGTGATTTGTGTGATTAGCTGTTTATTTACAAGTATTAAACCTATGCAAGTGGTGCATCCTTGTTCAGATGAGGCTTTGATGGCCTATAAGTGAAGTTCACTGATTACAATGTGGAATAACATTGAGATGTTAAATAATTTGGAATAAATTATGGGAAAACGTAGGAGTTTAATGAGTTTAGAATAAACCTGCAATGATACTTGTCTCTGTGATGCTGAATACTTTATTACTCTTATGATCTACAGTTGGTTGCAAATGTGAAGTTGTTTAAATTTAAGACTTTGTCTTCTGTGATACAGGAGCTGGGAGTTAAACAAGCTGAACATTTAAGTGCTGATTAATGTTCTTACACAGGGTTACAGCTTGGAGTGAAGCTGCTCCAAGGGACAAACCCTGGAGATTGTTTTAGGGAGACTGTGCAACACTCTTGTACATGTCTCATTGGGGAGTTGACACATGGCGAAAGCCGTGTGGCGAGAGGAGTGTCAGTTTTTCAATTTGTAGATGTCGTGAGATGCCATGATGAGAAGGAGTGACTGAGAGGATCGCCCACAAAATGGAACCTGAGGGAGCGTGCCAAGCTCCAAAAAGTGACAGCGCAGAGGAGGTCCAGCGATGGACTTGTGGTTCTGTGAACAGCACAAATGCAAGGTGACTGTAAAATAACTAACAGCACTTTTTCCACAAGTGAAGCCAGTAACTTACTATCCTAAAAGATTAGCTCTAGTTGCTCGTGCTTTACCTCCATGCGTGAGACCAGTATGTGCAGCAGCTTAAGCTGTACAGTGTTTCAATAGTTTATTTCACCCTTTGACATTGTTAGTTCCACACGAGGTAGATGTTTACTATTGCAGACTAAACTTACATTTCTGTCACCTACAAGACACTTGTCTTTAATGTTACTGTTACTCTCACAACCACACATATTACCATAAAGTGGTGCAGAATTCTGAATCTGCCAAACCCTTTTTGCCAACGGAGGAGGGCACTTCTCATGAGAGTAGAGAGCGCGAGGAGAAGAAGTGTAAGCTGAGGGATGACTTAATAGATGTGCCACTCGTTGAGGAAAAGGTTTGGTTTGTTGATGATTTGAGTTTTACAACAGCAGAGGGACAGACTAGAACACGTTTTACTGTAGCAGACAGTGAGAGAGAGTTATCTATGTAGGACAACTAGCATGTTTCATATTTGCTTGAGCAGCAGAGATGCTAGCTTTAACGGAAGCGTGTGAAGCTGTAGAGAGACAATATACACTGATAGGTAGTATACATTTGCTACTGTACATTTCTTTGTAGTGCAGTGAGTGAGACGAGGTGTGACAACCTCTACAGGGAAACCTGCAGAACACACCAAACTCTTGCAAATTCTGCTGGATGCAGCGTTATTAACCAGTGGAATTGCCGTTTGTAAATGTGCAGCACACATGTGAGGGAAAGATCCAGTTGCATTAGGAAAAGTTTTTGCAGATAAGATCACAAAAGAAGCAGCTGTAGTTAAACATGGTGTTAACCTTTTATCAGTACAGCATCAGCAGACATGCAGGCCCACTCACCTACAGCAGGAAAACAGTTGTGACTTACAGAGGGAGCAAGCTTGCAGGATGATTTTTTATCTGTGTGATAAACCAGTACTGCCTAATAATTTGTATAAGACTGCTGCTATTTTGAGCCATTGGCTATACCATGTCTCAAACAGGAGGGAGATGAGCAGTCGTTATACTCACTCTAGGATTATTAAATACTTTTAAAAAAAACTTTTTTGCAGAGAGAACTAATGGAACAGTAAAGTTAAGATTTAGGAAGACAGGCAGGACATGGTTAGACTGTATAGAATAAGTACATGAGGATTACTCCAACAGAGAATGGTCTGACTCTTTGAGATTACACATGTTAGAGGATTTAGAGTTAGAGTTCCAGTCTTCTGTAGTGATGATAGAAAAGCAGAAGAGAGAGCATATTAGCAGATTAGATGCTTGAAAATGTTTAAAAGTAAAGTAGTCATGAGAACAAATGATCTGCCAGATGATTCTGTTTCTTCGCAGGAGCAGAGCCTGAAGTCTGGAGATTGGATGATGATAAGGCCATGGAGAGGAAGTGCTGGTCCAGTCCATGGTGGGAAGGTCCATATCGGATGCTGCTGACGACGACCACAGCAGTGAAGATTGCTGGAAGGAACACTTGGATATATCAAGCGCACTGCAAGAAGGTGACACACATCCAGGCCAGCTCGGAGTAAGTGGCAGGAAGACCGGGAACAAAGGGGGGGGAAAGCCTCCAGGGCCCCTCGTCTCAATCCGGTGAAGAAACCAACTGAGCCACAGGTACTCATCAGAATGGCTGGGAATGTGCTGTGCATCTTCTTGTGCCTGTGGACCCTGAGTGGGATGACAGGAGCGCATTGGGACAGAGCAAATCACACCCAGTACCCGCATGGGTTTTCAACCAACTACTGGTGGCAGTTTAAGAACACAACCGGATAGCATCACTTGGAGCGAGACAGTTTGTTTGGTTGCTTTAGCAACACATCCAGGAACACTGCCAACTTTTCAACTGCTCTGAACCTGAATGGAAGGTTGATTCACCAGTAGCTGGGAAGGTGAACTGCTCTGGTGAGACAGACCTGCTCGTCTGACTCAAAGAATATGACTTGTTGCAGGACATTATACAGTTAAACGAACTGGAAACAGGCCAATTGCCTATGTGTACGAAGGACAATGGATTAGCCCAAGTTGGAGATTAACCATGGAACATGGCAACATCACTTATTCTTTTGTCTTTTGCAAGAAGGATGTAAACAGAGAAGCCTTTTGTCTACATTTACATCATGAACACTTGAGGTTTTGAGCCAAGAAGATCAAAACAGCTTGATCCAATTTCCTTTACAAAGCTTTTTCTGTGGTGACAACAGGACAGGAGAAGAGTTGTAAATGCAGATAATTCACAAGTTGACTCTAACCCCCACAGGATGCCTACAGTGAGAAGATTTGGGGGGTTGATAGGAGTCATAAAGAAGGGTGTTGACTTGCTGCAGCTTTGAAGTTAGCTGAGAGCCACATGGACAAACAATAAAGTCAACTGATGCGTTTAAATACCTATGTCTGTATACAGTTGGATTGTAGAGACATATGATTTTTGAGAATGATGATTCTTCTTGTTTGACCTTTGACATTCAGTTGTGTACTTGAAGAAATACATAATGAATTGCACGACAGGAGTAGATCCGCCACAAGGCTGGATAGCTTGGTTACCGTCTGGTCCTTGGTGGCATCTTCTTTTGAAAAAATTAATTCCTGTTTTTGAACTGTTGATACTGATTTGCTTATGTATAGGATGTAGTTTACTGTGCATGAATGAAATCTACACTGACACTGTCTAAACAAAGGGTGCATAAGTTGAAATTTAAGTATACAATGACAAAAAGGAGGGAAATGTTAAGTCTAATTGTTGAATGTCGCCATTGTGTTTCTTAAATTTGTATAGTCTTAGTTTAAGCAGTAGGATCAAAGCCATTCCTTTGATCCTGACCACCTCTCCAGCCACTCTGTGCTGGGGGAGGTTTTATTGTAGATACATCCTAACTTGAAGATCTGTTTGATGTTTGGTAGAGCTTCCTACCCTTTGTATGGTTTCACTGTGTTATCTTTGGTAAACCATACATTGGGTGTGGGGGAAGACTACCCTCTTTATGACCAAGGATGTTGTTCCTGCTTTTAGGTTTTATGACCCTTTGACCAACCAACACACACACACACACACACACACACACACACACACACACACACACACACACACACACAGTGTATACATTTACATACAGTGCCTTGTCTTTGTAACCAAAGGGGGGTTGCAAGGGGAGGTGCTTTGTAAACTATTGTTTGAAGTTTGTCAATAAAAGGCAGCGAGAGGAGGCCACCATTTTGGGGTTCTTTGTCGTGCTGGACACAGACGAGGCCTCCCTTGTGCAAGTAATGGATCGATCGACTGTCTTGTTTTCTTCATGATGAATAAGTCTCTAGAATTAGCGGGGTTTGTGGAAACACAGACCCAACAGTATAAATATGCATTTATTTTCTTTGTGGGTGATGGACTATGTTATGTTTGTGCCTAAGGACACATTTTGCCACCAAACTATAATTGAGAACTTTTACAATTAATGTGGTTTAATCTTTCAATTTGAACAAGAAATTTATCAGACAAGAATTTCCTTTAAGTACAAAGTCAAATTCCAAATGAAGTTTGTGTCGAATTAATTGGGGCATTTGATTTTTTTTTTTCTCTACTTCACTCGAACTTGGCCCAGACAACATCTCATTGCGTTCCGGTATTCTTAATTTCTTACCACTGGCAAGAAGGTAGAGAGTGGAAAAAACATTTGCCAATTAGTTAGAGCCCTTGTGATTTTGCCACTCTTGCTAACAATTCCAATTTACATTAATTATTCATTTTGAGGCGGCACACACAATCCCTGCCAGAAGGAAAGAGGAAATGCTGTGGTGAGATCCGATCATTTGTGTTGATGCTGTCCTGTTTCAAATACCACCACTTGGTATGTCTGCTGTCCTGTCTTTTGATGGCTGGCTGTCTGGATAAGATTGTAATGGCGCGTTAAAGGCTATCTCTTTGTGTATCGGACAACAACAACTAGAATCAAAAGAAAGAAAGCAAATTTTTGGATGCTTTTTGTAATAATGTTTGTGTGGTTTGTGCGGTGGTGACAAAATACATTTCCGTGACCTCTGTTACGTGTTTAGTCTGTTCCTTTGTATCTGCATTCAGAATGAAAAAGTGCCAGCAATTCTTGCAGTCAGCAAGAGGTGATGGATGAGACAAAAAACACTTTTCCTCAAGGATCAGACAAGAAAAAAAAAAAGAAAAAGAAGAACACCTTGCCTGCCTCATTGTTAATACTTCAATCTTCTTTCAACAATACCTTGTTTATTGTTGTGACTGGAGATAAGCTGGATCTGTGAGTGTTTAAAGGGCTGCAGGGCCTGAGCGTGCTGAAATGTGGGGGTCACAGAACTGGTGCTGAGAGGTCATGGCCTTTATGTTCCGACAGACTCTTCAGGGAACAACACTTTCTTTGCCCAGCATAAGTCTAAAAACACAAATGCTAACAGACAAGCACACTTCTTAGACGTGTCCTATTAATCATAAGCCAAAGAAGAGGGAGCGAATACACACAGCAGGACTGAGCTGGCTGCAGAACGAGGGAGCCGACTGAGCAATGAATCATCAGCAACCCAGACAGATGTTGCATACTTGTTGCTTCTCAAGACAGGAGACTAATTTGCACAAACAAGGATAGAACAAGTCCATTACTTACTTCTGTCTTAAGTTACAACAACTGCTGTACTCATAAAAAAGTCTAACATTCATTATGGAATGAAGTTTTCTGAAGTGTAAATTATGAAATCAGTTTGACAAAAATGTGCTATGATTTATGTCAGACACAGGGTTAAAAAAAACATTTAAACGACGCTAGAACAGGGTTTGTTATTTTCAGTTGGATAACTTGGGTTCTGTCTGTATTTCATCACAAGGTCTTAAAATATACCCCCCCCCCCCCCCCCCCCCCCCCCAAAACAAACAAATAAGTAAAAAATTAAAGGAACCCTTTTAATCAGAGTATAGCATCCAGTCAAATAAACCTCTGGGACATTGATCTGGTCAGTTAAGTAGCAGAGAGTGTTGTTAATGCTTTGGTGTTAATAAAATAGTGTTGACAACAGCTGCACTACAGGGGCAAGGATGAGACTCTAAACAGGAATGGTTTTCCCTCCTGATCTTTTCTTACTACTTTCAAATTAATTTTGTATTTGGCTACGGTTAATGTCACTACTAGTAACATAAAGTGATACCTGGACCCTACCGAGGTTGCTCAGGAAATCCAACTCCTCCAGGATGACACAAGATCAAGAGCATGGAGGAGATTCCAGGAAACAGGCAGTTACTCTAGAAGAGCTGGAAAGGGCCGTAAAAGGTCCTTAACCCATCAACAGGGCAGGCATCTGCTCCTTTGTGCAAGGAGCAACAGGATGAGCACTGCCAGAGTTACAAAATGACCTCCAGCAGGCCACAGGTTTGAATGTTTCTGACAAAACAATAAGAAATAGACTTCATGCAGGTGGCCTGAGGGTCCAGTGTCTTGTAATGGGCCCTATGCTCACTGGCCTTCGCTGTGGTGCCCAATTGGCATTTGCCATAGAATACCAAAATTGGCAGGTCCATCACTGGCCCACTGTTCTTCTCACAGCTCAGAGCAGGGTCACCCTGAGCGCATCTGATGGACATGAAGAGTTCTGGAGAAACTGTGGAGAACGTTATGCTGCCTGTAACATCGTTCAGAATGACTGGTTTTTGGTGGTGGATCAATGATTGTCTGGGAAGGCATTACCACTGAGGGATGCACTGACCTCTTCTGGCTAGGGAACGGCACCCTGACTGCCATTAGGTATCTGGATTATTTGGTTTTCAATGCCTTTGACTTCTAGAATGTCTCTCATTTTTCTACCAAGTGAATTTCAGCTTATAATAATCAAGAATTCCATTATTAAGAGGTTTTCTGTATCTTTAATACCACAAACTAGAGTCACAAGGCAGAACGCTAAGGACAACTTGCCACAACAAAATGATCTCAGGTAACATATTTGCTTTTAAAGGATTATGTTCTAGTTGTATTGTCTACTAATTCTTTACTAAAACAGTCCACCCATCCCTATTCCAGCTGGCAAGAGACAGCTGTTTGCACCTATGGGCAATTTCTAATCAGCATTTAACCACTAAGTGCAAGTCTTTGGACGGTGGGAGGAAGCCAGAGTACCTGGAGGGAACTCCAAACACCACAAGAGAAAACCTCAGCCAGATAGTGGATTTAAACACAGGACCGTCTTGCTGTGAGGGAACAGGACTAACCACCATACCACCAACTGTACTTAAAGCACGCTTTTTTTTTTCTTCTTTTTTTTTTACAGCTCTTGGGTCTTCAGCAAAACAAAAACATGAACAAAAACAAAAAAGTTGTGCTGTTATACTTTCAATTGTGAATACTCACACACACACAAACTTGATAGTACAAACTGTTTGGTTTCCCACATGCGTGATAATATCACATCCTTCAGGATGGCTACGTGGTTCACGATAAGTAGATGAATAGTCCGTAGAGAGAAAAAAAACTGGAGCTGTTTAGTTCTATAGAAGTGCTTGCACCTGCTAGGTGGGAGGCAGAGAGCTGAAGAGGGCTCATACATATACGGATGTAACAACAGCAGTGTGAAACTCCAACAGAGAGCGCAAGACAGAGAGCGTACATATGCATGTGCGTGCATGTGCGTGTACACCTGCAGCCAGATCGCCCAACTTCTCCCACACAGTGCCAAGAGCTGTTCCGATCAACAGGATAATAGCGCCATCATCTCATGGTTTCATAAGCTGAGGCACCATGCACAGATGAGAAACCAACTAAATGTATGCATTCTTAGAGACAGATGCAAAGCAGTGCTGTGTGTGTGCATGTGTGTGGCAGGGCCTGTTGTGAGGGGCGCTGACAGATTGGGATGTGGGTGCGCTTTCTTCTCACTGCCACATCATGTTGCTAGTCCTGCGTGGAGACTTTGGGAAAAGGATGATATTAACATCATAAACAAGGTGTGAAATTTGGAAATAAACATAGGTCTGATGGAGTGCTCTCCTTCTAGAAAAGGGAGGGGTTACTGAAAGGTAATCTTTCTCCCTTTTCAGAGGCTTTTTTGTCACTATTTACTTCCCTACAAATTAAATGACTATTGTAAAGAGCACGTTGTTTCTGTGCTGTTTAATTAAGCAGAAAAAAGAAAAACAATAAAAAATAAGGAAAATCATTTTTCTTTTAATGGATGCCACTTTTACTAATAATTCTCTGCAAAGTTCTCTGCAGGGAATGAATCTGAATACCAAAGAAGCCAAACTGCAGAAAGAGCTGCACAATAAAGCTGCCTAAAAACACAGGGACACACTAGATGTGCCAGCTTATGCTGACTGCCATAAAAATCGGGTATGCCAACAAAAGCAATAATGAAAGAGCCCGCAAGAAGAGAGGCAACGACAGAACTGGGCTGAAGGTATATAAAGCATTTTTAATCTTGTTAAGAGTAGTTGTTTTGGCTACGAACATTGTGTGTATAAATCCTTATGATAAGTCTCAAAATGAATCATAAAAAACAAAGAGCATTGTCATTGTTTTCTGGTCACATCCAGAGGATGGCAAAGGTGAGCATCTGGTGAGCAAAGAAACAAATTAGTAGAGTTCAGGTGCCATAACGTCCTTATTATTCTTATACAACGAAGCAAATAATCAACACTCACTTGGTTGAAATGAATCAATCCATCCAGTGCAGTTAAAAAAGTTTCAGTGGCTTTCTATATATTATTTATTTGCTCAAGTTATCACTTTAATATGAACTTATTTTCTTGTAAACGTGAAAGCAGCAAACTTACTTGTAGAAAAATAAAAATTGGAAAATGATTATTAAGATGATTATGAAATTTTTTTTGTTCTTTGATCCCTAAGAAATCAAAATCTAATTTTCCAGTCGAATAACTAAGAGTTATTTTGCCTTTGTTTATGGGTATCACTCTTACAATGCTACCTGAGGTTTATGCATGATGGCAATGCATTTTGTAAGTCTCTTAATGCATCAAGCAAATCAAATTGTGGAGTATTAAAAATTTACTTTTTTACTCAAAATAACCAAAGCAAAATTAAATGAAACACCTTGCCTGACAGTAATATCCACAGCTTCTAAGCTTCCGTAGTAGGTGATGCTCCAACGGCTCTTTTTTTGCTTTAAATTGATTTGTATACTAATTCTTGACATGTGCTTAGTTTTCATAAAAGTGTAGAAAACTATATGCAAAACAGAAGATTTGATTAAAAAAACATTTAAAATAAACAAAAAGGTTGTCCTATAGTTTAATCATTTCACGCTAAAGAATAAAGCCAATAGTTGCCTTTGATCCCCTTTTATAGGGCTTGATCCGGTCTGACTTTGTGCTGGCAATAATTAATAATAGTTATAAATAATGAAGTTACTGCTGCTGTTGTAAATGCGCTGAACTCTCTCAACTTTGAACATACTCGTGCCTATTCTGCTGCTTTAGTGATACCATAAGAGCAGCATGTATTTGATAAACTCAGAGGAAAGACTACTACAAACACCTGAGCATCTGGCTGGGACACCTCCTTTCCACCTCCTGTGCAGGTAAGGTGTTTCTGGTTTCTGTGCTACCAGGTGGAGGCCCACAACATCCAAGAGAAATTATTCCCCAAACTGATTTTGGAACATCTAAAGGCTAGCTGAAAGATGGCGGCTGGGGAGAAGGTGGTCTGGGTATCCTTGCTTAGACTGCTGCCCCATGACTTGGACCTGGATAAGTGGCACAAAATGCATGGATGGATAGATGAATGGCAATAGAGCTTAGATAAATAAGTTTGAAGTGAAAATTTTTGACTGGAATTAAAAAAGGTATTCACACACCTCATCAAAATGCTCCATTATAACATATTCTACATATGACTTTAACACATGTATCTCAATGTCTTTGAGCAGTGTGCATTTTTTAGTGCATGGGGTTGAATGTGTATTACCTGGTTGCATATGAGCATATGTTTGTAATAAACGTCTCCAGTAGAACAGTCTCACATGCCCTGGTCCATGGAAATGCGCATCAGTTTTAGGGGTCAGCTGTTTTTTCATTTCAATGATACCATCTTAGGCTCACAAAATCCCTTAGACATTTTAGCATCTATATCACCCCCCCCCCCCCCCCCCCCTTTACTCCCTCCATCTACCCAATCTCCATCCCATCAGTTCTTTCTGCTGTTTTTGTTCTTTTTTTGACAATGTCATTGAATCTATGAACTTCTGTTTCTCCCACTGCAACACAACCTGTGAATGCATTTGGTTAGAGATCTGCTTTATTACCAGTGCATATAAGCACCTACCTTCGACTGCTTTGGTAAATTTTGAGGTCTCTTAAAGACAATGCATGACATTTCTCAGAAATGTTGAAACAATGCATGTTTTGCTGCATAACAGATGCCATGGGGGGCAAAGTGTCCTGGCTACAGTTTATTATCACAATGGGTTAAAACCTAAAGTGTCAGTTTGGCTGGCTTTAAGAGGGATTTGTCTGTCATGTAGCTCCTGAGGATGTTGTGCACCGGGCTACCTAACTCATAGTGACTGTTAACCTCTCCATCCGTCATTGGAGAGTGCAGCTGTGACACAAAAAACCTGCTTCTTCCATTAGAGCCCTGACGGACCTTAATGCCTGTCTTTGCACTTTCTCTCCTTCTCTCTTTGGCCCTGGATCGCTCACTTACTATAATGAAGTTGTCTGCCTCTTTCTGCTCCTGTGAAGTGAGCAACTAAACAAGTCTTTAATAATAGTTTTTTTTTCTTACCTTCTCCTCACTACCTTTTTGTTTTCCCTTGATGCCCTCGTCTTTAAGGGACGAAGGGACCCACATTGGAAATGGTGTGAATTAGCAGATAGACACATAGGGATGAAAGACCAAATAATTATGGCCTAAACGCATGAGCAGACTTCTGGGAATAGAGATGTGTAAATGAGCTCCAAACACCAAGTGCTGTCTTTTCTGTGCTGTTGTTTTGCTCTTTTAAATAATTGACAAGGCTCTGCTTGTGAAGACAGGGACAAATCTGCTAAGTTAATGTCCCAGCCCGAGGAGTTTTAGTACCAAACGCTATCAATCCCCCCTACATAGAATTGTTACCGCAGTGGCGGTTCATAAATCATATGTAACCCCAGCTCAGCAACAGAAAAAGTCCGTTTTCCACCAGCGTGTTCTGTTTATTGTTTCATCGGAGAGCCGGCAGCAGATGACATCTGCTATATTTACTCTTTAGATTACGCTCTATTTCTAAACAATACGTTAATGTCAGGCGTGTCTGTGTATTCGGACTGGGGACATATTAGCATGATTGCTGAGGGCAAACTATAGGCTGTTCTTGGCCTTCAAGGGAATAAAGTGATTTGTAGTTTTAGCAAGAGCTGGAGCTGTCAGAAGTGCACACACAGCTTAGACAGCGATGTTATACTGGGGTGTTGGGGCACAGCAGTTGCAGTATTCACTGATTGAGGCCTTGACTGGAAGCAGCATCTACAAGACACAGCATACATGGTAGTGGCTTTCTATTAGCCTGACAGTTTTTTTTATTGCTTCTTCTCTTTTTTTTGACTGCGGGCAAAGCAGGATGCAGCCTTCTCTTCAAGGTCCCTTGCCAACCACAGCAGATGGGTGGAAACCTCATAAAAACAGCTCTGAGCTTTCCCCTTTTGCTTACCATTATAATCCCAACAGAAAATATGCTTCTGCGCTGCCCAGGCAAAAAAAAAAAAAAGAAAGAAAGAAAGAAAGAAAAATCCGTATCTGAAAGTGTTTTTATACAAATGGCCTTTGCTTTTAGAACGCAATGTTGTGATATTTGTCCCTTTGATGTGTCAAAATGATGGTCAGCAAAGAGATGTTTCAAGAGCAGCTTGTTTCAAATCAGTTTCATCTTAAACAGAAAGGCACCTGGATTTTATCCGGTGCCACGTGCAAAGGAAACTGCTTCATTAAAATGCACAACTGAATTCCAGCAGGATCAAGGTGATTGGAATGTAAAACAACCTGCTCCCAATTTCACAAGTCCTCCGTACTCTTTCAACTCCCCCATCCTGAAGTACAGTCTTCCCAGCCACACCTCTCCCAAAAAAAAGGCGCAGCAACAACAGTTAAGCAGGCTGGAGTTGCAATGCAGCACAATACTAACATGTTATAAGCATTCGCCGCATGCATTATGTGTCACAAACCACCTCAGCGTGTCGTTTAAATCTAGCTAGTCCTCTATACTCTTTACCAAATACTTGAATAATTAAAACGCTTATCTCTGCCACACAAAACGGCACCTTGCTCCTCTATTGTGAGTTTGCTGCCCAGTGTTTATGATGCAAGCACTTTTTGGCTTCAGTGATTTCTATGAGTGAGGGCCAATTCAGAAGAACAGTGTTTGTTAGGGAAGGAAAGCCGACAAATGTCAAGGACTCCAGTACATAAGGAGGGAGCATAAGAGAGGTCCTTTCTGCACCAGAAATAGATTTCAATTTGAGTAAGGTTGCTGCAAAAGCAGTAGGACATTTTTGACTCAGATTTAGCCAGATATGAAAAAAATGGAGGGTAAATTGAATCTGGTAATTCCAATCCTTTCTTATCCCCTTTCTATGAGTCTTAATAAGGTCAAAACATGGTTATGCTGCTGTAAATGACTGAATTTAAGACCATTCTAAGACAATTGTCAGGGATTTGCATATAAAAAGATGTGCGATTGTAGAAAAGACCTTGGCCTATATTCTGTAATTACTACAACTCCATCTGTCTCTCAGTCCTGCCTTTTAAATAATGCTCGCACATTTCCCTATTCAACTATTTTTTGGATTCTATAGTAAATCCTCTTGTCCCCCTCAAGCGATTATATGAGACAACATCTTGTACCAGGCTGTATCACATCAATTCACTCTTGAAATATTTAATAAAAGAAAATGGTGCTTTCAAATAAGAGTCAAATATATACCAATTTTTGAAAGTAGATGAATCAAAATAAAGGTTCAAGCTAAGTTTCTTTCAAGATTAGCCATAATTAGCCAAATTATCCTGTGACTGGATAGCGTGAGACTGTTCTTTAAGTGGTGCTGCAGTTGTAGGCCACAGTGTGAATTCACATTTCAGGCCTGAATTAATTCGTTGCAGCAATTACCTGAACCCTGACTGTTCTTAAAAGTCATGACAGGCCTACGAGCATAGATAACATTAGCCAGAACACAGACATGGCAGATATTACAAGCACTAAGCTCAGATGTGTCTGTGACAGTAACCTGCCTCATTAATGCCAGCGATGAGCAGGCCACATCTACAGGAGATGGCTACTGGGCCAGAGACGGGAGGCAGGAGGAGAAAAATGAAAAGATGACGGTTGTTACTGTCCTCATCTCATTCCCTTTCGAGTGTTTTAATTTTCCCTAGTTGCCAGAAGTTTTATGTGGAAGCATCTTCAAACCTGCATACTCGGGAAACTGAATTAGCCATTGTATTTACGTCAAGCACCTTGAAACAAATGAGTTCTGACGGTGATATGGATGGAGTGTGAGAATAATCTGAGGCATAATAAGCGTGATAAATCAATGCCAGGAATTTGATTATTTTATGTAACACAAGAAGCTCTGCAACCGATTGGCGATCAGAAAGGACCTGCTCAAGGTAGCTTTATTGGCCTTTATTTGTATAGCGCTTTTACTAGTCCCTAAGGACCCCAAAGCGCTTTACACAACCAGTCATCCACCCATTCACACACACACTGGTGATGGCAAACTACATTGTAGCCACAATGTAGCTACAGCCACCCTGGGACGCAGTGACAGAGGCGAGGCTGCCGGACACTGGCGCCACCCGGCCCTCTGACCACCACCAGTAGACAACAGGTGAATCGTCTTGCCCAAGCACACAACGACCGAGAGCCGGGGCTTGAACCGATTACAAGGCAAACTCCCAACTCTTGAGCCACGATCACCCCACAGGCTTATTATACTGAGCTCACCTACAAGCCAATGTTACAAACACTTAATGGACCATTTACAACGTATAGTTTCTAATCTCAACCACACAAAACACAAATATGTTCCCCTTCCGATAAGAAGAACGAACATGTGCGATAGACATCCCCCTCTCCCCTCTTGTTAACCTCTGCTGTGTCTTGATGATATGCCACTCCATTTTGAGAACTTGCTAACTCTCAATGGCAAAAGGGCAGATGCCCAGGTGCTGGTGTAACTGAATTGCTGTCCTCAGCACACAAAGGCAATGTCGCCTGGGGAGGATAGCTCAGGAAGGGGGAGAGCTGTCACAGTAACAGGAGAGCACCTGGGATTACTGTCAACAGTCTCTTGGACTGTCTCCCTCTGTCTCTCCCCCACCTCCCTCCTGTCTTCGAAGATCCATGGCATTCTCGACGACATTGACCTTTAAACTCCAATTAGCCACTTAATCACAAATTAATTATTAATATTAGAAAAACCAACAGGGCTTAGGTTGTTTGTCTCTTTCACCTCATTATCATCCGCTAATGACCAACCTTGCATCTCATTTCCACCACAAAGAGTGAGGAAATGGCGTTCACACAAGAATCAGGTGACTTTTTAAAGGGCAAACAGAGATGGACAGACTTTTTTTGCACACTCTGTAATTTTGACTCATATTCAAAATGTTGCGCGGAGTTAATCGTTCAGATGTCGCTTCAGACCGCATTAATAAGAGAGTTCTCAGCTGCGTAAGAGCACAGCATCCACTTCTGAACTCAGAGCCCTCATGACCTAATTCAATGTGAAATGGTTGACAGGGAAGTGTGAAATGGCTCCCAGAAAAAAAAAACAACAACAACAATTCATAGCAAAGAAGTGTCATGCACACCAGCGAGTGCTGTATTCTTTAACAGGCACAGCACCTACACACACACACATAAACACTTGTTAATTATTTGCCATCTTCTGTTAGATGTCACGTGCCAGACTCTTTTTTTGGAAGCACTCCTGAGTATTGGGCACTAAATAAATGGCTTTTGGGTTTGAGCAGTCTCCTTTGGCTAAATCAGATATTTGGAATGCAGAGGTGCACTGTGGCAGGATAATAAATGTGACTCAGTTATCCAATAATTGGTAATGTTCCTCTGTCAATTACCCTAGACTCTGTGTTTTCTAGAATAGGTCTTAAGACTACCAATGGGCCATTTTATTGATTTTTTTTCTTCGTTGCCTTCATAGCGTGCACCAAAGCTTATGCAAAACGGCACAAAAATAAGTTGCTCTCGGTTTATTTCATTTTCACGCATCTACTTCATGTTTTGATTACCCTGCGAGTTTAAACAGATGTGTAGAAGGTCTTAAAATTTACACCCTTAAACAACTGTCAGAGAGAACCAGAAATGTCGTCCTCCGCTCAGATTTGCTTTCTATTTTTCAGGCAGCTTAGAAAAGACTTAGAGGATCAGTTTGAGGTTTATATTTTTGCTCCTCTCTACATTATCCTCTTCACTTCTCTCAAACCTGCTCTCCTCCAAACCCTCAGACATCAGTCCGCACTGCCTCACACCCGCACAGAAACACAAGTCACGCTGAAAAGTACAACAATGCAGAGCTGACAAGGAGTGATAGCAAAAGGCTGACACTGTGAGCGGATTAGGAAGGTGATAATGTGAGCAAGGAATCTATTCTCAACTATCTTTGAGTCTTGAGGATGGTTGCATTTTTGCAGCAATGACGGATGGGCATTTCTGAGCAAACATTTCAAATCACTTGTGATGGATAAGGGCACAACCCATGTTTCTTATTCAGGAAAAGCCAAGAAGACATCTTTTTCCTTTAATGTTTTGCTTTATGATCAACAGCATAGCACTTGATGTCTATGAGTCATACCAGGCTCTGGTTAAAAAAATTCCTGCCAAAAGAAAAAAAAGAGTAGCCCCTTATTATTTGATATTGTGGAGGGCATTATTGGAGCTGTGGCTAAAGAGCATTTCTGATTCCACTGACACAGGTCCACAAGATACAACCTGCATAAGTGAGCAGAGCTGGAAAGCTAAAGAGCGGAGGCCACAGGTGTTCCCCTTACACTATATTCATTGTGCTGCAATCATTAATAGCAAATCCTCCAGCCCAGCTAGGTAGAGCTGAAAATAACATGGGCCATGTGCTACTTTAAAGTCGGTGCTTGTAGTTGCAGCTGATTTTCCAAATATGATTACTAAATGCTACAGCATATCAAAAAAGCAATTATCCCTCTATATATTGTCAATCACTGTAGTTGGGAGATTAAAGAGGACACTGTGCTGTTGTTGTTTTCAATTATGAGTTTACCATGTTCAAATGTTCATTTAATTACTATTCATATAATTGCTGATGTGAATGCATGTCCTCACCAGCGTAAAGCCTCCATGCACTGTGGTGTTCTTCCAGTTCCCTTTGTTCTTTTTGAGCTAAATTCTATTTTTAAAAAAAAGAAGCTCATCATGTTAAATGAAGTCAGTGCAAATGCATTTCCTAAGTAGTCTTATCTTGAAAGCCTGACACAAAAAAGGAAACCTTACCATACTTTCAGTGTTTGCAAGTGTGTTTGTGCACACATGTAGAGTTGTTTTCGGGAGACAGTGAAAATCCTGTTTTAGATTTAGAACATGAATATATGGTCATGAATTATTAGCGTAAAGATAAGGTATCAGTGAGGTAAAACTTGTGCTGCTTATGCTATAGAATTTCCAAGGATGTGTGCTGGGCTAAACTATGCGAGAGACAGATGCAACAAAATGTAGTAGGTGAACAGCAGGAAAAGATCAGATGTGTTAAACCTGTCCAAACGACAAGCTGAACCAAGTACATGCTGACCCGAGTGTTTTGCTCTGAAAAACAACTCCTTGTGCAAATTACGAAGCTTTCGGGGAAGCAAACGTTGCTCTGGGAATATTTTAATGGGAAAAGGATGTCACTTTGTGGAAACTTGTGCAATACTAAATGGGAATAATGGTGGAAGCAATCTAATGGGAGGTGTCTGGAGGGGATTGGTGTTCTGTGTAAACACATAAGTAGGAGATTTTGAAGACATTTTTTCTGTGTTTTCTGTGTTTCTCTAATACGTTTTTGGTAAATGACTGCTGCCTCAGACTTATTACAGTGATCATATTTATCAGTGATTTTGCATGTTTTTCTTCTTCATTACAGCCAAAGCATAGCAGTTTTCAAAGCACGACAAAGTTTGTAGGTGGCTCTTTTCAGTACAGGATGAAGAGCTACTCCTAGAAACTATAAACAAGCTCTGTTTTAAGTTATATACGCTTATAATAATGAGGGATTGGATTTATATAGCACTTTTCAAGGCACCCAAAGCGCTTTACAATGCCACTATTCATTCACACACTGGTGGAGGCAAGCTACGGTTGTAGCCACAGCTGCCTTGGGGCAGACTGACAGAAGCGAGGCTACCATATCGCGCCATCGGCCCCTCTGGCCAACACCAGTAGGCGGTAGGGTAAAGTGTCTTGCCCAAGGACACAACGACCAGGACAGAGAACCCGGGAATCGAACCGGCGACCTTCCAGTTACAGATACGCTTCCCAACCCCCTGAGCCACGGTCGCCCCACTTATGTTTTGCATTATCAGTGCATGCTGAAAGTGAATGAGACACCCTTTTCTTTTGCATTTAAAAGACTGCTTTCATTTTTTTCCATAATAAAATGGGAAGTATGTCAATATCTTATTTATCCATACATATTGCCTGCACTGATCTCTCCCTGTTCATATGCAGGCAGAGTTTTGCAGAATTCATGCTCTAAAGCATCAAACCTGTCATGTGATAATGCATTCTTGTTGCTATTTGAATTTTGTCTTTCAAGCACTGGGGATTAACAGAGCCTTTTTGTTTATGTTTCCTGGCCATAGATAACCAGTTTAAAAAAGAAAAAGAAAAAAACACATCCATCTAGTTCCCTGTGTGAAATAGCATGGCAGTGCAAAATTAACGTGCGTGATTAATTAATAAAGGTGATTTCATGTTGCCTGTGATATTCTCAACAATGTTCAAGCCATTGAAAATTGATTTTTATACTACTTCAAAATGAGCAGAAACTTATGGCTGCTTACTGAAGTGAAATAATCTATGAAATGCAGGTCTGCATCATGAATGGGCTAAAGCAGCATAAACAAATCTATCTGTGTAATTATGAAAGGACAAGGGTATGTGCATCTTTATCTTTTACAGCGAGTAGATTTTTAAAAAAAAAAAATTCCGCAAGTGAGTCAGCAAGTACATAAGTTGCATGCCTTTCTATGCCTGTCTGCATGGATCATTTGTTATATGCCCAAGTTCAAAAAGCCTAAGCTGAGCCTCTTCCAATAATCCTGAATAACATGTAGCAGCAATTACAGCATGCCGCGGCATGGTATATTCAGTGGACATCTTGTCCTTTCCATCTCAGAGCTGTTCTGACAGATCATCCCTTGTGTCCACTCTATGGCTGACTGGTTTTAAGAAAAAGAAAGACGGTGCAAGTGAGAAAGACAGAAGAGTCAAGACAGAGATGGAGTGACATGTATTGCATGGCTACGTAAAAGCAGACACGTACTGAACCCAGATACAGACTCAACCTCATAGCTGCTCTAAGTTGTTCGAAGTCACAGAAAAGACACAAAGCAGAATCATAAACATCAGTCAAACAAAGATATGTGGACCGTGTTGTCTCAGTTGAATATACACTATAACACCTGCACATTTTCAGACATGTTTGTTGTTTGTATGGGCACAGCCAAACAAATATTACCTCACTGCAACAATAAACAACCTGTACAAAATCATTGCCTGAAGCTTATGAGATCAACATTGTAAATTCTAAGTGCCCATTCCATTAAGATGGTAATTAGCCACAGCAAACTACAATATGGAGTCATCCTGAGGTGTGCTCTCAACATGGGTCAGCTAAGATGTTTTCCTTCTATGTGTATGTGAATGGTGGGTGTCTAACAGTAAATGCTGTGCCCGGTGCATCAGACAGGCTCCCTGGAATGTGTTATTTTAGGTTAAAAAATTCAAATTCACCACAGAACTTCTGCAGTGTTCCTGCCAAAGCTGACGCATCTCTGCTTCACTATTGTAGACCCAGACATGTTGGCAAGTCATTTGTTTTGAATTAAGTGATTTTCTGTCCGCCACTGTGCAGTGGCTGGACAGCTGATTCACAAGTGACAATGTAGGATGAGTACCAAATCCTCAGAGGCCAATCACCTCTGTACAGTTCAGTTCTTAATTTAACCCTTGCTATATACACTGAAAGAGAAAAAAAATGAATGCGTGCTCTGGGGAATCTTCTCGTTGAGAATCTGCTCGTTATAATTACATGTTATCACTTCGGCACTTACCAGTGTGCTTGTTAGTTAGAACAGAGAGAGACATATTTGTGCATGTGTTAAACTCTCTTCTGGAAAAGAGCTTCTTGTAGAACCTACATCATAACTCACGCCAGTTCTCCCAGATATCCAGCTGTAACACTTCTCATAAAAGCTGTGAATGAACTGTCTATTTCGTGTGTAGCCACATCAGTTATGAGAAACTGTCAGGATACAAGCTTAGACATTAAACCTCTTCTCAGAGCTATAAGCAGCTATAAACACAGCGTGTTTCATCTCAACTGCTGGAACAGCAATAATCGATCTGATGACAGCTAAAAAAACATGTTGTTTTTCTCTGCCCTGGAGGAACATGACAGAAACAAACCCTCTAAACAGACAGTTTATCACAAGACAGAACAAATAGCTAAAAATACAACACAAGCCATTTGCTGTATGCCATGGCAAAGTCAGAGAAAAGTAAATCCTAATGCAGTGGCTGGAAAAGTGGAGACTAGAGGTCTCCAGGGGTCCCTAAAGGGTCTCCAGGGGCCACAGCAAAATGAGAAACAGTTTAATTTCACTATTCCACTCCCTCAATAAAAGCACAGTGGGAGCATAGTGCTCTAATCCATTCTCATTAGAGGTTTTAGTCTCCCTACTGTTACACATCTAGTGCAGACAGCTATACAGCTGATTGGTCAGTTGAAGCATTGAATGAAAGAAACCATTCCTTGGAGCAAAGATAGGGACAAAGCAAGAGAGCACGATAGCTATCTACCGGGGGGATCTCGATATTAAAAGTTTCAGGAGCTCTTCCTTTTTATATTAAGTGCCAAAGGTCTTGAGTGCTCATATAGTGTGTAGCCAGCGGAGAATAACCTTGTGAACTACGATTTGATCCATCACATCTAAATGTACTGACACAGAGCAAAATAATAATCCTTCAACCGAGGGAAGTGCTCGGAGAGATAGCCCTGTGACCCGGGTACAACTCATAAACTGCAGTGCGGCATCAGCTGTATTAATATCACACACTCGTCCCCGTGTATCCTTACACAGATGAATATTTCATTGCCAGAAACCTTCAGTGCGTGTTTTGCAAATTAAAGATGCGCTTAGAATGGCGCATCGGCTGTAATAATACATCTGCGGGGCAGTGTGGTGCATTATGATTGTGTCATATTTAAACATCTGTTTCATAACGCTAAAAAGTGCACGCTGTAGATCCACGTACCGTGGGGCATTACGACAAAGCAGACTTCGTCGTGGTTAAAATACGACTTAATTTTGGGGGGCAAAAGTTGAGACTTACTCACCCCTTTTGAACATTTTTGCAGGCCTAGGTGTTTTTCGTCTTATGTCCTCTGAGAATCATCTATTCTTATATTCCAGACTTGGAACTTGTGCCTTTTAGTTTTGAAGTTGATCCACAGCTTTCGTGGCTCGTCGTGCGAGTGTTAGCTGTCACTCCTCTGGATTTTCTTGCGATCCACTGTATTGAGTTGTAGTTGCAGGATGGCTGCCGCGGGATTGATAAATATTAACAAACAACAGTTTTCTTTTTCATAAAGTCTGGCAGATCTGGAAATGAGGCAGAAATCACCGGGAAAGCAGACCAACTAAAAGCGTCCCCCCTCTGTCCGAAATAATGTTAACTCCAATGTGAGTGATGACCGCAAACGCTCAGTACAGTCCGACACAGCCCCTTACAGCCAACTCCTTTCAAACCCGAATCACTGTGCAAGCTTCAAATCAGTTCTGGGGGGCAAGTCGACGGTGATCACAGGAAGACTCTGATTAAAAAAACCCCCACAGATATTTCAATTCAAGTGGCCAATCTCAAATTCTTCTCTCGGTGCTTCGGTGCCGTTCAAATCTCACCATATTTAAAATCTCTAATTAACATAAGTTATTTGGATTCACATTTCGCCTCTGATGTCGGATTAGCCTATAAACGTAGACTCTTCAAATCCTCCTTAATAGTGTAGACTTTGATGGCGTCGCTTTTCTTAAAATCCCCCACTTTTCCGCTCTCCCCTCGTAATTATTACATTTCTGTGATCTTGTCTGTGAATATCTCTCTCTCCCTCCCTCTCCCTCTCTGCTTTCTACCTATGGTTCAGGGCTTGCTGATGCGCTCAAGGAGGGAGAAGTATGTTACCGCCTCAGCCTCCCTCCACCGGGCAGCACACTGCTCCATCGCTCTCAGTGCCTCTGCCCCTGTCAGACACACTGCTCCCTGACACCAGCGGGCTTCGTAAAACATATGAAATGACATAAGGAGAGAAAAAAACCCAAAACAACAACAAAAACTTCAATCTCCGACAATAATCTTAATCAGCATACAAAATGTCAGGAAAACCAGGTGATGTGCTATAAAAGAAACTCATTTGCTAAAGAAATTCATCCACCCAACTGTATATATTATAGATAACAGCCCGATCCCCCCCCCCCCTCACTCTCACGCACACACATATACACACACGTGCACGAAGTACTCACAGATTATAGAATAGAATAGAATAGAATACTTTTATTTGTCAATTTCTTCAAATGTACTTGCCATACAAAGGAATTGAAATTACGTTTCACACTGTCCCATGCGTAGACATTGACAACAATAAGGTGCAGATGCACAACAAAAACAGCCCTAACAATAAGGTAATAAATAGTAATATAATAATATAAATAGTGCTAAAAGAAATACTAAAAATATATACATAGCAGCAGGTGTGTGCAATTGCAATGCAAGTCAGGAATGTTTTCAGTTCTTGGTTCAGATTATAATCATATGCGTGGTTTTATTTAATTTTAAATGTCAGTTTAAAGCAGTTTGGAGCTGAGATATTGAAATAATTGTTTAAACGATTTTCTTTGAGTATTTTTTTGCGCCTTGTATTTATTTTCTATTTATTTATATTATATCTATATGATCTATTTATATTTTCTATTGTATATTTTCTTCTATTGTGTTATTATTATTATTATTATTATTATTATGAAATAGGTTATAGACCATAACATTAGTTCTATTTCATTAGATTTTATTCCCACTCCGAGTATTGGCTCTTGCTCTTTGCTATTGCTGTTTAACCTGCAGTATAGAAACGTTTTATACACAAGTTTTCAGGTCAATTAAGTCTGGTCACCCTGTCTTCTTGTCCCGATCAGCTAAATCGGTTGCATCGGTGCTCCGCTTCTCCTCATTGTTCTCTGTAATCGATTGGTTTCGCCTTTCTGTTCCTCACACGTGTGTGTGTGTTTTGGAGGAAAAGAAAGATGGCTGCGCCCTCGAGTGAAGTGCAACTTGTTCCTGCCAAAAAGCCCCCAGGTAACATTAATTTCGTCTGTAAATTAATTCATATAGAAGAAATTCTGTTTCGTGTGAGTGTTTTGTAGACATGCGGTTTCCGCAACGAAAACAGATATGGCTATAGTACAAACAAGAAAGTGAGTAGCGCGTCCAGCTTGTATGACGTTAAGTAGATAAAAGAGGTGTTCATTATACATTTACGTGGTAAAGCATTTGTATATTAACACTAAGCATCCCATCCACGTTTACACTTGTCGATGTGACTTCCTGAGATCGCTGCTGAGTGTCTGCAGAGAAACATTTCAGATATAGAAATTTCTCTGATGCCTTGTAATGCGTTGGGTTTATTATGGAAGCCCGTTTCCGCCACTAAAAAAAAAAAAAGCTAGTATCCATAACTCGAAATTTCGAGTTATTTTCTCGAAATTTCGAGTTATTTTCTCGAAATTTCGAGAAATATAACTCGAAATTTCGAGTTACTTTTCTCAAAATTTCGAGTTAGCTCTGCCAATCAAAAATATACGTGAATGAGGTCGCTTTCTTGTTACACGGAAGCATGTGGCGCAGGACCGCGCACTCAAAAACGGATCCCAACAAATTAAAGTATGTTTGCTGATATTAACACCATGTGATTCAGCTAATAACACAGGGATTTCATCATTTGTGAAGCCAGGCTGAAAACACTCAGCAATCTGTGCATTCACGACTGGATGTAATACCGGTAGCTTAGCTGTAGCATTTGTAGCTGAGGGCTTCAGCTTCCGGGTAACATGGAAATGACGTCATTCACGTAGATTACTGATTGGCAGCGCGAACTCGAAATTTCGAGTTGCTTTTCTCAAAATTTTGAGTTAATATGTCGAAATTTCGAGAAAATAACTCGAAATTTTGAGTTATGAATCCTTTTTTTAGTGGCGGAAACGGGCTTCCATAGTTTATAGGTGCTGCACACGGTATCAGTCTGTGAAGGTTCTCAGTCATCCAGGTCATCGTAGTCTAAGGAGTTTGGAAAGAAAAGCGTCTGGACTTCTGACGTTTCACCTTCAGAACTGAAGAAGCTTCTCGGATGAGAGGTGAAACGTCTTCAAGCAACTTAAAGAAGTCCAGACGCTTTTCTTCCCAAGCTCCTTAGACCACATGGTATCAGATTTTACCCTTAGAAATAAATGTAGATAGTTAAATGTTCGGGTCAGCTGTCCGGATTTGTACTGGTCGCACACCGGCTCACTCCTTGGCGGCCGCTTATCGGGGCCTGGAGCCTGGGGCTCGCTCGGGCCACTTCGGAGGTGGGGTCTCGGTCACTCAGGCACGGCTGGCTGCCGGCGGAGCTCACGGGCGCGTCACTGCAACTCCCCCTGGCTTCTGCTCCTCGGCTGCTGAGTGAGCCCTCATCTGGGACTCTCCTCAGCTCTTACTGGGACAGTGGCGCGGCTGCCCCTCTGTTGGTCTTCCTTGGTCTCTTGTGTTCTGGGGGCCTCTGGATGTCTGGAGCTTTGATCTCCTCCATACCTGCTTCATACCCTGGAGGACGGGGCAGTGGCTCCCCACACTCCCTAGCAGATCGTTACATGGAGAAACCTTTGGCATGCTGATCCACACAGGTATGCACACAGGTGTACACACGGGTATTCACAGACGCGGACTACAGCTTTCTTGGCTGCTGCCTCAAAGCACATTGTGCGCTGTCTATCTTGCGTGCTGCACAATATCGTTTATTATTTAGTATCTACTGATATCTACTGCTAGCTAGTTTGTGATGGTGCCGTTTTTTTTATTATGTTGCTCTTTGTTGTTTGCTTTCTCTTCTGTTTTTTTTCTCCATACAGGTGACCCAGGTGTTTTGTTTTTTTGTTGTTTTTTCTTTCTTTCTTCCCCCCCTTCTCACCGTCTCTTCTCCCCTTTGGTTTTCTTTCTATCCCTCTCTTTTTTTCATTCTTTCTCCCTGTCCTATCCCCCAGTCATGTCTGTCCCGTTTGTAGCAACTGAAAATAAAATAAATTCATAATTATAATAAAGGTCAATCAAATGGACCAATATGGCAAGGCCATGATGATCCACTTGGTAAAATAAATCCGCTTGGCATCTTTCTTGGCCTTAAGACAACAATTCTGATGGCTAAAGATCCAAATGGGACACAAAAAAAAAACAAAAAAAAAAACAACCCAGCGGTTTCCACCTTGTGTTTGTAGGCCTTGACAATGGTACGCCTACTTCTTTCAGAGTGTTCTTGATTTGGTTAGATGTTATCAAGTTGTGTTTCCTTAAAAGTTTTGTCACTCATCTTGCCAAGAAGAAATTGCCTCTTCTTGAAACGACAGATTTAAATGAAAAGTTGATGCATGACTGCACAAATTTTAGAGCTGTTTCATCCCAGCACTAAGGTGATCACTCAGAGTAGCTTTGTATTGATTTGCTGTGACCTTTATCTTCAAGAAGATAAGTTGGCCTATTGCATGTCAGGAAAATGTTCCTACAGAATGGAAAAAAAAAGCTAATTCATCACTTTAAGGCAAAAGGTTTTTGCATTTTTTTTTAAAATATGCCACATTTCTAACTCAATGTCAAATCTATTGTTAAAAAATTTAGGAAAATAAAGTGTTCTTTAGTATAAGGACAAGTAATAGTCAGTGTCAAAGTTGAATAATTATATGGTAATGTTGTATGTCTTGAGCCAGTGATCATTTCTTTATGTTTTTGCTGTAAGGGAGCCATATTTTTTTGTAATTTTTTAAAGTGGACTTGAGCAATAGTTCTCCAGGTTTTTTTGAAGGTCTTTCAAAGTTTTTGTTTAGGACATTGTTCGCTTATTCATTGTCTCTGTCGATTTTCAGAGGAATGTTTTTTCTCTCTTTTGTTTAGCCACTTAACACAGACCTCTGAATCATTCAAGCATGAAAAGGTCACCAAACTCAAGAGATGAGCCAGTGTTGTGTCTATACATAACAGATATTTTAAATTCTGTTATTAGGGCCTTTGCTATTAGCTATTTATTAAAAAATGTTTGCACATTTTAAACAAATTGCTGCACCAATGTCACACTTTCCTAGAAACTATAAGAAGGCGAAGGGCAGCTCAAAACTTTCGAATGATACTGGACATTGTGACTGTAATTCTGGCTCTAAACTTCCCCAGTTTTCAGTGTTTCTGCAAGTTCAATGAGTAATAGAAAACTAAACTGAAAAAATTCCAAACATAAGAGAGCACATAATGCAACTTCTTTAACCTCCTAAGACCCAAACTCTCCCAAAGCATGCATTTTTAATTTCTCTTTGATATTTGGGCATATTGGCACCCGATGAATGTAAAAACAAAGAATTACCAGATTTTTTTAACCTTATTTTTGTTTCTGAGAAAAATGAGAGCCCTATATAAGGATATTTGTTTAAAATTTCGATAGAACAGTGGCAGTAAAATGTCCTCGTAAGTGGAGTAAGGCCCTTGTAGTGTAAAATTGAGTATTTTGATCTAAATAACCCAAAATGTGATGTCCACATATGTGGACGCCAGGTCCTAGGAGGTTAAAGCACTGTTTAAAATTAAAATAAATTCTAAATGCAGTTATTTGAAAATAATTAAAATACTCCATGTAATAGAAAACAGGACAAAGATATGATATCAGATTTAAGATATGCACATTTTAATTACTGTCAGCAACGCTTTTAATAAAGTTTTTGAGAAGGGCATGTTTCCTGCTGTGTTGAATTGCTTTTATTAAAAATACTCTGTAGAGACGGACTCCTGTAGTTTCTTTTTAAGGCAAAAACTGGCGTATTGCTTCACTTAAAGTCTAGTTTTGTGATAACTTTAGTGAACTTTCTATACAGACCTAGGTACATTATATATGCTTCAGACTGTGAAATGGCCTGCCTGCATTTGTAGACTGTGTTCACCGCATTGCTAACAGGTCGATAATTTAACTTTCTCTTTTTAGCTCGAGGACCACGGCGGGTAGCCAATCAAATTCCAGATGAAATCCTCCAAGACCCTGAGTTACAGGAGGCAATCAAAGCCCTGCCTGCGAATTACAACTTTGAGATCCACAAGACAGTTTGGCGAGTGAGACAAGCAAAATCTAAGAGAGGTGAGTTTCTGTTACATCCTATTTGTTTTTTTTAATGTTTTTTTGCATAAGCTTTTAATGGAAACAGAATCTGTAGTTGAATTCCACAATGTTACAATTCTCACATTCAGTCTGAGTACAGCTGTGCCCTCACCCAGATTCACAAATGCCTAAATTGCTTGTGCTATAAGCTTTTAAAATGCATGGCAGGCTTCTGATTTAACTGCTGAATTGGGTCAGAGTTTGGATGAAGTTATTTGGACGTAAAGGATCTGTAGCTGTCTTTTACACAGCCTGGGATTTCATAAGAGAAACGGTTCTAATATGTAGCCCAAATTATTGGCCAGCGTGAGCAGAAATGATGCTTTTCTTGAACAATATCTGTTCCATATCCTGACACGAGCAACTGTGCATTGCGCCCTCCTTTATTTTAACTGAAAAATATTTGTTTTATGTCTGTTTCATTTCATTGTCAGCTTAACATACGACTAATATTACCTAAAGGTTTATGAAACAATTCCACAAAGAAGAATTTTCTTTTGCTTTACTGCTGTTTTGAAAGCTTTTAGAACGTGTGGGAAGCAGAGCATTGAACATTTATATACAGAAATACCATGCATGCATGCTTTCATTCAAAATGTTGTCCCTGGGTGCATCTGTGCTTTGACCTAGTTTGAAGACTTTATTGTTCAGTTGTTAACGTGTAAGATTTATACAGGTTTATCCAGTTTGGGACAAGCGAAAAAGGTTCCCTTCATCATCCACAGTTACTGTCATTAAAATCAGCATCAGTGTAGGGAACTGAAGAAAATACATCAACACAAGGTCCGCATGCCTTCAGATGTAATATACATGCTGCTGCATTTAGCTTCTCATGTGTGGGCAGCAGATTCAGGCTGTATTGGTATAAATTATAAAAATTAAGTTGGAACAGCATCCAGCCTATGATCCTAAGTTGGACTGTCTCATTGAGTCTTTTATGGGTGGATGCAATAGCCTCAAAATGACATCAGATATTTGAAGGAAATTCGCAGCAGGGATATTTCTGATGATATAGGAAAAAAATACTGAACAGTGTTATTTTTTTATCGGTCAGCTAGAGCTGGGCGATAGAACGATAACGATATGTATCGCGATATAACTTTTACTCGATAGAGAAATTAAGCTATCGCGATAGACCTCTCCGCTCTTGTCCTCTTAAAAAAAAAAAAAAAAAAGGTCAGCCGATCCAAATTCAGTAGCGCAGAGCCGAACCAATCACAGCCGCAGCGTCACGTCGCGTGACTTGTTAGGTACAGCACAAGTGCCAAGCCGCACGTGTGTTTGTTTGGGAAGCAGCCAGCGGGTAATGGAGCCAGCGCGTAATGGAGGAAATGAGTGTGCCGACTAGAAAAATCAACCGAGCGTGACCGAAGAGAAAACAGATGATGGTTCCAATGCCGGAGAGATTGTCGAACGGAAGAGCCATAGAAGTTCCGTAGTGTGAAGGTATTTCGGCTATTTCAAGTCTGACAAAAAACAGAGTAGCGTGCACTGTAAATTGTGCCGAAAGCAAGTCTGGAAATACAATAAACTGGTGCATGCGTCACACTGTGCGCCACGTTATTGTTTCGGTGAAATGAATTTCTACAATACTGTTACTGTTAATTCTACTCTCTGCAGTGTTTAAATGCTTACATATACACAGTTACTGTCCGTCCACACATACGACTCGGTTCTGCTTCTATGCCCCAGCTTTGTTTACTTTTTCCCACCGAGGCTTCTAGACTTCTGATTGGCCAACCTTTCTGCACGGTTAGGAATCTAGCGCCACCTGCTGCTTTGGCATGTTCATAGCAGCGTTTTCCTTCATTTCTGCCTTTATGTGTGGACGGGATTATTTTTTAAAACGAATACGGAAAATCTCCGTATTCAAAAATACCCGTGTACGTGTGGACGTAGCCTCAGTCTCTGACTGGAAGCGCTAATTCGTCATTCGGCTTTTGTCAGACTAAAGTAACTGTTAAAACTGTTTGAAAAGCTCAGCTATACAACAAGGAGAGATTGAGAATTTCCTTTTAGTTCTCAGTTTATTTGATATTGACAAAAGTTAGTCAGTTTTGTCTGTTCTTCTGTAACACAAACTAAGATTTATTTTTAGAATTAATACTTTATTTCTAAGTGGAATTGACAATTTAGTCTGTTTCATTTGTTCTATTTTGAAACTTAAACGCTTTAGCGGCTGCCTTTTGTGTAGTTTGCAATATTTGCCTTTATTTATCTGGAAAAAGTCTCATGTTCCTTAAGTACATCTACCCTGTTGAACTTATTATGGGAAATAAATATTTAAAAACAAGCTGCTGATAATTTCACATTTTACTTGTGAGCAACGGCACATTTAAATCTTACAAATATAGTTATTTGGCTTATATCGTGATAGATATCGTTATCGCCTGAAATGAAAAAAACATATCGTGATATGAAAAAATCTCATATCGCCCAGCTCTACGGTCAGCGCAACCTCATTTCACAGTCACTTGTATTTATACCTGCTAATAAGGCGCAGGAAGCTGCTACGGTATTCTCTTGAACGCTAGGTGTCACCACTCGGATAATATCGCAACATAAGTGCTGATAGAAGTAATCAAAACTAGAAACCAAGACTTTGAGTGTTTTTTGCAAAGTTTTCAAACTGTTCCATTATCTCCCTTTGGCTGTCTGTATGTTTCTGATATCAATAAAATGGTAGTAAAAACATGATCGTACACTCGTGTCTTCCACCTTGCTGTGGCAGCCATAGTGCAAGGTTACAAAAATCGAAAGCTGCATAATGGCCCCATTACATGACAGTGGTGATGCAGCATAGTCAAATATGAGAACAAAAGTAGCCTAGGTCATGTTTTCCCTGGAAATTTTAAGTAAATGTATAACTGCTTAACACTTCCACAATGACTAAAGTAATTAACTTGTTAGGAGAATGCACAATATTGTCACATCATAAAACTGAGAAATATTTTCTGCCTATGATTTTGTAGCTTTGGTTGAACTTTTTAACCAGTTGCTTAAAGCCCTGCTTTTCCATCATGTAACCAAATCTGTAATCTCCATCCACATTTGCTCTTCCTGTCATATGGAGTAATTTGCAAAGCGCTGTGCTCTGTTGGAGGCTGATGAAGTAGTTCCCTTTTTACTAAGTTTTTATTGGAGGCTGAAACACAGCTCTCGCTCTTAGATGTGTCTTGGTTAGTGTTATTGTCGTGTACTATGGAACATGACACATGGCATTGCTATATCATTGATATCACCTTTATATCATGTAAATATGTATATTACACCTCTGATTTTACTTCTTACTGACCATCTTTACCCTTGATTCTGTTATAAAAGTGTAATGTTGTAAGTCCATGCTAATAAAAGATCTATGCTGTGTGAAAAGTGTTGCTGGGATCAAATATAGGGATTTAAGTTTCTATTAAGAATATGGTTTAAACAACTTGCAAAAAATTACATTGTAGTTTGTTTGCATTTCACCGGGTGTCTGAACTTCTCATAAACAGCAGTTGCAGATACATTCAGTTCTATCAGTGCTTAGTAGGTTAGCAACAAATCTAATGGTAAGGTTTTTAATTTTTGTTTTCCTGAAAATGCAAATTGTGCTTTGTGTGCATTGTACTCTATTCAAATTTAAATGAGTTGTTGCACACAGACAATTTAGAGATTAAGATTGCCAGTCAAAAATGTCAATACTTTTTTCTCTTACATGCTTTCACATACAGACTTGTGGTTTTACCATCATGCATTGCTGCATGTATCGTCTGACTTTTCCCGATGCCAGTTTTTCTAGTGCAGCGGTATAGGAATAATGTGTCAGTATTTGCTTCCAGCCTAAAAAAAAAGATCCTTCACTAATATACATGTCAAAATGTGTATTTTTTCTACTCCTTCATGCTTTGGGTAGTAGTATGCAGATGGCATGCCAAGAGGATATAATTTTTTTTTGTCCCCGTGGGGAGTGTTTGTTTTATTGCAGCCTGCTTTCTTTGCTTTTTCTGTTAAGTGACTTCTTTTTATCAGAGCTTCTGTCTCTGAACTGTGAAAAGGGCATAACTCACCTCATCACCCCCGTCTCTCTTTGTTCCTCTTTGTGTCCATCTGTTTCTTTGTCCTCCTTTGAACTCTGCAGTGGTCTCATAGTGTTCTTTTAAAACTGAGAACTGAGCATCATACCATAAAATTTTATTTTGGTTCCCCAGCCTCTTTTTTTTTTTTTTTTTTTATAAATCTAATCTGTTATGCAATTTTCAGAACATTTTTGTTCTTCAGCAACTTTGGCTGTTGGCTGTCTTCTATCATAATTACATCATACATTAAATGAAAACAAAGGCAAGTGAACAATTTAGTTTTTCAGCAACTTTAACTTCTGCTGTTGCGATTGCATCATCCGTTCACTTAAAATAAAGACCCAAAAAGTAATAACAGGTCATATTAACTTGGTGACTTGAGGCAACTATGTCTTTGGTGTTGAGTTTCAAGTATTATATTTATAAAATTAAATAGATAAGAATAGTTCATTTTCTAACTTTGGTTAGGAAATGGATTGAAGCAGATGATTTATTGCTCAGTATAAATTAACTCCTGTATGTGGATCCTGGTAATTATTTTTGCATTGTGTTAAATGTGATTTTTTTTTTTTTTTTGATGGGGGTAAAATACTAGTTTCCATGTAAATAAACATGTAAAAAAGCCAGAGATAATTAAATGAGTACATTTGACATTTTCTTTTTGATGTTTGCGTGAGCTACAAGAATTAAGTGAAGCATTTAACACCATCTTTTAGTTTCTACAGTAATCTTCCATGTTGCAGTTAGAGGCACGCTCAAGCAAAATAGGATAATATCTTAAAACTAACAATCCTGGTTTCATTGCAGTCATTAATTTTCTAAACTTTAAAATTAGGTTATGAATTAATTTTGAATTATAATCACAAACAATGTTAGCTTCACATTCGGGCTTATGTGGAATTCATGGTACTGTGTTTATGTCTATTTGTATTTACCTACACAGATACAAGGATTATATGCATGTAAACTAGTCCTTCAGAAAGACAACAGCACTTAACCCAACAGGAATTATGCGATGGGCAGCGTAGCAGGTTGAAAACTGGGCCTGGGCAGCAAAAGGAGCATAGGTCACCACCTAAAGAGAGAAATGTAAAAAACCTGATATCCAAGAACGGCGTGAGAAGCTTAGAGACTCCAGCAGACATTTTGCATTGTTTTAACTTGAGCTCTTTGTATGTTTTGCCTGTTGTCTTTTCCGTGGCTGGCTGAAGGACCAACAATTGCAAAAGCGAGATGAGGCCTAAATTCAAAAATCCTTTAAAATTCTTTTTGTACATCTCTGTCCACCTTTTTCTACATTCTCCATGAAAGTTGTTGGGTAGTAGTGATTGAAGTCAATAGTGAGCATTTGTATTTCTTTATCTATGAAGATGGGCAACTATAAAACACATTATTAGGTGTCAATGATCAGAAACTCCTTAAAGCACCAGTATACAGTCCGCATTGGTCGCTTTGTGCACTGTTGCAACATCATAACGCAGTCACTTATATTAATGTCTGCTGTTCAGGCACAGGAAGCTGCAGTATTGAACTAAGGAGTTTTTTGAGGTCTTTAGACACATCTCTCACTAGTTTTCCTACCAGGCTTCTTCTATACTAAGTGGCTCTCTTTGAAGATTATACTTCTCACTCCAGTTCTTGACACTCGGATATGCTGTGATAACTTTGTATGTCCATTGCTTGCTTTGTGAACAATTCTTTTTCTCAAGTCTAAACTAATTTCTTCTTTTTTGGCATAATGCTTTCTCAAGTGAAAGCTCAAACCCTTTATCTTCCAATTTACACAAAGTATAATCTTCAGTTTTAACTTGATTTTCCAAGCTTGTGTATTGCGAAATTAAATCACATCATTATACAGCAGTGATCTGTGCTACGGCTCAATAAAAAGGTTATGTTTTTTTTATTGTTTGCAAATAAAAACACTTAATACTTTATGGAAAAAAAACCCCACTTTTGAACAAAAGTTTGCAAACAAACTACATTAACTGAGCTGCAATAGTGATGTGAGAATGTATTGAGAGTGAAACAGCGGAAAATTGAGGCTTGGAGGTCTCTTTGCAGCCTTGAGGGTATAAACATAAAGGTTCAGGACAATTCAGGGCCATCTTAACCACGCTTAGGCAAAAGATTAATCAAAAAGAGGATTTTTAACTTGATGATTTGGTATTTGCTTTCCAAACCTAAACTGGACCTGGTTCAACAGGAGTGGGGCCTGATAGCTGAAGCAGTCACCTCTTATTGTACTACTGAAAACTCCAATGCAATAATATGGATCAATGAAGACTTTCTGGCCTGGTTTTTTTTTTAAAGAAGAAGCAAAGAAACTAGAAACAAATAGCAGAAATATGATTCATCTTTCTATGTAGTTTCTTTTAGTACTCCAGCTGCAGCATTTTTGGATTAATTAGAGGCCACTCAAATAGCTTTTGGTCATCATTAGAACAAGGAATTACAGTAGTTCAGACTAGAAAAGAAGAATAATTTCACAAGATGCTCCCAGAATTCACAATGTTGCAGGAATAAAAAGTCTAAAGAGTAACCCTTTGGGTCACAGCAACTTATTTTGTCATTTTTGGCTGTAAAATTGCACAAAAATTCTCATCTTTTAGGAGTATAAATTTTCTCTCGAGCCAAGAGTCTGTCATCTGACAAGGGATTTAAAAAGAGTTATTTGAAATAAATCATTTCAGTGTAAGGAAGTCATCTAAAAGTGGTGTACATTTCAAATAACTGACAATTTGTCCAGGGCGTTTTGATGAGAGGAAAAGTCTCAGAAACATCCAAAATTTAATCAGTGGATCTGCAGGTATGCTTGGAACCGTTGTTGTCACAGTGGATGAGCCCATAATCATAAAGAGATTTTGCCTGTTAAATTCAAGGCATACCGGGAAATAGAAAAGCTGCTGGACATTTATATAAAACACCAGCATGAATCCATTTGTGCTGGAGGTGACTTTGGAGGATAAAGATATTCTTTTTTACTTGATCTGTTGATAATCATTGTTGAATTAATGACTAAATCAGATATTTATATTTGTTACTGTTTGGTCCAGATATTTTGAAGTAGACAACAATATCAAGGTGATATACTTATTTTTTGTGACTGTAGGCAAGTTCATTTCTAGAGAATTATTTTGCAATTAAATTTTTGTTTAAAAGTTTTTTTTTAATTCCTTCCCCAATTAAAAATGTTTTTTTTAAATACTAAATACAAAATAAATGCCAACTTAAAAAGTACAAGATGTCCATTCCTCTTGTCTGAACAGTTTTTGCCTTTATTGAAGGGATGACACAGAGTTCTCACACAGAGGAATTGTGCTCATTGTGTTCAAATTCAATGTTTCTTTCTGTCTTCCATTTACTCTTCACACACTTAGACAATTCACACACCTATTACACTGTAGGTATAAATGAATCTGGGGAATTCCCAGCAAAATAAACCATTCTGCTACTACAACTCCAGTGGTGTCTCACTACAATAAAGCAGCAGTAAAATATAAGCAGTCTTAAGAGTTGCACTTTAAATACAGTTTACATAAATTTAATGACTTTACAGCTCTCAATAGTACAAGAAATTACAGCTTTAATAAATCTGAAACCATATCATTTGCTGAGGACCATGCCATTGTGCCCAAGGTTCTGGTTAACAGTACTCCGTCTTACAATGTAGCTGCTTGGGTTGTCATGGTAAACTGGTAATATCTGCTAAATTAACACTGCTTAGCTAGTCAAAGTGAAAACCAAGATGCTCTCTGTGGGCTGGGGTTGTAGCACAAACTTAAATTAATTGTTTATTGTGAAGAATAGCTGCTCAAATTATGACAAACCTTATACCCACATACACCCACATAGTTAGTCATTCCCTCATTATCAATCATCAATGGAAGACACTCTTAGTACTGCTGACCACTGCGTTAATGGCAGTGCCAATAGAGGGCAGATCACACAAATCAGTCACCAGATTAATCACTTGCTATGTATATACTATTAGTCAACAATATTTTTTTTATGCTTAATCTAAGCTTTACATACCTCAGCTTAATCTAAGATATGTAAAACTGTACCAGTAAAAGTGCTATTTCAATATGAAGTGGGCAAGTCAGATGTGTTATAAAAACTCATGAAAAAACTTTATTTTGTTTCCTATTTTTAATACTACTCATCTTGGAATTTAACATTATACTGTACAGATAGAAACACAGGGACATCTCATATAATCACATGTATACAACATGTTTTTTTTTTTTATGGGATAAACCCAGTCTATGGTGTGTTTTTATCCTTTTGGTCAGGTCTGTTGTTGTGAAAACTTCATGTAATCTTTGGCTTTGTTCATTCTCTCTGCCATCCACTGATAAATTGGTCTTTCCAGCACTTTCGCAGTTTGCCTCCTACTTTTGATTGTTAACATAATCCCACGTGTAGCTTTTTAGTTACCTGTGCAGCCATTAGTGTTGCAACAATAGGTATACAAAATTAGATGATTGTTGATTGACATTTCACTCATAAAGGGGATGTTTACTTTCTTTCCTATTGAGAAAGTTAAGAAAGGGGCATGTATATATGAACTGCATTTTTATTTAGCCTTGTAATATACTTATTTGATCGCTTATATTGGCCACATGGTTGGGTTGTTACTCTTATTTGGTCAAGAATGTCCAAACGAGAGCAAGAGGGAAGTGGCAGGATCTTTATGTAACACAACAACATGCATTCACACAGCCTAACACACCTCTTCTATCTGACTCACCTTTCATTTGATGGAGTAGATGGAGAAAGCTCTTCGTTTCTGTCAGCTGTGGCAGAGGTGTGGTCTGAAACCTTTCTCTGTTAATAAACTTGGCCTTTCCTGGGTAATGACCTGCCTCTCACAGCCTGCATGACACTTGGTGATCCCTTAACCTTTCATCAGCAAGAACTTCTCTGACTCTTTCTCCTTAGAACTGCTCTATCTATCACTCCATCTCATGACTATTCACTTTCAGCCTGCTCAGTCTTTTATTTGTCCCAGCTTTTATTGTTTAATGCCGTCACTGGCGCCGAAGTCTTGAAATGGTTTCAGGGCTAGTCATCTGAAAACATTTCTACACTGAATTCAAGGTCTTCGAGTTGTAATTCTCCACTGAGACATTGATGGATTTATTGAACTAAGGTGTGACAGAGTTTGACGGGAAGAAAATGTCACGGTTGATTGAAATAACGCCTTTGTTCCCAGATACTCGCTCAGTGTGTCAGACTTGGTGGCAGAGACTTCACACTGAACTGTTGAAGTCTTGTGCCTGCATGTCTGCAATATTAACTTCCACAAAAGGTATACAGGGCTCTCAAAATTTCAAAATCCCTGGTAGCCCTTCGGGCAGGGACTCTTCAGTTTTTGGTAGCCCAAAATAAATGTAAGTAGCCCGAATAAAAAATAGAGCAATTTTTTGATTGATGTTTTGTTTCCTTTACAATATTATACATTAAAGTATAATATTGTAAAGGAAACAAAACATTAATCAAAAAATTGTTGAAACACAAATTACAACATTGTATAAAAATTACAATCATCAACTCAAATACTTGGTTCTAATTGAACAGAAATTTCTATGAACTTGTAAGAACTGTGTAGGACACGAATCAGTCTGTGTCAGATCCTGAATCTGACATTTCCGCTGAAGTCACAGGTAAGAGACAAGTGGAACCAAGATCGAGGCCGTTTGCTTTTTGAAGTTTGCAAAGACTGCTACATTGTGCCAGTGGTAGTTCACTCTTTGCAACATAGTACGCTGTTCTAAACAGATTTTTCAGGTTTATTTTTAGTATGTTATTTGCAATTGGTGTTTGTTCTGGGAAAGATATTGCAGACTGAGCAATAATGCATTTCTTGCATTTCTCATGGGTTCTAATGGGGGCCTTTCTTAAAATGACTGGTCCCAGTAACAAAGGCGCTTGTCGACTCAGAAATCGAGAGAAAACCAACAACACACCTGGCAGAACATTATGTTATTTACACGGGTGCACATAAGTGGTCCGCATGTGCGCATTCGCTGTCAAAATAAAAGACGCGCACCAGATAAGAAGTTGCAACGCGCGTTTGCATCCATATAAAAAGCACTGTTGTTGTCCGCTAGAGTGGGATTTTCACGGCACATTCCACACCACATCTCTGTGCGTTCATCATTTGTTTGAAGCCAGCTCACCTCCTGCAACCACTTTTCCGAGAATACATGCTTCTTTTGTGGTTCGGACTCCTTCTGACATTTCTTTGGAGGTAGAGGAACACCAAAGTAATTGCTTAAAGGAGCTTCTTCGACATCTTTAAGAGTTTTAAACAAATGTCTGTCCTCCTCCAGAAAATCTTTTGTACGCAAACACGCGTTGCAACTTCATATCTTGTGCGCGTTTTTTATTTTGACAGCGAATGCGCACCTGCGGACCACTTATGTGCAGCCCTGGTTATTTAGCTCGTCATATTGCAGCCACAGAAATTCTTTTGGCCATGAAACCATAAAGCTGCACTTTCTTTTTGCCTTATAGTCTGATTTGTCATAACTTCTCCGTTTTGTGGTAAGCTTTTCTTTGGCTGTCACTTCTTCACCCTGACCTGTCTTATTTGGCTCAGCAGAACTAAAATATATATCCTGCTGCTTTTACACACGCACTCACATAACGGTCAGCGATTCTCTGCGCGATCAACCTCTCACATGTTTAAACTTGCTGCGGGAGATTTCACTTGTCATGTTTTCATAGTAAGCTAACGATTGATAAGACGATGTCAGAGGAATTGGTGCACAAATTATCATCACTCACCAATCAGTGCTGTCGCTCTCTATACACAGTTCGCACGATTGCAAAGTGAAAGCAAAAAAACAAGCGCAAATTCAAACGCAATTACAATATGTCACATATTGACAGTGGCTCACCGATGCCAATGACATAATTACCCAGCTACATTTCCGAAAGAATGCAAAAGCATTGACATATATTTTTCCTTCCTACAATAGCCCGACGGGCAGGGCAGAGATAGATTTTGGTAGCCCGACTGGAAAAATCGCTAGCCCCGGGACGTCGGGCTAGCGATTTTGCGAGCCCTGGTATAAATAAAAAAGAAAACAACTGACAGGAGATATTGCTAGTATACAAACAGTGTAGACTAATATAATCCCAAACAGCAAACTACTGTAGCCAACACCTGTGTTTCAGAATTTTCAGACAGACATATACACACACAAAAAAAATCCTTTGTTACCATCACAGGTACACATTTTTCCTGATTTTTAGAATATCTATACACAAGTCGTCTTTCAGCATCACAGTCAGCCTTTGCTGTAATATAAATAGAAAATTGGTTTCCAAGCATCTTAATAACAGATTAAATGTTTGCATCCTTTATCCAGACAAACTGTCGGCTTCTCAACTCATTTTTTTTTTTTTTAAATCACTGAAAATCGTTTCTCTTTGAGTTTGCTTCTGCTGATGTCAGCATGTTAGCTTTTTTTGCTTTGTGAGGAAATGATAGGATTAATGTAACTGGAACATCATTGGATTCTTAGTGAATTATGTAGGAAACGTACTGCAAAAACACCACAGCCTGTTTGTCAAGAAATCCCAGTTTCAATTTGTAGTTACTTTGTTTTCCAAGTAAATCCAAGTATATTTGCCCTGTAACCAGTAATCACAGTCCACAACTGTTTCTAATATAGCTGGCAAGTGGCTGGGATATATTTTGAATATAAATGTTGTGTTGTTGAAAACAAAATGATAAGAATTTGTATATTGGTGTCATTGTTTTTAACATTAAAAAAATGTCACAAAAACAGATACAATTGACATTTTATTGATTTTTATGCTTTTGCTTCTTAGGTTTGGTATATTTCTAGTTTAAAAGCTTACAAAATGTTCATTTAAGCTAATTTATTTCAGTCCCCTTTGGACTTGTGTCTAGTATGATGTCCAGTCATCATTATTGAGAAAACAAAAAAACACTTCAAATTTCCTTGTCTATGACAGAGTACATTTAATAAAAGTGTCTGCTTTCTAGTGGCTAAGAATCTCTCATATAACACTGATTTGTCTTATTTATTTTTTAAAAAATGAATATGCATGAACGTGTTTCATTTCACTGATTGCAGCCAGAGAGCAGTTTAAGAAGAGGGGAGAAAAAAAAAGCCCAGAGATTGAAATGAGACACTAGGCACTTTGGTAAATGTTGCCCTATCATCTCAGGTGGTGTAGCATATCAGTAGAGGTATCGGTGCAAATTAACTGATTCATTTTATCTTCAGTGCTCGCAAGTGCAAGTGTTTTGCTCGCATTTGGGAATAAATTTAATGTGTGCAAACAAATACTCGACTTAAAAGTATTAAAAAAAAAATTAAACTCCACCAGTCTTTCTCTCTCTCTTTTTAAAAAAAAGAAATGGTTAAAAACACAAAAACAATTTGCCGATCATTTGTGTCATAAGTTTCCCCTTTATATATGTCAGCCTTCAAACTCATACACATATTTGCAGACAGCAAATACACAGGATTGTGGCATAGACAGTGAATCCAAGTAAGGAATGCAGGTGAACATAAAGATATTGTTTTGCTGGGGTAAAAAAACAACCTCAGGCTGTGTAAAAATGAGAGCCTTTGTAAGTAAAAAAGCCTTAAAAAGAGTTATTTATCACAACACCTGTTCAAGCATCAACCTGTAGAAAAGTGATTTTTCTTTTCTTCAACCAGTCATATCCACCCACCTTGTGGGGGGAAAAAAAAGAAAAGATCTAGTAGCAGGCCTTGAGCTGCAGAGACAGACCTGGGGTTATTGGTTTGGACTATATTTCCAACAACCTGTCACCCACAAAAATAAACCAAGAGCACTACTGTGGAGAGAGGACAAATCCTATGAAATGTCACTGTTTGCTGTCAGTGGAGCACTCTGAACCAGAAGCAGCAGCTATGTATAGCTGTACAGTTGAGAAAGTATCAAATAACATCTTGTCATCCCTCTAATGCAAGCATGTAACTTTTCTATTTGTTTTCTTTCTCCGGTCTCTCTCCAGTTGCTTTGCAGCTTCCAGAGGGCCTGCAAATGTTTGCCTGCATCATCAGTGACATCATTGAACGGTAAGCCACATTTAAAAAAAAAAATAAAAAAAAATGATTTCATACTTGCTTGAAAGATAATTTCAATCTCAGACTTCCCACCCATGTGTTGTGTTGTGGTTTTAAAAGCCATTCTAACTTTGCACTGTTATAATTTGCACTTGTTTGCCCCATGCAACTAATTTCTGTGTTCACCTTTCTGTCAGATTTGAGAACAAATTTAGATGGATTTGTTTGGAAAGCTGCAGTTAGCTTATTTAAAGCCTAAAGTTAGCTCAATAGGTTTTGGGGAATAAATACCTAAATTGTGCTTCGATAAACCATCACAGTGGACTTGAAATGAATAATCAAGATGGTGGAATTTCAGTTAGCCATTGCTTTTTTTTTGTCTATAATTTGTCCTATTTCGTAGATGGTAGACCATATAAACATGACTATAATTGTAGTTTATGTGGTGGAGAAAGGTCAAAGTCTCCACTTCAGTCATATCGTGTTTGATCCAGAGGCAAAACAACAAGTGTCGTTGTCAAAGTACTTATGCACCAGTGTGTAGATGTTCACACTCTGTTTTGTGTGATTCCTCTACATCAAAGTTTTAGAATGCAAAGTTAGCACAGCATCGAGGTCCACTGTAACCACTTCATAAGAAAATATCCATACATTCTCTTCCACTTACAGCTGGTGTAGAAACCAGCATCATGACCACTTGGTATTGGAGAGCAACAGCCTTATCATAATTCCCCACCTTTGACTCAATCAGAGATTCTAAGGCATTACTCAGGTTTAGGACAGAGCAGATAACAGCCTCCCTTGCTCATAGCCCACAGCGGAGGAGGGAAGCGATATTATTCTTGTTAATTACAGTGCGTTTCAGCCTGCATATTCCCTATTACACACCAGCACTCAATCACACAGACACCACAACTTTTTTTCCCCCCTCCATCCCACAGTGAGCAGTGCTTAAGCAATAATGTCCACTAGACCTAATAGTTTGTCTTTGAAGCTACCCTGTGGTTTACCCTGCTCTCTGCTAAATAAAATTGGTTATTCAATGTTTAGGAAAACACAAATCATAAAGCACACTCAAGTGAGAGCACTGCTTTGGAATTTGTTAGTATAAGTGTCTTCTTTAAGAAAATGACTGTTATGATTAAACACTCGGAGTGGATTCCTTTCATATGTGTTTAGCCAGTGGCAGCTTCATTATGTTATGGGCAAGATAAAGAAGAGTTGTAGGATTTACCATAAATTTTTCAGGCAGGGTGCACCATTATTATGGTTTTCACAATTAGACATACTTTATATTATTATTGCAAAAAACTCTTTGCTAAAATGTGTTTCTGCTTTACGTCGTTTCCATTTTCTGTTCTGACACCATCATTTTTGTTCATCATTTCTCCTGCTGTATCATTCTCCCTCTATCCAGACTCCGGCTTTATCTTTCTGTCATTCTCTTTACAGACATTTCTTACTTTTTTATCACAAGAAAGATGATAGTGAAGTTTTGATGATAGGATCTGATCTTATCAGTCGTATTGCTATCAGACTGAGAGCTGCTACTGTGTGCTTCATGAAATTTAAACCACACAGCTATATAGTCCAGTTATATGTTCAAGTTATGACTGTTCATCATAAATCTACCAAATCGGCCACATCTCTTCTAATCAGAGCAATTAGAAGACACTAATTGCTTTTCTCGCTGTCTTCTACCTCGTTCTCTATCTCTTGTGTCTGTGTATTTTTCACCCCCTCCTCACCATCCACATTTGTCTTCCAGGCTGCAGAGTACAACATGGTTCTCACGGTTTTCCTTCATTAGGTTCTGCGCTATAGTTTCCCTGCCTCCAGAGACTTTTTCTTCTATCTCTGCTGTCTTAGTAGGAATTTCAGCTCCATACTTTCCAGATTTAACAGATGGGTTCTTTGATTACTGGATGAACATCAGAGCCTGTTCAAAGTACTGAGTATCTGCCATCTTTCCAACAGATTGACAAGTTGATGCACTCAAATGATACTTGTCGACTTATTTTGACATAGTCTTCTCTGCAAAATCTTAAAAAAAAAAACGCTCTCAACGATGCTCATCCATGTTGGTCACAAGGAGCCCAAAAATGCGATTTTGTCTTAGGTTTCAACGTTATTGCAGTTTGACTTCTATTTTTTTTGGCCATTATTTGTAGTGGTCAGGTACTACAAGTCTACAAATTCCTCTGGTGCACATGCCGGACATGCCGTTAATGTCACATTGCAATGAGTTTACATTTACATTTCACATTTCTTCTTCTGTTAGGTAGAGTAAATATGATGGATATCTTCATATTTACAAAACTCGGGTTAAATGTTCGCTTATGTTGAGAATGATGACCAGAATTCATAAAAAGTTGTGAAGAATAGGTACTGTTTTGTTTTGTTTTGTTTTTTTAACTCTGACTTTTTTAATATCTCATCTCACCCTGAGAGGCAGGGCTTAGCTGTGGCTGACTCATAAGTACAGAGTCACCATGAATCTGTCAGTTTTTCTATGTCTAAATAGGAAACTGGTGATTCCCAGAAGTCATTTAATAGCACACAAGAAGTCCACTTCCCTATATAGCGATATCCTGATCTGGCTGACTGAGAATCTTCTTAGACATACTTTGTTTTAATTATGTGATAGCCACAAGGCTTTTTGGATCAAACAATTAATCTAGGAACCGTCATCTGGGGGCTCCTTAGGGTATAATCTTTGATCCTGGTGTGTCGATACTCTGTATAGTAATTGGAGCATTTGTAAGGTGGCCATGGTTTAACTCTTTTTTACTGCTGCAACAACCTTGTGCCCAGCAATTACGTACAGTCACGATAAAGGTCTTAAAATTGCAATATAACCTGAAATCCCTCTGTAGCAATTACAATTCGGGACAAATGTTTTATTGATCGGAATTCTGCAAATCACCATAAGCATCCTAAGATGAATCTAGGACAAAATTAGATGAATGACAAGAACCTTTAGAAGTTTGCACAGCTTGCAGCTGACCTCATGTCACACAGCTTATGCTAAAGGCTACCAGAGGTCTCACAGGGCAGCTTTGCCATCACCATCACTATCACCCCTGTACTCGTGAGACGGGGCTGAGGTCCATATGAAAATGGGGATGAAAGGCCTAAGCTGCCCTCAGAGTAAGAAGCTTCAGCTGGATGGACTGCTAAGTCTTAATGAGGACAAGCTGCTCTGAATTATGGCCATTCCCATGGCACAGTTAATAGACTTTGGCCAAAACTGTATTAATGCATACTTTTAGCTTGCCCCACTGTGACTGTAAAAGAGTAGCATGACAATTCATAGATGGATGGATGGATGGATAGATAGACACAGCACCACAGACTACAGTGTCTAAAACACCTTAAAAATATTGCTATATTACATGTTTCTGAATGGTTCAAAAGAATTAAAGCCCAACAGTCAACAAATCAGAGACAATAGTGAATGAATAGAACTTAGATGAGATCTGTACCTAGAAATGTTAATGAATGAATGACTCACTGCTCTCTGATAGAGTTAACAGATCAGCCAGTCTCATATGTACCATGAACAGTGGTGTAATTTCCACTGGGGATTGGTGGGCATATCCGTCTTAATGTTCAGAATGGTATTTTTGTCCCTCCTCCAACGTTTAGAGTTTCCGTTTGGCTCTAGTATTAAAATCTATTTAAACATTATCCTCTTACTGTCCAGCTGCCAAAATGATACTCTGAGTGGTTAATGTGACTCATGCAAGTCACCTTCAGTGTTATTATGCACTCGAGGAAATTAACCTTTCCTTGAGTACCAAGTCATTTGTGAACTTTAACTGCCCTAGGTTTCTGTCACGGTCCGGGGCAGCGGCCGTGTGGAGAGTGGAAGGAGGACTCAAAGCGCAGCACTCATTCAGGTGTGAGGGTGATTTATTGATAATAACAAACATAAAGAGGAGATGGCAAAACAGAACTACGGATGAACTAAACTGGGTGAAACTACACAAAGGAGTGGCAAACCTGAACACGAAGGGAGAACAGCAGGGAGAGCACGTAGAGGATTTCACAGGGTAGATGCAGAGTACGCAGGGTAACACAGAGGATGAACACAGGTAGGAACACAGACGACGCGACGACGAGCAGAGGAAATCACACGCTATAAATACACAAAGAGACACTGGGAAATCACACACAGATGGGGGAAACAGCTGGACCTGATTAACCTGACGAGACAGGGGAACACTAACACCAGGGACCAACAGAGGGAGCACAAACCCAGAACCCAGTGTCTAAAATCCCAAACACAAACCATCCCAAAACAGCCATGAATAATAATGAAAGTAATAACAATAAGTACATAAACATAAAGTCACTGAGTCATGGTCGCAGGACCATGACAGTTTCACCTAAGGCATTATACAAGGTGAGATAGACTATATATTGGCACATTGTCTTTGGCGTAGGATCTTGGAGTTGTAATCAACCTAAGAGGAAACCAGCTTGTACTATTCAGGGCTGAAAACTGTTGTTCCCTCATGTGCATTTTGTAATGTAATTTATTCAGAACATCTTAAAAGGTGGTGTTAGAAAATTAAAAGGTCTTTGTACATATACAGATATTATTTATATTAGTTATTTGCTAATATATTGATATTGACATGTATGATGACCAGTAAATGAAAATATTAAAAATAAAGAAGAGATCTTAGAAACACCCTTCAGCTATGTTACAAGTACTGATATTGCATAGTTTGTTCACTATAGGGCAGTCTGCATACCTGTTGGCAGCGTGTATTTGGAACGTCACCAACACAACAACCAGTGGAGCAGAGCATAAACGAGTAATTAACAACTCATTGTGACCTTAAAACACATAACTTTTAAACCACATTGGAATATTATCTCAGTAAGGACTCATAAATGACTTCACATGACAAATATTAGGGAAGTCTGTTTTAAAGTTTTGTGTGTCTGAAAGAAAAGAAAATATGGGCTTATATATTAGATTTTTAAATCATTATATACAGGGAGTGCAGAATTATTAGGCAAATGAGTATTTTGTCCACATCATCCTCTTCATGCATGTTGTCTTACTCCAAGCTGTATAGCCTACTAAAGCCTACTACCAATTAAGCATATTAGGTGATGTGCATCTCTGTAATGAGAAGGGGTGTGGTCTAATGACATCAACACCCTATATCAGGTGTGCATAATTATTAGGCAACGTCCTTTCCTTTGGCAAAATGGGTCAAAAGAAGGACTTGACAGGCTCAGAAAAGTCAAAAATAGTGAGATATCTTGCAGAGGGATGCAGCAGTCTCAAAATTGCAAAGCTTCTGAAGCGTGATCATCGAACAATCAAGCGTTTCATTCAAAATAGTCAACAGGGTCGCAAGAAGCGTGTGGAAAAACCAAGGCGCCAAATAACTGCCCATGAACTGAGAAAAGTCAAGCGTGCAGCTGCCAAGATGCCACTTGCCACCAGTTTGGCCATATTTCAGAGCTGCAACATCACTGGAGTGCCCAAAAGCACAAGGTGTGCAATACTCAGAGACATGGCCAAGGTAAGAAAGGCTGAAAGACGACCACCACTGAAAAAGACAAACAAGCTGAAACGTCAAGACTGGGCCAAGAAATATCTCAAGACTGGTTTTTCTAAGGTTTTATGGACTGATGAAATGAGAGTGAGTCTTGATGGGCCAGATGGATGGGCCCGTGGCTGGGTTGGTAAAGGGCAGAGAGCTCCAGCCCGACTCAGACGCCAGCAAGGTGGAGGTGGAGTACTGGTTTGGGCTGGTATCATCAAAGATGAGCTTGTGGGGCCTTTTTCGGGTTGAGGATGGAGTCAAGCTCAACTCCCAGTCCTACTGCCAGTTTCTGGAAGACACCTTCTTCAAGCAGTGGTACAGGAAGAAGTCTGCATCCTTCAAGAAAAACATGATTTTCATGTAGGACAATGCTCCATCACATGCGTCCAAGTACTCCACAGCGTGGCTGGCAAGAAAGGGTATAAAAGAAGAAAAACTAATGACATGGCCACCTTGTTCACCTGATCTGAACCCCATTGAGAACCTGTGGTCCATCATCAAATGTGAGATTTACAAGGAGGGAAAACAGTACACCTCTCTGAACAGTGTGTGGGAGGCTGTGGTTGCTGCTGCACGCAATGTTGATGGTGAACAGATCAAAACACTGACAGGATCCATGGATGGCAGGCTTTTGAGTGTCCTTGCAAAGAAAGGTGGCTATATTGGTCGCTGATTTGTTTTTGTTTTGTTTTTGAATGTCAGAAATGTATATTTGTGAATGTGGAGATGTTATATTGGTTTCACTGGTAAAAATAAATAATTGAAATGGGTATATATTTGTTTTTTGTTAAGTTGCCTAATAATTATGCACAGTAATAGTCACCTGCACACACAGATATCCCCCTAAAATAGCTCAAACTTAAAACAAACTAAAAACTACTTCCAAAAACATTCAGCTTTGATATTAATGAGTTTTTTGGGTTCATTGAGAACATGGTTATTGTTCAATAATAAAATTATTCCTCAAAAATACAACTTGCCTAATAATTCTGCACTCCCTGTATTGTCATTAATTTAAAAAAAAAAAACCTCTCTGTATAAATTCTGTATCAGTTAGGTTTTATTATCAGAATGCAACATTTTTTGGCCACGCTAATCCCAATCATATGTTGACTTTGTTGTATCTGTAGAAAATAGAGCTCTTTAATAGTGGCCCGTTGTAGTTTCCTACAACACTCTGCAAATGTTGACATAGCTATGTGAATTCACAGATGCGAAGTGAGCAAAGAAAAGCTTTCAAAGCAAAAGAGAGACTTGTTTAGAGGCAGCAGTGAAGTATGTCCTGTCACAGTTCAATGCGTTTTTTTTGCCTTTGACGGTATGCCAGCTGTCTCGTTCTAGGTTTTAAACATACTTTCATGAACTTAAAACACTATTTACTTCAGCTGCTTTTCTGACAGTGTATGACTATAAAGAGACAAGGAAAAAGCATGTGTATCTCCTATACATGGAATTTACACACAGCTTCTGTTGTTAACAGCTGAAATGAAAAATGAAACATTCAGTTTTTTGTGTCTGAACACAAGGTTCTTATACTATATATTAATCGCAAAATATAAAATAGAACAATTCAAACACATCCATTATATAATTTTGTTTGTGCCTAATTTGTAAAAAGGTCTTCCGATAAAGCAGTATTTAAGTGTGTGCTTCAATCTGATGAAATAATGAACAATTCTATTATTTTTTGTATCCAACAAACATTTGATTTTTATTAATATTCATTCAATTCATTGATATTAATTGAATTAAACTAGGGGTGGGTTTTGATAATCGATTTATCGATTAAAATCGATTCTGGCTTGAATAACGTGATATCGATTCATTAAAATCCTGAATCGATTTTTTAATATTAATTTATTTTGCCCGAAACACCAGAATCTCAGATTAAACCTCACAAAATTTCAAGAACCACCAAACAGCTAAAACAGTAAATGAGAGCAGGTACACAGATTCTGCACAAAGATGTAAACACAAAGCGCGACCCGCCGATGGATCAGAATCAGTGAGATGTCGCCTTTCTCACCTGATGGCATGGACACGGTCGGGGCTGAAAGCAGACAGCTCGCTGATTCTGATGTTTCGGTGGGTCCGAGCTTTGTGTTTACGCCTTTTTTGCGCTGGTTCTAAAGCTGTTAGTTTTATCTCTCTCCAAACATTATTGACCGAACCAGCTGCGAAAGAAGATCCAAACTACGCTTCACAAAAACATCGTCATGAATTCACTCTGACTTTTGCTGTTTTGTTTCCACCACACTTCATGCACAGGTCTCTCTCTCTCTCTTTTGCCACTCTACAATAGTAGGAGTGGCAAAATCTACAGTTTGGTACATCATGAGAAAGAAAGAGAGTGGTGGTGAACTCAGCAATCCAAAAAGACCTGGATGCCTAAGAAGACAACAGTGGTGGGTTATTGCAGAATCGTTTTCATGGTGAAGAGAAACCCATTGACAACAGCCAAGCAAGTGAAAAACACTCTGCAGGAGGGAGGTGTATTGAAGTCGTTCCACCACTTGACCTCCGTCAGACTCTCAGCCAGGTTCACCATAGCACTCCTTTTATTGTGGTTACATGAATATGCATAGGGTCATTAACATATGATGTCTACATACAAACAAAGAGTACCGTGTGTGTGTGTGTGTGTGTGTGTGTGTGTGTGTTTGTGTGTGGTCCTGCTGATCAAATATATATAACATATAACATGAAAGCACAAAAGGGTACATCCTTGGTCAGGAAGAGGGTAGTCTCCCCCTCACCCTAGATGGTTCACCCTAGATAACACGGTGAGGAAGTCCAGCAGTTCATGTAAACAAAAAGCACTTAGACTAGAACAGACGTAGCTACGTTAATCCTACCATAAAACAATAAATGGCCTGTAATGGTAAATGGCCTGTATTTATATCTCTAAGCATTCTTTCTTGAGCTCTCAGCGAAGGTGGTCGCACTTTCTCCTCTCCTCCTCACCCTTATCTTCCCTGCTTCGCCTCTATGTCCTTGTCTTGTCTTGTGTGAATTTACTTTCCCTGGAACAGTCTCTCACTGTCGTTCTCTAAACCTAAAAGAGAATTATGGATTTGAGCAACTGGTCTCTGAGTGCTATTGACACCCTTAACGAGAAGTCGGGGCTCGGGAGAGCCTGAGTGCCCTGGAGGGACTTTCCCTGCCGGTTACACGATGGACGGGTGGAGAACTGGAGGACCGTGTGCCTGGCGGGACTGTCGATCGAGGACGCTGAAGATATCTACCTATTCGGAACCATGATAACAGGGTTCATGCTGATCGGCGTTGGCTTAGCCCTGGTTTATCAGAGAAATAAGAAAGCGGAACCGGCTGTTCAAACCCCCACAAGGCTGCCCGCTGGATTCGAAGCGACGGGACGAGGTGCGACCTCTCACAACGAACGTAATATGGTCAACACCTTGGAGACGCTTACAGCTGCTGTGAAGGCTCAAAACAACACCATTGAGCGTATGAGGGGAAACATCAGAGAGAGGCCTGCTCAAAATGAGACCCTTGAGCGACAGTTGGAAAACATCGCGGAACGGATCACTGCAGTTGTGAGGTCTCAGAATCAAAAGACTGACAACACCACGGAACAGAAGTTTGATACCATCATGGGGAGGCTCGCAGCTCTTCAACGGGAGATCGAGAGACCAGCCTCGGAGTGCTAGAATTCGAGCTGCTCACAAAGGAGAAATCAACAATATTCAACATTTGGACACCACGGCCCCAGCTGCAGGCCCAAGGCTGGAGCCCACCAAAACAACTCCCTGATAACGACTGTGTGATGACTATTCTTCCCGCCCCATGAAGGACACCTGGATTGGCTGGAGGACTGTTTACTTAGCCTGATAGGCCGAAGGACACTGTCTCAGCTAAACTATGGACACGCACACACACACTTACACTGATAAGCACTCACTCATCCCCCTCCCTTTCCAACGCCTTCGATGCTTGTGCCCTACCGGGGATGATAGCAGTCAACTGGACCAGCACAGATGCTGCAGGACCGGATGCGCTGTCTACGCCGGCTCTCTCTTACCCTTTACCCGCCCCTGTTGCTTGTCTCGTGTTTCTATGGTGTATTGATAGTCATGTGCTTTTGTGCTGAGGTGTTTTTTCTTTTATCAAACTGTTCTCCCACTAGGAGCTCAGTCTGAGTGGAGTTTTTTTTTCTCCTCCTCTTACCTCATGTAGTGTATTTTCGTTGTTTTTTTCCTATCAGCCTACCTTCTGACATGTCTGCCCAATGTGATGTTTGTGTAAAGTTGGTCAGAAGGTTCCTTTGTGAGTGCGCATGCGCCATTAGCGTGCTGCCTGCTGTAACCCCTAATTTCCCTCGGGATGAATAAAGTATTCTGATTCTGATTCTGATTTATATAGCGCTTTTACTAGTCCCTAAGGACCCCAAAGCGCTTTACATATCCAGTCATCCACCCATTCACACACACATTCACACACTGGTGATGGCAAGCTACATTGTAGCCACAGCCACCCTGGGGCGCACTGACAGAGGCAAGGTACGACCTTTCTCATGCTCCTAGAGTGCTCTCTAATGCACACAAAGTTTGCAGACTATTAAGGATCAAACCTCTATCAATCTAAAACTACTTATAAAACTCTAAGCATACATAAGTAAATATTTCTAAGCATAAATGACAATCAACAATACAAAACCTAACACTAAGACTTTGTCAAAAAACATTTTAAAAAAGCCAGCACCGTTCTGGAAAAACATCCTTTTGACAGATACAACCAAGATTAACCTCTACCAGAATGATGGCAAGAAAAAAGTATGGAGAAGGTGAGGAACGGCTCATGATCCAAAGCATTCCACATGTAAAACACGGTGGAGGCAGTGTGATGGCTTGGGCATGCATGGCTGCCAGCAGGACTGGGACACTAGTGTTTATTGATGATGTGACACAGGACAGAAGAATCCAAATGAATACTTTGGTGTTAAGAGACACTGTCTGCTCAAATCCAGCTAATTGCAGTCAAATTGTTTGGGCAGCGTTCCATAATACAGATAGACAATGATCCAGAACATACAGCCAAAGCAACCCAGGACTTTATTCAAGCAAAGAAGTGGGATATTTTTGAATGGCCAAGCCAGTCACTTGATCCTAACTCAATTGAGCAAGACTAAACTTCAGACAGAAAGGCCTACAAACAAACAACAACAACTGAAAGTTGCTGCAGAGCATTAAAAAGGAGGAAACCCATCATCTGGTGATGTCCATGAGTTCAAGACTTCAGTCTGTCATTGCCAGTAGAAGGTTTTCAACCAAGTATTAGAAATTAACATTTTAGTTTCAGTTATTTCATTTGTCCAACTTTGAGTCCCTGAAATGAAGGGATTGTGCACTTCAACTGTATCTGAGTTCTTTCATTTAAAATTCAATACAATACAATACATTTTGGTTCAATATAGAACCCAAATGAGAAAAAAGTTGTCTCTGTCCAAATATTTAGGAGTCTAACTGTATTTATTCTAGTGCTGCATTTGAAAATCTGGTTTTGGCATAGGAAGTTCTAATCCAAATTATGCATACTAGTCTTTAACCAGTGTGATTCTGCAGTGCTTCATGTAAAAAAGCCTAGAATTGCGTTATTTACATTTGAAGTAGAGCAGGGCGATATGACCAAAAATATTTATCATGATATACATTTGAAAATTTGCGACAACGATATAACTGACGATATAATTGACACTAGACAAAACACTTTACAACTCCACAACTTTATTAGTTCAAAAAAACAAAAAAAAACCAATGTATTTTCACTTAAACAAGCAGCTGTTTTTTTATGTGCATTAAAGTTATATAAAAATGTAACAGTGCAAATGCAAATTCCTCGCTGACAGTTTAACCAAAAGGCATTTCCAGTGGAAATTGGCCAACATATCCTCAGCATAACCATGTATAATATCCACAAAACTTAAAAAGAGGTTATACACACACAATACGGTAATATTATGTTGAAGCACAGTACGTATCACTCCGCGAGGCTCCTGCCTACGATAGCCGTAATGCTCCGACAATCCATCAAGCGGTGCGGGTTTGTAGTTTAGCAAATTCGTACTAAAACATTTGACAGATTTTCGAGCGCCATGTACCACATAACCAGAATTCATACATAAGGCACACGGGATTATAAGGAGCACTGTCGATTTTCAGAAAAATCAAAGGATTAATTTTAAGCGTGCCTTATTTTCCAAAAAACACGGTAATAACAACGGCCCGCTAGCATGCGTTACCAAAAATAGTGCTTTGTTGTGTATCTGACGGACGAAAGCTAAACCAGTTCCACACCACTGAAGTTGCAGCATTTTTACAAACCAATTCTGGTTCATCCGTTTCATTCAACGATCCGCTTTCGCCCTTCTCATTCTCCGTTGCCACCATGCTTTTTTCTGCCATGTGTGTATGAAAACAAAGGCACTGCGCATGCGCGTTTTACCCATATTCTATTGTGATATTTCATTTTCTTATCGTTGGCCAACATTATACCGGTATTACTGTGAACGGTATGATATGGCCCAGCCCTAATTTGAAGTTAAATGTAGTGGACAATATCAGGATTTGCACTCTACTGATCACATGACATCATCTCCCCCTTCCCCCCATGCTGTAAAGAATGACATATAGCACAACATCTGTTAAAAACAATTGAGTGCATAATGCTTAAGAAGAAGAAAAACAGACAGGCAAAAATTAGGTCAAGGAATCAGTAAAGATAAGTGTCGTCTTACAGAAAATCTTGGCAGTAACCAAAATGTTCATTTCCAGTGGACCTGGCAGTTGCCTTAAAATGATTACCTCAGGTTCAGGTTTTTATGCAGATTGACAGAAAAAATGTTCCAGGTTTTTATAGTGCCTTTTAATGAGGTCCATATTTATAGAAACATGAGTATGAAGGAAGCGTTCCCAAAAGTGGCAAAAGAAATAAAGATAGAACGGTGACTGAGCCTACGCATTGACAAAAATGGCCAACCACGGCATTTAGTTTACAGTGATGAGTCAGGGATTTGCAGTTTGTAACAACAGTGCACCGTAATAAATGGTGTCTAACTCATAAAAAAAAGAAGAAGAAGAAGAAAGTGATGTCACAGAAAATGACTAATGCAGTGTGAATGCTAGCATGCCAATGTAAGTATTTAGCTCACAGTGACACACACACACACACACACACACACACACACACACACACACACACACACATCCTTCAGTTTCCTTATGTGTTTGAACATGTCAAATTTCTAAAAAGACATTGACTTAATTTATTTATTTTTTATAAACGGTATATAGATGGAATATATTTTCACATCTTACATGGATAGATTTTTCCAGATGCGTGTGTTTAAAACTTTTTTTTCAGAAAAGGTAAAGAAGTCAAAAGACAAATGTCAGGAAAAAGTGTGCACTAACAGTACTGTCTGAGCAAGAATAGGATTCAGTCAGGTCTGACCAGTTAGGGGAGCTGATGTGGTGACAGTTGGTTCTGGAATGCTCATTGTAGAGCTGTCTGCAGAAGTTGCATAAACCCATGAGATGGAAGGCACTTATCTCATGATTCGAATGTTTTCTGTCTTTCTCCATCATGTACTAACGTAGATAACTGACAACATAGGTGTTAGATGGCTCAGGTAAGAGTTGTGACAGATGTGGTCTGTTGGTAAATCAAGGTACAGTAGGCACACAGACCCCTGAGACATCTCTAGCTCCTTCACCATAGCTATCTTCATCCATCAGAATAGATTGCTCTACATGCTGCACAACAAGTTGAATCATTTCTGTGGGAGCAGCAGCCACAGCCCACAGCCTCCCAGGGTAAATGTCAAATCCACCATTAGGAAGGAGCCTGGTAGGAGCCTCCAACGCCTTTTTGCCCTCACATCGTCACAGTCTTCACAGCTCCCACAGCACAGCTGAGCTGTAGCATCAGATCTGGGCATAGATGAGTGAGTGAATGTGTATATGTGCCAGAACTTTTTATTTTTTTATCTGCATATTTGTCTGGTTTTGTGCATACACACACCCTGGTTGTGTTTCTGTGTGATTCAAGCTTCTGCCTGTTATTCAGCTTTATAAGATATTCAAACAGGAGATTCTCATAAATTAGCTGGCAGCTCCCCCCATAAAGACATGTGCTGTCTAATTAGCTCTCTTGCTATCTATACCTTTACTACCCGAAACATATGCTTTAACAATATCTCAGTATCCACTACCTTTCTGTACTTGTGACATCTCTGCAAAGAAAGACTTGGAATTTATAATCCTGGCGGCAAAATCTAAACCTCCCGCCCTGTACCCCTTCTTACTTTTGTATGTGAAAACAGGCATTTGGTTTGAATATTTTATGTTGTATTTGAAGAAAGCAAGCTGCAACATTACTTATCTCAAGTTTAACCCCTGGTGTATGGGGTAAGGTAAACTAGAAGACCCACACTGATGTCCATGTGATCCTTAGAGGCAAAGACACACACACACACACACACACGCACACGAAAGCCTAAAAAAACTACTGGTTCTGTCTTTTCTAACCATAATCACATCTCATCTGGTTTTGGTGCGGTGTAGGTGGCATCATGTCCTAGAGTGGAAATCCTGATAGGTGCTCACACTTACACTGTGTAATATGAGATCTTCGAAGATAGCACCTTGGAAATTGCCTTAGCTGTCATGAAAGTACAATTGATTCCATCTGCAGATAGAGCAAGAAAAGAAGTAGCCATTTTGGACTTAGACAAGACTTGATAAGCCAGATGGATGTTGGAGTGTTTATTTTTAAAATCTAACCTTTGACTGTTGAATGAAATGTGAAGATAGTAATGGGTGAGGACAGTGATGAGACCACTGGGATTATCTTAGCATGGATACTTTATACTTATAAAGTAATTATATTAGCACATTTCCCCAGTGTGTCAAAGAGATAAGCAATGCCTAGTGCTGAAGGTTACAGTCCCGCTGTTCTTTCCCCAACATAACCACTCAGACTGGCCATAATCATTCTCATTTCATATGGCGCAGTCCCAGGCAGTGCCATGTAATTGTACTCACAAAGAGCCGTGTAATATTATGCACACCCTAGAAAGAATGTATCAGAAGAATATTACACATGCTTTTAAAATGTCCTTTTACAGTAATGAAACTGACATTGCTGTGGCAGTTGAAGGGCACACAGTGGGGTTGCATAATCTGCAAACTGGGAGGAATAAAAAAATGTATAAAGATATATTTTAAAGTTTTGTGGGATCAACTTAGTATTTCAAATCCCCATTAAATGAACATAGACTGGTCAGGTGGACACAATGTCTGGCATATTTTTCTATTTGCTATAGAAAAGTAGTAGCTCAATTTTGTTTCCTATTTTCAAATTAAAAAATTGACATGCATTCCATCCATCGCCCACTTATCTAAAGTGAGGTTGTGATTAGGGGTGGGTTTTTATAATCGATTTATCGATTAAAATAGATTCTGGCTTGGATAACGTAAAATCGATTCATTAAAATCCTGAATCGATTTTTTAATATTAATTTATTTTGCCCGAAATGCCAGAATCTCAGGTGAAAGATCACAAAATTTCAACAACCACCAAACAGCTAAGACAGTAAATGAGAGCAGGTACATGGCTTCTGCACAAAGACGTAAACACACAGCGCGGACCCGTGGATCAGAATCAGTGAGATGTCGCCTTTCTCAGCTGACGGTCGGGGCTGAAAGCCGACAGCTCGCTGATTCTGATCCGCGGGTCCGCGCTGTGTGTTTACGCCCTTTTTGCGCTGATCATATGGCTGTTAGTTTTATCTCTCTCCAAACAATATTGACTGAACCAGCAGCAAAAGAAGATCCAAACTACGCTTCACATAAACATCGTCATGAATTCCCTCTGACTTTTGCTGACTTTTCAGGATAAAAATCACACTTCATGCACAGCTCTCTCTCTCTCTCTCTCTCTCTTTTCTGCATTATTCGCTTGCTTGTTACGCACAAGTCTACCGTTGTTTACAGCGCTGTCGGCCGACGTTTTTTTTTCCCTTTTACTTACTTCCGAAAAGTAAACCTAATTTCTGCCGTTCAATTTTGAACAAATTTAAACTTTTTAAAATTAAGCAAAATGCAAAACGCTTAGCCGTGTCTCTAATAAAACCGCTGTAACTTCAGAGGTAATGTTCATGTGTTGATTAATGGGTTTCTTTCGTTTTTGATGTACTGCAGATTATTTTTATAAAATCCCAGGCCAGGAAAATCACCTTCATGTTTTTCTGTGTTTTATCTTCAGCTACTTTGACACAAAGGCCTCTGGTGTGATGCTCACACCTTTGATAAAGTCTTGCATGTGTCAGCTTCCTTTTAATAGATACAAAAATATGTAAATGTACTGATCTGAATTATAATATTTCCGACTGTCAAAATTTCCCAGATTCAAATCGAATCGAATCGAATTAAATCGAATCATGGATCGAATCGATTCGGGACCTTGTGAATCGGAATTGAATCGATTCTAGAAATCAGTGACGATACCCAGCCCTAGTTGTGATGGCACTAGGCTAACCTGGATATTTTAGACATCCCCTTTCCCAGTCAGGCTTTCCAGTTCCTCCTGGGGAATCCTGAGGCCTTCTCAGGCCAGTTGAGATATCTGAACATAATCTCTCCAGTAGGTTCTGGGTTATACCCTGGGCTCTTTCCCAAGTTTAGCATGGCTGGAAAACCTCTAAAACGGGCCGGCAACCTTTCTGATAACGAGTGCCATCTAAAATTTCCTCAGAAGTCAGTGTGCCATATGATTACATTAACAATAAATTTAATAACGCTCTATATGAACAGTTACACACTATATAGAACAACTTTATAGAATTATATTTGTTTGCAGATGTTGGCAGCTATCAGCGAATAGTTATCAGATATTTTGGAACAAAAAAAAGACACTTTTTATCCATAACAGCAAATGAACTGTACAACAGAAAATGCAAATGCTATTTATAGTCTCCTCACAACAATGATAAGAAAAATAATCTGGGCCAATATGGCATGTTTGTTAATACAGAGACACACATGTTAATGTGATCTCTGGTCTCCCACTCCGAGTTTCCAGCATTCAGACATGTGAAAGAAAATCTGCTCACACAGATATGTAGAGCCAAATACTGTCAATAAGGCCTGTGCAATATTCTGAAGGCAGTTAAACTTGTGAGGTAGTGATGTCCAGCAGGTGAAAAGGCAAGCTCCATGAACACGCACAGCTAGTATCAAGATGGCGCCGGTGAGGTCGGCTGCCGTCACAACTGCTCCGACCACTTTTTCTTTGTTTTTTAAGTTAGTTTTCAGCGTTTCTAAATCGGCAAAATCATCACCATTGGGTACATTAGGTATGACAGTGACACTCTTGTTTCTATTGGTGTACAATGTACTCACAATTCGAAGTTTTTAACTCCGGATCCGAGCTGGCTGAGTGAGAACTTGAGGGAGAACAAAGGGAAGCAGCGGCGGCCTAGAGGGAAGCGAGCCGGCGTCAGGAACAGGCTGAGAGCTCGTGCACACCGCACACCTCTGCCTAGCATCCTGCTTGCCAACGTCCAGTCACTGGAGAACAAGCTTGATGACCTCAGGGCCAGGATAAAGTTCCAGAGAGACATTCGGGACTGCAATCTCCTCTGCTTCACCGAGACATGGCTGAACCCAGCGGTCCACGCCATCCAGCCGGCCGAGTTCTTCTCGGTTCACCGCATGGACAGGACACGAGACTCGGGGAAGTCAAGGGGAGGCGGCGTGTGTTTAATGGTGAACAACAACTGGTGCAACAGTGCGAACGTTGTTCCTCTCACACGCTCCTGCACACCAAATCTGGAACTACTGTCCATCATGTGTCGTCCTTTTTATCTACCTTGGGAATTTACATCGGTCATTATAAGTGCCGTTTATATTCCACCACAAGCGGACACGGTCACCGCCTTATGCGAGCTGCATGAGGCACTCACACAGCACCAGACACAACACCGGGATGCTGTGCTTATTGTGACGGGGGACTTTAATAGTGCCAACCTCAAACGCGCAGCGCTGAACTTTTATCAACACATACCTGCCCCACCAGAGGTGAAAGGACGCTGGACCACTGCTACACTACGGTCAAGGACGGCTACAAGGCACAATCTCGCCCTCCGTTTGGCAAATCTGATCACGCCGCCATCTTCCTCATGCCAAAATACAAACAAAGGCTGAAACAGGAAGTTCCGGTTCAGAGAAAGGTCGCGCGCTGGACGGATCAATCGGTGGCCGCGTTACAGGACGCACTCGATGACGCAGACTGGGACATGTTCAGAAACAGCTCCGACGATGATGTCAACGTGTTTACGGAAGCGGTTGTGGGATTCATCGGGAAACTAGCGGATGATACCGTGGAGACAAAGACTATCACAACGTTTCCCAACCCGAAGCCGTGGGTGGATAAAACCATCCGTGACACTCTGAGATCCCGCACCGCTGCCTACAACACGGGACTCACGACGGGGGACATGGACCCGTACAAAGCCGCGTCATATAACGTGCGGAGGGCGGTGAAAGAGGCGAAGCAGCGCTACGGGAGGAAACTAGAGTCACAACTCCAACAGAGTGACTCTAGGAGCCTGTGGCGGGGACTAAGGACAATAACGGACTATAAAGCACCAACAACCGGTATGACGAACGCGGCCGTGACTCTGGCAGACGAGCTGAACACTTTCTATGCTCGCTTCGAGGCTGCAGCTAAGGACTCCAACGATGCTAGTGCTAGCGGCGCTAACAGCTGCAGACAGGAAGATACTGCCAGCACCGGAAACGTTCTCGTCATCTCCGAGCATGAAGTAAGGAGAGCCTTCAAGAGAGTGAACACCAGGAAAGCAGCAGGACCAGACGGCATCCCAGTTCGTATCCTCAGAGACTGCGCATACCAGCTAGCTCCTGTGTTCACTGAGATATTCAACATCTCTTTATCTCAGTTGGTGATCCCCACATGCTTCAAAGAGTCCATCATTGTTCCTGTCCCGAAGAAACCCGACCCTGCTTCTCTCAATGACTACCGCCCTGTAGCCCTCACCTCAGTAGTGATGAAGTGTTTTGAACGCCTGGTCAGAGACTTCATCATTTCTTCACTACCAGACACACTGGACCCACTACAGTTCGCTTACCGTCCAAATTGTTCCACAGACGATGCCATCTCTCATCTCCTCCACACATCACTCACTCACTTGGACACTAGAAGGGGGAATTATGTTAAAATGCTCTTCATAGACTTCAGCTCTGCATTTAATACCATAATTCCCTCCACACTCACCACCAAGCTGGAGCATCTGGGACTCAGCTCATCTATGTGTCAGTGGATCTCCAACTTCCTAACTGGCAGACCACAGGCAGTAAGGATGGGCGGACATGTCTCAGCCTCCACCACTCTCAGCACTGGAGCCCCCTAGGGGTGTGTTCTGAGCCCCTTGCTGTACTCTTTGTACACATATGACTGTGTGGCCACTACCAGCTCCACCACCATCATCAAGTTTGCTGACGACATTGTCGTGGTGGGCCTGATCTCTGATAACAACGAGACGGCCTACCTGAAGGAGATTAGGAATCTGGAGAACTGGTGCCAGAGGAACAACCTCCTTCTAAACGTCAGTAAGACAAAGGAGCTGATAGTGGACTTCAGCACTAAGCAGGAGAGGAACTACCAGACCCCCGTCATCAACGAGTGCCCAGTGGAGAGAGTGGACAGCTTCAAATACCTTGGAGTTCACATCACGCAGGACCTGTCATGGTCCTCTCACATCAACACCGTGGTGAAAAAGGCCCGTCAGCGTCTCTACCACCTCAGACGCTTGAGAGACTTCCAACTGCCCTCCAAGGTGCTCAGGAACTTTTACTCGTGCACCATAGAGAGCATCCTGACGGGAAACATCTTAACCTGGTTCGGGAACAGCACCATGCAGGACAGACGAGCTCTACAGAGGGTTGTGCGATCAGCTGAGCGCACCATCCGCTCCGAGCTCCCTGACCTGCACTCAATCTACAGCAGGCGGTGCTGGACCAAGGCCAGGAAGATCGTGAAGGACCTCAGCCATCCCAACAACAGACTGTTCTCTCTGTTGAGGTCAGGAAAGCGATTCCGCTCCCTGAAGACCAACACAGAGAGACTGAGGAGGAGCTTCTTCCCGCAGGCGATATGGTCTCTCAATCACACCACCACACAGTACTGACCCACACATATAGTTCTTACACACACACTGGACATTCTGGACATTGTTTTCACTTCATCACTTAAATCACTTTAAGCATATTTGCACTGCACAAGACATAATGTGGATTGCACAACACTGGTCACTATATTCTTAATTTCCAGTTAATACTTGTACAGCTGTTGTTATTGTGTATATATTTATTTATTTATTTATATTTTTTCATACGTTCTTATATAGTTCTATACTGTGTATTGTGTATTTTGTTGTACAGTTATTTTATTTTCAACTTTAATTTATATATTTTATCTTATTCTTTCCCAGTTAAATTTACCCTTTTTAATTTTTCATATTTATTTCCTATCTTATTCATAGCCTTTTCCCCTTTTTTTCTTTTTTTTTTCTTCTTTAGGTCACGAGCAGTTGTCTAAGCATTTCACTGCATATCGTACTGTGTATGACTGTGTACGTGACAAATAAAATTTGAATTTGAATTAGAATTTAGCTATGGATTCCAGCTGCATTCGTAGTTCTGCAAACTTTGAGTCAAGCTTTTCAGTTCAATCAGCTGTATTTCGATGTCCTCTGTGTCTAGCCAGTTAATGTGAGGTAAATCCAGCTGCTTATTAAAGCTTTCTGGTTTGATCAGGAAAGAAAATATTGGTCCACACCTGAAAGTCCCGAAAACACATTGTGAATTCTGTCTCGAGTCTACGGATGTATCCGTGTGTTTCCGCGGTGCTAATGCGGCACTGAGCCGACAGCTCCTGAAGCTTTTGAAGTGTTGTAATGTGGAAATTTCAACATCACTTGAAAAAACTGCCAGCTAGCAACATCCCTCTCACCTGTAGGCTAAGTTGTTTTTAGCCAATTACAAGTTGAATCTGGTAGTTGGGGTTGTTAGTTAAGGTACTGTCATTAAGAAGCGGCACAACTATGCGAGCTAATTTGTGATGTGCACCGCTGGCCCGGCCATTTATTTTTTTTAATGCACCCTCTCAGATTAATTCACTGCGTGTCATGCCCAGGGCTGGACTGGGACAAAAAAATCGTCCGGGCATTTTGACTAGAGACCGGTCAACCAGGTATTATAGGAAAAGCCATAAAGCCTTGATGTACACTGTCTTGTTCGCATATGTAGGATTTCTATACATTTTACATCAGATGAAAACTTTGGTTGTAAGATTCAGATAATTATTTATTAAAAGCTAGATATTTTAAATGAGAATAAAAAAGTATTTCTTTGTGCCCCCCTTTCCTTGATAATGCCCTACCTGGCCCCCCTGGCAAAACTTTGCTAGACCCGCCCCTGCACAGTTACCAGCTGTCAGCTACATAGAAAAGGATCCTGGTGTTATTTGTCTCTCAGAAACAGTTCATAACTTCCCTTCAACTCATTCATGTCACCTAAAAGGTAAACCTGTTTCTCCGTCACCTGTTCAGCTCTGATGATTCAGTAAGGACATCTCCTGGTTTCATCTTCATGTTTCCCTCTCACCAGATAACCAGCTGACATCATGGCCAGCAGCTTTTACAGTTGTGGCTTAAATAAATTCTAACAACAGCTTATCAAGCTTAAAGGTGCTGCTGTTGTTTAATGCGACCTCCGCTGGTTTCTTCTTTCTGGCACAACGTGGGCGATAAATAAGCTACACCTAAACTTGGTTTATATCTGACCCAGATAGACTGCAGCTCATAATTTCTTACCTGTTATGAAGTTCAGTTCACCTGACAATCGGAACGGTGGCCGGCTTGGGTCTCTCCTCCTGCCTCCCCTTTCCCTCATCCACCTGCTGGCCTCTGTGGAAGCTCCGCCATAACCACCACCAAACAACTGAGTTATTTTTACACATCGGCCACCATCTGGCCAATCCACCACCTTTCATTGTTTATATTGTTAGCCCCCCTCAAAAAAACACCAAACAAACAAAAAAAAAAACCCTGTCGGATCATAAGAACGAAAAATCACCATCAGCCCACGGACAAATGCCCGGTATGCCCGATGGCCAGTCCAGCTATGGTTGTGACATAAGTTAACCCTTTGCATGCCAGCTGTGCCAGCTCTATTAAGGGAAATTTTGTATTCATTAAATGTTTTAGTGGCAGGGATAGCTCAGTAGGTAGAGTGGTCGCCCCATGATTGGAAGGTCAGGGGTTCGAATCCACTGAACGGCTACCCTGAGGTACTCCTGAGCAAGGTACCGTCCCTAAACACTGCTCCCCGGGTGCCTGCCCCGGGCCCACTGCTTCACTGAGTGAATGGGTCAAATGCAGAGAAAGTAATTTCCCCACGGGGATCTATAAAGTATACATTATTATTATTGTTATGTTTTATATTATTATATCAACATATTAACAAAATTAAACATAAACTTCTCCACAAGAGAGGGCTAACTCTTGCTCTGTTGTCCATTTCTTACTCAGCTGAGCTTCCCGTTCACCATGCAATGAATGAAACAGAATTTACACTTGTCTGCACAGGCAGAGAAGATGTTCTCTGACTGTTCGATCACTTTTTGCTGTTATATCACAACCAGTTTTGACTGGAACAAATTCAACAGTTTCAGACACATTTGCTGGTGAGTTTGTGTTGTCTTCTAAATGTTGGAATCTTGAAGTTTTGTTCTTGCACTAGAAAACCTTGTGGAAATTACCTCGAATGTTACTCATGTGGTTCAGCCTTGGTTTCACGATGTTTATAGTTTATTTGCTTGTGATGTGATTTATTAAATATTGAATTAGATTAGCAAAGGTGTTGAGTGAACATCCCTGTGTTGTCATACACAGTGTTCACCCTACTGGACTTGCTCAGTGGACTGTAACCAAAATCAACTATGAACAGCACAGCGAGAGTGCTCTGTAATCAACAATTTCTGGGTAAAAAAACCAAAGATATTTAAGAATCCAGTTTTGATAAATTGAGGATTTCTTCCATTTTTTTCTTAGAATTGTAACCTTCTAACATGTTTTTGCATGTTTTTCAGAAATGGTTCATTTAAAAAAAATTTTTTGATTTAGTCCCCACATTTTTTTTTTACATGTGGGCTTCCCATGAATGCCTTTGGTGGGATTAATTACATTAGGTCGAAGAAGAGATGAATGCATAGTTCCAGGCAGTAATCGGTGTCTTCAAGGAAGCTTTGGTGTTCCTGTGATAGTGCAGTGGAATTTAATACCCTATTATCCGTCCTCCTTAGTACTTACACTGATTCCTGTCTTTATGCCCTGCAGATCTGATAAACATTGTATCAAACTCAATTTAGTTGTCTGTATTATTTCTTTTGAGATCCCTAGAGATTAGATGCATTCCTGGTTATAGGCCTGGCCCTGAGATTTTTTTCCTTTCCTCCTTAAGCAATACCAGCCCAACAGCACTCACTTACAATAGCTGTTGCCATTTTTTTTCTTTTTATGAAATTGGATTGCAGCTCTTTAATTGTGCAATGCTATGCTATATAGATTGGGGGCTCTATCTTGATAAAGCTGTAGGCTTTTCCATAATGACCCATGGCTCAGGCTTTTGAATAAATGCCATGACAAATAGATGAGATACACTCACAGAAATAGTGGTAATGATGCTGTTTTTTGCAGGGAGTTAAAGGATTATCTAATAGCATTACTGAAAACATCTGTCTAAGCATCATCCCATATTTGCTGTGTTGCCCTTCTCTCTATTTACTCATTCCTGGCAGATGTTCAATGACTCTGGTTAGACTGTCATATTTTACTGGGGGTTTTTCTCTCCTATTTTTTTTTCTGTGGAAGACAGGCAGCCCAGGATTCCTGTGTCAATATGACATTGAAATGAAGTGAAATATGTAAGGGGAGAGGCATCAACTGCAAGCAAAAGGAGTGGAAATCATTTAATCCTCTTGCTCAGAGCCCCATGCCAAATTTATTTTGGAAGGGAATAGTTTGTTAGGATATCTATGTTATATGTGCAGAAAGCAGATTATAGATATCAGATTTGCTAATATTACGAGCCCAGCAGAAAACAGCTCATCTGTCTTACATAGGCTGTCATCTCCTCTTTGTCAGTATCATCATTTTCATCTTTTGTGACCTGCGCTCTCTTGGTGCTCTGTGGCAAGAACTCCTGTTCTCTCGTTCTGCCTTTCAACACACGTGTTTGTCATCATTTGCCTAAAATGAACTAAGAAATAATGGAGGTTCATCTCTAGTTAGCCCCCCTGCTGCCTTTGGGGAAAAGCTTCTTTTCCTGGGCCAGTCTGTTTTTCCCCTTGCCAAAGCTTACTCACACAGTAACAATGGGCTAATGGGGGCAGATATCTGAAATGTAATGTAATTAAAAGATGCACTTTTTCCAGACATAGGAAATAATGCACGTGTTTTCTGTGTATAGGAAAGTCAAGTTTGTGTCCTAATACACATATTAGCTTGTGTGTGTTTTGTCTTGGGATGCAAACGCACCACATATTCTCATTTGTGCTGTCTGCCCTCAGTGGCAACTGTGTAAGAGCAGTGTTACTGCACCTGTACCCACCTTGCCAACCTGCTTGTCACTTTGTTTCCTATGAGGCCATTGTGCTGCCTTTGCTATTATTAGATTTCAGATGTTAAAATGTCGATGGTAACACAGTCATAAGGACAGCCCTATGGACACTTACTGTGTTGTATTCTGCAGCTGCACTGTAGTGTTTCCAAGGGTAGACTATAACAATACAGACTATCCTGTCTGGAGCAAGTTCTGTGTTTATGCTTTAGCCAAACCCTATTTAATTAATGCATGTTATGTTACACCGACCTCTTTGATGCATTTACTTGGAATGCACAGGTTTGTCAAGAACCGATAAAATACCACTTTGCCCTTTTCAACCCTCAGCTCTTTTATTTTCTTCATGCTACATAATGATTAATTCTGCTGTATCGCTCAGATGTGTTAACACAAACACGTGTAAGGGTAGCTATGCCTTTGTGCTATGGATTATACTATAATACTTTAAAGCTTATGTTAAAACTTTGTGATTAATACTTTAAAATGCTTTAAAAAATGTTTTATTATCTGTACTTAAATATTCCAACTCTTGCTTGATTCAGGTTTTGAGCTCTTTTGGGGGAATTATGAAGATCAGTGATGTGCATTTTCAAATTCTTGATAGTCAAACAATTGATCTTCCTCTTGTCTTTCTAGATTTCACCAGAATCTCTGAGTGTTTTATTTTTATTATTTACCAAAACTTATGAAGTCCACAATCTGAGAAATTCAGAAAAACAGAAATAACAAAATCCATTCTGGAAAGTAATTGAAACTAAACTGAATTACAAAATAGAATCTAAGTAGAAAATACAAAGCTATAATAACTCTGGCAGGTAAGCCTTGAACCATTTAAGAAGGATTTATTAGTATGTGTAAGAGTGTCTTGCGTGTCTTGCATAAAATTTAGTAAAATGCAGCCACTCATTGCTTTCATTTTTAACCAGCAATATAGTTCAAACACAATTTATTGAGGCATTTCTTTTATTATGAGTTGAGCCAGCTAATTCAGAGTAGCCTTCTGACCCTACTGTTTATATGGAAAATAGCAGATGAAGGTATAAGCTAAGTGCCTCTGCACACCTTGCATAGATCATGGGCCAGATTTACTAATGAGGCCACATTAGCTTTAGGATACAGTTTTTAGAATTGGGTTGATGGGAGAGGAAAGATCTGTGGGTGGTTCACTGACAAAGACACAGGCAGTTTATTTCAGCCATGACTGACACATTCAAATAAAAGCAGTTCAAATTAGCAGGACAACAACAAGGAGATATAATGAGGGAGAATGTTAATCTACTATCAGAAATAATAGAGTGTAAGTGCTGATTTTAAGCATATGTTTCCCTTCGGTAACAGCATGACAGTTCAGATCCAGGAGAGGCAAGTAAATCAGAATCACTTTGACTGAAACATAGAAACACTACAAGATCATCTCTCACTGTAAAATGTAACTTAATGTAATGTAATGGGCATGTCAGACATCTAAGTTAAAACATGTATGAATTTTGTATTGGAATTACCCACTTCCCTCTGTTGTTAACTTCAGTTAAGTTCTGCTTCATCAAAATACTAGTATTGTAGAAAACCATATAGGGGTTTTGGCTATACTCAGGGTCAGGACTTCAAAGCTTTGAGCCATCCACCCATTCATTTATCTGCTTATTCTCAAAACTTCTTCCTCTGGCTTTCAAAGAAATTACACCTGTAGTGGAAGCTGTTACAGCCTTTTTTTTTCTTAGCATTATGCATAATTTGTGGAAAGTTGTCTGGTGCAGACATTAGTAAATTATGTTTTTATAATTTATTTTAATCATATTTTCACCATATTGTGTGCTTTGAAAGGGAAATGTTTACAGATATGTATGCCAAGGCCTGCTGGAAAAATCCCATTTCCACACATCAGTTGCAAAATTGACACTCAGCCGCTTTAGTAAATACAGACAGGCAGGGTTTTATGCTGGTCTTCATACCATAAGGTGAACCTGACAAAAAAACTGTTGTAAAATTCAATTCAATTCACCTTTCCTAATTCAGTGCCGGTAGTCTCAGAGTGCTTCATATTGCAAGAGTAAGTACCCAAGAATTTGGGAGGAAAAATCCGACAATTAGAGAGTTCATTGTGAACAAGCACTTGGCGATAGTGAAAAGAAAGAACTCTGTTTTAACTAGGAGACACTTCCAGAATAACCAAGATCAGAGAGGGGCAGCGATCTGGAGCAATCGGTTGAGGTGTGATGGAAAGGGAAAGACAAGTACAATAAATAAATAATAAATAAATACAAGGCAAGGCAAGTTTATTTGTATAGCACAATTCAACAACAAGGTGATTCAAAGTGCTTTACAGAGATATTAGAAACAAAAACAAATAAAAAGCATGGACAAGGACAAAATGCAAACTGTAGGGAAAACTTGACATGCAGTAGCGACATGTAAATGCATTAGGAATGGAAAGGAATGGCTAAGTGCATCTTGGGAAGTAACCCCATGTAACCTGAGCATATGCCAGCATAATTAATAAATGGCTCAGGGTCACCGATCTAGCTGTAAGTACATACGTCATCAAAAGGAAAGTTTTTCAGTCCTGATCTTTATAAACTAGAGAGTGTGTCCGTCTCCTTAATCCAAACTGGGACCTGGTTCCATAGGATGAGCAGCCTGATAGCTGATAGGCCTTCCTACTGTTCTACTCTAGGAACCACATGTGTTCTATTGGGATAATAACCAATGTAAGGACAAGACTTCGGTTGGATGCACATTATAATTCATTGTGATAAGCTAAAAAAATGTTCTCACCTTCAGTTTTTGCTGCAACAGCTTTTTCATTACCATGGGCATTACAATATGTTTAGTGACACTGTATAAGAAAACACAACAGAGAAGCAGTTGGGTGTTTTGATCAATTAGACACTTATTGATATTGGTTGATAAGTTATTATACTATTAATATTGAAATATGCATGCATAGTTATACTGCTGAGAAATAGCCACCGCTATCCCTTAGAGATAATGGATATCAATTCTCGAAAATGAACACGTTTCAGTTTATAAGGTTATAAATTAGGATTACCATTTTGATGCAAAATGAAAAGCACTGCCATTAAGCCTTACCTGCCCTTTATATTTCTTTAAGATCAATCAGTAATCTTGTTTAATATCCATCTGTATCAGTAACCGCCTAACTGTTTATTTTCAATAACAATTAAGTATTTGTTGTACTGTTAATGCTCAGTACGTGCATGCCAAAGAAAACAAAGTTGCCAGACGCTGCTGATGAGTTTCAGTGTGGCAAAGATATTACTCTCCAAGATATTCCTCTATAGTGCTTTTCTGAAAATGGTACAGCTTGCAGTGTATTGTAATGCATCCTAATATAGAAAACCACAAGACTCGTATATTGGTCACCTTGACAAAAGAACATATAGTAATACTTGGTTTTCTGAAAACCACAGTCTAGAGGATCCCATTGAGTCCACCGCAGCATACACCGAGTGAAAGGCAGTGAGACAGTCTGGACAGATATCCAATACATCAGGGTCAACATATTCACAGTTTCGCTTGGCAATTTAGAGTCAAAATCTATTTGCATTTCTCTGGAGTAAAAGAAATTCAGCGACCCTGGAGGAAACCCACACACCCACCAGGAGAGAATGCACACCTATTATAGCAAGGGCTTTGGCTGAAGATTAAAAATAGAACTCTATTTTGCAAAAGGACCTTGCTAACTATTAAACTCTCCTGCCAAAGTAACAGGTTTTGGGTTGCTGATGTTCACTGTCATAATACCATTTAAATTAAATCAATAAGCTGTATTTAAAAAATAAAATAAAATAATGAAAGAAACCTTTCTGTAGCATAAAAACTGTTGTTTACTGATGTTTTACTACAAAATATGTAACATTTAAAACCTTGCAATTTTGGACAAACTTTCATTATGTTCTTACTCATTTTGCTCTTCTTGTAAAGCTACTGCTGAACAAATTCATTTACATCAGCAGGGAAATAAGGAGGCATGCAAATTTGTAAATTGGATTAGCCCACCTGATGATCATGGATGACTGTGAAAAATTCAGCGGTTAACCACCCTCAGCCCACTCCACTCTACTGCACCCCACCCACATACACACAATACGGACATTATCACCCTTAAAAACAAAAAGATCTGACAGTCTAGTTGACAGTTCCCACACTTGCTGAGTAATTCATGGAATACATGTTATTCTAGTGAAACAGGCTTGGTAAGTTGGAAAATGTGGGTTTGGCAGATAAGCATTTTAATTACCCCTGGGTCAAATTTCAAATTTTTTTTTGTATATTTTACCTTTAAATTTACTGGTTTCTCAAAACAGAAAAGTAATGATGTTAGTTAGCGATACAGTTAGGGCACATAGATAATATATAGGATAACAATACAATACAATCACAATACAATACATAAAAAAAAAAAGAGAATATAATAGAAAACGCTATAATTTTGTAGTTAGACTCCCCAGCTGCTTTATTAGGTACATGTTGATGTTAGCGTGTTAGACCCTGTTTTGACTTCTGAATTGCTTTAGTTTTTATTGGCATAAATTCAACAAGGTAGAAATTTTCCTCAAAGACTTGAGTCCATATTGAACAGGATGGCACAGTTACTCTACATCCATGAGGAAACTCTCCCATTTCTCCCATTTTGTGGTATGATGTGTTACTCTGTTGAAAACAGACATCAGAAAATGGGTTATAAATATGGTTATATATGGACATAGTTGTCACCAATATTCAGGTAGGTTATTGCTTTTAGATTATTCTAAATTTATACTAAGGGGCCCAAGGTGTCCCTAGAAAAGATTAACTAGCACGAAATGGGACTCCTCTGTCTGAAATCTTGCGGGAAGCACTTCCAGATTTATGGTCCTGACAGTGATCACTGTCTTAAATTCTTCCATAACTATTGCCATCATTATGTTTTTCAACAGTGAGGTCTTGAGAGAGATCATTGGTTTTACCCACAATAAGATGTTTTGGAAACAAATTAAATTAAAACGTACAGCTCTGTTATCACTTCCAACATAAATGAAGACAGAAAACTAAACAGCAGTGACGTTTGGAGGGTTACTGAAGTTGGGCTAGCTGATATATAATGATGTGCTACGTGACCGCTAGCGACACAGCTATGTTAGCATAATATAAACAAGATAACTTTCTTTCCACTCGATAAAAGTTAACGTGAGTGTTCTCGGTGGTCAGGAACAAATGTAATCGCATGGCAGGATGCTGTAAAAGGACCAAACTTCAGCCAGGAGAACAACTGAGATAATCCATCCATAATACGAGGTTAGTCATTCATATACTGTTGCATGGGCTGGGCTGTAGTTACATCCTAAGGTTTTAAAAACTGAGCTTAAACAAATGATTAGCAGTAATAAAAGCCGAGGGAGGTCAACAGTGATGACTGACTGTTTTAGGAGCTTTTTGAGATTAAATAGAAGAAAATACATAACGTTAACAACACAAAAGCCATATTAAACGCAGACTACTTTAGGCCCGGAAGTAGGATTCATCACGTCATCACTTAACGACCGGATTCTTCTACCTTATTCTAGTTTCTTTGCCGCTTAACTACTCCCTCAGTTTTCATCCGATTTTCACCATTCAAATTTTAAGCTGTTCTGCTCATTCTGCTAATGTCAGCTATATGTTGTGGTGCTGATAACTTTTATACTTTTTGAAAATTAAGCTTTTTATGCCATTTTTGGGCCCATTTTAATGACTGGAACCACATTATCAGTGTGATTACCAGTTTAGCTTGCCAGGCTGAGCCGTGTTTTAGCTCAGTGAGATGAGCAGCCGTTTTCAGAGCAGGAGGCCGGAGTTCGAATCCTACTTATGGCAACATTTTTTTCAGTAAACACTTTAACTTTTTTTTAACACTTTTCAGAATAAATTTCAGCTTCTACACCCCTTTTCAGCAGAAATTTCAGCTCTGGCGGTTGTCACACTTCTTCTCTGCTTGCACTCAGTGTGCTTTATTGACATTGTTCAGTGTACCCTTTCATATACAACAGTTTTCAGCAAAGACTTCAGTTTCTACAAAGTGTTTTCAGCAGATAGTTCTCCTGCTGTTTTCAGATTCCACTACACGGCATTCACACTGCATTTTTGCAGGAAATTCAACTTTGTCTAGTTACTGATAGATTTCAGCTGGTGCTGTGACTTCCCATGCCTTTTTAAACCTCCCTTTATTCAGGTATTCAAAAGTTTTTTTCCCTTTTGTCATTTCTCATCATTACACATAACTGAATGTATGGACATCAATGGTTTGATTTCTTTACATATGTGGATTGAATGGTTTGTTGCCAACATCTGGTGAAAATTTCATATTGATAGCACCTTTTAGAATTATATTTACACTGAAAATTGGTGATGGGTTCAACACTTTATCTGCTGCACAGACACAAATAGAAATTAACACGCGCTACCAGAGCAAGCAGTGTTAATACTATAAAATGTATAATGTAATCATAGTTTTCAGCTTGCTCAGAGTTTAAATATGTCATTGACATATTAGCTGTGGTACAATGGAGTTTTATAATGGAAAGTTGTTTATATATCATTTTTTAAACAGTCGTTTGTTTTTTCTCTCAGGCTAATGGGCCCAATAGTAAAACTGTCAATGAAATATATCTGCAACTTAACATATCGCAAAATACTCAGAACCTTAAATCAAATGTTATCTAGACAGATGGTGGAAGCCTGTTAGTTTAATTTAGTCTGGTAATTTTCATGAACAGATAAGTGTCATCTGTGACAGAATGGCTTTGTGTGGCGCAATCGAATTGTTCAGAGACGAGAGAAGTTTTGCATTCTCTTTGTCTGCTGCAACATCTTTGAGGTGTAATGCACTGGTACCAACAAGTTCTCTGCTTTATTGTGACATCAGAAGAAATTCCTGTCAAAGTCAGGAAAAGGAAATTGGCATCAGAGCACAGACCAGAAAGATGCATTTACTTTTATGCTTACTCAACTGCATTAGGACAATGATGCAGTGAAGAAAAATGCCATTTATGTAAAAACACATCAGTTGTTTAAACTATTGATAAGTGGTGATACAATCAGCTGGCAATACTTTTACACCGTGTGTGCGTGTGTGCACATGTGTACTTGGATGCATGTATTCCATTCTTGCTGCAGACTCAAGCTTGTTTTTGTAGCACACACCAGCACAGTGGTTTTTGTAACAGAGATTCAAATCAGTTGGCAATTTCTCACACATATTGAGCTGTATGCTAAAGAGCTAATTAACAAGGGCTGTTATAGAGTTCACAAGCTCCTCTGACATCTTAATTAGATCTTAATGACATTTCAGTTGGAATGGCTGAACTGAGTACCACAAGATGAGGCAAAACCACTGCTGATATGCAGAGAGAAATCGGAACTGTGCAAGACACGGGACACCAGTATGCGAAGCAATAGAGGAGAGGAGTGATAGTTGAGGATGTGAAAGTGGAAAAAATCTCAATAGGGATGGATCGAAGGACATTTTGGCTTTATGTCTGTACAGTAGTGTCCTGTGTTGAGATAATGTGATTGTGATTTACACTGATACACATTTCAAGTTGTTGTCCTCTCTCTGTTTTTTCTCATCATGCGTCTTCGTTCTGTTTCGCTCTCCCATTGGGATATGGGACTATATGTTTCCCAGTAATTACTCTGTCCATGTCCCAGTAGCATTACACATCTCATATCAGCCTCTTAAACAGATTCTTAGCATTTATTACCATAAAATTTCAATGTACTTACCCTGGAAATAACTAGATACAGCTTGCACTGCCAGTGTAGTAATGATATTTCTGGCAGATAGATGGCTGATTAGATACAATAATCTTCTGTAGTGCTGTGTTTTGCATTGTAGATGGTTTTGCGTGGTCTGCAGTGAATTGCAGGGGAAATCTTTTTTTTTCTTTTTCTGGTGGACAGTATTTTTAGCTGAAAGGTTGTTGCACGTTTATGAAAAATAATCTTTCCAGTGAGTGAGAAACCTTAAATGATCCCTGTTATTGTATCATTTTTAGTGATCCTTAATTACCTTCCTGCTATTGGCTAGACATCCAATGGTGCACAAACAGATGGATGCAGACAAAATCAAAACCCAGAGAAAGAGAGAGAGCCACTGATTCAAACCTTTGAATGCAAATATTTATTTATCAGATGAGTTGCTCTGTCTGTGTTTTCCTGGGCTCAGCTGGCCTGTACTCCTTTCACTTGAGAGCTGCTATTATAGGAGAAGGGACAGGGACATTTGGAGAGGAACTACGTAGAAATCCAGGGGACAATGATGAGGGGCCTAGAGAGAGCACAAACTAGAGATTACATGAGAGAAATTGAGAGAGGAAAGGCTAAATAGAAACTTTGTGTGAAGCCCCTGGCGAGGTGCAGAGCGAGGAATAAACAGAGTAGATGTTGGTTGAAAGATTGGGCAGCAGGAGACGTATTACTAAGAATCTGTGGGTTTCTACAGATGTTGTATTGTGTGCAGCCATTTCTGTTTATCACTTTCCTCTCCTTTCCCCAAGTCCTTCTTCTCGTCTCAGTTCTACCTCTTCTGTCTAGCCTAAATCTGTCAGAATACAGCCACGAATACCTGGCAACAACTTCATTTTACAAACACCCCCTTGTCTACCCATCTTCCCTCCCTTACAATGCCTGAAGCTTCTGTTCATTAGCTCTTTTTTGCTGTTACTACCCGCTTTTATTCATTTTACTTAGTCTTTATGGGTTTACTTAGCATTTTATTTGCCCATAAAGGGTGATATGTGTAGGCACTTGTTTTTCAGTAGCACAATCTGCAGTTATTTTTAACAGTACTGAGTCCACAGATGCCTGTGTAATTTGTTAGTGTTCCTTTCAAGAAGGCCATGATTATTTTCTCCTTTTACATCTGCAAAGTGGAACATTAGGGCCCACATGGTCTGTGTATTTCACAGCCTTCACAGCAAATCTGGGAAATAGATTGTTAAAGACCTCTGCAAACTCTAATCTATTTGTATCAGTCATACATTTCCTTTTGTGCTTCTCCTCTTCGTCTAGCGTTCTGTCTGTGGCCAGGCTAACTGATGACCCATTAACCCTCGTCTGGCAGGGCTTTAACTATCAGACAGCTTGTACTGTACTTTGGCCGCTGGCTCCCAGTTATAAGGAGCAAAAGAATAGCAGTGTGTCACCCTGATGTACTGTGAGTCAGTCATTGACTGGTAGCTTTGTCAGATGCTATATAGTCTACTCAATCTGCAGCAAGTGGATAGGAGTTGATCTTACTCAGCTCGCTTATAATCACACCATGCCTTGGATGCTATGTGTGTTATTCGCTATGGTAACAAGCAACAGCATATATGGTCTGTAACAACAGTGATTAGAGCCTCTGCCCAAATTCCAGGTTCACAGATGCAGATACATTTGTGATGGGGGATGTGACGTACGGCGCCTGCTGTGTGGATGACTTCACTGCTCGAGCCCTGGGAGCAGATTTCATGGTGCACTATGGCCACAGTTGCCTAAGTGAGTCTCTGTTTTTTTTTCTCTCTTCATGACTCTTCGTGTAGAGAATGTCAAGTGATCTAGCATCGAAGACACCCACTTACTAAGAGTGGGTTGCATTAAAAAAAAAAGAAGCTTCAGAACATAGACATACCAACAACGACAGACTCACAGACAAAACCATCGATCAATGGAAAATGTTACTAGTTGGTGCATTCTTCCCAACTCTAGTTTGGAAAGCATATCAGATGTTTGGAGCCTGGGCATCACATTTACTCAGCAGATCAATGGAGGACATGCATTAGAGCCGTTCTTTGAAAACCTCAAGCAGTTCTCGAGGACCTTCACCCTCGCCCCCACTGTCTGCCTTTCGCAGAACATGGGAGGAAATGTTAAATCAATAGTTTTGATATATCTCTGCCAGAACGACCTCACCTATCCCAAATACCAGAAATGACCAACAGAATTTTAATACTACTGAAAAACTCTCTCTTTCGCTCTTTGGCTTTATTGTGTTCATTGTGTTAGTCTTTGTGTATGTGCTGTTGGCATATTTATAATTTGATTATCATAGAGCAATTATGTATGCAGGCATGTATGTTTACAAAAGATAAGATATGTACCTGTTTCTGCTGAGAGTAGCCCAGCAAATGCAAGGATAAAGGCGTTAAAGTCTTTGCGGGTTGGGATGGAGATCAGATATTAATTGATGGAAGAGATTAAAAAAACAAACAAACCCAAATGGACTGCAGATCCTGAGAGAATGCAAATGTAATGGTGGTGTCGTGCATCCGTTCCTGACCTTCATCTCTCAGTCGTGAGGACATCACTGCACTGTTTCCCCAAGATGTCAGCCACCTGTGGGAGATGAAAGACACGGTGTTTTGTCTGACTCACAGAGGAACTCTCTCTCCCGCATTCATTCATTTCCCTTTCATTTCCTCTGCAGTATCTGCTTTTGAGAGTAGTGGTGTCCTCTCATATTTCCTCATCATAAAGCACCTCCAGTTTGAGCCGGACAATATGGGCAACATCATAAAACCGTGTTTTAAAGTTCTAACATTGTTTGCAGATATGAGTTTGGGGACTTTTTTGTTGATGTTTAACCTGAATACCATAGTAGTTGGAACAGAACAGCCTGAGATAAACTGGGGAACATACTGGAATCAAAATATAGAATCCAAAATTGAACTCCAGGAAGGAAAACTGTCAGGAGATAGAAGCTCTCCTCCGATAATGGCAGGAAAGTTTTACTGGTCTTCCTTAAACATCATGAGTAGATCCTCACTATTAAAGTCATTTCAGAGCATGGCCATGGCACTGATTTTAGAGTAGCTAGTCGTATTTGTGTGGTACTGGATAACAGTTTTGTAATTTTTATAACAGCCCAGGTAACAGTTCCCATCTGTAGACACTTGCTGTGGGATTGTTATTGTATACGACTGTATTGATTGTTTTGAGCAGTTGAAATGTTGTCAGCAGTATCAGATTATGACATTAACTTTAAGTGAGAACCCTCTCATGTCCTGCTGTTAATGTTTGAATTCATTGTGAATCAATACACTGTTTGGATTGCTCCATCAGGTAATAGAGAAGTCTTCAGATGATTGTGGCTATGGTGAATAGCTTTAGATAATAAATTTAATAAACATATAACCTTGACTGCCCTCTACAACGCCACAGTACCATATTGTATTACATTTCTATTTTTATATATTGCCCTCTTCACTCACATCCGTTTTCTTGTTAAATTGAGCTCGTTTGTGTATTTTGTGCCATTCTCAGTTATTTATTTTATCAAGCTAGGTTGCTTTAACAATGTAATTCACCAACTTTTGGGTCAAATAAATGTCATATCTTATTAAACCATAATAGCATAGCAAGCGTCTCTTATTTCATTATATAAATGCTAAATCCATTCTCCAATCCAAGTTAAATGCTATCACATTTCCCCACATAGATAATCCAGATTATTTCAGGACCACATTTTCAATATGCCAAACGATTGGCTTATTGTTCATGAATTATACAGAGGTACAATATCAGAATAGATTTTGTTTTTACATATTGATTTTTAACAGACCATTTGTAACCAAGCCAGTATAGCACTATGTCCACCCTTTTGTTCAATTTGAGTGTGCATTTGTGTTTGTTTTCATGGGCATTAATAAGCAGCTGTGCTAAGTGAGCTTATTGCCATGAAAAGGATAAAAACCAGTGATGGTGCAAGTGAGTCGTGTCTGTCTCATTGACTGTGTCTCTGATTGCAGCACCTAAGTGCTCTCAGGCTACCATGCTAATGTGAACACAGATCGATGTCACTTTCCTCTGCCCTTTTATGTTTTGGGAGTGTCTATAAACAAGCAACAGACGGTTGTTGGTCTCAGTCTAGATTTTTACCTATCTCCCCCTCATGATGTATTTAACTCCTTGGTTTCTCACTCAGCGTGTGGCCTGCAGCAAACCCCACTGTTTTAAATATCTATCCATCTGTTCTCCTTTACTCGGTGCTGAAATGTGAGCCCATTCATCACCTCTGTTCCCAGTTAATTGACAACCTACCCTTCACACTCAAACTAAATACCCATAACACACACGCTCGGTATCCTGTTACTTTTTCCACTCCTGCCTCCCATTCCAAAGCATTTGCTCTTTATACAGTTTATTATAAAATCATCTGCCCACACCCCCAAATTAAATTTCTCTATTTTCCAGCCTACTTTCATGGGAATGTTTCATTCTTCTCCCATTTCCATCACAGCTGCCTTCAGTCCTTTGTTAAGACGGCTCTTATGTTTTCCCACTATCCCCTCTTTATTCACTCCCTATTATCTGCACATTGTTGAGCCTTGCTCCCATATCGCTCTCTCTCTCAGTGTTGCTTTAATCTAGGCCATCAAGTGAGCTGCACTTGTTCATAAAGCATTTCAACCATAATGGGCCATTTGCTTAATTGTAACAAAAAAGTCCCCTTGCTTCTGATCTGCAAATTAACTGTAGCACGAGAGGAAGACCGATTATAATGATCAACACAAACAATAATTCTTCGTTCTTATCTAGACCCTTTCCCCCCTTGTTTCTTGGACTCTCCCCTGCTTTATTCAGCATCTAACTCAGCATGTCTGTCGCTACGTCTCACAGGCCCGGGCGCGTAGTAAATGGTCTGTGAAATTAATGGCATTAATAGTAATCGCGTGTGTCCTTCTCCTTCCCTAAATAATTGAGGTCTTTGCATCAGTTCCTGCACGTGCTAGACTCTCACTCATGTTTCAGTTATGTCACATAGGTGCGTACCGTAGGATCTTTATATTTGCAGTATGCTCACATACGGTTTATTTGTGTAGCTGTATTGCTGTGTATATATGTTTATGTTTTGATGTTGCATATACAGCAGTCTAAAGAAGCAGGACTGAAGTATTCATCTGTCTTTCTTTTGTCTTTGTCTTGCTGCAGTCCCCATAGACTCGACTGCAGGTATCAAGATGCTGTATGTGTTTGTGGATATCCAGATGGACAATGCACACTTCCTGGACACAATCAAGTTCAACTTCTCTCCTGGACAGTCTCTTGCACTCGTCAGCACTATTCAGTTTGTGGCGGCGCTGCAGGTGATTAAGCGCCGGTTCTGTCAGACTTTGTGTGCATTTGTGTGTGATTCTCGCGTCGGAGAGAGCTGACGCACACAGTTATTGTCACTTGTATTTTCCATATTACATAAAGAGTATATTTTTCTGTACAGTACAGGAATACACACACACACACACACACACACACACACATCTCTGCATTTGTACAGTATACTTTTTTTTGCAGTTCCTGGCTTTTATGAACAAGCTCACACGCCGCTCTTAAAGCTCAGTTCAAGTGTGGGTTTGACAAATCCGGCAGCAGTTATTTTGGATTTGAAAGGTGCAATGAACTCGGAAGGCCGCTCGGTTCAGCATCGTGCTCAGTAGTGCTCTTTATATAAGCAGTGGCAGCAGCTATAGTATTAAGCTCGAGCAGCCTTCTTTCAGGCTGGCTGCCTCCCTTTTCTATAATGCATTTTGCTGCTTTCATATGCTGTGTTGAACCAGCACCACTTTGGACCTTTACTAATGCAACCACTGCTATTTTTAAATCAAGCTCTACCGTAACAGGTCACATTATATGATGGGATGTTTGAGTCCGCCTATGTGTATATGTCTGCATAAGTCTCTATGTTTTGTATGCATGCTTGCTCTCACTCGTGTCTTATGTGTGTAGGCTTGTTGGGGTCACACAGTACGGGCGGGAGAAGTTCACCCGTATTCCTTGTGGACTGCCTTAAATTAGCCTTAAATCGTTTGTTTATCCTCAGAACACACACACTTTTTCCCTTTTTTTTTTTCTTCTTATAATAATTGTTCACTCGTTTTCTCTTTTCATCTAAATGAGTACACATGAACTAGTTCATTTTTCTAAAAATTAAAGCACTCTTTTTTGGTGCTTTGCAGAAGCATGAGGATTTAAACACCAGTTGTGTGTTAAGAGTTACACTTCTGGCAGAAAATCATTCATGACCCTTTCAGTATCACTTGAAGTTGACATTTTCAGTCTTTTAAAAATATTATATTATTATAATATTCTATATATTTGCACCAGTGGTAATAGTGGGTAATCCCCTATCTTCTGACTTTTAATTCTGTTTTTCCCTTTTGCATACATTGAATCGAGACCACAGACAGTTGCACGTTTTTATTCCTCTGGTTCATATCTTTAGCATGCTCAATTTAAAATAAAACAATGGACACTACATTAAAGTGCAGGTCTCTGCATTAATATCACTTGATTTACATCAAATGTAAAATTGCAATGCAAACCTCGAAACCCATTAAAAGGCAGACTTGGCTTTAATGTAATATCTATTGTTTTGTTTTCCTTAAATGTCCTACAGCACAGAGTCTGATGGAAGATGAAGAAAAATGTTTGGTCTGTATGTTTTCTGTAGGTTCAGACTCAGCCACATTCATATTCAATGCATCTCTTGTTATCTTTCCATTATTAAAAATGTAAAAATGAACCATCAAAAGTGAAGAACCTGATTAAATACGTGCACAGAGAATATAATCTCTTCTCCTTCCTCCATATTCTAGGCTGTGAGTGCAGCCCTCAAGACAGAGTATGATGTGCATGTCCCACAGTGTCGCCCTCTGTCACCGGGAGAAATTTTAGGCTGCACCTCCCCTCGCTTGGAGCGCCATGTCAATGCCATTGTGTAAGAAATCTTATTCCTCCTGTCTCCCACCTTACAGTGTCTGCCCAGTTCCTTTTTTTTTAGTTAGCACAGATTAGATAGCTGCAGAGATCCAGCATTGGCTCATCCAGCCATTGTCTTCTCTCTCCTTTCCTTCCATAGTAAAGCCTGCTATTGCCATGCCCACCCATGTGGCATGAGTAATAATCTGTATGCCATAATGCCTGTCACACCAGACAGAGCTGGCTGTGATAACCAGCCATATCTGTGAGCTATAAGGAGCCAGAAACGGCCACCTTGAATAGCTTGAATTGTATGTATTCAGACACCTTTGGCTTGTTTCAAGCCAGAGTCAACATATTCACATGTTTTATAGTTTAGATTTAAGGAAACGCTTTAGCAAAATATAACACCTACTATACGTTGCCATAGTAAGGATTGACAGGTTTCCTTGATATATTAGTTTCAGCTTGTCTGATTGCCCGTTTTAATTTCTTATTTTCCCCATTTATTTAATCTTAATCAGAAAAAAAAAGATGATGCATCCAGTCAGGAGCTGCATGTACCCTAAAAGACTACTTCCTGTGTATTTTCACAAAAACACCGTTCATGTGCGATGTGTCAAAGTGATGCTTATTTTGCCTGTGCTGCAGGGAGGAAAACGCTTGGCAAAGTAACAGGTCCAACTAACAAACAACACCTCCGCAGCTACTGTGTGTCTATACATCTGGTGCTGGTCTGCAGTAGATAAATCTTATGCTTTGTAGTGCACAGTGAGATGATGTTCCCTTGATATAATTATGCCGAGGTGCACAGCCCCATATGTCTGATCTGCACACATCTAATGTTTGTCCATGCGATTAAAATCTCCCAGTGCGTAACAGCTGCACAAGGACGGGCTTTGCTATATGCATAAGTGGATACAAAAGTGATGTGTACTGTGTGTCTGTTTCAGTGTGTCTCTTTGTATGCGTGAAAGCTGTGGAAAGGTCAGAGTGTGTTTCACCTTCTAATCCAATGTGCGTTGTCTTTGATGTGTCAGCTGGCTTGTGCAGAGGTGTGCTGGGAGAGAAAATCGATTAGCCTACCTGAGGGATGTATGTTGCTCTCTTTCTCATTTAATCCACACGTGTTACATTGAACACATGAGCAATGATGAGGACTTTAACCTCACTGGTAGCACCATCCCCTAGTGTTAAATTTCAGTCTAAAAATATATAGCTGAAACATTTTATTTTGATGTGAAAGCTATATCAGAAGTGCAGCTACAGCGAAATGGTTTCCCTCTGCTGATCAGTCTCTTTTTACTTTAACGAATTATTCGGGTAATAGCGCTTTGATTGTTCACTGTCACTAACGAAAGCAGAGCAGATCTGCTCTTAATATGATTTCTTTTTTACAGTGCATGGTTTTGTTCAGCACCTGTATTATAGCAATAAATGAATATTTAATATCAAGTCATCCTATATGAATTCGAAATGAGCAAGTTCCCGCAAAAAGTGGTGTGTGCTCAAGCTGTAATTGCATTTTATCAAAGTTTTGACCCGCTTGAGCAATATGAAGAATGAATAGTGATGCATTAGTCTTTAAGGGTGATTTTGAAGCTCTAAAAGGTCTTAGTCTCTGTCATTTCCATAATGAAAAGTATTTTTAAAGTGTATTGAAATGGCCATTCGCCCATTTCAATCTGCCACCTCTAGCTCTCACTCATAATAGAACAATATGAAGATGTGAATGTGAAAATAGGCAGTTGCGTAACGCACAGGCACACAGCATTCTGCCATTCTAGTGAGAGCACTTTTGAAAAATAAAGAATATAGATAGGAGGACTGTGGTCATAGGGAGCGTTAAAGCACACCAACCTTTTTTAGCCGCAGAGTGCTGAGGACAACCGTGACTGAAATGCAGCAGGCTTATTGTTGGGAACATAATTATACGAGGGCCTTGGATGTTTCTAAGCAAAGAGAGGCAGTGCAACAGAGGCTCTCCTTGAGTTCATTTTGTGTTCAGTGTTATTACACAGATGCAAACAGAGACAAACGTGCTTACACACAACCATGCACTTGCTAACAAATAGAGCCTCAGCTAGTCGTGTCTCTTGGTAGCCTGTATGGCAAACCACCCACAGCCTGCTTTGAGCCACTCTAAACACTGACCAATTAGTGGGTTTAATTGCACGTCCTGGCACAGTAGGCCTTTTGAGACACCTGCTAAGTAATAAGTAGGGGTACTGACCTGAGTCCCCCTCAAACTAACAACAGGATTGTTCTCAGCCTGACCCCAAGGGGCATTTATGTAAGAGACCTTGCATTTTTAGACACCTCCATGTCACTCAGTGTTTGCGGTTTGTGAACTCCACGTCTGCTTGCGCTCTGGCGAATCCCCAGCACCAGACCCCGGGTTAATTGGGAAAGCTTGTATTCTCTGTAAACAGCGTGCTCCGCTCGTTGAGGTCACATTCCCAAACAGCAGAAGTGGGCAGACCCTCCACCCAAGCCGTAAGGCTTCTGCCCGAAAACACTTTGGTCTTCTGTTAAGAGGCTGCAGACATAAATTAAAAGACAATGTTAAAAAAAAAAAAACAGAGAGAAAACGCTGATGGAGAGAATAAGAGAATAGGTCAGCATTTCTTATGGCTGCACAATGAATTTTAATCATCTTCAGGGAATTTTCTTTGCACACTTTATTTTTCCTCTCGTTTCATTCACCTCAAACATTGAATTGATTGGTATCTTTCTACAGTTATCTTGGAGATGGAAGATTTCACCTGGAATCAATCATGATTGCAAACCCAGACATTCCTGCCTACAGGTATTGTCACATATTTCATGTATATCTCTCTTTATATGATACAAAATAGTGTTTATTATAGAACTAGTGTTAGTTTGATCATTTGGGGGCAAATGATGTCAAATAAACTTTTTGTAATAATTGCAATGAAAAAAGTAAAACATTTTTTTAAGTACGGAAGCGATCAACATTCATAATCACCTTTTTGGATCCTCAATTTATGTTCTAGGCTCAGAATCTTATGATGCTTTTTAGTGCTGTTTAAATTTAAAAACTGCTTGCAGTCCTGATTATTCACCTTATCGCAGTGGCATGATAACATTATGTGAAGCTCAAGTTCTGTTTTGATAAGGCTTGCTTGCATGCAAAGTGAAATTGTGTTGTTATAGACATATGCACTGCTGCACAGATCACAGGTCTCTCTCATAAACAAGATTCTAATCTCAAGTGTACCCCTTGTACCAGAGAAAAGGAGATTAGATGCTCAAAAATACATCTATTTTTCCCTCAGATACACTAACTCCTGTTGTATTTGATGACTTTTTGTGATTGGATTTTTCACCTTTTTTCTTTTCTTTTTTTTTTTTTTTTTTGGTGCATTTATGTCCGTGAGATTGATGCCAGAACAATGGATTGTAATATGTGTAATCAGGTTCATTCTTTCAAAAGTATCGACACGTCCTGTTCACATCTGTGATTTTCAGCCTTTTTCTGCCTGGCTATGCTTGTAGATACGACCCCTACAGTAAGGTGTTCTCCAGGGAATACTACGACCACGAGGCCATGCGCGCTATAAGGCTCCAGGCTATTGACAAGGCTCGACTGGCCCAGAGATGGGGACTGATCTTGGGCACGCTTGGCCGACAGGGCAGCCCTAAAGTCCTGGAGGTGAGTTTGCATCCTCATTTCAACACTCTACATGTCCCGAGGCCACTTGTGCAACGGCTTGTAATATTTCTTAGCGCGAGTTTTTTTGACAAGTGATTTGGTGACATGAAGTAGTAATAAGACAAGAAGTCGTCACACTGGGAGCTTGTTATTTCAAATTTAGGATGATGCAGCCAAACAGCCATGGAAATCTTATCCTTGATCTCGCTGCTGGCTTCAAGCATGACTGTGTTGGAGTGTTACTAGTGATGTATGATTTTGAGCGTTTTCTGTTATTGCTTCCACAATACAAACATTAAATAAACAACTACAAATAAACATCTCAAAGCATAAAGAACAGTCTATACTTTTCCTCGGTGAAAGCTTTTGCAGCACAGTCCCATCACATTATTTGCATAAATTAACTCTGGAAAATTCAGCCACTTAGAAATGCAGCTCACGTTCTTGTTCAGCAAGCATTTCTAAGCAGTATTCAACTGGTTAATTGTAATAATTCAGTGAAATGTGGGGTATTTTTATACATAAATGATTTTAAATTATCTATCGGTACCTGTTTAATGCTCTCATCACACTTTGTAGGTAAGAACTATTGGCATGAGAATTCATAAATAGTATAGTAAGTGCACACAGTCAAAGGCTGGTATATTTGGTGCAGACTCATAAGTGAGAAGCTCAGTCTCTGCAAGTACAAAATATTATGTATTAGCATGCGTGAAGGTCTCTAGTCACTCTTAACTTGCAGCTGGTCCTCCTGCTTTGCCCTCTCTTCAATTGCCAGTTTGTTTTTCTCCTGTTTGTTCCTTTTTCTTTGTTTTGTTTCCCCTTCTTTTCCCTACTGTTTTGAATTTTACTTATTACTAATTAAATCATAATTTAATCAGTAATAATTCAGTGCTGTATGGATTGCTGTATGAAAAACTGGAGCCTCCATCTAAATGCTAGATGTAAATGGTTTAATACTTCCTCAGCGAGTGTACATGCATAGACTTGACTTGTTCGCAAATATCCAGACTCAAGAGATTATGTTAGCACTGATGTATAAATGTCAACTAGAGTGAAAAGTTTAATCTTTGTGTTGCATTCGGGGGTGGATTTAAAAAAGGGATTTGAATACAAACTCACCAGAGATCTTTTAAGATTAGGAAGTGTAGTGTCAGATAACCTCTCAAGTAAGGGGGCAGAACTATCTGATAAGAGCACAGTGATCTAAATGTTGCAAGATACTCCCAAGGACAGCGGATAACAGTCACATTTTACCTATATCTCATCAAAGAAGGATTTATGGGATATCTTCTGGTTTGTCTGCCTTTTGGATTCCCAAGTAACGCCTCAGTCCGCTACCCACAACTAAAAAGACAGAGTGAGAAAAAGAACCAAGTTCCTTGATTTGGCTAAACAGTTTAATTTAATGACATGTTTTATAAGGTCTGGTGACTGGGCTTGTGCCCATCAGGCCTTATTCACCGACCCTGAGGAATGATAGCCACATGTGACACCGCTACTCGCCAGTCACACTGTCTTTGTCTCGCTTGTCTGTCAGTTTTCTGTTGTGAAAAATGTCTTTATAATGGTATAATGTTTTATAACTTCTGGCTAGACTGCCCTTTTCCAGAACTGCCAAAGTGAATTTTACCAGATGGGTGTGGGGGACACTGATGATTCAGTTGCTAACTGTGTTGGAAACTTTCCATGCAGAAAAAGCTCAAAACTATTGTGTACAATACCTCACCAAGTAAAGTGTGTTCTGAGTTGTAGCTGGGCTGATTTATTTGTTTTAAACCTTTGTTCTGTCAAATCTATGGACAGAATCTTCAGGTGGACTTAAAGAGTGGAGAGAAACCAGGCACATTAGAACTGCAGCTTTGCTGGTGATGTAATTGTGTAGGTTTCATCAGACTGTTCAGCACCCGATCTAACAGTTTACTGCCAAGCCTGAAGTGATTGCGAGATTCAACACTTCCATGTCTGACGATGTAAGACTCTGCCTGAAAACACTGGTTTTGGGGATGGTAATTAATTTTATTACTAATCAAAGGAGTGGGATCATATGGTCTTCTTATATTAGATTGACAGATGAGTTAGTTAATCCACCACAGGAATGCATACACTGTAAAAAACATTTAAATGAGCCAATCTGAGGCACAAATGCTCAATCTAAATTCCTGCCCTCTCCTACAGCTTTAAGCTCTAGGTGGAGACTGCGAGAATGGGATTTCAGTTGTAAGTGCCCAATAAAGAATTATCTTTACAGTGTGCCTGGACACATGGCAAAAGGATGAAGAGATTGATTGTCTGTATAGAGGCTGGAATAGTACACTAGGCACTTAGCGCTGAACATAGTTTGGGGGTCTAATCTGTAAGCTTCCCTGTTGAGGTGTTGAGGCCAGAGCTAATTGGAAAGAGATTGAAGGGAAGAATCACATTATACTGGAGGGAGTGTAAGATGTTGTTTCCAATGTGTAAATGTGCATTAGCAGAAAAAATAAATAGGCGGAGATGCAATAGTTCAAAGCTTGATGTTCAGATGAAAAAGTCTAGTCAAGCTGAAACTGTGAAAGCACAAAACCTCTGGAGTGATTATCAGCACATGTTAATGCCATAAATCATGTGACCTATACCTTATTATATGTGGCTGAGTTTCACAGCCTATTTTATGTCTAGAAGGCAAAATGTTTTCATCTCTTTTTCTTCCAGCACCTGGAGTCAAAGCTCCAGTCCTTGGGCAAGTCCTTCACTCGAGTGCTTCTCTCGGAGATCTTTCCCAGCAAACTGGCTCTGATACCAGATGTAGATGCGTGAGTATTATAATGCATACACACAGTTTTTTTTTTTCAAAATGTTATTCATTTGATGGTTTGTTTGACACTGTCACATTTTAAAAGAAATATATATATTTTTTTTTTTGCCCAGACATATTAAAGACATATATATGGTCAAGGGAATGCATACCACTCTAGAAACACAGTATGAGTATGTATGAAACAGCCATTAATTTCTCACTGTGGTGTTGTGGGTAAACTTCTCAAATTAAATCTGAAACTCTGCCCTTTAAACCCAAATTCCTGAATATGCGTTGCAACAAATATAAATATGGACTTATTTACACATGCGCTAACGCGTGCCCTAATTAAAGCGTTCTTTTATTTAGTTAGAAATGCTGAGCCAAAGCAGATGAAGCAAAATGATTTCTCATATTCTCTTGCACTGTTTTTCATTCTGTTTTGTGCTCTGTTTTTCCTTGTTCGTGTGCTATGCCATACAGCAACATTAAATCCAAAAATTAATTAACCTACACACATCCCTAAAACTCCTCCTTTGGCTCTTTGTGTTCTTCATTTGCCAATTCTTTATCACTGCTGTGTCTCTCTGATATAAAGGCTGGGTAATTTATCTTTCACATCAAGGACCCTGCCAGAAATCTAGTGTTCAGCAGCTAGTAGTCACCTAAAATTTGCAATCAACAGCATTTGAAATGTATTCTGTAAGCATCACTGCACACTTAATTGGGTAGTCAGCATAATTTGCAAGTGGGTGCTATAACAGGGAGCTGACAAACAGAGTTTATAGCTTTATACACAAAATTGGCATTCAAGTCCTGGGAAGAGTCCATGATTTTGCATATGGCATAAAAGCAAACAGTCCAATGTAATGAACTTGAACGAGTCATAAAATTTAAGCTTTGGCACAAAGTGAATTGAAAAGGGATCTTTATACACAAATCATACATTGAAGTGCATACTTTTAGTCTGTTTTGCAGTAAAGTTAAAGTAGAAAGTACATCAACCTTGCCCTTGATGAAGATTCAGGGTTTTTTCTTTAGGTTTTACTTCTGTTTATGTAAGAATTTTACTTCTGAAGCAAGAAACCTGAAGCAACTTGATAAAGACATTCTCATTCTCTCATACACTAAGATCTTGACTTTTACATCTTGATATTTGTAGTGGTAGGTCCTGAAATATTTTCTGCTGTGTAGCACTGTAACCCAGTTCAGCAACTTACAGGTGTCTTTTAGACATGGACTCCTCACGTTTTATTCAATGAAATATCAAGTACTCTGGCTCCAAGGTTCAGTTTGTCTGATTTATCTGACTTCCAACCAGAAGAGCAGAGTTGAAGATGGATAAGGGGTTAGTGAAACACTGATGTGCAGCAGCGCCAATCACATTCGCACAGGCACAGCACTCACACTCCCTCAGATTGGCCTCTCACTGTGGAGTAATGAGAGGTGTGATGTGTGAGGGAGGAGTGGGTGAGAAAGGGACAGAAGGTCTGAGAGAGAGTTGGGGAGAGAGAGAGATGCAGAGGTAGTTGAGGGGGCTGTGTTTGGAAAGCGAGCGATCACAGTAAAAATATTATTTTTTTATTTGTTTTTTTGGCTCTTGTCTTCAGACTGACGTATGAGTACAACTCAAACATTATGTAATTCAGGCACGATTCACTGAACCAAAACAAACCCTCATTACAGACAAAAAGGTTTCCAGCAAGATCTGTTTCACTAACATTAAAACTAAAGTCCAATCTGCACATGTATCGCAGGTAGGAATTTATTGTATGGTTTTACACCAATTTTTTATCCCATCAGTAAACCCTAGATTTTATTTTCCTTTAATTATATTAAAAAAAAACTGCTTTAAATAGATGACAAATTCATGTTATTACCCAAAGTGACCATGAAGTTGAATTAGTGCCATACTACAGCAGGTCTGGAACTAGAGACAAAACCAGAATATTATTAACCTACAGGGTGATGATTTATTGCTATGCTGTTTTATTGGTTTGTAATAGTTTTATCTAGGTGCACCTAATAAGCTGTCCATGGAGTGTATATACATCAGAAAATAGTGCTGGAGTAGTCTGCCTTTGTACTATTGAAGACTAGGGCTGTTTATCATTTCCGAGTGCTGGAGCCAACACAAAACCTGAGTTTCTGTGCTGGTCATAAAAGGTATCCGAGAATCTTGTCTAGAAAAAAAGTTCATGTTTGGTTAAATAGTTCCAGTTACTATTGGGCCGGTGGTTATGGGCTATTCCTTCCCTGTACACCCTGTCACATCAGCATGGTTTGCTGACATTTATTCACCAATAATAAGTCAGACTCATTTCTGATAGAAGCTGGAGTTCACCCGGTTGGTAGTCGTGGAGGATTTTAGGCTTGATGGTTTCCCTGGGCCGGGGATTGGAACGCTGTACTAGGAGGCTTTTTATGGACACTTGTTGCTGCAGATGCATTTCAGCAAGTGCAAAAGAACAAAAACAGGACTGATGCATGATTGTAGGCTATTTAGAGCCATTTCCTTCATTTTTAATAATGTGGCTTTGTCTGTAATCATAAAATTGTTCCTTAACAAGCCTAAAAAATAGAATAGAATAGAATAGAATAGAATTCAACTTTATTGTCATTGCACATGCACAGGTACAGGGCAACGAAATGCAGTTTGCATCCATCCAGAAGTGCTTTAGTGATATAGATATATTACAATATATATTAGCAATAATATAGATATGTGAGTATATTACAGAAATGGGTCTATTATGGTATGTTATAATGTACACGGTATGAAGTATGTTGTGAATATTCTATAACTATAAGTATGTACAGGCTGTAGTGAGTACAAGCTATGTACAGGATATGAACAGGATATAAATATGAAAAACTATACAGAATATGAAATAAATAACTTTACAGAATCTGGGATATACAGCTATACAGAAATGGGAACTATGCAAGTTGTAAACAGTTGTAGGATTAAAGATTATCGAATGTACAGAATGATTATTTACAGTGACATTTGAAGATGACTTGCTACCAACATTGTCCATATTACTGGTGATAAATATTTATTGGGGGTGACGACTTTAAGTAGAATTCTTCTGATGATAAATTTGACATTTATTTATTTATCAAACCATTAGTTTGTTCACCTCTAGTATTTTTTCACTTTGCTCCTCCAAATAGTTTGTGAGACAATTATAGACAATACAATTCACCAAGTGTTTGAAGCTGTGTCAAATCTGCTTGTGTTAAAAGAGGAATTAAAGAGAGAGACAAAGCGAGGGAGATTGAAAGATAGATGGTGAGGCGGTAAAAGACTCACTCCTGCTCAGCACTAACCAACATAGCACACTGTACAGATCCCACCCTCAGGCTTTCTTTGTCATTAGACACACACATACTCACTCATATAAAGTGAGAGGCACCATTAACATATGCTCTTAAGAGTGTAATTAGGCTGTCCCCAAGCAGGTTCTAAACTGTTGTGCAGACATCTGCACAGCACACACACTTATCTCAGCCAGACAGCAAATGCCATCCGCTACATTTCAGCCTTTTATCTCTGTTTGAATATTTTTGGGGTCTGGGAGGGGGGCTCCACAAAAAAAAGAAATTGTTTATTTTAATTCAATTAGCTAGTTTGCAATCAAAGGTGAAGAAATTGTTCTCTCCTTGGAGTTCTGAAAGGTTAATTGTTCTTGCTCTTGGCAGGTCAAGTTTGTGAGTGTAATTGAAGCAGAGCCACACAGGTGGAGGGAGGCTGCGGTGTAATGGGCCACAGTGGGTAATGCAATGAACTCAGGCTGGAGCTCACATAGCATATCCAGATTTAAATGTCAGGCAGTTTTACCTTTATACATCACTTGTATGCTGCTCCTCTAAACTTTATATGTTGTGTTGTAATGAAAGCATCATGTTTTTTAGAGCACACAGATCATTTTGAGAGAGGCTGACTAAACAACTGTCCACAAAAGTCTGTGTGGTATGAAAGACTCAAAGCACTTTCCTCCTGGAAAGTAATTTCCTGGTGACTTTTAGGCACCAACAACTGGGTGTGTTCCTCTTCGGTGAGGGTGTCACGACTAACTCGATAAAGCCTATGCTTAATCAATACAAAATGCGGGTAGGTCAGCGCTGCTTCAGGGTGCCCCATGTAATCATCAGTTTTTATCACATGGTCAAAGACATTACACTCTGCTAAAGGCCTTAAACGCATCCTCACACGCTATGCCAAAAGGTTATTAAACCCCGGGTCAACCTGTCCCCAGAATTAATTAATTTGAAGTGGCTCTATGGGATATTTGTGCATGTCCCCATGCAAACACCTAACCTCCACCCACTTTGCCTCCAGCAAAGCCCCGGGCCAAACTAGGGTTTGGTTGACCAGGTTCTGTATGTAGCCTGAGTCCACCATAGCCTGGCCGAGGGAGTGTGTTGGAGGGCTGGCGACACGGAACACTTCCAGCAGTCCTGCCCTGATCCTCATGCAGCTCCCGGTGAGTGAGGTGTGCCGTCTTTAGCCGGTGGGACCTGCAAAGAGACAGACAGGTGTGAAGGGTAGATGATGCTGGTGGCGGGCCTCGATGGTGATGCATTCCACAGCTGCCTCCATGGAGCCGGGACCAGCCAACTACTCACTGCTGGTTTCAGCTGCCCCACCAATCCTCTCAGCTGCCCAGACAGGTGGTCCTCCACATGCGTCACCGCACCAGGCCGACTGGTCGGTGGTAGCGGACCCACTCTGCTGTGTCCACTGGGGGCCTCTTCGTGAAATGCTAGAGCATGATCATATCCAGCAGCGATGCCTCTCCTTTGGTTGGGCCAGGCTGCAGCCACCTGGCGAGGGCAGATCTGCTAGCCTCATCAGGTCTCCCTGGAAATGGCAGCAATGGTCTTCCGGTGCGAGCTCCAGCCAATCCAGTATCGCCTGGCGAACACACTGGAAGCTGACCTTCACCGTTGTGGGGAGGCTCAGCGCTGCCACAAGTACCTTGCTGGCCACTGTGGTACCAGATCCTCCAACACTCTGGTCCAGTGCTCGGCCAGGTGCTGCAACTGGTCAAACTGTTTCCAGTGCACCGTCGCCTGCTCCATATGCATGGCAGCTAGCTTCACCACCATATGGGCCAGCCCCTCCAATGGCTGTGCCAGACGCCGGTCCATCATCCTTCACCGGACTGGGTTTTGGCCCCATTGTGGTATGAAGTACCCAAGGCACACAACATGGGTGCTTTTATTTGCCATACTTCCTTTTCTTGCGCAACTTTCGCACTGCCTTGTCCCCTTACAGCACACAGCTCTCTTGTCAGGTCCCTGCATCCTACTAAAATAGGGAAGGCATGACCAGGTGATGGAAAACAGCGTTGTAGGTCAGCCTCCCCTGACACCACACCCTAAACCCACTGCTCCACCCCTCCCGTGCAGCTGAGCTACAAACCACACCCCGCCCACAGTCTGTTCCACTGTTTGTTTGGGGGATTTTTCTTGGTTTGCGAGAAAATTGTGAAACAAGGGTCAAATGAGACAAAAGCCCACCTCTTTCAGTGTCTGTGTAACTCTCCTGTTTTTTAAAGTCTTTGTGTTTTACTGTACGTCATAGGTGTCAAACTCTGGCCCGCGGGCCAAATTTGGCCCGCAGCCTAATTACATTTGGCCCGCGAAGCCATACCAAATTATTATTACAGCAGGCCTACCGGTATTATACAGCTAATATATATATTGTTTAGTATTAAGCTTTGCTTGTTCCATGTTCAGTTTTTCAGCAAAACTTGTTTGAGTCCATAAGAAGAGATTCATTCTTAAATCTGGAGGAAGATCTTTTTTTCAATAAATATTAATGTTAGCCCGCGACCTTGTTCCAGTTTTAAATTTTGGCCCACTGTGTATTTGAGTTTGACACCCCTGCTGTACGTCATGATGATACCAGTTCTCTTCCACACTTGCTAAAATGATTTCAAAGATAGCGGCTACAAATACTGTTTCCACTGCTTTTAAGGAACAATACAGTGGTACTATGCACCTTATCACACTGCAACATTCAGAAAGTCTCATTGCTAACACTTTTAAGTCCCGCCTCAGTTCATGTGCCAATCAGCTATCTTCTCCCTATGAAGGACGAATCCTTTCTTCCTTCCCTTTTCATGCTTTTTGTCTTGCTTCCCTCTCTACACTGAGTTAGCCCTGAGGATTTACTCTTTGCTTATTAATCACCCTCCCTCTTTTTTTTATCACTTCCAGTGTTCTTTTTTAATCTTGCACTGCAAATTTGCATATTCAAAAACATGTTGCATATAAAAACACACATAGGAGAAAAACCAAACAAACTGTTGGTTTTTCTCCTATATTTAGCCCTTTCCCCCACTGTTTTCCTGCACTAAGGCCGCTTTGATGCACGTGCAGTGTTTGTCTGTTTAAAGGCTCAGGTTATGAATAGCGGCTGATAGACCTAAAGGTCACATTTCAGATTCCAATCTCCATCTAAACTTGGCCAACTTAGGACTGAGGAGATTGGTGCTTGGTTGAAATGTCTCTGACTCAGCTGGCTCTCAAATTAGGAGGATGAATCAGAATTCACTCTTTGGGGGGAGCCTTTTTTTCCTTCTTTTTTTTTTTAAGTGTTAGTTGAAAATGAGAAAATGCCATGCATTTGCCCAGAGGGGGTGGAATATTTCTGTGACAGAAAGCAGAGTGGAGTGAGCGTCAGCGGTGCAATCAATTCTGCAGCCGAGAAACTGTGTGAAAGTTGGAAAATGAGGGAAAGACAGAAAGGAAATTTGACGCAGTACCATATATTTGAAAGTAGTCAAGCACTCACAAACTAAATCTCAAACTGGTGTGTCCTTATTGACGTTTACCTATCATTAGTCTTTATATACACTGCAGTTCATTTTGTATTTATCAATCATCCTGATGGATCTTCATCATAAGGATTAGGGACAGGGAATGTTATGCTTCCTCAGTAGAGACGGAGCTGTGAATAGCATTGATCTGTGAAAGCTAACCCCCCGTAGCCCCAGCCACTTTCCGTCTCCATTTTCCCATTGTTCAGTTTTCCCTGCAGCTGTTTACTTCCACACACCCTCCTCATCCTACTCCCATGCATTTTCCAGAGTAAACACGTTCCTCCCTGCCTGTCTTCTTCCTCTCTTCTGCCTCACTTCTGTCTTCTCTTCTTGCCTGCGCCTCTTCAACCCCCCCTCCGGTTTTTCATCTTCATTGCTCATTCTCCCTATCTCTCTGTATCTGTGTCCTTCTCTCTCTTTTTTTTCCCACCCCCCTCCCCATCTCTTTAATACACAGCCGCTTCACCACTAAACCTACGCCCACCCCACCCCATCCCTCCGCCACCCTGTCTGCGAGCAATGTAGGCTACCTCCGTGGAGACCGGCTGGTGCGGCTTTTTTTATTCACACTCACCTAACCTCTTCCTCTTTTCTTTCACAGCATTTCTTTGTACCCCTGTTTGCATCTTTTGCAGTATTTTATTTTCCTCTCTGTTTCTGCCTCTTGCAACCAGTCGGCACCACTAGACCACTTGAAACCTTCATCCCTGTCTTTTCAGCCTCCCTCTGACTATGCATTCAGATGGTGTAGCATGGCTGTCTTTAGAACTGTTGCAAATCAGGACAGATCTCTCCAACAGATGCTGGAGGTCAGGTGGAGGGAGTCTCCTCGCACTAACCCACTGCATCACGTACCCACATGCAGTGTGGAGTTGTAGATGTGCTCTGCCTGTCTAATAGGATCTTAGTCTCTCAACGTTATTGCTTAACTGTTACACTCGCATTTGCACTGATTCTGAGGTGTACGTTTGAGCTAAAATTTGCACCTATTCCTTACAGGTGGGTTCAGATCGCTTGTCCACGCCTTTCTATCGACTGGGGCACTGCCTTCTCCAAACCCCTTCTCTCTCCATATGAGGTAAGCATCAACCTTACAGCCTCTCAACAAGCCGCTAATCGCTTTTCATACAAGTGTCACACATTTCACACACACAGACCTTCCTGTCAGCACATAACCTGACTGATGTCGTGTTGAAGCCTTCATCAAAGTGCAGAAGGAGAAAGTTACATTGTTAAGTGATTTTTCACGTTGTATAAGACTCATCAAGGCCTTGCTTGTGCTGTAGATGAAGAATTATGTCTAGTTCTTCCTCCCTCTTCCTCTCCCTGCCATAAAGCACACCAGCACACGCATATAAAACACCATCAGTAGCAGACTAGCCCCCCCTGCTGGCTGCAGAACCATATAGACACTCCCCACCCCTTTCAGCTTGTTTTTCTAAAGGGAGAGAAATGGATCGGACAGCATCCCATAAAGATCCATTTCAAAACATGTGTTTGTTTGTCTGCAGCTGTTGTCGCAAAAAAAAAAAAAGCAGGCTTGTTTTGTGATGAGCTTGGCAGTTATGTCACATTATGCTTTTATGTGACCTCACTGGTTAGCACTTGAAGTCAACTATTAATTCGTTCAACGGGGTTTTTTTTTTTCCTCAGACGTATGCCACTGATTTGAATACTGAAATGGCTGCAAGGGGAATTGCTGTCTTGAATATTGGATTGTGATTTGAAATGGTTGCTGTTATATTCAGACTACACATCTTTGTGCGCCGCACACAACGTGAAAGCACTTACATTTCAGAAAGGGGCCATTAAGAATAATGATAGCATTCACCTTAGAAGAAGAAGTAATGGTTATTTTGCATTGTTTTTGACTGAGGTCTATAACGGCGCGTGCTGTAATGAGGAAAGCAGCAATCTGTTTTCTTAAGCCCTTTGTGCTACAGTTTGCTATTTGGGAACGATGTTTGTGCATTTAAATAATTTGGTGCTGCTCTTGTGTCTGTATATGTGCGCTTGTGATAAGTCTTAATTCACCCGCATCTCATACCTATGAGTGTTACACGTCTCGGTGCGCTATGCTTTTCACTGTGGCATTTAGGAGGAAGATGAAGAGGAACGAGATGGGAGGGTGAAGTGAGCAAGGAGATTTATTTTCAGTGCGTCTCATGTTATATTTATAGTCAATAAGACACACTTGGCTCTCCTGTCAGAGCAGGGATTAGCAAGAGAAGCTAGCTTCCACAGAGAGAGGCAGTTGGTGTGAGAGGGGAACGAGAGCAGTGGGGAAAAGAGAGAGAAGTGATTGAATAAGGGGTAGACGAGAGGAGGAGACTCTGGTAGAAGGCTGCCTGGAGAAAGGAAGGGATGGTTACTCTGTAGTGTTTTTATTTTCTGATAGATTGTGTTTTAAAATCTGGATATGAAGAAAGTTATTTTGCCTGAAAAACATATATTTAGGAGATTTATTTTTTTTTACAACAGGTTAACATAACTGGGATGCAATTATATCTTAAAAGAGAAAGAAGCTTTATTAAGTTTCCAGTACTTTCTTTTAAAGAAAAACAGTGTTTTTACTTCTGGTTTTATTCAGGAAACTTCAGCCTTTGCGTAAGAGAACAGAACACTGTCTTGTCGGTTTGGGTGCGTGCTATACTAACGAACGACAGTCACAAGCTGCGCAAGTGATGAATTATGTCGCACTAGAAGAAAGATTTCATCACTTTGAAGCTGAATTTTTCATGTCTCCTTTGAACTAAATTCTCTAACGGGTGTATTTGGAGTTTTATAAAATTTCTATGACTTGTTTTCTCATCATAATTCCATACATCATCGGAATTATTCCAAATAGTTCAAAGCTGAAGTTAGGTCTTGGCATCTAAACAGCTTGAAAGATGAACGAGTACTCGGATAAATGAATAAATGAACAGTCAAATGATTTGTTCTTTCATTCAGAACGCTTGTTATGTATGCTTTTTCTTTCGTTCGGAATCAGTATTCACAGGCATTTCTCTTCCATATGGAGCAGTCTTCACTTAAGTCACAGCTCTGTCATGCCACTGTTGTTGTTCCTCTCTAACAGCTGTTGTAGCGTTCAGTGCAGCTGCATAGGGATAACATGACAACTCTGCCTGTTATCCAAGCTTATTATTATGACACCTGTCTTGTCGGTATAGTCAGTCTGTTGTGTCTTCTCATCACTCTTTGGTTTCCTGCTGCTTGTTTGTCCAAAACGCTGAAAACTGCAGATACAGTACTAGGTGACAGTGAACATCAGCGGAATCATGTACCATAACACCTTGAAGGGTGCCATTATTGCACCTTTTGCTCATCGTTTCTTGTCCTTTTTTGATTTGGTTCTGATTTGTCACTGTCTCGCCATCTGTATTTCTTGGTATCTTTCAGGCAGCTGTTGCTTTACAAGAGGTGGGCTGGAAGGAAGTCTACCCCATGGACTTCTACTCCAATCAGAGCCTGGGTCCGTGGGCACCTAACCACCCTGACAACCAACCTGTGAGGCCTGCTCGTAGACAGACCCAGGTGAATAGAGCTGGGAGATAAAAAAAGAATGAGTGACGGGTGGGGAACGCTGATAAAAAGTGATTACACTCTGTTCAACTCATGCTTGATGGTCTTTATCAGAATGTCACCACACTGACACCCAGTGGCACAGTGACAACAGGACATGTATCTCAACATCTCTTTGTAAGGCGTGGCTATGACCTTGACCTTGATGTTCCTTTTAATTATTAAAAAGGAAGAAAGGTGCATAGATATTGATTGAGTTACTGCTCTGCGGATACATCATACAGTAGCTGTATTTCCAAGTATTATCATTTGTATGCCTGAGGTAGGTACTGTCACTGCTCCAAGTGTTAATGCTATCCCTCTGCCTGCCTGCAGAAAAAAGGCTCGGAGCCAGCCATTCCTGCCAAGCACTGTGAGCAGAACCAGTGCGCCCCCTGTGGCTGCCAAGGGGAATGACACGCTAACAAGCAGAGAGAAGTCAGACCAGAAGAGGAACAATTGGAATTTGAGTCAGTCTAACTTCAGAGGAGTTTTCAGCCTCTTTTTCAAATAGATTTTCTGCCGATATGATGAGCAGTTGAGATGCGACCTGACCCTGTTTTGCTTTCTTCTTTTTGTGGTGAAATTGTGAAAACAGTAAATCAGAAATGAAACCTTTCTTGTTGTGAGCAGGTTTTTTTCTCCCTAAATGCAGTGCTGTTCTGAAGCTATGAGCCTGTTTTTAAAGCTGAGTGGTATGAGTTCCTAGATGCGTGCAGAGCTAGTCACGACTGCTCTCCGTTCTCATTATTTATTGATGGTGGAGTCTGTCAATAAATAAATAAATAATCCTCCTATTGCTGTTTGGCCGTTACAGTAAAAACTGATTGACAGGAGCCTACCGTGGCCTCAGCTGATCCCAAGAACCCTCCCCAGGTGGCAGCACAGTGTGACAGGTGATTTTTGGAGAGTTTTAATTCTAAACAACTACCCAGCTTCTCCAATCACATCCTCCCTCTGCTTTCCACCTTTGTATCACTTCAGCAGCAAATGGCAGTGAGAGAGAGCGATACTGCCAGACATATCCGGGATGCATCACGTGTCCCGCTAGCAGCTACATTTTTTTAAGAGCTCAGTATTTGCCACAGTACTGTGTGTGATGCATAGCAGTCGGGAATAAATTATTGGCCAGCAGAGCTCTCTTTCAGCTGATGTTCGATTTATATTCTAGTTTGTTCTTTCACAGGCAAAAAGGAAGAATGTTAATAATCTGCCCTTTCCTCTTCTCATAACTCTTCAGGTTTGTTATCCCAGTCTAAAGATTTGTCATGATTTAAATCAGAAATGATTTACTGATTACAACATAAATAAAAGGGCTTTTTTGGATTGTTTAAAATACAGATCATATACATTGAACTTTATGGTTTTAAATTTAACCATAATAGAAACAAGAGCTAGAAAAACTGTATATTTTAATATTTAATATCCAGCCATTTACTTTCTGCTGCTTATCTGATTTAGGATCACAAAGGTGATGTGGCCACTCACAGCTAAGGCGAGAGGCGGTGTACCGCCTTGACAGGTTGTCAGTCTGTCTACTGCATGATAACACAGACAACAGCTCAGCATTCACACACACGGCAGGTTTCGAATTGCTGATTAGCCTAACATGCATGTATCTGGACTGTGAAGGGGTATCAAGAGAGAAGCCCGGTATGGGGACAACATGCAAACTGCACATTGAAAGGACCCAGGTGCTTCTTGTTGTGGGGCAAGAGTGCTAACCATTCCACCACCACCACACCTCCCTTATATTTAAATACAAAATTGTTAAATTACATCATGATTACTTTCTTAATCAAGTAAACTTAAAAAATTATGAGGACATCAAATACTGACTGCTGAAATCTCCACACAGTGAGTCCTTCAGGTTCCAAGTGTGACATGACAATAATCAGACTTGTGATCTAAACTTCATGATGATGGCAGTTAGTGAAACAGGACAAAAATCTCCAGGTTCACAGGTTTTGTAATGTTTTGTAATGCCGCCTCACCTCCCTGCTTATAGACCCCTTAAAAAAAGGTATGTGAAGAATCTGTTGGAATTTAGAGTAAGAAATGAAATATTTTTATATTTGCAATCCACTGTATTTATTAGCCATTTACAAGTTTTATAAAACACCAGTTTCCACACAGGGAATAGTTATCTAGATAAAGTTCATATATAGCTAACAAAATCATTTTTAATCAGCGAGTGAAGGTTATTGTTTGATTATTTAACTGTAACAAACAAACTAAATCATCAATAATAACTTTTTTTCTGATGCATTTAAATCTTCACTGAGTAACAAATTACATTTACAGCTTCTACATGAAATACGCTGTATCAATACTATGGTAATGATAATAATATCACCTTTATGCCTATCACTGTATATTTACATAAGAACTTAACATACTAAATATATCATTTGAAATTTGACACTTTCTAGTTTGATTTTTAAGCACCTTATACTTCATTTTGCTTTTGCTTCCTTTTCCCTCATGAAGACTTACGATTTATTTTTTTTTAATGTTCAAAGCTGAGGCTCAGTTTTATATGTAAAAGGTCCAAATAACTAGGAGAAATTCATTCCCCTGGGATAAGTCCCCTTGTGTTTCTTGTGTTAGCGGAAATCAAATACTTAAAAGTGAATTTATGAGTATTTGGATGCAAGAATACAGTTCACAAAACCAAATGAAAACTAGATGTGAAAAAAATGTAGTAAAACCAAAGCTTTAGAAATATCCCAAAATGGGAAGGATATTTGTATAAGAAATGCTAAAAACATAATTTTCTAACAGTTTGGTTGAATTTGTCAACACAAAAATAAAGAGGAATTTTAACGCTCTTAAGTGTTGTTCCTTTATAATAAAAAATAAGCTATAGCTAAACATTTTAATAATAACAACCATATATGAAAGAAGCAAATTCTCTCTATAAACTAACCAGTCTGAAAAGAGAAGCTGAAATGATGAAAAACACAAACCTGTTACGACCCCAATATGTGAAAATGTGTAAAATGTAAATAAAAACAGAATGTAATGATTAGCACATCTCATAAATCCATATTTTATTCACAATAGAACATGGCAAAAAAAGTTAACTGACACAAATTCAAAGAATCCGGAGAAATCTCTGTGCGCAAAGGTCAAGCCAGAAAATCAGCACTTGAATGGCTGTGATTTGGAGGGCAATGAAGTTGAAGTTAAAACCCTGTATTGTGTTTTGGAAATCACTGCATGGGCTGTGAATGGTACAGCAGATAGTAGTGATGATACTGTAATGTTACGGTGTGGATGGTATAGCACACTCTGTGAACAGAATTTGGCACACAATCCACAAATATGAAGATGATCCAGAAATACTGCCATCTTCTGTGGACCAAGGCTAATTTTAAATGGACTGAAACAAAGTGGAAAACGGTTCTATGGTCAGACACATTATTTTGAAATCAGACCGATCAAATTTCAAATTGAAATGTGAACCTCTTGTTATCAGCTCTCAGTCTCAGCAGCTGGAATCCTATATTACAAGAATAGAACAGCATTCCCTGTCCAAAAGCCTGCAGCTGGTTTCTTCAGTTTACAGGCTTTTACAGACTTTTACAGACTGTTGTTAAAAGATGAGGCAAAGCTACACTGTGGTAAAAACACAGGCCTGTGCCAGCTGTTTTGAAAAGTGTCAAAAACGATTTAATACTTTTCTTAAAGTTCTACATTTTCTCAGTATAAATATTTTACATGTTTTATGTGTTTTTTGTGGATAAAATGTGGGTTTATGAGATTCCCAATCATTGCATTCTGGTTTTATTTATGTTTTAAACATCATGCCAACATTTTCAGAGTTGGGATTGTATTATTCTAGTTGGCTGTAACTGTTTCAAAACATATTGTGATAGCTTAATTTGTGCACATAGCTGCAAGGCTGTGGGGGAGGTAGACCTGAAAGTCAATGAGCTTCTCATCCACAGCTCTGCCAGCCTCTCCCAGTCTGACCTGTTACCTCAAGTACTTTCTCTTCCATGCCAAAAGCTGAGTGACCACACAGAGGCGCTGTTTGCACAGCTTATTTGCATTCTTTTAAGCCATTCAAGTCACTTTTCACTTTTCATTCTAGAAACTTTACACTGCATGATCACACGTGATTACGTGTACTTGGTTGAGTGCAAGTACCCAGTGTGCCTTTGGTTGCTGGTGTGTGCAGCCGTGGGAATTTGACTCCACGCTCCTTCATCCTGCTTGGCATCCCTTCTGCCCTGAGTGTGCTTGCCATCGCACTTTGTTTTGTGTCAACATCGAGTGTCTGGTCCCACGGAGAATTTATGACGTATTTATTATGGGTCTTATGACTACACAGGCCACACGATTTAGTTATCCTGGACAACAGGTGCTCAGGTCACGTACCATGCGCAGTGATACTGATGTAACCTGACTGGATGGTTAGCTGGTTGCCATTGGTGCCCAGCATTTGTTTGTGTAGCCCGCAGTGATGTGACTCAAAAGTCATCGGCTAATGCATTCTCGACAACCACTCATCATTCAGAAGCCGAAGACTGATTGAAAACACATTTTTAGTAACTCTGAACTGTCTACCTGGGTTAATGTTTTGGGGATTTTTTTTCTCTCTATGTGAAAGCAGAGAAAAACATGTCAGCACCTGTGATGTATTTAGTCATTGTTTCTCTTATCTAGGGAAAGGCTGAGTCACAGATGGCTCATCCGACCTTTATTTTCACCAGCCCCAACACCTTAATGCGTTTTAGGTAACTCACAGAGTAAACTCATCTTTCGTGTTTTTCATATCGCTTATTTGTTTCTTCTTATTTCTGTCCAAAAAGGAAATCAGGTGTAAGTGGGGGAGGGGGGTAGAGGCTTATGGTGTATGGTACCACAACAAAAATAAAAATGAAGAGGAGTAGATTTGCTTTGCAAGTTTGATTTTGTGTGTTCTTTTTTATATATATATATATATATATATACCAGTTTGTCTTTGATGTACAGTTTAACACATACTGCATGTTATTAGAGGGTGGGCAGGGGGAGGTGGGGCAGTAGAGGGTATGTATATAAAATCCAGATGGATGTTTGTGTTCCAGTGTTTGCTCCTGTGTCTCTGTTGGTTTTTTCCTGTTTCTCTCTCACACTTTTCTCCCTCTACCATTTATTGGATTACATTAGAACAGAAAATAAATGATTTTGTTTACATTGCCTGTATTTACTTCTGTCAGGACACCGTAGGTGGGCAAAAAACTGTTTATAAAGGCATGAAGGTGAAAAAACTGTTTGGAAGATTGAGACTGCTGATTTCTCGTTGTTTGCTGTGTAATAATATGCGTGTGGTGAGATGATGCACATGCGATTTCGATTTCAGAAGAATGGCCCTCGGAAGAAGAGCTGCATGCTGTCACTGTGCAAGATGTTTCTGCATAATCTGGACATTTCCGGGATCATTTTCCTTACAGCGTGTGTAAACCAAAACGCAGCAAGGCTTGTCGTTTCCCATTTCTGGATTTTGCTAAGAAGCATCAAATCTGTAATACAATGAGGAAAGCAAATCCTTCAGAACAAAGGTTACTGCTCTATTGAGGACAGAATTATAAAAGCGAACAGCTAAATTTCTCAAAACAGCTTATTATGTAAAGTTTCAAATGCTGTAATTCTGAGTATTTCTTTGAATTAGTTTGATTAAAATGGTTTCAAAAAAAGATTGAGCTCTTCTTCAATCTATTTAATCACATCTTGATTAAATCACCCTTCAGCATCCCTGGGGAAATTTGAACAATAAAGCTGACTCGTTGTGTGTGGGGGAGACAAGAAGGCTGTGCAGCAATGTGAATAAAGGTTGCTAGAAGGTTGAATAAGAGTCTTTTGTGGGAGAAAAAAAAAAGTGGTGTAAAGTGATGACTAATTCTGCGTGGGAGGTCAGCCTGTCCATGATCATCTGGCCAAGCACCACCCATGCACAGGGCTGTCACAAAGTCACCTTCTTCCTCAACACGTCCACGTCCTGCACTCTATTCTGAGTGTTTTCTTGTCCTCATTTCGTTCAGTCCTTTCTTATTCATTTTAGTGGGGGAAACCTGTTGAACGAATGAGGTACCAATTGTTACAGTTTTCTTCTTTCTTTTGTTGATTTTTTTTTCCAGGTCTTTTATAGCCATGCTGTGAGGACAAACGAGTCCTATTAAAAACCTTCAAACACTTTTTGGCTTTTCGTGAAAACATTATTTCATAATAGTTTATCAAGATTTTGATCATCCAGGAGCAGCAACACCCAATTTATCTACAGTTCAGTCTAAATACATGTTAATCCAGTAGCTCGCCCCAAACATACGTCATGTAATTTTATCAGTATCTGTTAGTTAATAATATAACATATGGATGTGAATATTAATAAAACGCCCTGAACATTATTGAGTCTTTTTTATACACTTCAGCCATCTGCCTTGTGCCATTCATGAGCTAATGATGCTTTCTTAGCGAAAGCTGTGATTGTTATAATTATTGGTGGGATGGCATTTGCATCTGATTATAAGTTAATCAACGGAAAATCCATTAAGGCAGTGGTAAGCATGCAGATTCAGAACCAAAAGCAGACTGAGTGCAGCTGGTTCATCTCGGAAAATCACTACCACAGTGTCTAGGAGTCGACTCTTAAGAACTTTTTTTGGTTTTGATAGCATGCCGTAGTTATTAAGTTTTTCTCACGTTTCTTTCTTTGTAGCTGTGGTAGCTACTGAAAATAAGAATATTTCATATTTGAATGAACACTTGAAATCTAAACATACAAAGAAGCATTTGTAACTCTTGTCATGACAAAAGTTCTTATCTTGGCATTTTCAGTAGAGCCAGTGAATGTATAAATAAATAATTTAACATCACTTATTTTTCTGCTAATCTATTATGAATTTACATAAATGATTTGTTAGTAGTTTTGACAAATTTAAGATAACACTGCATATAAGTATATAAGTGCTTTATTAAGATTTTCTTTTATAAAAATGTCTAAGTCACTTATTAGTTTCTCATTAACAGTGATTTGGAGAACAGCTAATGGATGCAATAGAATTCTATTTAAAATATTTTTTTAATGACTTTTACCTTTAAAATACGAGCATATCAGTAAGATTGATGTCTGGACTGACTGCATCATTGCAACACCTTGATTCTTTTTGTTTTCAGTCATTATATTTCTGATTTCCTGCTGTGCTCGGAGTCATTGTCCTCTTGCATGACTCATTTCCAACTCAGCTGTATTGGACAGATGCCCTCACATTTGTTTCTTTGGTATACAGAGGACTTTGCGGTCGGCTCAATGCCTGCAAGGTGCCCAGGTCCTGTGGCTGCAAAACAAATCCAAATCATCAACAGCAGATGCTGCCTCCTATGTAGCGACCCTTTTAAATAAGTCATAATTGTTCTGTTCTTATTGTATTGTCAAGATCTTTAGCTGTTTAACATGCTAACTGACACCTGTAGATTCTTAAATTCAACTCAGTCGTTTTCCTTGGACACACACTTTTGGCAAGATTAAGAATGTTAACACACACCCACACAGTTTCAACCTGTCTTTGTTTGCGCTGTACCTCTTAGTCATCGATGCAGATGTGAGATCGAAAAGTCTCTGAATAGTTACTAAGACTGGCAAAGCCATGAATGACTAATAACTGACAAATGAAAAATGGAGCATAGTCTGCAAGCTAGTTCAGGAAGGCGTCTCGAGCAGCAATGCGACATAACTCACTCACTTCATGTCACGCCATAAGTTACCAAACACATCCTCCCAGTCTGGTAGTATATTTAAACTGTAAAATGTCCTTTCTTTAACCCTGACATGTCACTGCTGCCTGGTGTTTTAACCACTCCAGCATCCACCTGCAGACTCCATATGGATCTTTACTCATCACTGGCAGTTTCTCTGTATTATATTTGCACAGCATTCTGATTTGAAGCCCACACGGCAAAATCAAACTGCATTCTGATACTTTAAGTGATCCTTTTGAATGTGATTTCTCTGGGTGGAATAAATTAATAGTTACTGTTTATCTAATTTTGCACTTTTTTGTGCCCTTATATAAAGTTAGTAAAGGTCCAAAATATATCACTATAAGCTACAAATAACAAGGCCAGTGGAAATTCACTTCATTTCAAAGACTATAACATTTTATTTTCCAAGACTGTAAGAGAGTTGTGTTTGTTTAAAAAAAAGAAAGAGAGAGACAGAAGCTAGCTGAGCCATATTTATGATATTTTCTGAATGTGGAGATATCTTTTCAACTGTATACCTTTTTTATCCTTTCTAGCTGTCAGATTCAGAAAATATCATGCATATTGTTCAGCCAGTTTCCTGAACACGTTTTGTTACTTGGAATCCTAGCTCTAAAAGAAACATGTTTTACCTTGAGACTACCTTGTGGAACAGAAGATTACCATGAAATTATGAGGCCACTTGAGCGCAATTCACCGAATGACGCTTATTTATGGAGTCCTACATCACATCATTCACTTTATTCATTTCCTCTCATTTGTTTTGGCACCAAGGACACAGCATGATTTAGAGTCTTCTTTTGAACCCTTTACAATCACCCTCTTCTAATTTTAAATTGCCAAAAATGCTGCAAAGCATGAAAGAAATATTCAGATCTTTACCAAGACTCGGATCAGGAAATTAGCCCAGTAAAGGTAATCAATCAGATTTTAATATCGCCACATTACTACATCTGCAGATATTAAAATCTGATTGATTACTATTACTGTGCTAATTTCCTGATCTGAGTCTTGGTCTCTGAACAGTAAATTTTTGTGATGATGAAAAAAAAACCCCAGCATTTGTTGATCTACAGCGCAGAGACAAAAGACAAAAATCACCTTTTAAATAAAAAAACAGTTGATGGTGATTGCATTCTCTTATCTGATTGATTTGACTAAATTTTTAAACTGATTTATCCAGCCTGTGTCCTTCCCCAAAGGACCAAATTTATGTTAAACCAAAAGTCACCCCTGTGTGGTTAAATTTGAGCTCTGACTTGATTATTTAAAAGCAGCTCCAATCATTAAAAACACAAAGTGGCGTGTGCTCATGTTTAAATAATTTATTAATAAGAAGCCATACAGTGGTAAGATTCAAACATGCAGCTCAAGAGTATCTATCTATCTATCTATCTATCTATCTATCTATCTATCTATCTATCTATCTATCTATCTATCTATCTATCTATCTATCTATCTATCTTCTTATTACTGTGATTAATAAGTTCCTTGTTGTTTCTTAGATGTATGATGTGTCTAATGTGTCTTTCATAAACTTCCTCATGTGAACCACTCTGGTTCAGATGTATGTTTTGCCCCCTAGCGACCATGGCTGTAGACTGTTACCACTGGTGCTGTTACTACAGTAACAATCTAATGCCACGGTCACCATGGAGACAGCAGGAGAAATATGATTGGCTGTGGTAACCACTGACGTCCTCTGTGGTTTTATGATGTTGGTGATGCAGCCTTCAGTAGTGCTGGGCTCCGACAGGAAACTTCATACAGTACAGCAGCATCTTCCCACTCAGCTTAATTCTTACAGTCACAAAGGTGAAATTTGTCACTCAGTGCAGAGGCTTGCCAGACGTCAGTAGCCATGACTGTAGACTGTTACTGTACTTTGGAGGAGTTTTAGCAGTAAGCAGTCTAGAGCCAAGGTATTGATGCACTGACTGATAAAACAGAGCACTAGCATATTATTCAATCTGGCTGCAGTGAGTAAAGTACTCGCATACCAGCCCATAACAGCATGCAGAAGGAGAGGTGGGGATGCAGAGTAAGGGATATAGCATGCTGTTGCCCTTTGCTGAACAATGTAATGTCAGCCATAATTGCATTACATAAACAAGTCAAGGTGCGATGTGCAAAGGAAAATGAGCTCGTTGCAGTTTCTAGAATATTGCTTTGGCACGTAGTATGAAATTAGCCAAATTAGATCATGCACTGTGACACATTACTCTAGGACACAAACAACATGGCCTTTCCTGCCAGAGGCCCTAGGCAATGCAAGGCCAGACTGGCGGTTTCATAGCTCTCTTGTGTTTGTGGTATTGATTTCCATGCCGATTATCTATGAGTCAGCCACAAGATAGAGATGGACGGAAGAATGGGGTGAATTGGCGGCTTATGCAAGCCCAGCTGAGTAACTCTCAGACTTACGTCAGCAGTCAGGAAATTTATGTACACTCAAGCGCTCATCGGATATTTGTGTATTGGCTCTTTGGCCTCTTTCAGACAGGGTAAAGTGGTTGGTGATGGTGATTTGTGTATTTTCACATAAACAGTTTCTCTTCTGGAGGAATCTAGAAATGTGTGGAGAAAAAAAAGGGAAAAGCACTGTGAGTGAGGATAGTGCAAAAGTTGGTGTTGAAGCCCAATCAGAGGTTACCACTGACTTCAGCTTGTTCCTGCATCATATTTATTTTTCTGTTTATCTCCAATGGTGTCACTGTCAGTACCTTACATTAGTTCTCACATTAATAACATTTATCAAAGTGTTAACTTTTACTCATATAGAGCAACAAATGTAACAAATGTAAGAATATTTTGTGGGTTTCATTCATTCAAATGAGACCAATTAGTTTTAACAGAGTAGCTGGATTCTGTCACTGTCCATGGTCCTGAAGATCATCCAGTGACAGAGAAACACTGCTGGCCGAGTTTCTGCAGCTACGTCAGCCGTAAATATCCCCAGAGATGCGCGACTCTATTTTTAAGAGCCGCACACACGGTAGGCAGAGGTCAGAGAGTTTAAAAAGTAATTGGTGTTAAACTATGACGCAAAGCAGAACGAACACGGAGGACTGGGTAAAGGTTTTCCCAGGTCACGCTGAGAAAAATCTAAAACATCTGTTAATTGACTTTATTATTATTATTATTATTATTTTTACATGAATAATTTTCTGGAGGATGAGAGACTCTACGGACACAAACCATCGGCGCTTTGCTCTTAGTACTGTACTGTCATATTCATCAGTGTCATTTACATGCCGTCAAATGCGGGTCAATTTTCAAACGATCTACAGGACAATGGACAGCGACACTAAACTAGTGCACTTGCCAAATCCTTTATAGCCCATATGGATACCTGGCGCAATTGAACATTAAAGCCAAAAACCTGTGGGAGATGTTATTGGACCATGCACATTTTAATTCTTGTCATGCCCCCTTCCAGGAGTTACCTTGGGGAGTTTTCATCAGACCCCCCAGGCCTTCCCACCCCCTCACCTTTCTCCTAGTATGGAGACACATCGCAATGCAGGTGGCAGACGTATATAGGCGGCTCGCTCTGTGTCTTTAAAACCCTCCGTTGTGTGATTGGAAGTCGTCTGCATGTGCGCAGGAATGACGCAAAATTGACTTCATCTCAAGAATACGTCACGATGTCATTTTACCATGAGGGGGGGAAAAGGGAAAACTGGCGAACTATAGAGAGGATCTCCGCCTGAATAATAGGTCACTGTATTTAAAGTACGTCAGGTATGCATACAACGTTAAGCTCACCGACTGGCACCTTAAGATATACGCTATGATGCTCGTTATAAATAAGATCATCTTGAATCTAATAGTCATGCCTTCACGTTGCTCTGTGTCGCCCTGATTACACAGACTGGTCTTTGGTGTTAATAACTACGAAAAAAAAAAAACAGGCGGTTCTGATACGTCCCACAAAGAATGATTCCCTACAGGGGAAAAGGAGAAAAAGGGGAACAAAGAAAAAAAAAAAGGATTCAGTCTCTTGTCGTGATTCGCTTACTATCTGCGGGGATCCAACCTGGTTAACATGCAATCAACGTAGCCTACACCCTACAAGACATTCTCCTCTTTTTTTCCACAGTTGTCACTGCCCATGTGCGCCAAAGTGACTCACACTGCAGTAACTTTCAGCCTCTGTAGTCTACCGTATATTCACAAAAAGACACGCAGAGGAAAATTATGTGAAATGCTACATAGAGTGATGTTACACTAATTTAACGAGCTCGTCACTATTTCGGATTTCTTGCTACATGTGGTTCGAGACAACTAAAACTGACATAATGACAAGAGAGAGGAAAAAACTTACCTTTAGACTTCACTGGCGCAGCTGGTGTTTCTTTAGTTCAAGACTTGATCAAACTGTAAAGAAAACACAAGTTTTGCCATTCCCACCTCGTAAAATTATAACGTGATGGCGGCAAACGTGTTCATACATAAGTCATATCCTAACCTCATCCTCGGCACTACTGCGTAATTTTCGGAAAACTAAATTAAATGTATTTTTTTCAATGTCTCTCAGCATCTCGCTCTTCCACCTCAGTATCGCATGAAATTCAGTGGGCTGTCCCGGCGATCTGCTCTTATAGACATCCCGTAGTACTAGTAATGGAGATGGGAGGGGATACTCATTCATTCAGAAGCATCACCTACATGGCCGTCGTACGTGGACTCTTACGTCATCGAGAAAATTTAGTCAACAGGAGGACGCTCAGGGTTCCGCGAGGGGAGGAAGGAAGGAAGGGCGGGGGGGGAGGAAAGCATGATTAGGGGTAAAACACTTTAGCTTTTCTGGTGGGTACAGTAATACCACCCTCTGATGCAGCTTGTACTTTTCGGGTATGTTTTAGACCAGCGTTGTAATTGTCCTCCAGGAAATTGTTCTGGAAGTGCACAAGCCTGTTTGCGACAGAGAGGTGTGAGCAAGACATCTCGCAGGAGAGGTGGAAAAGTTGCTTCCTATAAAACTATCTTAATCTGTTTGACTCTTATGTACCATCTTTGTGTGTGCCAAGTAGATGGTCCTTAACATAATTCATCCTTTGAACCAGTTTTATAAAAAGCACCCTCCTCTCCTCATTAGAGAATAATTATAAAGATCCAAGTGATCTTTGCCATTTGTGAATCATCTCAAGGAGGCACAATGGAGCTACTGTACTTTAGATCAAGGCAGAGCTTGAGTGGAGATTGTGGTATGAACCTGTTTGATGTGTCATTTTTTAATGTCATATAATTACAATTACAAGGTGGCTCCATTCTAGGTTGGAGTAACAGAGAGGTATTTAGTGGATTATTGTCAGCACACCTATAGTTAATATCTCTAAATAACCTACAGATGTGTCTGTAGTTTTGAGACACACATGATTAAGTCAGAATGCACAAATTTAGCAGTTCTGTAGTGTTTCAAGTATATGAACAACATTAGATACTTAGAACATCTGGTTTAGTTTATAATACGGTTCCCTTAACAGAAAGATTGTAATCTTAATATTAAGCTATTTTACTTATTATCACCTCCATCTCTTCTAAAATGCTTCCTCTTCTTTTGGCACTCCTCTCAGCTGATTCCAGATGTGTTTTTTTTTTCTGATATCGAACTTTATCAACATGTCACGGACCCAGTTCCAGGGATTCGGGGTCCGTGAGCAGTGTGGACTACTATTGTAGTTATTATTATTATTATTATTATTATTATCATTATTGTGGTTGTTGTTATTATGGTTGTGTCTGCTGTCCTGTTTTTCCGTGTTGGTGTACTGTCAGGTGTTTAGGGGTGTGTGCTTGTGTATGTGAGGGTGCGGTCGTGGCAGGCACTTTTAGGCCTGGTGGGTGTGGCCCTGCCAGCTGACCGGTTCCACCCAGGAATCCACACACACCTGGCGCCGATCAAGCCTCGTCAGAGGAGCTTCAAAACAGTGTGGCTGAGAGCTCCTCGACGCTGGATCGTTGAGTGACTTCCCGTCAGTCTTAAGTGTATTGTGCAAGGTTAGTGCAAGTCTACTGTTAGGTTTTGTACTCACGGCTGCCTTTGGTATGCGTGTTTCCTCAGGAGGAATTGTGGCGACCAGGAGGCAGCACACGGAGAGTACACAGGGAACGGAGACAGAGCACGGAGCACGGGATAAAGGAGAAGACACGGAACGGGAGTTGGGATCGCACGGGGGGATTTATTGTTGTTCGGATTGTCACCACTGTAAATAAACACTGTTGCACAGTAGAGTCCTGCATTTTGGGTCCTCCTTTCCCCACATCCCCACGGTCTGCCAGCGAGACCGTGACACAACAAGAGCAAAGAGGCAGAAAAAAACTGATTTTACTGTGTGTTTTAAAAGACATGAGCACAAAGTTGTGTTGCGTAAATATTTCCAAATCTATTGAGCAAAGTTGTGGCAGTAGTTGGACTTTTACATTAACATTATCTTATAATGACTTAAAGGACAGACATGCTGCAGATGTGTGTAGGAGGTATACAGGAGCTACTGACGGCTAGACAGCAAGCCTTCGCCATGCTAAAAACGACATTCTAATGAGGCAAAAAGGTGTCGTGATCCTTGTAAATATGTTTCTATCTTTGCAATGGCGTCCCTTTTTTCTTTCCTTCTTCTCTCACATTCATCTCTCCCTCTCATAGGTGGTATTCTTTCACTGGCTGCTGATGGCTGATTTTCAATGTGTGAGTGTACAAGCAAGAAGACTGCAGTTAACAGAAGAGGGAGGGAGTGACAGTGATGATTCACTAGTTTAGTGTGTGAAGGAATAAGAGCTGGGGGGTGGGGGGCACAAATATAGGGATTAAAGGATGAGAGTTAGTGCTGGTGAACAAAGGTGTTATGGAGACATGTGATATCACAGGTTAGGACAGTATATGAGTGACAGCAGACCTGTGAGTTCATCACACAGAGCGCACCAACTTGCAGATAATCAAGTAAACAATGAGTTAAATGTATTTTTTCGTTGTTGTTTGCTTGTGTGCGTGTGTGTATGTGTGTGTGTTTGTAATAAATCAGCAGGAAATCTTTACAGATGAAAAACCCGAGTCAACAGTATAAAAAAACTATAATAAGCGACTCAATTCTTCACTGATACTGTGTAAGCATTATGAGAGATATTTTTCATATCAGTCTTATTTGTGCTGCCTCACTGCGGTTTTATTAATACCTAACATCGATCCCATATACTTTCTTTTTAAAAACTGCAGAGAAAAAAAACCTGGAAAATATGAGACTTTATTTTTTGTCGTTTTGCCTCTTTACACTACCACAGTGGATTTTATATAAAGGTATTGAGATGTGATTGAAGTGGAGACTTTAAATCAAAGGGGATACCAAAGTACTGCATCTTTATACCACTATTTAGGAATGACCACCATTTTAATGCACAGTTCCTCATTTTACGCCCAAAAGTAATTGACTAACCAATTTCATTGCCAGATTAGGTCAATTTTTTCTTTTTTTTATGACAATTTAAGGCATTAAAAGATCTGAATTGATTCAAAGTCTTGAACTTGGATCTTTTTTGCTGAAACTCTCAATATCAGGTCTAAAGAGGTGTCGTTGCAAGTGAAGGAGGCCAGAATTAGACTGAAAAATCTTAAAAGTTAAAACATAATAAGATGCAAAATAAGCAGTCTTGTACATTCTTGGAGGTCAGTTTCACGGTCATTTTAATTGTCAAAGTCCACTATCAACCCTTTGCATTTCCATTTAATGAAAATGGAAATACAGAGAGCTGAGTTAAATGCTGTAAAACCAAACAGATGGCACATTTCTCAAGAAATTGGATATTCTTAATGCCCAGTTGGTCACCTGATCTCAGCCCAATACAGCATGCTTTTCAGTTAATAAATATAAAACTGAATTCAGAAAGACCCACAAACAAGCAGCAACTGAAGGTAGCTGCAATAAAGCCTTAGCAGAGCTGCGCAATAGATGAAACACAGGGTGTAGTAATGTCCACAAGTTCTAATCTTCAGGCAATCATTGATTGCTAAGGATTTTCTCCCAAGAATTTCAGATTGTCCAATTTCAGCATCTGAAATTGTTTTTAAAATGTGTTTAAACGGCTTTAATTCTAAACAGTCAATGCAAAGCATTCTCTAAAACTCCTTGAATTAAAGCTGAAAGTCTGCATTTCAGTCGCATCTTGATTGTGTAAAGTAAATTCCAGTGTGACAGTGTACAGAGGCAAAATGACAAAAAACAGAGGAGTTGACTCTGATATCTGTGGACACTTTTATTTATTCTATGACTTTAACAAAGAAACTGTATTTAATCAGGTCAGTGTCTGAATCATTGCTGATATAGCTGCCAACTAAGTCAGGTGATATGAAGCAGTTAAAAAGCAGTTTGAAAATCCCATCTATCCATCCATCTTCTTCCGCTTTATCCGGGGCCAGGCCGCGGGGGCGAGCCTAAGCAAAGAAGCCCAGAGACCTGAAGATATGATGAGTTATACAAACTAATGAGCCAAACATGAATAAGTCATGCACAATCAAAGGTAACTTTGGTCAGTCCTCTTACTCACACAAATGCCAGAACCAGCCATCAATGTTCTCACTAGGGTTTCATGAATTAAGAATGAAAAAGTAATACGTCACAGGGAGCAAAAATCTCAGTGCACCTTATCTTCTTTCGCTTACTTCACCCCTCAACATACCCACCCCCCATTTTTTGCCCTCAGGCTATATTTCACAACTCTGCTTCAGATTTGCTGTTTTTCTCATGTTGTACTGGAGTATCATCCCAAGCTCCCCTGTCTCAACCCTCAACCCAGTTGCTTTTTACTTTTACCTCAGGAAAAAAAAACAGCCTTGCTCTCCAATGCAGCAGTTGCTTTTATCAGAGAAAGGAGAGAGCACATGGAGATAGCTGGATAAAAAGCAAGTTGGAGGTACTGTGAAGGTGCCACTTTGATGTCCAGGGAATCTTTGTGTTCCCCCTATTTGATTCCTTATGCCATTTTTCTTTCTGCAAGTGCAAATGATTCTCCCTGCTATTATGCTGCTCTTCACACTCCTTCTCCGTCTATCATGCAGTCCCTTTCCATCTGGTCACTATCTGGTCATTTCTCTACGTGGTGGTTACAGGGAGATCATAAGCAGATGGAAAGAGAGGGAGAAAGACCCCATGGGATTCAGTGTTCACCTGCAGACTACTTCTCCTACCTCACTTCCCCCCTGACACCACCCCACCCTCTCACAAACCACTAATCAGTATTCTGCTTTACCACTCTTCCTCTTCCTACTCATTCACCTCTCTTTTTTCCTTCCTCTTTCCTTCCTACCCAGTCACGCTCTCTCCTTCTTCCCTTGTCTCTGTCCCTCATTCTACCACAGCTACATAGTTTTACATGCACTGAGGCACAACAATAATTCAGCCTGGTTTCTAGTCTGCAGCTTGTTAGATCTGTGGGCCTGGAGCTATGTAAAAAAAATATTAAAATCTGGAATTACCCTGTGCTGAGTACAACAATGAAAGAAAGCAATGTGGGGATTTCTCACCTTTTCTTTGCCTTTTATCATATTCAGTCCCCTAAATAATGTTACATATGTACTGTGGCGTATTTGGTTGTCATGTATTCTTATTTGGGGCTCCCTTGGTAAAAGCATCTCTTTCACTTAGGCTGACATAAAAGCTCCGTCTTCATCCTAACATCTCCACGGCTCATGAATCTTTTATCATCACCCCCCCCCCCCAGCTCTCTATCACTCCCTCCTTGTTGAAAAGCCAGTGTTAGTGGGAGCAAACTAATTAAACTGTATCACCTGAAGCTAGTTGGATACCACAAAACACAACTGTTCATTCACTGGTACAGGTGCAGGCTCTGTAAAAGAGAGACAAATTGTGTTTGTAGCTCATCCAAATGTGCTGCCCATCCAGGATGATCAGCCCGGTGTTCACTCATTTCTTTTATAGTACATGACTCCTGTAATGTAGATACCTTCATACCTTCTGCGCATGTGTACAGTACATTCGTCACAGGCTTGTTTTAAGGCAAGAAGCTGTGTAATCAATGTATAGAGTCTTTCACTGACTCATTCAGGATAAATCAGATAAATTTGGACAAATTCGTCAGCCTGACTCAGCTGATCACGATTCTCCCAACCAAAGAGATACTAAGACAGCACAACACTGATCGCTTACTTTTATACCTGTTACTTTGTCAGTACGTTAAATATCTCACGTTTTCTCTATATGCTGTGTGAAATGGTGGCAGCACATATATATTCTAGTGTAGCTACAGAGACACTGAGGAATCCTTGCTGTGACTCTGTTCTTTGCTGGGTGGGAGAAAAAAAGAGAAGGGAATGAGAAAATAAAGGATTTCTAGGAGGATTTCTGAATCAAATGTTAAAACTCTGCGAGATGAGTCTTAATAAAATGCAAACATAAAAATTATGAGTGCCTAAATTACAGCCACGAAGATTAACTTCTCCCCTCCCCAACTTTCATATAGTCTATGGACTCTTTCCTTCACAGTACAATATAGCTCTCTTTGAGATGTTGCCTTTTCTGCATATTTAGGGCCCCCCTGCTGGCCGTGAGCACTTACTGCAGGCATGAGCTCACTCATATGAATGTTATTAAACTGCATTCGTCATCCCGTCTCTCAGGAATACATGAAAAATGTATCAGGCAGAGCATACAGTAGCAGCAGCGGCTCTCACACGTACAGTTTGATCACTTATTCTGATGGAACAGAGTCAGACAGTAAAACATATGTTCTTCAGCGTCGGTTCAGTTCAGTCAAACAGAGCACCGTGACACCTTAGCTATTCCGCCCTGGCCTCCACACCCCAGCCTTCCTCTCCATATCCATCCTTCCCCGAGCTGTCCACACACACTGCACATGACTCATCCAGATGACTCACACACACCCCTCCCCCTCCCCCACATGCTCACACATCTTTGTATTATCTCCGCCGCCTAACCTTGACAGAGGAACGCAGAAAGGTGCTGGTATTGTAAGACGTAGTTGGAAATCTGCAGCCTTACACCACCTCCATGTTTTTTTATATAAGTGCACCATGAACCAGGCCTTAAAAATATTAGCATTATATTTTTTTTTTCTTGAGTATCATTCTTTTAAAAATGGCGTAAGTTGAAAGTTTTTAGATTCGTTTGTGATTAACGGCTGATATAGTGTGATTCGTTTTATAAAATCAATCGTGGAAGAATGTGTTTTGTTCTTTTTTTCACACTAAAGCATGACAAAATTATGTTCGCGCGTGTGTGGTGTAATTGATCAAGTACACTTTTGCCATCAAATGGGTTTTAAATGAATAAATGTGGTGTGTCTAGACACAAGATGTGACATAAAGAATTTGGTTTTGGAGATCAAAAAGCTGAAATCTTTTACATTTACAAAGCAATATAGATTCTGTTTGTTTTAAATAATCCTAGGGATGAATATAAAACGTGACTGGAGTCTGTCTGTAGCAAATAGAAGGGACTGAACATTGTTTCCATAGATGCTATGCTGTATGTGTATAGGGTCTTAGAATTAATACTGCATGTCAGGACTAAAACCGAGCCAAGAACATTCTGTAAGGAGCCAATAAATCTCTAGGTGGAAGCAAGGCAAAGATCAGGGGAAGGGTAACTTTTGAGTGCCAAAAATATGAGATCAGTGGTGTGCCTCTTGTTTTTCTTATGTTTCATTAAATTGTTAACAGAAAGTTACAATTACAAATTTAAATGTTTAGAAATTTTAGTACATACAAAAACCAGAAAAACGTGTGCTTTGGCAGGTTTTAAATGACTTCATACTGTAAAAATATTTTCTTGTGATGATGACATTAGCGTTTGCGTAAGAGATGTAAAAGATCAGACCACCAACAGATGTCAGTGTTGATCTGATAAAGTTTTACTGATAACTCCTGTACATGTATACTTTGGTACAGTTCTGTAAAAACAAGTCAAACCCCCAAGAAAGACATATATCTCATATATTGAATTATTCATTTTCTCACACTCAAATCCGTCTGATACCATAGCTATAAAAGCCTTCCTCAGTTTTTCTCCTCACCCTCCTTGGAGATAAAGATTCAAAACACAGAGGCCATCTTTTCTAAACAATGCTTCTGGTGACTCAAGCTTATGCATGCTCGTTACTTATTATCTTAGTTTAATACCACACATGCAGGTGCTTGTATGTCATTATTAGCACTGTAAGATGTGCTTCGAGCTCCTATTTGGAGGAGCTGAACACTGACTCTTTATTTGTGTAAACTGTATAATTTTTCTAACTTGTTGAAACTTTGTGTCATTGAGCATTCCTGTAGTGACTTGCGGGTTAAGATTGCAGCTCCTAACTGCCATGGGAAGAGCAAATATGGATGTGATATGAAAATGATTTAGTGTTACAATCGAAACCACTGCTGGCTTGCTGCGGCACAGGTCACCACACACTCTGAGCGTGTAATCTATCTCTGGTCAACCTCACACAGGATATGCCAACACACACTTGAAACCCACTGAATGCCTTCCTTTTCAAAATCTGTTTTTGACTTTGCGATCTGAGTCACGAGGGAGGACTGCGGTGATTTGTGCTTGCGCGATTGTGTCAAGAATTTATTACAATGTCTGAGTGTCAGGCTGAACAGGACATGGGAACCTTCCTTTTATTATTACAGCATGTGGCACTTGACTGTGTGACAGGTATGAAAAGGCCACTGGAATTCTCCATGTCCACACTTCATAGATTTGTAGGCTAGTTTATGCTCATGGAGAACATCATTTGGCCAGAGTCAACGTAGAGGATTTGCACATAATGAAAGGGGGCCAACATTTTCTTAATACTAGGTCTTTTTCTCAACCAAAGAATGGAGTTATGGAGATCAAAATTTAGGATTTATGAAGTGAAAAGTGGTTTAAAATCTCCCGGCAACAAAATAAGACAGGGATAAAGTTTAATTTCTTTAATTTTTTCTATATTTTTAAAGCTTTTTTTTTTCTGTTATTTCAGTTTTGCCACATTTATATGATAGGACATTTTTAAGTTTAATGGTATTATTACTCTGACCATCTGCCAATCAGTCCATTAACAGGAAACCACCTGTGGTATGTAAATTATGTCAACTTTGTGCACGATTCTTTCATCAGAGCACGCTACAAGAAAAACTGGGAACCTGTCTGCGTGTATCAGGCACTTTGCTCCTTAATGAAGGCTATGGTCAAATTAATAGGGTCAAAGTAATTATTAGCAAGCTGGGGTAGCTAAACAAAGTCTAATTTTGAGATGAGCTGAGTTTTGAGATTAAAGGTCAGCCTCCGTTGCTAAAACTGGGTTTAGATAAACAGGATTAGTTTTATCAGTTTCGACACATATTCCATGCACAAGCACATGCTCCAAATATCTATCTTTTTTGTAATTTGATAGTTACAATACTTTATCATTTGAATTGAAGAAACTTTGCCTTTTATGTAGTCAGAAAAATGCATGTAATCGCTTTTTTTCTATTTACTTTGGCCTTTTCGCCAACTATTTGACAGGATCAGCATCAGTAGTGAGTCAGTCCAGAATGTCAATAAAGTCTGAGAAACAAGCTGCATGCAGAAGCTGACTCACAGGTCATGCCACAAACATAAAAAGAAAAAAAAAATATTAGTGCTAAAAATAATGTGAGTCAGAAAATCCAAAAGGCAATTTCAAAAATATTAAAAGAGAACACTGGAAATCTGCTTTGCTACGTAGATTTTTATTCTAATGTACAGCAGATTTAGCAAAGCCCAAGCATGTGAGAAAGTTACCATTTGTTTAATGAGGTCAACAGATAAAAGTGAAAAAGCCAGAAAGTAAAAACTTAAAATTTTATTTTAGATTGCGACATAAGAATAAATAAAGTTGCTAAATCTAGCGCTTCAGAAACTAAATGACTTAATAATTCCTCATTAATTAAACAAATCTCTACAATTATTTGTGTTACTTAATGGAACTACAGTGAGTCAACATTTCTACCAGTCTATGTGCATGTATATGTACGCATACAGTATATTGTGTGAATGTGTATGTGTTATGATGCTTAGTGCACGCCGCCTGTGGTCTGGCTGCAGCAGCTGCGTGGCCAGAGTCACGTCCTTCATTGCAATGCTTGTGGGAATGTGGTGAGTTCGGTTGAGACCAGCTCATAAAACATTGCACCCTGGCACTGTCCTGCTTCCCCTGCAGACAAGGAAGCAGCGACCAATGGGGAAGCCACACAGGCAGCCAGCGCTGTGAGCTTCTCTCAACTGCTGCTTTTTCTGTCCCACACATGCTGCTGCTCAGCTGACCCGAGGGTCAGGACCTTTAGCTCTCGGCTGCTGTGGTGTTCTGTCTCTGTGACCAGTTTCACTTCACCTGAACACAGAAGAATGAAGTTATTATTGAAGCTGGTTTTGTTCTTGTGACTTTTAGCTACAACCAGATTATGTGCTGATGTGGTCTGATAGTAATGGTATTTATGACATTTTGAACTCACCACTTGTTGCAACGGCAAAGTGTTCAAGTGAAACGGTTAATACCAGATGCAGAATGTGTAGAAAAGCCATAAAAGTACCCAGTGACAACCCAACAGGCCTGAAACAGTACACTAAAACTCAAAGAAGAGCTTACTGAAGCACCGAGTGAATTATTCTGTGCTATAAATGCACATCATTTACAGAAGCTGCTGCTCTTCTTGAGTTTCCTTCCTGGTCAATGCAAATGCTACATATTGTAGAAGTTTCGCAAAGAACATATATGTTGCAAATTCATAAATGAATCAATTAAAGAAGAGAAATTAAAAATATTTTGCACAAGAGCTGCATTTAAAGGGAACTGGACATGACTGAAAGTTGGCTAAGAATGATATTTGACCTTTTGTTCCAGGAGAGGTAGCAGAAGTTACTTTGCGGTTTTCTTGTCAACTTGCACAGCACAAGTGAGGGTGGAAGTGCTTCTGCCCCATCAGTGCACTCTGTGGGTCCTGCTCTCACACTTTCACACTTTCACACACACACACACACACACACACACACACACACACACACACACACACACACACACACACACACACACACACACACACACACGCATACACAGTATGGGCCAAGCAATAATTAAAAGCAAAAGTAAATCAGTGGTTGTTGGATGTTTTATGCATCATTACAGTCCATGGAACACTGCACCACAAGTGTAGATCATCGTTGACAGGTCTCATTTTCTGTAAAGTGAAGAAGCTAAATGGAGACCTCCATCCCTATATTTTACACATATTAAAATGAGCTTCAGCGAGTGCGAATGCCTGTGTTTGCATGTATGCTCATAATGCATATGAAATAAATAGGTCTGTTTCATGATGTGTTTGCTTTTTGTTTCTATGTAAGTACAACAAAGACCCTAAGACAGTCACCTCATGTTGGTTGCACATCTGTGTGAATGGTAATGTAGCATTTGTGAAAGTGTCAGGGGAGAAACCTAAGCCGCCGCTGGCTCCACAGGGCTTTACCAATTCCCAGAGGTCCCAAACCCAGTGAGCTCCAGCGTTGTCCTGGCCTCATTTAAAATCTCCATCTCTGTGCGTCTGCCATGCCCTCAAACCCTTGGAAGGCCTTCTTCCTGCCATAAATGTCATAACCCTTTCTCAAAAGATAAATGATGCTGCAGCCATGAGCCAAATGAGATAATCTAAAATCAGCAGCAGCATCTTGTTGTACCTTCTATCGCTCTGTGGTATTTTTTCCCCCCCACAGGATGTAGTCAGAGCTGTTGAATCTGTGCAAGCGTGTCAAAAGAAATACTCACCTGTTTGTTTATGCGTTTTGAAAATGGGCACCAAAGGCTTTTGCTTAATTGCTTAAAACAATTTCATATTTCATAAAATAATGATGGGGCTTTTTTCCCAAATTTTGGAGAATAATTGTGCTTCTTTCAGTTCCTGTTTGACACAGAAAACCACCGTGTGCATTTTCGAAGTCTCCAAAAACTAAATGCACTTTACGTAACGTAACAACAAATCTTGACATGCATCAAAGTCTTCTTCATGTAAATTTTAATGTGTGTGCGTGTGTGTCAGTGTTGATATTAGGAAGATGTTCAATACCTACAACAAGGCCTCCTCTTTCATGTTCATAATTTTAATTATTTTCAGATAAGGATGTTATGTTTTAAATATTCTAAAAATAAATTACAGCTTATTTTCACACAGGCAAATGTCAAGTGGTTAATAATGATGATTTAATGATTACTTCCCACCACTGAGAAAAGTATAAAAGTCATGTCAGAATTTATCAACATGTGTCAAATATTTCATACAAATTCAAAGTGATAATTTTGTAGATTTGTAGCTTATATATACAGTGATTAATAATACAGTCACTGCTGCTCCAAAGTTCATTAAATAAATGCCTCTTATAATCAATAAAAATGAGACTTTGCATTCTTGATAACAGCACGAATACATCAAAATAAATTGTATCAGAGGTGGCATCATGTTTAATACCAAAATTACCTCAATTTATGCTCAAGAAATGTGTTAACTTCTCTTATAATTAAGTCACCCTGTAATGTAGAGTACATTGTGACATTTCAGAATGATAAAACAAGCAGAAGAGGTTTTCTTATCTACAGTTATCTTTGAGTTAAAGGAAGAAGTGCAACTTTTTGGCATATCTATCTGATTCTATGTTAACGTATTTTTGGTAGCAGTTCGTGACCTGTTTCTGCCTCGTGGTGGCTTAAATTTGATTCTGTACTGTGCTCACACTTTGTGGCAGCAGGCCACACACACATACGCAGACGCAAGCATATACTCGTGACCTAGACATTTATATCCCTGTACCCCTCCAATAAAAATATACTCGTCTCTAAGAAACCTTTCGATATCAATGAAACACATGTGCCTCAGCCAAGGTGCATACTTCTCATTCACTCTTCTCGCAGTTCCAGAAAAGTGATTGAATTGTGAATGGATGTGATTATGATCTGCTGTCAGAGTCTGGGGCCAGATCAGACAGATAAAGGTGTGCGGATGCCAAGCCAGCTGTTGTTGGCCATGAATGGGTCTTGGCTAAGTGACTAGCCTTTCAAACAGACCTTATCTCCTCTGCATATCGGATGCTGGAAGCCCCTGGATCATAGTGTTGGCTCTTTACAGTGTAGCAATTTTCCACCTGTACACATGGATCACAGACACACATGGCCAGCTGGAACACAGAGGAAAACTCCCCCAAAAGATCTGCGGAGAAATGATTAAAAAACTCTTCTTAAGATTGTGAGAATATGCAATCACACATTTTTTATACTTGTTCTATGTGTCAAAACTCACTATAGTGTCAGTTCACTGCATGTGCATGTCAGGCCCGGGTTTCGCTGTGATGTTTAAACCAGCACGGTTTTTCCACTGGTATCACAACATCTTCTGTAGTAAACGTCACACTTGATGTGGCCTATTTTCACAGCAGTTATGACCATAAGTTGGCCTGCGTGGGAGTGGAAACAAAGGTGTGCATTTCCCGACACCTACCACTTTTCACCTAATGAGAAATGGTAGATAGAAAGCCACACTAAAAGAAGTGATGCCTTAGAAAAAAAAATACATTCTTCTGTAAAGCTGTTATGAAAAAAAACAACATTTAAAGTTAAAGAACTTTTTTCTTTTTTTTCAGTTGTGTGTGGTTTTTTTTGTGAAAACTCGTGAAAGAGTGTGGGAGAGTCGATAATTATTTCAAACTGTAGCACAAGCACAAGCTCACACTAGCACAAAACATATCCTTGGTGTGCTGCAGAGGAGAAGTGTGAGGGGTTGCACAGGAAGCTGATGATCACTATCATGACTCACTCCAGCAAAGAGAGAGAGAGATAGAGAGAGGCTGAGCAAGTGATAGGTATCAGTGGGCAGGGAAAACAGATAGCAGCACCTTGGCAGCTGTTGCCAGGGTTACCGCCTCTCGTCAGCACACGCAGGAGCGTTGCTCTTACAAAGGCAAGGCCAGAGCACTTCTTAAAATGTGCTGGGTGGACAGCAGAAAACCCTTAAACAATTGTTCGTAAACTCTTTGTGTTGTGTTGTGTTAATCGCTATATTGTTCGTGTACAAGCATGTGCGTATGGTAGGGAGTCTTCCTTGGCAATTCTGCCCCTTACAGGGCAGAACTGTAAGATCCTTATACTGATTTTAGCTGTTTTGGACTTTGCATCACCTTAAAAGAGGTCAGTGTATGTGTGTATGTCACAATCATATCAGAGTTTCTATTTCCCCAAAAGTAACGATGGAGAGGGTAATGGCTACAATATGCTTGTTTTAATGTGATAAGTGGTCTTTCTCTGCTTTCCCTGTATGAAAGCAAATTCTTATGATTTGTACCATGTTTTTTTTCTTCTTTTTTCTTTTTTTTTCTTCTGGTTGTCACCATGTTAAAAACCACTTGTCTAGTGAAACTCCGCTTGAGCTTTACGCCTTTGTAGTGCAGACACTGTGGGAAAACAAGGTTTACTTTTTACATAAGTTTAGGTTTATCTCTGTGGTAAAGAAGGCTGAGGTCAGTTTTGAACTGACAGAAAAAAAAATCAACCTGTGTTCCTCCTGTGAAGTCTTGCTACATAAGATCCTTCAAAGAGAAGCGCTGAAAGGAAAAGCCTGGAAATATTTGTTCTTAGTGTCAACAGGTCAAATTCAATGAAAAGACTCGAATACATGAGTGACTGGATTAATGTATGCTACATGTGTGTAAGGCCACAGTAATGATTCGGGACTGGATTGACTTGGACCTGATTGGACAGACTGACTAAAAAATATATAATTTTGATATTTTCTGCAGCCCTACCCTGCAACCTACGTTAACCAGAATGGCCTTGAGAAGTGAAAAATGCCCCCACTCGCTCTATTTTAAACACATGATTTTATGTATGTGTGCCCACTCGAGCTACGTGTGCATATCATATACTCCTAAGGACAGTGCTTAACCTAACAGAGGGATTACCAGCTGTCTGCAAGATAAACACCTTGGCCACTTGTGCTGACACTAAAGTGCCAGACCTGCACGAGTGCATCTGTATACACACCCACAAGTGAGTGTGTATAATCTATAGAAACACTCTTATAGCGTGTTGATACTGAGGGTGATTTATGGGCGGCTCAACAGAGACTACTGTATAAACTATTGTTTTAATCCTGCCTGCTCTGGGTCATTACCTTGTTAATGTCTGTCTATATAACTCTGCATATTAAGACAGCCATTAGCGTTTGACTAATGGCTGATTCTCGGTGCCCTGGGCTGCGTTAAAACAGATCCCTGTCTCTTGACGCAGCTTTGACTCAGACACATAAAGGTGCAGTGCTACCAGTGTCTTGCTGATCTTTTAATCAAATGAGAGATTACCCTGTTTAACAGGCTGTTCTTTTAAGGTTTGTTTTTCCTACTTCCACTGATGGGTTTTCTGTATTTCATTAACCACCATGTTTAGAAAGACAAGAATTATAGGTTAATTTTGTACTGTTTCCCAACTACAAAAATATTAAATATTTTGGATCTTAAATATCAGTTTATCTTAGGGAAAGTTTTTATCTATCAACAAAAAGTTTTTACTGTTATTGAAGCTGTATTTTAGTTTTTTTTATACATGCTTGCAAAAGAGATTGTGTAAAGTGACCACAGGTATTATACAGCACTTTCACCACACAACTCTTCCCGCCCAAAGGTAACAATAACAAATTATCAACTGGAAAAATAATTCTCAAATTTGAGTCTTACCAAGCTACCAAGCTCTTTTAACAATTTTTTCTTGTTCCAGCTTTGTAGCGCTAAAGCAACAAACGTTCACTCCTAGACGACTTTCACGATCCTCTTAATAGGCCAGCTCAGTAACGTGGCATTTCTTTGTCACCTTAGTCGTGTATATGTGATTTGTCTTTTCTTTTCAAAGCAACTAAAACAACAGCAAACCGGCAGAAAATATTAACACGTATTTTTATGTTATGTGTTTAAATTACCACCAATTTTGTCATGATCACAGCTTCACTTGACCTTGTGAAAATAAAAAAAAGAGTGTGCATGTTGCATTGTGAAACAAGAGTCTGAGAGAGTTTGATCTCAGAGATACAAAACCTTCCTGTGTTTGCAGCTACTTAAGTCGTGCAAGTGGGCTCTCTGATCTCACATCCAAAATCAGCCTGAACGGAGTAGTTTAAGTTTACGTGTGCAGTTAAAAATGCCATCAGCAGAGGGCAGGCTCCTCCTTCCACAGACAGATGGAGCATTTCTGGTTATGTTTGCTGCACATATTACCTTGCTGCATAAACACCGTGCCACTGATTGACACATTGACTCCGACACTCAGTGTCATGTTCACTCAACCCCATTTTTCCTTTGTGCTTTCTCTCTTTTGCTCTTTTGCTTTTGCTTCAGTCAATGTGACTGCTGGTGTCTTTTTCTGTTTTCTGTACTTCTTCCCCTCTTCTCTCTCTCAGATATGCATGTGTGTGTGTATGTGTGTGTGTGTGTGTATGTGTGTGTGTGTGTGTGTGTGTGTGTGTGTGTGTGTGTGTGTGTGTGTGTTGTCTGGTCTCAGTGACAGTGTCTGCAAGTTAACCAATCACAAGATGAGAACAGGGTCCAGAGAGGGCTCAAAGGCCATGAGAAAGACTCGGCCACCCCTCCGACACCAGCAGCCGCTCCCCCTTAAGGAGCGCTGGTCTCACCCCTGCCGACGTTCTGACACACACACACACGCACTTGCCCCATGTGCTAAACACAAACACGAGCACACACACTCACATGCATCACACTGGTGTAAAACTGACTAATCTTTAGAAAGAAAAAAAGACAGGAACTCTACTACTACTTTTTGTCGATTTATTTCTGTAGCCAGAGGTCATAAAGTCACAGATAAGCACTGCTGGTTGATTAATAAATAGTTTGTTAGTGCGACCATGCAAATGAAGCAAAACACGGCTCCTGCTCATTTCCCAGGGTCAAGTTCCCCATCTCACTTTAGCGCTTTATCGTCACCACAAACACATTTTCTCATGTGCTAATTTCCCCTGTAGCAATGATGGCAAGTCTTAGCATTTTCACCAGCTTTGCTTCCCAAACTTTGATTCTGACAGATTTGTGTTCTCCTGCTGTATAATGAGCAACATGCACAAACTGGCACAGTGGCACATTCCTCTACTGGTCTTCATGTGTGTGTTTTTGGTGTGTGGCTCTTATTATTCCTTTGTACGTGCATCTCTTGGTGCCCCAGAGGCCTTCCCAGCATTGATAGCTGTTTACCCAGCTATTCTAGTGTCAGCTATCTTCTCATCAGCAGCTTAAAAACACCTTAAGGTGGAAATGTGTAAGTAAGTGGAAAAAACTAGCAAGTGCAAAACAGGAAGATATTATGCCTCACTTCGTAGTTGTTGTTTTTGATGTTGTTTTACTACCATGTAACATGTATCATATAACATCCATCTCTTTAACTTCAACTAATATCCATTAGTTGAAGTAAAAGTAATGTGTTTTTTGCCACTCCTATATGTGTGCCATAACCTGTACATGAACCCTAACCTTGGTGTTTCAAGAGTGCTGCCACACCAGGCAGAAGTGAAAGTTGTGGGTGTGTGGCTTTGTGTCAACCTGCTGTGTGTGTATTTCTAATCATGTGCCTATATGTGTGTCTTTTCATACCCACATTTGTACAGACGGCATTTTGCTGCACCTCTGACGCCTGCCTCTCTTTTTGTTCTCCAAATTCTCTCTCATTTTCTCCCTTTGTGGTGGGCATGCTCACTTCACTGTGGTCACACATACGCGCACTTTTGCAGTCACACAGAGGCTAAAAGTCATATGCAGACACTTTCATATACACACTGTGGCAGGTCGGCACGTACTCTGCCGGATTTGTGCACGTATCATCGTTTGCCCCCTTCTTGTAGCCGTCACTTTTGCATGGGAAGGCACATGTGTTCAATTTCACATACTCGCTGATACGTTTTCTTTGAGTGGATGCGATTGCGAAAGCAAGTTCACTCTTATTCCTTACATGCTGCATGATTTGTCTTTTATGTCCGCAGAAAGATAACAATTGTCATGTGTCTTTGTGGTTTGCAGGGAGAAACACGAGATGTCCACTGGCCTCTATCAGCATGAGAGCAAAGACTGTTAAACAGAGAATGTTGAGTGCAACTGTTTGGCAGTTTTTTCACACATTGTGAAGATCGAAAGAGAGGAATTTCTCATTATGAAACTCTAATACCATGTTAACGTGCAATACACAATGACAGTTGACTGAAACCCTGGTATGGTTGTTTGCTGCCAGTATTTGTCTTGGAAACTGCATCAAATGTGAGATGATGATTAGTTTTGATAGTCATTTGCTCAATAAACGTCAACCAAATTTCCCTTAAAATAATAATACATTAACATGCTGTAGGGCAACCTGTCAAGCTATTTCCTCTAAAGAATACAAAGATGGCAAAGTGCTGAAAAAGTGTACAAAAAGAAAAAGAAAACATCACCTGTTATAAATAATGGACATGAGATTTAGACTTTAAGCTCATAATACAAATTCGTCACAACACATGTTTGGTGTACCTGTGCGATTTTTAAAAAAGAATAAAAACTAGAAGTTTTTGATGGTTTTTCTGGGGGATTACAAATTCATGATGATTTATTCATTGTGAAATTCACTATCTAGAGTTGGACAATATCTTTTACCACAAAGAAGCCTTAAAGTGTTGCAATGTGCAATCTTCCCTTGTGCCATATATGGTCACTGACATGAAGATACTGTATAAAGACATCAAAATTGGAGAAAAAGACAAATACTCAGGGGCTAAAAGTGCATGACCAGCCTTTTACTTCTCAGTAAAGCACAGCTGAGACTGATTCAGCCATTGATGGAGTTTCCAGCAAAGGCCTTCTCAATTTTCTGCTGCCCTGCCAATAACCACCAACCCCTCTCTCTTTCCTGGCTTTAGCCCTTACCCAGGGGCAACCAAAATTAGGCCCAGGGGGCTACAAGGGGGTCAAAGGAATCAACAGGAATTGGTGTGTGGGTGGCAGTGCCAGGGGATGGTCGAAGAGGGGAAAGGAAGAAGAAGATGGTGGGAGGGCATTCCTGAGGCCTGCAGAGAGGGAGGACTTACCAGCAAATTGAGTGAAACATTGTGCGACTCAGGCCCCAGTTGGGGTGAGTGGGTGTGCAAGAGGGCAAAGGGATGGAGAGAAAAAGAGGGAGGAGGAAAGGCAAGCATGAGTGCAGGGAGTGCTAGTGGACACAGTCCAGGCTCGCAGCACAGGAAGTCATTCATATTGGAAAGCGCTTGTTGCCGGCTCCTACTGTCCACTCTGCAGCAGAGTCAGAGTGTACAGTTACTCAACTTCTGATCCTGTGTCAAACCAGCTCCTACTCAAAGCACGAAACTAGTAAATGGCTCTTAAATAGAACATAATGTAGTATGACACACTGTATTTCTGATTAGGTCATGTTGTATTTTTTTTTTTTCATTCTGTCTTATGTAGGCTTGGACCTCTCTAGACTTTAAGTAACTTAATTTGTAGCGCATGCAATGGCTTTTAGGTGAACTAGATCAGAACTGGATTCGATGCCAGTACTGATATTTGGAAGCTTTAAAGAAATTAGATAATGTTATACTTTTGATTATGAGCAAGACAGCTAGTAAAATAAACAAGACCGTTTTGTGCAGTGGTCTGTTTCCAAATAACCTTAACCATGCTGTATATTTAATGTTCCTGTATTGCAAATGTAGCGTTACTTATTGGAAACCAAATATACTGACATCCATACAAGGCCCATTAGCTGGAGTATGAGCATGTCAAAATATACCTATATTGTATAGTATACCGTTTAGTCTGATATGTTGGGAATAGGTAGTTTTTCCATGTCTAGAGAGAATTATTATCCCCAATATACTGGATTTTAATTATCCCACAAGGCAACAAGTTAAGCAACTATGCCATGTTTTGCACAAATGTGCAAGAAGATGTATATTGCATTCAGATTAAATACATAGATTGAGTCAAAGGTGAAAGATTTAATTGTCACTATTTTTCAAGTCTTCCAAGCTTAATGTAAAAGCCATGTGGGTGTGTCAAGAGGACCCATCAGTTTACTAGCAGTTGGTTGCTGAGGTCCTGTGCGGGTGTGTGTGTCACAGAGTGATGAGAATGGATGGGGATGAACAGTAATTTTTTTTTTTTGGGGGGGGGGGAGAGACAGATTGCACTTTGGCAAGGAAATGCTGCTCTGTGCCAGAGAGGTCTGCTCATCTCATTGCCCACTCGCACACACAGACACACATTATATCCTAACTCCCTCACTTAAGCCCATTTCCTTTGCACAGGGCATGGGAACTCCTCTGCTCTCTCTCCTCCCACTCTCCCCTCTTCCTCCATATCATCTCTGTCCTCTTCTTTGCCCTCTCTCTTGTTGTCCTCTCTACCCCTCTTCTTTACTTCTCTCCATCGCATCCTCACCTTGTCTTGCCCTCGCTCGGTTGCTTTCTCTGGTGCCCCTTCTTTCCCCGCGGTCCTCCTGTCCTCCTCTCTGGCTTTTTTCTTCGAGTGTCTTCTCCTCACTTGTTTTATTTCCTGCCTCCATCTGCGCCCAATTTATCTCAAGCAGTGCCTGTGTTTTTTCCCGATAATTTGTTTTTGATTCCCCAGAATTAGAAAAGCATTGTGTGCACTCTCAGTAAAGCGAGCACATATACAAACGCATGCATACACATGCGCTAGCACACACGTACGCACACATTTTTATTGTATTATTCTATAAAAGTTCCTATAAATCACTGGTTATTAATCGGCCCCAGACGGCCGTCCCCCTTTTGCTCCCCCTCTCCCTCTCCGCACAAACACAGACCAGATGCATAGGAAATGGGATGGCAAAAAGGGCACCCAAGAGACAGGCTGCAGTTTTTTTCATTTTTCCCTCCTTCTCCTTCTTTTCTCCCCCTTCCCTGATTTCTGAGAAGGTTCATTTATGTAGCAATGCCCAGACCCCAGACTCACAGAGGAAATAAAGTTTAAATTAAAGTTTAGAAGAAATAAATTACATAATAAATACAGATTGTTATCTACTGCCAAACAGCCCGGTGTGTGGGACAGAGGTGAAACGTCCATCCTCTTGAAAGCAAAGTGTTCAGCTCCAGCTGTTTGAATTAGACCCAGTTTATCTCAAATATGCTTGCGTGTACGACCACACATTTACCAAGCTTATGTCTGTATTCCATTAAGCTCTAGGGAGCTTAACCATCTTTTTGTAATGAGTATACCACTTCCTAGGTGTGACTAGTACTGTAACTCACACCTGTGCAACTGGATTGATCTGAAAGTCAGTTTTGAACTGTCTGAGACATCTGTGTGCTCCTAAGTTGACCCTCGTCTATGAGTGCCTACTAGACAACCGGTTTCCTTTCTATTAGCTCAGAAACTTTCATATTACCAGCTTTCACCTAATATCTCACACACCTGTGCTCAGCGCACTGAGACAGAGCAAAAAGGGCAAGTAACCGCCAGAGAAAGAGAGAAAGACATTTGCACTTTGAGTAAACTGACTTTAGTGAGAGACACTGAAGGCAGAGAAGGAGAGACAGGGAGGATATGGATGTAATGTAAGTCAGAGGACGTATCTGTCCCGCCCTGTCCTGCAGTGCCTGGGAGCCTGGATGATGTGAAGCGGCTGAAGTGAACTGTTCACAGAGAGCAGGCAGAAAATGTGAGAAATGTGCACGTTGGCTGCAGGGATGAGGGGGAGAACGCTGGTTTTTCAGGCACGCAGGGACAGCCTGCAGAGTTCTGCCAAGAGAAACATGGTGCTGTGTTCCTTGCAAGAGCTATGAAGGAGACATAAGAGGGAAGGGGCATTAGGAAAAGAGAGGAAAGAAGGTGGGTGGGTGAGTAGAGGGGACGTGAAAAGGACAGAGGGTTCCCCAGGGCACCGCCAACTAATGCATAAGATATTTAAACAGATGACATATCTTTGTGTGTTGATCGTGAAACAAAATCTTTGTTGTAAAATTTGTTACAGCTCAGTAATCACGTATTAAAACCACCGTGTATTGCTTCAGAGCATATTGCAGATGATAACCGTATATTACTTCTGGTTCTACATGTGTAAGTTCTTTCGAAGTTTGCACTAAAGATAAAATCTTGAGCTGTCCAAAGAGCTCTATGAGGCTGTCAAATGCATAATGTTTTGTCTGTAAGAGATAGGCTGATAAGGGTAAGCAACTGAGCCACAGCCAAGGCCCAGATGTCCACTTTCAGCTGTCCTGGCTGACCACTGTCTCGCCTGCCAACACTCGGCTGAATATCCCCACATCACTGCAAATATGTAAATATGTTGACTTGGAAGGATGTCCTCTTCTCTTCCGACCTTGTAGCACTTTTGGAGAGAAGCAAGACAGAGGAGAGGAGAGAAAACAGGTCCAGTATTCCATATAAGGGCCTGCTTTGGGCTCAAACACCAGCTTCTCATCACTTTCTACTCCGCTGGGCCATTACACAACTTGGGGAACACATACAGGAACCCTAACCTTCAACACTTAGTGTACACACTTACACGCACATATACACACTATGTGGTGAGATGTGGAGCTCTGGGTGTAAGATTCAAATGGACACCTTGGGTAGTGTACACTCTGTTCCACGCTAAAGTGAACTGATGCTTTTGCCACAAGCAGAGTTCAAACTGTTCTTATTATAAACAGATTTGAAACCAAGTAACGAAGTAGGATAAAGTTACTCAGCGTCAAAGGAACAATTTTAAAGGATTTGTAGCTAACATATTTCCCATTTACTTCATCACAAGTCAAACTTTTTACTCCACTGTATTTATATGAAAAGATGAACCGCAACCGCTATCAAATAGTATCCATATAAGTTACAACCTTTTGCATTTTAAGTACATTAAACATGGTAACCTTTGAATTTCTCTTTTATAATCTTGAAAAGAGAATACATTTTTGTACAATAGGAATTAATGCTATTACATTTTGCAAATTGTGTGTACTTGTACTTGTGTACTTGAAGATTGCATTGGCTGACAACTAATACACTTTGTCCTCCACTTTGTCTCTCCAACTTTCTTCTGCAAGTACTTTGCACAACATATGTTTCACTGAGTAGGTTGCAATCATTAATGTTGCTTTTTACACATCGAGAACCTAACTATTTTTTAAGTGGTCATTTTACAAGCTGAGGACTTAAGTTATTAGTGCTTTTTTATTACTGTTCATTTCTTCACATATTTTACTTTGGGGTAGTGCTACATCTCTTAAAACCAATATCAGCCCAATTTAAATATTTCTGACTTTGGTGTCCCCTTGTGGTTGTGAGTGGTGTTCAATCAAAAAAAAAAAAAACTTGGCATGATCCCTCATCATAAATGAATTAACTTAAGAGCTCTGATATTAACAGGCTCAGAACAACAACGATAATGCTTTTTCTTCTAGTGCTTGAACCTGTAGTGCAAGTGCGCACTTACTGAAAGTATGTCTGTATATTTCTTGATTGAGCAAACACATGCACATGCTCTGTGACAGACAAATACTGGAGAAGCCACCACCTCTGTTTCCCATGCTAGGCAGTCGAGTACTGTATGTAGTAAGTCTATTGCTCATCTCTGTAGCAGCACCTCCCCGCCTACAAGCCTCCTTGTCCCCACTGAACTCTGTGTGCCCTTTCAGGCCCGGATGATTAAAAAGGGGGAAGAAAAGACAGAGAAAGACAGAAACCTCACTCATTCTCATTTTCCATAACTCTACCTCTTTGCTTGGTATGTGTGGTTGGTTGACTGTGTCTGTGTGAGAGGTGTGTGCATGCATGTGTGTGTATGTGTGTGTAGTGGTGGGTATATTCATCCAGGCCTCACTGGCTTGTGGGTATTGGCTTGTGGTTTGGGTCTTGGTGGGGAGCAAGGGTAAGGGTGGCGGAACACCATGGCTGCCATACTGCCACAGACATACTGGCACCACCGAGCCAGTACAAGTTCCTCTTTCCAAAATACGGAACCACCACTGAGTCTGAGCGTGTGCTTGTGTGTGCGTGTTAACATCGTGAGATTTAGCGATCGCCTCTGTGACTTTCGGTATCGCCGTCTTGAACTGATGAGTTTTCTCACAGATATAATTACATGTGCATGTGCGAGTGAAAAAAAAAGATCTTGTACTGCCTTGTGTAGTGTGTTTTTCTTGTGCTAAATTTCACACGTGACTTTGACAAATACAAGTTTCATTCAGAATTACAAACACAGGCATCCTTTAGTTGCTAAGGGGGTGGGTTGGTTGGGGGTGAAATGATGTACAGTGAGCCCTAATTTCATTGTAAACAATAGCATTTGAAGAGGTTAACCAGAGCAAAGAGGTAACTTTCAAGACTTTGCCCTGAAGTTACGTTATTTTACAGATGGTAGCACTCCTGGCAGGCTTCTCCTCCTGCCAACCCTCTTCTTTATCGTTTCTTCCTTTCTCCGTTATTTTGCATTAGAGTGTGTTTGTGTCTCCTCTCCCCATCCCTCCCTGGGGCTGGCAGCAGTGTCTGGGCACTCATTTCAATGTTGGCCCTGAACCCAGCAGGATGTGGAGATCAGTGTGTGTGTGTGTGTGTGTGTGTGTGTGTGTGTGTGTGTGTGTGTGTGTGTGTGTGTGTGTGCATGAGCACGGGCATGTGCTCCTGTTCTTTTTTTTCCTCCTTTTTCTGATTTTGTGTCTTGGCTGACTTTTTTACCTCTCGAAGAATTTGGATAGGCTGTGAGATTTTTTTTTTCTTCTGCATGACTTTCAGCAGCGCTCCCTCTCTCACTCTGTTTTTCTCTTGCTCTCTCACTCCCTCTCACCCTGTGTCTGCTGTGGCTCCCAGCTAATAGATTTCATATGTTTCTGCAGTTGACATCAGTCTTAAACTATTTTACATGTGATCTGCGATATTTCCTCAGGAAATCTGTCAGATATTTATTAAAGGATAATAAAATAAACCTCCCTTGTTGTCCTTTTACCTTCCTATCTGTTGTCCTTTCTTTATTTCCCTTCTCCGTGCCCCTGTATTGTGTCCCGCACACTGTTGTCCTGCTCTCAGTAGCTGACTTGGTTCTATTAATAATACTCATGTGTTTTGCTTTTTTTGATCAGGAGACAATTTCCTTCCATTCATAAGAAATGCTGTGGGTCAGACAGCAAACAGGTTGGGTCTGTGTGGGCTGCTGGGGGTCTTCCCCTTCCTCTGTCTCCTTATCCCATTGACTTTTTATTGTGCTCTTCCTTCTTTTTTTCTATCATCTGACATCCAGTTTTCTTCCTTTCACTTCCCATTAGTGCATTTTCAGGTTTGGAAAAAATTACCTTTTTCCACTCTGTTTGACAGTATCACATATATTCTGTGTTGGCTTGTTCCAGCTCATCATTGAAGCGCTACAATGTTTATATAGAGCCATCATTTAGCCTGCAATATTTGGTAACCTTGGAAACTTGGTGGGATCCCCACTACAGCCTAAATGAAGGTTATATGGGTTGAACAACATTTGGCTACATAGCAGGAGTCTGTAATGACTGAACTACTGGTGGAACATCGGAGTTTAAAAGGGTTTAAAAGTTTAAACTTTTGCCTACATGTACTTCTTCCTCTCTTCCTCAAAACTTTTCCTTTTCCTTCTTTTCTTTTCCTCAGTCCTTCCTTCCATTCGATTGAATGACTTCTGTCTCTCGATTCGCATGCCTGTAAGGGACTGATGGGAAGCCGTCTTCACTCTCCACTGCTGTTTCCTTCACCTCTTCCTCCGCTCTCCAATTTGTCCCATACGTTACCTTACAGCAGCAGGGCTAGACAATCCAGCATGCCTGGAGCTGTCTCTGCACGTAATAGGAGCAATGCACTACCTTATAAAGACAGGTATTCACACTTAGAATAAAGCACCACTGCACAATGTAAGAGTTGACAGACACCACTGAAATGATACAGTAAACGTCACGGGGTTGAACAGACGCCATGCCGCGAATATGTGTGCACTCTGGTCAAGTCGCAGTGATGGTTAATGTAATCAACACCACCTTTTTGTTCACGCTCATCCCAGCACAGTCAGTTGTGTTGCTGAGCTCGATGAGTCCAGTGCGAAGACACACCTACACGCACAGGCTTATTCTGTTCATGCATGCACTCGGGTGTCTGTATCTTTTTTTTCTGCAAGCAAAATTAATGAATCGGGTTTTGAAGTTGGTTTGTTGCTTCCAAGATTCCGTGTGAAGATTTGATATGAAGAGATAACCAAGGTTGGCGATAAGACTTTCTCATTGTAGAATTATTGCTTTGAGAATTGAGTTGAAAGTCTGTATGTAATATATCAGTGTTGCCGTTTGTTTTCTCTCTCTGTCATTGCCCGGAACAGCAGTGATGGAAAACAAACACATCAGCACTTGGCATTCTGAACCCTTAAATTGCCCTCCCTCCATCCCTCCCTATTTTCTTTTTCCCTTTCATCCTTCTCCCAACAGTACACTCATTCGGTTCTTTCTGGGGTCCCCTGGCTGTAGTACCCATAACTCACCCTGAGACACCAACACCCACACCATGCTCTCACTAACCTTTATAGAGGAGCCAAGACACAGCCAGAGAGAGGGAGAGACAGGGCAAATACTTTCTCTGCCTCTCTCACTGGGCCTCAGGCAAGAAAACAAGAGGAAGAAGATGGACTGAAGGAGTGGGACCTGGTCCGCTCTGGGCACTGGGGATGGAAACCAAAGAACCGCGTGATAGATGATTTGAGGCACAAAAGGGGAGTGCGACATGCAATGTCATGAAAGTGAGGGTTAAGGTTGCAAGATGGTGCGATAGAGGCAGAGAGAGAGAGCAGATGGGGAGAGATAGCAATGGCAAAGGGTGCCTGTCTGTCTCCGCAATCATCTATGTGTCTGTCTATGGCGGATTTATGTGTTTGTTTGTGTCTTCGTCCTCAACTCTGTCACTTCCGTAATGCATTCCATATTTTTTGCCGTCACCAGCAAGAGTTTACTGGCTTGATATAGCATTTCACAGTGTCTTTTCACTCTCCTCTCTCCAAATCCTTGTCAATACACACAGCCTACTGTAACCCTTAATTCTATTGACTTCTATAGAGGCAACATTTTCTTTAAAACACATAGTAATTACACAAGTATGTGATGCTTTAACTGCACACTCAGTCACACTGGGATCTTTTGGTTTAGGGTTACGGCTACAGTTGAGGTTGTTGCTGGAATTTGGATGAGATATGTGGCCCTGTGTTCATATTCAGGTATACTTTGTGCTGTGCAATTATGTGGTTTTATTTGTTTTGGTGTAAACTAAATTGTATCACTTGTGGACTGGCCGGCTGGCTACTGGCATCCGACTAGAAAACAGGATTCATTTTTAGCTTAGCTTGGCCTACACAAGGCTGGCATTTCACCCCAGCAGGCATCTGGGGCAACCCCATTACAACAAGGACCGCCTGTCTCAACTGACATAATAATGTGGATATTTTTATTAATTTTGTGCTTAAGTAATGTATAAAATGAGATTGTTTAGCTTTACATAAATGATGGTGGAATGAAGAAGTGGGAACAGAGGTTGCTGACTTGCATGACTGCAAATGTGAAAGCTTCGTTAGTGCAGATTTGCAATTTCACACCCACATATGAAGCAGCAGTGATGCCCTGTCCAGAATTGCACTTTTAGTTGCTGAAGCTTTGCATTGTCCCAAATGGGAGCTTGCAGTAAACAGGGTATGAAGTGCTCAAAAGAAGAATAAGTGGAGAAGCACAGGGACCAATGGCAAACTGTTGCCCAAGAAAATCCTAACAGATGAATCCTCTAGCTGCTCTACTGTACACGATCAAACAAAAAAATTCACACAATCAGCACTTTTTACTTGTGAGATCAAGACTGTGGCTTCAGACACAACACATTGCAACAGAACACTGCCAAAAAAAAACCCCACTGATGAGAATGTGTGAGTACAAGTTCACTCCCTTTGGTACCCGTGATCTCACTTCATCAAGGAGGATGACTGTGGCCACTTACTGTAGATTCCATCAAGACTTGGTGTGTATGGGCATGGCTTTATCAGAATTACTGAGTGCTGCATAACAAAGGGAGTGTTTAGAGAATGGGTATGCTGTGTGTTGTTGTAAGTGAGTGTGACTGAGAGGTTAGATACCATATGGCAATGAAGTCATCTGGCCGGGCCCTGCTCTGGAAGCCACACCCGAGCCCCAGCGAGAGACACAGGGCGCTGAGACTAAAGCGAAAACAATTTTTAATCGATTATGATAACCACCATCTAAATGGTAAATGGTAAATGGCCTGTATTTATATAGCGCTTTACTAGTCCCTAAGGACCCCAAAGCGCTTTACATATCCAGTCATCCACCCATTCACACACACATTCACACACTGAAATCAAGTCCTCTAAACACTCTTTAACTCCCCTGTTGTACTCCTTCTCCACTCCCTCACCTCTCCCAGTCTCATTTATTCCACCCCACCCCAGGGTATTCTGCTTTCTTGGCAGTACACCGCAGCAAGCCACCTGCAAAACCTCCCCCCACTTAATCACACATATTCACATGCACATGAATGTGCAACAGCAGCACACAAATGCAACTTTCTCAATCAGTCCGACACACTCATTGCAACATGCATTATGTGTGCGTGTACAGTGTTCACTGTTTCCTCTTGAGATCCTTAACTCTATTCCAAGATGTGAAGTTGTACACGTGTATATGTTGTTGTTTTTTTATCAGTGTATCCGCGCCAGGCCACATGCTACTTTTTTCCTCTTAAATAATTCTCTCCATTCGAGCTGATAACCTGTCTGACACGCATTTCAGGCAAACAGAAACAAGAGCTACCCCATGATGATCACATAAAAAGCTCATCGGAATTTACATTTCAGTACATCAGAAGATTAACCTATGAGGCAAAATGTGATTTTCCATCATAAATTTCCCCTTTATTTTGCAGTGCCCATGCGCTTTTCTTTTTGCACATTCCTCTTCCTTATCTCCCTCTTTTCTATCCCATTAACTTTGTTTATCTCTTCAAGTCCTTTTCATGTTCACTCTCTGCTTTCTCTAGTTATTGCCCTTCTCATAGGCACTGATGGATGTCTGGATATTTAAACAAGACCCTAAACTGTTGAGTAAGGTCAGTTTTATCATTTGCAGCCTGTGGGGAATGAAACTTGATCATACTAATATCTGTGCTTGCAGGATTTTGAGACAGAAAATTTAATATGCAAACAAGATAGCTGTTTAGAGTCTTAACAAAAAAAATAAAATCAAACTTTTACATTATAGGCATCGGGAGACATAATACAGAGCTGCCTCTCATGATCCAATAATAACCCAAAGTGTGATAAGCACCATGCCACAGCTCCATTAGTTGTTCTCTACTGTTCCTTTGATGAATGTGCCAAAGCCCATCTGGCTCAAACTCTGAGAAAAATGAATATTACACTTTCCATGGTTTGAAATGTTTAAATTCCACACTGTCACTTGCAGGACCTGTATCTCTGCCTGATGTACCAGAGAGGCTGCACTGACACCCTCGTAAATGGGTCACGTTGATTTGCCACGGGTCATGAGAATGAATTGACTCAGTTTAGTGAAAAGCAAGGCTGCATGTCAGAGCTCAGTGGGCTTTCGCTGGGCCGCCAACTCTGTGTAGTGTGCAAAGCACAGTGTCGCACAGTGCAGGGCTGACACGCCTGTGTTTGACTGATTATAAACCAGCAGTCACTGGGTAGTCTCACTACTCTCTTTACTGCTTGGGACAGACACATGGGCTTGTGGATGGGCTTGTTCAGTGGAGTTATAGCTCATCCTGGCTGTCTGCCCTGTCTGAATGGGCGCCCAGGTCAGAGAACGGGTTTACAAAAGACAGCGATGCACCTTTATTGTGTTTACTCTTGGTTCCTCTGAAGTCTGTGTCCGTACACACATAGGTATGACAGATAACTCATCAAGTGAACAGTTTATAGCTAATACTCGATTGGTGAGCAGGTGGTTTCAGAGAACAACTGACACTATGCTATCAGCTCAGTACCAGAGAGCAGAGGGTGAACAATGGCTACCTAATAAACATAGTAGAGTATCTGTGTGTGTTTTTCAAAAGTTTGTTTACACTTAAAGAAGACCACCCCCTCCACACTAAGGTAAAAAAAAATACTAGTAGACTAATATAAAGAAAAATAAACTCAGCTGGTTTTTCAAAATATTTATCATGAACATAACCCTACGGCCTTCAAATGTTCCAACTTAACTGGAATTTTTTATTATTACACTAGCTGTTTTCCATGTAAGGCGTGATCAGGAATTTCCACCTGCAGGTGATTCCACCTGGGGTCAAGGTAATCTTTTTATCTTGCCAGCTTTCCTTTTATATGTTTGCATTTTATAGGCTGACTCACCAAATTATTGGATTGCACTATGCACAGCCTTAAAAGGTTACTTTAGGTTATTTAACATATGAGAGATATTTACTTCATCCATAGGCCTGTACCTCCCATGCTCTGTGAGGTATTGCTGTTGCTATTAAAAGACTCCTCTGGTTTCAAAGGGAGGCTAATAGAAGTTACTGACCACAGTGTTAAGAGACACATCTAAATATAGCTTATTTACTGGGCAAAACATTAAGATTTGGTCTCTGATAAATCTGACAAATAACTTAAGAATTATCAAGTCATAAAATTATCACGTAGAAATGAACAGAATCCAAATAGGTTATTGTAGCTGAGTTCTGCAGAACAAAGCTGTAGCTGCCCCCAACTTCCAAATACTATTTCATGTCTGAATGAAAATATCTTCCATTACCTCAGCTGTTTTTTTAAATAGAGCAAGACACCAAACATTATGTGCAGAAGATTTCTGCATTGCTAGTTGTCTTCCTTCCTGAACCACAATGTCAAAGAACAGTTTCATTACTGCCTGCTTACTGCGCTAACTGACTTACCGTGTTGGCCTGGATGCTTATATAGCTTGGGGTGAAGGTAAGGACTTAGGGGAAGGGAACAGATTTCAACATTGTGCTCTTTAGGTTTATGTCCCACAGGGCAGAGGGTTATGTAATGAAATGGCTGCCACTCTCTTTACCATGGATGAGAGTCAGGGGACAAGTGAGTATCACACTAACTGCAGCATTCCTACTAAGGGATCTGTTAAGGTCATTCAGACTGGGACGATGTCTGAACCCAAGGCTTGTGAGTGGCTCATTGCTTAATTCAGGAAAATCTGGCACAAATTTCTCATGCTGAAATGCCAGAGCAATGATTATCTATTTTAGGTATTTTTGTTCTGAGTGGTAGATATGTAGTCTGTACTAGAGTTGCTTTTCTAATGTGTTACAGCCTGTAAGTATGTGTGGATGGATCTGTAATCATTAGAGCTGTTTTAGAAGTGTAGTGTTCACTCTGTGAACTGGAGCAGTTGCAACCACAGAAAAACCACATGAGACCAGAAGTAGTGACGCAAGACAAACGCCGGAGTAAAGCCTGGGAAACTGTGTCACTGAAAGTGCAGCAGTGCATCTTACATCCTCCATGAGTCTGTTAGTACCATGTAATGAAACACTTGGATGCCTATTTTCAATAGTCTCAGCAAGTTACAGAGTTTTTTGTTATAAGACAGCAATTCCTTCATTTAAACAGGTCACATCGACAACTAGTACTTTCACTGTACATTATAAAGTACATTATTCTTTATATTATGTACAGGCTAGATTCAGAAATCACTGTGAATCCAATGTGAAACATGCGAGGTTAGATCTAGGAAAACTGGAACATCTGTATGTAAGTGAGCAATGATTATTTGTTTGTCCAAATAAATCCTCTATCTTGCCGACAGAATTATGCAATACTGGACTTTTTATTAAAAGCAGCAGGATGTGAAGGGTAAATGTTAAGATGATGATGAAGTTTTTAGTAAAGTGAAAAGCTTTGATTAAATGACTAGTTGCTTCATAAACACCTTTACAGTTTGTGTATACTTACTACAATGAAACACAGCATTTACTGACATGAGCTAATGGGTAGAATCCAAGAAAGACTCTGTGACAGTTCCCAGAGCAGAGCTATGAGGTGTTTTCTTTGGAAGGCACAAATATCTATGAGTAAACACTGATACTGGCAGAATCTGGAAATACCACAAAAACTAGAAAACAGTGTGTTATCATTTTTGTCGTGCATCTGCCAGTCGCAGGGAGTTTTGGGTGTTTCACAGTTTGGAGGGCACACTTCTTCAAATCCACTTCTTCCCTATAACCTTCCTTGTTTTAGTTTTGTGTTTGAAATTTTGTTGGACAATAAAGTACAAGTTCACAAAGCCTAATGTGTAAGTAAGAAATTTTGCTACCTGAAGGCAGTCACCAGTATTAGCTTCCTCTCCAGTGAGTCTCTTGCCACACATCTCCTGGATAATCCTCCTGGAACTGAATAATACTGAGAACCATCACAACAGTGAGCTGGCTAGCATGCTGGTAGGGAAAAGCAGCAATATGCTGAATAGCTAGCCCCCGGGGATAATGCTTGCCAGTTAGCAGTGATTGTGAATAATTTCAAGATTTTGAATTAAATGCTTACATGTAATACCTTTAGGACATGTGGAGTTTGATGTTGACACTACATATCATGCAAATAGAATAAGTTAGCATTAAAAATGTATGATACAGCCACACCACGAAGATGGTTAGAAAACATGCTATGAGTCAAGAGGGTAAAGGTTTAGGTCAAAAGGTTAAACTTTGATTAATTGGTTTTGTGAAAGTTAACAGCTTCCATTTAGTTGTTCTCAGCAATATATTCATAACATTTCTAGTGCTGGCTGCCATGTCTGCAATGCACAGGCACTCTCTGAGAACTAAACAGTTGAATTCAGATATCAACCAAAAGTTAAATGAGAGAAATAGTTAAGGGTTGGCTAAGCAGTGTCATGAAGCATGGTACTGTTTTGTCAAGATGAACTAATGCCTAATATGTAACCAGTAAATAATGAATCATTGATTGAGTGATTGAAATGATTGATAGGAAAGATCCCATTTATGTTTGAGGCAAAGTGAGCAATAAGTGCAGACTCAAGGGTTACAATGACTGAAACCTTGAATGTTTGTGGCTTGCTGTGATACTCTAGGTATGACACACTGACTAAGCAGGGTCAAATAAGGTTAATGCTACAATCCACAAAATTCACAATTTTTTTTAAAAAATTTAAAAAATGGAAATTGAATCTGTTGCACTGTTTTGTTTTGGGGTTTGTTTGTTTTTGCATGTCATTCTAGTTTTGTACTTTTGTCATTTTAGTACTGTAAACTGTAAGGGTAGTTTTTGTGTCATTGCACAATCTAATAGCTGTATTTCTTAAGTGTAAGCATTAGGAAAATCAAGTGACCAACAAAAGAACCGTGTGTGTGAGGTTTGGTATGAGAGTGTTGTCGTATGCATATCAGCGTGTGAGGGCATGGGCGTGTGTTTGAGAGGCTCAGCGAGTGGGAGAGTCAGGCTCTGCTGGGACTCACAGCTGTTTCATGGTGCTGTTCCAGGAAGCACGGCTGGACTTGTTGGTGTTTACTGGCAGCCAGTTTGTGTGTGTCTGTGTGTGTGTATCTTTGCATCATTTTTTTTCAGACTGGGTGTTGGTCCACTCTTGTTTGGCCACTCATCCTCTCTTTCCCAGCTGCCCTCACACGACTCATCTTCTTTTGAATTTCATTACATTAAACAGCGGCTCAGAGCCATGTTTGTCCAATAGCAACTATCCCAGCAGAATGATGCATTTACTCTGTTGCAGATATTGTCATTGTAGTTTCAGAGTCACATTCTCAATCAAAACCTTATAAATAATTTAAGTTTATAAACTTAATAGTTTCAGAATGGATTTTCAGTGCTTTGATCAAGTATCCATTAACACTGAGGGGTATGAACAAAAGTTTGTATCACAGCATTTTTTAAGATTCTGCCCTGTTTATCAGTCTTATGATTACTGCTACATGAGTGCATTTTCATATCTTTATAGTGGCTTATACTACTATCAGGGCAACTGAAATAATATGGACAGAGAAATGCTATGTAGTTAGCCTGTTTAGAAGTACCTAGTCATTATGGAAACATAATGAGCCTCAAGTAACATGTTATCTTCTCATCACCTCAGTGGCCAAACTGCTCGGCGCCATTCTGATCTGAAACTAAGAGATGATATGATAAAAATCGGACAACAGCTCATAGCAAAATATGTCTTACCTACATGAATTACCGCATCTCCTGTCTCTCTTTTTAAGCCTCCACATTTTTTCTTTGTTTTTGACTGTTCTGTAGTGAAGATGCCTCAGTGTACCTGTTTTACAGACTGTTATGTTCTCTTTCTAAAAAATATTTAACAATGCTATTTATAGGGATGGGAACTGAGAACCGGTTTTTGTAGCAAACCGGTTCAATTCCTTGGAGTTGTTAGTCTGCCAGTCTATTGATCTTGGTTATCAGTCCCACTTTGTTTTGGTGTGTGGGGACTGTGGCTTAGAAGTTTATATTGTTAACTGGTAATTATGAGACAGTTGGGTTCAGATCATTTCTGTGGAGAAATGTGAAAATAATGTAATATAGTGAATTACTTTCTCCTGAGAGTAATTAAGTGATGTGATGCATTACTTTATGAAATATGTTCTATGTAATATGTGTGATACATTATGGCTTTTTGAGAAATGACCCCAGCACTGATCACAACAAAGAGGGGAAATAGCTCCAACATGCACAAAGTTTTGACCACACAGTATGTAATTATTCTGCGTGAATTTAAAGTCTATGATATGCTGCTCAGAGATGGTGGAGACTCTCAAAGCAGAGCAAATGAGAATTGATAAGGAATCAAGTGATAAGTCATATTGGTAATGGAAACCGAATATCATGTGTTGCAGGCAGGATGTAGGACTGAAATGCAGGACTTGGAGACTGAATGATAAACTAAAGGCGGCAGCTTTATTGCTGGAAAAAAAAATCTTAACATGAAATACAGGAAAGCAAAACTAGAAACGCAAACATGAAACTCAAACTAAAAACTGGGAAACTTGAACATTACCACAAACTTAAAATACCACAAACACAGCACAGTGAGGGTGTGAACAAATGTCAACAACATGGGCAAGGAAAACAGAGGGCTTAGATACACACTCTAGTAATCAGGGAACGGGAGACAGGAGGGAAACACAGCTGGGAGAAATCAGACTTAAGAGACACGGACTTTCAAAGTAACACAGGAAACATGCCAGGCAGAGACCTGACACTGAACTTAACCTACACTAAACACAAGGATAATAATAATAATCAGAACAGCACAACTAAGGAATCAGAACCTAAACCATAATACAGAATAATACAAAAACAGAAGAAATAGAAAATGCTGGGTCAAAATGACCCAGAATCGTTACACAGAATCACTAAATTCTTATCAATTCCCATCCCTAGCTATTTAGTAGAGTAATTTAGTGAGTAAAATTATAGTGTTAAAACTTCTAAAACAGTTATAGGAAGATAGGAATATTAAGATGTGTCTTTAGCTTTTTTTTTGTATCAGGTACACATTTAACTAAATGGGCAAAGAGGTACCATGCACTGTACTCCATCGTATTTCACAATTATGCAAAATGAGCCACATAAAAAAGTTGTTTTGCTATCCTCTGAGTGCTCAAAGTATTTGCCCTCTTTCTGATTTCTTATTTTTTGCATATTTGCCAAACTTATACGTTTCAGATCAGCAAACAAATTTTAACCAGAGTAAATGCAAAATGCAGTTTTTAAATGATTATTTCAATTATTAGGGGGGAAAAGCTATGCAAGTGTATTTGGCTTCATGTGCACAAAATAACACAATCAGTTTCAACAGTATTAAAATATGTCCAGTGATCTGAAACATGCAAGTATGACAAATATGCAAAAACTAAGAAATCAGGAAGTGGGCCAAGACTTTTTCACACCACTGTAGGCGAGTATAGATGAATCTGATTAGATTTAGTATCTGAGATGCCGGATGTCAAAGGACTTTACATTTTTCCATGCAATTAAATCGCATATTAAAAAGTATCACATGCATGTGTTTTGTTTTGTTTTTACAATTTCCACTATATATTGATTAAAGAGTAAAAAAAAGGCTCATTTATATCAGTTTCCTTTTTGTTTCTTTGTTTTTTTTTTAATTTGGTTTAAAGTAGCCTCGCTATGACATCTATTAGGAAAAACAGTCTTTATTAAAATTTAAAGTTCTGTGTGCTTTGAGTGCACAGATAGCTGTGATACTGGTCTACTCCCTGCTGTATATGCCGCAGGTGATATATTGAAGACATAAAATCAAAAAACTTGTAACTACAAACTTGTTCTCTTTCCAAGCCTAATTCTACCTACACTATTTCACAGTGACAGAGACTGAGTAAATATTCCACTAAATATATGTCTACACGAAAAGAGCCGTGTATCTATCATGACATTGTAAGTCCCCTCAGTTACGCCTCAGCCCCTTCATGGATCTTGTCACACTCTGAAAGGCCAGAAGAACAGACTAAACATGGTGACATGGTGAGACTGGCCTTTCTCCTCACTAAGCTCAGAGGTGTCTGGGCCAGGTGCAGATGGACTGTGTGTCTGTGCTCTCCTCCAGGTGATGTGGAGGGGAATGTGATAGCTAACAGGACATGATGTCAGTTGGAAATCAGAGTTTCAGTGTGACGGAGGGGTTTACCGTTATGTTGGTTCTCATGGAATGTTGAATGTTTCTCTTCACTTACTGTCCTTATTTTCACTGGGTTTCATGTTAAAAAAGGAATTTCCCCTGAAAACCCTCTGCGTAACACAGCAACCACAAGACTTGAGTGCGTGTGTTTAAGCGCGTGCCTGTGTGTGTGTGTAACTGTTAGCAGTCTTTTATAGGTGGGAATGTTTTCGCATTTTTTTTCTTTAGAGGACCAAATTTCTTTTGGTCGGAAAAATGAGGAACCTCTTTCACAATGAGGAAATTCTTGTGTTCATCGTGTAGTAAGCTCAGACCCAACTGGAAAGGTTTATTGGAAAGGAAAGAAAGGATTCTAATTGACCTAAATGAAGAACATAAAGGATAGGTTTTATCATCCATGATCATTTTATATAACTTGGGCACAAATGATTGCTTCGGGCACAAAGCATCATTTGATTACTTAACCTTCAACATAACCACGAGATTTTGGATGAAAACGTAAAGAAAAAACATTAAAATTTCTTTTTGTAAACATATGTCATCATCGATGTCAGCTGATGCTGTCACTGTTTCTCATATTGCTTTCTTATTCATTACTGTGGTGAGTAGGAACCACAATAGTTCCATATACACTGAAGGCTGAAGCTGTCAATGTCAGGTTGATAATTACGAACAATTATACGCCGCAGGTGTTACACTGTAGCATATTTTTAATTAAATTTGAAATATTATCACTCTCATGTTTGTCTCTTCAGACACAGGTCGTCCAATGTAACAATTATTACATGAGTGCATTTAAGATAATCCGTGTGAATATTTTGGGCATTAAAAATAATTTTTGGAGTCACCCGTTCACACTGACTGAAATTTTGCTGGACAACTTTACGGCACTTATTTTTTCGAACCAAGCTTAAGTTCTACCATTTTTTGGATCCAAATGAACAGATCTGACCAATCAGACCATTGCATTTGGCAAAAACTGCACTTATAGCTCCAAAGGCACACTGGTACTGAATATACAATGATATGGAAAAATGGTAAAATAATACCTGTTGTACCTTGGACACACAGCTATATGGAAGCCCATTTCCCCCACTAAAAACAAAAAACAAAGCGTCCTTTCTCATAATTTTTAGTTATTTTCTCAAAATTTCGAGAAAAGTAACTCGAAATTTTGACTTATTAACTCAAAATTTTGAGAACCGTAACTAGAAATTTCGAGTTAGTGCTGCCAATCAGTTATCTACGTGAATGATATCATTTCCTTGTTACTCGCAAGCTGAAGCCCTCAGCTACAGCTAAGCTAACAGTATTACAGCCAGTCATGAATGCACAAATTGCTGAGTATTTTCAGTGTGACTTCACAAATGATGAAATCCTTGTGTTATTAGCTGAATCACATGGCGTTACTATCAGCAAACGTACTCCCGAAAGCTCCAATTTGTTGCAATCCGGTTGTGAGTGCGCATTCCTCTGCACCACGTCCTTCCGGGTGACAAGAAAATGACGTTATTCGTGTAGATTACTGATTGGCAGAGCTAACTCGAAATTTCGAGTTATGGATACTTTTTTTTTTTTTTTGTGGTGGAAACGGGCTTCTATACAGTTAAACGCTGCTCCAGGTCTGAAGTTATTTCTCTACCTCCTCAGATGTTGTCCCAACTCTGCCAACGTCTCCATTCTCCTTGCTGCTGCCTTCTCTTTACAACTGGATGAACCCAGAATCAACAGCAACATCTTCTTTCATCTTGCTATTTACAAAGCTGAAAGAAGAAACTGCAGATCTCACCTTTTTATGTAGTTAACGTACTTTCAACTCTAAAACAGCAGCAGTTTTTGGATTAATGAAACGGAACAACGGAACAGATCTTGATCATCCTGCTACATAGTGTGAATGCTCCCGTAACAGGAGCCCTGAAAGTAAAATCAGTTTCTGATTTGACTGCACTGTGGACTGTACACACTAAAAATCAGAAACAGGCATACGGCACAACATGAATGTCAAAGCAAAGTCATGTTTATGTGACAGAGCAATAAAAAAAAACATTTTCAAATAATGCAAATAATCATGATCTAAATATTTATCAAAATATTCATGTTAATCATTTCGGCCAGAATCAAGCAGCCCTACCCAAGAGACGTTTTTCTGGCCAAGTCACGTCTAATCACCACAGGAATCTCTTAGGAATCTCAAGACTCACAGAATTCCTGTAAAATGTATTACACAGAAAGAAAAACAGATACTGAAAGAGATACCTACACCTATAGAAAGGTTGCTGTAGAGACTATTGAAAATTAACCAAATATTAAATAGAAATAGAAACAACTTTATGGTGAAAACCTCAGAAGAGCTGACAGGATTTAAATGTCCACCCGATAACTTTCTGTGTTTGTCACTGCAACGGAGCCTTTTGCATAACATATATCCATTTGATATATTGTTCACATTAAATTGTTGATAGGTCCTGCTGTTCTGTTTAAAATACAATTGTGTGTGTTTATGTATGTGTACATATGAGGGGGTGGGTAAGGGGGTCTATGAGATAGAGATTACATCAAGATAAGAGCAGTCAAAATGGCCTCGGGACTACTGCATGGACATCAGCGAGAGGAGCAAGAGGAAATGGGTCCAGAGGCCAGCTTCAGCTGTGTATATATTTTGCAGGGATCTGAAAGTGGCCGTGTACCCATCCTCCCCTGCCTCCCACCACCCGCTCCTTCATTCCCTCCCTCCCTCCTCCGCTTTGTTGGCCAGCGCCACTCCATGCGTCTCAGGGCAGATTTCTCCCACAGTTGGGAGTGCTGGGTTGTGTGGCGGCCTGTTTATACTGGAGCGTGGACTTCCTAGTGGCAGCCTGCACCTATCTAAACATCCCCCCGGCCGCTGCTCCGTGTTCCCGGCCTCGCACAGCCTCCGCCCCACCTCCTCCTCCACCACCCGCTCATCCCCACCCGGCTCACTCTGCTCTCTCTCACACCCTCTTTCCTCCTTCTTTATCACTCCTTCACTGTGGGTCCTCTCATTATCCCATCTTGCTGTACCTCTTTAGATTTTTCTCTCTAATCACGTCTTTCCCTTTCTCATGTTCTTTTAGCTTACGTCTGTCTTCTTCTGACCGGATTTCTTCTTCTTCTTGTTCCTTATTTTTTTCTTTTTTTAATGGTTTGGTTTGGTCTTATAGTTCATGCTGTTAAAGAGCTGTAGAGGAGAAAAAAGTATGCGAAACTGGATCGAGAAAGAATTCTCGAAAGTACGCTTACTTCAAAATTAGAAGACTATTATTTTAAAACTTTAAAATGTATTTACTTGTTGTATATGTTGCTAACTATCCATGATTCATGCTTTTTTTCAACAGTTTTTATTTTTATTTATCTCTTGATATGTCTTTTTTTTTATCTTGATTGCACAAAACTGATTAGGCATCCTCAGAGTGGTGACATGCACATGATGCATCTTACATTAATATGTTAGAGAAAGATAAGATCCGTCACTTTGATAAAAAGCCTTAGAAACAAACTACAGCTGAGACTAAATGTCGATACATTTTGATTTCCATAATAAGCCAAAATTGAATATACTGAAACATGGTTACAGTGCCATGTGGAAGTAATCCCTGAAGTTACACCCACAGTTGTTCAGTCTCTTTGTTTAGCATAGTTTCAGAAATCACCTGTTATAATAACATTTCTATTAAAGCATAGCAAGAGGACATTCTGGACATGCATGTACCTGTGTGAACAGGAAGCAAAGCAGTGATGGAGCTCTTAAACACCGGAATGCTAGGTATTAAAGGTTAAACATTTTAAAGTCTCTCCTTTACAAAACAAGACCCTTTTCGGGGCTCTTGAAATCTGTTTGATTTAACTACCCTTGACCTGCACTCACTTATGTATACATACACATGTACAATTCCTTTTTCAACTGCTCCCTTTAGAGGTCGCCACAGAGATGGAAACTTGGGCCTTCACCTCACCCTGTCCCTTACATCTTCTTCTGTCACACCAACTCTCTGCATGTTCTCCTTCATTACATCTATTAATCTACTCTGTGGTCTTCCTCTTTTTTTCCTGCCTGGCAGCCCCGTTTTCAACATTTGACTTTCACGCCAAACCGTTCAACCTACTATAACCATTTCTAATCCTGTTCCTCCTCATGATTCCTAGTGAAAATCTCAACAACTTCAACTCTGTGACCTCAGATTCCGCCTTCCTTCTTTTTGTTAGTGTCATTGCCACCAGGTATATATACACACAATGATAAGTGACCAAAAAGATGAAAATCACAGAATGGGCTCCTGTCAGTGCTTGTAGGTCAGGTGCGCAGTGGTCTGTATAATTAGGCATCCTGAATAATTGATGTAATGTAGCTTGTTTAATTATATTGATAAGATAAAAAAATTATATTGAGCCATCCTTTGGACCGATGACAGTTGGCTGACTGCAACACTGTTGACCACTGGACAATTGCCCGGTATGCCAGATTGCCAGTCCAGCCTTGTCTGGAGCCAATCCCAGCTGCTTGGACTAGAGCAGGGGTGTCAAACTCAAATACACAGTTGGCCAAAATTCAAAACTGGAACAAAGTCGTGGGCTAACATTAATATTTATTGAAATATATTTATTCCTCCAGATATAAGAATGAATCTTTTCTTATGGACTCAAACACGTTTTGCTGAAAAACTGAATATGGAACAAGCAAAGCTTAATACTAAACAATATATATATTAGCTGTATAATACCAGCAGGCCAGCTCTAATAGTAATTTGGTATGGCTTCGCGGGCCAAATGTAATTAGGCTGGGGGCCTGTGAGTTTGACACCTATGGACTAGAGGATGGGTACACCCTGGAAAGGTCTGTTGCAGAGTGAAGGTAGTTGAGTCATACTCTGACGGTTCACCTGAGCACAGTGGTCTCAATAATCATGAAATTTGAAGACATTGTGACCTTTTTGGAACTGACTTTGCAGCTAAACTGCATAAGTGATCAAGCAGTGATAAAATAAGTAACAAAGAACCTAGTGGTAACTCTAATACAGTTTCAAGAATCTTCTGCAGAGATGGTACCGTTCATCACCCAGTTAATGCAGTTTATGGTAAAACATGGTGGTCGTTGCACTGTGGCATATGAAAAAACAACCAATGCAGTCAAATACAGAAATCCTTGAAAGAACAAAATCATCCAATACTAGCACCAGTTTCAGTCACAAAACATATAGAGAGATCAGTGGTGATGTGACGGTACAAACTTTTGACTGCCCGTAACTCACTCAAATCAAAGCCCATGTAACATCTGTGAACAAACCTTAGGATGGCCATTTATGGGCCCTTCAGATCCATTTTGAGTTTGAAATGTTCTACAAGGAAGAATAGGTGACCTATAAATCTAAGTTTGCATACAAAGACTCACCCAAGAATACTGTAATCTCTGCAAAGGCTAAAATTTTATTAATGTAAAATCCAAATAACAAGCAAGAAGGTGTGCAAAATATGAAGGGGACTCAATAGTTTTGTAGTCCACTGATTAAATGAAACAGTGTGTTCAAAACTGAAAAGTCAGGTTAACACAGACATCACACAGATCCAGGTCTGCCATTTGTTTTGTTTTGTCTTTTTGTTTTTGGCCAAAACATGTTGATATTCAAAGACGACACTGTTGCCAGCACCAGTGCAAAGCAAAAAAAAACAACCCTCCTCTCACACAGAGAGGGGAGGGAGCTGTGCAAATATATAAAAAATTAAACTAAAAAGAATAGCAGTCCTTTGGAAATTCTGCCGTGTAAAGTTGTTGTGGGTTTTTTAGCCCATGTTGGTGGGCCTGTACAGATCAATGTGCATCAGTGTGGATCATCCAGTTACTGGCAACTGCAATAGAACAAAAGTTCGAATGTACTCATTGAGCTAGGGTTGCACAAAATTCATGCATGTCAAGAAAACACACACAGCTCTGATAAAAGTGTGTCCTCTTTTACAGCTTGTAATTTTTGTGCATTGATTACAACAGTTTTTACAGAATCACTTACCCTTTCACATGCAGACACATCCACGCATGTCAGACATATAGCACACCTCCCTTTGTTTGTTTATTTGTATGATTTTCAGCTCCTGTCCAAAAGAGCACCAGCAGGATATCTGGTGTAACACAATAGCAGGGTCTGTTCCCCGGGGAGCGCTCTGTGCTCTGTGCTGTAAGGCCACTGGTACATCAAGTTTAGCATTGTCGCTTTTTTTTTTTTTTTAAAAAAGCATTGTCGCTTTTGTCCAGGGAACAGCACACTCTTTGCAACACAAGCCTTCAGGCAAGTTGAGAATGCTACATCATAACGTGTTTAGGTCTGTAGAAAACTGGTTTCTTTCCCACCTTCTGCACTGGCCAGCCCTTATCTCAGTCATGGTTTTACACTGCTGAAGAATGAGCTCTCTCATGGGATCCCTTCAGCTCAGTTTGGGCTGCTTGGTTGATGTGAGCGGTGGTGATTGAATGATTTGTTCTGGTGTAGTCACTCCGAGATGAAGTATGTTGGACAAGCAATGCTGTGAAGTCTCGCGGGAAATGCATGAATGTTCATGCTCACCCTGGGTGAAGAATGTGTGTTTAAAGTGTGGGTGAAGTTGGGAGTGTGAAGTATGAAGGTCCAGTGAGAGTATGGCCAGAGAAAGCTCCAGTGAAAGCGTGCCCTTGCTGACAGATGAATTGCTCTAATTAGAAATACATAACATCCTGCCACATGGCCGCCTTATCCCCAGCACACTTCCTGCTCTGGACCAAGCTGACGACAGCCAGCTCCACTCCTTCCGTCACTCCAAGCGAGGGAACAAATCAACGAACGACTGTGGGTGTCTCTTCCAGCACATACCCCAAGCACCAGTCTTATCTGTCAGTCCCCCCCTCTCTTTTTTTGGACCTTAAGTCAGCACATGTATCTCTGTGTGTGTGTGCGTGTGTGTGTATTTGTCTGTTGCATGCATGCGCCTTCCCAGCCTTTTGTGTCTGGGGTCTTGCTCAGCTGGCTGGCTCCCTGTCTCTATCACTTCCTCTGTTTTTGCCACTCTCAATCACAGCACCGCTCTATCCCTCTGCCCTCTCCCCATTCCTTCCTCCCTCTTCATTCTCCTTCTCCCAGGTGTCTGGATGAGGGGTATGAGTTGAAGGAGTCCAGAAACCGGCACAGGGAATACAGATGATAATAAAGGTTGCAAACCTGGCTCATCTGTATGGGTGTTCTTGCTTTGGCAGGAGCACTTGGTGCCATCTCAGTGGGTACACAGCAGGCCAGGAGACAATCTGCTGTGCACATTAAGCAAGATATAACAGAGATCATTGACTCATCATAAACATTAAACAAAGATTAATGGTTCTGCCAAATCAAAGGAGCTTGCAAAGAAAAGCGTCTGGACTTCTTTAAGTTGCTTGAAGACGTTTCACCTCTCATCCGAGAAGCTTCTTCAGTTCTAAGGTCAAATGGTGGAGAGTCCCAGACATAAACCTAGTGGGAGTGACCCCCCACAGAGGGACAAAAGGACCCCCTGATGATCCTCTAATCGCCTGAGCCAAGGTGTGAAACTGGGTGTGGGTCCCAATCAGCCAGAGTTTCGGGTGTGTTCATTGTGAAACCTGGCCCCACCTTATCATGCGAATTCCTGAGGTCAGATTGCCCAGGATGTGAGTGGGCGTTAAGGCGTCTGGGAAGGGATCTCAAAACTGGATTATAGATGGCAGAGAGTTGGTGTCGTAAACCCCCGCCTCTGTTCAAAGATGGTCGCTCACAGTGGACATAGATGGCTTCTTTCACTCCTCTTTCAAACCATCTGTCCTCTCTGTCCAAAATGTGAACATTGGCATCCTCGAAAGAGTGTCCTTTATCCTTCAGATGCAGATGGACTGCTGAGTTTTGTCCTGTGGAGGTGGCTCTTCTGTGTTGTGCCATGCGCTTGTGAAGTGGCTGTTTGGTCTTTCCAATGTAGAGGTCTGGGCATTCCTCGCTGCACTGTACAGCATACACCACGTTGTTAAGTTTGTGTTTTGGCGTTTTGTCTTTCGGGTGAACCAGTTTCTGTCTGAGTGTGTTGCTGGGTCTGAAATACACTGGGATGTCATGCTTGGAGAAAACTCTCCTGAGTTTTTCTGATACACTGGCTACATAGGGGATGACAATGTTGTTGCGTCTGTCCTTCTTATCCTCCCTCGCTGGTGTCTGGTCTTCTTTTCTGTGCCTCTTTGCTGACTTTAAGAATGCCCATTTAGGATAGCCGCACGTTTTGAGTGCTTCCTTTACATGTGTGTGTTCTGCCAAATCCTTCTAAAGTAAGTCGAGACAAATGGTGTTCATGACATGATGCAAGTAGGTAAGCTCATACAGGCTCATTGGCAGCTGTAACCTGCCAAATCAAGTTTGCACATGCCTGTAACCTTAAGATTCATACATTATTCCTCCACCTCAATTCTATATTTTATTGATAGTGTAGTGAAAACCATGGTGGAGGTGTAACAGTTAAAGCTGATATTTTGCATCTAAAAGACACTCACTTGGAGACGGCATGTGTAGCCATGTTTGAACACATTTGAATGCAAATTTAGTATATGAAACATAATTTATTGGCTTTCAATCTACATTCAGAGAAGCAACAGATATAAAAGAGTTAAATAAGCATAAGTAATTCTGTTACTGTTAGACTTCTGCCTATTTGCCTCCCTTTCAAAACTTTAGTCAAACAACGTTTTATCTCCAAAACATCTTCTGCAAAAAAAAAAACAGGAAAAGAAAATAACAAACTACACATAAGCATGTGTAAGGAAATGCAAACTAAATACGTTTTCCAAATAAGTCATACTTGTTCAATGGTGTTTAGAGCTCAGTGCTCAGCTGGCTCTGGAGTAAGGTTTACAATGTTTATTAGGCTGTTCAGCAAATTCTTGTGTCCTGTAAATATAGACTCAGTCATCTTAGAGGAAGAAAAGGCTAGTTTAAAAGTTTCCAAAGGATGGAAGTAATCACTGAGAATGGTATTGTATTTGTTGGCATTTGCTGTGCCCTCTGAGGGAAAGATTAGACCAAAACCAGAGAAGGAAAATGCACCCCACCTGTTTCCAATATACCTTTTATCCTTCATTTCAGGCTGGCACTTTGGATATTCCACAGTATAGCTGGCTTAGAATCTTTAAAAGTGTCATTATATATTATTTTGTTTTGATTGAACTGATCCAATTTCAAAATACACACAAACGCACACACACTGATGTAAAATACAGTGCCAGACATGCACATTTGCTAAGATGTTCAAGGCTCTGTGGTCAAACACTCACACAATGTTGTGGTGTACAATTCGCTATGGTCTAAGCAGGCTGGACCACTACTATGGTTTTTAATCCTTTTGTATTTTTAGTGACCCTACTTTCACACTGGCAAACACACAACAGTTCATGCATCTAAACACACACAAACACAACTTCAGTGCCTGTGGCCAAACACACGCACACACACACCAGCAGACGTGTACTTCTGGCTTCATGTTTAAAGTATGCATCTTTTTCTGTATGTGTGTGTGTGTGTTTGTGTGTGTCAAGGAAAGTAAGAGGAGGGGTGAAACAGGCAACAGAGAAGGGAGAATTGGGACAAGAGAGAATCGGAGAAAGAGGGAGAGAGAGTTGAGCCACAGAACAACGCTGCTGCGAGCAGCTGTGGCACTCCCAGATTTCCCCCTGATTGCTTTCAGCTGGTACTTGAACCCTGGGCCTTTTGGGTTTTGGAGGCCAGCCCAGACCCCACAATCCCCCCAGCGCCCCATCCAGCTGCCTGACCCCTCCCTGACCCCGCATCGAGGATAGGAAAATACGAACCGTGCCAAGCCAGAGAGACTCTTTTATTTTGCCTGCTGGCATGCTGCCGGTGACCAGGGCTTACATAATGGGAAACATAGCAGGACCCAGGAGAAACAGCCCCTGCCCCCATTTTTCTTTTTCCTTACCAATCGATCCTCCCCTTTCTCCCCCATCTTCCTTCTCCTCTTCTTCATTTCTTTTCCCACTCTAGTCCCCTCTCACCCCCACTTTCTCCATCCTCTTCCTTCCCCTGTGCACTCTGCCTCCCCTCCTGTTTGTGATATATCTTTTTGGGCCCACTCGCCTGGGCACATTTATTACAGACAGCCTCGACACAATCCTGAAGCCGAGCCACCAGCAACACAACAGCACCGCGCGCACACACTGACACGCCGAAAAGCACAAGTGCACACACGTGTGGGCGTGTGTTTGCATACTCTGAAGCATTTACAGCTTGTGCTTGCTTATGTAGAAAACTTTAATGGAAGACTTTGCATGTGGCGATAAAAGGTTACTTCTGCACGACTATACCACTGATATGTTTTGCATATAAAAGGGGTTTTTCCGGCATTATGTGACGTCTTTCTTTTTTCTTGCACTTAAAAGCAAAATCTCATGAACTATGTTTAAATGGCAATAAAGCCTCGAAAATTAAATTATGAGTGAGTAGTTTTATTCTATTTTGGAAATTAACAAAATGTTCTCAAGGTTTTATTGCTAAAGGACAGGGAAACACATATCACATGTAGGAAGTCATAACTGAATGTTTACTATTCCTTGACTTTACACTTACATAGGTACAATTCCTATATAGCCATGCTTAAATCATAGAAAAGTAAATAAGTAAATAAGAGCATTTTGTATATTCCTGCTTGTTTGGAGGTTTTGTTTTTTTGTCTGTAAAAACCTTGTCAAACATCTGAACTGCCAACCTTTCCACTCATGTTAGCCTTTGAGTTTGATAGACTCCACTGGGAGCCAATTTAGAGGTGATCATAAGCCAATTAGTTGACTTCACCAAACCACAGTGCTCCAGTTTAGTGAGGTCTAGAATAACTCGCCACAGCTGAAGCAGACACCACAAAAATAGGTGGTCTGTGTCTGCGTTATAAAATCCCCAAAACAAGAGTATAGGGACTATTAGTTCTATTTCAGTTCTGATCACGGTTGATTGAGAACCATTACAGCACAGATGGTTGAAACTATGTAATGGCAAGTGTATTTGAAGGAGGAGAGTACTTTTACTAAAAGGATACATTTAAGATTTATTACTACAGGTATATTATTATCATTATGCAATGTTTTTCTAATTTCTTGTTGCCATTTTGTTTCACTGTGGTGTTCATGTTCAACTTATTTCTTGTTCTTGTTAAAAAGTCTTCATCTCAACAATATATAGTCAGCTATATATTTTTCCCACCAAGTCGACATATAGGTTGCAACATGTTTTCAACAACTGTAAAGTACTATACAAGGGAATGAATGGATCTGTTATCTTCCTACGTATACCTAGTTGACAAGTTACACTTTTACAACTTACATGTACTTGAAATGAATGTTGGTGCTGTTGGTCTTTCAAGAATTTCTTTTGACTGGTCTTTTCATGACGTTTATTGATACAGAACACATACTTTTATAAAATAAAAACAAGTCAAGAATAAACTCGAGATCAAAATGATGCATGCAGGGTCCAAAATGTAGATACGCCCACTTCATTATTAAATCATGCCTTCAGAAAGTTCCAAAATGTCTTTTAACTTGTCAGAGCCAATGACTCGTAACTACCTATTAGTGATCATTACTGACTGCATCTGGTAGTTTCTCTGTGCCAACATAAAAATGGTTTGTTTGGCAGCACTCTTTGGATTGACCAATACACTGTACAATGGAAAAATCCAAGTAGCTCAATGCAGATCTTTGAAAGAGATTGTACATTGCACAAGTTATTGAGGAGCTCAAGAGTTTACCAAGGTCTGGAGAGGACCTATACTCTCACCTGCATGGAGGTGGTCCTGACAGTCAGAAGCAAGCAAGAAACAAATACCTAAGGCAAAGGCTTGTCATGAACTGGATGCTGCTAGAACATCAGTGTTGCTGTGTATTTTCAAGCAAGTTTCACATTTCAGTGAACTAAGAAGCTCCCATCCAATAAAGGAGTACCTACTTTAAAATCGACATATTGGATTTTGAATATTTGCAGCCAACCGCAAAGAGAAGAGATAAAGATGGACGAGGCAGAATATCTTGTAATTCTTCAGCGTGGCCCAAAACAATCAGCTGCACACATGAAATATGGATACAACTGGGACCAATATTACCTGGACATTTGTGTCCATGATGAGTAGATTTAAAGTTTCAAGCTTAAATATAGCCAGCTACAGTTGGCTACAGCCAGAATCATAAACAATGGAACAACATCAGAATAACTCAATCAGTTAATGAATCACTTAATGTACAGTATCTGAGATGAAGTTTGCAAATTATCTAGAATCAAACTACCAAGACACACAAGCAGTCAGCTGAGCGTGTTTTAAAAGCTAAATATCTAACCAGATTAGCAGCAAATGTTTATTTGGAGGTCAGGTATCTTGTCTTTGCTTTATTCAGCAAAAATACTGCCATTTAAGTAATAATTATGTTATTTTAAACCAATGTTAATTACAAATAGTAAGTAAAACTTGTATGAGCATATGATTTGTATTTTTACCTACTGGACTTTTAAGTCATGTTGCAAGATCTAAAAGAATATTGTACATTTTTTACACGATTCTATATGAAAGAACATTTTTTTGCATTCACCAGCCAGCTGGAACTTTCTGCATTAAGCTTGCATGTTCGCCATATGCCCTGTTTCATCTGGGTTCTCTGTCTTCCTCCCACAATCCAGTCTAACATGCATGTTAGGGCAGTTGATAATTCTAAATGGCCCATAAGTCTGTCTCTCTGTGTCAGCTTGCTGATAGACTGGTAACCTGACCAGGCTGTACATGACATAGGATGGATTGATAGATGGATGGAGATGAAGAAGAACACAGCCAGGTGAAAAATGAACTGATCCTACTAAAAAGTGTCTATATTGCATATTAATATATATATATATATATATATATATATATATATATATATATATATATATATATATATATATATATATACATGTATATGAGACACTTTCATTACAGGAGGCTGTGAATGCTAATATAGTGTGATAATCCATATCCTCCTGCTGCAATAAATACATGTGCACAAAGAAAACAAATGCAAAATCAACTGTATCTGTTCCAAAAACAAACCTATTTTCTTTGTCATTGGCATTATATCCTGCATAGAAAACAACATCAGTAATACCATGAAATGTAATAAAAAAGGATTAATTTTAATAATAAGATTGTATTTTAATTCTCAGTAAATACATGATTATACTAACAAAAAGCCTTTCTTTCCATCACACTCCAGTTCTTCCTTTTGCTCCTTTTCTCCTTCACCTCCTTGTCACCCGCCTCACCCCGTTATTCCCTTTCACATCTTTTTCTCTCCTTATGTCTCTCACTTGTTACAACAATTCTTATTCCTAGGAAGGTCTCAAAAGAGCAGAATAAGATTAAGTCATGGACGGGTGTTGAGGGAAAACTCTGACCTCTTCTCCTCCCTTTTGCTCTGTCTTTCATTTTTCAGTCTCTCTTTCTTGGCTCTTTTCTCCCCTCAGCGCTCTTTTATTCTCGCTCTCCCATGTACCCCCAGCCTTCCAGATTGTAATAATAGTAATAATGATAATAATGGTGATGGGCCTGGTGACGGTGATGTAAAGAAACATAATATAAGAATAACAAACACTCTCTAACCAGTGACCATCATTTGACCTCTGTGGATGTGTACCTACGTATGCACACAGTCTCTCTTGAGCTTCTGAAACAGATACAGATTTGTGTGTCTGTGTCTGTGTGAGAGAAATGTGAAAGGAAGAAGAGATACAGAAAGACAGTGAGAGAGAGTAAGTTTGCTGGCATGCTGTATATACGGTCACTTCCTCTCCAGTTTAAACAGAGCAGGCTGTGCTGGCAACCTCCGCTCCCGACTCCAAATGGTTTGCATCATGTTTAACCCCCCCCACCATCACCACCCCTCCTTCTCTCCCTCTTTCTTTTTCCCTCTCTTCCTTTCTCTATAAATCATGAAAATCTCAAACTTTATGTGTTCGAAAAAAAATGACACCCCTTTGCTTTCTCCCTGCAGAAGGGCATAAGAAAAAGCTATAAAATAGTTCTAGGATCTCTTTCCACATCAAACACCCCTCTTCTCCTCTTACTTCCCTCCAGCCCCCCGGCCCTCAACCAGCTTTTTGTCGCCCTGTAATAACCTTGGTCATAGTGCTCTTGTATCTGGCTGGGTAGACTTCCCTTCTCAAGAAGCAACATGTTTCCAGTGAAACGCTGCACAAGGCCTCAGGAGGCAGATAATCATCAAAAGTTCTACATTGTACCCTCCTTTTTGTGAAACATCTCATGTGGTGAATGGAATAGACTGTCCAGCTCTGCAACACCAAAAGGCCCGGGAGACCATGGAAGACTATAAAAGATGATGATCACAGAATTCTTTCCTTGGTTAAGAAACACCCTTTCACAGCATCTAGTGAATTTTATTATTTTCACATCTAGTGAAGAACACTCTCGAGGAGAAAGGGGCATTATTGTCAAAGTCTACAATCAAGAGGCAGCATGGTGGCACGGTGGTTAGCACTGTTGCCGCACAGCAAGAAGGTCCTGAGTTCAATTCTACCATCAGGCCGGGGTCTTTCTGTGTGGAGTTTGCATGTTCTCCCCGTGTTTGCGTGGGTTCCCTCCAGGTACTCCGGCTTCCTCCCACCGTCCAAAGACATGCAGCTTGTGGGGATAGGTTAATTGGATAATCCAAATTGCCACTAGGTGTGAATGTGCGAGTGAATGTGAGTGCAAATGGTTGTCTGTCTCTGTGTGTTGGCCCTGCGACAGACTGGCAACCTGTCCAGGGTGTACCCCGCCTCTCGCCCTAAGACAGCTGGGATAGGCTCCAGCGCTCCCCTCAACCCTGAAAAGGATAAGCGGAAGCGAATGGATGGATGGATACAATCAAGAGGCACATTCATGACCGTGACTACTTCATGACTACTGTAACTGTGGGTTTACAGCATTGTGGAAAACACTGGTTACTCGTAAGAACTCGCTGGTCATATTAGACTTTGTCAGAACATATCCGAAGAAGCCTGCTCCATTCTGGAGAAAAAGCAAAGTCTTTTGCTAGATGAAAAATTGTGAAAATGAAATGAAAATTAATAGCTCACTACATTATCTCTCAAATAAGGTCTCAAATAAGGCAGTGTTGAGATCGACTGAAGCAACTGAAGATGGCTGCAGTAAAGGCTGGGTAGAGCATCTTACGGGAGGAAGCACAGTATTTGGTAATGTCCATGAACTCAGGACAAGCAGTCAGACAGACACATGGGGCAGTGACACCCTTAGGAATATGAATACGCAAAGAAGTTTGATGAACTTTTGTTGCTGAGAATATTCTCGCTGATGAGAACATAAATGAACATTGTTTATGTATTACAATGCATATACATAAGTGTTGTACTGCAGCAAACAATTGTGTCCAAATAAGGTAAGAACACAACTCGAACACAGCTGCTGCAGCCTGCATGTTTGCAGGATAGTATCTGGGATGTGCAATTAACCTGTTCAATTACTAACCATGCTGAAAATAAGTACATTTTTTACCATTTCTGCATTACTACAGCAAAGGGACCATCGGTAATGAGCTAAAAAAAAATAACCGAGAGAGATTTTCTGTAAGTGTTAAGGTGTTTTAAGGTGCAACTCCATAATATAGCTGTCATTTGCAGAGAGGATAAAAGGTCCTTATTTCCATTTATGTATAAATTCTTTGTAATAACCAAAGCTGAGAAAGCCAAAAACTTGTGGTTATGTATGTACGGGGCTATGTGTGGCAACAGGTGTTCCTCAGTGAAATAGTTCAGATTGTATCTATTGTGTGAATTGATGTGTTACTTCACTTTTAAATAATTCATCGTGTATTTACATTAAGTCATTTAGATATGACTAATGTTTTGTTTTGTATGCTGCACACATTTCTCCGCTTGAGCTGGCACCAGCGAGGTCATTAAGCTTGGCTGTCCCTGCGCAGACCCCGTTCTGTCTTTAGTCATAAAAGGGATCTCTCAAAGCCTGAGGACACTGTAAATCAGCCAAGATATTTTGAGTATTGCTCCAGCCTGCTGGCTGGCACACACACACATTAATGCAGAGACACACTCATAAGCAGAAAGATATATTCACAGAGTCAAAGCACATCAATACACAGAGAATTGTCTACATGGGTGGGCACACATTACTGTCAGCTCCAGTAGTGGAGCTTATAAAACAGGCCCTCAGTGCTGCAGATGAAGAGAAAGAGAGGCAATGTGGGGACAACCATCATTAAAGTAATAGACACACGCCTTAGGCTTTGGCTTTCTGCTCTGTCTGAGAAGATCATATTAAACATCTCACCTCTTGATAAGAATGTTTATCAAAAGCTTTAAGTGTTTCTACAGAGCCCACATTTATGCTCAGAACTCACTGTAACACCCTTTTGCAGCCCCTTTCAAACCATTGGAACATTACAAATACCTTGTTCTCAAAAAAAAAATTATTCATTTGGAATTGATTCACATTGACAAATTAGTAGGGGATTTACCATTGCACCTTCTGCTATTTCTGAAGAGAGGAGGAAGCTGTGCTCATTTCCATTTCAAATAGGTGCATTGCCCTACAGCTGAATCTTCATTAATTGGACATGTTCCTCATGCAATAAACTGGACGCAGATCAAAACAAGTCTTTGATTAACGTTATCCAGGACCTCAGCTACTGAGGGCCAAAGAAACCACAGACCAAAAGTTGAGACCAGGTGTGAGAGATAAAAGATTTGTGTGTGTGTGTGTGTGTGTGTGTGTGTGTGTGTGTGTGTGTGTGTGTGTGTGTGTGTGTGTGTGTGTGTGTGTGTATGCATGCGTGTAATCTCAACAACACAGATTGCTGTTGTGAAAGACTAATGTTACCAAAAAAAGGTCAGAAAGTAATGTCATTACTAATTGATGATATAACATGAGCACAAAAATGAAACCCTCAGATGTTTTCAGAATGACATTTCACTGGGTTGTTTTTGCAATAAAAGATTGCAAACAAGTTGTTATGTTGAAATCCAGGAGAGACAAGCTTCCAATCAAGAGCAGCTGAGAGTTTGTGCACTTTTTATGAAGAAGCACGTGCCAATCATTCATCAAGAAGTGACTCCAAAAACATTTGCATGTGCTATCAGTTTTTTTGTTACTGCAACTTTAGATATGTCACCAAAGAAAAAGAGAAACACCCCTTCAGTAACACCAAGGAGCACCTTCAGTAAACATGCTAATATATTAGCTTGGCTGTGTACACCTCCTGAAAGAACACAGTTAATGAACACAGATGCTTGTCATTGTTTAAAATAATTTTTACTATATTAAATTTTTTTATCATTTAACGAAGATTTCACTTTTCTTCCCACCTTCTCTCTTTAATGGTATTCAATATTCTCTGTGACATGTCGGGGTAACATGTTGATGCAGTCAGATATATTAAGATGACTGACTTTCACTTAGATGTGCAGACTGGTGGAATGTGGAAGCATTTTCAGAAAAAGCAACTGACTGAAATTCGGAGCACAAAAATGAAACACAGAACATGCAAAACAGACACACACCTCTGCCTACGTCTTAGCACAGTCATAATGCAAACTGTGCTGCAGTCCGGGCCTGTTTTGTGTATCGCTTGTGGTAGCACTGCGGTGACAGCTGTCTTAGGACAATTATACCCTTGCTATATTCGAGTCAATTGACAGTCGTGCTTTAATTAGCCAAATTAAATAGGAGTCTGTGTTCACTTCGCTCATGGCTCCTTACTGATAATTAAAGATGATGTGTCCAGAAACCACATGCATAAGCCTACTGCATGGCTGACTAAAAATAATAGTACCATGTGCCATTATTTTACAGTGAGAGATTTAAGTAGCTTTCGTGGCAGTAAATACTGCAGTGGTGGCTGGGTGAAAGAGTTAGTCTGCTAAGTGTGTTTGGTGTTCAAACACACATACACTACCTCTCGTCTGAGGTTTTCTCTTAAGTGATTTAAACCAAAAGGCCATCAATAGTATCAATGTTTCTATCTAAACTTGTAACAAGCTTCAAGTTTACACCAAGCCACCTCCTTGAAGTAATAGAAAGCAGCTGACCTGAAACCTCAGAATGATGCAGGTTACAGCCGTGTGCTCTGACTAATGACCTCTTGTTTTCATAGCAAGCTTAGTGCCTGGGTGTTACATGTGGCCTCAATAGAACACGTCTGTACACACACAAACACCGAGTCAGATGAAAGAAATCTCACTTACATTTAACACCAATCGGTGTTTGGAAAGTGCTAAATGTGACATAGTCAGTCATTTGACGATGATGCACCATTTACGGTCATTGCCATTTTTAGGTGCAGCATCCTGTGCCTTGCTTAGCTGATATGCTCATGATAAAATCATGAAACATAGGTTTCTTTAAAAGCCATCCCACATCTATGTCATCAGTTATGAGTTTCACACTTTTCTCCCTTTTAAGTGGGTAGTTACTGCATGCTGAACATGCATTATCTTCTAAATCATTTTTTTCTACAGATGTATCAGTTGATCTGGGCTCACTGTTTTCGGTTTGATAATGTGTAGTTTCCAACCCCAAACAGTGTAATGAAATAAACTTTTTTTTACTTTATCAGCAACATTAGCACTCATCTCATCACTCTAATCTTCAGAGTGAAAGAAACAGCTTGGTGGATAACCAAAAATATCAATGTCAAGGTAGCGCTAGAGGACGTCGGGTGATCATCCATATAGGTTTCATCTCCTTGCCAGTCTGCTAGATACTGAATCCTGAGTTGCTCCCTAAGTGTTTATCAGAGTGTGAATGATGCAAAAAAGTGCCTGTGTAAATGAGACAAACTACTCACTGCTTTGAGTATTAGTATAGTCAACTGCCCACCAGTTCAACAACAGACATTTCCAGTCATATAGTCATGCCTTTAGTATGACAAAAAAAACGAACTTGAGCGTATGTCTTGCTAGGCCAAAGTTGGGTCACAGACATTCTCGACTGGTCCCTCTGTGGCTACAGGTGTTTCAAATTACAGCTCGTAAAACTCACCAACAGGGAAAAATTACTGCCACAAATTTGTCGGAGAGGGAGGGGGGACGCATGAGAGGGGCATACTTGAGTAGAGCTGTATGCAGATACAGTATTGACAGTATGTGACTGCGTTGTGTCTGCTGAACACTTCAGCATTCCACCGCAGTGCCAGGAAAGGCCATATTGTTTTTGACTTGCACTCAAGTGTCATTTTCTGAGGAGTGATTTAGCGTGGTGCGTGCATGTGTGTCACATGCCAGCTGGCACACTCCTGTGTAGATGGTGTGTATGCCATACGTAGCGAGAGGAAGGTTACAGGGTCACAGGGCCACGAGGTCGCTGGGAGTGCACTGTGGAGAGAGGAAACAGGCCTAATCTCAGAAAGGCTGGCAGCTTCCTGTTCTGAGTAGAGGGTATAGAGAGGACACTGTCTTCACTCTGGATACCCAGCAAGTGAGTTTACTATGTAATTCAATCAGGATTAGTCCACTTACTCGTGCCCTCCAATAATAGTAAAGGGGAGGAGGCCAGACTGAACTGTGTCTCCTCAATCTCCTCAACCCAATTTTACATTTAGACATGGTTCTTTCAAAGGGCCATTTAACCAACCCTGTATACAAAGTGGACCTCATTATCAGTCTACATTTGAAATACTTCCTTATATTTACAGTATTAGCAATTTAAGTAGCAACTACTTGTATGTAAATGAGTAACAGAAACAGAGGGCAAAGAATGACCATGCACCAGTGACAATGCACACTTCACTACACAGAGCTGCCTACAGACCTTTCAGATGATAAGTGACTGAGTAAACCACCAGATGTGTTCATCAGGCACAGCGGTAAGACACTGGTATATATTTAGCATGCATATCAGAGACCCTATGAGTTAAACACACTGTTTTGCATTTGAATAAGGCCTGTATTTGGGCAGCTGTGCACGATGTGTGCTAACATGTCTCACACACAGCTGCGGTAGTCAGTGTTGCTGGTTGGATTAACAACAACATAAAGCACAAGGAGTTCATTAGACATCCATTTTTTGGAGATCTGCAGTGCATACTAATGATAATTCCTCCTGGAGGTATTTTCTAACAGGTTATCACAAGAATTTTTTTTTGTTTTCATTTGTTTTTAGCTCATTTGTTTCTTGGTTTTTCTTTCCTAATGGGGAGCCACCCGTGTCCTGAAGCAGTTCTGAGTTTACAGTAAACTGATCCTGCACACAGTTCCAAAAATACACGCAGAAACACAGAAAATGAAAAAGAGCTGCTCATTATTTAAATCATGCTGAGCCTCCCACAACAAGAGTAAATGAATAGCTCATTGGAACATATCATGCTTGTGCAGATTTTTACATTGATTATTGCAGTGAAGTTAATCTGATCTTCTTGAAGTTTTATACTATGCATGACATGAAGTGTGAATTGAATGTTAAAACTGTTAGCTTGTCACATTCACCAGTAATTGCCTTATATTTGTTTAAACATACTTATTTTGGCATCCATCTCTGACAAGAACTGCATCCTGCTCACTAACTAGCAATGATTACATGCCAGACATATCTTCAGCTTCACTCTATGTCTATATAAGTAGTTATCAGGGGCACAGGCCCACTGTGAGGATGAGTGTTGCAACAGTAATATCTAATATCTGTTCATTTTGTTTGTGTGTTTGAGCATTTGCAGGGCATGAACTGAGGTTTGAGGCTTGCTGTAGTCAGGGTTAGAAGTGGCATCTGGAGAGATGTATCAGGATGTGGGCAGCGACTTGACAGTTTTCTGTTTTGTGTTTGTTGCTAAACTGGGTATAGCATATTTAAACAGCTGAAGTGAAACAAAGCAACAGAGTCTCAACTGGACAGAAAGATGACCAGACTTTCAGTCTTTTTTCTGTACTGTTCAGTTCAGAGTATGAGTTTTAAATCGTGGCCTGGTGGCATTTAAAAGGCAAAATCCAGTGTTATATCAATAATGTTTGGAGGACTGTATATGGGAATTTAAGGAGGACAGAGCTACACCAGACAAGAAGGGCAGCAGGACTTTGGAAAACCCCTTGAGTTGAAGAGTGAATACAACCCACTCTCCAGTTCAAGGAAAATGCTTCAAAAGCCCCAGTTTGTTCAGCAGATTTTTGGACTTTTAGTAATCCAGGTCATTGCAATAGAAAGATAAAGTGTCAGCTGAAATTGAGCAGTAGAATACAAAATTAATCTAATGTGGATCCTCAGGTTTTTTTTTTAGTGTATTTCTACATGTTACAGTAACCAACAGCAAAAAATTAAGTTGTATTTTAGCCATTTTAATGCTGTTGTGTATGTGTCTCTGTCTACCTGTGTTTTAACTGTACTGTATTTTTTACGTATAAAGTACTTACCTATACACAATTAGAGAGAAATGTTGTCTCCCCAATTTCATGTACAACACCTACTTAACACTTAGTTTACTTAGAAAACAAGGTGCTTGATTATAGAGTAAGGGCCTTGCATACCCACATAATCAGGTGTTGTGGTTCCTCTGGAACAGTTACCTTAGTGAGTCATGTAAAAGTATTTCCCATTTAAATACTGCAAGTACTTGAGTTCTCAACTGAGATTATAAGATGAAATGTTTAGTTATTCAATCAGCATACAATCAAGTCTTTGAAAAAAGGTAATGGTATCTGGAAAAGTATGTGATGTGGAGTTCTGGTCTTGGTATAACTTGGCACTGATTTGAAACCAAATTTTGTGGTATTTCCCACGCTTAGTTCAAGCCAGTAAGACTGCGGGTTTCACATGTTGGTTTTACTTCAGCTTTAAGTTGTTTTTGTTTAACTTTCCAAAGGTCTGTTTACTTTACTTCAGTTGCATTACAGTATTTCTCCCATCCCATTTTGTTTTGCTGTATTTCTGTTTTTCTTTACAAAGTCTTTTTAGAGCATATATGTGTGGTCCAAATGTTTATTTTGCACCAAAGTATCCTTTGTTAGAATGGCGTTTAAATGATCCAAAAATGCTTAAACCTTAAATGATGTATAAAAGCAGTGCTACCTTATTAGAAACAGAACAGAGTCATCTAATCCACCGCACTGATCATGTTAACTCTGTGGGCACATATTGTATCAGTGAGGAAGTCGTGTAGAGCGGAAGCTTCACCTCAGTCATGCTTCTATCAGCAGTTCTATGTCATGTGACGATGATATCTTATTTGGCTAACCGTAATAGCTGTTTATCAGAACTCACAGCACTAACCTTCTGACAATCAACTTTTCCCTCTCATCATGAAATTCATGTTTTATTTATCTGCCAATAATTACCAAATGGCAAAAATAATGAAGCTGCAGTTTGTCAGTATATTCTTTATTCGCTACTCAGAATTGTTATTTTCATGCCAGCTGAAATTATTCACCACTAAAGTGGGTTATTACTGGTGCATGTTTTACCAAAACCATTTTTGCTTTCAAGCCATGTCTGCAAGGAAAGGTAAATGTTCCTCTGAAGTCTCCACTAAAACAGATCCAAGTGCTGGGGTGAACCAACAGTCAAATTTGGAAGAAATCTGCTTTTTCAGTGTTGCGCTCACCCAGTGCATTGCAGAGAAATCTTAATGTCTAATAACACATCCTTACTTGTCTTTTTATTGGCCTGTACAGCTGGTTTTGAGCTTTAGTGGTATAACGGGCAGTTCAAGCTCTCTGCAGATGATTACTGGGCCTACATAAAAGCTTGTTGAACAAGGAAATGGGTACCAAATTACCATTATGTGATCTGGGTGGATTACCGTAGCACTCATTTCATATAAAACAGAACTAATCTAACATGAGACTCTCACAGTCATTCTTTGGGTTCACCTCCATGTCTGACTACATCAAACGCTCAACAGTGACAGAATGGCTCAGCCCCAAGCGCCGAAAAAAAACAAGCTCAATCACGAAAAAGCCCAGAGGCAAACAACTGGGGAAAATGAATCCCTTTATAAATGAGTAACTGTCACGGCGACGGATGGCCGGTACTGAATAGGACTCAGGTGCAGAAACCCAGAGCGGAGACAGTAGATGATTTAACAGTTTATTACGGTTAAGTGCAAGGGGGAAAAAAAGGGAAACGTAGCAAAGACAGAAAATGACGAGACGTGGAGCCTTGGTGTGGCGTGCCCAGGGGAACGTGGCTAGGGCGAGGGAACGAGGCCTGAGAAGTGGAACGGAGCTGAGTGGGGAACAGTCACACTGAGGGGAGAGGATATAGGAGTTAGGCAGGTAGTGAAGGCAGCTCAGAAGTGGCCAGTATAAGAGCAGCAATTCTTACTTGCAGTTAGGGACCTGGAGTGTTTGAGAGGGGGATGATGAAGATCCAGGGGAGGCTGAGTGGCGTGGAAAGGCTGACCTGAGATCCGGGGCTCCAGATGGAGTGTGATGGCAGGAGGGCAGGCAGGTGAGGCACAGAGGGATTTCCAAAATGATCACTAGGTATCCCGAGTCCAGAGGTGGAGTGAGCCAGGGTGGGTACAGCAACTGTAGCACAAAAGAGTCTTTGTTAGTAAGATAAATCACAGCGAGAATTTGAAACACAAGACCTGTTACCAACATGGGTTGATGACGAACTGGCAGTGAGTGAACATCGATGTGTGGTTTAAATCCCTCTGGCTTGATAGCCTGCAATAGGCTCCAGGTGTGCAGGAGCTGGAGTTGGCCCTGCCCAGGGGCGGATCCCAGGTCAGTTCAGGAGCCTAATGGAAACTCCAGCCACCCACCGTAGACCATGACAGTAACAAGTTTTACTCACTGATGTGGTGTGCAAGTGCTGTCACTTATAGTGATAAAAGTTACAGCGCACCACAGCAGGGCAGCACTTTGGGTCATGTAATTACAGTATTACTACATAATGAGAGTCATTTGTAATAATCACAGAGGTCATGTTGACTCTAAGAAGTGTTTCTATAGATGCAGGAAGCCCCAATGGGAAAAGTGGGGAATGAAAAACTGCAGGTGCACCATTAACAGACAAGACGAAACAACTGTTTATCTTACCACACCATGAGCATTGTGTCAGGGCAAGTAAGAAGAGCAATGTATAGGGTAGCAACTTGTCAATATCAGTGTCAAAATAGGCCCATCCTAAAGTGAGCAGTGCTTCGTCTTCTCATTTGAGTCTAATGGGGAACACAATTTATATAAAACAAACATCATCTTGAGTTTAGTACGACTTAAAATTAACAAATGAAATCATCAAATCATCAAGGAAGTCCCAAAAAGTTTATTGTGTTCACTTGGAGATAGCATTTTCAGTGTTTCATCACTTTTCCCAACTTTACAAACAGAACATTTGCACAATGCCTGAAACTAGCACCACTGACAAACTATGAGGTCACTATGAGGCTATTAGGTCAGTTTCTTGATCATTAATATGCAAATTGCCATGACCATTGATCAACAACCACTGATCAATGGCCATGAGTAGCAGAATCAACTTTTTGGGATTTTCTTACCTGGATTACTGAGCATGCATAAAGACATCAAGGAAGTGTTTTCTGAAATCATAGACTAATTAACCTAAGATCTGTTTTTGCTTAAACTTCTATACAATCATACTAAATGTAAGGAGCTTGGAAAGAAAAGCATCTGGACTTCTTTAACTTACTTCTTTAACTTTCCTTGAAGACGTTTCACCTCTCATTTGAGAACTTTCTTCAGTTCTAAGAGTAATTGATTTTAAGCCCTATGAGAGTGTCCCCAAGAGGGTCATGGACCCCCTATTGATCCTCTACCTAATCACACGAGCCAAGGTGTGAAAATGGGTGTGGGTCACAATCACCCAAGGTTTCGGGTGAACCCATTGTGAAACCTAGCCCCACCCTATCATGTGATCTACTGAGATCAAATGGCCCAGGATGTGAGGGGTGACTTAAAGAAGTTTTTTAAAGCTCCTTAGACTACGATCACCTGGAAGACTGAGAGCCCTCACAGGCAATCATATTGTACAGACAATCATAAATACGATAATATTATAAACATATCAATATAAATATAAGTGGTGCTCAAGGTCTACAATGGCTTTTAACTTGACAATCACCCAAGTTATATTTAGGACCGAGTCTCTTGTCATTATTAACTGATACCACATACTTTCAACTTACACCACTGAGAGAGTAGCTGACATTAGGCTAGCAGCTAACATTAGCTTAGCTAATAATACTAACAGTAGTTATAAAAACCAAGGTTGCATAAAAGTAGGGATTGTCTTATAATAAGCTGACCGTTATCGTTTAATATATAGATATAGAACTAGCTGTGGTTAGTTATACTATCAGATAAGAAATGTTTCTAATGATATTTGGAGTATTCACCAAAAATTAAGCATTCCAGTTTCCAGTTTAGGTGAGGCAGTTGGAGGTGTGGTGTACTCAGAATATAGCTATCCACCCACGGTGAATATTTTAGTGGTATATTTCTAGTGATAGACATTAAATATTCCAATGTGTTCCAATGTTATTTTGGGCAGAAAAGGAAAGAGATGAACAAGACTTGTACAACCCTGAATTGTACAAGCAGGAGAACATGGATGGCATCTTATTTTTGTGCACTGGACATTTAAAAAACTCTGCTCCTCTGTCTTTCCTACCTGGAATATTTTTACCCTATTATGTACTGTCATCTAGGTATAAATTATGCTGTGAAAGAGGGTCCTTTACACTCCTATGCAGATTTCATGTATTCATATTTATTATTCTTTTAAACTTAATTATTGCCATTTTGCATAAGTGGTTCCAGTTCATTCAAGACTTCTTGATGCTTTAATTAGCTATCGTGGTATTAAATTCTTTCTTATTACACAGAAACTGCCACGGGTGTTTCTTAGTAATAATCATGGCCTTTTAAACTTTGCTTTAATAGGTTATTAATATGTTTTTAAATAAAAACAGGCTGCTTTGCATTTCGCAGCTCTGTTTCCTGTTTATTACACAGAAACTACAAAAGGTAACTGAGTGGTAATAACTTAGAAATTAGTAGTAATAAGGTAACAAGTAGTAATTGTTACCTTATTACTACTTTATTACTGATCTGTACTTCCATATTATTAACCCTAGTTTTGAGGCTTTTAGTAGCCAATTACTTAAATTTCAGTGTAATATTGCTCAACTGTTACCACTGTTGGCACCACGATAATACTTGGACTTTAAGTGATTATTACTTTTATAATTAAGTAGTAATAACTTTGAAATTACCACATTATTACTTGTTTCTGCCTTGTTACGATACTATTATCACTTTATTAACAAGCTTTAATAGAAAATGCTACCCACGTTTTATGTTGTCATGGGCTAAGAGGGCGCAGGTGAAGACAGAAGCCTCTGTTCCAGAATTTATACCTTCAAGCTCGACTGAAATTTGCAGCTGCCCACGTAGACAAGACAAATGCTCTCTGGAGAAAAGTTTTCAGGTGACACAACAGTTTATCCGTTTGACCACAGTGACAAGAGGAATGTTTGGAGGAGTAAAGGTGGGGTTTTCAAACTGAAGAACATTGCACCAACTGTGAAGCATGGTTGTGGTAGCATTATGCTTCAGAGCTGGTTGGAATAAAGAAGAGGTAAGAAAACATTTATGGTCCTGCGCTTGTAACCCAGCATCTTCAGTTATGGACTTTCTGGTTTTGTATTCTTTCATGTTTTTGGTGATTTTGACATGTTGCCTGGGTCTAGAGTAATTTGAGTTTTAAATCCTCTCAGTATTTTTTGATGGGCTTTCATTGTATTCTGGGTTTTGGTTCTTGTCTATTCAGGCCCTGGTATTCATTTATCCTTCAATCAGTCCCCTTCAATTCTGGACTCCCTTTGTTCCCATAGCTGTCTTGTCGTCTGGTCTGCGTGTTTTTTTACCTTTCTATCTCCATGTCAAATCCATGTTTCTGTGTCCATGTCTAGTTCATGTATGCTAGCCTGTCACCTGTTCTGTTACTTCCTGTCCTATTTTGGCGGCCCCTTGTCTCTGTGCATCGTCTGTGGAAGTTTGTCTTGTCTCCGTGTCTATTTATCTCTGGTCCCTGTGTCAAGTTCATTTGTCTTAGTCTCGGTCTCAGTCTGTGTTTGTCCTGTCAGTCGTGTGTCTTGTGTGCTTGGGTTCAGTTCTACTTCCCCTGTTTCATTATTCTGCGCTTGGTGTTAGCTGTGCTCCCACCTTTTTCCTCTTCCCTCATTACTTGGAGTGTGTATATATTGTCTGGGTCTCTCCATTCTTGGTTGTGATCTACCTCTAGCTGTGTGTGCCCCCGTTCTGTCTTTTTGCCACTAGTTCTTTTGCAGTTCTCACTCAGCCCTTCTTTTTTATTTGGTTTTCCTGAGGCATTCCAGCCATAACGTTGCCTTTAAGTTGAGCTCTGTTTCCAAGTCCTGCATTTAGGTCCCCACTCTGCCTACCACATAGCAATAGATAACGAATAGTGCCAAATTATTAAAGATGTATGCTGTACAATCATTCCACCATGCAATGTCTCTGGTGTGTCTGTCCACCTTTACTGTTTGACTGTTTTTGCTAACATTTGAAATAAGTGCTCATAAGTGAAAATAAGTGAAAGTCATGACAACAGAAAGATCCTTTGCAGTCTTACATACATTGTTTTCCAAAACCTCTGTTTTCCCTGTTCAAAGATGAAAAGCCACTGAATACACATATGTCTATTTACTTTCTTTCCTCACTTATCCCAACTCATCCCCCCTTTTCCCCAGGCCTAAGCCATAGAAGTAGTTTGGAGCGGTTAGGCAAAAGCAGGTCGAAGTTCTTCCTGTACAGCCAATGGACAGAAGGAACCACTGCTGGCCCTCGGCCTTCAGGGGTGGAAAATATGTCGTAGGCTGTGCTCCCACCTCCACCTCCCTGCCTGGGAACGGAAGCTGGGAGCCACCAGGGAAAACAAGCAGACAATCAGGTAGGGCCCGATCTGGGAGAGAGAAAGAGAGAATAGAAGAGGAGGCGGACCTGCTGGATACGTCAGGTCGTGAAAGCCTCAACTGAAGCTCTAGGAAAAGCACACAAATGTAATGGGGTTTGGGATGGAGGTTTTGTATATTTGTTTGTGTGAGCATTTCCTCATCTATCAAAGAAAGTGAAAGGATGTATGTGTTTTCAGAAGAACCAGCACGCGGGGCGTGTGCGTGTGTTTGTATGTCACACACATGTGCATCATTTAATCCGATATTAAACTTCAGAGAGTGTTTGTGTAGTGTGTGTGTGTGTGTGAGTGAATGAGTGCATCCTTGTGTGCATGTTTGTGTTGTGTGTTTGGTTAAGGACAGTGGCCAGCAGGGGACAGGGTGGGTTCAGAGCAGGAGAGAGGAAGATTATGGTGTTCAGTTTCTACTGGGGGGGTCTTGTTGGCCTGCACGTAACACATTGTGTGTGCATACGTGTGTGTGTGTGTGTGTGTTAGTGGGTGGGGGTCATGGACTATCTCTGACTCTCATAGGCACACACACAGAGTCATGTTTTGCTTCCATCACTTCGGAGGACATTGCATTGACTTGCATTCATTTCCTGGACGCTTGCCTTCTAATAATTTCCCTGCTCCAGACCCAGACCAAGACTTCATGCTAAAATTTATTGAGTGATTGAGAAAATTTTTTGTTCCCAAAACACAAATGGGTCCCCATAACGTGACTGTTTAGAAAGATTTATGTCCTTGCAGTGTTTACTCTTATACCGTAGAAGTACACACCCACATAAACAACAGCTAATTGAAGCAGAGTTCTGCGTTTCACAAAAAATGAGCAGAATGAAAATGTCCCTCTAATGGTACTTTGAATGCCTTTGGAAGTGGCAGTAAAGGACAAGACTGTCATTGTCATTTTAGTGTTATTGTGACAGAATGGTTTAAAATTGACCTTGTATTGAACTTGAACTTGACCTTGTAATTATTCGTCATAGTGAGGTGTTGCATCAGTTCGCAGCACAAATTTTAATCACGATGTTAAATAGCTATGCAAATGTTGTCATTCACATACTTGACTTCCACTCATCGATCTTTAACATTATTGCAGACCTTTCCTTTTTAGCGAGTGTGACAGAAAAAGTAAACATCTCCAGGTCAAACACCAACCCTGAGGAAGAAGTGTCAGCCGCTCACCACCACACCTCACTAATGAGTTTAAAAAGCTTGTCAGTTTTAATAACTCTCCACTCTGAGTCAAATGTATTACAGGAATGACACATGATATCCAAGTTAGGTTACAAAAAACATGACAGTTTTATATGTTGAAAAAAGAAAGAAACTGATGCTCGCCTCTCTGTTCCTCTGTATCAGCAATTCACAGCAATTTTATTAGTTTGAGGTGGCCCAAAGAGGTTGAACGTGTTCGAGACCTCTTTATGGTCACACTGGGCCGTAAATCTGTCATTTACTTCCTCCCAGTAGTCACACTGTTTTTAAGACTGTATTGAATACTGTTAATAGACTAACTCTTGACCAGAAATCTGGCTATTTTTTCCTAAAAAGGCTTATAAATGAGTAGCTTATGATCCAAATGGAGTTGTAAGCAGTGATGACTGATATAAGCAAGCACAGGTTAACTCTCTTAGGTTTTCAGTTACTCCACTCTTGTTATTGTGAGAGCGTATTATTATCAGATCAGCAGTTGTGGATGGTTAGGATATTCTGTGCAGTGAGGTACAGAGTTTTAAGAAGTGGTGAGGTCACTGGATCCAAGAAGAGTTTTCTTCTTGTGCTCCTTATAAACCCCCCCCCCCCCCTTTTTTTTTCCCTTTAATGTAAAGTGTGTGGAGAAAAAATGAATTACATAAAACAATAAACAGTTTATACAGTGCTATGGGTTTTATTAAGAATACGTATGAGTATGTGGTGTGTCCGCATAGTTGCCTTTTTGTCTGTGTTTGGTACGTGCTCCATTGACTGTCCTGGGTCACAGTGGGACACCAGTGATTGAAGCCGCATTGAGAAAGGGGAGAGAGGGGACAGACAGAGGGGAGCTGGGGGTGTGGACGTGACATCTCCAGCTGGCCTGTGACATCACTCCAGCACGGACAGGAAGTAGGGGAATTGGGAGGGTATGGTACAGTAGGTGACATCAGGGCTCTGTCTTGGATCTTTTGGTCTTCCAGCTGAGTAAATTTGACAGAGAGAGACCCCCTCCCACAAGTTCCACCCACTCATCCCCCAGCTTCATCTCTCTTGTCTTCAGCCAGCCACCTTTTCAAATCCTCTTGTGTCTGTGATTACGTTTGTGTTCACATTATTTTCCTTTCTGACCTACACCTGTCTATAATGCCATGTGTTTCCTCATGCTGTCTCGCCTTTATCTCACTCTCTCTTTTAAGTTTGTGTCTGTATTTATGTTTACGTGTGTGTCTGCTCTGCATCCGCTCACTCTGACCTTGCATCCCCATTGAATGTCTTCAAACAGCACTAACTCCCTGCTGACATTCATGTAGGCACACATGAAACCATTGCCCTTTTCTTTAATGACAGTGTAAAAAATAAAAATATAGTTTAAGTAGTTAATGATTTTTGCACAGCCAATATTTTCAAGTCTAGATAGCCAGTCTCTAGCCATTAAACAAGTATACAACTTCATGTGTAAATTAATTCACTTCAGTAACTTTGCAGTCACCTTTTTAAAAAAGGCAACACAATTCGTGAACTAATTTACAGACACAAATATTTTAAGATAACATAAAACATTAGCTAGTTTACTAAAGTGAGTAAACTGTATAACCAGCAAGTGTGACTAGTTTTAGATATTTCACTTAGAATGACTGTGCATATGTTGAAACCCAGAAGAGGGGAAAAGCCAACGTAAGACCCCTACAGATCTGACACTGATTAAATCAGACAGAGCATAAAAAGGAGGAACTACAGTCGAGCTGGGCTGCAAAGCAGCTTGCAGAGGCAGAGCAATTGACTAAAGCAGCTCAAATGCCACAGCCTGTCTGGACTAATGCTTAATATTGTTTTGTTGTAACAGAGTGATGACGTGCATTATATTTTCTACAGGTTACAAGGTACATGGCAACAATAACCAAAAAGAACATGATGTTTGCCGAACTGAATGTTCTGAATTAAACAAAGCAATTGAAATCAGCCACAGACACAATTTAAGACTACACTCAAGAAAGTGGTTATGTCACAGTGTTACTGTCAGGTCCATAAGCATTTGGACAACAACACTGTTTTCGTAAATTTTGCCTATTTTAAATAGGCGATTTAAGTGTAAACGTTCAACTAAAATTCTAATTCAACTATTTAGGAATTACACCCATTTTTATGCATAACGACCTGTTTTCAGAGACTTAGAGCTTATTGCAAAATTTACTCACAAGTAGTTTCATGTCCTGGTGAGGTCTGTTCCCTCATTATTCCATGAAACGTAAAGCAGACAGAAAATCTGGAGTCAATTCCAAGTGTTCGACGTGTTTTATAGTCTTTCACCGCAATTCTCAATGTGAGGTCTAAAGAGATATCAGTACAAGTGTAGGAGGAAGTGTCATTAGGCTGAAACCCCAAAATAAAGCTATCAAAAAGATAACAAAAGCAAAAACTTTAGGAGTGGCCAAAACAACAATCTGGTACATTCTTACACATAAGGAATGCACCTGTCAGCTCAAGAAGACCAAAAAGCCTGAAAGACTGGAGAAGACAACTACATAGAATGATCACAAATTATTTCATTGGTTAAGAAACACTTTTTCACATCTAGCCAAGACGAGAACACTCTCAAGGAGGTAGACGTTTCATTGTCAAAGTCTGCACACAACTGGTCACACTGGAGAACAAGAAAACCTGATTAGACTTTGGCAGATATAAAAGAAAAACATTCTTTGGACAGATACAATCAACATCAACTTGAACCCAAACGATGTGAAGAGAAAAGTATGAAGAAGAAGGAACACCTCATGATCTAAAATGTACCACATCATCTGTCAAACGTGCTGGAAGCATTGCTATGGCATTGCCTCCACCATGTTTGGTCGCCAGCAGAACTGTGTCGCTAAAGTTTATTGATGATGTGACTGCTGACAGAAGTAGCAGGATGAATTCTGAAGTATACGAAGCGATACTTTCTGCTCAGATTCAGCCAAATGCTCCAAAACTGATCGGACAGGACTTCATTGTACAAATGGATAATGACCAGAGCATACTGCAAAAACAACCCAAGAGTTTCTCAAGGCAAAGAAATTGAATGTTCTTCAATGGCCAACACAGTCACCTGATCTCAGCCCAACACAGTGTGCTTTTCAGTTACTGAAGACAGAACTAAATGCAGAAAGAACCACAAACAAGTAGCAACTGAAGGTGAACTGAATTAAGCGGTAAGGAGAGTATCTCAAGGAAACTTCAGTTCAGACAGTTACTGACTGCAAAGAAATTTCATCCAAGTATTTAAAGCAAAACTGCCATTTAAAATTTGTGTTAGTTTTTCCGATTACTTGTAAACTTCTGAAGATTGGAGGTTTGTATTTAAAAGGACTGAATAATTTACCAGCAGGATTTTTTTTTTTTTTTTTTTTTTTAATGTCTGGACATTCACGATATTCATCAGTTGAGACTGGTCCACTCTTTTTGTTACAGAAGTGTGCCGGTTGGTCTCTTTTCTTGTAATACAAAATGCAAACACAAAGGCATGATCCTGTTTTGTGGGTTCATTTCTATGACTACACAGAGAGAGAGAGCGAGTGAGAGAGTGGGCTGCCAGTCACACAGAGTGGTTGGCCGTTGGTTTGCACATCTCCGCATTGAATGTGAAACACATGTTAATGTGTGGGTGGGAGTCAAGAGAATAGAGGAGAGGGTATCCATGTCTCAATATGAAAACACCCTGTCTGTCCATCTGCAGGAACATTTAATAAGACTTGCACACCAGCAGACCTTTTTTCCACCCTCCTTCTCTCTCTCTCCCTCTCTTCCTTAATCTCTCCAGTCTCAAACTCTCGTTATCTTTGATCTCCAACCTCAAATTCTTTTCTATGCAAACTAATTTTTCTGGAAACTGAAAGAAAGTGTGTTTTGGTAAAGTTGTGAATGTTTGCACCTGTATAATGTTTCACTTTTCACTGTGCTTTCTGTGTTTGTTTAGGTGTATAAATGTTTGTGATATGAACTCTGTCATATGGTAGAAGATTTCCTGTGTGTGTGTGTGTGTGTGTGTGTGTGTGTGTGTGTGCGTGCGTGCGTGCGTGCGTGCGTGCGTGTGCGTGCACTATCTACAGCATGTTTCACCATATGTGTTTGCTTGAAGAATGTGATATTGTGAGGCTGAATGTACAAGAGGGACCTGAGTGCATGGCAGCCCCCTGCCTGCCCCCCTCAGTGGTCTGGTGTGTCTCAGTGCTCTGCCGTGGGTTTATGATGTCTGGCAGAGAATGTAGAGAGTGCAGATGGCAAGAGTGAGAGAGAAAAGGAGGAGGGAGGGAGGGAGAGGTGTGTGGCTGCATTAATATGGTCTGCAATTCTCATTAGTGCTAATCAGGGGCTTCCTGTACCGAGAGTAGCATAAGTTCACCTTCCCCAGTACCCTAGCACCACACACTTATATACAAACAGAGATACATGCAGGCACACCTTCAGAAAATCTGATATACACCAACGCACAAAGGCAAGTACATGCACCCACACCTGCAAACTCTCTGTCAATCCTAATGGCTCAGTCACATCGTACTCCCTCTTGTTGAATGCGGTATAGAAGGCCCATCTCTGTCTTTGTGTTTCAGATCCCTCTCCCTGACCATTTATTCCTCTCTGTTTGTTTGGCTCCTCACGCTCTGAAACTGGCCATAAAATGAGTTGGAAAGAAGTCCAAGCAAAAGTGGAGTTTTTCCACTCTCGGGGTGACTTACCATATGCTAGAGTCACGTGAGACCGCAGCGAAGAGTTCATTCTCCCTGAGTAAGGGCCTGTCCCAACATGAACTATGAGGGGTCATGAACTTCAGCTGGAGTGCAGGGGGAACTGGCACTGAGGGCGGAGATCCACAAAGAGAGGCTAGTTGGCATAAAGGTAGCACAGTCGACATCCTGGAATGTGGCAACACAATGACACACTCATAAGCGGTAAATCACATGCTGACATTGGCATTTTACAGAAAAAAAGCATCTAAGCCTGACAGAAATCAAGTCATCTGCATGCGCACAAAGTGTGTAATACCATCTGTGACCGTTTAGCAGCTTGGAGCTTGTGTGGCCATGATGGCATGTGGAATCTTTGGGCAATATATTGACCATAGAAACAATAGAAACAAGATTCCACAATGAAAATGTCATAAGTACCCTCGCTCCTTTTCCTCTCCCTCCTCCCATCCCTTCCCTTCCTTTCTCTTGACTTTAAAAGAGCCTCAGGGTAAGATAAATTAATGTATTTAAGATGTGGAAATCAGATATTGAAATCTTTGCCCTCACCATCCTCCCCCTTCTTCCCCTGTTTCTCCCCAAACCCCCAGCCTCCCGTACCCCTTCTCTCTGCACTGCTGCTCTCTTTAATAGAGTTTAATAGTGCACAGGGAGACAGTGTGATAGATAGACTGAGAGAAACAGAAGAAATTCAGTTCAAACTAAATTCTTTTTTTTCACAGTGCACTTTTTGTGTCAAATCTTTTTTTTTCTTTTACTGTGCCCTGGGCTTTGCAATTGATAGCCTCCTTGAAACCACCTCCCCTTCCCCTTCTCCTACTCCTCTTCTTCCCTCCACACCTTCCCTTCCCAGCCCCACTGAAACCTGGCCAGCCACAGCTGCCTGACCAGATGTGAAAGAGAAAGAAAGAGAGCAGAAGAAGAGATGGAGGACAGGGAGAGGCCATCTCCTGCGGGGAATGAGGATTGAAAAAGAGAGTGGAGAAGAAAGAGATGAAGAAAAGAAGAGAAAAATAGTATATATATATATATGTGTGTGTGTGTGTGTATGCGTATAAAAGTTGCAGTACCGTAGCTGGGAATCTAATGTGAGAGAGCAAGCATAAATTCTCTCTCTTCAGACAGTGACTGGCCTTGTCATTAGAGACCACCTACCCAGACCACACCATGGTCATCAAATAATGGCAAATTCATTATTTCTGCTGCTTCACACCTCTTTTCACAGCTTTAATCACCACGAGGACTGAAACATGATTGAAACCCCCTCAAAAAGTCACCAGAAAGGAATAACACTTTGCAGCTCCATCACTGAGTTAGTGGAGTCCGCATGTATCAAGGTCTCTCTATGGGTAGAGCTGATTTATGAAGCAGCTCAGCACTCTAAGCCCCGAGTCCGCTCTCACACCGTACTCCTGGGGACTGCCTGATTAGAGATGGGGGAGAGAAACCATGCACTCGCACACCCCACCATTTGGTTCTTATTACACACATGTACATGTACACCCAGGACACACACACACACACACACACACACACATTCATACATGCACACATAAGCACACTCGCAGCTATGCAGATGCAGACTTGTGCAATTTCTCACAGTGCCATTTCTAATTTACCTGTGTATTGTGAAATTGGACATTGGCAGCTGTAGTGCTGGATACATGGTGCAACAATAAAATCTAGAAGTGGAACGGCAAAAGGAAAATAGCATCCCATTAAGAAAGAATGCAGCAAACTTTCCACACAATATTTATGATGCACATTTGAACCAATTCATGATCTAAAAGCATAAACAGTGTTCTCCTCCACTAAAGTCTGGATTTCATTGGTTCTACATCTCCACTTTGAAAATGTCCTACTTCTCCATTTTCTCAGTTTTCATTTCTCTTTAAAACACTGCTTCATCTGTTTAAAGCAATAAATAAATATAGGCTGAGGTAGTTTATTTAGACATGCTCGTCCTGCCTCACATAAGCAGATACGTGATTTTGGCAGGTACCATCAAGCTGATGGTGTCAACTCTAAGCCCAATTCTGTGCATCTGAAAAAAGCTAGTCCAGGATGGTACCCCATGCTGTTTAACACAAGTGTTAATATGGGAGGATTGTAAACACTTGGCTGTAATCACAGACCACAGCATGAGGTGGCTTTGAGTGCAATACGATGAGGAGATGCATGTAATAGAGGTAGAAATGAGAGAGACTGGGTGGTGCAGAACTAATCTACAGCATGAAATGCTGATTTTAACAGCTGACCAGTGTATGAAAACCCAGACGGGGTCTCTGAGATCCAGTGTAGTCTGTTCTGTTCTGGATCACGGGCCATTTGTAGCATATCATTAAAACCTTGTTAAAACTGTGTTCCCCAAGCACCCCTACCTCTTAAACATACACTGTCTCCTAACTCAACATGAGATATGTCCCTCTCCATGCTCTCCCCATCTTTGTTATGACAGACAGTGCCCACTAGTTTCCACTTCGACTGAATCCCCTTACGGGGTGATATCAGAGCTCAGCAATGGAAGGAAGCACATTAAACACGTAGCTTCACCGGCCTCGATGTGCCCCTCACCAGGTCAAGGATATGACAATGGAGCTGAGATTGGTAAACCAGATGCACACAAAGACAAACACACGCATGCATAGCAGAGACACACACAAAAACATAATAGATCACCATTTCAGAGAAAAGAGGAAGAAGATGGAAGGACAGAATCTGTTGTAAATAATTAACCCTTCTCTCCTCGTCTCTCATCTAACTATTTATTCCAAAGTTTGAACTATAAATCTATTTAAAAGCTACACAGAGGCTGTCTCATATCAGTAAATGCATGATTAGTGCTTAATTAATATTTCAGATAGCCACGACAGTGTATTTTTTTAGGTTTTATAGCACTTATTTATGGAGAAAAACATCTACTTTCACACAGTATCCTAGACATCAAAACATAACAGCCACAGTGACTAAATTAAATGCATTTCTACTCTCTTGGATTACTCAAAGTGCTCTATACAACATGCCACATTCACCCAATCACACACTTTCTCTGGACTGAGTACTTCGTAACTACATTCATTCATCAGTAGGTGACCTGCTCTACCGCCTGAGCTACAAGCACCCAGTGGCAAAGATGAGTAAATTGCCTATAGGTTTTGGATAAAGTGTACACTCACAAACCTGTCAAATATGCATTTGGAACTTTGGCTACGTTGGCAGTATAGTATTGCAACATGGCATTTGGGTCTTTTAACTAAAATAGGAAAATAGGAACATAAACAGTGGCATCATTGCCAGACCTGGCCCACATCTGGTTGACATACACCCTGCCATGACACCAGTCACTCAGAAGTGACAGCTTGATGCCAGATCCGGGCCAGACCTGTTTTCTATGAGCCTGGGCCACATAACCCAAACCACAATCGGGCCAGATGTGGCATGCCATCCCATAGACAGTGCCATCTATGCCAGGTCTGGCCCACATCTGGATGCCATACATCTTATCATGCCAGAAGTCAACTAGCAGTGCCAGCTTGATACCAGATCCGGCCCAGACCTGCTTGCTATGTGGGGTGTCAAGCCACCCTTTTACATTGGTTCCTTATGTGTACCATGTATGATCACTCCTATTTTGCTTTATTATTTCAGATTCCCCCATAATTTCTGAAAGACCATAAGGTACCTCTTTCTACAGGAACATGGATAAATATGTTGGAAACAGACAGATCATGTAACACTGTCAACCCCCCCTTGAACTTTGCCCCAATAAGACAAACACTCAGACATGGGATGTTCAGGTTCACAGTTTCAAAAGTCCATAAAACCACCATTTTGCTTGAATATTTTTGTAAGAAAGGAGACATTACATTTTATTTGGAATTTGCTGTATGAGCAAATAGGGTACATTTCAATATATCTTTGGTTGCGTTTTGTTTATTTTCGTGTTTAAAATCATTTATTAACTTACTTATTGCTATTAGTTTTAGTTATTTATATGATTATCCATCAGAGTTATTTTTTTACACTGAAAAGGTTATTCTCACAGGAACTTAATGAGATGACATATATTATTTTTAAACTTTCTGACACTTGTGTTATAGCTAACACCTGTAGACGGCTGCCATCTTTTCAGCCATGGTCCCTTGTGACCATATTCAAGTGTGAAAAGAACAATGAGGTGGACAAAACTGCATAAGAGGATTCTGCGGGGGATGTAGTGGAGACATATCACGCTCTCTCTCTCAAAAGGGGTGTCCCTGCCTGACAGGAAGTGTATAGGTCAGTCCTAGACATGGATGTGTGTGTGCTTGTCTGGGTCTGTGTGTGTGTGGCCCAGTCCACACCAGGAGGTCAAGGCTTTACAGCTAGCCAGGAAATGACTGAAAACATGCACATTAAGACTTAACCCTGTATGTACTGTAATGTCTTCTTAACCTGAGGTTCTTATCCAAACAATAATTATTACCAGAGATTTCAGTTTTTGAGTAAACGTCTCTTTTTGTATCTAAAAACTGATAAGTACTGTGTAAAGCGGGGTAAAGTCTGAATAAATCGAGCAGAAGTTTTAAAATCACTAATCCTGGTCTGGCATAATGATGTAATTCTTGGAAACAGATGAAGTAACAACCTGTATACGTGAGCAACCAAATATACGTAAGAATATTTGGAATACTTGAGCGGAGGTGCTCTAAATTTAGCCTCTCCTTGACTTTCCCTCTCCCCTCCCAACACTTCTGCCTTCCAGTTTGAAACAATGGACCCCCTAATGTCCCTCCTCCATCCTCCCCCTCACCAAACACACACACACACACACATGCACACACACACAAACACTGCGTGCCATTATTGGACATGCTGCCTCTCCCTACTTAGGTGTGTGTCCACTTGGAGTCCATCTGGCCTCTGGAGTCCCATAAGGAAGAGTACACTGTTTAGCAACTCCTGTAGTCACTTTGCAGTGTTGTTTCCGTGGCGATAGGGACACTATGCCTTGGCGGACAGGAAGTGACTCTAAGGGGCGAAGAAATTCTCAGACAGTAAGCTCTAACGGAAGCACAAAATATGTCACTGGAACCAAGAGTATGAAATTTTTGGACTGGATTTCTCTGCCTGTCAGCAGACACGTTTACATAAGTCCCGTCCAACTCTGATTGACCTATTAACTCATCAGGTTATGTAAGCACCGCTCTGAAAATGAAAAAGGTATTGAGTTTCAGCTTGGAGTGCCTATCTGTGTCTTATCCTGCTGCCACTCTGTAAGGGCATAGTCTACAGCAGCCTACAAACAGGAGTTGGTGGCGTGATCTAAGGTTCATCCTGTTTTGGAGAATGAGTGCAACCTTGAGAGTTTTTTTTTCTGGAGTATCTTGGTAAAAAAAAAAGACATTTGTTATCATCCACTATTTGTAAGGAAGCCTTGCTGGCAGCTCATTAGTTTATCCTCCCTCTTGGTCCTTTCTCTTTCCCTCTCTTCTCCGCTCTCCTCCTCCAGTTTTTCTATTCTTACTGACCACTCAAAGCACTTTAGACTACAAGCCACATTTGCCCATGCATTATATATATTATGTACTTTATCCATATCCAATCCAATACCAAACCTAGCGTGCACGTCCATAGACTGCTGAACCCCAATTTCACCAGAGGAAATCCACATAATAAAAAAATGGACAAAATATAAACTCCAGAGAGAAAAATGACCTGTCTAAATAATCAAATCTTCCTAACATTTGCTTAAACATTGTTTATTAATTAATTTATAGATATTGTTTGCTTAATTTAAAAAAAAATAAAGTGAAAAGACACAGTTTGGTGTTTTTGGGTTAGCCGTCTTTCCAGAAATTTCCCTGAATGCCTAAAAGTCTGTTTCAAGCTAAGAAATATTGGAATGACCACACAAGATGACATTTTCAGAGTTTAGTATGAATAAGAAACCTTTTTTCTGTTTTCGTAAATGGAGCATGTTACCATTGTTGTTGAACTGTCTTGGACAGAGCCAGGCCAGCTGTTTCCCTGGACAGACTGAGACTTACAAGCAGCCCCGGAGTTTGACCCAGGGCACATGAAGACAATGCAGTCCCTGGCAGGATTGTCTTATTTCAGTAAAGATAACATTACTTAATTAATATCTCATTGTAATGTTTATCATATCAGGGGCTAGCTACTGTTACTAAACATAGCTAAAGGACTTCCTTTGAACTTTTTCCCTGCTACTTCATCAGCTATCTATGTGGAGCATGGAAACCTACACCTCGTATCTCTTGTCTGACATGAATGTGACCAAGTTAGGCAAAAAACTTGTTGCAGAGAGAAAAAAGGAAAGCTCAAATTTAAAAGCAGTGTTTTTCCTTACCATTGTATGGCTGTGCAAATGTTATCTTAGATCTCTGTCCTTGTCCTGTAGCCATGCTCACCTTGTCCTTGATTTTCACTATCCATCCATCCATCCATCCGCTTCCGCTTATCCTTTTCAGGGTCACGGGGGGCGCTGGAGCCTATCCCAGCTGTCATAGGGCGAGAGGCAGGGTACACCCTGGACAGGTCGCCAGTCTGTTGCAGGGCATTTTCACTACTGTACAAAATTATCTCAGTATGCAATTCAAGTTATAATACTGAAAAATAGTAATGAGCAGTAATGATAGTAGCAATAATTATAATTTTGTTTCGAATAATGTCTAAAAACGAGTTCAAAATGTTAAGAAAATCTAGGAATATGCAGGAATTTGCAATGACAGAATGTCTTAAAAGGCAAGCAGTCATCTACATCATTTTAGCTCTGTACATCACTACAGTGGATTTCAAGTCAAACAGTCAAGATGAGAAACAAGAAATGCTGACATTCAGCTTCAATTCAAAGAGGTTAACAAAAGTACTGCATTAACTGCTCAGTAACATGACAAGTACTGGGGTCATGGTCAACTGGTCCTCAGTAGTTCAGAATATTAATAGGATAACTTCCAAGCCAACCATATGCCAACTCCCACTGACATTTCTGCTATGAATGCTTCTATTATTATTTGTACCAGCTTTGTGTATTTCTACTGCATCAGATCTAATTTAATTAAAGGCAAAATGTGCACAATGCAACATGAACTATGTTGCATTACAGACATCATTTTACATTGCTCTTCTCAAATTCTGAAATAGTTGATATCTATGGAAAGTATATCTCCCAGTATAAAGCTAATAAAATAAACTTTTGTAAGCTTTTACTGCATAAGTTTCCTAATGACTGTGCCCACGGAAACCAGCTGCTTGGGTTTTTTAAGAAAGATGCTCCTCAGAACTCTTTGGCCTTGCTTTCCCTCATCCCATACTCTCCAGTAACTCCAGTATCCTTGTTCTGCTCTCACTGTACAAATGTGTGCGCACGTGGTTGTGTGTGTGTGTGTGTGTGTGTGTGTGTGTGTGTGTGTGTGTGTGTGTGTGTGTGTGTGTGTGTGTGTGTGTGTGTGTGTGTTTGCGTCTAAAGCATGTGAGTCAGTGTCCATCTCTCCATGGCAGCATTCCAGTAAAACTGAGCCAGTGAGGGGTCTCTGTCTCACATCCCTCTTCAATCAAACACAAACACACACGTCCGGCCAGCCTGGCCCACGCTATCTTCCCCTGCCTCCCTGTGCCAGATGCACACACCCTGTGCTCTCCCTCCTCTTTCTCCTCTGCTTGCTTTTCCTCCTTCTCCTCCCCTCCAGTTCAGCACCCCTGTGCATCACATTGTCTCCCGACTCTTCATCTTTCCCCACTTCCTGTGTCCTGCTCCTTGTGCCCCTTACACCCCCTCCTCCTTCCTACCCCGCTTCTCTCTCCTCGCGACGTGACTTTTTGCACAGACAGTGGGGCCGCTGCCAGTAAACTAGGGCAGAACTGGCTGAAGATGTGCACTCACTTGGTGTGGTGTCCATGAGCACTGAGACATAGTGAATACATCCAGACACCTCAACACAGACATAGATATGTGGTTAGCACCAAATTATATTTGGCACCTTCACTTCTGCCTTTTCAAGGACAGATGGATGATGCAAAGGTAAACATTTCTTGAAGAGACTTTGCACTCATTTACTTGTATGCAATTACTTTTTCATTACTTTAGATTAGCCATGGTTACTTTAGCAGATTTGCAAAGATAAGACAAAAAAAACTAGCAGCTCCTCAAAGCTGGCAGCTGGTTTGCTGACCTTAGAATAAGACTAGAATGTGAAAGTTTACAACTGACCATGTTTTGTTTTGCGTGCAAAGCTGAAATATAAAAATTGAATCATCAGGTCAAGAAGTGGCTCACACTTGATCCAGCTTGAAACCGCAACCTGTAGTTTGTAAAATGTTGTTTTCAGTATGGATTAAGCCAACAAAACATATCCTGTTAATCATTGAGGGCACAGGTTTTTTTTTAAACCTTTAAATGTGTTGAGGTGGGTGTTTCCCCCAGTTTCCAGTCTCTTTATTCTAAGCTCAGCAAACCAGCTGCCAGCTGTACAGCCTCAGATACTGCACAGACCCACAAATGACTTCCTCATCTAACTGTCGGCAAGAGCGCAAATATGCATTTTTCTCAAAAAAAAAGAAAGAAAGAAAAAGAGTGAAAAAAAGTTTTTTAAAAATGTAGATGATTTAACAGATGGAACAAGACCTCCCTCAGTAATTTGATAAGAATGAAAACTTTGTGAATTGCAATGACCAGAACTCAGACCAGCTAAAATCCTATGGGAGCTCAACAACACACCAAATTAAGCAATATTGTTTAGAAGAAATGTGTTTATTCCCATCTGTAGAGCTCCAGAGGCTTGTAGAGTCTGTAAATATTCTTTTGGCTCACGGGCCAACCTTGCTTTATCACTTTATGTTTGTTTTTTTTAATGCATGACTAATTTAAATCAATAGAGCCTCACTGGACAACAACAACATGTTTTGAGTATTTACTATAACTCCTATATTTAGGTGTCTTACAAGAAATGCAGTTATTTTTAATTCTATTCGGTGACTTTTTTTTTCCACTTTAAACCACCAACAACTGATAGGAGCATTGTGCTCATGACTCAGCTGACAAACACTTTTTTATGTGATCATGGGAATGAAAGAAAATTCAGATTGCCCTGAAGAGAGCAACAGGGAGAACGAGGCGGGGAGACGAGCTGCAGCTGGTACAGGAAGTGAGGAGGATGATGCCAGTGGAGGGCATGAGAGCAGTCCACAGAGCAGTCTCACTGGAGACCTCTTAGTCCACACACACTCACTATGTGAATAAAGAAAGTCTGGTTGCCCAGACATGTTGTTGTGTGTTTGCAAGTGTTATCGGGAGATTGAGGATGGAGAAACAAGACGTCGAGCCATCCCTCCCTCTGTGTTTATACTCAGTCTAAACAGCAGACCAGCCACTGAGGCTAATGGGGTTCTAATCTACAGCTGGATGACACACACATGTCATCCTCTGCATTTCTCAGACAGACGAGTAACCCCTCCGTGCCACATGTGCATTTACACATACTCTCACTCTTACCTTAATGTACTTTTTATACATTTTACTGGATGCAATGACCCCAGCGTGGAGAAGTGATATGTTTTTCTGGTCTGCTTTTTTTAAATAAGTTATTTACATTCCATTCATTTGGCAGATGCTTTTTCCAGAGTAACTTACATTTTTCACCCACACAGAAAACAATTTGGGGTTTGTGTCTTCCTTGAGGCTATTACCAACATATGGGCAGGAAGAGCAAAAGATTAAACCAGCAAAGTTGCAATTAATAGCAAGCCCAACTGAGCTCCTTCGAGAGCTGCAGTATTCCCCTTAGACCTTTTTGTTAACTGGAAATCAGTGTGACACTTGGAGATAAGATGTTCACACATAAATGAGCAGATACACACAGAGCCAAACTGAAATAACACTTCTGCTATCTTCTCACCTTTCTGCCATCTACGCCCATTTACTCAAGCGCGCGCACACACACACCGCACACACACATACACAAAGTGAAAGTGATGAGGCACTTGATAATTTATTACCCTTGTCAAACTGAATGGAATAGTAATGGACTGCTTTTAAGTGTGTAACTCCATGCTGAGAAGGTAATGGACACTCTGTTCTTAACAGGTCAGTGAATTTCTCTGTTCTGTGACACAAGGAAATACTCACACACACAAACACACACTCACACACACAAACACACACATGCTGGGCCCCAGAGCGTGTCACCATACACAATAGCGTCATAGTTCCAGCAACAGATCCGGTATTCTCACCTTCACACTTTGTGTGATACACAGAGCACATCTTACTGCCAACGCTTTCACATGAAGTAATTCTCAATAAATCAAAGGTCAAAGCCTGTACAGGCAAACACGTAGAACCTATATGTGCCTCTTACAGCAACACTCACGCTTTCTAGTTCACCTTGAACTGCAGTTGTTTGCATGCCAGCTCATTAGTTTGTTAAATTTGTTTCCCTTCAGGCCTACATTATAAAGGCTCTTTCTGCCTTTTCCTTAATAGATAAGGATCTCATTATTGCCTTCAGTGTTTGGGTTGCCTTTATTTATATGCATGTATATGTGTATCACCCAGCCAGGCTGGCCGTCAGCCTCTCTCCCCCAAGGCCAGACAACTTTGTCCTGGCTTGTCTACCCGATGGACCGCTCAGTGCTAGATGTACAAAATTTATGATGTAAAGTTCCTGTTTAGTTTAATGTGTGTGCTTCTCGCTGTAGCTTCCAGCATCTGTGAATGACTAATGCATGAGCCTCTTGTACCAGTTTATATTTTCAGTGGGCTGGTATGAAACACAAAGTTTCAGAAACACTGATCTCATTCTCAAGATCCGCTAATAGATGATATGAGGTCCAGATGCACAAATTTTATGTATGGTTTAAACATCTTTTTGTGTGTGTGTGTGTGTGTGTGTGTGTGTGTGTGTGTGTGTGTGTGTGTGTGTGTGTGTGTGTGTGTAGTTTGTGCTCGCTGCATGTATGTACAGCAGCAAAGAGCAATGCATTGTGAGCTGAAAGAAACAGGATGGGTGGATTTGTCAAGGCAGGTGCCCACATGTTAGTCAATCTGCAGGCAGGAAATTGCACTGGCATAGACACACAAATACACACGTTGCCCACAATATACACCCAATTTGTCACCCAGGCCTCCACGGCAGCTGAAGCAATACTTCCTTCTTGTACTTCTCTTGACCTTGCACTGCTTCGAACACTGTCTTCAGTTCTCTAGAAAATTGATTTCATCTTGTGATGTAAACACCTTAGAGAGAGACCAAGTTTTTAACTACTGCCACCGTAGAAGTGACAGTAGGGACAGAGTGACGACACTTCAAATTTCCCTTTATTTCCTAAGATTATGATTATTATCATGATTCAACTTTAAAAATCTGGCCTTTTAAACACAGCAAATATTTATTTACTTTTAATAAAGAAAGTTTAAAAGCATTCTCTTTGCTGTCACAGCACAGCAATAAAGATCAAAAGGATAGTAACTGACTAGCTGGTCAGCTTAATGGAGCATTTAGCAACTGAAGAGCCAGATATTTCTATCAGGGCTAAAAAGGCAATAGGAACTATAGTAGTCATTTTTTATTCTTTGGCTTAGAATGAGTTCTTTTATTTGTGTTGTTTTACTCAGCTTTCCTCATTTTGTTGTTTTCTGCTATGTTTTTATCTTTTGTGATTATTTTAGACATACGTCACTTTGGTCAAGAGCTGTTGTTTCTAAATGTGCTACATAAATAAATTGGACTCAACTAAATGTGCAAGCAGATAACACCAAGTTGTGTGACAAATTTTTAAAAGAAAATGGACATCAAGTGTCTCACTAAGGCATCAGGTCACATCCTGTCACCAGAACACCTTCAGTGCACTTTAGCGTTTTGCAGGAACAAACGTTGTTCTTCCAAAACACATTGCCTCATTTGGTGTTTTGATGACGGTGGTGGAGATTGCTGTAACACAATGGTTCACATGTTGAAAGATTTCAGGATTTCATCATAGGATGAAGAGGTCAACTAGAACAATTTTGCACTTTGACACTTCTCTCTCAGCTGGGTTCAAAATGCCCTCCGCAGTTAAACAAATCCCTCAGATGACCAACACAGTCAAGAGTTGTCCTTGGCACTGTTTTTCTTGTCACAACAGTAGTGGTCAAAGTTTTTCCTTTAATTTGTCACCCATCCATACTATCATAACAAGCTCACATTAACAACTTCCTATGTACTTTTTGTGTTACCCTGTCCTGAGACTGAATTGCCATCCTGAATTATGTTTTGTCGACAGCAGACAGACACAGTTATCAGCTGGCTATCATTAACAATATGTCCCTGAGGTTTATTGGTTATAGTGTGAGTACTGGAAGTATTACTAGTAACACCGATAGCATCAGAGATGCTAAATTGGTTTTTAGGGATGGTGGTTCAAAAGACCAATGGCCACAGTTAAATTTTTTCAAAGCAAACTTTGATACTTTGAAACAACACGCGCTAACGTGCATTTCATCCGAGCATCCCACTAGTCTACAGTGCGGTTTGGTGTAACCTAAAACATATTATTGTTCTTGGGAAATCATAGCAGAGTTTTATGAGTGTTTGTCTTCACACGATTCATCGTCTACCACAGCAGGTGAACTATGGGTATCGGAGCAAACTAATAATTCTGACACATTACTCTGTATGCATACTTGGCCATTCAGCTCAGCTGCATTATATCTTGGTGCTTTTCAGCTTGTCAAAAGCAGAACCAGCCATAACAGCAGAGTATCACCAGGGAGTAGGGTTGGGAAACAAATTCACAGAAAGGAGGAGAGGGAGAAAGTGTACCATATGTGGGTGAGAAACATGTTCTCATGCAGGCTGTTTTTCTTTTGTTTCAGCTGCACAGCCCCACCTTAAATGAGGACAGGGAGCAGGGGAGCGCACTGGACAGAGAGGGAGCGGGGAGAGGTAGATGGGAATTCATTGAAGAATTGGGCATAATGTGCTCTGGGCAGTCCCCGACCCAGCTGTTTTCCATTCAGTGGGAGTCTTAAGCGGTGAAATGTAGCAAGGGTGGGATAGACGGACAAAGAAAGAAGTGAAAAAGAGGATGAGGAGGAGAGAGACAATAAAATATGACGTGAGACACTTCATATCAAGGTCATGATGGGGGCTATTTAAGTGATCTGTTTGTCTCCTTTTTTTCCTTTTTCCCGATGTTGTCGTATTTTTCTCACAAACCTAATTGGAGCATATTTCAGAGTTCGGATCTTGAGTTTGAAATTCCTAGCCCTTGAACGAACGGTTTTCTTTTTTATGTAATATGGGAAAACAATGTACTGCCTTACAATTCCTTCATCCACTTCATGTAATAATGAGAAAGGCAGCAGCGCAAAAAGAGACCGGGGGAGCATTTGTTTTAGTTATTACAGCAGACTAAAGCTTCCTAAGTCAGACGTGTATATATGGTGATAATAAATGCCACTTCAGCAGTGGTTTAAAAGTTATAAGCTACTGCAAAAGTACAATTACCAACACAAACACAGCATTCCCAGTGATAAACTAAAAGCATCAACTAACCACAATAAAATTATAAAATGCGAAGCAGTTAAATAGCCTTTTTAACCTGAGAGTGAATTCAAAAACTGTGGACACATTTCTGAGGTCAAGTAAGAGTCAGACATAACTATTGTGCAAACTTTAGTAACTAAACATGTAAAGAACATACTAAACAAAAGCTTAAGCTCCGCTCCTGATAAACATTAAGCACTGTTTTCATACCATCCTACTCAAGCACATAAATGTCTCACTTGTTTTCTCTGCCATTCATATTTGAAGCCCTCTGCATATAGATGTCACGGGGAGTTACTGGCAGGACTTTCATAATCAGTATCTGGCCATCCTGTTCTGAGTAAAACAAATATCATAGGTCTTTAAAAAAATTCTGTGCTACACTTATAGAAAGGGCATAGTATATACACGATAAATAAATATTTAAACCCATTTGCTAGTTCTCTGGTTTGTTTCAAGTTTGCCAGAATCACTTTACAGCTAATAGGTACTTTATATTGCTGGTACATTCTTTATTTGAACACACACAAAAGAAAATCAGAGAAAGATGTCAATCTTAAACTCATTACTTATTATATGGACAACAACCAACTGAACTATCTTGCTTTGGTTTGATTGCTGGCTCCACTGAGGTGTGACTGACAAAAGAGAATGCCTGTCTGATTGTGGGCTCAAAGGACAGGAGCTATTGAATGAAAATTTAATTTGAAAGAGGAAAAAAGCAGATGTCAGTGAAGCAAGAAATAATCCTATCTCATTTCAGTTTTTTGATTTCTGAGTGATTGCATATTGCTATAAAAGCGGGACTGAAACTTATGTTGACCTTTTGACAGCTCCAGAGCAAACTTTAGATGCAAAAATGTGTCATAATGTTGGAAACCGTATTAGGAGTCCCCAAGCAAATTCCTGGAATTTAAGAGAAGCTGCAGAAGTGTATGCACCTAATTTAAACATAAGTCATTTCTCTGTAATGGTATAGATACTTACTCTCTGGAGCACAACTACAGTTATGATTAAGTCCCTTAATGTGCCCACAGCAGACAGTCCCTGACTGTTTAAATGACTCAGCAGTCAATACCTTTGCCCTTCTCATGTCTCACCTACTGAAGAATGTTTGTGAGAAGGTTACGCAAACTTCCACTGGAAACCTACTGATCATCCACCTTATCTATTTATGTTTTTCCACAATTATCCCAGATCAGGGTGAAAAAGGTCTAGCACTTCTTCCAGTGTACATTTCCCCCCCCAAGGAGGGCAAACATCCGTAACATTTCCATCACTTAGATGACACAGAAGGACTGACAATCTCTCACATTTTTTATTAACGTCTGCGAAAATTTCATTGACTATGTTTTGTGGGAGTAAACCAAAGCAAACTTAAGGAGAAGGTGTAAACTCTACACAGACTAGCGTAGAGTTTACAGCCCCTGAGCTTCTGGTAGTTTCTCTGACAGAGGGCACTGAAAGCTCAAAGGGATGGTGGAGTTTCCAGAGCCTGGCACCCAGTTTCTGTCACCCACTGAGGGAAACCAAACACCACAGACCTTTGCCATTTAATATGCAGTGTCTCTGAATGGAAGAGTGGCAAGAGACCAGAGTGGCTGTAGGCCACCTGCCATGAATATCCTGGTTTCTCAGAGTGAGCAGTGGGTACCAACTGCCCTTCAACTTTAGACCTAGTGCACCTATCTTCTTTCTCATGGACACATATAGCTTTCTGACTATGTGTGTCCACACAGAGGAATTTTTGCCAACATAACTATGTTTCAATTTTAGGCTGAAAGCACAAACTCTATCATTGCTTTGAATGAGGCTATCACACTTATTTATCAAGCACGCTAGCACAGGGCCAGACTGAACCAAGCTCAAATTCTGCCGTTCCTCATTATCACAGCTGCTTCATTAGCCAACGTGCATGCAAACACTGCTAAATATATACTATTCATTAAAATAAGTTATAGAATTATTCTGCATAAAGGTATAACCTGCTATGCATACATTTTTGGCCACAGATAGGTTTTTGAAAAGTCCTAATTTATCACACAGGTTGAACTTCCTGGAAAATATTTCCTGTCTTACTAGTATCTAAGGCAACAAGCCATCACACCGTGTAGTTTTTTGTTTTGTTTTTTTGTATGCAGGGTTGTTCTATTTACACAATTACACTCGAATAAAGCGGTTTAGATAATCTGGTTAAACTGCCGGCAGTCTTTATGACCTGTCTTCTGTTCTGAAAGTTTGTGCCTCATACGACCTACATGTAACAGGGCCATTTGATGACACATCTAAATAATTCACTGAGGAGTTTCAATGCATATTAACAGCTAATAATTGGGAAATGTCTGGGGAGGGGGAAGCTGTTAAGTTAGACATTCTGTTAATATTTTTGCTAAACATGCATACAATGACCGTAACTGATTAAACAGTACGTGGATTGTAATGTGAGGGGATTACCATGAGAGAAAAATGTTCCTGTTCCACGTTTGTGTAGCAGAATTGTGCGAGACTTGTGATAAATGTCATGCTGTTCCTTTTGTTTTCACCCACTGTTCAAGCAGCATAGAGCGGATGATGTCTGTCATTACACCTGGTGAATATGATCTCTCAGGAAGCACCTCCAGCTCATGAATGTTGATTTAATGCACCTGAGAGAAGAAATGCTAATTTGTTTAATGTCAAGAAGTAATTTGTGGCAAGTTGCTTGAATTATATAAAACATCTGGAAGGCACTATGATTTCTTATGTGCTGGTGATAATAAGGTGATTTTCACACAGTGGAAAAGGATGTGTGTGTGTGTGTGTGCGTGTGTGTGTGTGTGTGTGTGTGTGTGTGTGTGTGTGTGTGTGTGTGTGTGTGTGTGTGTGTGTGCCTGCCTGGCTGGCTTTGCTCCTGCTGACAGAGTAATGGATCTGTTCATTGTTGCATGTGGACTGTGTGTGATGTATGAGATTCATTTGAAATTCTCTGTCTTAAATGAGGCACTCACATGTCTCCATGTGGGAGAATACAGACCTGAAGGCCAGCGTGTTGTAGGAAAATGAACAGAAGTCGTTCGTTTTTGCGGTCATCATTGCTGTGAAATGGTCTCCGCTGTGGTCTTATGTCCCATTCTTTCTTTTAATGTAAAACTCATTTCATGCAAAATAAATTTTCCAAAAACACAAATCATTGCAGTGGTCTACAACAAGTTTTGTTATGAGAGATTTTGCACTGCAGTAATCAAGGGTAATTAAATTAATAAAAATATAAATGTGATCATTTACTGGACTATTTGATTTGGATGTGCAAATTAATTAAATAACTTGACAAACGTCCGTGTAAATCCGTTATGCAATTCATTTTATTGCCAAGTTGATTTCGAGTATAGTAACAAACAAACAAGAAAAGACATTTTTCACATTGGCTTTTAAAAAAAATAAAAGCCTTATCAACATTTTATCGAGACACCATAATCAAATAAAATGATAAAAACCCACAATAAGAATTTACACAAAAGAAATTACCTATAAAACTTTTGACATGCAATAAATACATTCATTTCACTAAAGCAAAGTAAGATCAATATAGACACTGAAATACGCAGAATGCACAAAGAGAAAATACTGTTTTGGTTTAAGTGTATTGCTTTTACTTGTCATTTTGGTATAAAAGGTAAAACCATGTAACAAAAACACCGGACGCTGCTGATGCTTCTGGCACGCCTGGTTCATGCCTGCTGAAATATGATCCTGTCGTCTACTAAAAAAAAAAAAAAAAAAAAAATCTAATTTCCATTGTAAATTTGTGATGCATGTATTCTGCCATGCATTTTTCCATTTATTCACAGCTACAATTGTCTACGTGGCAGCCTGTGTTCCTGCATAACATATTTGTCCCTGAACCACAGTCGGGCACAACCACCTCAAAATGTCAAAGTGGTCTTCATTAGATCATAATCCATCATTTCTACACTTCTCCTTACCGATTTTCCAAAACCAAAATAGATGCTTGTGCCTTTGTGTACGTAAGTATGTGTGAGGACCCTGAGGCTCTGTAACATTTTGGCACAGGTTTCAGCGTGTGACGGGTGAAAGCCGTCAGTGGAATCGCCTTTCTTTAAAAATGGGTTTTTCTACAAGAAGCGACACTCCAAACGGAGCAGAGCAAGCTAATTAAATCTGACCTAATCTGGAGCAGCAGTCTGCCATCCAGCTGTGTGTTTATGTGTGCGTGAGCAGGAGTGTGTTAGAGAGATATACAATCGAATATTCTCCCCCGGCTGACTTTCACTGCACCAAATTCCTGCTTGTTTTGTCCTAGCTCTCTGTTTGTCTTCAGATTTAAACTTCTGGAGCAGAAGTTGTGCACTGTAAACTAAGCAATTAAAGCCAAGGTCCACTCAGTGGACTTTGTATGTGTTCAAGGTAGAGAGAGAAAAAGAGATCCAAACAAAACAGATGCAGGAGGATATGGACAGACAGAAGCCCCTTCACTATTTCGCTACAAAGAGCCTACTGTAGGTCATGTGCTGATTTGGTGATAATTGCTAGGCCTGGAAAGAGGGTGTCATTTCCAATGTCACACTGACATGAACGTTAAAATTAAAAACCTGAAATTGACCTGCAGTGATAAAAAAAAAAAAAAAGAAAAATAAACATGTCCTCATAAGATTAAATTGGAAGCGGGTGGAAAAAGAGTGGTGAGCAGACACACACAACGCTGCCAGCTTTCCTTTGTTATTTACTGAAGGTTAAGACTATCAAGCACAAGCTATTTTTCTCTCTGTTTCTGCTTCTTTTCCTCTCAACCCTCTCTCTGTTTGTTCTCTCCATCTCAGCGCATGACTTGGCTGGTGCAGCTGAGGCCCGACTCAATTGTGCAATTTCATACATGTTTACTTTACTGGCATCTTTCTGAGCATATTTTCCCTGAACATTTCCTCTCACATTATTCTGCATTTCCTCTACAACAATAAGATGTCTTTAATCTCTCCTTTGTAAGCCATTCCTTGGCTTGAAGATCACAATACAATAATATTGTCAAATACAGGGTTTTTTTGGGTCCGTCATTTGTTGTATTTTAACACATGCCACAAAGTTCATTTTGGAAATTGATCAGGGCTTAAAGAAAAAGAAAGTAGCTCTTCACATAAACATTTAGACAACTGTCTTCTTCAGCATGAAAAACAGCTGGAAGTAAGTGGATCATGGGAGAGGAGGGGAGGCAGCGGGTGCTGTGGGTCAGCGGTTTGTGTTAAGTGTAAGAAGAGAGAAGGCACAGAGAGAGGTGAAGAGGGAAGCTGTGCTTTGAGGGTACGAGGGCGGTGAACGAGTGTGGCCGAGCTCTGCACTGGAGGGAGGAAGAAAAGGAAGCAAAGTGCCAGAGGAAAGGCAATTGTGGGACTTCTAGGGGATCATAAGAGCAATAAAAAATCACAATACAATGATTTTTCCAGAAAAGTGCAGTTCAGAGAAATAAATCAAAAGCAGCTGCTTGTAATAAAGAGCCTCGAAAGTGTCAGGTATCTCCCTTGTACTTCACCCTGCTACACTGTGGGAAAGGCATTCAGACATGTAGATGGGCAGGTGCATTAAGTAGCCACATCAGAAACCTCCCCATGCTACAGTCGTACAATTTATTGCAGGATAACTTCATACTTTTTATACCGAAGGCACGTTTGAACTGACTGACTTCAGAGTCAGTTTTCCCATTTAAAGGACAAGCTTAGGCTTGAATATCAATATCTGACTCTAGCTTATATTTAAACATAAGTGCTCATAAATAGAAAAATATGTACTGTACACAGGACAATAGTAACTTGTGCTCACGTTCTCACGATTACCCACACTGATAATGACTTTCCTAACAAGGTAAAGATGGTTACAAGCTAAGCTCACCGATGCAAACCTCAACGTTTGTTGCTGAGTTTAGTTTTGTGCATCTGCGATGTCTATCGAAAGCTTCAGTCTTTTGTGGCACACCTTGCAAAATATAATAAATGTCAAACAGTGGTATGATTTCAGACTGTGATGCCGACAGGCGGCACAGAGGTGACCTTGGCCTCCTGCGACTGGAAGAAAGCTTAAAGGCATGCTTTGCATTTTTTAACGTTAAAGCCAAATCCTTTTTTGGTCCACGAGATGCTACTGCAGATCATCCAGAACCCTTTTAACTTCTATAATGTTAGTGTTACAAAAAGTTACAGGACTGGGATGGTTGCCATAAAAAAAGAAAGAAATTAAAAAAGGGGAAATGACATGACAAGTAAAGTACAAAAACAACCCACACCTAATTTTTTGTGGCTTTTGTTAGTGCATTCATTTATATTTGCATTCACTCATTTGATTCTAAAAATTCATTTAACTAATAAACTCTTTAGATGCCTAATTATGTTACGCTCCAAACATCTTCATCAAAACCACTGTGGTGGCAATAAGAGTTTTGCTGGGCTTACTTGTCATATAAATAACATTAACAAAGGCAAAGGGCATAAACCCCATGGGGTGGGTGGCTACATCAGTAAATTGAAACAAGGCTCTTCTAATTAGACTAAGTGAAACAACCACAGAGCAAAGGAAACACTGCCAAGTTTTTCAATTAGGCTCTACAATACACTCACTGGGGTCTTCCTATTATTTAGTCTTGCCTCAAATTTAAATAAAATGTTCAAAATATGGATATATAGCAAATAGAGGGGAAATTTATTTTAAAAAACCACGAGGATGCCAAAAGTATTGAGTCTACAATATCCTCAAATTCTAACAAAGCATCTAAATGTCTCACCATGCAGCCCTTGAAAGCCTTCAATGCAACATCACTGTGATACTGAGCAGAGATTTATTCCCAAAAAGCAACAAGGGGAAGGAAAAGAGAAGATACAGACTACTTGTTTTCTGAATGGAGAGTTTCAGAAGTGTGGACAGGCTTTCATATTAGGACAATGGCTCGCATCCACCCTGCTGTGCTCTCCCTGCTCCTCTCCCTCCCCGTTCTCCGTCTTTCTATCTGCTTCTGAGTAGAAACACACGGCACATCCTGCTCAGCACAACACACCAGCCAAAAGTTCACTTCCTGCTCCTCAGCTCTTCTCCTTCACACCAACCCTATTCCCAGGACATGCATTACCAGGCCTTCATGTGCTTAAATAGCACAGGGACACACAAACAGACAAGCAACTGCTTCCCCTTTCTAAAGATGTGAAACGCTCCCCTCCAGTAACATTCGCACATAAATGAAATTAAGCAGATTTCAAACAGTGCGCTTCCTACAGAAATGCTCGGGCATTATCTTGGTCTTCCCTCTTATACAGATTTGGTGTGACAGTGGAAGCGGTATGTTATTTTAACTAGTGAAGGGGAGTGTGGAAATTCTCACGACTGCCTCTGCCTGTTTTTTAGGTTTTGAACACATACACACACGTTTGTAGATGAAGCCTCTACTGGTTTTATTTTTATTTTTTCTGCTATGTTCTTTTCCTTTTTTTCTTTTTTTGCAGAGCACCAAACAAAACAAGCTGGCTTCCTGTGTGCTTGTGTGCATGAGCGACCTCCGTCTGACTCTTGTCAAAAGTTCACTAACCTCTGAGGAAAAGGGGGCCAAACAATACGAGGCTAGCTTTCATAGTCAACCAGCAAAGCCACTGCGTGTCTGTTTAAGGAAGTACAGATGATGCATCATGTCTTTCACAGAGAGAGCAAGAGAGGGAGAGAGACACAGAGAGAGAGGGAGATATTTCACAACACAAAGCTTGTCAGCTCAACTTTACTGTAATATATTGATCTCGCTGCCTTCATACTTACTAAACTGTGGTTCAGATATCGACAAGCACTTAAGGTACAAGCATAAATGGCTTTGCCTTATGTTACAACAATGGAACTGGTCAGACATAAATGTCATTGAAGAAGACAAAATAGAAAAAATGTATACCACGTACTATAACAAAAATGTTAATACCACCTTATCTCTCCACAACAAAACTGTAACAACAAATGGATAAACAAAGAATTAACCACAGGTTTAACACAGGACAACGATCCTGTTAATAAAAAAAAAAAATACTAAGGTGAGTGTGGGTGAGTGTGTGCATGTATGTGTGTTGATACTGTTGATCTGTAGTTTACAAAAGATTAGCATCTCCACGCTGGGTTCAGTCCTGAGGTAAGCACCAATTTCACGTGCGCTGCTTTCAGTTCAAATTAAAATGAAGAAAAGTGACAAGAAACAACATGTTTGATATGATCATATGCTACAGAAAATAAGCCCTTAAATTATCGTTACATTTAAAAAGAAAAAGGAAAAGTAAGTAAGGCACACTGTATGATTTTTTTTTTTTAGCCTTTATGATTCACTACGTCTATCACAGTGTATTTATGGCTTTAATCTTCACATTCACCCTCTGAGGTTGGCATCGGCACTATAGTGGTCAAACATTTCTAATCTGAATTGAGGACTAGTAAAAGTGGACAAAGACCCAAAAAAAGAAGAAAAAAAATGCAACTTCTTTTTTTTTTGGAATAAAGATTTACAAACAAAAATGTGCCTTCAACCCACAATCTTTAAGTGCTCTTTTGTTTTCAGGCTGCTCAGCCAACACACAAATCAGTCATTCATTGTTTCCGCATTTAATACCAGCAGGGCCGAGAGGCAAGGCCAGGACACATTTGCTAGGCTGGGATCTAATGTTAATAAGTGGATCAGAGGGGTACAATGGCAGGCATGAAATGGGACATCACGCCAGCGAGCAGTGTGAATTGTCCAGGAGAAAGTGAGATTTCACAGGGATTACTGAAGCACAGCAGCTGGGAGTGCTACTCACCCGCTGGCTTCCAAGGAAGACCCACAAACCCCTTCTTATGTTCATATCACTGACAGATTAGCAGCTTGCTGTGTGTGAAGGGGGAGCGTATATGCATCCGGTGTTTGGAGTGCTTCTAAGGCAAAGGGCTGAGTAGAGCACTCACTTTGGCCTGTCAACAGTAGCGGGGCTCCCAGACAACAGACTACAGGGGAGGGAGGTCAAATGAGAGGCCGGACGGTGGAACAGAGAAGCATCCAACAAAGCCTCTGACTACTGCTGCTCCACGATTAATCATCAGACCGCAATGAATGGTTTAACTGCTGATGACAGTAAATGACAGATTTCTGTGTCATTAAGCCCATCCTTACCCCTGCCTCTATGCTCAACTGTATCCATAATTGTAATAATTGCACAATGTCAGCGGCAACACCCATGCTTCATGTACACCATAAGATGAAGCTCCACTGGCCGTGAACGGGGATTAGTGTGTCATCAGTTGGGTATGTGCAATCATGTCCCAGTTATGAGATCACAGGGCTGTGCTTGCTGCATCTCAATAACAACTGAGCGCAAAGGGGTGGTTGTCGAACTGCACAGGAAGTTTCGGCTCATAAGTGGTTGAAAGCTGGGCATAAGGTGGATTCAACTGCTGTCATATAGTACAAGCCCTTTATCCACACAAATATGCAGAGTGGTGAGTGGTGTTACTTTAAAATAAATGGTGATTGGGGAATATATTGCCCTGGTGACTATCAAAATGCTCTTATCATTCAGTCATTTCCCAAGATGGTGAGAAGCTGGAGAGCGAGATACATAAATTGTCCAGTACCCCAAAAACAGGAAATTAAAAAATGAAATAATAGAAAAAAACAGACGAAATGTACTCCCATTCCTTTAAAGTCCAGGTGAGTGGCCTTATTCATATTATAAAAGTTCTGGACAAACCCTGAAATTTGTCCTTATGTGCTTTTTCTTTCTTTCTTTTTTTTTTTTTTTACAAAGTTGAATAGTACACAGGTTTAGGGTCAGGGATAGTTTTTGTTTTCTTTGGATTCCACCATAATAAAAAATAAATAAAACAATTTTCATTTTGGTTTTCAATTTTTCACTTTGGCTCAATGGCTGTAATCATAGGAAAAAAAGTTTCTTTGCATACACTGTACATAAATACTGTACTTTTTTTTTAAAGTGAGTGTCCCTTGGTCACGTAATAGCACAAAGCTCCTTTATGAAGGAGGTCTTTAGGATACATTAGATGCATAGAAAGGCACTTACAGTCTACACATTTTGGTGTGCATTAGCAGACCAATTGTTTATGGCCTGAGTCTGAGGTGCAGAGATATTGAGTTGAGGTGAATGGAATAAGGATACTGCAAATTGTGTGTGCACACAGACTTATCGGTGATATCACATGTCTTAACTTGGTGAGTAGCGGTCGATGGTTCGGGCGTCAGAGAGGGCCTGTGGGGGCAGTGATTGGCCCAGGATGTCCATCTTGTCGTGGGTGAGGCCCAGGTGTTCAGAGGCCAGTTTGGAGAGTGGATACAGGCTCTCCATGACCTTTGCATCAGCCACCAGTTGCTGCTGCGCTTGGATGAGAAGCTCACTAGCCTTCTCTTGTTTGAGTCCAAGATGCTCTGCTGTGTATTTACTCAGAGGATAAATGCCCTCTGCAAAGTCCAGCTTCAGTTTCCCATCTGTGGTCAGGCTCCCTGCAGTCCCTCCACTGCTGTGCATCTTCATGTGGCTGATGAGATTGCGCTGCTGAGCGAACTTTCCCCCACACACCTGACATTCATAGGGCTTCTCACCAGAGTGAATGCGCATGTGCTCAGTGAGGCGGTACTGCCGGGTGAAGCGCATGCCACAGGAGTCACAGGCAAAAGGTTTGAGGCCGAGGTGGCTACGCATGTGGCGGGTCATGGTACCGCGCTGTGTAAATTTCTTGCCACAAATACTGCAGGGGTAAGGCCGTGTCAGCCAGTGGGTCTTCTCATGTTGGCGCAAAGTGGCTGGATCTTTGTAAGACTTGTCACAGGTGGAACAGCGGTAGGGTCGAATCATCTCCCCGATGCTCGCTGGATTCAGCTGGCTCGACTTGGTCTCCAGGTGTGACAAACTGTTCAGAGTGTTGCTGCTGTTGAGGCTTCCATAACCGTTTGTGTTACTGCTCATGTTTTTGCTGCTGCTGTTATTGCCGTTTCCTATGTCCCCGCCTGAGTTGCCGTACAGCTCCTCTTCCGTGTGTGTCTCCACATGTGCATTGAGCTGCTCTGAGCTTGGGAAGCCTTTGTCACAGGGAATGCACACATACAGATTGTCCCCGAAGCTCTCCGGCTCGTACGGCATGTGGAACCTCCCCATTGGTCCAGTCGGGGATGGGCGACCCTCACTGCTGCCTGTCTCTTCTGTGCCTGACCCGCTCTTGTCATCTGCTCCTTCACTCTCCTCCCCAGTCTTGTGATGGTTATGATGCTGATCTCCATTTTCACCCCCTTCCTCTTCATCTTCATCCTCATCTTCATCTTCAGCTGTGTATGACAGCGGTTCGTGTTTTACCCAGCGGTAGATGTTGCCCATTTCTCTGCCTGCCTCTCCGCCTTCCGTGGGGGTGTCCGGACTTGGGGGGCATGGGTAGCGGTCTGTCCCCTGGGAACCTGAGCGATGCAGGTGGGGAAGGTGCGGGGCTATCGGTTGGTTGAGAGGTGGAAAAGGTGGCGGAGTGAGGGAGCCTCCCTGGTCAGTTGATTCCATTTTTTCTGAGGGGAAAGCTCTGCCATTCATCCCATGGATAGGACTTGTGCGGTCACTCAGAGTCCCATCTCGCTCCTCGTCATTATGAGTGTTCCCCAGATGGGTCTGAGAAGGTGTGAGCTGAGACTGAGAGGTGGGGCTTTTCTTAGAGAGATCAAGGCCGAAGCTGGGTGAGCAGTTCCTGTCGGATAGGGCTGCACGCCCAAGCTGAGAAGGCAGAGGTGACTGCAGAGAGGGGAACACCTGAGAGCCCTGGGTGGAGGTGGGAGCATACAACTCTCCTGTATGAACAGCTAGTCGATGTGGAACAAGCTCCTCTGGTGGTAGTGCCCGGGGTCCGTGGCTGTTCAAAATTCCGCCTGGAGGACAGGATTGAATGACAGGAGTAGAAACCCTATACCTGCCACCACTCCCTAAACCCATGCTATTTGGCCCCATCTTTGAGTAGGGTAGAAATGCTGGACTTGGGCGGGGAGGGTACTTGCCATTTCTTCTTAGCTTCTTTTTGCACAAAGCCACTAAGTCAAGCAGTTGAAGGTAGCTGGCTGCTGCCAAGACAGCCCCTAGATTTGGTTCATTTGGAGAAGTGGGGTCTCCATCACTAAGGCGGCCTGTGTAGATGTAGTCCAGAATTACCCTGAAGACCCCTGGACTCACCATCTCGTGATCGAGGTTGATGAGATTGTCATGGACCACCAAAGACTTCAAGTAGAGGCTGCTGGCAGCCAGAATGTTCTTGTGAGCTCTGAAGAGGGCGTTCTGCACCACGATGATAACATCACACAGGAAGCCCTTGGTGCGTTGGCTGTTGAGTTGCAGGAGGAGATCCCTAGCATGACTTGGAACTTCCATGGCATCCAGCATTGTTTTCAGTCCACCACCTGCAACAACAGATATCTGTAAAACGTCATGCAGCAGTCATCATTTCAAGTCACAATAAGCCAATTAATGTGCAATTTTCTGCACCACTAAAAGTATTATTGATGCATTTCATAATCACAATCTATCAAAAGTTACAATAAACACATTACATTAAATCAGAGTATATTTTCAGAAGTTTGAGTGCCAAAAGCTTTAACAGCAAACGGGCTAGTAATGTAAACCATTAAAAAAAAGACCTCGCATATGGATGCACTTATTAAGATGAATTAACCGCTGTCAGATTTTCTTTTAAAACATAAACAATACTTAAATACGTCTTAATGGAAGCTCACAGTTACGCTTTTATGATTCGCTTATTATTTGCGTAACAGCTATTTAAGCAGATTGACCAGCTTTGACAGTAAAGTGCAAAACTTATGTGTGGAAAGTGCACGGAAAGGCCACTCGGTAGAAGTGAACTTTTGCAAAAGGTGAGCAGTTGCAGTGGTTTTCTCATTATAAGAAATTCAAGTCTTTGCATTCACTTCCTCTGCAGCAAGCAAAAAAAGAGAAAGAGCTCAAGAGAGAGAGCCACAAATATATATTTTGTAATTGCTGGCTTCCTGATAAAGTGTTCCAGAAGTGCTGCACACAGTTTTAAACAAAGCTTAGGGACAAATGTTTTGCTAATATGACGAAGAGCAGGTATAAACCTGTGGGGGAAGGACACATCCAAAAAAAGATCGAGATTTCAGCTCCCCTTCTTGCCCAGTCATATAAGGAACACTGAGCGCACGGGATGTAAATCAACATTAGGTGTTTCAATACGCTACGTTGAGGTAGGTTTCAAAGATCCAGTGTGCGCCTACACACACGCGCACAAACATGCACATGTACACGCTCAAATCCCGACAGTAATTGTTCCACCAATCTTAAAACAAACTATATTGGCTGCACGAATGAAATCCCACGTATTGTTCAATCAGTGGCATCTGAGCCTAGTTTACTTACAAGATTAAACGTCTCAAACTGTCCCTAAAGGCTCAGTCTCACTGATGGGAAACAAGCAGCTAAATAAATATCGTGTCATCCATCTGATCGCTGTCTTCCTGACACCAGCTCATTCACTTCTTGTTTATTTCATTAAGTGTACACACTCAGCATAAGAAGGGAGAAGTATGAGTTTTAAAAAAAAAACCTGACAAATGAGTTACTGAGGAATTATGACAATTCCCGAGCAAAATGTGTCAATTTTTTCCTCCAAAAATCTTCCACAGCTAAGACTGAGCATTTTTAAAATGTTGATTGTTCAGCATTAGAGCTGCGAAATCAGACAGAAATGTCATCACTCACAAAATGGAAAATGACAAGTCACAGTCAAGTCCAGCAAGTGATCATCTGATAAGCATCATGCGATAAATATCAAAGGAAATTTCTGTTTTTAACAACAAATGCCATTTTAAAAAAATAATTCATTTTGAATTTTTTTAAAAGGTCATGTCGTCATTTCCACACGTACAGCTGAACTATTGTATGATCGGAAGTATATCTTTTAAAAAGACAGTTCTAGTAAGGGTAGTACGTGGGCTCACACTCCATCCTGTTTCCAGCTGACATGTGAAGTGCATCCACCGCCGGCTTCTCTTCTTTTCGGCTTTCAGCGGACATTAATTTACTAGAAATTTTCATGACATCAAACGAGTTTAAGATCTAAGTAAATATGAAGAATTGACCGAGTAATTTCCATAACTTGCTGAGCTGTTGCAGTCTTCATCGCACTGAGCTGATTACTTGTTACTCTGAACCGTATGTTAACAGACTGTGTACATTCTCTCCTGTATGTGGTTTGTAGTGCACATTTAAGCATTAGAATTTCATCAGAAAGCCTGGCAGAAAACTAAGCCTTCTTTATATCCTGACTTCTGATTAAATACTTCTTCACAGTACATAAAAATCTTTTTCTTAATTGACATATTACAACATCTATGTGCACCTGCAATGTCCTGTGGATACAGCCTAACAATTTTTTTTAGTAATGTTTTGTGATAACAACAGGCACAGTGTTTGTGAGTTTACTATCAAGACAACAAAGACCTCTATGCTTTTGCTCTTTGAGTTGTTTGACAGGCTACAACTTGCCCTTTAAATAAACTCTCGACTTACTATAGCCCCTGACAAAAAGTGAAACATTACAGTAAAAGATGTAATACAAAACGCTTGATCTTGAGGCCATGTGTAAGCTGGCTGCATCCTGTTAGGAAGCTATCGATGATTGCAATATTTAGTCAGAGAACACATCTTAAAGAGAACCTGCTACATGCCATGAACTTGAAAACACATTTTAAGCCTATAATAAGCCACAAAAACTGCTTGTTTTGTTATGTTAAACATGCGCTGTAATGTTATTCTTCAAGACTGCACATACAGTGCAGTTTCCTGAGGGAAGCTTACAGCTCCCTCGTAGATTGATAGCTTTCTTCTAAAAGACCCCTGAACAGGCTAGAAAATCTCTTATGATTGTTATGTAGTTTATGGCAATGACATTCACCTTTTTGCATTAGATTAATAGTCATTGTTTCTAAGTTTTGTCTGTTTTGTCACTTTTGTGGTTTGGGGTGAAGCAAGACTAAACTTCCTACCTCTGCATACAGCCTCAGTCATATAAACACGCCACACATCTGCTTAAAACGTTGTGCTGATGTTTTATTTTCCTTCTTTTCAATTTGGGACCCATATTCCTATAGCCTTGTTTATTTTAGAATAAATACAAAGTCAGTGTAAATTTTTCGCAAAGACTTTTACCGTACTTTTTTACAACTTCAGCCCACCTAATTTATTTTGTCATTTTTGTGACTCAATGGAGGCTAACTGTTTTAGAGTTTGAAGTTTGGAAAAAAAATGAATAGACTGGGTGTTTGCAGTGATGATTAGTGATTATATTTGACAGTTTGGGTTTTTTTTCGTCACATCAGTAAACAGGATGGGCAGTTAATCATTTTCCTGTTTGATTTCTATATTTCTATAATCCTAAAAATCATCACAAATTTAGAAATAGACTACTGATAAAGACATGAGGGTGACATCTTCTTCATGTAGATTGTAACTGAGTTAACAATGAGATAACGAGATGGTCATATTAACCATGACATTATAATAATCCAAACTTCTATGCTAGTATTACGGAGGTAACCTGTTTGCTTGTTTTTTAAATGATATACTAAAGTTTTCAAAGCAAGTCGTTCCTTTTTTTAATTTCCTTTTTTCCCCTAAGCAATTATCAAAGACAATATGTATGATAATAATTTCTGCAGCTTGCTTGGATGCAGTTATTATTATTGTTTTCCTGTGCGATTATTAAGGAGTAAATTCTTAACTTCGGTGTTGGCTTTGATTTCACTGTTAAAATATACATGTACATACACATCGGAATACTACATGTCGCAAAACAAAAAGTCGTGTCCCGCCTTCGTGAGTCGCCGAGAGGACCCGACCTCTCGGTTTCTAACGTTTTAATTTGCCCTTCACACACTGAGCAGTAAACCGAGTCACGAGTGAATGCATCTCCTCTGCGCTGCAGCGCCTCATCTACCCTCTGCTTCTCCTTATCTCCGCCAAAGAAGAAGAAGAAGAAAAAGAAATGAAATCATCTCCAGAAACAGGCCGATTTCACCTCATTGCGCTACGAGGTGTATCACACAGCTGTTTCTTATAGCAACTCTTTTTTCCCTTTTCAGACCTGTCAGCAGCATTGAGAGAGCATCTCTTTCCGGGCAGCTGTGTAAAGTCTCCACTTGTACAAAGGAAACCAGAAATTTATACACTGCAAATCACCCCCCACAAAAAAAAAAAAAAATTCATATAACGCTCTCCTGCGCTTGTGTCCTCACCTAAGCTCCGCACTGCTGTTGTTACACATAAAGACAGATCCCCAGTGAGGACTTTGCTTAAGGATTTTGTTGCAGCATCCCTGACAAATTTATAAGACATTTATTTTACTAAATACAGCTTTTTAAAAATGTATTTATATTTTTAATTCTGAGTTTTTAACGTTTTTAAAGTTTTTTTCAAATACACTATCAGTCAATATAAAACACGTTAAAATCTCATTTTACAGAGGGATTTTTTTTCTTGTTTTGTACTCGAAGCATGTCAGATTATTTTTATTTGAAAACCGCCGGTTACATCGGCGTGATCTTGAAGAAATATACAAATTACCAGCTTCCTCTTTACGTGACAATTTTTTATAACGTAAGGAACAAGGTATTAAACAATTCTATGTTTCAACCAATGCGAATTAAATGCGCTATAAAGAACATGTGCAATGTTCCGTGTCCGAATTAAAACAGGATTTAAAAAACAGAGAAAGACGCCATATGTTGTAAAACAAGTTCCACTAATATCTCATCGACTCCAGGAAGTTTCCTTCTGAAAGCACGCACAGAGTTCAGTCATTATTAATAGAAATGTCATCCTTCCCCTCTTCTTGCCTCTGTACATATCAGCTCTTACCTGCATGCCCGATGTCTTCTGCCATCCGATCTAAGTCTCCCTTAATGATCATCTCAGCAGTCTCTAGGAGTCATATCTGACGTTTCAGCTTTGAACTGCCAGCCTCCAAAAAACCATGCCAGTTTTCCGAGCTCGTCTGCCAGCTCTTTTTTTTATGATTATTAATTGATATGAATTTCTTTTCACTCCTTAGGTCCGTCCTCCCACCCACTTTCCTCCCTCTCCCTCTGTCTCTCTGTCTCTCTGTCCCTCCTCTCCCCTCTTTCTCGTCCCCTCCTATAAAAAAAAAATACGTGCTTAGTACAGCATCATTTTCCTCCCTTTTTTTCAAGTAATTTCCTTAGCTATTTTTGAGTTGGAGCAATAACGCGCACAGGGATGATAATGGACCCTCTATGCGCCCTAAGTGTTTTAGCGCCCCGTGTGATGTCAGTCTATAATAAAACTAAAAGGTAAAATCGAGGGCAGGAACTTCATGTGACCCCGACTTGAACTTCTCAACACATCGTCTTAAAGAGACAGGCAGCAATTGTATACATATGTGTGTGTTATACCTATGATCCTTAGGTAGCCCACCTTAATTTTAGACAGAAGCGTAATGACGGAAATAGCTTGGACAGCGAATCAATAACATGTCAGGAGCTTAAAGCAGTCAGACTTCTTCCATAACGACGCTGATTTTATTTTTATTTTTTTCTTCAAAACTCAGCTCAAAATTCAATCAAGTTCAATCACAAATCACTGAGGGAATAAATGTGTTGATATTGTATAATTGAAGCCGTTTCATTGAATAAATTAAAAAAACGGTTAAAATAAAAGTGTCCGTGTCCTTTTCTCCAGACTTCCCCTGACAAAAACCTGCCACAATACGAGCCTTAAAGAAAACAATTAGCCTCCGTTACAGGGAAAGTTAAAGCAGGTTAGATAAACTTTGGGCACCTTAAAATTCTCTCGCGCGCGCGCGTGCGCTCTCCCTCACCCGCTCAGGTAAAACACCTGTTGCGCAGTTAAAGCCCTCGATCATGACCCGGATTGGTGACTGAACCAAACACCAGTACGAGTTTGGGATACAAAGGGAAACTAGCAACTCGATGACACGAGGGCCTTTTCTTGGCTACTTAAAAATAATCAAGCTCTTCCTCTGATGTCATATTTTTAAGATAAGTAATGAAGTCAAAGTTGTGCGCCCTCGCAGGTAGTGCCATGATGACGGTTTTTAGATAAACAGAAATTGTATTTCCCTTTTCTGAAGAAGTCCTTTGCAGCTTCTCTATAAAGTATTTAAATTAATTACGTGAAACTTTATCTAATATCTATTACAGTTTCCTATTCTGTGCCAGCACAACGTTTTTTCACCCCGTTTCCAGTTTAGTTGAATAACTTGCATGTTGTTTGCCAAATATCAACAGAAAACCTAAGTCTGAAATATTGCATATCAAATGAGCGGTGGTGCTATAATCCAGATGTTACCGTCTCTGTCAGTACGGGTTACATCAATCTGCTCAAAAGGAAAAGACCTGGGGAAGCATACAGTAATTGGATCAACTCATCTCTGTAATTCAATAAAACTGCTCATTCTGACACGTCTGCCTGTGTGCCATCCCCGCCTTTCTACCCGTTTCTCAATCTTACCTCGGACTCATGTCTGGTGCTCTGGCCGTATGTCTTCTCCCCTTTTCGGCATTCCCTCAATAAGATCTCCGCAGTTCCCTCAGTGTCCAGCTCTCTCTCAAAAACTTCTCTTCCGCGTAAATTTGCAGCCCCCTCTCTCCCGGTCTCCCCCTCTTTCACCTTCTTCCACACACTGAATTTCTCACGTGTTAACAAGACTGTCTGACACTTCAGACTGTGTTGAGGTCCGTTCGGACCAAACCTGCCGGCTGAGACTTTACGCGCACAGCGACACCCAATGGCAGTGAGTCCCAAAGGCCTTATCGAGAGTGGGACGCGGGTTGCAGTGATGTTGGGGGGATGAAAAAGTCGGTAAGCGCTGGCCTCTAATTTGTGAACGCCATATGACAAGCGTACAGTAACTTATAAACCAGTTATATTGATAAGATAAGATCAGCCACGTCGTTCGCCAGAATGTCAACGAGAGACGGCTGCATATTAAGGGTAAGCACAGGGAGAGTGCCATAGTCATTGTTCATTTTCACGATAAAATGCGTTGTTATGTAAGAATCATTCAGAAGTACAAACACCCCCCAGCAGCTTCCAGTTAAAAATTACAACAAAAAGCTTTAGGTACTTTTACTTCTAACAACTATATTACATTGTATGATTATCTTGTTGAGTCATTAACACGTTAAAAGGTCTTTAATGATGTAATGACTCGCATTTGAGTCGATTTTAAGTGCTTTATACGCTGCATAACAGAGTATTTATATGTGTGGTGTACTAATGCTTAATTTAAGAAGCGACTGCAGTTGCCAAATGTAGCTGACTACAAGTACAGTATGTCTCTCAGGAGAAGCGTAAAGTAGCAGTAAACGTTTAAGTAAACGCTGTACCTTAGTATCTTTTCACGCAGAGTAGTTGAGCTGAGCATTAGTGAACATTAGCAGTAGACTAATAAAAAGCCTTAGACTCCCTTTGTATCAGTTGCACTCTGAGCTGTTATTACAAATCAAACAAAACATGTGCACAAAAATGCTGTGTTTTTATGGCTCCTAATTAGTTTCAGTACCTTTGAAAAAGTACATTTTGATTCTGCTTGCAAACTATAACAAGCAGGAATCATCACCTTTAACTGCATTTGGACGGATTATGTTATTCAGGCCTCAAGCCTTTCTATAACCATCCAAAAGCTTCTTGTTTTTTTAAGACCGCAGACTGAAATTGATGAAACAAATTATTTTGCCATCATATTGAGAGAGACAGCCGATGTGATTCGGTGAAACACTTACCAAACTGAGGCCGATTCATGTTTGTTTTGATCACAGCAGCAGCATCTGACAATGTCATAAAGCACACAGGGCCTCTTCCTCTTTAAATTATCCAACCTCAAGGTGCTGGTCTTTCACTGAAATGCTCTGCTTCAAAACTTAGTGCCTGGTGAAGTTGGGGAAGGTATTGTCTCTGACTTCCATGTTCCCTTGATGAACTGATGATAACCTCACAGACAGAGAGAGACAGAGTTTTCTGTAGGTGGAGATAAATATCTTCTATCAAGGATATGACATTGTTTCAATTCATAGTCCAAAATAGTTTCCACCAAAGGAAACCTTGTTGTGACGTCATTTTGTCAGGTAGGCTATATGTAGATTTAAAAAGGAGTATAGGGCTGGCAGCATTTTTACCCATTTAAATCCTAATAGTCTCAATATTTACACGATAACTGTCTCTGATTTTTATTAATTCCAATTATTTGTTGGCAGAAAGCATTTAAGATGACAGATTAGACATATGCAGGCTTTACATTTGCCTAGAAAATTTCAGTTGCTATATGATTTTTTTTATTAAGGAGTTATGACACATCTGTAAAGAACAATGAATAAAGAACAACAATCTAATTGATGCCTTCAAATGTAAACTATTTTTTAAAATGCTCTAATCACAAGGCTAGAATAGGTAAAATCTAAGAGTGAATAACAGCCGTTTAACAATCAGCAAACTGTGATGCTGCCTGTTAAGGAAAAGTCTCCGGTTTTGCAAAATTGATATAAAAAGAGACACAACCTTTTAATCTTAGCAGTATTAAGCAGCCTATCATTCACTACGTGCAATACTCAAAACTAGTCTTTTAAGGACAGGGGAGGGTGGAGGGTGGGAAGAGTAACTATAAATATGCAGTAAATATGTAAATGTAGTAGTTTCATAACCAATAAATGATACAAGAACTTGAATAGTTCCAACAATATGCATTCAATCAACTTTTGACAGGCTTTATTCAAGCCAAACTGGAAGTCTGTCTTCAAAGCCCAGGGTCTGACCAGTTTACGGATGCATCATAACCAATTAATATCATTTTTTTAATATCACATGTTTCTGAGAGCGCTATAACAACACTTAAGGAAGAGAGCATGATCTTGTTTGTTGCTTGCAAACATATTGATACGCTGTCTAATAGTGAGCACCCCAGAACAGCTTGGACAGATGAGATTAAAGGCAAATACAGTGGTTTTGATATGAACAACAGTGGCATGTGCTCAGTCTCTGAGGAAAGAGTCATCACATGACAGCGCGGTCACGATTTCATTTGTAGCTAGGGACTTGTGTTGCTTGTCATCCTCTGTCTTTCCCTCTATGTTTTATGCCTCTTTGTTGCTGACTGTCCAATAAAAGCAAATATGCCATAAATAAACCATTTTTCCCAAATATAAAACTACATAAAAGTTTCTTAATTTCAGTTGTTTTGTGTGTCTCTAGGTACAACTATTGTCTTCCCAGACAGGCGTTATCTCTTTAATCAATCAGCCTCCTGAGGCTTGTGCTGGACATTAAACTTCAGCCTGTCAAAACACAATTTAACATGCCGTAATCTGGAGCACAGCAAACCTGAATGGCTGAACTTTTAATGAACTGAAAAGGCCTCCAAATTGCTGGTTGTAAGCAATGATTCAATTAAAGTTGCAAGCGCAAAGGCCCAGACACAGCCCAGGGAGCACATCCCAAAGCCTGTGCCTGACTACTTTCCCAAAGACCAACACTTGGTCAGGAACCAGAGCTGGAGATAAGGCAGGCTGAACAGCTAAATCCCTTAACATTTTGCTGTCACTCTCTAAATCACACACCTTTCCCACAGTTTCTCCAAGTTTGAGCATTGCAAGTTGTACATGTGACATATCTCACCGAAGATTGGTGGATATGGAAACACAGTGAGGCGTTGAATAGTCTGAACGACTGCAGCCAACTTCTTCAGACATCTTCGATCAGATATGTTGCAGGGTCATCGTGTCTCTAAGGCCCAGTCCACCTTGTTTCAATTAAGACTTTGAGTGACGAATATTGCAATTACCTTATTATTGCTCCATTTCTGTCTGCCAGCACAGACAAAGCAGGTCTGGACAATAGACAGGACAGTCTTAAAGTAATTTTAACACTTTGAAACAGACTATCTGAGTGTAATCTTCCACACTTTTCTCAACTACTAACATCAGGTCTTTTGCGCGCTCTCTTTTCTGTCTTTCATTCTCATCAATCATCTCTCCGTCCGTCCTTACTTTCTTTCCTTCCTTCCTTCCAGTGGACATGGCCACACATATCTCCAGATGCTGGCTGTGGCCGCCTCACCATACCAGACGCACACCCCTCCAGCTTCAGATTCCCTTCACCACCAAAAATTGAATGGTAGGCTCAACATTTACACACAGACCTCTCTTAATTCATTGTAATGAGCAGTTGCACGACAGCTTTAGTACATAGGCGTGCAAGGCATGTCATCTGAATAAGCAGAGTTGTTGTGTGCGTTTGGCCTCTATTCTGGGTTGCCCATCTGATGGTGATGCACAATTATCTTGCCATGATTAGTGCCAGATAAGAAATACTTGAAAGGCAAGAGTGGTATGGGGGGATGAATAAATGCAAGATAGTTTCTGGGTTGAGAACACTCACACCATAGCATATTTTATTCTCTAAACATTTTCGACTATTTGACCTTCACAGTTTGTTAATGTATCCAGTCAATTAATATAAATTAAATTAAAATATACAAAAATATTGGAGCCACTTAAAATAATAATAATAATAATAAACAAAATTTATTTAGCATTTTAGGAAACTGGATTTTTCACCTATTCTTGCAATCATTGAGATAAGAGCATTAAATAAATAGTATTAATTCTGTATGGTAAACAGACTTCATTTAAACGTTAATAATGGAAGCAAGGCAGCTTACATGTTGAAATCTTTTTTGATTGTACATATTAGATATTGCAGTGAAATTGTGTTTTAAAGGTGCAAGGAGACATTCTTTGGGCTACCATAGAGGTAAAAGCACAATTTCAAAATGTTCATTTAAGGTCTACTTCTGAGCTTTAACCTGAGCTCTGTGACTCTCCCTCAGCTGAGGGAGTTTATCCTGTTGTTTATGTAATTATAATTCAAATTTCCATTTTCTTACACTTGAAGAATCGAGAAAAATCATGTGAAACAAACATAATACTGACACTGATATGGCATCCATCCAGTGCTCACTCTCCGTTTAGCTGCGGTTGGGTTTCCACCGCCTCCTCAGAGATGCATATGTATCTAGCACTTTAGCAGTTAAATGCTCTATTATCACCAGATAGTTGCCAACTTTTTCTACAGTTTGAGGCTGAGCAGGCATGCAGTTGGTTTTTTTCTCTTTTTTTTTAATGAACATTTGCCTTCAGGACAGTAAAGTTGTGGCAAAAAAGAAAAATCCACATCATGAGCTGAAAGATGCTAAAATGCTCTTTAAAGCAGATTAACTGCTTTTAGGTTGTACTTTTCTGCCCGCGTATGACTGCCAGACAGTTATGTGATCTGGTGTTAAAGGGAGATTGAAATGGGAACATATTTTTTCGACTGATACTGAAACTGAGTAAGTAGTGCAACACATATCTGGCCTCCTCCTGAACTGCAGTGTGGGTATCAGTAACTATGTTAAAATCTGTGTATCTGTGTGTGCGCACATGTGTGTAGGCCAATCCAACGGGCGCCTGTGCAGCACATGGCTGTCCGATGCATGGTCTCTGCTCCCTGGTCTCTCCTCATTAGCTGCACACAATGCAAACATTCCCCTTCCCTCCCACTCCGCCACCCCTCCTCTCTCGCTTTCTCTCTCTACCTTCTACTCACAGTGCACACAGGGGGAAGAGCAAACCTTTTGTTTTCTGTGTCCAACCTGTGCACAGCTCCAGCCCTCCTCCTTTTTTCTCCTTCTCCCCTCCACTGACTAAATCTCTTTTCCGGCTTGATACTGCCGAAAACCATATGGTGTGTGACATCATCAGGGCAGGAAGCAGGGAGAAGGGAATGATAGAGCTGGGGAGAGATTGGCTTGCCAGGTCTCTGTGCAGTGATATCAGCAGAAAAGCACTCTTGGAGGCCCGTTGGGGGGTGAAAGCAGAGCAGGTTGGAATTTATTCTTTTCTTTTTTTTAAAGATTTCACTCCCACCTGGATAATCAGAGGGTGAAGGAAGGCAAGTAGAGAGGCAGTGTGCACCTTAAAGGGAATATTGATGACATTTGTTAACATCCGAGGTCATGGATTGTTGGCCTTGTGAGCCTATTATAAATTGGTGTGCAGGTGTTGCTGCAGCGCTTTTGTTAAAAAATGCCCCAAACAATCTGGATCAGAGGGATTTCAGATTGTTGCAAACTAGGTTTGGACCATATTTAGATGCTTTGGACTCATCCTGTTATCCTTAAAACTTCTGCAGATCATCTGTCTACCTCTTCCTTTTCGTCGCTGGCAGTCCCAATCTGCTCACCAGGCTTTATGTCTGTCAACCCCCTTCCTCCTCCTTTTGTTCTCTGGGTGAACTCTCCGGCTTTGTTGTGAGATCCTGGTCTCCATACCATCACTCCGGACCCATCCAGCTCTCTATCAACACACACACATAGATACACATAAACACTCAGTTAGACACTCACACAGTCAGCATCTTTGTCTTTCACACACAAACACACATGCACTAAAATACCCTTTCCCTTCTGATTAATGGAAGAGCTGGGGAGTGTGCCAGGCGAGAGGGTGGGAAAGGAAAGGAACGGAACGGAACGGAACGGAACGGAACGGAACGGAAAGGAAAGGAAAGGAAAGGAGAGGAGAGGAGAGGAGAGGAGAGGAGAGGAGAGGAGAGGAGAGGAGGGGCTGCTGCTGCAGCTGTGGTTTTGGAGTCAGTCTCAGCACCCCCTTGCTGCCCCCTCTCCATCTCCTCTCTGGCTCCTCCGAGGACACGAGCCTTGGCCAAGCCCCAGGAACCAGGGAGTCAGGACCAGGCTAAGAGGGAGAAAAAGGGGAACAACAGAGGGAAGGAAGGATAACACAAAAGAAAGAGAAAAACAGAGCTGACCTAATATGCAAGTATTGTCAGGCAGCACCTACAAAAACAGGGGAGCATGTGAGATGTTCATCAAACGTTTATGAAAATGTTACAAAAAGCATAATTTTTCCAAAACATTTGATAAAGTGTGTTTTTTAATTTAATACTGGTGCTGTCATTTGGTTTTACAATGCATCAAAAACATACTCAGCTCTGAGTTGGCACAATATTAATATTACTTAAAAGCCGGATAATCTTTTTTTGTTTTTTGAAAACATATTAACATTTTACTGGAATGTTTTTTTAATCGTTTTTAGGCATCTGCATTGTGTTTTTGATCAACAAAAGCATGCGTGAAAACTCATTTATATTTCATATGTACGGTAAGTGAGCTTCAATTTATTTATTTTTTGTGCTTAATACTTTATAAAAATTAGAACACCTGTGATATGCTTCAGCTTCTCTGCAAGCTGCATTTGGACAAGGGGTTAGGAAAATCGATGGATGGAAAATATTTAAGCAAAAATAAAATAATTAGTCAAATTTAAATATTCAGATGTGCGAGCGATAATACACATAATAACAATAACTTTATACTAAATCTCACTATTACTCAAGCAAATAAGCTCCATAGCACGTAGGCAGCATTGTTTCTAAAGAGTGCCTTAGAAATTTGTGCCAAAATAATTTTTGCCAATATCTACTTGATTACAGAACATTTTTCCCCTGTAAACACGCAAAGGCAGCTAATGACTGCCTCATATCCCACTTTTAAAATTTTGCTGTAAGTAAAGTTTAATTTGCAGTAAACCATATGTACTGTGTGCTGCTCAGAGTGTACATAGTGCCATATGTATACACAGGTCATCTAAAGATGCTTGCCAATTACTGTACACGTATGATAAACCTAAGGTTACTAATCAAATATATCTGTGCGCAGAGTGTGTCAGCAACACTCTCTGCTCCATTAAAACTTAAATAGGCCTACTTGAGGCAAATTATTGCAGTCATATTGTTCATTCTCAGAACTGTAACTCCAATGAGTTTGGCAAAGAAATAAAATAAAACAAGTACAGTTTCTCATTTTTTTAATAAGCATTTTTGCTTGGACCAGATCCAGTGAGGTTGGCCTGAGGATGGCATGAGAAATGGCAAACTTTACAGGATGAGCCTATGAGAAAAACCACGAGTTGAACACTTTTGGTCTACACTTGGCTAGCTTGCTGCTCCTTTGTACTGTATAAACTAAATTTAGCATTAAGTGCAGAAGTGGAAAGTTTTCTGTCAACAGAAGAGATGGTGTGACTTGTCATAGTTGATGGGTGGGGCAGATAGAGTTTATTTACAGAAAGCTCATCTTTTGTATCTGAGATAAGCTCATCAGCTCCGAGCTTTATTAACATATGACTTGACCCAAGCCTGACTCTTGCTTGGGTCTGCTTGTGTGTGATTGCACCCCAAATGTAATCTGCTCACCCACTCCGCAACGCAGTCCCGGCTTAGTGTGCGTTTGAGGCCTACCTTCTCTTTCTCTCGTTCCCCCCACTAGTCAGTGTTTTATGGGCTGTGTGCTGCGGTGCGGTGACCTCGCTCTCACCCCGGTGCCACCCAGCCGGTGCAGGATTCAGGCGCGCATGGCCCCTGCCAAAACCCCATAGCGCCACATCTGCAATCCATAAACGCCAGCCACTCTCGCTCTCCTTACTCCCTCGCCCACACCGCCTCAGACTCTCACACTCCTCCATTTCACTCTCTCTCTCACTGGCTCTCTCACCCACTAATGTTTTATTTTAATTTCCAAATTCTATGCATCCCCCCTTTTTTTTTTTAACATTCCTTTGACTGCTTCCTCCCACCACTTCTGGCTTTATTCAGGCAGAACATCAACTAGTTCTTCCCTTATCTCTCACTCCCTCGCTGCCCCTTTTCTCTCCTTCCGTTTCTTTATCCACATCCAACGGAAAAATCTCTCACCCATTATATCTTCTGTGAGAGCCAACTGAGTGTGGTGGCAGTGAACTGGGAACCACAAGACATTCCTGATCCAAACAGCACTAAGTCACCAGCATTCAAGTCTTCAGAGGGTGGCCTTTGCCAAACACACACTTCACTTATGGGCTGGATTCAGTCTTACCACGTCGCAGTTGGTCCCCAAACAGCTAAATGTTTATCTGTTTCAAATTGATAGTGTCAGGGAAAAATGTAGTGCACGCATCTAAATACAGTTCCATTTTTGTATGTGTTAGTGTAAGAGCATTCTCCATCATCGGGGTATTGAAGTCCCCCTCCCCTTTAGCGGCAGAGCATACTCTCTGCCTCTCAGCCTGAACAAGATGTGTTCAACACATCACTGTTGCCGTGCCCCTGTAGGAATCCATAGTGAGGTACTAAATATATGAAGTGTTACCTCAAAACTGTCCAGTGCTCCCACCTTCCCTGGCTCCAAAAATAGTAGGGACATTTGTCTTTCTTGCATTGTCTTTTTTTCAATTTATGTAATTTTTTTTTCCACTGTTCTCAAACAAAAATGCTCAGGGTGAACTTTTTTGCCTCCCTCCATCTTCTTTTCTTGGATCATGTTCTCCACTTCATCCAAAAGACTTCACCTTCAGGTTTCCCAGACACACTGGCATGCCTTTATGGTGCAATCCCAACAGAGTCCACGGATGAATCATGTTGCTGCAGGCATGCAGGGGCTCAGTTTTTACGATAAATATTGCAATTCATAAATCAGCGTTCTCCGAAGAAAGAAAGTACGGCGCAGGGGAGGACGCAAAAGTGTAGAGCATTTCAGCTTTAGTTTCAAATTAACAGGGGTTATGATCTGTGTGTATGTGTGTTGACTAGAACTGAAAAGAAGGCTACAGGTCAGGGCAAGACCACCATGAAGAGCCAAACTGCCAGAGTGTGTGTGTGTGTGTGTGTGGGGGGGCTAAACATTGCTGGTAGGAGGCACAGTCTTATCAGTGCTTTTATTTTTGAGTGCTCATACAATGTCATGCACTCGATTCGTAAATTACATCAGGGAATTATCATGTACAGGAAAGTGTAGCAAGAGTGAATTTTGTGGAGATCAATCAACCTTTTGGCTTCTCACTCATGTAATGGTGGCAATTCGTCTTCTATTTTGCACCATTGTTGTTTCACTCTGTGCTAAAATTCAAGTCATTTATTAGTTCTTCAGCCTATATTTTTTAAGTAAACTATACTGAGGCATGTGTATGATAAAAGATAACATAAATAATGCTCAAAGCTGTGATTTTTCCAAATCTTAAACAGCATTTCATTAAGCGATTACAGAAAAGAACGTTTCCTTAAAAGTGCGACTTGGGAGTTCTCTTTCCATGATTAAAGTTCCTCACGTATCTCGGTCATTATCAATACATAATTTCGTCCTAGCTTTCTACATTTTAATGTGCGTAGGCATTAAGCCACACATGCATGACTTCAAAGAGTTGCCCATGTAATGAGCTCGATACATGCCTAATGTTAAATTACTGAACTCACCCAGTCGTCGTGGTACCAGCTCTCAGATTTGTTTAATCATAAAGCACTCAGTGCAACTCAACTATTTGTTTAGAGGCAGTGACTCAAATCTTTTTTACCCATTTAGGAAAAAAGAAAAAGTGAGATGCTCTACAAACACGTAGGAAGCTTTATTAATACTTATCCATTCCTGCCATCTAGTGGTCAAAACAAACTCTGCAGCATGTTTGAGGCTTGGATGCAAAATGGAACAAGAAAGCTTAACTTTGGATCAAAATAGATTTATTTAATACGCATTCCACTCTTTTAAAGTGTCCTGAAACCACTTGGATGTTTCTGTTATTACATGGCTTGTCATTCTGTCCCTCCACTATTCCATATCCAAGTCTTCCATTTCCACAGTGCCTTCTCTCTTCACCCAAGTTAAAGGCGCGGGCACATAGGGGTCATACGTCCACCGAGGATACACTCTCTTGTACAAATTCATCAGCACAGTGTCTTGAGAGCGTAGCTGATTGTCAAACACGCATTTCATGTGACCGTGTGTTCCTGAAAAATAAGAAATGGCAGTGAGAATCCACAGCAAATAAGGCACAGAGACACAGACACAGGGTTTTATTCTTAAATTTTCTCACCTAAGGCCTCCTTGATGTGACCTCTCCGACCCCATTTTGTTCGCAGCTCCACTGGCTTGAACCACATGATATCATCTGTAAAAGAAAGTCAAGAAAATTTTAATGAAAAAATTAGGAATTATGTCTGCAGTGACAGTAATAACAGTATGAGAACGTCCTCTCACCCCTGTTAAAGAACATGTAACGAACAACAGCAGAGCGCCTGTTAATTTTGAATGGGTGTCCACTCAGAACAATCCTCTTCAGCACAACACGCTGAGGGTCACAACTGAGCAGACTGCCTGTAGCCACAAGGTCCTGGATGCCTAGAAAGACACAGTAAGAAGAACACGTGCTCAAAGGCCAGTACAGAATTTGCTTAAGTGGATAATTAATCAAAACCACCAACAGGATGAATGGTCTAAAGTTTAACTTGAGGGCAGCCAGGCCACTAATTCAATTTACTCGTGTTGACGTAAACAGGACTTTCCATCTCACCATCATTCCTTTGCTTAAAAAGCAGGACTCCTGAAGGGGGGAAGGTGATGGGGGCATACAGTGACACTACAATGGGGGCATCTGGTCTGAGGAAGCGCTCCATCTTATGCTTGTCAGCTAGAAAAAAAGGTGGAGGGGAAAAAAAAAGATTTTATTATTATTAATAATAATAATAATAATAATAATAATAGTAATAATAATAATATATCCAACAGATATCTTGTTTCCAGAAGTAGCTTTTAAGATCATTATACTAATAAAGTAACTTGATTAACAGTTCTTGTTTTGTAAAGAACCGAAAGTCGACCTTACATGGTGGAAAGACATTTTTCAGTTTCTGACTTTTTCAGCTTAAGATCGACACATCTTAATTAAAATGTCAATAATAATAATAATAATAATGATAATAATAATGAAAAGGTGATTTTAATAATAAAAAGGTTACGTTTATGTTTTTTACTGGATGATGCCTTTTTATACATTTTTTTTCAAAAGAACACAGCATAGCATTATAACAACAAATATTACAGTAATAGCACTCCCGTAATGCAAATGCATAGAGGTGGTTCTGTTTAAGGACACCGTCTCAACATCATAAAAAATAAAAAAAAATCAAGTGGTACAATGAACCCACCGAGTTCCAGGTGACCCATCATAACTAAATTCGTGGAATAATAGATACTAGATTAGCACCAGGTGTGTTTCAATATTACAAGATTTACTTGTAATATGAACCAGATGTTAAAACACTGCATTTAGTCTGCATGTTGGCTGGTTATGATATCTGATTTTTTTTGTTGTTGTATTTTTTAACCGATTTTTGCCCTCAACTGCAGTAAGTTACAGGAACTTCTCTCAGTGAAACAAGTGAAAATAAAGTGCTCTGCTTTTGCAAAGAGGCAAAACGACCTGCTGTACATCCACCTTTATCTGACATATTTTACCTTGGCAAACAGAAGCAGGTACAACATATTTATATAACAAAGCAAATGTCAGGTTCTTGTATAATTTTCAAGTGTTTATAAACTCACCAGATAACAGGATATCCTTTTCTCTCATCTCCATAATTTTCGTCATAACTGGTTGGATCTTTTGCTCATACCGAGGCTGCTAGCGTGCGGCTAGCTCTAAACTCTGGATAGTTTTCGCTTTAACCACGTTACTTTGTTAGCTTATTTAAAATGCCCATGTTCAGCTCGGTGAGGGCGATTTAACTGTTTGATTTGGTTTGTTGTTACAAACATTATGGCGGTTTGTGACTTAGTTTGGCAAGCTTTATCTCTTCTTGATAGCTATAGCCAAACAATAAATGATATGTTAGTTAGACTGATCAGTCAGTTACCGGTCAGTCAAGAATGCAGGAAGTTGGACGTTACAAGCCCTTAGCCCTGAATTGATACATCTCTGGCAATGCGTTTGATTTAAGTTTGTTTATGTAGGATCACTACTGCCGTTTGTTCTGATGAATGTACTGGATGAATTCAGCAGGTTTTCTACCTGATGTGTGTTGAGAGAAGATGGGAGAGGCTCGGAATCTCCGAAATCCACAATGGAACACAAGCTCCTCTTTAGATTTGATCGGTTCTGTGTTACTGGGGTGTCTCTGCACCAAAACATGCATGACTGACATCTATGCACAGAAGAAAAAAACATGAGGTCAGCAAAAATTATTCTGTGTAGCTGGTGCAGCTTTTCTTACGAAAAGGAAACATTTTCAGATGTGAATACCTTCTGTTCATGGGGCAAGAGAGACACGAGAACCAGAGGTTTGCCTGACTGGACACTCTCCATCACAGAAAAAGGCACATCAATGATGTGCAGGGTCACATACCAGCCATCCTGAAACGTGGAGGACAGCAGAGTGAGTGAAGCCAAAAATCATGGTTAAACATGAGAGCATTTACAGCTGAAGACAACTACTGTTGTCTACTTTACCATGGCTCCATCCTCCTCAGCTGCAGCCTCAGCCAATATGCGGCGGCGAGTGCGTTCAAAGCTCTGGAACTGGAATATACGCGAATAGTCGAGGGGCAAGTTTTCCATGGGGTCCCAAGGTGACGAGCGGAAACTTTTTAACCCCCTGTAACGCTGGAACCTGCGAGAACAGGACGGCAACCCAAACAAACAGGAAACAATAAATATTCCATCCCAAAAGGAAATGTAAAAGAAACAAAAAGCATAAAAGAAACGCTACTGACCTGATTCTAGCTGGAGTGTCGAGGGGCGTGTCCACCTCATCGGGGAACATTTCATTGGCTCGAGCGTCACGGTAGCGTTTTAGGCCTTCTTCTTCGGCAGCTTCATCCATATGTTCATCATAGCGCTGATCTGCACCCGCTCGCTCTGTGGAGCACACCTCTTCCTCCTCCTCCTCTTCTGAATCACAGCATGAACCTGGGTCCTGGGCAGAGAGGACACAGGACAAATTTAGTACAAGAGGTTTGAACAAAGAATGCAAGCTGCTCTCTGACCATAAACACAACAATCATTGTACTCATTTTTAGTGATCAGTGAAGAAGCTTTGATGCTTTGGCATTTACTAACAGCAAATGCAGTGACAGAGATAACACTATTGGTTAATTCAAGGAAGGAAGGAAGGTCATGGGCCACAAGGGGAATACGGCTAGCCTCACAGTAGTTTTAGTTTGGTTGGCCTTGACTTTAAGACATCTGTCTCTGACATTTTTGCCACCCAAACAAAATTTTATATGGAATTTTCTGTGCCAAGGCCAAATTTCAGCATTATATAGTAGATATAACTCAGATAACAAACAAACTATATTTTCAAATTACAAGACCACTGAAAACATGTTTAAATAACCTTTTACCAGCTGTGAGTCTGGCTCCCTCTTTTTAAAACCCTGAGCTTCTAATCCTAATATACTGAGTTAAACAAGTGTCCTGGGTAGGCATGGGCGATATATTGAATATACTTCATGTATCAAAAGTTTTTCCACGTACGATGGTTAAAATGGGTCTATCGGAACCATTGAGTATGAACTGCCCTGGCAATATTAAGCTTTTCAGAGGCTTTTTTGGAGCGACTGCATGACTAATCCTCCCTCCAAAGCAGAAGGTTTTCTGCACGGCACACTGCGCTGAGCATGCGTGTTTATATTCTACCTTATAAGAAAAAAATATGGTGACAGCCGGAGTTTCAGACGAGGAAATGAATGAGACTGTAACTGAAGACGAGTCGGACAAGCTAGTTCCAAAGAGAAACATTTACTGGCAGTGGTTTGGTTTTCAAAAGGAGCATGTCAAACAAAATGCCATAATTTGCAAAACATGGCATAAAACCATTGCCACAAAAGGTCGCAGCACCACAAATTTATTCCACCACCTGAGAAGTCATCCATTGCAAAATGAAGAATGTTTTAAAGTCCGCATGTCAACATCTCCCCACACACCACAGAAAACTCTAAATAAACCAGCCATGACGCAGATGACACTGGCGTCTTCGTTTGCCAAAGTGATCCCATACGACAAAAAAAAAGGTCTGTGTTGACCACAGACAGTGACTGTATGAATGATATATATGGTTGAATATAACATTTGTTTTTGGAGGCTAGTTAAACATATCGTGGTATATATCATATATCATGATATAGCCAAAAAACAAAATCGCCCAGCCTTACTCCTGGATAATGTTCTCTTGCTGTAATGTAATGTACAATATTGTTGTCCTACTATTACAAAACACTTACTTTGTTAGTTGCTGCCAGTATTAACAATAACCAGACACAAATGGCAGGAAAACAAATGACATCAAAACGATCCTAATTATAGAAAATATTTATGTAACATAACCAACAACTCCGCCACAATAAACAAACAGCACTGAGGGGCCTTGTATGTGTGAATGGGATAAGCAATTGCCCGAATTCAAACTATGGGAATCCCTGCTTTGCATACATTTGAATTCAGTGTGTTACGTAAAGACACTCTCCAGTGCAAGACATCCACTCTTAAAACAATATCTAGAAATTGAGCATCCAAGGGCAACATATTTGGATAAGGAAATGAATCATCAAAGAAGACATGCTTTGCTGTGCTCCCTTGGCTGGCAAATTACAGGAGAAGCCAGACGCAAGAGCGGAAAGCTCTCAGCATGCGGCTGATACACAACCTTTCCAACATCCTTGCTGCAATAGTAATAATAATCATTATCATTTGAAGTACCCTTTCCACTATTGTTACCTTCGTCTAGATACGTATGCCTGTGCGCTAACCTTGACATCAAATGCATGCTAATAACAATCACAGATCGTAATGAACCTGTTGCATAAGGAAAGTTTCCCTGACTTCTTTTCAAGCGGAGTGGGAAATAAATAAATGGCCAACCCCTCCCTTCGTCCAGACAGGAAGTTCTGTTCACAAGACAGGAAGACAGGAGGCTTCTCTTGGGATTCCTGCTCCAAACACTATTGTTGTGGTGAGCAGCCTGGCACTACACGCCAGAGTCAGACACTGAGAAAATAAACAGTGCCTCTCAGCAGTGAGGTGCACTGCCTGTGGGTCACGTATGCACCGCTTCAGCCCCGGAACCGCCAACACTTTATTGCTTCTTCACAAATTACCATCCTCATCATCCTCCACAGGACTGCACCGCCTGACCTTAGCTACCGGTACACTGTTGCTATGACAACACGACCCCGCGCAACAAAATAACCATAAAAGGTATGTTCTGGCTGAACTTCTGGTCAAACTACTAAATGAGAAATGAAAGAAAAATTCCAAATATAACAACATTTGTACAATCACTGACACACAAACCCTCTACATCATCCATACTAGAATGAAAAACCTGTCGTAATCAAGTCATCTGAATCCTGTAGTGAGTCTCTGGTATTTTCCATGGAAAGCGTTGTTATCTAAGTAATTGGTAACTTACTGTACCTTGTTTTGCAGTAAAATGCTGTTAAACGTTTTATTAAATATGATACTACGGACTAAGGGCTTCTCTGAATTATTCAATTTTAGCATGTAAGCACGCTTTATTATTCTTACCACAGTGGTAAATTATCCAGCTTTAATTTTTGGTGGTGCGCCCACAGGTAGGCAGACTCGTGTGTTGTTTTTTTTTTAGTCTGAGCCTACTCAGGCCTCATGGCTTGAAACAGAGCACTTCTTCAATCATGGCGTGTCCACCCCAAGTTAGGAACCTGCCCCATTGAGAGCAAGTATCTTTAAATCTTGCTCACAAGTCAGGGAAGAATTGAGCAAGAGGTTGAAAGAGGATTAGTGCAGTATCTGCACTGAAACAGACTGCTGTTACGAAGAGACCTAAGCAGGAAGGCAAAGCTGTAGTTACTGAAACAGTAAGAACAGGGATACAGGCACGGGAAATTCGTTTCCTCCAAAGGGGGTCTCAGCCTTAAAGGTAGGGTGAAAAGCAGAGTCACTCACAGTCGTGCTGCTTCTCCCCTCCATTGAAAAGAGCTAGCTGACATGGTGAGGGCATGAGCCTAGGATATCTCCTGCATGCTTCCTAGGTGAGTTGAATGTCCAACCCAGGAAGAGACCAAGGTAGACTGAGGACAAGCTGGACAGACATCTTGGCTGGCTTGGGAACGCCTCGTTAACAAACCAGTAGACCTCAAGACCTAGCTAGACAGACGAGCTGGCTAAACAAAGAGATGTCTGAGCATCTCTGCTTAGATTATATCCTGACCTGAGCTTTATTTAAAAAATATATATATACTATTTATGTCCATTTCAATTAATGCCCACTTTTCAGTGTATCGCATTTTACAAGGCTAGGCTGTCATATCATTATAAACTTTATACCCGTCTTTTTTGTGAAAAGTTTTAAAAAAGGAAAATTTAAACTGATATTTGCATTTTATTTATCTTCTGCTTCACTGTGTCATTAAAGACTTATGTCAAAATTACTTTAAATGTGTACCTGAGAGTCAATCTCCCCATCCTCTTTATCCATGGCTTCATCCATCATGTCATCATCATCATCGTTGTCACTACTTTCTTCATCCATGTCGCCATTCTCCTCCTCACCTTCATCAACAATCCACGTGGCCTGATAGTCTGATGTTCCTTTAGGGACCTTCATTACACGTTTTTTCTTCCTGGCTTCTAAAGAGAGAAACATCAAAAAACAACTTTGAATCCTGTGTTTTCCTGGCACGATAAACTGTATACTCTTGCATCAAGAAAAGCACATTACTCATTTCTATTTACTAGAAATGACTGAATTGCTTCAGCTATGTGTAACCATCCAAATTTTTACTGTACATCAATAACATTATAGCAAAGTCTTTGTTTAACTGGTTTGTTGTGTCTATTAAAACTGTCAATTAAGTTACATATATTTACATCAGTCAGACAGTTTCCCACTACTTGAAAGTATAAAGTGATATAGTTGTAACTTCAAATCAAGTGTGACTGTTCTAACACAAGATCTGTCATTTTGTATCTTAGTCATCATCATTTTCTGAGAGCATTATCTATAAATTCTGTTTCTTCACCTTCAGCTTCCAGCAGTTCTGATTCTGTTGGCCATGTCTGCTCTCCGTCCATGGGATCCACCTCAGCCTCTGCCTGCAGACTCTCCCTGTTGGATGGGTCCGCTTTCATGAGCACCCTCACAGGGGCCTCATTTTCCTGTGGGAAACGCAAATGAGCAGGTAAATGTGACCCATATCAACTAAACTAGATGCACTAACACTCCAAAACAGTTAAAGGTGTTAAAGTTTCACTTCGCATTTAAACCAACTGACCACCATTCATTATATTCACTTTGAATTAGTTTTAATGGTTAAAAACAGCGTGGGGAAAATGCACAGAGTTTTAGCAGGGGTACATTCCAATTGTTATGCAACAGTAATATTACATTGATAAAAACAGATGCTGACAGTTGTAATGGATTACCTAACTTAAACAGGTTTCCATGCTTCAAGTTTGGAGCTATGCTTTGTATAGTGTGGAAAATGCATGCCTGAGTCCACAAGTGAGAAACAAATATCCATAATACAACTTAGCAAAAAAGTCCAAAGCTAGGTAAAACTCCCCCAAAAATTTTAATTTTGGTGATGCAGTAGAGCAATAAATGAAGTCATTTATATAATTTATTGTTTAATAAAGTGTACGCTATCAGGTCTGCATGTACATTTGCAAAGTTAAAGTATTAAAAAAAAGCAGCAACAACTACCTGCATGTCAACATCTCCTCCTTTGCTCGGCTTCAGTGGTCTGGACACTGTTAAGTTCAGAGGAAGAGGGTCTACTGGGGCATCAATCTGGCTGAGCTGAAAATCACCATGACCACTGATGTGTACCAGTCTGTCAACCCGCAGAGGGCGGCCACGGACATACCCGGACACACAGAGTGTGCCCAGGCCAGTGGCTCCACTTGTACTATCAACAGGGTTGTTGGGTGTAAAAGTGACATGTTGAGCAATGAGATGTGACCGTTTGGAGCGGAAACCCAACTTTCTCTGTCTCTGAGTCCCCAGGTGTCTGAGAAGTAGTGTGGCATCTTGCTCGGAGTCCAGCGGGAAGAGACGAGCATCAGGAAAACGGGCCTCTGTGATCTTTGACAAAGCTCTTCTGGACTCAACCCTCTTCTTCACAGGGAGCTCAGACACACCCTGACACACCAGTGCTATGTAGGTTGAATATGGGAGAGAGACAAGGGCTTAGTAGAGGCACATCAGAAACGAAGTCAATTAAATTAAAAAAGAAAAAAGAAAGAAAGATTTATAATTACCATAGCTGGGGAGACCCTGAGCAAAGACGCAAGAGAGACAATAGTCTCCATAGGTGTCCCAGCCTTCAGTAGAATCCAACACAAATACAAGGCTATCTGCAATCTTTGTCACATCCAGTAGGGAGTGCATGTCAGCTATAAAAAGAGATTACAGAAGTGTTAAAGACACACACACACACACAAAAAACAGAGTACATTTTTAAAATATTTGTTTTAGAATGTCATTTACTGAACACAACATCAATTTTACAACACAAAATATAAATAGATAAAAAAAATCGTATCTAAAGTACAGTAACATATCTGACTTAACTTCTTATTCTTCTATGGTATTCTACAGTATGTCACAAGTGTGTCAGCATTACCAGGGATGTTTACTTATTCTATGAACAAAATTCTCAAATTGTAATGTCTTTTACATTTGATAAACTAAAATTACATCAATAGATATCACAGAAGCAACACTACTTGTGCTTCTGGCTCACTTTTTTTTCCCCAAAGGAAATCTCTTTTCTAATGCTTACCTGTACTCTGACTTAGAAAGGTGAACCTCTGTTTAAAACGAGGCAGAATCAGCCCAAAACTGTCACTGACACCACTGATGCACCGGTCGTGATGTACAATGCCCCCAGCGCCTTCTCCACGAAGCAGCTTAGTGATGGCTCCAGCATCGGCTTGAGCATGTAGGGACACCACAACAACCAAATGAGGAGGACCATCCCTGCTGCCAAGACGTCGCTTTTCTGTCAGGACCTGGGAAGAGAGAAAGAAACTCAAGCAACTCCAGATTCGTTACATTAAGAATTTAAGAACAGCGATCCATCATGTGATATTTTAAATTACCATGTCTTTCTTATTCTTGCGCAGCTGGTTGGCTTTGTGCCTTCTGTCCATCTTCTTTTGCTCCTTCCTCTGTTTTTTGGTAAGGACTGTCACCGACACTCTGCCTGTGAGACATTGCAACACAAGTTATTTATTAATTTATACAATGTGTATAGTATTCTTTTAATATAGGCCTTACTACAACCCACAACCTTGCTGCTTAGAAAGAACTTCTATTCTAACACACACATATGGATCATGCTCCACTCTGCTGCACAATGTTAAAGCAGCTGAAGTCTAAGATGTCAGTAAATCTCGGCAAATACAAAAACAGTGTGTGAACATCGGCCGTTTGATTTTTACAATATCTTTGCTGCTTTAAAACATATGCTGGCAAGACAACCAATCAAAAACACCTGCAGAATGAAGTTCAAGTCAACACAACAGCGCAGCTGTTGCAGCAGACAAAGCTTCCCCGCCCCCAGAGGGTCATGCTGATATAAATAAAGTAAGCAAAAGACCACACATTAGACAACTGGACTAAATTTTATATGCACAGTACTGATTTGTTTCATAGTCAATGAATTCAGTAGAAATGGCACTATACTTTGTTAGAATATTTTATTTTTTTACAGCTATGTGTCAAACCTTATATAACAAGAGATAAAGCAGACTCTATAGACAAGAAACAGTCATTTTTGTTCCAAGAGTTTTCTGGTTTTCATTTGTATCCCACTTGTAGTTGAAACTGATATGCTGGTTTCACCAGGAGCCCCCAGAAAATTGCTGTTGTCCCCGCTGGCTAAAGTCTGCAGACAAGACTGTAGTGCTATACTCTGATAATCCAATAAAAAGATTACTTACATTAAACAGTCCATTTAAATTCTTGTTTAGCTTTTAAAGCCAATTGCCTACTGTCAATTATGCATTACTGCAGATGTAACTGATAAAACATATTACAATACAGACTGTACAATGACTGACATTTACCATTTAGTATTAGTACACATGTGCATCAGTGAATGAATAATAATGAATTTCATATTGAAGACAAATTATGAACAAATCCATACTCATAATTATCATAAATATCAATTAACTGAAATAATTTTTCATTATGTTGTTCTGTTTATGTTAAACTATTTTTACTAACCAACTTTGATACCACTGCAATACATACAAGCATCAATGAACAACAATGAGACGAACATTCCTTTGTTGTTTTTAACTACCACACTGCCTTATATGTGAATATATTTTTCCAGTTTGAGACTGGGGTTTATTTATACCTGATATATTGATGAATGACACATCACTGCTAAGGTCTGACAGCATATATGATGTTGAATAACAGCACAAGCCGGCTGGATGATTATCCATCAGCCATAATACATAATACATTTATTCTCACACATTAGTGGAGCGCCCTCTGTTGGAATCCAGTTTAACTGCAGTGCAGACACTTCAGTCATTTAAATCAACATTCCTGGCTTTTATTGAGCAGTGGGGGTTATTGTGTGTACTCTTTAGGGCACGATTGCGTCATCTGGCTGTATGTTAATCACGTGTGCTCAAATAATTTTTTATTAAAGTGTCCACGTTACTTTGTATCTCAGACATTCCAATAAATGTAAAATGCCGACAAATTCACTAATCCACAAAATTTAGGTTTGTTTACAGATATAAGACTTTTGCCTGAATATATTTGTTTAAGCTACAAGGTGTCCAAATGTGTTTGTGTACTGCTTTACGCTGAATGAAATGAAATGAACATTAAATTATAGCATAAACTATCATTGCTGTACTGCTTGACATGTAGTGTTACTATCTGACGATCATTCAAATCAGGTGTAAAACGTGTACAAGTCGGAATGTGAGCTTGAATTTAAATAGAACAAAAATGTTTTTAATGATAAACTTTCTCGGTGTAATACAGAGTGTTAAGTCCTCTGATTTTCCAGTAACTGGATATCTGGAAGACCCCCGGACCACGTTTAAATAGCTGAAGCTCATTGGCAATCTCCAGTTAAACACCAAACGAGGCTCGCAAGCGAATACAGACTTTCACTAAATACCTTTAAAAGAAAAGTGCTACGATATAAGATACTGTACTGAAAGGATTGAGCACTTAAAGCCCAACACGTGTACTTGCAGAAGCAACCGCTACATGCTAACAACACACATGTAAGCCCCAGGTTTAACGCTGTGCAGCTGGACGCGACTTGCCTTTGTTTTCCCTTTCAATTTCTCCTTTCGTCCGGTGCTTGCCATGTTTGTGTCCTTTATTTTTTTGTTTGTATATGCCGGGTCTGTGGCCCTGTTGTTTTTCCCCATCAGCAGCCATTTCCACCATGTGGGTATGTCAGCTAATTTACTTCCGCACTTGCAGCAACGTCACGATAGGGACGTGTCTTCCGGAAAGCTTTTCTTCAAAATAAAAGCTTGGATAAGCATTATTTGAACTTGCTTTGATAGTCTTGATGAAGAGGTGTAAATGAGGTCAAAAGGAGCTGCTCTGTGCCTCCACCGAGGCACAGAGGCTCTGAGCACCTTCTTGTGTGCAGTGGTGATGGACAGGTTGATATATGAGGTCAGGCAGGAGTTTCTGTGGACTGCAGTGTTTACAGATGATGTTGTGATCTCTTGTGAGAGTAGTGAGGAAGAGAAAGAAAGCCTAAGAGGTGGAGGTATGCTCTGAAGTAGAGGTGGAGGTATGCTCTGAAGTAGAGCTGGGCGATAGAACGATAACGATATGTATCGCGATATAACTTTTACTCGATAGAGAAATCAAGCTATCGCGATAGACCTCGCCGCTCTTGTCCTCTTAATATTAAAAAAAAAAAAAAAAAAAAAAAAAAAAAAAATCAAGTATCGTAGCGCAGAGCCGAACCAATCACAGCCGCAGCGTCACGTCGCGTTACGTACAGCACAAGTACCAAGCCGCACGTGTGTTTGTTTGGGAAGCAGCCGGCGGGTAATGGAGCCAGCGCATAATGGAGGAAATGAGTGTGCCGACTAGAAAAATCAACCGAGCATGACCGAAGAGATAACAGATGATGGTTCCAATGCCGGAGAGATTGTCGAACGGAAGAGCCATAGAAGTTCCGTAGTGTGAAGGTATTTCGGCTATTTCAAGTCTGACAAAAAACAGAGTAGCGTGCCGAAAGCAAGTCTGGAAATACAATAAACTGGTGCATGCGTCACACTGTGCGCCACGTTATTGTTTCGGTGAAATGAATTTCTACAATACTGTTAATTCTACTCTCTGCAGTGTTTAAATGCTTACATATACACACAGTTACTGTCCGTCCACACATACGACTCGGTTCTGCTTCTATGCCCCAGCTTTGTTTACTTTTTCCCACCGAGGCTTCTAGACTTCTGATTGGCCAACATTTCTGCACGGTTAGGAATCTAGCGCCACCTGCTGCTTTGGCGTGTTCATAGCAGCGTTTTCCTTCATTTCTGCCTTTATGTGTGGACGGGATTATTTTTTAAAACGAAAACGGAAAATCTCCGTTTTCAAAAATACCCGTGTACGTGTGGACGTAGCCTCAGTCTCTGACTGGAAGCGCTAATGCGTCATTCGGCTTTTGTCAGACTAAAGTAACTGTTAAAACTGTTTGAAAAGCTAAGCTATACAACAAGGAGAGATTGAGAATTTCCTTTTAGTTCTCAGTTTATTTGATATTGACAAAAGTTAGTCAGTTTTGTCTGTTCTTCTGTAAAACAAACTAAGATTTATTTTTAGAATTAATATTTTGTTTCTAAGTGGAATTGACAATTTAGTCTGTTTCGTTTGTTCTATTTTGAAACTTAAACGCTTTAGCGGCTGCCTTTTGTGTAGTTTGCAATATTTGCCTTTATTTATCTGAAAAAGTCTCATGTTCCTTAAGTACATCTACCCTGTTGAACTTATTATGGGAAATAAATATTTAAATAAAAACAAGCTGCTGATTATTTCACATTTTACTTGTGAGCAACGGCACATTTAAATCTTACAATTATAGTTATTTGGCTTATATCGTGATAGATATCGTTATCGCCTGAAATGAAAAAAACATATCGTGATATGAAAAAATCTCATATCGCCCAGCTCTACTCTGAAGAGAAGTGGAGTGAAAAGTAGAAGCAAGACAGAGTACATGTGGAATGAGGAATGAGGGGGAGACGGGTGTAACAGTGAAAGTGCAAGAAATAGATGTTATGAAGGTGGATAAATTTAATTATCTGGGATCAACCACCAAAAGCAACAGATGGTCCACAAAGAGTGGTGAAAAAGTGAGTGCAGGCAGTGTCAGGGGTGATTTGTGACAGAAGGATGGCAGCAAAAGAGGGAAAGTTTACAAGATGGTATTGAGATCTGCTATGATGTATGGTCTGGAGAGAGTGGGACTAACAAAAAGACAGGAGGCCAAGCTGGAAGTGGCAGAGCTGAAGATATTAAGATTTTTAACGAGAGTGAGCAGGATGGAGTGGCAAGGATTAGAAATGAGCATATGAATCTTTCCTTTTTAAGAAAGCTGGGCTGGATCATGTCCCTTAGCTATTGTGCTATAGCCTCAGGCTTGCAGGGGATTTCCTATGATACAATGAGCATTCCTTCTCTATTTCCTTCTTGTCACACCCAATACATTTACATGTCAAATGCATGTCATTAACTCCAGTTGTAGCATGTGGCTGCTCCTCCTTGAGCTTGGTTCTGCCAAATGTCTCTTCCTGTTAAAAGGGAGTTTTTCCTCCCCACTGTAGTCATGTGGCTGCTCATGGCCACAGTGTGATTATGTGATTGCTGTTAGATACAGACCCTCTGTTGCATTGTACAATCTACCGAAATTACCTTGAGATCACTTGTTTTCTGTTAACTTGCGTTTGTGATAGATAAACTGCTACAACCTATCTTACATGTCTGTGTTAACATTCCCCCTGGGTGGCTTTGTGTATCCATTCATTTATTGTATTTTTCTGTTAGTTTTCATGTTCTTATTATTTAAGAAAACAAAACAAAAGCAACAAAAGGTGATGTGGAGCAATGAGTTGTTGCTTACAGACAGTTAACAATGGTGCCCCTATTAGGAAAGAAGTATTCCACTTCTGAATGGATGAACAAATAGATAAATTTAATATACAGTAAACTGCATACAATGCTTCCCTTACTCACAAGGGGTCGCCACAGCGGGTAGCTGCTTTGCATAATTGAGTTGCCGGAGTTTAACGCCGGATGCCCTTCCTGACGCAACTCCCAAGAGAGTTGTGTCTCCTCACGGAATCGAAACAGCGTTCCCTTGTTAGGCAAATGTGTAATAAGCCAAAGATGTTTTACTGCCTCATGAATATACAGTACTACTGTGAAATACAGCTACTATCCACCTTTGGGCTCTCTAACAGTCTTGTCTCAGTTCTATAATGTTCTTGTATTTCCTCATCATCGATAACCAAGTCCTTTCATTTAAAATACATATTACATTTATAAAGTCCCCCCCCCTACTCACATCTTATGCCAGAAATGTCAAAAGTGAAATTATTAAAAGTAACTTCGATAAAAATATGAACGTGATCGCAGGTCCAGTGTTCTTTAATGATGTTCCAGTGTCTCCGCCTCTGGATGTACATGGGTCAGGGAGAGTTTACAGCAAATTCAACAGGCAGGGCGGAACTGCTGTTTGCACTGAGGAGCACAGACAGCCTGGCACATACACACGTCTAAACGGCTGCGGTTAGTCTGCCAGTGTGAGAGGTTAAATCCCGAGGTTTTTTTCCCCCAACGATAAGGCGGACATTATCGCGGCTTGTTTAATGCGGTTCTGGAGGTGTTTGAACTTCCCTCACATTTCCCCCGACGCATTTCCACGAAGGGAGGCGGCAGCGGATCGCTCGGCAGCCATCTTTGGACCTGTCTGGGAGTGGGATCTCTGGCACCCCAGTTACTTGAAGGGTGGGGATTTTAACCTGTAACAATTCACAAATGTGCGCGTTATAATCGACTGACAGCGTGAAGAACCACAAGGATTTGGCGCACGAAGTTGCCTCACTGGCGATGAAACTGAGGGGATACTTTTCAAATCCCAAACTGTTTTGAATTAGCGACATTCTCCACAGCGCTGAAGCCTGGCCTGTCAAAAGAGGGTGAGTTTCAGCTAACTGGCTAAGCTAACTTAGCAAACATAACAAACGTTAGCCAGCTAATTTAGCTTTTTCTGATAAGCGAGTTCTTACAGGTCGCTTAATTCCACATTATCCATGTTTATGTTCAGCTGTTCACGTCGTAAACACGACGCCAATTATGCTTGGGCTGTTTCGCCATATGACACGTAACTTGGCTAACGTTAAGTTTGGTGTGTGTAGATGACATCACACTCCCAAGCTGCTGTCTTTTTATATTTCCGTCTTTTTGATGTGATTTTTTTTTTTTAACACGACGCTTAAAACCGCTGTGGGAAAGTGTTAACTTTTAATGAATCCCAACCAAATAATCTGTGAAATTCCGGTTGTTTTGAAACTCTAGGAGGAGGAGACAGGTAAAAACGCAGCAGGTAATGCTGCGCTGCTGTTTGCCTCACCAATCTTAGTTTGGGCAAACGTTGGATATTTTAAAGGTTTTCAGATCTATCGCCCTCATTCCTCTTGGGTAACTGGTGCCTAGTTACCAACTAACTTAATATACTTGAAGGCATAAAGATACACTGGCTACAATGTTACAGTGCCGTTTCTGTTTGTTTTTGGGTGAAACAGACGTAAACCCTGTGCTATGTTGTGCCATAGATTGGCGTGCCAAACGGAGGTGTCTTAAATGACCTCCATTACGCTTACATTTGTTTAATGGATTCTTCAAAGTAATGAAAACTACCTGTATTTTTTTTAAGTTACTTCTAGGACATGGAAAGAAAAAATGTTTTACTTTATTAAATTGCGGCGCACTTAAGAAGGCGTGCCATTGCTGCAATACCAAGATAGACAGATAATCACTAGTGAAAATGCTCAGCAAGGCCCATTCCTACCTCCCTATAGCTGCACGAACAGGAAATGCTGAGAAATGCAGCGCAGTGAGGGCATACATTGAGAATTCCAGCCCTCCAGTTCTGTTGTCCTGTCCTGCTGCATTCTTGTGCATGCATTTGTGCAAGTTGGAACACCAGGGTATTTATATTGTTGTTGATCTTGTTGTTTGTGTTTGTTGTTTTCTTCTTTTGTTTAATGAAAGTATCAGTTATCATCATTCTCTTTTGTGCTCACATGTTCACAAGTTGAAAATGCTATCATGAGATATGACAACAAAGCTCATTCATGAGAAACAATGTAGTGAAGAACAATGGCAATAAAGAGCCACAGTCCCACATGGTAATGGGGCTTTATTTCAGAGCTGTGGCTACAACTGTGTAGTATAGTGAGTTGTTCAGTGTTGTTGTGAGACAAAAGATGTCTGCTTGGAACTGGGGGCTGTTTCTCCCAGGCTGGGAAAGAAGTCTTGTGACTCTAGCGTCAGCCTTGCATCTGTTTGCAACTGATCATCTGAGCCGAATGGACTCAGTAAACTTTTCTCGGTGATCTTTTACAGTCTACATTAGTATTAGTGAAGCTGTTTCAAAGTAATAATGGAAATTAACGTATTGAGCGTGGTGTTGCGGGCTTAGTAATAATCTTTTATTAATTTCTGTATTTTTAAAAGGCAGAGACATCATGATAACCTGAAATTTAGTAGTTGATATCAATATCAGTAGAATTGCACGAGTCTCAATACCCAATTTGATGTACTTGGACATAAAATACCTTTAATCGCACAAAAGTCATTTTAAATCACTGTCATGGTGGTTTAAAACATTTAAAATGTTAACATTTTATTGATAGTTAGCCACTGCAAACATTTAGGTGCATGAGTGATTTCACAATGGCAGTGCCAGGTGTCTCCAAAAAGAAAAGGTTAGTGTATTTCAGGATAATAACACAAAGTAGTTCCACACGCTACTCATACTGCCTTTTATATCAATGAGTAGAGCCTGCGCTATAGTGGCCGCTATAGTCGTAGCCATCTTCCATGTGTAGTTTTTCCTGGGCTCATGGGCATCCTCCTCCTCCTCCTTCATCATGTAAAGATAGACTGGAACACTTGTAGGCGTTTTTGCCCCCATCACTTCCAGAAGAGTCAATACATACTCTGCCAGTGACTTTTGGCTGCTCCATTATTTCCTAAGGGTCGCCACAGCAGATGGATCGGTATGTTTGTTTTGGCACAGATTTTACACTACATTCCCTTCCTGACACAACCTCTCCATTTATCTTTGCTTGGCACTAGGCTTATACTAGCTTGTGACTCCTTAAACTAAGTTTAGTGTCTCCACTCAGTCTCAAACCGGGTATCTATTGCGTATAAGGTGAATGTGTTACTACACGATGGAGCAGTTATTGTGATGTACTGAAAAAAACGAACTAACAAAATGACTGTTGTTGGGTTTTTTTTCATAATTTTGGTATTGGCTTTGCTGACAATGAAGAGCTAACCATGTTAACCCCCATAACCCCAGTGAAATTATATTGAGCTTTTGATATATTATGTTAATCCACACACGCTACTGTGATTATTTTTTGGTTATTTTGATCTATTTATTTGTTTGTTTGTTTAATTTGTTTACATTCACGAGAAGGCGGCACACTTGACTGCTTCCAGTAAGACACCACTTATGAAAAGGCACGCTGCTTTTCAGATGTCATTTTCCCACATGGTGTGAATCACAAACAAGTAATTTATTTTAATTCTAATGAGTGTTTCTGTTGTGGATATTCCAAAGTCAGGGCAAAGGAAAACTAAGCCGTTACTGTGGTATGACACCACTTTGAATAAGTGGTTTCAAACAATACTTTTAATAAACTAATAAATATAACCTTTGAATAAACTTTTTTTTTTTTGCTGAACAAACCCTTTGATCACTTTTAGGAAGATGCATGTACGCTGTTTGCTGCGTTTGAGAATGTTTTCCATGTACCTGCAGGTTTAACCAGTCATCCCATCACTGGAATACTGAGTTTTCCTTCAGTCATTAACACTGTGAAGGTGCTCAATTTCTCTTCCACGTTCAGGCTGGAGATGGGCAGCTCTCAGGCACGTCTTTGTATCCTCCTCACATCTTTTTGTGTACACACCAGTCACTGAAGGTGTGAGGCCAGTTTTGTTGGCCTGATTTCATTGCTGTGGTTACTATGGAAACAGGAGACTTATCTCTTGCTACCTCAGGATTTCTGACATCATGGTTAAGTTCATGCTTTGTTTAGCCTTCTCATGCCCACATTATTAGGCATGTCTGTTGCTCATCCGAACAACTAAGAGCTTTCTCACTTATATAGCCTTCTAATATGATATAATCAGTGTTAAGAAGTATTATTAGTAATTCAGCATTTAAGTGAATCTTACTTCATAACATCCAGCTTTCCTTTTCTTGTAGTGTGCTGTGCTTCACAGTCCATACAGTGTTGCTGTAGCTTTCTAATTTAGAATAGCAATGCATGTGTACATCTCTGCTAGTGTGTTTACTCTTGTTTTTTTTTCTTGTACTTTCAGTTCTGAACACATATGAAACCACTGTCCTGCAGATGAGTCATCAGTGGGGGCTTTCACGTCGCTGTCGCAGACCCAGATAGTTCCTGGCGGCAGCGGCATTGCCCCCAACCCCTAATTATGCCCAATAACAGTCGGGCGGGGAACCTCAAAGACCCCGAAATTGCTGAACTCTTCTTCAAGGAGGACCCAGAAAAGCTCTTTACGGATCTTCATGAAATTGGACATGGCAGCTTTGGTGCTGTATATTTTGTGAGTATTTAACAACACATGCATACAGACATACCCACAAATCAATTAGATGCGTGTAATGGATTTAGAAGGTTTTAATACAGATATTACGCCTAAACTTTGCTTATGTTAGTCAGCTTAGAGAGAACTGATTACCATAATGTTGTTCCCATGTTGCCCCAACATGTCTGCTTGTAGCTGTTGTGCATGTGACTTAATACCGATTAGCTCAGGTATCATGATATCACAATGGGGCTTTTTAATGTTGATTCAAAGCACATAGATATAATTTAATCTTTACAGTTTCATAATGCAAAGTTAATTAAGCTATATGGAAGTAGGACCTTTATTGCCTTATTTATCTCGCCGTAGCTTAAATCACAAAAAATCTTGACAATCAGTTTTATGTAATGTGTTTTTTATTCAGGCACGGGACGTGCAGACAAATGATGTGGTGGCCATCAAGAAGATGTCATATAGTGGGAAGCAATCCAGTGAGGTATGATGACCTCAAATGTTCTATATTAGGTTAATAAACTGTTTATTCATGAATAAACTTGTTCTTGCTGTAACAGTCCTTTTGTTGTTTTACTGTTGTCCCAGAAATGGCAAGACATAATCAAAGAAGTGAAATTCCTGCAACGAATACAACACCCAAACACCATAGAGTACAAAGGATGCTACCTACGAGAGCACACTGCATGGGTGAGGTTCTACAACATTGTGTTAATGATGATGATCTTGATGTAAGACTAATATTTATTAATTATTTAAGGGCCAAATATAAATTCACACAAAGCACTTCTGATTTCCTTACAGCTGGTAATGGAGTATTGCCTTGGCTCTGCTTCCGATTTGTTAGAAGGTGAGTGGAAAACCTTGGAAGAAATTACATTCCTGTATTTGCCATTTTTATCCCCATCACCTTTTTTCTTGATTTACATCACTTATTATACATCTTCTTCAGTTCACAAGAAACCTCTGCAGGAAGTTGAAATAGCTGCAATTACACATGGTGCTCTTCAAGGTTTGGCTTATCTTCACTCCCAAACTATGATTCACCGGTGAGTGTTTCAAGTTTTTTTTTAGGAGCATGCTGTGCACAGATTGCTTTAGCCCTCATGCACTGTGTCTTCTACGTCTTGCTATAACCATTTCCTCTCATGTGTTTGACAGAGATATCAAGGCAGGAAACATCTTGCTGACAGAGCCAGGGCAGGTAAAACTAGCAGATTTTGGCTCTGCTTCCATCGCCTGTCCTGCGAACTCCTTCGTTGGGACTCCATATTGGTAAAATTCAAAACATCTTACTATAATAATTTATCTATATATGTCTGTATATACCCTGTCTCCTTCTTAACAGATGGGCAATCTGTTTACAAGAACATTGTCACATATTAAACATAATTAACATCTATATGTGAAAAAACCTTCTAAATCCCCATTCTTTTCACTAAATATGGAAAGAAATGCTGCCAGACTAATGTTATTGCTACTTTCACACTGCGAGCAGCCAAGTTACCAGTGACCAATCATGGCCAGCGACATTTTCACAGCGTCATGGATAAAGTGCATTGCCTGAACAGAGTTGAGGCCAACTCAATTTTTACTTGTTGAGATTCAGATCCGTCACGTAGCGACAGCTGTCAGGTGCCCATTTGCAGCTTCACATCCCTGCCTTCCACTGGAATATGAAGTTAGCATTGTGAATGTGATGCCTTCTTTGTTTTTTGTTATTTTTTTCAGGATGGCCCCAGAAGTAATTTTAGCCATGGATGAAGGTGAATATGATGGAAAGGTGGATATTTGGTCTATGGGTATAACCTGCATTGAATTAGGTATGTCCTAGCTCCTTTGCTGTTGCATTGTTAGAATTCACACATCTGCTTTTATACTTCAGTTAACTGCTCACAGTCAGCAGCAGTGTTTCTCACACCATTAGGTTCATTCAATTACTGATGTGGCTTTTTCTTCTTTCATCCTCACTTTCCTTGTATGCATTTCTTAATGTAACCTGTTTCTTGGTTCATAGCTGAGAGGAAGCCGCCACTCTTTAACATGAATGCAATGAGTGCCTTATACCATATAGCACAGAATGACAGCCCCACACTGCAGTCGAGTGAATGGTGAGTTTAGAATTGGATCCATATTTTGTTTTTCAAATTGAATAATGTCTATTTATTATTTATGTTGTTCTTCTACATTCTAAACTTTGTTCATATATGATCTCCCAACTGTAGGACGGATTATTTCCGAAACTTTGTAGATTCTTGCCTTCAGAAATTACCCCAGGATAGGCCAAACTCTGAGGAGCTTCTAAAGGTAATCAACCAAAAATGATTGTGACCGATTTGTTATTGTGATGAATCCTTATAGACAAATTCATGAATTTAACGCAAAATGGCTTTTCTGTTGCTCGTCCAGCATGCATTTGTCCAGCGTGAGCGACCTGAATCGGTTTTAATAGACTTGATAAGCCGGACAAAGGATGCAGTACGGGAGCTAGACAATCTGCAGTATCGCAAGATGAAGAAGATCTTGTTTCAGGAAGTCCACAATGGCCCAACAACACAAGATGAAGAGGAGGTCTGTTTGAAATTGTGTTAACCCCTCCTTGCTTGCCTCTCTGCCTTTCATAGTATTGTGTCCTCTGACACAAGATGTGTTGTAATCTTGTTACTTTCTACTTTCTTTTACTTTTAGGAGCCAGAACCAAGTGTGAGTAGGACCGGTACAGTGAACAGTGTAGGGAGCAACCAATCCATCCCCAGTATGTCAATCAGTGCCAGTTCGCAGAGCAGCTCTGTTAATAGTTTAACAGATGCAGGCGATGACAAAAGTGAGGCAGACATCGAAGGGGACCACACAGTAATGTCCAACAGCTCTGTCATACATGTCAAACAAGTAAGACATCTTTCTTTCACTTTTCATTGAGTAAAGTGTTATTAGTATTATTCTCACTGGAGTATTGTTTAGATTGGTTCTAAATAGCCTGCAATGTCTGTATTGTTGTGCACCTTTTAGGGAGAAGAGACGTGTAACCAAGATTTACAGACTCACAACCAGCCAACTGAGCAGCAGTCCCCTCCTCCACACACGCCACGGCCAAGAAGAAACCGTGAACACTTTGCCACAATACGCACAGCTTCAGTGGTAATGATGCTGTCATTTCATTTGTACATCATTGCTAACGAACTGTTTAATATCTCAGATAACCATGCATATACCTGCTGGGTGTTTCTGTGATTGTAAAAAGGCAAAAATATTTTCACCCAGTGTCCTCGTGATTATTAGAAGCGTTTACCTTAAGGCAAGCAATATATTTTTTCATGTAATCATCAGAAGTGTTTTGAACAAGCTTGCAATTAAATCTATTCACAATACTTGTGTGCCTTATAAACTTCATGTCTAAAGATAAGTATTTTGTCTTGTGTTTGCTAGCTCACTCGCCAGATTAAGGAGCATGAGCAAGATTCTGAGTTAAGAGAGCAGATATTAGGCTACAAGCGCATGAGGCGACAGCATCAAAAACAGCTGATGGCTCTGGAAAACAAGCTGAAGACTGAAATGGACGAGAACAGACTCCGTCTGGACAAGGAACTGGAGAATCAGAGGAATAGCTTCGCCCAAGAGATGGAGAAACTGATCAAGAAACACCAAGCGTCAATGGAGAAAGATGTATGCTTTCAGCTTCTAAGTGTTCATTAAGTGTGTTGTCAGTGTTATCATTCACTCACTGTTATTGTGCATATAAAAAACTGATTATATTTGTTTCTTTATCAGGCAAAAACCTTTAGCAATGATGAAAAGAAGTTCCAGCAACACATCCAGAGTCAACAGAAAAAAGAGCTCAACAGCTTTCTTGAAAACCAGAAACGGGAATACAAACTTCGCAAGGAGCAACTTAAAGAGGCAGGCAGATTGGTGTTACAGACACAGAAATACATACAGATTTCTTTTTTCTTTTTAAACTAGCAGTTAGTAAACATTAATCAGTATAAATTAAGTGCTGGTAGTGACCTTCAGTCTGTTATTACTTTAGGAATTGAATGAAAACCAGTCAACTCCCAAGAAAGAAAAGCAGGAGTGGTTGTCCAAACAGAAGGAGAACTTCCAAAACTATCAAGCAGAAGAAGAGGCCAATTTACAGCGCAGACAGAGGCAGTATCTGGAGCTAGAGTGCCGCAGGTTCAAAAGGAGGATTTTGACTACTCGCCACAGAATCGAAAAGGATCTATTGCGAGAGGTCTGTACCTTTCTCTACCACTATACTGTTGAACAGTATGTTACAAATATTAAGTAATCCACAAACTAAAAATGGTCTGTTGTTCTGGAAGTAATCTTATCTTGTAAATGTTATTTATCTCCATTTGGACATCATTAGGAGCTAAGTAAGCGTCAAACCCAGAAGGACTTGGAACATGCTATGCTTCTCCGGCACCACGAGTCCATGCAAGAGTTGGAGTTCCGCCAGCTAAACAACATCCAAAAGACGAGGGCTGAGCTGACCCGACTACAGCACCAGACGGAGCTTACCAATCAGCAGGAGTACAACAAGCGAAGGGAGAGAGAACTTAGACGCAAACATGCTATGGAGGTTCGCCAGCAACCCAAAAGTCTCAAGGTCAGGAGAAGTTTCTGAACATGGGTGTATATTAAATATTCAGACGCTGATTTTAGTAAAAGTGCTTGTCTAGGCACTATTTGAATTATACTTCATCATGCTTGGGTCAGGACTAGCTGGAAAAAAAGATGCACAGATTTAGGAATAAAATGTCAGCCTCAGAATTAGGAGTGCCCAGCTTTATACCTCTTGATATTTTACTGTTTTAATGAAAAAAAACAGCAACAAACTGAATAGACCGTAACCCAGAATTACTTTAATGTAATGCTTTGTTTTCTGGTTGTACTTCCTCACTTCTAAGCATGCTAGCTATTATCTGTAGATAATAGTTGGGAAGTATAGTGCATATAGTATTTACTCCTTTCTCTACAATCTAGTCCAAAGAGCTACAGATCAAGAAGCAGTTCCAGGACACTTGCAAGATCCAAACTAGGCAGTATAAAGCACTGAGGAACCATCTGCTGGAGACGACACCAAAGTCGGAGCACAAAGCTGTCCTTAAACGGCTGAAGCAAGAGCAGCACCGCAAACTTGCCATTTTGGCCGAGCAGTATGACCACTCTATCAATGAAATGCTTTCTACTCAGGCGGTGAGTCTGGTAAAACTGTAAGACTGTTAGTCTCTTACCTGTAATGGATATGGCCACATCAGTAATAGTTGAGTATATGTTTTACTGCTTGGACCCTGAATGTGATCTTCTCGCTGGTCTTAGCTTCGTCTGGATGAGACTCAGGAGGCTCAGTACCAAGCCCTACGAATGCAGCTACAGCAAGAGCTGGAGCTTCTCAACGCCTACCAGAGCAAGATCAAGATGCAGACAGATGCCCAGCATGAGCGTGAAAAGAAAGATCTGGAGCAGAGGGTGTCACTCCGAAGGGCCCTGCTGGAAACAAAGGTTCTCCGCCATAAATTATGTTCATGTTAAGATTTACATTTATATTTTCTTAAGCTATTGAGTCTCAGAGTTTGGATGTAAAGGGGCAAAATGCTCCTACCTTCAGTTAATCCAGTTTGTTTTACATGCAATGTGGGTGAAGTGCTGATGGGATTTACATGAGGTCAGTGGCCTTCTCATCGTTATAATGATAAAGAGTTAATTCGTCCTGCCATACGAGCTGCAACATGATTAAAATGAGAGAAAGGGAAAGCAATAATGTCCACTGTGTACATGTTTACTATTTACCTTTAAGCAGGTTAAAAAAGGGGGGGAAACTATGGCATAGTAGAGAGCGTCCTGGGATTTTAAGAGTCCTGAACATTACTTTAGTTGCCATGTTTGTAAGCCATAACAATATTGCGAACAGTTTAATATGAATTTCATTTTTTTCCCTCCTTTTCTGCTATAGATTGAGGAAGAAATGCAGTCCTTGCAGAATGAATGCTCAGCGCGAATCCAGAGCGTGCTGGAACGCCAAGCCAGAGAAGTTGAGGCTTTTGACTCTGAGAGTATGCGCCTAGGCTTTAGCAACATGGTGCTATCAAACATCTCTCCAGAGGCCATGGGCAATAACTTTCCCGGGGCTCAAGTAAGTTGGTGTCAACATCAGCAGCAGCACCCATCTGGAAGCTCTCAAGGTGCACACTGGGGCAGCAGCAGCTCAGGTGCAGGGTTCAGTCACCAAGGCAGTTACCATCGATATCACTCCAGTCCAGGAGGGGCATCTATGCAACATGGCTGGGGACAGGGCATACAGGGAGGAGGGGATTCGACACCATGGGGCCACCCATCAGCTGGAGTTCTGGGCTCACGCACTAGTGGTATTCAGAACAGCCCCCAGGGGATGGGAAGGACACCCTCGGGAGGGCACAGTGAGCAGGGAATGAGCAGGAGCACCAGTGTGACCTCTCAAATATCTAACGGGTCCCACCTCTCCTACACATAGATCCCTCATCAGCCATGGAATCAAGAATCCAAGTGCGGGGAATCTAAAAACACATCAAGGCAGAGCTCTATTGCTCCGTCTTTCTCAGACACTACCCCACCATTTACCATTTCTCCCATGTACAGATGTGGATGTGTGATGAAATAAATGTTGCTCAGGTCAAAAGGGCTGGAAAAAGCACAGCCCGCCCTCACGGCAGTTTATCGGCACACATACAGATCCTTAAAATTTATGTTGCATAAGCAGTTTGAGTGTCAATATGTTACTTTCATTTGTGTTTAGTTACAGTTCTCTCCTAAGGAGGATTTAAAAGAATAAAATAAAGAAACAAAAAAAACATAAGTTTGTGCTACTCACAGCCATTGCTCTCATTTTGCACATGAAACACTGTTAAAAGCCTTTGACATGTGTTAATTTTGTCCTTTTTTTTTAATGTATCAAACAATCACAGAACTGATTTTATTCAGGACCTCCCTTCTTCACTCTCCCCATTCGTATTCAGTAATACACTGGGCAATTGTTTGATGGTGGTTACGAACGCAGCAGAGTGAGTGAAGATGCTTGTGATGCCAGCCTGCTGTAATGGTCGTCATGATGACTTCGATTCCTCTTATCTTAGTTAGTTTTCTTTCCTCTACCAAAACGAAACATTACAGATTCAGAGCCAAATAATCTAGTCTTAACTGTTTCACACATGCTACAACTATCCTACAGTGCCTTTTTAACCTATGATAACTGAAATTAGTCTCAGATCTTTATAGTTTAAATTTCCTTCTTCCATTTCTTATCAGTGTTAGCTTCTTTTGTTTAGCCTATTTTAGCAGGTTTTCAGACATTTTCCTTAGATTCTCATATTCAGTACAGTTTAAGTCCTATGTATGTCGAGAAACAGAACATTGCTGGTGCATATCTGCAACCAGTTCTCATGCCTTCACATGGTACTTGAGGGGGAAACCCTTGCGTTACAGAGAATGTCACTGTACATGTTCTCAGAAGGAATTGTGACTTATTGGCCTTCATAAAGAATCCTAATAGACATCTGTTTATTTTTATTAGTGCCTTTTAAAACTGCTGCCTTGTTCAAAGCACTTTATACAACTAAATGTGTGTGAGATTTAATAGTTGACTTCTTTTCGCAAAACACCTGGTGAGTGATCATTGGTACGCATATTGTTAAGTTTAGGAGGCAGACTTAGATGTGCTGTGATCCATTTTCTTTTTTTCTTTAGAGCAATTTCCCAAGTACAGAGTACAACTACACCCAATACAATTGTAACTAAGGAGATTGCCAGTCAGTGAAGCTATGGCTGTTGTTGCTCTCAGTTGTGTTTATGTTAAATTCAGAGTGAAGAGAATATGTGAGGATGGTGCTTTTTTTTTTGTGTGTGTGCGCGTATGTTTTGGCTAGAGTTTCTATGAACTGAAGCGAGTAAACTGGAGAGTTTATTATGGCAGGCAGGAAGTTAGTTAATTGTCATGACCATAACAGCAGGCTTGGCACAACTAAATATGAAAACACTGGGCCCAAGTAAGCAACACTAATAATTTAAAAGGTGCTAAGTTAATAATGTTACACCAAGTCATTGAACCCCAAAACTTGGGTGACTGAATTGAGCACATGCTTGCATTTTGACGTTGTAGCATGTAAAACTTAGTCAGTGCACAGTTTAAAAAAAAAAAACACAAGCCAAGTGCGAAATACATGTGGCAAAAACACTTCCTTTCCTCCTCTGAATTATATTCATGTCTGCATTCTTTCTCTCTCTTCAGTTTGTAGTTAATGAACTATCGCTGGAGAAGTATGTTCCCATTTTACCTTTTAACAGCCTCTCCATTCAAGTGAGACTTGGCATTTTGACACTGAGAATATAAAACACTTTAAAGATAATTCTCTGGAGTTGGCAAAAGTGACTGCTCCTCCTCACAAAGCTGGAATTTATGTGTGTGTATGCGTGTGTATGGGGTTTTTTTTTTTTTTTTTTTTTTTTTTTTTTTTTTTTTTTTTTTTTAATTACAGGAATTTTAAATGTAAACCCACATTTTAAGAAAATTATTTCTAAAAACTGACAGACTACAGTGACATGTGTAAACCTTTCACGCTCAGAGTTTAGGTGTTAAGTTGTGTGGACATATCTCAATGTTACGCTTGGTTTGTGTACACTGACAAATTGCCTTTACTATCATCTTTAAATACCACTCGTTTAGTCACCATCTCTGAGTATTACCACTGCGGAGTTAGTTCTCTGTCGCTGCACACATTCGACCATTTGTCTCCATTCCACTCTGATTCAGAGCCGCCCTTTCTGGCTGGCTCTTTCTGAATGTTGTTTGTTGCTCTATTCCTATCATATTTGAGGACACACAAAAATGCTGGGATATTTTTCTTTCTAGGTGGGATTTTAACTTTCATTATGTATATATTCTGCCTAGAAAGTATGCATTGTATCAAGTTACATATGGTTTGAACCCGAAACTTTTTTTTTCTGTTATGCCAACTGATTAGTTCCAGCTACTGTAACAAAACAGGTTGTAGTCATCATTTTTTTTCTTTTGAGTTATTCATGTTGTAAAGAAGATGAGAATGTATTTATCTTTATTGGATTGTTACTATATTCATAGGCCACGGCCAAGAGTTTGAATGTTAGGTCGATCAGACCTCACATAGATGCCAACTTTGTTTATGCGGACACATTTTGTTCACTTTTGTGTCATAGTTTTGTGTGAGGGAACCTGGATTTTGTTATCAGTCGAAAGACTTCTCCACCAGCCTGGATTAGATTTTGTTTTGTTTTATTTGTTTGACTTTAACTTTCAGATATTTCTCCTACTGACTGAAAGCATGTAGGATACTGAATGAGAATCAGCGACAGAAAATAGCGATCCTTTTTATGGTCCAACACTGTGCCATACCTTAGTTGCCAAGCCCAGATACCACTGCATTTGTTTCATCTCCATGGTTGTAACCTATCATTGGGCTGACCACATGTAATGTATGAAACAAAACAACAAGGTTCTGGTGTAGTGGCCAAAGTAAAAAGGCTTGAAAAGATGATGGGGTGACAGGCAAATTCTGAAAAAGATATTGCATTTCTTTGAAGATGTCAGTATTGTTTGCCACATTACCACTACAACTTATAACCTATAATAAAATGTATAGATGGTGGAACTTGTTATTGAATGTCAGAGAGATTATGAAGATACTACATAAGATATGGTAAAGTACAAAAAGTGGATTTAAATTGTGTACAAATATTGAGCAGAATTTAAAAAAATAGGATCAAATTTACTATATTGTTTGTATTGTATTTACTATTGTGTGGGCAGAGGGATATTGAACAGAAATCAGCTGTAATAAAGTTAGTATGGCTTACTTTGTGGTTGTGTATTTTTTTAATGTATTTTGCTTCAATGATCACATTAAACACATTTATTTAAAAAAAAAAAGGCATGATTAAGTGGAAATGAATAAGGCTGAGTCCATGAACAGAAACTGTTTAAAAGTACCCAGGTTGGAACCCTATTGACTGTCTTAATTGAACCAAAGATTCAACAAGGTGCTGGAAACATTCCTCAGAGATTTTGGTCTTGATAGCATCACAATGTTGCCTCTGATTTGTCGACTACACACATCCGTATTGCAAGTCTCCTGTTCCGTCACATTGCAAAGGTGCCCTGATCGTGTTTGGCTGGAGGTCATATGAGTACAGTAATCCCTTTGTCATGGTCATTGATCTAGATTTTTGATATGGAACATTATCTTGCTAGCAGAAGCTATTAGAAAATGGATTCACTTGCTATAAAGAGATGGACATGGTCACCAATAATACTCATTGTTCCAAAGTGTGACAAGAAAACGTTTCTGACATCATTACACAACCTGCACCAACATATGATACAAGGCAGGATGGATACACAATGTCATGTTGTTTGTACCAAATTTTGTCCCTCACTGAATATGAACTCTTTCCTAGACCGTTCTTTGTGAACCCTAGACATGGTTGTGTGGCAGGAGACCATCAATTTCTGAAACAGACCAGCCTGTCTGCCACCTCACAGTGTTCAAAATCACCTTCCTTTCTTGTTCTGATCCTCAGTTTGACCTTTAGGCAAGCTTGACCAAGTTAACACGTCTGAGTAGTTACTGTGTGATTGGTTGATTAGAAATTTACCTTGAGCAGTTGAACAGGTGTAACTAATAAAGTGGCTGGTCAGTTGTTTTTGTTTTTATTTTTAATCTATTGTTAAATTAATTGGCAAAACCTTTAAATTTAATTAAAGTACATTTTAAATTGGTAGAAGAAAATAATTTCGGGAATATTTTATGATTCTGTTTTATGTATGAAAAATATAAACCGAAAATTACAGTACAGCAGAATATGTCGTTCCCCCCCCCCCCCAATTAACAAAACATTGTTTCTACATATAGAAGCTACTGGTATTGATAATTTTATAATTGAATTACATTATCCAGAATAGAATATGTATTGTGAGAAAGATACGTAGTTTAATTTGGAGGCCTGACAGGACCTATCAGCGTCCGCGGACCACGGCTTAAATGAACCGATGTTGTAATTGGTTCTGAAAGCGGAACTGCGCTTGACGCGTAATGTGACGAGCATTGTAAACAAAACTATGGTAAATGTTTCCTTAGCCTAGAGAAGAAGGAATGCTGTCTCAGGAGTCTTTTCCTTGAGTAAGGTAAGAGGCCTAAAACACGAATTCCCCTATTTAGATACCGCTTTCTTGTTAACAGTATGGGTGTGTGCGGCAAATGAAACGTTAGCTAAAAGCCAGTGGCTCTAGTTTTTTCATCTCTTGTAGCTAACATAACTCGATTTCTGCACCGAAACTCGCGTAAACAGCTAATTACTCTAACGTTATCGTTAAGGTAAAAGTCAAATCCAATGGTTAGCTCAAGCACCCATGCACTCTCAATGCTCGAAAGTGTCTAGGTAGATGGCTAGCGGGACTGTTTATAGCTTGACATTAGATGCCACGCTAGCTAGCTACTCTCACTGTGTCTGTGTCACGCTGAACGATAATCGTGGACATTAAATAAAATATGACTCTGCACAGGTTTTGTGCGGTCAATGTCGATGAGTTTGGCAAAACTAGCTTTCATTTCATTGTTCATAATTAATGATTTTTTTTTTTAAACGTATCTTTTCTAAAAGATGAAAGATTAGCGGCACCAGGTATTTAACATCAGTTAATGAGTTTCTGTTCTTGTTGTCAATGACTCTCAAACATTGACTCAAATCTTTTCCACAACCAATTAATTAAACGTGAAACATGCACGGAAATTAAATGTATAGGGCAAAACACACAGGCTATACAATATTAATGAACCTGAAGGTCAATATTATTATTATTTTCTGGACCCCCGTGGCCTCCCTCTTCCCCCTGGCAAGACTGTGCTGGTAATGAAATAAATAAAATAAAGGTGAGCACGAAGTAGGAAGACTCCTTAGAATGAGTTGAAAAAAATAAATTGTCCTTTATTCCTGCATATACATTTTTTACTTTTGTGTGTGTCATTTGTATTGTCTCACTTTGTATGTTCCTCAACTTTATCTGTTTTTGGTGTGCCACCCCAAATATTTTAGTGGCCCACATTTGGCCACCCTTATGAAAAAATTGTGGAGGTGCCCCTGCTTCAGTAATGTTGAGGCCTAAGCTCTGGAAAGGCCAATCATGACTCTGTGTTTTTGTTTTGTTCCCCCCCCCCCCCCCCCCCCCCCCCAATGCATTCACAGAAACTGGTTGAAAAGCAACCAGTTTCCAGAGGAAAAAGTTGAAAGACCTTCAAATTGTATTGTTTAGCATTTTCCATAGAATCAACTACAGAAATGGAAGTAAATTGTGTATTTAGTTGCTACTAATAACAAAGTGCCTAAAGATACAGTTTAAAATCACTTCTTTGCCAAGGTGTCACTTGTGCGTCGATAAAACACTAATTAATCCTGTAACTTGGGTGCTTGAATTATTTCTTGGTCAGCCTTAAGTGGTTAACAGAGAAACATTCCTATGAAAATGGTCAGGTACAATGACCGAATTTAAAAACTCGTGAAAAAGCAGCCACTGTCCAAACGAAAACACGGAAAGACCTTCTTTGCCAAGGTGTCACTTGTGCGTCGATAAAACACTAATTAATCCTGTAACTTGGGTGCTTGAATTATTTCTTGGTCAGCCTTAAGTGGTTAACAGAGAAACATTCCTATGAAAATGGTCAGGTACAATGACCGAATTTAAAAACTCGTGAAAAAGCAGCCACTGTCCAAACGAAAACACGGAAAGACCTTCAGAAAGGCTGAGGAACTACTGCTCAAGACAACTTTAAAAAGTTACCAAAAAGCCTGAGTACAAAATCTAATACCTTGAGGAGAGGCTCAAGACTTTTGGACTGCATGTTGTATGTGCTACAGACATAATTTGATTGTTATTTGGCAACAACATGGTGCCCACTACCTTCATAAAACTGAAGACATCACTTATTTATGACGCATGTGTCGTCCTCACAGAGCTCCAGGATGTTGTGTGAAATCCTGCTCACATCGCTATGGCTCCTGTTTGTTATCTTCTGGCTGGAGTTGATAAGCCTGTGGTTGTTCCTGTCCATGTTCTTCCAAGACCGTGCATTTTACCACTGGGGGGATGGGTAAGAGATTGTTCTATGGTGTCTTTTTTTTTTTTTTTTAATATTTTTATTTCTTGAGTGATTAAGTTGTATCTACATATCTCACAATATCCGAATTAAATGTAGTCATTCTTCATCTAAGTACCTGATTTATTCTACTGCTTTTCCCATTGAATTGGTTTAAGGCTGCGCCATCCTCTTGTCGCCTTATTAGCTAGGATCCATAGACAACTTCTGCTATTAATTTATTTAAAAAGTTGTCTCTGACAATGAGAGCTTCGTGTCAAGAGCAACTAACCTATCAGGACTACGTTGAATGCATTGCTTTGGAACAAACACTTGTTCAGAAATTCCTCAGTTTTCTATCCAAATAAAATACAGTTTCTTCTGCTGCATATGTTTTGATTCAACACACACCAATAACAGACCAATCTGGGAACAGTTAGATGTGTGCAAGATGGCACAGTTGTGCTGAGCAAATTCAATGCTCTTTCAAATTTGAGTTTTTCAAGGGCAGTTAAGTATGTGTCAGTGTGTTGTTACTAAGTCAGATTGATTTGTACTGTCACCCATAATTATAAACAAGTTTGACTTCACATGACTCATGTTTTGCTCACTGAAATGTCTTTGAACTAACTTGGACAAAGTTTGTGGAAAAAAGAGAGACTGTAGACTCACAAGGATTGAAAGTAAAGATGTCACAATTTTAAACTATGGCTGTAATTTGATCTTAACCCTCAAGCCCTGTTTTGAACTCTTTACCTGTCTGAGCTCCTCTCTGCCTATGCTCCAGGAAAAACCACGAGGTCTAGCTCAAAACTAATGCTGTCCATCCCACGGACTAACCTCAAATCCCGTGGTGATAGACCCTTCTCTGTGGCAGGTCCCAGACTTTGGAATAGTCTCCCCTTAAATATTAGATCAGCACAAACACTTGAGCAATTTAAATCTTTACTAAAGACACATTTCTATGCCCTGGCTTTTAACACACTATGACCCAAGCATTTTGGTCTTATTTGAATTAGTTTAGCTATTGTTTTAATTCTTTTACTGTCCTATTATTGTTTTTTTTTATTGTTATTATTGTATTACATTGTTGCTTTTTAATACCATTTTTATATTGTTAAGCACTTTGTGCAGCATCGGCTGTTTGAAATTTGCTATATAAATAAATTTGACCTTGACCTTGAACTAGTAGATGGGAAAAATATTTTAAAGCCATTCGCTTGTCATTGCAGGATGTTTGCAGATGATCCTGGACAGATGATCTACATGTTAAGCCGGTATGAATTATGTCTTGATTCAGTGTGTTGTGGGTTTTTGTTTGTTTGTGTGGTGTTTTTTAAAATATGAGCTGTTTGTTTATACCTGTATGCAAATCTGATCTCTTGTCCCTTTCCACAGCGCTGATGCCCAGACAGAGACGCAAACCTGAGATGGAGAAAAGAAAAGAAAACAAGAAGTCCACTAAAGACTCTGAATGGAGAGCTGTTGAAGTAATGTGACTGAAGAATATAAAAAAAGGCAGGAGCCTTTTTTTTTTTTTTTTTTTTTTTTTTTTTGTCCTGCCTGGCGCACCCTTGTGCACAGTCCACTGTCAATAACAGATGGTAGAGAGGTACAGCATGAGTGAAGGGCCAAGCTGAGATGCAGAGGGGTGTGTGCAACATTTATGATTTTTACTCTCAAATTTTGGTGAAACAGAATGAATGTAAAGGAACTGTTGATTCAGAAGAGACTATGCTTTTTTTTTTTTTTTTCTTTTTAAATGTTGAGTGTTTTGATCATGTGATTCTATGCAACTACATTTGTTGCTTTTTACAGCTTATATTCATGGTTTCAGAAAGCTGATGACTGTAAATCTGTTACCAGATGATTATTTTATATATATATATATATATATATATATATATATATATATATATATATATATATATATATATATAATTTTTTTTTTTTTTTTTTTTTTTTTTAATATATTATCTTTTTTCTTTTTATTATTTGTTCCAGTCAATTATCAGGTGTTTGTATGTTTGATGCTACAGCTTTTAACAATGAGCTACTTTTGAATGTTGGATTTGATGGAACACATGTGATGAGTGTAGAATAGGTAATTAATAATTTGATCAAATATTTTTATACACTTAACACTAAGCGTTTCACCTACAGTACATAAAGCATTATTTGAGCTTGAAGGAGGTATAGTAGAGTATTACAAATTTCAGCCTTTATCTGATTTTGATCAACTGTATTACCACTCTTATAAAATAAATCTTATACCAGGTCAGAAGATGGCAAGGGAAATGTATTCATTTGTAAAAGGGGATCAAGAAATGTATCGGGGGAATGGTAGCAAGTGTATAAAGCAACTTTTTTTTTTTTTTTTTTTTTTTTTTTTTTTAAAATATATAGATATATCCAGTACATAAAAGGAAAAGTCCACTTTTCAAACATATTAGTCTCAGCTAGCCTGTGAGATTATTTGTCTGCCAGCCATTTTTGTGTTATCTTTAGGTGTCTGTTGATTAAATGGTTTCCCCTGAAACAGCATATTTGGGTTTTCTTCGTTTCAATAAATTTTTCTCCCAGAGAGCCAAATGTTGTCACTTTTAAACTGGTCTTAAACAATAGTTCTACAAGCTTTCTGAAGAGCTTTTTTGAGGGTATTTCAATTTTATTGGAAAATGTATTTCTTTAGTCAAATATATGGAAAAAATGCCAAAGATAAGTTTGGAAGAAACTAGTGTTGGGTTTTTTGTTCTGTTTTTGCACCGATAAGTTGATTCCCAAAGATCTATTAAATGAAAGCTTGTATTGGGTCAAGGTGAGGACAAGAAGTAGGAGACCTACAGCAGATGAGCAGTGTGTGTGTGTGAAAGCCATGTGCTTAAGAAGTTGGAATCCAGCAAAGACCTGATACAGGAGCTGCAGTTGATCCATCTACCGTCGATGCTCACTTCAACCTCATCAGAAATGGTGTGATAGGAGGGGTCTCTGTTACACCTGTTTGAATCTATTAAGCAAGGTAAACTGGGAGAAAAGGCTGAGGTATGCCAAATTCCAGGAGAACTGGATGAAACATCAGTGGCAACAAGTCTTCTATAGTAATTTATCCAAATCATCACTGTATGTATGGAGGAAGTCAGAAAAGGCACAACAGTCAATGTCTACATCAGCTGTAAAACATGGAGTCTAAGTCAGTAGTGTGACTTACTGACATCATTACAGTATCAGATTTTGATCCACCATGCAATACCATCCAGCAGAGGCTTAATTTTTCATGTCAATGATCCCAAACACATTGCAGTAAAAGCATACATAGATTTAAAAAATAAATAAATATTAGTCATGGACTGGCTTCCCCAGAGCATACACCTTGATGCTATTCAAGCAGTGCTGGATCATTTCAACAAAGAACAGGAAAAAAAGCCAGTCAGTATTCAAAGAGCTTTGAATGTCCTTAGAAACCTGAAGCAGATTTCTGAAAACTACTTATAGGAAAGCTTGCCTAACAGAGTTTAGGTTGTGTTGAAGAATAAAGGTTGTCATACCAAATACTCTGTTTCAAAAATCGCCAATGTCCCCTTTTCCTGTGAAATAAAATTTAAAAAAAAAAAAAGGACAACGGGTTGTTCAAGTACTTCAAATTCCAGAACACTAGGAGGCGCTCACAATAAAGAAAGTCCACTTAAGAACTGGAGATGTGGATACACTACCGGGTCATCATCCCATCCTGCTAATAAAAGATGAAAACGCACTCAGGCCATGAACTCGATAGGAGTTAATGTTTTTTTGTTGACTTCGGACGTATTTGTGCAAACAAACGGTTTTGTTTTTAATTTTAAGCGTTTTTTCATAAACATGGCTCCAACGATTCAGACACAATCTCAACGAGAAGACGGCCACAGGTACGTTCAACAGTGCCTTTACAAGTTCGCGTACCTGAGTGGTTTCTGCAGGTTTTGTGTCAGTTTACGACACGGAATTAAGGTTAATGCAGAAACAAGTGGTCAGCGGGTCCCAGGGTGCTTTTGTGATGTGTGTAGCATTAGTCGGAAGTGTTAGCAAACAAACAATCAAGCTTAACGTTCGGCTAATTTACGAGAAGCTTACAGAAATCAGCGTAGGGATTTCCATAAGCTTAGTGTCAGTAGTTTGTGCCGGTCAACAATTTATTATTATTATTATTATTTTTAGCAGCACTAATGTAAAGTTCAGGCAAATCAAAAGCTGACTTTATGTTGGCTACAAGAATGCTAACAACAATGTGGCGGAAAAAAGGCGCCTGAAAGATTAGTTATTAAGTACTAAAAAATAGTGGTTTTAAGTTTGTCATATGTGTAGGGTAGCTTTTGTTCCTTTTAAACATGATAACGCACAAATACCCCTTCCAGTGTTGCCATTGCCAATATTTGTTTTGAATTTTTGGTCGTTCGTTTGTAATCTTGCAAAATACAATAAAACAAATAAAATGAGAGTTAGCTTGTAATTAGTTTAAGCTGTACATTTCAGACCACAGTGAAAAGTATGTATAGACAACATAAGGAATGCCCTATTTTTGCCCAAAAGGAGAGGTTCTCTGTTTTCCAAGTTGAAGACATTTGGATTCTTAATATAAAATTAAATTGTGTAGTAAAGGGATTGTGCACTCTTTACTACTAACCAATGGCTGTTTTGTTTTTTGTTTTTTTTTCTTCCAGCAGGCCATCCTCTCACAGAACCGTCCCAGAGAGGTCAGTAGATTAAAAACATATTTGTATGTACTTAGTTTCTGTCAGGTACAGAAACTGCTTCTGTATGTGAAGATTGCTGGCTTACCATTGGTGTATTCTTTACTTTGGTGCTCTTGACAGGTCTGGAGTTGTCTGCAGAGTGAAATACTGCAACACCTTGCCTGACATACCCTTTGATCCTAAATTCATCACTTATCCATTTGATCAGCACAGGTATTCATTTTTCACTCCACTGAATGGAGTGAATACAAGTATTCACTTCCCATCAAGTAAACATGTTTAAACACACACCCATATATAACCTGTGGTTTTCTTTATTGGCAGGTTTGTACAGTATAAAGCCACTTCTCTTGAGAAGCAGCACAAGCATGAACTCCTGACTGAACCAGACCTTGGGGTCACCATTGATCTTATCAACCCAGACACATACCGCATAGACCCCAACAGTAAGTCTCCATCAAGGTTGATCCTGTTCTTAATTTACATTGTGAATTATTTAAATGTCTGCACAGACTAAGTTAATCTTTCACATTTTCAGTTCTGTTGGATCCCGCTGATGAAAAACTGTTGGAGGAGGACATCCAGGCTCCATCCAGTTCAAAGAGGTATGACTACTAAATAGGCTGGTTTGTGTTATGCATTCAGCAATATTTTTTTATTTTGAGCAATTTTCCCCTTCCCTATAAGGTCGCAGCAGCATGCCAAAGTTGTCCCATGGATGAGGAAGACGGAATACATTTCCACAGAGTTTAACCGATACGGTGTTTCCAATGAGAAAGTGGAAGTCAAGTAAGTTGGATCAGTGAACTCCACCTTTACATTTCACACATCAGAATCAGAATACTTTATTGATCCCTGGGGGAAATTATTTTTTTTGTTACAGTGCTCCATTATAAACCAACATTAACAAGACCCACACATGTACAGATGCATGTTCTAGGTGTTCATGTAATCGAGACGTTTTTGTTTTTGCGTTTAGGATTGGAGTGTCTGTCAAACAGCAGTTTACAGAAGAAGAGATCTACAAGGACCGAGACAGTCAGATTTCTGCGATTGAGAAGACGTTTGAGGATGCACAGAAATCTGTGAGTGAGCATATTAATATGCTGCTTGATTATGGCTAAAATAATAATCACGATTATTTTTACTGAAATTGAGATCTCAATTATTTGACGATATTTATTTAACAATGTACTGAATATTGGCTTTAAAGATTGTCAAAAAATAATATAAAATAGTGTGCAAATACTGATAACAGTGCAAATTTTGCAATACAAAAAATAACTGAAAAGTGTTGATTATCACTGAGCAGTGGTCTTTGGCGAGGAAAAACATTACCACGTTTGTTATCTCCTTATATCTCTGGGAGCTGGTGGGATATTTAGTCGCGTTGTACAGGGTATTGTGAATGCAGGTCTGTGAGGATGAAGCAGGTGTTGTCGAGAGTTTTTCTCTGTGCTCCTTCATTGTTTGATCGTATGTCACTTTGTGAGCGGTCTTCAAATGATTGAATAAATTTGTAGTGTTGCTCTGTGGTGCAGCTACGACACCGTAGCAAAGCTGACACACTACGCGAACCCATAATGTTTCCACACCACTGAAGTCGTTTTACCTCTCTTTTCAACCAACGGCATTCTTTCTTCAGCAGCCATTATCCTCTCCTCTCCAAATAACTTCTGCTTACCTTTTCGAGCTTTCCGAGCGTCCCTCGGGTCCTCTTGTTGTGACGGGTGTTCGAAACCCAGAGAGGTGCGCTTGATTTGCCACACAGAGCAACGCGAGAGTAAAGCACGAGGGAGGTGCTAATAATCGGCTCAGTCATTTTTAATGATCATTGAAAGCCCAGATCGTAATTTAGATTAAAATTCGATTAATTGAGCAGCCCTAGCTCAAATCCTTCTCTCCTTACACCAACAAAATGATATAATATGTAAAAGAAATGAGTTCAATTTAAACCTTGTATTGGATGTGCGACTCTTGTTCCGGCAATTTAAAAATAAATAAATAAATTGTTCTGTTTGTCAACTGATTTCTTTTATTTTGATACGTGTTTGTGTTGGTAAGCTACAAACTAGCTAAAATGGAGTTGTTCTTGATCTCCAGATTACACAGCATTACAGCAAACCCAGAGTTACTCCTGTGGAGGTACTACCTGTGTTCCCTGACTTTAAGGTGAGCTAAGTCCTTAACTGAATTTATTTGTATTAACCCATGGAACCTTAATGATTGAAACATGCATGCAACAACAACAAAAGAAATCCACTTTTGTTGCGCTGGTAGTTAAAAATAATAAATACATTTTCTCTTTGCCCCAGATGTGGATCAATCCATGTGCTCAAGTCATATTTGACTCCGATCCTGCACCTAAAGACATGTCTGGACCAGCAGCTGTGGAAATGATGTCTCAGGCCATGATCAGGTATGATCAGATGTGTTTTCTCTGTTCTCCTCTTCAACCGCTTTTATTTTTGTTTTTGTTGTTGTTTTGTTTTTTTTGTTTTTGTTAAATGTCACTTGTTGTTTGTGAAATATAGAGGTATGATGGATGAAGAAGGAAATCAGTTTGTGGCCTACTTCCTGCCCAATGAGGAAACGCTCCGAAAGCGCAAGAGAGACTTTGAAGAGGGGATTGATTACATGCCTGAGGATCTGTAAGTAAAATAATGCATCACAAACATGTATCTGTGGAATTTACTGCATTAAATAAACATTAATTGGGTGTTATTTATTTTACTTTATTTTTATTTTTTTGAGTGTGTTTGGTGAAAGTGTACTGTACACAAGTATAATGGAATTTTGTATGGTATGTTTCAGCTATGATTACAAGATAGCAAGGGAATACAACTGGAACGTTAAGAACAAAGCCAGCAAAGGCTATGAAGAGAACTACTTCTTTATCTTCAGAGATGGAGACGGTGTTTACTACAATGAGCTGGAGACAAGGTGACACCTTAGAAATGATTTGTATATGTTGACACTTGGATGGAAAATATTTTTAACTACTTCAACATTGTACATGTTGGTTTGTTGCACAAGTTTTGGTATTGGTGGTATTGATGTTGTTGCACAAACCGTCATGACAAATAACTGGCTGGCCAAGACCTTTTACAACTGTTATTCTGGCCTGTAGGGTGCGCTTGAGCAAGAGAAGAGCCAAGGCTGGAGCACAGTCTACAACAAACGCTGTGCTGGTGTGTAAGCACAGAGACATGAATGAGAAGGAGCTTGAAGCTCAGGTGAGTGCATTTCATTGTTTTTCAGAGCTTTCAATCAAGAGTTTAGCTTTCCATCCTATAGTTTGCTGATGAAGCTAGAAACGTATGTTGTTGTTACTGAAAATTTTTTTTTGTTTGTTTGTTTTGTTTTTCTTGGAAGAAGGTTGGGATTGATACAATGTCTTTAAAGACAAAGAAAACTATTTAGAAGTTTAGAACTGTATGATTGATCTAATAGAAGTAGTTCTGCTGCAACACATTTGATAAACAAAGTAGTTGCTATACAAAAGAAGTGCCGGTATGGGAGGTGTCTTTTATTGCTTTAAGCAAAAAAACCAAAAACTAACGGGGTCAATGATGGTTTGCATTATTATATATATTTAGCCCCCTGCTTCCAGCGTTTTCCACGTCACTCGACAGACTACACTAGATTACAAATTCTTTCTAGGAATGGCCGTATACTTTGATTTTTGTCATTCCTCTGTTACTGTGTATTTATAACTGACTGCCTTCACTGTGATTTTTCAGGAGGCACGTAAAGCTCAGTTGGAGAACCATGAGCCAGAAGATGAGGAAGAAGATATGGACAAAGAGACTCAAGATTCTGGTTAGTTGTTGACATATAATTTTTACTGACTTTTCTACCCTCTACCCAGAATTGTCTGGGGAAGGACTCTGATGATTTGATTTGATTGTTTTTGTCGAATTAAGCAACAAACTTTGTTTTAGAAATACGTGACAGTCTGGGCGGTGAGCTACCAGAGCATTTTCTGTAATTTTACACATTTATGATGTATGGAAACTGTCATGTGCTGTTGAAATTGCACGTCTTTAGCTTATATCTAGGTAACTGGAACGATTCTTATATAGTGCTCTTTTTTTTTTTTTTTTTTTTTTTTTTTTTTTTTTTTAAACCTGAGCACTTATTGCACTTTATCTAAATCTAATTAATATTTTGGGGATTAAATCTGTAGTGAAATGTCTTTAAAGTGCAGTCTCATTTGTCCGTATGTGCCCTCAATGTAAAATGAGTTTGAGCGATTGTCAGTAACTATGCTAAATCAACGAACTGCTATTTTCTCCAGGTGATGAGAAGAAGGGCAGTGGCAGCGAGGCAGAAAACTCTGGCAGTGAATCTGAGAGAGACGATGAAGAACAGGAACAAAGGGGAGAAGATGAGGACGAGGATGAAGACAGAGGGAAGAGGAGGCGGAAGGCAAGCGGCAGTGGTAGCGAGAGCGGCGAGGAGAGGACCAGAGAAATGCGAGATGAGGAAGAGATCTTTGGCAGTGATGACGACAGCGACGACAATGAGCCAAAGAATTCAGCCAGGAGCAGCGGGGAGGAGGGCAGCGACAGTGAGGATGAAGGAGGGAACAGAAGAGGCAGCCGGAGTCGCAGCGCCTCTCCTGCAGGCAGCGACCGCAGCAGCGACCATTCAGAGACTCGGGCTCAGAGTGGGAGTGGAAGTGACAGAGGCTCAGATTCCAGTGACGCCAGCGACAGTGAATAAGACCAGTGAGCCGGTGACCTGTCTTATCTATATATTGAGCTCCAAACATTGGCGCTCTTACACTGTCATTGAGTATAATATTGGCCTGATGTGGGGCTGAAATTTCTTGCTGATTACAAATTGTTTATGAAATGCTGGTAACCTTTCACCTGGATACAACTCTGTTTAATCCAGTTTTTATTTGTAGATTTAACTCTAGTTGCTATTTGTACGCCATTCCTCTATGTTGTTTGCCAGATGGTCATTAAAGGATCATGTTTAAAAAAAAAGAAAAAATGAAAGAAGTTTTCCACTCTTGAAATGCCTTTGGAGTGGGAATAGTGTAAAGCATGTGGGCTCTCAAAGCAGGTAATAAATTGTAGACGACATTTTGTAAAACAAACCTCTGACCAGAGTTTGTTCTTTTTCTGCGTCTTTTTCTGATTTGGGAACCTCTTGAGTATTTTCATGAATTTAACCTGTGCTGTAATTAGTACAGCTGATCTTATAGTATTGTATTTGTTCATCTGAAAAAAAACAACAACCCTAAAATGACTGATTTAAATGCAGAACTGACAAAGCTGTTTGGGTTAAAATGTTTATTAACAATTCCATACACACCAGATGGACATTAAACTGAGCCTCGTAAAGGAACCTTTGGAGATGCAGAAGATGTACATTCAGCGAAAAAATGACAGGTGGCTCTTCAGCCATTCTTCTGTCAAGTCATCGGGGTTTCTTGTTTCAAACACCTTAGAGAGTAAAGCAAAGAAATTATAAAATGAGCAATAGCTCATACACAGGAGAATTAACATGTAAGAAAAGACATGTTTATAAGAAAACATTACATTAAAATATGAATAACCTGCTAAATAAATTGGCAGTAAACAAAAGTATGTCTGTCAACTACATAACTAAAAACAACTGAGTAGATTTCAGAGAAAAGTAAATCTGAGACTTTCAATTAAAATCTACAAATTTACAGATTTTCAATTTCTCTGAATAAAAAGTAGAAATATTATATTGTTATTATATTGTTACATTAAATACTAGTGTATTTACTCAACATACCACTGTATATTATAAACTCATAATTTTGTGATAATTACCTTTGTGAGCTCTGCAGTTTGGACCAGTCGATTCTTGCTTCCTGCATACATCATCTGCTGCTCTGGCTTGCACCCTATTAAAGTGAAAGTGACATTTTTGGGGGGGTAATTTTAATACTCGCCCAAACATATCTTTAGAATTCTAATTCAACCTTCATCACCATAAAAACATTTAAAAGTGTATTTTAGATTAGTTTACTTTGCCATTGTTGCTACAATGCTTTAAGAATCTAGATTACTGTAACTGCTTACCCACAGGACTGGAGAATATGAAACACAGCGGGTAAGACACTCTGCCATCATCATGGACATATTTGTAGCTGTAGACAATGAATGTACGTTTCTGTCAAGGAACTTTTCTGTGTATATAACCATATCAGTAGAATCTGCACAGGAGCAAGCAGAAAGGAGTCTGAAGAGGTGTAGGTATGAATTGGAGAGAAGAGGAATGAAAGTCAGTAAAAGCAAGACAGAATACATATGTGTGAATAAGAAGGAGACATGTAAAGGTGATGCTGGAAAAGTAGTGGCAGCAAAGGTGGATGAGTTTAAATACCTGGGGTCAACCAATCCAGTGCACAAGAGAGGTGAAGAAGAGTGCAGCCAGGGTAGAGTGGGTGCGAAAAAGTATCGGGGATGATTTATAAGGGTTTACAAGATGGCAATGAGACCTCTTATGATGTACGGTTTGGAGACCGTGACACTGGCAAAAAGACAGGTGGCAAAGCTGAATATGTTAATATTCTTTAATTTGATTGACAGGATTAGAGATGAAGACATCAGAGGGACAGCTCAGGTTGAGACAAAATTATAGCGGCAACCCTGAGACTGGACGTGTGCAGAAGGGATGTGGAGCAATCAGGCAGGAGGAAAAGAGGACCGCAGAGGAGATTCATGGCTGTTGTGAAAAAGGACATGCAGAGGGTTGGTGTGACAGAAGAGGATAATAGGATAGAATGAGATGGAGGCAGATGATCAACTCCGGTGACCCAGAAGGGGAGCAGCCAACAGAAGATCACTTGATTTTGCAAAAAGACAATTTTTTTTTTAATTAATAATTTTGCTTTTCATGATATGATGTAAGGATATCTGGGCTGCCGCTCTGGAAGTTCATTTCTTAAGTCATCCATTGAGATGTCCTAGAAGACAAGACAGAGTGCGAGAGACTTTTTAAATCAAAACAAACAGAGTAAATAAAGAGAGAAAGAAAAAATTGACTTACGTCATATTCCTCCTCAAGAATAACGAGCTGTTTCGCCATGTCTATTTTCACTAAGAAATTTCAAAGAGAAATCTTTTGTGCTTTGATTTTATTTTATATTAGTTGGTCTGCAGCTATTCATATGCGATGAAAATGTTTGATAATGGTTTTACAAATGTGAAGTACGTGTGTAAGGAACGGATAAACGTTACTTACTTAGTATGGCAGCATTGCTGGTCTCTTTTCGAAATCGAAACTTTTTCAGTTTATCTTTCAGACTTTCATCCACTTCACACACAACTAAAGAGCTTGACTGTAAAAACAGGCCATGAAAACATTAGTTAAATTGTGTCACTCTATTAAATGCTCAATATCTCCAGATAATACTGTGATAAATAGTTAAGTGGGCTGGTCTACAGACCAAAAATAGAAACAAAAAAACGGGGTGAAGGACATCTACTAGATCTGTAAAGGGCTCTATCCACCTTGCATGGGTATATTAAACATCCATGACACTCTTTGACATTTTGAGGGCAGGAAATGTGTTGCAGCAATATGCAAGATTGTAGTTTCCTGTTTTATAGAGCAAGGGGGATGGTCGCAATGGTTAAGTAGAACAAATATCTTTATGCGCACAGACAAATACGTAGTATTACGGTTCATCGAATGCAGTGAACTTCAATTGAAAAGCTAAGTCTTTCAAGAAATTGCATCAGTTTCACCTACCATTCTCAAAGGATCCTTCTCTGCTTTTAAGTCCTGAGGGTAACACCGCCTTGCTTAAACTGTTTGCGATAGACTGACAGTTACTTTCAAACTGTTAAAGATGGCAGGGGAGGGCAGACACAATGCTAGATCGCCTCTCAGTCATGCTTCCTCCTTTCAGCAGGAAAACATGACAGCAGTGGTGAAGCGGAGCAACGTATCTCAGTCTTTTATTGCATAGGGGATAAATTATGGAAAACATTTACACACTAAACTCACACATTTTACCGTAGCAGAAGAAGCTGGAGTTGAAATTGAATAATTTTAGGCCATTTAAACCTGAAGATGATCAGGTTAATCATTTTGTGTTGTCTTTTACTGTCACTTAGTATCTGCGACTTTCACTTCCCTTTATAATGTGAACGTGAATATCAAAGTGAAACTTGCAGATGTAGAAGACGTCTTCATATCCTTAAACAATAGCAAAACAGAATGTTGTTTAGGAGTTGAAGTATTTTATTTATACAATTTAAGTCATAATAATAAAAAATAAGAAAGCTATTATGTTTAAGCAGCCAAAAGTGTGGGAAGAATAATTTATTTAAAAAAAATTCTTACTGTTTTACATTCCGGTTACATTATGGAAGGGCAACCTATAAATCACAAGTGACAGCACATTGTAATATTAGAGTTGATACTGGATTTTTTGGTCAATATTGGAATTTGTAAGGCACTGGTCACTTACACATGCTCTGTGTTGCCTTATAGGGCCTTTTCCCACCACGCCTGAAACTAAAAGGCTTAAGTCAGATCTCACACTCTGCACGACTGCCGTGCATTCAAGAATCTGCAGCCTGAAAGAAATCAGTTTCCTTTCTTTATGAATAAATTACAGTGGGGCAAAAAAGTATTTAGTCAGCCACCGATTGTGCAAGTTCCCCCACTTAAAATGATGACAGAGGTCAGTAATTTGCACCAGAGGTACACTTCAACTGTGAGAGACAGAATGTGAAAAAAAATCCATGAATTCACATGGTAGGATTTGTAAAGAATTTATTCGTAAATTACGGTGGAAAATAAGTATTTGGTCACCTCAAACAAGGAAGATCTCTGGCTCTCACAGACCTGTAACGTCTTCTGTAAGAAGCTTTTCTGTCCCCCACTCGTTACCTGTATGAATGGCACCTGTTTGAACTCATCATCTGTATAAAAGACACCTGTCCACAGCCTCAAACAGTCAGACTCCAAACTCCGCCATGGCCAAGACCAAAGAGCAGAAAAGAAGGACACCAGAAAAAGTATTGTAGACCTGCACCAGACTGGGAAGAATGAATCTACAATAGGCAAGCAGCTTGGTGTGAAAAAATCAACTGTGGGAGCAATCATCAGAAAATGGAAGAACACCCCCATACCTACTGTGAAGCATGGGGGTGGAAACATCATGCTATGGGGCTGTTTTTCTGCCAAGGGGACAGGACGACTGATCCGTGTTAAGGACAGAATGAATGGGGCCATGTATCGGGAGATTTTGAGCCAAAACCTCCTTCCATCAGTGAGAACTTTGAAGATGAAACGAGGCTGGGTCTTCCAACATGACAATGATCCAAAACACACCGCCCGGGCAACAAAGGAGTGGCTCCGTAAGAAGCATTTGAAAGTCCTGGAGTGGCCTAGCCAGTCTCCAGACCTCAACCCCATAGAAAATCTGTGGTGGGAGTTGAAAGTCCGTGTTGCTCGGCGACAGCCCCAAAACATCACTGCTCTCGAGAAGATCTGCATGGAGGAATGGGCCAAAACACCAGCTACTGTGTGTGCAAACCTGGTAAAGACCTATAGTAAACGTTTGACCTCTGTTATTGCCAACAAAGGTTATGTTACAAAGTATTGAGTTGTATTTTTGTTATTGACCAAATACTTATTTTCCACCCTGATTTACGAATAAATTCTTTACAAATCCTACCATGTGGATTCATGGATTTTTTTTTCACATTCTGTCTCTCACAGTTGAAGTGTACCTCTGGTGCAAATTACTGACCTCTGTCATCATTTTAAGTGGGGGCACTTGCACAATCGGTGGCTGACTAAATACTTTTTTGCCCCACTGTACATTACACTTACACAGCAACCTACCCCGGTGCCCAGGAATATTGTCAAATTAGAAGTGTAAATTAATTGTGTATCTGATAGGAAAGAAATTTATTGCCATGCTGCTCTCTACTGGTGGAAATTGTAGGTATGTTGCACCTCTGGCCAAACACACTTTGCTGTTTCCTAGACCATTTTGTTTTAAATAAAAATAATCAGGTGCAGTGACCCTTTTTATCTGTACTGATAAGTACCAATTGTGTTCTTCATGATTCAAAATTGGTATTAATAAAATAATGGAAAGGAAGTAATGAATAATAAATGCCAATGAAATTGTAACAGCAAAGGAACGTTAACAATAAGCAAGACAACTGATAGACAATACCCAGACAGTAAAAGCTACCATATGCAGTTTAATTTAGTAGATAAAATCTTTTAGTCTTGTGTTTTAAAAAGTGAATTTTTAAAAAGATGCTACAGAGTCTGCAAGTGGCAAAAGCCACCTTTAGATGTAGTCACTACTTTGAAAGGGCAGAAGGGTCACATCCTAGGATGTAAGTGTATGAACTGAGCAATATGGTCAACGTTTCTGCTATTTAACTAGGGCCAGCATTAATTTAACAGTGGTTAGTAACATTTGAAATCAATTCTAAAATATACAGGAAGCCCATGGAGAGATGCCATGATTATGGTGATGTGATAAAGTCTACTAAAACCATTGAAAAGGCTTTCTGCTATGTTCTAAACTAGCTGAAGGTGGAAGAGTGACTTTTCATTTATATCAAAGAGAATAAATTGCAGTATTAGGATGCACGTGTGGAGGACTTCTTTCACGTCTGAGTATGAGGATACTGGTTTTATTCTGGGGGTGCTTTTTTATTTCAAGGAAGAAAGACTGGAGAACTGAACAACCCAAACCTGAATAAACTGGAACTCCTGTATCTCTTTATATTTGTAAAAAAAAAAAAAAAAAGAGCCAAGAGAACTCTTATTGCTATTCATGCCGTTTGGGGGACTGAACAATAACAATTTTTATTCTGATCTATAAAGTGGAAGAAAATGCAGCGTCTTCTAATATTCAGCATCAATATCACAGCAATAGCTAGGTCTCTGGCCCACTGTGTCTATGGTGACCAACAAACTTCTTTCTAAAAGATAAGAATGCAACAATCAACTGCAGAATCCTTGATAAGACCCTTAGTTTTACTTTATACACCCTTTCCTTCCAAATGCAGTCCAAATTTATTCATAAAGCACATTTAAAAACAACAAAGTTGACAAACATGCTGTACATGAAACAAAGGGTTACACAAAAAAATAAGAGATACCATATGCACCATATACACGCACACACTGAAAGAATTGCCAAAAAAGAAAAGATCGCATACACTTTCATTAATATGAAGATGATAGGTCATTATATTTATTCATGTAGGCCGAAGACCCAATTAGTTAAACTACAGGCATGTCTTAAAAACATAAAGACCGGATGTCCCATAATCATCTTCTCCTAAATACCAACTATATTCTAACAGAGCAATTATAACAGAGCACTTCACCTTTTTCAGACTGTAGGCTTTCTTGTGGTTCCTAGGGTATTTAAAAGTAGAATGTGGCACAGAGCCTTTAGTTAGAAAGCCCCTCTATTGCAGGATCAGCTACCAACTTGGATTTAGGAGACATACACCCTCTCTAGTTTTAAGATTAAACTCAGAACTTTCCTTTGTGATAAAGCTCATAAATTAGTTGGGGCGGGTACAATTGAACTTGAACCATGCCGTTTACTGCTGCAGGACTTCCTGTGATACACTGTGGTGTGTTGAGCACTTCTTCTTCACCCACCACTTTTCCCTCATTACGTGTTTATATATTACTGCAGCATGTCATTCAAATGTTGTCTTCTCTCTACCTTAGTCTATGTTCTGTCCTATCTCCTTATGCTCTGGTTTGCTTTTCTCTTCTCTTTCTTCTTTTCTCTTTCCCCTCACCTCCCAACCACTTGTGGCAGATAGCTGTTCCTCCCTGAGCCTGATTCGGTTAGTTTCTACCAGTTAAAAGGGAGTGTTTCTTTCCCTCCCATGCAAAATGCTTGCTCATAGGGGTTTGTATGATTGTTGGGTTTTTCCCAGAATAGTGAAGGGGGTTTTCTACCTTGTAATATAAGGTGTTCTAAGGCCTATATTATTCTAATTTGGTACTATATAAATAAAGCTTAATTGAACTGAAAACATTTTTTAAGATGATCTAAAGGATCATCATCTAAAGATCTGTCGAACCTCGTGAAACTCTGACATGTCTTAAAGACCTCAAAGTCTTCTCTGTGGACTGCTAAAAAGATAGTCACTGGTTAAACTGAGGAGGAAAAATAAAAGCTAAAAGCTTGTGGAAAAAACTTTAAATAAAAAAAAACAACTTATAAATATGTAAGAACAGAAGGATGAAAGTTTGCTTTCTTTAAAAACGGTTCAATGACAGCACATAAAAAAATAGAATGGAAAATGATTCTGATAAAGAGATGAAAGAAAGTTTTACATTGTTGTGAGGCATCAGTGAAATGACACTGGACAGATGTGATAATGGAGTCTATATCTACTGTATTTTATATTCAGGTTAAGTTGCTGTTTCTTGTCTATTGCACATTTTTAACTGTATAGCACCTGCCATTTATATCTTACACAGTACTGTCCATACACTCAGGATGGTGGGTCAATTCAAGCATGATCATATGTTATCTTTGAATATTACATTTATAGTTTAGTTTAATTTTGCCAGAATATTGCCTACTTTTTGGCATTTTTGTATTTTGTATTTCGACTGTTCTCTATGTCGAAGCACAATGTGTGGTCTTTTTTGCACTATGTATATGTGCACACTGTGGAACCTGAGCTTCACAATTTTGTCTCTTTGCATACAGGTGATATAACAATAAAATTCACATTGGCTTCATCTGTATAAGTACAGTGAGAGAAGATGACAGAATAGCATACACTACTCAGCTACGACATTAGAAACAGTGGCAAGTGAAAGAATACCATTAGTCATTTTGTTAATAATGCAGTGTTCTGCTGGGAATCATTTGGTATTGACATTTATGTTGATGAGAAAACTGATTTCAGCAACCACACACATAAGTGCAATACAGGAGCTTAGAAAGGCTCATCGAACAAGCACGTTAGGTTAATTTAATGGTTCTTAAACTCTGGTGGTGGCCCCACTGGTGGGACATAGAGCCACAGCAAGTGGGATTTGGACGACCAGAAGCTAAATATAGAATAAAACTACGTTGAATTAATAAAAACACAAGTTTTTTCTTCTGTCTTTAATAACTGGTACAAATGTGGGGAGTGGGCTGTGTGGGCGAGTGTGGTGTGAGGTTGTCTGTCTCTGTGATCAACTAGAGACCTGTTCAGGACGCTATGGGATAAGCAACATTTCCCTCGCAGAGAAAACGTAAGAAAATGTATATATCTATCAGATATATCAGATAGATAATCCACCTCAGCCAGGGTCTTCTTCATATTTATAAGATTGTGGGCGGACATTAATATTGCGTGCGTCGTGTAGACGTATGACGTTGTGCCCACGTCTTACGTCAACTTAAAATCGAAGTAGATTTCTCCAGGCGTACACTCCTTATTTCTGTATTGTAACTAACATTTTTGTACATAAATTCTTTAACATAGTATGCTTAAAGCCACAGAGGCTCACCACTGTACAGGAACCTCCTTAAGGAGTACTACGCATGGGACCGAAAGCTACGCTTCTCAGCTAAGCTAACGTTGCTGCATCTTTTAGCAAAACTTGCTAGCTAAGAAGCTAACGCTACCGTCGAGCTAGCAATGCATTACTACTAGCCTAGCCCGCTAACCAGTGACAACTGACAAAGGTAAACAACAAATCTTTTGAGTCTCTTCAGTTTAAATCGTCACTTGAGTAACTTAATCTTGCTATCTGGCTAAAACCTCTGGCCGATCAGAATAGCGTTTTAACATTCTCGTTTTTACCGCTAAGACTAAAGTACGAGGCGGAGAAAAGGGGCAGCAACAGCGTCAACGAAAAACAATACAAATCTCGATCCCTCATCACAGACTAGGCCAACCGAGCTAACTCAGCTAACCGCTATTTAATGCTTAGCTGCCGGGTGTAATATTCGTCTGTTTTAGTCTAAGAAACCCTCGCAGCAAGGTGAGAACCGGAGCTTTCAGCCGAGCACCCAGCTTTGTTCATAAAATCAACATTATAGCTCATACTGTTACAGGTGATAGCGTTTGCAGTGCTGGGAGTTAGCAGTTTTGACATGTAACCGAAGTTACCCTTGCTCGTTAGTGATTACATGTCTGCGATTCATTTTCTCTGTAAGAGAAAGCAGTATTAGTTTCTGTAAAAAAGAGGTATTATTCACTTATGTTCTTTGAATAGCGGACTTTTTTTGCTCTACGTTTTACTGACCCAGTCTCTTATTGATAACTGTGTTGACACACCTTTTGTGAATGGCTCGCCTGTATAATGATGCTGTGACTTAAGAAGCATAGACCTGGGAGAGGTCTTTATAATGCCTATAATATAGCGGTAGTCTGTTTTATTTGCACTTTGTGCCATAATCTCTGATTAATGATCATGATATAAGATTAGACCCTCATTGTCAGTTATTTTTTCCTCTCCCTGAGGTTGATGATCCATTGGCATGATCTAACAGAGTCATTACTGTTACCTTGTTTGCAAGGTTGAGGCAATAGATTACTCAACTGCCTTATTTTAACATAAGCTACTTCTGGCTGCTCCCTTGCAGTGATGTTACATTTAAGAAGTTTTTCCTTGTATGCAATTTTAGAATTAATGTGACAGTTCACCGAATGTCTAGTTTAAGTATGCAATGTGGTTTGCTTTCTGTGTTTGTTTTGTAATAGGGTGCAGATGATCCAGAACACGCCGGAATGAAAAAAAATATTTTCCTGTTTGTGTGATTAGCCACTACAATTGACACTCACTTTCAGCCTAAAGACATCCTGTGAAAAATCCACGCCACATCCCTCGCTGAAGTTTCTCCTGCATCTGAACCATGTGAGGGTCCCTCGGTCCAGTCTGAGGGGAATCCCAAGACTGTTGAAAATACAACCCCGCTGTGCGGGGCTGGACTCAACCCATCTGTGTCTGAGCGAGCAGCCTTTCCTGTAGCCCGCTCCCTGTTGGCACATTCTTTTTCTCCTTACCAAGGAGACGCGCCATGATGTTCCGAGACCAGGTAGGTATCCTCACAGATTGGTTCAAAGGCTGGAATGAGTGTGAACAGACAGTGGCGCTGCTGTCCCTCCTGAAAAGGGCATCCCGCACCCAGGCTCGCTTTCTACACATCTGCCTTGAACACTGGCTGGCAGACTGCACTGACATCCACATCCTTGAAGCTGAGGCCAACAATGCAGGTAGCTGAGAGCTTAAGTGTTATTTATTATTAATTACTTTATCATTACAGCCATATTAATTGTTTTTCTAAAATGAAAGACAGCATATATTAAATAATAAAATGTTAATCACATGTAAAAATCTATTTGTCGTTAGCAATTGTCAGCCAATGGCACCAGGAACCAAAAGAGAAAGTGGTCTCCTTGCTGTTGTCCCATCTGCCTCTGCTGCAACCACGTAATAGTGAGGCCAAATGTGAGTACATGAAGCTGCTGCAGAAGGTTTTGAGTCACACTATTGAGAGTAGCCTGTTTGTGGAAGAAAGCAGGCAGCTGCTATCTTATGCCCTCATCCACCCTGCCACCACACTGGATGACCGCACATCTCTCGCCATGTGGCTGAACCACCTGGAGGAGCACCTTTCCAGTGGGTATACACCACGTGCTCCATCCAGCCCCTACCACCCACGCCAAGGCTCAGATGAGTGGCCCAGTTCTGCAGAGTCTCTGGACCCCGGCCTTGTTTGGCACGACAAGTCTCCTTCATCCAGCACACCTTCAGCAGGCCAGAACGGACACATGTCATTCCCAGGCGGGATGTCCTCACCTATTAACAGCAATAATACAGGTAATATTTGTCATTCAACTCTCATTTTTCATCTTTTGGGAAAACATAAGAAGTGGTTTAGTAAAAGCATGAGTTATCAGTCATAAGCATATCGACTGTTTTACAAACAGTTTTTTTTTTGTTGTTGCTCATATCTGAAATGTTTCCCTTTCCAGGCCTTTGTGGGCAGATGCAGCCCAGCCCTCAGAAGAAGTCCATGTCCATTATTTCTTCCAGTTCCCAGGCTTGTGGGTCTGAGTGGGTTAGCCAGGATGACGCAGTGGGCCGGCAGAACTTTATTCCGACAGATCACGCACCCCTTTCGCCCCAGAGCAGCGTAGCTTCTTCAGGCAGTGAGCAGACAGAAGAACAAGGCTCTGTTCGCAACACCTTCCAGGAGGATGGTAGTGGCATGAAAGGTCAGAGTTCTTTACCTAACCAGTCCAAGAGCACTCCAAGCTCTGGTAAAAGCCATGCACAGCCAACAGCTGGGGTGATTTTAAGCCAAAATATAATGTGACTTTTTTTGTAACTTTTTCCCCCCCTTTTTGTTCTAGATGTTCCTGCATGGTTGAAGAGTCTCCGCCTTCATAAATATGCATCACTTTTCTCCCAGATGACCTATGAGGAGATGATGATTCTCACAGAGCAGCACCTGGAGTCACAGGTTTTTAAGCCTCCTTTTTGCATACGCTGGCGCCAGGCTTTGATTATTCTACACTCCTTATCAATTGTGAACATTATTGTCCTCAAACCTGATGATACATCAGCTCTCAATGAGGCATGAAATTAAACAACGCACCCTACAGTTATATCGACCCAGTCGCACATACAAATGGTGCGATTTTGCCTCTGCCCCTTGGCTTTAATGAAACAGATGGTGATTAGGTCTGTTATTTAGTAACTGTATAAATTGCCCAGTGTTCCCTCAAGAAATGACTTTCCTGCTTCTTATGCCATCTTGCTATTTTCTCTCTCTCCTTTTTAGAACGTCACTAAAGGAGCACGACATAAGATTGCCTTGAGTATCCAAAAACTGCGAGAGAGGCAGAGTGTGCTCAAGTCTTTAGAAAAGGTAATTCAAATCGGATAATATTTTTCTCAAGCTAAAAAAAAAAATAGCAGTGGTGCTTTGTCTTGATGAATTTTCAATTGCACTGATCAAAATTGCACTTGAGTATGTACTTGGTGACAGTCATGTGATTTAGCTCCATTGGGAAATTCCCAGTCTGCTTGTTGGCATAGAAACATGGAGGAGGGCTGGTAGGAATTCAGTGTCTTCCTGTAAGACATTTCAGTGGAGCAAACGTTTGCTTGGCTACAGTCTCAATCTGGATTTCCAACTTGGAAATCAATCTTTCCGCTCACAACAGCACCCGTAAAACTTAAGCTATCATATGACAATGATGTCGTCATCTCTTGTCAGGATATTTTGGAAGGGGGAAACCTACGCAATGCCCTCCAGGAGCTGCAGCAGATCATCATCACACCTATTAAGGCCTACAGTCCACCCACTGCAGCACAGACTGCTTCAGACACCACCACCTCACCTTCAGATTCTACAAAAACAGGAACGGATAAAGAGCCGGCCCCAGAGGGCTTCCAATCCAACAATCCACCTCCCTGTGATGGAGATTCCTCAGGTGCACCCATCTCAGATGGTGACATTGCTGGACAGTTCACTCGTGTTATGGGTAAAGGTAAGAATACAGTAGAGGTTTTACGGAGTAGATGAAGGTTGCTAATTAGATTGGTGGCCAAGTCCTTATTGGAATCTCTCTTACAACTTTCTTATAAAAGCTATGAATTTAGATTTCATACCCAGGTCAGGATATTGTATAAAACAAAAATACTTAGAATAATCCATTTTCACCAACCCCCATTAACAGAGATCAGCAGGTATCACTCATACTGAAGGGTACTGTGGCTTTTTCCCCCCCTCAGTTTGCACCCAGTTGCTGGTGTCAAGGCCAGATGAAGAAAATATCAGCTGTTACCTTCAGCTAATTGAGAAGTGTCTGATACATGAGGTAAGAAACTGAAGATGAAGCTTTTTCTCTGTTTGCTCATATGTGTGGATGCAGTTGTAAATGGAACTTGTGACAACCTTAAAACACAAATATAATGCCTTTAAAAAGATCTTTTTAAAAAAGCTTGCCTGTTTCTTTCTTGAACTGAAAAATAAATACAGATTCCAAATGCATTTCCAGAAATCCTGCTAATACTTTGTTCATTATTTCACTCCTTTTTGCTGTCTTGTTTTGACAGGCTTTCACAGAAACTCACAAGAAAAGGCTGGTCTCCTGGAAGCAGCAGGTCCTCAAACTGCTCCGCCTGTTCCCTCGGAAAGCTATGCTGGACATGCCTGGGTACCGTCAGAAAGGGTGAGAGTGCTGGCCTTCTTTTACCTTTGATCTTCCTCTTTAGCAGAAGAGCTGTCACATCAGTTTATTGTGATTCTGGATTCGTCTCTGTTATCTGTTAGCTTGATTTTCTTTCCCTTCTTTTTAGTTTCCTCTTTTCCTAATTGAAATTGCTGCTGTCATTTCTTAAGAAATGGCTGTAATAGTTCAACAATCCTTATAATTTCTAAGGCATGTTTCTCTGGTGTTTGTTTTGCTACTCCAGCTGGACCTATGGGTCCAACTCCCTCCCCACAGCAGGTTCTGTAAGTGGAGGTGTAGGGCGTCGCGGCCAAAGGCAGTTCCAGATGACCCCTCGTGGACTTCCAGCTGGACGCATGTGTCTCCCAGCTGGTATTGGGGGAGCTTCTCCACGGCACACTCTCACTAGTCCTGCGCTGACAGGACAGGGTAGACAAGTCAGTATTTTAAATGTTATAATTATATTATGACATCAAGTTGTAACATGCATTACTAATTTTAACTTCTATACAGATTAGATAGCCTACGAAAAAATCAAATATTAAAAGATTTAATGACTTAAAACCAGTTGTTCTCAAACTGTAAACCCCGCTGGTGACAAATGGTGAGCTAAGTGGTGTAGAAATGACCCAGAAAAAAATAGTGGAACAAAGTTCAATTAATATGAACTCTGTGTAGGGTAAATTTGAATAGTTTTGTGAGAAGGTATTGGTCAGTATGAAGCACGTTAAAACAGTCATAATACATCTTTGTTCTGAAAGCAAAAAAACTGCCCACAAAAAGAGGTTTAATCAGTACAGATTTGACAGTAAAACTGGTTTCATAGTTTTATATAATTTGAGTGTTTTTATTTGAGAACCTAGCTGAAGGTTTAAGAAACTTTGCCAGTTTTCCTGGATAAGTGATGTTTGTGTAAGGAGAACTTGTGTTTTCCAATATATAGAGCCTGTGGTTTGCCAACCCTGGAGGCAGTAACAGCATGCCAAGTCAGAGTCGCAGCTCTGTACAGCGGACCCACTCGCTCCCTGTCCACACTTCCCCACAAACCATGCTCATGTTCCAGCAGCAAGGTATATATATATATATATATATATGCACTAACCCACAAACTGTCATAGTGCTTGTTTAATGTACCACATTCTGTGCCAACATGTAAACACAACCTTCTTGACATCTTGGGATTCCTGTTTACACTTTATAACACCTAGTTTTACCTACATGTTCTGAAAGTATTTTTTTTTAATGCCTAACTGGAAATGGCTATTGGAATATTTGAAAGCTCTGGATCTCAGTCTGAGTTTTGCAAGTAGAACAAGCTACACAACCTCTGAAAAAAAAAAAAAAGCAAAAAAAAAAAAAGCTATGAATTGGTCAGATGCCAGAATGGAGAGTGTCTCTCCCTCTGTGCCAAGGACAAACTAACAAGACGGCTTAGCAGCATGTTGCAGAAAACAATCTGTCGCCTTGTATAGTATACATAACCTTTGGTTGCCTTGTTTTGTGTGCCAGATGCCAGACGTGAGCATTGCAAATTTACCTGTAATGGATCTGTCGTGTTTTAGCAGAGTCAGCTTCGGATATTTCCATAAAGGAGTGTGTGAAAGCCAGAAATGTATAGTTCCACAGACATGAACTCAGTATGGTTATAGTTTCAGTGTCTACACTACACAAGAAACAAAAACCTGAAAAATACAGCATTTCTAATTGACTGAGTCCAAATCTGAATCTGCTTTAAGATTGTGTTGCATTTTTTAAACGATCGATTGAATAAATGTTGGAAATATTTAATTGCAAACTAAAGCTTGGTCCTGCACAACAGACCATGTTTCCTAATTTACTGCACTTCAGGCAGCTTACTGCTTATGAACAGAAGCGTTCCTGAACTGCTGACCTTGTTATGTTTGTGATTCAATGCTTAAATCTGTATTTTCAATATAGTGGCATCTACAGTGATCTGCCTCTGACTTTCCTCTTATAGCATGTTGTTTTTGTTGCACACTCTTCCTACACTTCATTTAGTGTAACAACATGCCTGCATCCATACATCATACACCTTATTTTTCATTTCTAGCTTTAGCATAGAAATTTCAACAACAAATTTCCCTAACAAATTTCCCACGTGTGGGACTAATAAAGGTTATCTTATCTTATCTTATAACCAGTCAAAGCAAAATAAGGTGTTAAAACATATATGCAAGTAAAAAGGGTGTGTGACAGCAGCCAGAATTATACAGCATGATGTAGGACTCTCAGATATAAACCTTTTTATTATTTTGGAAGTTTTGTTCCTCAGTACAGAGACAAAACAAAACTATTGTAGCATAATATGTTCTTTGAGTATCCCAGAGGATTCCTTATAAAGCTGTCTAGACATCACTGTCAGCCAAACACCTAAATGCCTTTGTGGAAGTTCAACTTTCAAGCTCCGTTTTACTTCTGCTTCTCAGACCAGTGTTGTACTATCGATCATGTCTTTATTCTCTTGAAACCGATTGAAATTTACATCAGAACTTACATCAGAATACATCTAAAGCTTTGCAGTCACAGTCTGCTTTTTTAAGTAAGTGAAATGCTAACTGATGTAAGAAAGAAAAGAGGATTGCAAAGGCAGACCTATATCTCACTCTTGAGTTAAACCCCCCCCAACTGTTTGTAAGTATAAATTACATTTCATTAAACACTTTTAAAAATACAGTAAAATGATGTTAAACCTTAGACTTTTACACCATTTATACAAATTCTTGTGCCAGTTACCTCCATTTTTCGTAATGTTCATAGTCGTTTCAACCGAATTAAACACTATCTGTAGATATGCCTTATGTTGTTTGTTTAGAAAACAGAACTACTCCCTTTATTAGTGTTACTCACTTCAATTTTAGATTACAGCACCAAGGTGAGCTGAGCATAAGCAACCTTGTGATGATGATTCTTTTGCACACTGTGTTTTTGCACATTGTGTTTCAATAATGTAATCTAAATGTGAGTCAGGCAGATTAATCTGCGTTAATGCAGATTTTATATATAAATGTTTTTGTTTGTTTGTTTGTTTTCTAAATTTAGTGTAGTGACAGTATGTCATTTCCTAACATTCCTGTGGACTAATAGTTTTATTCATTTCCTCAGAATGCCAAGTTCCAGGTGCTGACCTGGAGATCAACCCTACGCTGGAATCACTGTGCCTCAGTATGACAGAGCATGCCTTAGGGGGTAAGTGTCAGCAACTTTAAATGGGACACTGGTTGGCAAACGTGTACACAGCTTTCAGTTAGAGCAGAAGAGCAGGGGTGGACAGCCCACGATCCCCTTAACTGTCACTCCTGCAAGCTTTAAAAAACAAAATAAAACAAAAAAGATGTAATCCTGTAATCCTTCTTAATCTGCAGCTTTTTTTCTTTTATTGTTTGGTAGGAAGAGCTTAAATAGATCTTTTGATATTGAAGGTTGCTGACCCAAGAACTAGTCAAATGGGAGAAAAAGAGCCCTTTAAACAAAAGACAGTGTAAAAAATGGATATACCCAGAGAAGTTTTTACTATTGTTTTTTCAGCCACAAGCTACCTTACATGCTTCACAGGGTCAAATTTTACTTTATCCGCTAATGCTAGCAGGCTTGATTAGAATGTTGCATCTATAAACTGTATGGGTGCATCTCATTTGAGGTAATTAGTGCCAAGTAAGACTAATAAAAACTAGAATTTCACTCACCAAAACTGAAATAAAAGAAGCCATAACATTAGTCAGATAATCCACTGAAAAGGCTCCAACAGCATAGACACAATGAACAGTAGTGGATGAGGCCTAGCAGACTTGATCAGCTCCAGCTGCCTGTGGCAGGACACCTGTCTGTCAGAGTGGCCACACCCCTGACTCAGTTATTCAAGTGGATGAGTTACAAAAGAATTCACCCCATTTAGAGTGGGATCAAAGCCAGATTGTTTTATGGTTATTAATTCTGTTTGACATTTTAACACGGGGGGGTCTGTGCAGTGCTCTATTTGGAAGAGAAACTCGAGTAGCAATTAGAGGAACTGCACTGCCACTTCTATGTTGGCTTAATTTTTAAGCTCTGGAGGTTGCACCTGTGTTTCAACATCAGTAGCTCTGTATAATTGTCCAGTATTGTGGTTGTAAATAATTTATGAGATGCATGACTTTTGGAAAATTTTATATTTTCATTCCTTTAACTGATGCGGCTAAAGTTATGTTCTGTTTTGGCTTTGTATATCTTAAAACAAGGATGCATAAAGGGCCTGAGGGCCAGAAGCAGCATAAATCTTAATAGAAATCTGCAGATTGTCTGTATACTGGATAGTATGTGTTAAATCAGTGATACTGCAAGACAGAAGCCAATTTAAATTTCATAGGATTTAGTGTTTTTAATTTTCTTAATGTTACTAATATATGTATCTAACAGTAAGTTTAGCAGCAGGACAGTGACATGCCCCTTCAGCGATGCCATGCTTATCACATTGTGATTATAAATGTAATGTACCTTAACGTGTCTCTGTTCTACCCCTCAGATGGAACAGACCGGACTTCAACAATATGAAAAGAAGAAAGGAAAAATACACTTCATTTGAGGCCTATTCAGTTCCTCATCACCCAGCACAAAGATAAACGTATGCTTCAGAAAACCAGGCAAAGCAGTCACTACAAAATGACAAAAAAACTGTGTATATGTTCTCTAATATTTTTGTACGTTATTATATACAACTAAGTTTATTAAAAATGGAATACAGATGATTATTATATTGCAGGACAGAGAAAAAAAAGGTTAACTGTGCAAACTGCTCCGTGTCACCTGCAGGACTGTGGCATGATCTGCAGAGGCTCAGTTTGCCGTTGTGAGAGAAAAACAGTAGATTGGTGCTTTCATAAAGGGGTTCCGCCCTATGAGTTACTCTTCTTTTCCTTCTGCCTTGGAATAAGGCTTTCTATCCAAAACACACTGACAGCAACAGCCTCTGCACCATATAATGTGTAGATTCTGAAGATTTCCAGCCAGAGTTAAGGCACTTTTAATAAATGAACTTTGATATTAGGCACTAAATGGTATTTGGCTCAATTACACACTTACTGAGGTTCCCCTTGTAGTCAGGTGCTGATATACAGACACCAGTATGCTTTCTAGCCACCGTAATCATTCTTTAACCTGTGATAGCTGGGGCTTTTGTTGGTTGAAACTTGGTCAGCTTTCCTTGGTTCTTTTTGTCGTCTCTAACGAGCATGTTTTTGTGTCAAAGGAAGGAGAGAGATGACCAAAAGGCTTGAAGAACAGCTTGTAATTCAACCACAGGTTTATCCTTTCTCTTGGTTGTTTTTCCCCTGAACATGTAGTCAAAATAGAAGTGACTCTCCTCCTCTAAACTTCTACCAAGCCAAAGAGAAGGGTTGTGTGACTGTCAATTTGAGAAAGACATTTATAGTGAAATGGTATACTATTTTTTAAAAAAGAACAGCGGTTTAAAGAATTTATACCAGCTGCAATTTGTCTCTGTTATTTTATGCCCTACTACATAAATGATGATGAATCTCATTTTGTGCCGAGGAATCCCCAGAGGGGTGAGTAAGGGCTGTGAGGTTTGTACTGTGTGAGAGCTGATTTGATATTGAATTGATAAAAGCAAGGAGTGCAGAGTGTTTTCAATTTACAGTCTAATGCCAGGCGAGAAAACTAAATGAAACCCATCTCAACCCTCTGGCCCCCTTATAATTGGCTTTGAAAAATGAAGCTTGATCTCATAATAAATGCTATGGAGCACAGCGCCTCACCCTCGCAGTGCCCTCTTCCTCAAATGGCCAATGTGATGATTTGATGAATCATACTTTTCAAGGTGCTTGACGATGTCCATCTTTTTTCTGTTTGTGTCTCAATGTGTTTCAGTCTCAGAACCCTAACATTATCATGTGGTATCAGTGTTGAATCAAAAACTGTCTTATACAGCCTCTGTCTGTGAATGTGGCAGAGCCGGAGGTGCATGTATGTGTAATATGGTCTTAACTTTTGGATCACTTTTGGTTGCAACATAAGACAGGGATAACCATTCAAATTATTATTTCATCAAAAATAGGAGGTCTGTCTAGTAAAGATGGTTATTTACAGATATCTTTTTTTCAATTGTATTTTTTACTCTCCCTTGATATTGATAACTTATGCTTATTTTCTATAATCGCATGTTTTGCCACACTAATACCGCACTGTTGTAGATAGAGGGCATGGTGGTTGATGGTGCCCAGTGTCACCGGAGAACAGAAATCTTGCAACTAATGTTGTATGTTTATATCGCCTAAATGTCACTGTTTACATCTCTCTGGGATGATGCCAGATTCATGTTCTGTGATGTCATGCATAATCCATTGTCTCACAATCTAACACATTAAAGAACTGAAGCCTTCTCACACCTGAGCAGGCTGGGTAGATCCCAAAAGCAAGTCTTCTACCCCCCAATCCATGGACTCCATATGAGTTGCAGTAGTGGGTTTTTTGTTTGTTTGTTTGTTTGTTTGTTTGTTTGTTTGTTTTCAAAGGTATAACTATATGAGGCACTTAACGGCTCTTTTTTTGTTTTTGTTTGTTTTTTTGTTTTTGGTCATGTGGTGGTGAGAAAGAATTGTTTCTCAAACCTTGTGATTAAACTGTTTAGCTGTCATGTTCTCATAAACTGTTTATGTGGTGCCTGAAATTCTCGCTCCAGCATCCTCAGCTTTTGTTTTAATAATGGTCATGAGAAGCATTCTAGTCATAGATTTCTTCAGAGCAGGCTCTTGGGATTATCTGACTTGTTAAAAGCATCACACTCATGCCCGCAAAGGACTTTAGTGAGTTAGCAATGGTGGCTTTAAGACTTCTTTCTTTTATTTTTAACTCTTCACTATCCTGTATACCAACTATGTTGTTGCAGATGGCTCAGATTATCCTTCTCATGGCCTCTGTTGCTTTGGACAGCCTACTTGTTACTTCAAATAGACACAGAGGTACAGTGCGGCAGATTTCTAAAAGAGTGTGTGTGCGTGTGTGTTTATAAAGATGATGCAGCAGGGGGGTGACAATGCTTTTCTGAGCCACATAATCATGATGTGATTATGAGTAAACTGAACACTAATAACTGGCCAAGGAATATGTTTACTCCATGTTTACATTCCAAGATGCGTGATATTAGTTGAGAAGTGCATGTATTAGTTTCAGGCTGGTGTATTTTAACATGCCACGCACCCACTACGGAGGTACAGAGCCTGTGTCGCATGGAGACGTCTACCAAGTGGTCCTGAGACCATGTTCATGTCCCAGCATGGCTTTATTATTGAATTAATGTAGCCCACCAGCTGCATATATCTATCTTGTACCAGTTATATTTAATTCTAAAACTCTCCCCCAACTTTTTCTAATGTTTTATGAACCTTTTTGCATCACATGCTTACACTCTACTTTTTTACTGTCACTCATATGTGAATGGTCTGAAATGCAACATCCGTCGGATCATTGACAGTCCAAATAAAGAGGTTCAGTTCTTTTGCAAATTAACTTGTGGTCTGTGTTTGTGTCTGGTTTTTTTTATTATTATTTTTTTTATATGAGGCTTCGGGAAACTCGTGAGTCGCTTTTAAGATGCTCTTGTGTTGAAAGAGTCGCCGCATTGATACCGCAGAGTACGTTTTTACTTCCGGGTTGCGCGGTTCTCGCAGTTCATCAAGCTAATGCGAGCTAGTCATCTCGCTGTTAATAACGGCTTTAGTTTAAATAAGAAGAAATAACGTCTGTTTGGTCTGGGAACTTGATTACAACTTCTTAGGTATGTTCAACATGTGTGTTGTGGCCGTATAAGCCCGATGTAAATGTCTGTAGGCAAGGCAAAGACCTTCCTACCGCAGAAAAGTAGAGTTAGCGGATGGCTAGCTGTGCTTAGCATGTATCAACACTGAACAGCTGTCGGCTAACAATGTTAGCTTGTTAGTTCTTGCTTAGTGTATTTCACGCTGCATAAATGATTAAGTACTTAATTTGGCTGGTAAATTTACATATTTAACGACGATTGAGGTCGGCTCAGTTGTAGAGTTACAAGTTCGTAAATCTTTACTTTTAAGTCGATCATCCCCGGTGTCTCGATAATAGCGGGTGGTGTGATTTGTGAGGACAGAGCTCGATCCCAGATAATACTGCTGCCCCTGGTCGGTTTGTTAAAACTGAAACAGTTTTAACATTTCTATAAGTTGCCGAGACACTAACGTTAAAAAAAAGTTTATTGCTGTTTAAGAATGGTATAAAGCTTTGTTCATAAAACATTTTCAGAAGTTGTGTCACAGAGTGCTTTTCAAGACACCTAATCAAATAAAAGGAAGCCTAACGCAGGGAAGAAAAAGTGGGTGTTTTTACCATTTGTCAACCTTCATGTGAAGTTTAATATCTAAATGTTTCTAAAAGCCAGCTCCTCTAACAAGACAGGACATAAGACATGGGGGCAACAGCTGGAGCCTAATTGAATTAAACATAAGAAAATCTAAACATGGGTGTAAAAATGAAAGCATGAATTACAATCCGAAATAATCACTAATATTATTAAAATGATTTATCTGTCATTCTTTGTTTAATTTATCTTGTCTATGCTGTACATAGCGGGACAGCCACAGAAGTACATTCACAAAGCCCCTGGAAAGCATTGCTAACCGTGGCCAACAAACGAACTTTTTCTGCACCACTTCAGATGTCAAAACAATCTTAATATCGCAAGCCCTGTAATTTAAAAAAAAAGAAAGAAAAAAAGAAGTATATTATTATTACCTTTTGGATTTCTAGCAAAAAAGGGAGCCACTTTGAATTTTGCTCGAAGCTGTGAGCAACAAATAAATAATTAAATAACTTTAGGTTTGTGTGATATTTTTCACCTTGTTGACCACTCAAAGTCTTAAGAATTGCCGCAACTCTGTTATTGGAAACAATGCAATGGATTTTGCCTTGTGTTGCTGTACAAACTGCATAACAACATAATTTCTAGTTTACCTTCAGGCATCTCTTTCTCCACTATGTTCTGCAAAGGGACTGCACTTGTTCGACAACAGTCCATTATCAGCCAACCGATTCATTGGCTCTATTTAGATGATCTCTGATATCAGTTCTGCTGAAAGCTGTGATATACTAAAATTCACTCTGGACATAACATTTTTACAGAAAAATCAGAGGTCACAAAACTTAGAAAGCAGTTTAGTTCTTCAAAATTAGTTGTTAGTACTTCTCCTTTAGTTCCTAAATCATGTGTTGTTATGTGTTATTTGTATATTCTTTTGTAATAAAGTTTTGTAATATGTATTCTACTCCCAGTACGGACAACTCTGTGTACTCATCTGATGTCATAGAAACTCAAGATTTCTTAATGTTAAAAAGACTCTCTTGTGCAGTCTAACAATACCATAAACCAACATTTGGCCTGTATAGTTTTTTTTCCTCCTCTTTTCTCTACCTAAGATTCAAGTCTGAGTTTAAAAAAAAAAAAGAAAAGGAAAAAAAAAGAACTGTAGATTAATCAATAATGAAAATGTCAGTCTCGGCTCTAGGGTCAACACCTTTCTAAAACAATTTAAACAAAAATAAACCTTAGATTTCAACACAGTGAAATTCTGAGAAGTGCTATTGTGTTGGATTGCATCAGTTTTATATGAGCATTTGAAATAAACTGGCAACAAAGTGTGCGCCACCAGAATTTTGACATTATGTTATCTATAAATATTCCATAAGGTTGAAGCTGAGCTTTGAACAGAGTTTTCTTTTTTGTTTTTCAGGCATTGTAAAGTCTGTATGGCCACTATACATGGATGGTGAGAGTGACATGTCAGGATGTGGATGGAAATCATTTGCTGAAAGATAACTGTAATTAGCTGTTCCTTGGAAATTTCCTGGATTGGTGAAACTGTCTCCACATATTCCGTCATGTCATTACCAAAGGAGTCAGGGAACCGAGGAAAAGATCGAGAGAGGGGGGCTCGTCCCAAGGTGAGACAGAGCCGGTCAGAGGAGAGACGAGATGCAGGCGGTGGAAGGAAAGGTGGAAAGGGGAAGAAAAAAGGCCTTTCCTCCCACGACGCTGCGGCTGAGCGACCTGTCAGTGATGGCTTTGAGTATGGTGAGCTGTTGAGTGAACTGGAGACCAGAGACCAATCTTCCCCTTCCCCTCTGAGGGATAGTTGGAGATGGCAGGGCTTTGAAGTAGCTGCCTCATTACTAGGACAGGAACGAGTAACAGCAAGACCAACTCTGGGAGCGACTGGCTCTGCTGCAGAGTTACCCACATCTAGTGAAAGTGAGGGGAGAGGGTCAAGCAGCAGTCGCACTCTCAGGCAAAAAATCCAAGATGCAATGGGGCAGTGTTTCCCAATAAAGACACACACTGCAGCGGCACCAGCTCCATTGCCGCAGGCTCTTTCATCATCAAGTGCCTGTGGCTCCTCGAGGCGCAAGATCCATCTCAGTGAGTTGATGTTGGATGACTGCCCTTTCCCTGTAGGATCAGAGCTGGCTCAGAAATGGTATCTCATTAAACAACACACGGCCCCCATTACCCAGCCTCCCCTGCTAGATTCTACAGTAGTGTGCACTGCCCCAACTTCAACCATGGCAGTTGCAGTGGAGGATGTGGATGACCGATTACGAGAGCGCAGGCGCATCAGCATTGAACAAGGGGTTGAGCCACCTCCCAATGCAGAGATCCACACATTTGAGGTTACAGCCCAAATTAACCCTCTCTACAAGCACGGCCCAAAGCTGGCTCATGGTATGAATGACTTAGCTGAGACTGACAGAACCTCCGTCCATCAGCAACAGCAGCTTCTTCTCCAAAGACAGCAGCAACACCAACTCCTCTTACAGAGCTGTTTGGACACTCTGGATGAAGTTGCAGCCTCTGCATCAGCCTCCGTCCACACCTGCGACGCTGTCTCCGACGCTTTGGTTGACCCAGACATAACTGCGACCAGCATGACCTCTGGAGAAATTCTTCCTCAGACTGAGCATCACAAATCTCACGATAGCTATCGCATTCACACTCAGATTGATTACATTCACTGTTTAGTTCCAGACCTGCTGCAGATCACAAACCTCCCATGTTACTGGGGAGTCATGGACCGCTACGAGGCAGAGACATTGCTGGAGGGAAAGCCTGAAGGCACCTTTCTACTGCGGGACTCTGCCCAGGAAGACTACCTCTTTTCAGTTAGCTTCCGCCGCTATGGCCGCTCACTACATGCACGTATTGAACAGTGGAATCACAACTTTAGCTTCGATGTTCATGACCCCAGTGTCTTCCACGCGCCCACAGTTACAGGACTGCTAGAGCACTACAAGGATCCCAACTCCTGCATGTTCTTCGAGCCCCTCCTGTCCAACCCCATCCACCGCACACAGCCCTTCAGCTTGCAGCACATCTGTCGAGCGGTCATTAGCAGCTGCACCACCTATGATGGCATTAATATGCTTCCCATTCCAAATGCTTTAAAAAAGCACCTGAAAGAATACCACTATAAACAAAGAGTACGTGTACGGCGAATGGATACCTGGTGGGAATGAAAAACAACAAAACACTGACTTAGAGAAACTTCCAAATACATTTTTAATGCAAGTCTCACTAAACTGAACTGAGAAGTGAGTCTTATTCTTCACCCCGTTTGGCTGTATTAACCTACACCACACTGTACTTATTTATTATATTCCTGCTGTACAGGTCTTAACAAATTGTACTAAACAACACTGATGAGGCAATATGTAATCTCACTGTTCTTGCACATTCAGTTCTTTATCCTCAAATTAAACAGACTTATTTAGATGTGTGTTGTTCACGGCTATCCTCACATATCATCTGTGTTTTCAAGTGTGACTAAATCAGCTTAATTATCTAACGATGGGGGGGGGGGGGAGAGTCCTAGAGTGAAAGGAGATGATTATAATCAAGTTGTTCATCAGTCACGTGCTGAGAAGGTGAAACACGCACTGACAAGGTTTCTTTCTTGTAAGTGAGGTGCTGAAGTACAGCACGTCTGTGGTATTAATCATAATTGCCTACATAGCCCAGGGCTGATCATAAGGGATGACAGTTAGGTGCATATGCTACGTGGTCCTATTAAAGATGCAAAGGCTTGTCACTCACTGGATTTGATAATGTGCTCACATTAGTTTTGAGTTTAATTTTTACTTTTAACTGCAATTAAAGACTAACTAACATCCTGTGGTATCAGTCCTGTCTTTGCTGCAGTTATGTACAAGTATGCTTTCGCTGGTGGGTGTAACTCCCGGTGCTTCTAGTGGAGACACTGGACGCGGTGAAACTAATTTGAAAATGTCCTTCTTCCAGGGAGTGAAGTAAAACACTCCATTTTCTTTTATACCTTTCTTTAGCACAGTGTGATATATATATATATATATATATATATATATATATATATATATATATATATATATATATATATATATTTTTTTTTTTTTTCTCCCCAAGTTTATTTTAAGTGTGCAAGTCTTATACTCAGATTCTAAACCTTTCAGCTTCAATCCTAAGCTGTTGGTTTCCCGTACAGTTAAATTGCTGCAGTCAGTGCTGGCAGTCTTCATTAGTTTAGTCAGGATTACATGTGGCTCGCATGAACCTGTCAGCCGCATTGTGATCAGAATGTAATTATAAAGCCCTGCGGTTTATGTACCTTATTTTGCCCAAACTCTGACTTTTGTGCATTTCCATAAGTCTGGAAGTTGAATCTGTTTTATACATTTTTTCCCTATGCATCTAATTGTGATGTGAAGGGAGAAAATTGATCTTGTTGCTATACTTCCTGCTGGGTGTATTTGAAAGAGGTAGGGTGTCTCCACACTAATCTTCCATTCCAGCAGTTCAATGACAAAATTACCATAATGAAGTAGCACTGGTGAATCTTAATTAACAGGGAGAATGATGGGAGATGGAATGAATTTGAGCTTTTTTCTGGGCTGACGTGAAGTCAGTTACCAAGACAAAAATCAGTACGCTCTAAAAGCTCTGCAAAGACAAATCAGTCCTAAACTAAAACCCTTAAGGTGCTCAAAAAGGGAACAGTTTACAGTGTGTAAATCTACATGCTGGGGAAGAGTAGGGTCGTAAAGGCTATAGTGTAATAAATAAAATACAATGCTATGTGATGCATCTGTGTTGAATGCTCAGAAACACTGAAGTTTAAACATAAAAACAAATCACCAGAAAATGTCTCGTCTTCTCATCAGACTGTAAAATCTTGCTTTATGTGTGTTGAGTTGAACATACACAATCCGTACTATCTGTTTTATTAATATTACCTGACTAAAATAAACACATTTATGTATAATTCTGTCCTGAGTTTGCATATGAGCACTGCAAATCTCGCAAATGAAGTGTTTACATATTTACGTGTTTAAACTTCCAATTACCAAAGCAACGCAGAAAGACTGAAGCTTTTCACGCAGGTCAGACTTATGTGGTCAGTGACATATTTATGACTTATTTTGAGAGTAATTCCAAATTCTTACCCCTGCAGGGGAGTTATTCACTCCTATGTGTGAACAGCATTTTGTATTAATGAATACACAGAAGAGACACCCCCACTGCTAATTGTTGTGTGCACTAAGTAATGGTAGTCACAAAAGCCAACCATCCCAGTGTTAATGGGAAACCATGGAGATGGGACCTAGTTCGTCCTCTGAGCCACTGTGATGTTGTTTTCTCCCTGAGATGGCTCATTTGACATGCAGAATGTAAATCATCCATGACAAGCACTCATCCAATAATGAGGCTGCTATTATTTAAGCAGCAGTTCCAATGCATCATTAAAGTCTGCATTCAAAATGCAAAGTCAGAGCCTTTGACCTTTGTGTACTTAATTAAGTCACCATAAAAACTCAACAATAAAATGAGTGATGGAAGACATTTGACCTGTCATGCATACACAAGTGTGGGCTACACCAGCAATTTGAGTCCCTGAACAGCTCGAGGTTTGTGCATCTTCCACCAGTATGCAAGACTCTGCAATCAGGTATTCATGGCAGAAATAATCCAATAATAAGATGGGTTTTTTGTGTCTGTGCAACATATTCCCATAGATTTGCGTAGCTATAAAGAACTGTAACCAAATTCATATATGCATTCCTGGAAAGCAATTTTTAACAGCGTGCTAATTATTACTTATGCTGGCACCCTTTCAGTCAGCATTTACAATGAGTTTCCAGCAGAGCAGATCAGCTAAAGATGCTAAATTTTTAAAATTTGTTTACAAGCAAGCATACAATTCAGCATGCATTGTTTGAATATGTAAGTTGTCAATGCGATACCATTTAATTGTCATTAAATACAGCTAAGCAAGCTCTTTATTTACCCAATAAATGCAATAATTCTATGTAGAGATTATTAGGAAATTACAGACCTGCAAAATAAAGAGTTGCCATTTTATTTTATAATTGCTATTAAAGAAAAAAAAAACAACCAAAGATAATTTCAGTTAGTTCAAAATGCTGTATTACTGCAAGCACAGCAGGTGGCTGTAAAGAGCTTCAGTGTGTTCCCCCCTGGCTCCTCAGTACCGTGTGATTTGTGTGTGGTGCATTGAGATAGAGGGATTGAGTTAGTTTTTTTTTTCAGCTGGCAGCACGGTGGCACTCATCATGCAGGTATTACAGGTCCTGGGGTAAAAAGAGGACTTTTCTTTCCCTGGATCATGAGGCCCAGAGGGATGGGATGCTCAAGCAAATCAGAAAGCTCATTGGCTACACATACTTAGTGTGTTTGTGCCTGTTTGGACCCGTTTTCCTCTGAGCCTAATCTCTACAGTTGAAAATCACGAGGGTGGAGAATAAGCTTGGGATGTTCATAACACCTGGGGACAATTACTTTCCCAAATAATCTGCCTGTCATAATCTAACAAAAGCTCAAAAAAGAGCTTGATATGGCACAGACTTGGCTTATTCAGCTAAAAACCTGTAGCAACCTTAGGTTCCAGGGGTTGTTTTTGATGTGTTTGTTTTAGCGTGCAGTATGTAAACCCATAGATTTAAAACTCAACTACCATGAGATGCGGCGTGATCTGCGCCATTAATTCAGGGGAGGGCGTATCAAACTGATTTGGAATTCTTGCAAGATGCAAACAGCTAGACATGATCCTCCTTATCCACCCAGAGAGGAAGAATATCTTTCTGTGACTGAGAAACACCGCGGTTGCGAGAGTTATTTTTGGTCAGTAAACGAATCCAGCTGAATCTCAACCTTGAACATGAATCAGTACATTCCTAGTAAGTAATTTGTGAGTTATTAAAGTGTCAGTTCTTAAAAGTCTTGCAATTCCCCCTCAGGAGGTACATTGTCACACAGTGACATGCGTACATTTGATGTTTGTTTCCCTGGAAGCAAACCTTTGACAGCACATTATTTTCTTTCCTACTTATTTAAAATCCAAATGCACTCCTGCTTCTCTCATGCATGTATTGGAACTCTTGTGAGGCCTTTGCTGCAGAAAAACATCAATATTCTAATTTAGAGCTGTTTGTGTTCTTACTGCTCAGTCTCTTGCCATTTTTATTCTCCTTTGCGCTGTCAGATTGTTGATGGAATAATAGGGGTGTAGGGCATTCCACGACTAAGCCCAGAGAGATACTACACAGATTGATGAGATTGCAGGGTAAGTGACACCTGACAGTCTACATCCCAGCCTCCAACCTGTGAAGCTCATAACTAACACCCTGGCATGTTCTAAGGATGTTCCGAAGTTTTAATCAACAGCTTGTAAATTAACATATTATTTAATTTAGCATCAAAATATAGTTGTAATGTGTATCATAATGTGTTTGTACAAACTGTAATTGACACAAAGATAAGGCAAATATAATTATAGATAAGCATTGTTTGTTCTCAGAAGATGGTTAATTACAATAAGCCTTCACAATCACTGTGAAAAGGCCCATGCATCATTGATAGAACGTAGAGAAAAAATTATAATTGCATAAATGATACATTACATTGCATAACACCTGCTCTGTGACTAATTATGCTGTCGCACAGTGGCTGCAATGACCAGTAGAAAAAGTTCAAGTGATAAAAGGAATGTGTAGACCTCAGTAGCTGGTTGTTATTTTATTTTTTTCAAAGTCATTTCTCACATCGGGCTCCTTTTGGACCCAGTGATATCCAGCCTGTTAATGTACTGTCAGTGAACGGACAAGATTAATTTACAGGAAAATACATTTGTGGAGGACAGAAACCTAAAGTATATGGCCTTTATGCTAATCATTCAAACTAATAAACACCACACTACTGTGCTAAAGTTATTAAAGAACCTTTCTTCATTTTATATAACATTTCTAAGTAAGTTTATGTTAATTATGCATTGTAAGAATAAGTCATTTGTCACTGTCTCTGTCATGGTTCCTCTAGTTTTGGTTTTACTTGTTGCAACCCCTTCCCCCACCTTTTGACTTTGTTTGTCCGTTTGGCTCTTGTTTCTCTGTCCTGTTCCCTGTGCTCCTTTGTCTATTCCATAACTTTTATATTTCCATTTTTACTGCTTTAAATGCAGTGGGGTGTGTCACCTGTTGTACGTCTTCATTGGCTATTGAGACTTTAATTGTCCTGCATTTGGTTGATGTCCAGCATAACTCTAAATACACTGTATGTTAGACATCTGTTGTAAGTATTACAATACTATTGGTAAAGTATTACTAAATCAAATTTACTTGAGTTCTGGCATGCTCTGCTCTTAATATCATTGCATAGAGTACTAGAATAAGAAAAGCAGCTATGTACAGTTCAGGGATCATTACTCTTTGTTAATGTATTCATTCAGTTCATCTACTTTCTTGCTTAATTGAGTACTATTTGACCTTCTGCCTGTAGCTGCAATATGGTTTTATTTATCACAAGAGATCTAGCCTACATATCAGCCACATATTATAAAGGAGAAAAAAAAGGCTTCAAAAATATTTCCATTTCACCCACATGCATCACTTCTGTCTGTTGCATTTATAAGAGCAGAGGATGAACTGTGCCTGGCTTTACAGTTAGAATTTGTTCACTGTAATCATGTAGCAAATATGACTTGTGACCAATAATTAGACATAAGCTAATCAAACAAGAACTTGACACATTAACTGCTAAATGGGCCCGAAAATGAGACAGATTTTGATAAATGACAGATCAAGACATGTGGTCACTGAGCCTTGATATGGCACTTCCGGCTGCCATCTTTCTTTGGTTAGAAATAAGATGCATCACAGGGAGTTTTTGTACAAAGTCCACAGGGGACCGTTTGAGATGTCTGGAAATGTGTTCAACGCAGTGGTAACCTAACTGTTGTCAAACCCCTACTGGGGTTTTGAAATTTTGAATTGGAGCTTGCTAATTATCATTGTGAAAAACAGATGCTCAATGCTCTGTGCCATTAAGTGCCAGAAATATCTCAAGCAGAAGCCAGGAGAGGCATAAATAGTGCAGCTAAAAAAAAAAGAGGCATTAACAACATTTTATTTTGTTATTTTTTTTAAACCTTTTTTTTTATTGAAGGAAAAAAAAACTTAACACATGTTACAATAAGCTATAAGCAGGATAAGAGCATTAGAACCAACTTTGGAGCAGGTAGATGTCGCACACGAGCTTTGTCCCTGCATGTTTGCTCATCCAATGGATTCAATTTTCAGGCTTTAGGAGTCAAACCTATATAGTTATAGTTCTCAGGAAAAGAAATTACAAGCACAAGCAAGTGCTCACGATGCTGAAAAGCATTATGGACAATAATGGACAATTTAAAATAATGATACTCTAAAGAAGGTGGGTTATATGAAATCAGATGAACAGGAGCCCACTTAGATCAGCCTGGGCTCCTTTTGGTAATATGCGTGCAGGATTCTCAGACAAAAGTAAGTAATTTTTTTCCGATAATGTATATTGCATTGCTGAGCTGGAGTGAAAGTTAGCTTGGCCGTATGATGCTCTCCTCTAATAACTGTGCAGCGTGCTACTGTGCTGTCTGCAGCATCTGCAGCCACTTGTTCTAGTTTGTTGCTCAGTATTATAGTTGTGGTTATTGATTGCTGAACAGCGGCTTGAGTTCACTTTGCCTGATTATTGTTTGGGATCCGTTTTAGTTGATAAAACACCTGCCTTATGCGTGTACTGAGCTGTGTACGCCTGCCAAAAATGTGTAAAATTAAGCTCTTATCACAGAAAAGCTCAACTTTCATTCCAATATGTAAAAATGTCTTTTCTCCATAAAGCAATTTTTACAAAAAATAAATAAATACTGAATAATAAAGTCATTAGACCCCTTTTAATGGCTTCCCTGGTGCCATACAGCAGACATGACTATCTCAAATATAGCAGCTCTTTTAAATTATGCTTCTATTGCCTATCTGCTTCTTCAGTTCCAGTGGAGGCCTCGTCAAAATGAGTGACACTTGTAAGGAAATGAGTTTGAACCACTGTAGGGGAGCTGGAAAGTTAACAAAAAAGTTATTTACTGCAGTTTTGACCAAACTGTATCCTAACAGCTGACATAACAGTTTGAGTTGTTTTTCATTTTGGTGATTGATGTTTTTTTGTATCACATGCAACTCAGAGGTTTTTTAACACCTCTGAGTTCCTCTGTGTTCCAGTTAATATATTCTCAAGCTCATTTAATCAGACCTGTAAAAAACGCAGTTCAAAATGCCACGTGATGAGTAAACAGATTCGAGAGCTGAATTTGCCAACTCAATGAATTTCAGTTTGACTATAGTGAAAAACACTGCAGATGAACAGGAACTGCTTTGCTCAGTAAATCTTGTAGATGGATACCTGATGGTCCTATCATAATACTGAGACTGGGTTTTCATTTACTTTAACATCTCATTTTTACTTCCTACCAAAAACAGCAACATAACTTCATGTAGGAAAAGGACAATTAAACAGATGTTTTTCCACAAATACAATGACATGAATACTGCATGTAGCTAAGAATACTTTCAGTTATAATTTTTTTCAGTGGGCATAGCATGATGTGAAATATAAGGACAATAGAATATAAGTACTGGGCCAGGAACACAGAAGATCTGCAGGAAACTCATGCCATGAAGCTCCTGGTGCGCAGCTTCTGTGCTGATGTTAATGTAAGAGGAGTTTTGGAACTCTGCAGTTACTGAGTCAGCGACCTTTATGAACTATGCACCTCAGCACTAAGTGACTGTGCACTGTAACTGTACATTGTCTCACACTGATTGCTGTGGTTCCTAAATGCTTCCATTTTGTAATAACGGCGGTTAATAAGACCCCTTCTTCCACAAATGTTTGTAAAAGCAGACTGGATGGTAGACTCAAAGCACACTGGACTTGTCAGTTGTTATATAATTATGAGTAATGATAAGATGTGCAGTAGATGTTGAAATTCTAAAATTCTATTTTTCATTAAGAAAAACCCAATTTGCATTTTCACAGAACGATGAACCGCTCCCTATCTTTACTTCCCTCTCCGTCTCTTCTCTTTTTACATCCAATCATGTTGCTAATTAACCTGATTAGCTGTGAGATGTTCTGCCAGGTGTTTTTTGTTTTGTTTTCATTTCTTTAAGCATTACAGCAACATTTTCATTCTTTTGTTGCTTCTGAGTTGACAGAATTCAGTTAATTTATTCATTATGATCATTTCTTGTCAGACTCTGTTAGGCATGTTTTAACCAAAAAAACTGATAATTCGCTGACACAAGCCAATGTAGTAATAAAAGCTAAATGAGGTTTGGAATTGTGTAGTAAAGAGTCAAACACATAATTTAGGACAGTGAAGTTGTAATAACTGGGTGTGTTTCTTCGTACATTTTTCTAGACAGGCATCACTCAATATTTTCAGCTGATAAAAAAGTTCTAGTGTGGATTTCAGTGCAGTGTTTAGAAGACCAAATACGCTCTTTGTTTATTGACAGAGCAAATCTTTAGAGGTTTTTACTGCCTCTACTTGGTTTTAGTGTTCTCTACTACACTCAATTCAAAGCACCGGGGTTGAGTGCAGGCGTGACCACAGCTGTAATGGCTTCTTTGAATTCTGTTTAGAGAGAAAGTTCATTCATTCAGTTTTTTTTCCCCCATGAGGTAAAATTATAATACTAACCACGGGTGGGCAAGTGCAGGGTATATTGTATTTCAGGTAAGAATAAAACAAATGTATTAAATTCTGTAAATTCTTGGCAGTGATAAGGAAATAGTCCTTAAAGCTTTTTAAAATTCTCCATGGTGCCTTTGAGCTTTTATGATCTCCTTTTAACAAAGCACTGGGTCTTTTCATTGGGAAGAAAAAAGCTGTTTCCCTATACTCTCTTTTAGTAGGTTTATGATAGACCCATTTTGTTCAGGAGCTTAGAGTACTTGTCTTGGTTTTTACATCAGATGCTTTAACAAATTAAGAATTTCCCAAGCATTAACACATTTTAAAGGGAAATTTGGCTGTCACTTTACATCTCATACACAAAGGTGATCCGCTGGGTTCAGTTTAGTTGTGCTGACTTTTAAAAAATTCATTTTACAGCAAAAAACATCCCCCAAAAATAATAAAAAATATGTGTTTAAAATGCATGGAGAGCCAAATCCTGCATGCATTGAATGCCAAGTTTGATAAGTTTTTTTTCTTTTTAAAGAAATTTTGAATTTACAAGCACAAAACAGCACTGTTACTACCAGGTGGGAAGATCTTGACAGTTATGAAGTATTGAGTTGTTTACCAAATTAAGGTGTGATTTTTTTCTGCCTGCGAGCTTCCCATTAGGCAAATGGGAAAAGACCCCTATGACTCAAGTGCATCTTCTGCTTTTAGACAGCAGTAAACCTGTTCATAGCTGAGCAGCTGGAAGGTTTTCATACTCAATCTGTTTTTTCCCCTTGCCAGATTAGAAAAAATGAAAAATTGTTCACTCTCCTTTGGTGTCTTACTCTGGATTTATAGGCAACATCTGTGAATACAGCAGTTAGATTAATAGATATCAAGTCTTTTCTACCAACCCTTAAAATTGGCAAGTAGAGGATCATGAGGATTCTTCTTCTCGACACTGTCAAGTGCTTTTGATTATTAGAACTTTTTCTTAAATGGTCTCCAATATTTTTTCTTCTAAGTAAGGGGACGTTTATGTAGAAAAGCGAAGGGGAGGTCAGGGAGATTAAATCCAACTGGCAGATCTATTGATTTTTCTAAATTTCTTACATATCATCGCAAGGATATGCAAACTAAAAGCAGATACGACTGGTAAGTGTTCCTCTGGTTTTCAAATAAACATCATCCTGTATAAAGTGTGGCATGATGGTGAAGTGGATAATGCTGTGGCATCATAGCAACAGTTCAAACACTGGCTGTGGCCTTTCCATGTGGAGTTTACATGTTTCCCCTGTCCTTAAATGGGCCTCCTCTGGCTTCCTTCTACAGGTCGAAGACAGGTGAATTGAATTGAACTGATGAAATGGCCACGGATGTGAGGAGTGATGTGAAGTATTTAGAGTAAAGCACAGTGGGAATGTAGTTAAAATGTGGCTTGTAGCAAAAAGGCAGAAACAATCGATAAGTTAAAAAATATTACTCACTATATGCTCGCTCATCTTGTGTAGGGCTAGCTAAATGCTGAAGTATTGCAACCACGACCTGCAGCCATTCCAATGTTGTGGGGAAAAAAATAAAATAAAATAAAAACACTGGCCCACTTTAACCTCTGACTATGGCACACTGTTTTGGCTCTTTCATATATTTTCATGTGACATCACGTGGTGATTAATAGGCGAACAGGACTGCCTTTCCTGTGTTACTGTCTACGGTCTAATTGGTTTGATGTTAAATGGCCCACAGTGACGAAATAATAACTTCCCTCAAATGCCTTAAAAGCAAAAGTAACAAGCCCATTTTGAGAATGTAAGTAAAAGTTAAAAGTTTTCAGAAAAATTAATACTTAAATACCTGAAATTTCTACTTAAGCACTGTAATGGAGTATTTGTACTTTGTTACTTCCCACCTCTGCCTAGGGGTGGCTCAGGTTCGCAGTATCAGTTTCTCAATAACAAGAAGAAAAACAAACCTCAGCCGAAACTGGTGTTGGTAACATTAACCCTTCTTACTAGCACTGCCTAAAACATCTGCACAGTAAGGATGTTCCTGGCAATTCATTTCTTAGTTGACCAAATGAGAGGGAGAAAAAACTAGACTAACCAACTAGTCTAAAACTAAGAAACATACAAATGTTAAGTTAATTTTGAAAACCGCTTAATGGAAAATGTCAAAAACTGATAAGAAAACCGCTTTAAACTGTTTATGAGATTTTTCAATAATGAATCTTGCCACTTAACTGTGCGGCACCTTTCATTGTGCATTATCAACATAACATGTTATATTCCAGACAACGCAGAAGAAAAACACTTAAAACAAACGGATGTTATATATTATCTCAAAACATGTAACTATATCTGTTGTTCATGTATTACTAAAGTATGACAAGTTAACATCTGGAAAAGGAATATGAAAATGAAAATAAATTCATCATCTCCCATCTTTAAGTGGTCAGTAAAATGGGAAAAAGCATGTGAGTACATTACATTAGATACAAATCAAAGGCTGCTATATACGCAGTGCTTAACAATTTTACCAACCAATGTAAGTCTTATCCCACAGCTACTGTAAATTAACACTAAATAAACAATATTGGTAATTGCTAAATTAGTTTTTTATGTTTCTGTTAAAGTTAATCTACCAGTCTATGCACACGCCTTTTAATCAAAATCTGATTGCTATGCTAAAATATAATTATTGTTGTTTTCTGTGAATTTTCAAATGTAATTTCTTACAAAAAAAAAGCTGAAAAAACAGTTAAGCACAATATTATTTTTTGATTAAGATGCCAAATAAATTCCTATTTCATCTAAATATATCATCTAAATATCATTTGCTTGAATTCCCGATTGGAAAATTAGTTTTACTGGTTAAATGTTATGCTTGATTAATTGATTAAAAATAATTTATTTGTCTTTCTTTGTTTTTGACAGGTGGTCACCTGAATTTGTTAATTTTCATGCAGATGTCATTGTTTAAATGGTTGCCATTACTTTATCCCAGGGTCAATATTATTAGTAATATGGGTCAGTTACTTACTGATAACACCAAGATCAAATCCATGACACAGAAATTCACTGTATCATGTTGCAGGTTCTCCTTCCCATGTTGCGATAGAAACACCACATTTCTGAATTGGTGTAACCAGCTCTGTGTAAATGTAGGTTAAGAAATAGCCTCAGTAAGATGTATTTGCAGGGATATGCTACATTATTTAACCATGTGCTCATGTTGCTTAAGCTATTCCAGATAGCCATATGGACCCATGGTTGTTAACTGTTTGTGATTTAAGGAGTACGGATATTTTGATTTCGATTAAGGCAATGAGGGGGACATTTTTAATACCTGATCAAATAAAACTTAAATACATAACAAAGGTCAAAGAGTGTTTTCTCTCTGTAGGTAGATTGTTGCTCCTATGATCTCTGCTCACAAGAGTTTTTAGTCCACCAACTGATGGAACAATTAGACTTTACAAAAAAGCTTTCTCTAGAGTTCATGTTTAAGGTAAATGTTCATAGAGGTCTGTTCATCATTTCTACTAAAGTTTCTCTCAGAGTATTTTAGAGAAAAAAAATTGCTGACTATACATTTACCCACTCCGAAATGAGGTTGTTCCTTAAGTGGCTCCTTTTTTCCTGGCTGTACGATGGAAAATAATGGCTCCCCTCACATTTGCCTTAAGTGCATCCAAGGCTGTCTACCTTTGTTGTTTAATAGTAGTTTTCCATTTTAGATTACAGCCTACTTTGCAAGAATTAGAAAGCGGCTGATTTATTTGTGACGCCCAGGATTGCAACATTTTGTGATTACTTGGACTAAAAATTAAAATAGGCAACTGTTATTACGAATGGCCAAGACTGATGGAGATGGGTGGTGCAGTGTTTCACGTGGAGTAGGTGTGCAAGCAAAGGAAGGCAGATCTGATCATATTGTTGCTTGGCATGATAGCACATCTGGCACGCCATGTGTCCAGTCCAGCTGCCTTTTCTTGTTCTGTGTGCGGAGGGAGGGGCGCGCGGGCTACATGCTTCTGTGGTCAGACATAACCAGTGGGAACAAATTTTCCTTGCACAAAACATTTATTATGTTTGCAGTTATGTGCACAACGATGAAAACTGTGCATTTTTTGTTGATATTACTATTGTAGTATAGAATTGCTGTCACAGCTTGCCTTGTTATCGTCACCTGTTTAAACATAGATTTTGGATCAGCAGGCTTATACAGCGGGCCGAAATAAAAACAGTTTCTTAAATTTTCACTGCATTTCTACATCTTATGTATGGCAAGATGTGGCCATGTGCCTGAAGGTTTGCCATGTGCTGGAGATTGTATGTTGTAGGAAAGCTATTGTTGAGTTGAGGCTGTATCAGGAATGTAGAAAATATCAACTCTATCTCAAGGCATTGACTTTAATATCAGAGTATCAGGAGGAAACTGCAATTTACCCTACAGCTTTTACAAACACCACATCCAGACTGTGCAAGATCACGTAAAAGATAGCAGTAAATATGAAGTGACAAGTTGAAATCTGCATTTTATCCTCTATTAGAAATGTGAGCCTGTCTAGTTTTTATTTCATTTCATTTCTTACCAAAAAATGATGATGTTGGCAGACTTGGGAGTTGACAGCCTGTATTTAAAAAGTCTAGGAGTCCAAAAGTGCACTGTACTGTAGAAATTTTTGGGTCAGACATAGGTCAGTATGTCTGCTGATTTAAGAAGTTGGCTTTACACATTAATAACTTAGCCCCCTGTTTCCTGGTATTCAAGATTAAGAGGTTTTGCTCTTTGTCTCCCAAAAGTGGTTTCCAAGTTTGAGGAACTCATGCCTCATCTTCAGTAAGAACATTTGAATGACTGTAATTACTTTATGATCTATTTTAAATTATTTAAACTAATTCCTCAGCTGCCACTTGTAACTTGAGTTGACCTGACAGCATTCAGCTAAAGAGAAGGTTTTGATTTTTTTTTTGTCAGTGAGGGAACAATCATCCTCTACACTCACTTGGCATTTACACTAGGCCAATAAAATGACAGCGGTTCAGTGCATTCGATCATGTAGACATGGTCAAGATAACCTGATGCTTGATAAATTCAAATTGAGCATCAGAATGTGGAAGAAAGGTGATTTAAGTAACTTTAAACGTGGTCTGGTTGTTGGTGATAGATAGACTGAGTATCTCAGTAACTGGTGGGATTACTGGGATTTTTCCATGCAACCAGCGTTCACATCTAGGGTTTACAGAGAATAGTCTGAAAAAGAGAAAATATCCAGTGAAAGGCAGTTCTGTGGGTGAAAATAACTTTTGATATCAGATAGATCACACTGCTTTGAGCAGTTAACAGTAACTCAAATAACTACTTGTTAAAACCAAGGTATGCAGAAGTCAATTTCTGAACGTGCAACATATTGAACCTTGAAGCAAATAGGGTACAACTTTAGACGACCACATATGCTGCAACTCCTGTCAGCTAAGAACGGGAAACTGAGGTTACAGTTTGCATGAACTAAACAATACTGGACAATAGAAGATCAGAAAAGCATTGCCTTGTCTGATGAGTCTTGAGTTCTCCTGTGGTGTTCGGAGGATAACCTCAGATTTTTGGCATAAACACCACAGATCCATCCATCCTGTCTTGGATCCATGGTTCAGGCAGGTGGTGCTGTAACAGGTGTAGGGGATATTTTGTTGGCAAAATTTGGACCCTTTTTGTACCGACTGACCATCATTTAAAAGCCATAACCTACCTTAGAATAGCTGCTGACCATGTCTATCCTGTCATGGCCACAGTGTACCTGTCTTTGTATGGCTGCTGCCAGCAGGATAATGTGCCGTGTCACAAAACTTAAATGATCTCACACTGGTTTCTTGAACATGACAGTGAGTTCAGTGTGCTCAAATGGCATCAACAGTCACCAGATCTGAGTCCAAAAAAGCACCTTTGGGATGTGGTGGAAAAGGAGAGTTGCATCATGGACCAAAATCTCAGAGGAATGTTTCCAGCACCTTGTTGAATCTGTGCCATAAAGAATTAAAGCAGTTGTGAAGGCAAAAGAGTATTCAACGCAGTGTAGCAAGGAATACCTAATAAGGTGTCTGGTGTGTGCACACTTGTAGCGTATGTTTCTGTTATACCCATGCTGATTAGATAATATGTAACATGCAGCTTTATGTGGTCCATGACTTCATCTTTTGTCCATTATAGCATTATTTTTGCACATTGAATTGCCTTTCTAACAATTGCAGAGCAACTGCATCAAAGGATTTTTCCTCACAGCAGTCAGTTGTATCTAAAAGTAGGGCAGTCTATCAGCATTTAGGCCATTTATTTAAGTGATAAATATTAGTTCACTATAAGTTAGTTTAACAACAGTTCTGTTTGAAATGAAATGGAGACATGAGAGAGATCAGTGAACAAGGTGTTGCCTGCCCAGTGACATGCTGAGAGCAAATGTGCCCATTGTCTGCTTATGAAAATCCATATTGAAATATATTCAAATATAAATTGGTCTGAAAAATGGTTTACCTGCTGAGAAGACTAGAAATTCATTTGCATGCTCTACTCAACCATGGCAAGACCCAATCATAAAAGACTGAATGATACTCTGCTGCACATATGTTGGAAATCCTGCCCTCAAGAGCAAAATTAAAGCAAAGTCAGCACACTGTGCAAGCCACTGGTAACTACCAGGAAACCTTTGAATATCCTGTAGTTAGGAAGCTGAAATAGTTCCATATTTGTGTGGATGGATGGGGGTACCAATGCATGTATTTTTCTATTATTGTGATTGTACATCCAGTCTTAATTCATAAAGGTTGGCTTGTTATCTGTGACAGTGGCTGGATCTTTGGAGCAAATTTAATATATTCAGTTCTGTGTTTATTTCTTCACATATTGCTACCAGCTGCTAGCAGGAAAAGCTACCCTAGCATGGAGGAAGATAACAGCAAAATTTTATTTTTGACAACTAAAAACTGTCAAGTGAGTTAACAGGACCGAGAAAGTCAGATGACAATGCTTCCCAGTTTACTGTCTTTTTCTCAAGCTCTTGGTAGACTAGTTTAGGGTATCAGGAGATATCTGAAGTCAAAGTGTTACTTTAAAAATCTCCGACAGACCACCATCAATCAACTGAGGAATGCTGTCGCTGATGTTTTCAAATGTGTGAAGTGTGAAAGAAAGAAAAAGAAAAGAAGAAAAAGAAGCATGTCTTTTATCCTGTCTTCCCTCCCTGAGCCTGGTTCTGCCGGAGGTTTCTTCCTGTTAAAAGGTTTTTCCTTCCCACTGTCGCCAAAGTGCTTGCTCATAGGGGGGTCATATGATGATATGTTTCTCTGTATGTATTATTGTAAGGTCTACCTTACAATATAAAGCATTTGGCAGTGATTTGGCGCTGTATAAATGAAATTGAATTGAATTGAATTGAAATCATTCCAGAACTATGCAGAAAAGACTGTGTTCCCTGTGAATAAAAATGGTTTCATAAAACTAACCATCTTGATATTGTTTGGAATCTCTACACCCAGACCAGAAATGCTTTATTAGACAGTAAAGGTGAATTTGTAGATGGGTGATTCCAACCACTGCACTCTCACAGCACTGAAAGAGCTTTTTGCATGCTGATGTGCAGAACAGTTTGGATTTTTCTCAATGCACATTGCTTGCGTCTTGGTAGATGATGGAAAAGAAAGCTACAGATCTCAGAGGAAGATGGCGCTCTACTCTCCTGCACAATGCAAATCCCACTTCAGGCTCTTACACTAGAGTACATATACAAGATGTTGTAGCCACTGTGACATATTGGTTGTTGGACAGCTGCTATGAAGTCATCAATTTGTGCATTTTAACTGTTGCAGTATGGGTGGATCTGACTTGGAGCCAATGGGTAATGCATGCCCAGGTGGTAAAGAGTTGTCAGTCACAATGCTGTATTAAAGAAGATCTAAGACTAGCAATTGAGGCCCTAAACTGACTTGTAAAAAAAATTTTTTTCTGAGGTGATAAATCTAGTGGGGCTTTTTTCCCCACTGACTTCCAAACAATCAGACTTTTGCAATCAGAGGAGTTGCTCTTTGAGGGTCATTCAGGTTTAAGGCTCGGGTCCTTAAAGGATTTTAGTGAAGTTAGAAAAATAAAGTTGTACTGTGATTTTGGTGTGGCTATAGACTGAAACGGCTCGTATCCTTTGAATTTAATTGAGTTGGATTTGAAGATGTGTCTGAAAGAAAAAAAAAGGAAATAGGAGCAAAAGAGAGGAGCTTTTATCCACTGTAACTCATCACTGTGGAAAACAGCTCATTGCACTGAACATCAGTCAAACTGTTTTTGAGGACTGTTTATTTTCTGTGATATTTTCATGCATTTACTATATTGTGACGTGACAACAAAAATATTCTGAAATTGGTATCAGGCGCATTACCCATTCGCCTTTTCCATCGGCTCCAAGGAAAACAGTTCAGCTGATGGACATCTTCAGTTTATTGACCTTTTGTGTAGGTGAGAGACGGAAAAAGAAATGTTTTTTTTTCTTCCCCTTGGTATATCAAAGCTCGAAATCAGCTGTTGGCTGAATTAAGCAAGTCATGTGGAATTATGGGGGATATTGGAAACCAAGAGCACTCTTTGATCTCGAGTTGTCACAAGACAAGAATGACAAATTATGTGGGTTGTCTTTAGTCAGCTTTCCTTCATGATCAGGCTGACTTGGACAGAGAGTGAAGGGTTTATAAAACACAACATCCTCTTTAGTAGTAATATGGTGATGAAATACAGTGGACGTTTATGCATTTTTGTACCTAATAAATTATTGAGTAGATTTTTGTGCAATACAAAGCAAACTCTGCATATAGCATTTTGGTTAGGTTACTGTGTTCATGTTCACGGCTCGCCTAATTAATAATAATAATAATAATAATAATCATCATCATCATCATCATCGTTTTGTACAAAAAATTACCCACTTTTAACATTTAAATAGGCTAAAAGTTGCAGATTCTCTGCTAATATGCTGGGAATATTTCTCAGAACATCAGTAGCTTATCATTTAAGTAGTCAAATATGCTAACAGACTCTGTCCCATTGAGTTTTGTTTGCTAACACCTAATACTGTTGTCTCTGGGCTCCAAACTGCAGATAATTATGGGGACAGGGTGTTTTCAGATAAAAGGTAGCTTTTAATGGGATAGTGGCAGTGTGACTCAATATTTAGCTGCCTCAAGGCATGTTTGCTGCTTATCTTTGACCTCTTGTGCAGAATTTGCATGTTGCAGTGTCCCACCAAAACTGTCATCCAGTGGTTTGGATGGTTTAAAAGTGCTCAACAACGATATATATTTGAATGCTTGTTTGTTGCAGCTTCATAAGTGATTCTTTGCATCTTGCAATTGTTTTATCGGGGATTTAATGAGAAGGATATGTTCTTATCTGAAAGGAAAATGAATGTTAAAGGACATTTGATTGTCTTTTGTAAAGATTTCTTGCATTTTTTTCTGTTTAAAAATGTTTTGAATACACGTTGTACGCAGATCTCTAGACAGCTTCTATTATTATAACAGTTTTTTACCAAAAGGAAGTGAGTTCTTACATGATTCAAAGAAATAATTCCTAAATGATGTGCTGTCAGCAAAGCAAATTTTTGTCATCCATGTCTTAGTATTTGAATATACAGCTGCAACCAATACAAAGTCTATACCTCAAGTAAAAAACAAAAAAACCTGTCACAGTTAGCTGCCAGATGGCTGGAATTATTTCCGCGTTACACATCAAATGCACTGAATGATTCCATGGAAGATGACAAAATCTGTGAGTTGGCGGAAGGTGGATAAATTTGTTGCGTGGCGAGAACCACAACTTGTGCACATGCCAACGTGGTGCTATGCTGTTTGAAGAGGGACTTGGAAATAAAACATCCCTACAGAAAGATACTTGATCTAATTCACAAGAAAGCTTGCTCTAAACTGTGTGTGGACTGTGTGAAAATGTCTAATATGGTGATGGAGGCAGTATATATGCTAGTTGAGCTTATTGCAAAGTGCCAGGTCCAGATGCCACAAATGAACTATTAAAAGTGATCTAATAATGCAGTGAAGGGAGGATTGTTAATATGATAGACCCTATTTAGCACTGATATGAATCCAGGATTGCCTGAAGCTCAAAGGAAAGGCAATAACCCACGTTGCAAGGTGTTATCCTTTAATAGTGCTTTAATATTTTTCAATTAAATAGTTAAATTAAACAAAAAATGAAAGGCTTAAAACAAGGAGTGCACATGAAAAAGGTGAATTATGAATTATGCGTTTCATAATTCCAGGAACACTTTAAAGAAAAAGTCATATTTCCCATGGCGTACAGACACCCAGTGCTTCGAAGTAAACTGTGTGTGTGTCATGACCCTGTGCCTTCTCGGCTGACTCTGTATGGCTACAAGTGTTTTTGTTGTGCTGCATCTCTCTCTCTCCCCTGCACTGCGCTCTACCGGGGCGGAGTCATGACGGCTCCAGCCCCTGGCTCGGACACCTGCAAGCAATCATCTCACTCACCTCTTAAGGCGGCTGCTGAGAGTGCTTCCTCGCTGGATTATTGTGTAACACTAGTCAGTATCATCATCTATCTGAGCCGTTTTTCGAGTTTCTGTCGTGCCACTACTCACCTGCCTTTCCTCTCTGTGCCAGGATTCTCGCCAGCCTGAGGACCGCCGTTGGTGAGCTAAAGCCGGAGTCCGAGCTACCTGAGCTTCAGGGGATTTTGTACATAGCCCTCTTCTTCCCGTGCCTGTGCTTCCCGGAGACCCTCTTCCTGTGCCCCCTCACCTGTATATATTCGCACCTGGTGTCTGTGTGTGTAAATAAATCACGAACTTAAGTGACGGTCTGCCTCCGAGTCCCTCCTGAGCCTGACAGAATAATCCAGCCACCGCTATGGACTCAGCAGGCCCAGCCTCGGCAGCGACAGCCCCTATGTCTCTGGAGGAGCTTCTGCACCGACACGAACAAATGCTGGTGAAGCTCAGCGGAGACGTGGCGTCTCTAACGCAGGCCTTCGCCCAACGGATTCCGCTGGCCGAGGACCAGCCTCCCGCGGGCCCTCCCCAGGTAACGCACGCTCCTGCCGTCACTACAACAGCCACAGCTACCCAGGCTGCTAGCGCGGTAGCATCAGTAGCCTCCGCGGTTTCGCTGGATAAGCTTTTGCCTTCACCTGAGGCTTTTTCTGGGGAGATGGGAAAATGTGCGGGATTTTTGTTGCAGTGTTCTATGCACTTTCAATTACTGCCCCATGTGTTTGTTTCTGACGGGGTTAAGATCGCTTACGTCACCCAGCTACTACGTGATCGAGCCCTGGCCTGGGCCCAGGCCCAGCTGCAGGCTTGCCCCGGAATGTCTTATGACGACTTCCTGTCGCGCTTCAAGTCGGTGTTTGATAAAGGCTCTAGTACAGAGGCAGCTGGCTATCGTTTGATTAATCTGAAGCAAGGTAGGCGAAGCATGGCTGACTTTTCTGTTGATTTCTGGACTCTAGCTGCACAGACCAAATGGGGACCTGAGGCCCTGAAGACCACTCTGTTAAATAATATCCGCGAAGAGCTCAAGGATGAGATAATGATGCGTGAGCTTCCTGCTTCTCTAAATGCTTTGATGTCCCTGTGTATTCAGGTGGATGATCGCCTGCGGGCGCGCCAGAGCTCACGAAGACAGCAGTTTCGCGAGCCCCTGGCTTTTCGGGAGCCCCAACCCGACGCACGGGAGGCTAGAGCTTTTGGAACTGAGGAGGAGGTACCCATGCAGCTGGGACGTTCTCGACTCACCCCTGCGGAGCGACAACGCCGGTTTTCCGCGGGTGAGTGTCTGTATTGCGGTCGCAAGGGGCATTACATCTCTGCCTGCCCGGCGCTGGCAAAAGGAGGCGCCCGCCAGTAATTGAGAGGGTACTGGTGGGCGACCTGTCCAGCAACAAGCCTCTTCCCCGTCTCTTGCTGCCTGCTAAACTCACCCTCCGGTCGTTGTCCCATTCCCTCTCTGTGTTAATTGACTCTGGTGCAGAACAGAATTTCATTGATGCGTCGCTAGTCTCCAAGCTCAGCATTGGCACACGACCACTGCCTCATCCTCTCCGCGTGTCCGCCCTGTCTGGTCACCGGTTGCCTGACATAACGCACGTCACCCTACCTGTCACACTCACTCTCTCCGGTAACCACGTTGAGAACGTTTGTTTCTGTGTGTTTAAGGCTCCAGTAACCCCGCTCGTACTAGGTTATCCATGGCTTTCACAACACAACCCACACATCGACTGGAAGAAGGAGCAAGTTATGGGGTGGGGTGTGGGCTGCCACATGACCTGCCTTCGGGCCGCCACGCCATCTGCTCCCTCTCCACCCCCCGGGAAGCCTTCAAAGTCACCTGAGCTGTCTTCGGTTCCTTCCGTCTATCATGACCTCGCAGCAGTTTTTAGTAAGGATGAGGCGGGCTCGCTTCCACCACACCGGCCCTATGACTGTGCCATTGATCTTCTCCCTGGGGCGCCTCTCCCCTCTGGCCACCTCTACAGCCTCACACAGCCCGAAAGGGAAACCATGGAGGGATACGTCAACGACTCTCTGGCTGCTGGGTTAATTCGCCCGTCATCCTCCCCCGTGGGGGCAGGTTTCTTCTTTGTTGCAAAGAAAGACAAGACGCTCCGGCCATGTATTGATTACCGCGGCCTCAACAAGATCACAGTAAAGAACAAGTACCCTCTTCCCCTCCTTAATTCTGCTTTCGAACTACTCCAGGGGGCCACGGTGTTCAGCAAACTGGACCTGCGAAACGCTTACCACCTGGTGAGGATCCGGGAGGGAGATGAGTGGAAGACCGCTTTCAACACTCATATCGGACACTATGAGTATCTCGTCATGCCCTTTGGCTTAACCAATGCGCCCGCGGTCTTCCAGGCCCTTGTTAACGATGTTCTGAGGGATTTTATTAATCGATGTGCTTTTGTGTATCTTGATGATATTCTCATTTTCTCTAAGTCCCAGGCGGAGCACGAGAGTCACGTGAGGCAGGTCCTGCAGCGCCTCCTGGAGAACCGGTTGTTCGTGAAAGCGGAGAAATGTGAATTTCACGTTGACACTGTGGCTTTCCTTGGCTATATCATCTCTCAGGGGGATCTCAAACCTGACCCCGAGAAGGTCCGGGCCGTGGTGGACTGGCCTCAACCGCCGAACCGCCAGCAACTCCGACGGTTCCTAGGATTCGCCAACTTCCACCGACGCTTCATAAAGGACTACAGTAAGATCGCCTCACCTCTCACTGCGCTTACCTCTCCCAAAGTTCCTTTTCAGTGGGACCTCTCTGCTCAGGAGGCCTTTTCCCTACTAAAGGAGAAGTTCACTACCGCCCCCATCCTCCGTCAGCCCAACCTCAGGCAACCGTTCGTGGTGGAGGTGGATGCTTCGGACTCTGGAGTGGGAGCAGTTCTGTCTCAACGATTTGAAGGTACGCTCCATCCCTGTGCGTTCTTTTCTCGTCGTCTCTCACCCGCAGAACAGAACTACGGCATCGGTGATCGGGAGCTGCTAGCGGTCAAACTGGCCCTGGAGGAGTGGAGGCACTGGCTTGAGGGCGCGGAACACCCATTCATCGTGTGGACCGACCATAAGAACCTTGAGTACATCCGGTCCGCCAAACGCCTAAATTCACGACAAGCCAGGTGGGCCCTCTTCTTCACAAGATTCAATTTCACCATCACTTACAGACCAGGGTCGCGCAACGTGAAGCCCGATGCACTCTCCCGTCAGTTTTCCAGTACGGAAGGAGACTCCGATCCAGAACCGATTCTTCCAGCTACCTGTGTTATTGGAGCTGTCACATGGGAGATCGAAGCTCTCGTGCGCGAGGCCCAGGATACTGACCCCGACCCGGGGACGGGCCCCCCTGGTCGGTTGTTTGTCCCTGCTGCTGTCCGACCTCAGGTACTCCACTGGGGCCACACTGCCCGGTTCACCTGTCATCCAGGAGCCCGCCGCACCATCACCTTCCTGCAGCGGTTTTTCTGGTGGCCCACCTTGGACAAGGACGCCAGGGAGTACGTTATGGCGTGCACCACGTGTGCCCGGAACAAACGTCCCAACCGACCACCCGCCGGGCTTCTTCAACCACTCCCCACACCAGGACGGCCATGGTCTCACATAGCGCTGGACTTCGTTACGGGGCTCCCACCGTCATCCGGTAACACCACCATCCTCACTATTGTTGACCGTTTTTCTAAGTCGGCTCATTTCATCGCCCTCCCCAAGCTCCCTACAGCCCTGGAGACCGCCCAGCTGCTCACCACCCACATCTTCCGGCTTCATGGCATTCCGATGGACATCGTTTCCGACCGGGGACCCCAATTTACCTCTCGGGTTTGGAAGGAGTTCTGCGTGCAGATCGGCGCCGCGGTCAGTCTCTCTTCGGGCTTCCACCCTCAGAGCAATGGACAGGCCGAGCGTACCAACCAAGAGCTCGAAGCGGCACTCCGCTGTGTCGTCTCTCTCAACCAGGCCACTTGGAGCGAGCAGCTCCCCTGGATTGAGTACGCCCACAACTGCCTGACCTCTTCAGCCACTGGACTGTCGCCGTTCGAAGCCTCATTGGGCTACCAACCACCCCTGTTCCCGGCCGTGGAGGGTGAGCATGCCGTCCCATCGGTACAACATCATTTCCGCAGGTGCCGCCGGGCCTGGCGGTCCACCCGAGCCGCTCTGCTGCGGACGGCGGAGCGCAATAAGGAGATCGCTGACCGCCACCGGATCCCTGCGCCTGCCTATACAGTTGGGCAACAGGTATGGCTCTCCTCACGCTTTGTTCCCCTTCGTGCAGAGTCGAAGAAACTTTCCCCGGCTTTCATCGGTCCGTTTGAGATTGAGGCCCTGGTCAATCCGGTATCCGTCCGTCTGAAGCTGCCTCGCAATATGCGTATCCATAATGTTTTCCATGTCTCCCAGGTCAAGCCCGTGCTCTCCAGCCCGTTGTGCCCTCCTTCCGGGCCCCCTCCGCCCGCCCGGCTCGTGGATGGGCAGGAAGTGTTTAACATCACCCGCATTATGGACTCTCGGCGGCGGGGGCGGGGCGTCCAGTACCTGGTGGACTGGGAGGGCTACGGGCCAGAGGAACGTTCCTGGGTGCCCCGGTCGGCGGTTCTGGCTCCTGGTCTGCTCCGTGAGTTTCACCGGCGGCATCCGGGTAAGCCGGGTGGGTCGCCGAGGGGCTCCCGTTGAGGGGGGGGGGTACTGTCATGACCCTGTGCCTTCTCGGCTGACTCTGTACGGCTACAAGTGTTTTTGTTGTGCTGCATCTCTCTCTCCCCTGCACTGCGCTCTACCGGGGCGGAGTCATGACGGCTCCAGCCCCTGGCTCGGACACCTGCAAGCAATCATCTCACTCACCTCTTAAGGCGGCTGCTGAGAGTGCTTCCTCGCTGGATTATTGTGTAACACTAGTCAGTATCATCATCTATCTGAGCCGTTTTTCGAGTTTCTGTCGTGCCACTACTCACCTGCCTTTCCTCTCTGTGCCAGGATTCTCGCCAGCCTGAGGACCGCCGTTGGTGAGCTAAAGCCGGAGTCCGAGCTACCTGAGCTTCAGGGGATTTTGTACATAGCCCTCTTCTTCCCGTGCCTGTGCTTCCCGGAGACCCTCTTCCTGTGCCCCCTCACCTGTATATATTCGCACCTGGTGTCTGTGTGTGTAAATAAATCACGAACTTAAGTGACGGTCTGCCTCCGAGTCCCTCCTGAGCCTGACAGTGTGGTGTCACAGTATCCCAACCAGACTTAATGTAGTGAAAATTTGAAGAGTTGGGGACTGATTACATCTATTGAAAAACTTTGTGCATCATCTTATCTGATTAAGTTTTAACACATCAGATTGATATCTGTATCTTCAAGCTTTTATCAGGAATTGCCTTTGAAATTCCTCCTTTAAGAATAGTTTTTGAAGACAGGGAAATATATGAAGTGGCTCTGTTGGGCTGATTTGCTTTGATAGTGTGATTAAAAATGCGAGTTTAATCACAAAGATATTAAAGAAGTTTCAAAAGTGTATAGTTCTTCTCTCAATCAAAAAAAAAACACTACAATTCTCAGTATCATCAGTGGCCCTCTGTAACAGCACTGCAAGGTACGACATGTGTGGTGTAAAGTATCACTGCTCTTCAGTGACAAACTGATAAAAACATATTTTATTTAATGAAACTCCAGCCATGACCCTGAATTGGATAAGCTAAAGAAAATGGATGGATGGTTGGAAACTTTCATTGGTGAGGACTTTAGAGATCACGGTATTTATCTAGTACATGATTGCGTAGGCTGTTAGCCTGCAAGCAGTGATGGTCTCATTAAAGCAGACCTTTAATTAACAACACTGTCTTTTTATCACGAGTGTCATGAAGTGCATAAGCACAGCCACATCCAACTCCTACACATTTACACACTGTCAACATGACAATACACCTGGATGGCTTCGGCTGTGATCTAAGAACCAAGACAGTGTTTAATTCAGTCTAAACTTAGAGCCACCGCAAAGCCCTATTCTTCCTTCAGAAATACTGAGTGCCAGAGGGCCTGGTCACTTTCATTATAATAGACAGCTGAGAAGATTTGGTGTCTGCTGCAGTCACCAGGCAGCTGCAATCAGTAGCGCGGCCTTCTCACGCGCTTGCTCAGTAATTAGAAACAGGGAGGATGGAGGAAAGAGCTTGCATTTAACCTTCACATCTCCTTGTTTTATAGGAAGTGAATTTCCACTTCTATTTGGGCAGTACGCCTTAACACTCATGTCTTTTTTACTGCTTTTATCTGCCTCAGGTCTTTCTTCATATAGACACGAGAAAGATTTGTGTTAAAAGCATTTACTAATATTTGTTGTTCTCTCTATTAATACACATCTAATATTATAGGTTATTGATCTCTGAGCATTTAAAAGATTAAAAGATTAAAAAATATATATATATATAAACACTTTAAAAGAGTTCATCTTAATGAGTCGTGAGGTGTTTGCTTCTTATACACACCACAACTAATTGAGTATGCCAACTGGGATGTTTGGCTTGCTGCCCTCCACTGTGTGCACAGAGGGAATCCCAAATTCCTGTCGTAAAAGCACAGGAAGCTGTGACCTCTTTTGAAAGACTATGAATCATCCTGTTATCTCCATCGCTTCAGCGGCAGGGACTCTCGTTCCAGCGTATTACTGTCGACTCAGGGCTTGGTAAATGAAATGGGAAGGCAGTAGTAATGACATTGAAATGGCATTCTCAGAATTGTATTGAGGAATCAGATTTGCATGGCTTCAGGTATTTGAAAGCAATATTACACACCAAACTTAAGAGAAAGTCAATGCAGGAGGGAGCTTAAGTCACACAAAAGGTAGAATGATGGAAAGATCTGTTCAGTAATACCCTTTTCAACACTGTAGTCCCTGGCTGGAGTAATGAAGCGCAGGCAGTCATTAGTATGCCCTATGTGTGTCTAGTCAAATTACCTCTTTGCTTTGCTGCTGTGACTCAAAACAACCAGCTCTTCAAACCATCTGATTAAATGCAGCAAATCCCTGCATTGGCTTATTCTTTTTTTCCTCTTAATTGGTGGTGAAACCTCAAGCCAAGTTCACATACAAAATATTATTGTTGAAATTCCCTTTTAATATGCTCCATATTTAAACCTCGCCAGGGATCTAATTTATCAAGAAACTCTGGCTGTTAAATGGTGAATTTGAGGTTGCAAATGAAAAAGTTCAACTATTTTCAGGGCTACACAACGTTTCACTTACATTTATTTGATTTAGCATATGCACGCTGCAGCCTCATGCAGAGATTTGACTGTTTCACTTTGATCGGTTTTATTCTTCCCGGCATGCACATTAGGTCTGAATTGTCCCTCACATTCCTCTGAATAGAATGTGATTTAGACCCGTGCATATCTATGAAATGGAAAACAGTCACTGGCAAAAGTAGTTATTTGAGGCATGATAATGGGCATATTGCAATGCAAATTTTGCTTTTTTTGCTAATTACTTATGTTTTTGAGGCTTCAAAACAGGGCCATTTGTGATAAAAGGATGAATTTATGATCCTTCTTCTAATCCGTGTGCAGAAACAGAATGGATTTCAAAGGTCATTTCCCTGCCTCAGACAGACATAATGGATATGTCACTTCGGTCCGTTTGTCGTAGCTATGACCTGAATGCATACACGCATCACACCACACATAATACTTGCATCCTGAAGCATGAAATTATTTAACTACCTTAAGTAAAACACTGTCACATGTTAAACTTGATGGTTTTGTTACGCTACCTAAATTGCAGTTTTACCACCCAGAGACAATGTAGTTGATGGCCAATATTTTTGTTTGCCTTACAAAAGCAAACTGAGACATAAGCACAAAATCGCACAAAATCACGGTCAGAAATGTGTCACCAGCAAGCCATTTGCAGGTATAAATCACCGTGTTCATACATGCACCTCAGGGAAGGACATAGTAAATCACAGGCAGTGTTCACAAGTGGCATAATTCCAAATTGAATTCTCCTGCAAAAAATAGGTTGAGACTGGCCCTCTGCCAAAACACTAAGTAAATCTTGCTTGTGCCAAATTATGGTGTTATCCAAGCTAGATTTGATGGCTTATGCTGTGTAAAGATGGCTTATAATGGTTGTTATAGATGAATTACAGGATAGATTAAGAATTTGTTGAATAATGTACCATAAAAGCTATAATATCACTTCATGCATACCAGCCTCTCTTTCTCCACCCCAAAGATAGGTTAGGTTAGGGTTTTCTGCTGTTAATGACTGTGACATTTCTAAATGTCTTGCAAAATGGGCCACATTGCCTGTCTTTGAAAGGGGAGCTGGGACACCTGGTGGTCCAGAGCTGGCCAGGGGCCCGAGAGATGGAGAAAAGGCTAACCTTTTAAAATAAAATGAGATTAGGTCATTCATCCTTGTCTCAGCATTCGCATTGTACTGCTTTGTGCAGGGAAAAGATGAAATCACAGCAATCTCAAGGCCTCTCACACAAAGCCTAAACTGTAAGATTAGGTTTCATGCTACGACATAGAGCACAATACATATAGAATAGCACAATATTTGTTTAGCTCCTTTCTGGTATGACTTATGGCCTGGTCATCACCTGCAGTGCAAAGTCAATCCTTATCTCAGTTAGATATTGATTCTGTAAATTCAATTCAGTGTAAAGACTAGAATTATGACTTCCCTTTAAGTCCACTTCCAGGATTATTGTTGCTGTATGCGCAGAATGTTGCATACCACTTTATTGCCTTACTATCTGCTGGGTGGGAAATGTGTAGAAATGGTTGTCATCATCGCAAATCACTAATGGTTATAGATTGGATTGCTCAGAAAAATGTGGATGATTTCCAGAAGTGATGAATAATTCTCCATGAGGCTCAAGAAGCTTCCCCATCACGGCGCAGAACCACCAGAACCGTTTTGTGTTCCTTTGACTTAATATTCATGTCTTTACTTTGATCAGCTTGCTGTCAGTGAGGTCTCTTGAAGTTAATATTCATAAAATTTAAATTCATGGCTCCACTGTGCTGAAATAAAGCACCTGACATCAGTGCAGAACTAGACTACAAATTTATGATTTTTTTTGTCCTGGCTTGCTTTTAATTCCCAAACGTGTCGCTTGGTGACTGCGGCAGTAATTATCACCTGACTAAATATCCCACAGTGTTGAGCTAATACTGAAATTTATAATATTACCTGGAAAAACAATGCCACCGTGTAGCAGAGATAAAACAATTCTCTCCACATCAACACCCTTGTTATTCCCCAATATTATTGCTCATCATGGATACTGAGGTCGCATGTTCCGTTGTATATATCGGTTGTTGCTCAACTGAAATCCTGTTTCTTTTGACATTATTATCGCTTATTAACTACTTTTTGATTCTGCAGTTGTTCGGGGGGTAGCAATTAGAGTAAATTGCTGCGTGAGAGGGAACCAAATATAGCTGGTATATTATGCATAATTTAAGAGAAAAAAATAAATGAAAACTTTCTAAATTTTAAACTTGCAGCTCTGCTTTTATTCTTCAAGTTGCAGCAAAAAGTTACAGATTAAGACCAAGTTTGAGCTTTAATGCGCAAATGAAAATCTAAAGAGGAAGAAAATGGTTTTTTCCTAAATCTTCTACTTTGAGAAACCAAAACAGCTGCAGGGAGTAAGAGCCCTGGTCTGCATGGGTGAGTCAGAAGCATCAGAGCCTGCAGTCTTAGACCTTATGTCATTCCCATTTAATATTTCCATTACAGTGATTACACACACACTAACACACACACACACACCTTTATAAAACGCATGTCATTGTTGTAGCAAATCTACTTCTTTGCCCTCAGGAAATTAACTTTGTGATGTTAACCTTTGGTGTGATGAAGATAAATCCCCAACTTGGGTGATACTTCCTTTCATGAGGACACCACCATCCTAAAATAGAAGAAATCTTTTTATCGTGCTCCGGTGGTGTTTGAACAGTAAAACAATACTGCAGTTAGTGCTCGCTGCTCTGCATCCACCAGCTCTTTTTTCAATCGCTCTTCTTTTTCACTTCATAACCTACAGCTTTCGCCCACAGCCTGTCCTTATCTTGATAATCAATGTTAAATTCACATTAGGGACCATTGTAGTAAGTCAGGAAGTTGGGAGACACTAGAAATCCTGTAATAGAATCTTTGTAATGACCACTTTATTCAGTTTAAGGGCAATATAATCTAAGTAGCTTTAGCCTCAGTCTGAATGGTTTTCCTTTTCGATCTCTCACAGCTATATGCACTCTGGAAAAAAGTTTGGCCACGATTCAAAACCCTTTAACACTTTGTAATTGGGTTTCTTTTAAAGTTTCTTTAATTATTAAGTGAACTAAAATAGACTGAAATCTTTCTACTTATTAGTGTTATAGCAAGAAAAACCAACAACTGTGCAGGATCAAAACAATCAAAGAGCAAAAAACTGCACTTTCCTTCAAACACTTACGACCTTTTATAGTTAAAAAGCCAGAAACCACCAGTGTCAAGTATCTTTTAACACACGAGTCCACATGCTGAGCTGATTTGCTTTGATGACAATCTCATCGAAACAGGAGGTATCCAAATACCACATTTTCTTCCCGATTTCCCGATTCAGTCTTTTGTACCTTCTGAGCCAAGTTGCAACAAAGTTTAATATAAATACAGTGGGGCAAAAAAGTATTTAGTCAGCCACCGATTGTGCAAGTTCCCCCACTTAAAATGATGACAGAGGTCAGTAATTTGCACCAGAGGTACACTTCAACTGTGAGAGACAGAATGTGAAAAAAAAATCCATGAATTCACATGGTAGGATTTGTAAAGAATTTATTCGTAAATTACGGTGGAAAATAAGTATTTGGTCACCTCAAACAAGGAAAATCTCTGGCTCTCACAGACCTGTAACGTCTTCTGTAAGAAGCTTTTCTGTCCCCCACTCGTTACCTGTATGAATGGCACCTGTTTGAACTCATCATCTGTATAAAAGACACCTGTCCACAGCCTCAAACAGTCAGACTCCAAACTCCGCCATGGCCAAGACCAAAGAGCTTTCGAAGGACACCAGGAAAAGTATTGTAGACCTGCACCAGACTGGGAAGAGTGAATCTACAATAGGCAAGCAGCTTGGTGTGAAAAAATCAACTGTGGGAGCAATCATCAGAAAATGGAAGACATACAAGACCACTGATAATCTCCCTCGATCTGGGGCTCCACGCAAGATCTCATCCCGTGGGGTCAAAATGATCATGAGAACGGTGAGCAAAGATCCCAGAACCACACGGGGGGACCTGGTGAATGACCTGCAGAGAGCTGGGACCAAAGTAACAAAGGTCACCATCAGTAACACACTACAACGGCAGGGAATCAAATCCCGCAGTGCCAGACGTGTTCCGCTGCTGAAGCCAGTGCATGTCCAGGCCCGTCTGAAGTTTGCCAGAGAGCACATGGATGATACAGCAGAGGATTGGGAGAATGTCATGTGGTCAGATGAAGCCAAAGTAGAACTTTTTGGTATAAACTCAACTCGTCGTGTTTGGAGGAAGAAGAATACTGAGTTGCATCCCAAGAACACCATACCTACTGTGAAGCATGGGGGTGGAAACATCATGCTATGGGGCTGTTTTTCTGCCAAGGGGACAGGACGACTGATCCGTGTTAAGGACAGAATGAATGGGGCCATGTATCGTGAGATTTTGAGCCAAAACCTCCTTCCATCAGTGAGAACTTTGAAGATGAAACGAGGCTGGGTCTTCCAACATGACAATGATCCAAAACACACCGCCCGGGCAACAAAGGAGTGGCTCCGTAAGAAGCATTTGAAAGTCCCGGAGTGGCCTAGCCAGTCTCCAGACCTCAACCCCATAGAAAATCTGTGGCGGGAGTTGAAAGTCCGTGTTGCTCGGCGACAGCCCCAAAACATCACTGCTCTCGAGAAGATCTGCATGGAGGAATGGGCCAAAATACCAGCTACTGTGTGTGCAAACCTGGTAAAGACCTATAGTAAACGTTTGACCTCTGTTATTGCCAACAAAGGTTATGTTACAAAGTATTGAGTTGTATTTTTGTTATTGACCAAATACTTATTTTCCACCCTGATTTACGAATAAATTCTTTACAAATCCTACCATGTGGATTCATGGATTTTTTTTTCACATTCTGTCTCTCACAGTTGACGTGTACCTCTGGTGCAAATTACTGACCTCTGTCATCATTTTAGGTGGGGGAACTTGCACAATCGGTGGCTGACTAAATACTTTTTTTGCCCCACTGTAATTACAAGTTATACTGTGGAGACTGCACAATGGCAACAGAATAACAAAGGCGACGTAGACAGGATGCTAATGCTATTTGTAATTTGATAGTTGGGTATGGTAATTGGCCCTTGGATCAGCAACAACAGCAACAATGAAAAAGCTGCAGGTTTATGATTTGAATTATGCTCCTGAAAATCTCCACGTACCTTTGCCTCCGACGCTGACCAAAAACAGCTATTATCAATTCTTCTCCATAAATGCAGAGGCTCATTACTGTGCATATCAACAAGGCATTTTTAAACACATGAAGCCATTTTATCATAATTGCAGTTGAATTATTATTAGCAGGGTTGCAGCGTAGACAGTGGCAAATGGAATTATGAATATCCATTAGTTATCTACACAAACTATAGCCTATGTGGAAAGCCAGCTGACGGTGTGATTTAAATAAATGTATACATGCATCAGGAATTCCGCTTTTAATTGTACAGTTCGACCATGATGCGTTTAATTGAAAAATTATCTTTATTGTACACTGTATAGTAAAATACATGTGCCCCATCTAGTTATTCTGTTATATGTTAAAACATATTAATCCCTTGTTTTATTACCAAACTGCACAAAATGCATAATTCAAACTCCAGCCTTGTACCAAATCACTGAGGTTAATTTTTCTCTTGCTGGCAGGAAAACCTGTACAGTAAATTAAATGCTTCCTGTCTAGTTTCTCATTACTGCATCACCCTTTAAAACCTAGTAAGTATCTTAAAGGAGGACTGATCACTTTTCATGGCAGCATCTGCAGTGCCTGATAAGGCAAGTCTAGCTGGTGTTAGTGAGTCAAGACCCTTGACTATCTCCATAAGCCCTGTTGCAGTGGCTGGCTCTTAGATATGGGTCTGGATAAGCTCTGGCCCGCACATCATTGACAGCTTTCGGACAAGGATAACCAAACGGACGAAGAAAAAATCAGTTATGATACATGTTCTACAGTTCACCACATGGACCTCCCCCTTCATTCAGCTACTTTGTATCCAGCTTTATAATGTGGCGTGCAGTCTCTGGGCACTGCAGCTGTAACATGCCCTCTAGCAGGTGTTATGACAGGACAGTGTAATACAGGATTTTCACTGACCTCAAACACTAGCTTGTTGACAGCATAATTCAAGGTTGTGCACATGAGAGGTCTAGTACAGAATGCCTGGTTGAAATATATATATATATTTTTTAAAAGCCTTGGTTTGTGGATAAGTCAATAACCCAAGTGTTGTAGCTTCCATCCTTCACAGACATCATTGTATCATAAGAGTAGATTTTATTTGGTAAGTAGAATCTAAATTATTTTTAAATTAACTAGAATCAATATTTTTTTAAGGCAACCCAGAGAGAGACAATACTCAGATGATTGAACTGCTACACAATTCTTCTGTAACCATGGCCTTCAGGATACTTACACTCAAGGGACTGTCCAGCTGCTTGTTGACACAAATCTACAGTCAGCAGCAGCTTGAGGTTTATAGGCACGTAAACATGGTAAAGACGACCTGCTAAAGTTCAAATCAAGTATCAGAATGGGCAAAGAAGGTGATTTAAATGACTTTGAATGTGGCGTTGTTGTTGGTGCCAGGCATGACTGTATGTGGGGTTTACGGGGAATAATCCAGGAAAGAGAATATATCCAGTGAGCAGCATTTCTGTGCATGAAAACACCTCGAGGTCAGAGGTCAGAGGATAATAGTTTGATTCCTTTGAGTTGATAGGAAAGCAAGAGTAACTCTGTTTTAGACCAATTGCTTGGTCTAATTGCCATGTTCATCTCTAATGACCACAGTGTACCGATTTTCAGATTCCTGCTTGCAGCAGTATAATGCACAATGTCACAGAGCTTCAGTCATCTCAAACTGGTTCATTAAACATGTGAATGAGTTCACTGTACTTAAATGGACTCCACAGTCACCTGATCACAATCCCAAGGTCATGTGGTGGCATCTGGAGGAGCAGAAGATTTATATCTTGTATGCAGCAAGTGTGCAATGCTATCATGACAAAATGGACCAAAATCTCTGAGTAATGTTTCCAAGTGAAAATGGTTTAATTATCTTTGCACAAAAACTAAAGTAACAAAATTGCTGATTGGAATGACATTTCCTTGTAGAAAGCATGATAATAAAAATTATACTTAAGCTATGCCAGCTCTTTCTGTTTCAGTCACAAGAATCAGAGGCAGACATTGTGTATCAGAAATAAGTACTGCCATGGAATTCTTCTTTAGCTGTGGCCTTCAGGACACACCTGACATTTGAAAAGGTTGAGCTTTATATGACACCTCTGAAAAAGTTGAGAAAAAGACCTGAAAGTCAAATACAGGCTTTTCTTCTTGATTTAAAACCGAAAAACAGATAAATCTTTCTGTCACTTTTGTTTTGTTCCAGTCATGCCAAGTTTTAAGTACACAGCCTTCAGTCTTTATTAGGATGTTGTTTAAAAGAAGTGCAAGAGGGAAGATTTTGTATCTTGGTTAAAACATATGTTTAAGTCAGTGGAGGTAGAAAAGAAATGCTTTTTCTTCATATTGCGACTGTATCAGCTTTAATCACCGAGGTAATGTTTGCTGTTATTTTTGCTGGTATGAACTGAATTTCTCTTAGATGTTTTTTCTTATTTTTTGAAATTGCAGTATTTTTTAAAGTGTATTTCTATTTGGTGTTGCAAAGGCTTGAGTAATAGTCCTATAACCCGCCATAAACAAGTGCATTTAAAGAGATAAAAAATGCACGCTTGATACTGTCTGTTTAGGATGCAATTTTTCCAATAAAATAATGCTGAAGAACGGCTATGCGCAACTGTTTTCATGTGCTGAGCTGTTAGTGAGTGCGTATGTGTGCTAATGAGGAGTTAAATCATGATGCCTTTATCACCATTCTGTGAATTGCCTTAGTGCATGGTAGTTTGGAGCTTTTCTGCTGTCTATTGAGACTCTGGCAGCACATTGTCTGGTGCCATCTCTGCTTTCTATAAGGTCTCCTACAGAAAGCCAGATAAAGCACACACATTCGCACATCTGTTTATTTTTTGAGATGTGCTTTGCTGACAAAATTGCTTGAGCATCTGCTGTAAAGAACAGAGCTAGACTGTAAAAGATTTAACAGATGTTATTAGTGTTTCATCACAAAGGCATTTATGAATATTCATCTGCATATTTTTACAGTTATTAATAAATTATATGAGCAGTCACCAGAAGCATTACTTTCAGTAATTAGGCTAATGTTGAGCATCCGTTTTTTATTTGGCTCTTTGGCCTTATGTTGTTAATGTAAATGTGGATTTAGTGATACTTCTATGAATTCTGGCATAGATGACCATTTGTTTTTGTTCTCCGGTTGCGTAACGAAATAATCACAGTAAGTGGAAGAATATTACTGTGTATCTCTCAGAGTTCCTTTGATGCAAGACAGATAATTAGATCCCAGTAGGGAAAATCTCTTTTAAAGATTTAAGAAATATTTATCTGAAGCAGTGACTGGACAACCGTGCAACACGCGATTAGTGTTGCGTCACGAGTAGCATGTTGAAAAATGAAAATGGTGCATGATATATTGCTACGGTTTTGAAACTGAGAGATATGTTACCTCAAACCATTGTGCAGCTTTGGGCAACAGGCTTTGAGTATGCTTATTGTTTAGTGTGTGTCAGAATTGCACACAATGAATTAGTTTTTTTAAGTGCAGTTCTTGGAGTAACAATGCACCAGTGTTTTCCACAATAAAAGTTTTCCTGGTTTTAGTCTGGGCTTAATGCAGTGCTTTTCTCTTGGAGAAAGGTTTCTGATGTGACCTGTTGCTTTTTATTATATCTAACTGTGCAGTCTTCAGAAAATCCTTTTTTTTTTCTGGTGATGCTACACGGAGTTGTGTTACAGCCCCACGGTAAGGCTGTTGAACTATAGCAGAGTTTCACTTCTTGAAGAAAACTGGTCAAAAATAAACTTTGGCTCAAAACAAGCTAACATGTCTGTAGTTATTATATATATATATATATTTCATGGTATACGTATTCAGTCACACATCCAAATCACTGAATTCAGGTTTTCCATTCCACTTCACACATGCAGACTGCTTCTACAAACATTTGTGAAAGACTGGGTCGCTCTCAGGAGCTCAGTGAATTCCAGCGTGGTGCTTAGATATGATGCCACCTGTGCAAGAACACCATTGGTGAAATTTTCTCACTATCAAATATTCCAAAGTCATCTGTTAGTGGTATTATAACAAAGTGGAAGTGGTTGGGAATGACAATAACTCAACCATGAAGTGGTAGGCAAGTGGGATCAATGTATGCTGTGGCACATAGTCTCCAGAGGTCACCAACTTTCTGTAGGGTCAATAGCTACAGACCTCCAAACTTCATGTGGTCTTCAGATCAGTTCAAGTAAAGTGCGTAGAGAGCTTCATGGAGTGGGTTTCCATGGCAGTGACAATCACCAAGCGCAATGCAAAGTGTTCGATGCTTTGGTGTAATGCACGCCTCCACTGGACTCTAGGGCAGTGGAGACGTGTTCTCTGGGGTGATGAATCACACTGCTCCGTCTGGCAATCTGATGGACGACTTTGGTGGTTGCTGGTACTTATGTGACTTTTGTAAAGTTTGGTGGAGGGAGGTGTGGGCTTAATGCTTCACCATACCGAGACATTTTGGACAGTGTTTTGCTCCCAACTTTGCGGGGAACAGTTTGGATATTGCCCCTTCGTGTTCCAACATTACTGTGCACATGTGCACAAATCAAGAATATATAAATGAACATGCTTTTCAGCAGTTGAATATTTCTGTTTTGTAAGTCCTCTATAAATCAATGTCATCCAGGTCATTGTAGTCTAAGGAGCTTGGAAAGAAAAGCATGGTGATGAGAGGTGATGAAAGGTGATAAGAGCTGAAATGTCTTCAAGGAAGACATTTCAAAGTCCTTGGACTTTTAAATCAATCTTGGTAAATATTCTGATAACTCTGAAAGAGTGATGTCATTTATAAGCCATAATCACTGATATTGAAACGAAGAAGGCTTCCAACAGTTAACTAAACATGTAATGAATATACAATTTAAAATGTGAAAGTTTTGTTTTTTCATTTAAATTATTAAAAAGAAGAAACTATTTTGGTTCAGTGATACCACATGTAGTTTGAAGGCTCTGTGTCTTCAAACTGCTAGTTTGAAATGTGGCCTCATTCACTGTATTGTGGCTACATTATATAAAGAAGATAGTGTTGATTTTGAAACAATGACCAAATTGGTGACACAGACATTCAGTCTTGTTCCATGCTAGGACACCAACCACCTCAGCCCACTGCGCTGGTGCAAAGACCATGTGTGTAAATGTAGGATGAATAATAGCGGTTGAGAAAAAGCATATTCCACAAGTACTCATAATGCCTGATTAAACATGAAAGAATGCTATCTGGCCAAAGCTGTAATGTTTAAAGATTATTCTAGTAAAGAATAATTTGAAAATACATCACAATAATGGAGTTTTGTTTTTGTTGACATTGTGCTCTAAATACTGATTTAAACCTATTTGGTGTAATCGTTTCTACAGTGCGGCTGGATAGATAAAAACTCTTATAATGAATTGGCTGCTATACTAATGCAAAACAAATTGGCAGAGATTTCTTATGGTATACCAATTTATTCACAAACAAACTGATGTTATTCATAAATGATACATGAAGGCAAGATTATATTGAAAATGTCTTTTGCCCTGAGGATTTGCAATGCATTAGTTGTCAGCCAAACTGATCTTTAAGACCAAATAATGTTGTCCATAGCCATACTGTGAATGTCTGTTTTTTTCTGTCTGTGTAGAGTGATGCAATTATTCATATGGCTCAGTAACGCGTGAAAATGATAACAATCACTGAACCTTTCTTTTGTAGGTCTGGGCTGGAAAATAGTGCGTCACTCTGCATTTTCAATCTCATCAGGAAAGGTTCGAAGTGCTCATTCTGACATGCTAGATAAACATGAAAATGCATGCAAATTTCTGGAGCACTGCTGTTAAACTTAAGACTTTCTGTACACATTTGCTCTGCAGGGATGGATTCTGACCCTCGTGATTCAGTGGGTAAGTCTGAAGCCTCTATAAGAAGTCCTGTTGCTGATCTGATGAAACCAGAGATGAGAATGAGATGAGGGGCAGAACAAGGTTCTTTGATCTCCATCTACTTGAATGAGCAGTGGCGTAAATTGCCGCATCTACTATCAGCAGTGAAAATCAAATGTGATCTACAAAGCAATGGGCCTAGTTGGCTGATGTGCCTTAACCACTGGCAGCATCCAGAAAGATGCTGTTAACATCACTGTAGAGGGAAGACACAGATAAGACAGACAGATAAGACAGACTGATGCAGAAATGTGATAGCTGCTTGTTTATGCCTTTGTTTTGATTTGGCCTGTTTTGACTCACAATCTGAATGGTTGTAATGATTGGAAGTTTATCTGATGTGTGTTGATGAGTAGTTAGGATGATTTTAAATTGGACGATTACTGAAGTGATCAGAAATAGACCACCAGTAAGCTCAGGAGCATTCAGTACTGCCATCAGTATCATCTATGTCAATGTTTAATACAATGTTTAAACTGCTCATGAATACATATTCGCTTCTTATAGTGTTGCATAACTTTGTCATGATCATGTTTATATTTGCTGGGCTACAGACTCATTGTACAAGTTAAAATGCTAACACAGCTAACTGTAACAATGCTAAAACAATCAAACACAGCTCATGCTGGTTAGTAGGGGTGCAGCAATACTCTTATTGATATTGAACCGTTCGATACAGTGCTTTCGGTTCGGTACGGATATGTATCGAACAATACAAAATTTTTTATTTATTTTATCAACTTTTCTTCTGACGATGCTGTCTGTGTTGAGCGCTCAGTGGATTTGCGTTCGACTACTCCGCCTAGGCTGCACTGTCGAGTGCAGATCCACTGCGCAAGCTAGCAAGACAGAAGCTAAGCTCGTTGCAACATGGCAACTGCCTCAATGCTACCCGAAACTGAACCTCCCCCACCCTCATTCAGAGGTTTTCATGTGAAGCAAAACATACTGTTATGTTGGATGTGCCACGCAATGCTCAATTGGTGGGAACTAGTGCGTTAGCGCAGTTAGCTTGTTAACGTGTTGACGCCGTCCAGCCCCACACACGGGGCGATCTGTGGTAACTTGTTAACGGAAATTTGCGGCGCTATGGCGTTAATGTCATTTTAACGAGATTAACGCAGCACTAGTGGGAACAGAACCAATATGACTGCACATTTACACCGACATCATCCTAGTGCAAAGACAAGTGGAAGCAGACAAAAACAACAAGCATGCATGATACAAACTTCACCCAAGTCATTTAGACAGCCGTTAGCACATGATTCTCCTTATGGGGACCTGATATGTTTAATATGCTGCTGAGAATATAGCCCAGAAGAAGCATATAGTGTAGCTTTTATTTTGGAAAGAGCCATTTCTCTGTAATAAACTCTCTTTTCCAAAGATGAGTGATTTCTCGATCAGATAGATTTATTTTATTTTATTATTTTGTTGTTTCAGCAACGTTAAATTTAAAAACTGTACTTTTGAGTTAAAATATATATTTATAATTTTAATAAATGACAAATTAAAAAGGCATGAACATTTTTTTGTATCGAAAAAATATTGAACCGTGATACCAAAGTATCGAACCGAACCGAACCGAACCGAACCGTGAATTTTGTGTATCGTTGCACCCCTACTGGTTAGGACATAGTAGTGAAAAAGCTGGCACACCTGACTCATCCTACAGATGCCATCCTCAGTTCTCCACCCTGGACCATTTCCTGTGTGTCGCTCTCTTCGCACTTTCCTGTCTACTCTTTACTGTGGCTCCCTTAATAATGGGTCAAAAGAAAAACGTAATACACACAGTGCAGTTTAAGCACTGATGCTACTATTGTCTTCTGGCTGTCAACATTCAACAGTTAATGTATGAGATAAATACAGTAATTCAAATACTTTATCTCTCATATTCTTTATTTAGAAGCCTCTACACTATGCATTTTCATATAGGTATGTTGGTTTTTCTGTACAAATCACACGTTGCCAGGTACTAGTAGATCTTTCACACTTCCCCAGGGCAGCTGTGGCTACAACTGTAGCTTGCCTTCACCAGTGTGTGAGTGTGTGAATGTGTGAGTGAATGAATAGTGGTATTGTAAAGTGCTTTGAGGGGTCCCGAAAAGCGCTATATAAATGCAATCCATTATTATTATTATTATTATTATTATTATTATTATTATTATTATTATTATTATTATTATTATTACTTAATTATAAATTAACCATTTCAGTAACAATAGTTGACCATTTTGCAGTTTTTCTGTTAGTCAAATTTTATTATTAATTAAGGAAGAAAATCAATAAGAGTACCAGTGATTATTGATACCTACCTGATATTGGCACTTGGATGCTTAAAATCCTAACCTAGATATTTACATAAGAGCCACTGCGAGATAGGACTAACAAACATGTAATGTGCTTTAGAGGTCAGCACTTTCGCAGTAGTTTAACTACATTACACTGTCAAACCTTCACCATAAAATGTCACTACACACTTAAAAGATTGTTGGCTGATACACACTAGCCTCGAGCAAACACAGCCACAGACAGATGTATTATTTTCAGAGAAAACAATGATTTTTCCATGAGAAACCCACAACGTGGGCTGCCTAGAGATTTTTTTCCTTCTTTTTTTTGTAAAAGATGTAGCACAATCAATCTCTGCCATCGCCTTTCCCTGATGATGAGATCACTATCCAACTCTCTGAAATTTGGTTTGGGATTTATATCTTCTTCACATCAATAAGATATGTTGCGAGCGCTAAGTAATTATTCAATGCAAACTTTATGATTGTGACGGGGTAATACTCTTTTCCACAGTTATCTTGTGAGTTCAAGGAATCTCTTAAAGATGAAAATCGTGCAGATGAAAGATGAAAATGATGTGCTTTAATATGTTTAGGTGAGACATTGCTGCTAGAAGCTGAATTTAAAAAATGCTCCACATGTAATTGCATAAAAATCTATGGTCCTAGCTAGAAAATGCTTTTTAATACGTCAAGGTTGAGTTGTCTTGGGTTTCTGTCGGATTAAACATAATAGAGCTTTTTAATTAAGCTTTAACTACTGCTGACCTGTTGGTCTTTAAGCATTCAGCGGTACTTTATCTCATCGCTGCAGTTTATCAATGCAAGCAGGCCCTTGATATGGCTGAACTACATTTCAGCAACACATGAACGACGTCTGTGTTCTGCTGGTTGTGGAAACAGTTTCACAGTGTCTGGTCCTGCATTGAAATTCCAGTCCTGTAAAAGACACAAACATGGTGTGGAAAGATAACAAGCTCACTCCTAATCTCCCTAAATGTGTTTGAGGCAGGTGTTTCCTGTAAAATGGGGACAACACACCAAGATCAAAGCGCATTGCTTCATAAATTCTGTCATCTCATTCCACATTCAGAGGGAAATGACCTAGAAGCCATTTTCCGTTTGGAACAGTTAAAAAATATAGAGAGGATATGTTTACATCTTCAGTTTGACTGGAGTCAGTGTCTGACACTGACAGGGCCATAGGTTTCACTTTAGGCTCAGGCTGATGGGATGTCTGCACGAGCCATTTACTGCTAGATCCAGTTAATGGATTACACGGCACAGCATCTGGAATCATTTACAGCAGCAGGAACAAAAGTTGTTTTCAAGAAGTTATCCTTGCCTTAAGAAAGGTCAATGGATAAATAAATGTGATGTTAACAGAAGTGGTGCTAAATCGTATCTATCAGAAGATACGGGCCACCAGGAAAAACAAAATTGAGTGTGTTGTTTTCGGTTGGCTGACGCCTTATCTGCAGCCACCACAAATCTTCTATTTGGGAGGAATGTAGCACTCTTCCTATGCCGGTTCTTTCCTCACTGATCAGTGTGAGACTACATATTCCTGTCTGACGGGATATAACATCTTTGATCAAAAAAGACAAGGTACCAAGATGTCTCTGACCCAGTTTCAGCCTTGCATTTACCTCATAATTACTGAACTCTACTGCAGTGAATATCGGAAACTGATAACAGTTAAGTCACCATGGTAAACGTTTAAATTCATACTGTATGTGTTTGGTCACATTATTTAACCCATTAAAATTCTCTTGTTGACTTTTGGTATCTGAAAAGTTAGTCTTTGGAGTCTTTTTCGCTTCCTTTTCTTTGTTTTAAACACAAAAGGAATATCAAAGTATGACTTCATTTGAAAGACTGGATATGCAACAAAGCATCTTTTTAAATAAAGCCTCTGTAATGAGAAAAAGATTTGATTTCACGCTACAAAAATTATTCTGGCATCGACTCATCAAATGCACAACATGTTGCTTTTTCCAAGTCACAAAATTAAATCAGTTCCTGGTTGCATTACATCATTGGTATCCGGAAAGCAAAAGGTTGCTTTGCGGTGCTTTGCTTTGTAAAGGCATTACAATGATGGTGACAGTTTCAAAATTCAGGTCATGTCCCAGCAGACAGTATCGGAAATGGGTGACCATATGATCCTGTCTGCACTGATTACCTGCAGCATTGTAAAGTGATTACTTTGGTTAATAAGTTGTGTAAAAAGAACAGTGTGATATGCAGCGGAGTCATTTCTATTCCCCCTGATGGAGAGATCAACACAGCTGTCGGTTTTTACTGCTCTTGTTGCTGCTATCAGTGCCTATTTGCGCCGTGTTTATTAAGCTGTATACTGGTTTGACAGGAGGCAAAAGCCGTGTGTCTGTCTGTGTTTGTAATTGTGTATGTTTGTCCTGTGTGTGTGCGCGCAAGCAGAGTGTAGAATTATGTATGAGTCTTGTGTTGAATGCTCGTGGGATTGCAGGATTAAATACGATTGTTGATTACAGATTCGACACTAGGTTTATGGGCAAATATGTGTTTGAAAATCCTGCAATATTTGTGGTCTGGACCGGTCGCCACAACATCTGGGATTGAGCAGGTAAATAAAACTTTACCTGCTCAATCCCAGATGTCAACAAGTATTAGTTTAGAAGAACAATACGGTACAAAGTGAAACACTTGGAGTTTTTAATTGTTATAATTGTTCTATACGGTTTTAATGAGTTACTGTTAATGCAAAGCATCAATAAAACTGCCATTGTCAATAATTACTAACAAGTACTCAAATTCAGTGGTTATTTTACCTCATTAGTGTTACTTGGTTAAAGTTGCATATCTACAGCTGGCTCCCATCTCAACTGGAAAGCTACTAAGGTGTTGAATAACTTTCAATTTCATAATTGTGTATTAAGACAAGACCAAAAGCTAAAACGATTGTGAGAAAAAGAGGCCACAGAAATTAGACTACTTCTAGTTATAATGAACCCTCGACTTGTGGTAATTGTGATATTGTGTGATCTAATTTGCAGGTCTTCTTACTGTGCCATTTTTATTTTTAATTCTCTGTACACAGACTTCCTGCTTGATGACTTTAAAAAGCTGGTGTTCATTGTTGTGTACAGTTCTATTCTCATATATACGTAGTACATACACTACATACTATAATATACTATTAATAATATCTATCCATACAGCTGTCCATCCATCCTCTCCTGCTTTTCCAAATCTGGGGTCATGGTGTGGTTAGATCCTACCCAGTCTGTCCAGTGATGCCCCAGCTGTCATAGGGATGGTGGCCGGACACCCCCTGGATGGGTTGTTAGTCTATAACATGGGCTAACACAGAGTGACAGACCATTCACACTCACATTCACACCTATGGTAAATTTAGACTCACCATTTGACCTAACATACATGTCTGTATGGGATGACTTTAAGAGGAAACTGGATACTCAGAGTACCTGGAGGGAATCTAAACAAGCTTTTCTGATTTGGAGACATGAGAAATTACCCAGCGGACCAAATGTATTAAGTTTAACCAGCTGTTCTGACAATACACAACCTTAATTTCTCATTAATATTTTTAAACCCCCTGTAGATTTTGACAGTTAACTGTGTCACAAACTGGTCATTTAATTTTTTTATTGGCTTTTAATTTTTTCTTTTTACTTATTTTAGATATTTTATTCTACGTTTCTAGTCAAGGTGTAGGACTGATTTTATGAGGTCATTAAAAACTGTTTTCAGAGATATTTGGTCCTCACAGGACAGCCACACTATGATTAATGACCAAATCAAACATAATATAAATCATTTTAAATTAGCTCAGCCTTTGCAGCAGTGGTCACTTATTCTCCATGCCTTCATGTAAACATCTGCGGTTCACATTAAAGTTTTGCTGTAGCACTGCTGTAACAAAAAAATGTGGTAGTGTTGGTACAATACAGTACAAAGTGAAACACTTGGAGTTTTTAATTGTTATAATTAAAAATGAATGTGTGTGTGAATGGGTGAATGACTGAATGTAGTGTAAAGCGCTTTGGGGTCCTATGGACTAGAAAAGCGCTATACAAATGCAGGCCATTTACCATTTATTTACCATTTACAGTGATGGACCTCAGAGTAGAAGTGTTTGTACTTCACTACTGTATTTAAGCTGAAAAGTCTTTCTATCTTTGCTTTGCTTGAGTATTTATTTTTCTGATCTTTGCTTCCTGGATTTTTTCACAGATACGTTTACTTTCTACTGCTTACTGCACAATTTCAAAACAGCTCATTACGGTGAGTTAAGTTATTATTTCACAACCTTCCAGGCTTCAAACCAATTTGACCTTAAATGGAGAAAACATTGACACATAAAAGACAGTCCTGTTGCTGTATCCAGCTTGTTGACAATGTTAATACGCTGCAGTTGCAGTATCTCAGCATTTAGCTAATGCAACAGAAGAGAAGGAAGTATATAGGGAGTAACATTTTTAAAGTGGCAAGTAATATTAAATCCAATGTTTCTAACAGCTCATCAAATCCCAGCAAACACACAGTTTCTGTGTATTTCCCAAGGCAGGGGGGAAAAGGTGTTATAACTCCACTCAGAGGTGGAGAGAGATGTAAGAAAGATAGGACAGGAGAGATTATTTTTTAAAGGTAAGGAGTGCTCAGTGACATCCAATAAATAGCAGACTTAAAGCTTACATGCAATGTAATGTTAGTGTCACGGACCCAGCTCTGGAGGACTCGGGGTCCGTGAGCAGTTTTGACTGTTGATATTGTTGTTATTATTATTTTGGTGATGTGTGTGTTTTTCTGCACTGTGCTGTGTTAGTCTGTGTCCCACTCATATGTATAGGCAGGGTATGGGTGTGTATGTCTGCGGGTGTGGCTGGAGGATGGTGCTCAGCCACCTGCAGGCCTGAGGGGTGTGGCCCTGTAGAAGGACTGGCCACACCTGAAGTTCATGCCACACCTGTTGGTGATCAGGGCTCGTCGGGGGAGCTACTTAGGAGAGAGTTGGAGCTCCCACCGGCGCGGGATCATTAAGCTAAGACTCCAAGTCAGTGTGTAGCATTAGGAAGTGCGGATCGTGTGTGTGTGTGTGTGTGTGTGTGTGTGTGTGTGTGTGTGTGCGCGCGCGTGCGTGCGTGCGTGCGTGCGCGCGCGCGCGGGTTCAGTGTTTAACGGCTGCTTCTGTATTGTCCTGCAGGTGAAACGAGGGACCAGAAGGGCAGCACGCACAGGGTGTGCAGTAACACAACAGCGGGGAGCACGAGCACAGACGTCGGAGGGAAGCACGCACATGGGGTTCGAGGGAGCAACGGGGAGTTATTGTGTTTACAGCTTTCCACTGTAAATAAAGAGCACTGTTTGCATCGCAGAGTCTGCGTTTTGGGTCCTCCTTTCCCCACATCCCCACGGTCTGCCCTCCAGACCGTGACAGTTAGAGTGTTGTTGTTGTTTTAACATACATTGTATGCATTCGTGAAGTGTTGCCAGGTTTTCTTGGCAGTGCTTCACATTCCTCCCTTTTCCTGAAACATTTTGTTATTCAAATGTTGCATTAAAATATCAGCCAGTTTAGTGCAGCCTTTACAGTTTTGTTAGTTAACCTGTAAAGCTCATTAGTTTGCAGTATTGTAGTCAAATTTACAGTAATGCAGCACGTTGGACTGGTGCAGAGCAGTTGTGCATGTACATGGTCAATGTAACAGTGTAACAGACACAAGTTTAAGCCAATGTACCATTCATCAAATTTCCACCTTTGATACTTTTTGTTTTGTATAATCTAGTCATGATTAAGCTGACCTCAGCCATGATTGCTCATGCAACATCTGCTTGTATTTGTTGAATTCTAAGTCCACAAAGAGCAGCAGCCCAGTTCAGCTGATCACAAATTATCACAGAAAATATTGTGACTTAAAAGCTATTTTTCCCCTTCCTGTACAACTGATCTTAGCTTTGCCACACCTGCACAATCCCGCTCTAACCCCGACTATATTTGTTTTCCTGTTTTGATGTGTTCAAATAGTCTTCAAATACAATAGAAACAGATGAACTTGCAAACAGCAAAATGAACTTGATTTGTACATGTGCACATTCATTAGAATTAGAATTTAGCTTGAGATAAAGTTTAAAATTTGTCTTTATTGATGTTGGTTTTTACTATAATAAAAGAGCGGATTTTATTTTTATACTAGTTTGTGCCTTTTCATCTTTACTTGAGTAAAAGTGAAAGTTACAGGTCATTTTAATCTTTTTAAGCATATGACCCATGATGCTAGGTTAATTCAGTGAAGGAGTTCAGAAAGGTAAAGTAAGGTAGGAAATTATCCTCTTAGTCAAAAACTATAAATCTCTGACAATTTTTAAACTGAACTTATAATTCACATATGAGCAGCTCATGCACTGAATAAAAGCTTAAAGCTTTTCAAGCTGCAGTAAACATGTAAGATAAAAGTGATTCAGAGTATTTGTATTATGTTAATACATTTCCTGTCTATCAAAGATTCAGCTGAAGCAAAAGGAATAGTTTTGACAAGGCCACTTTACTTAACTGTGTGCTCGCCTCCATTAAAATTCATATATGAACATAGCAGTTGCTCTTTGATTAAATCGACATTACAGCATGATTTGATACAGAGAAGCAACAAATTATAAAAGAAACCCAAAGCCTTGATCTTTGCAGTAAGAGGAGCATCTCTGTTATGCTAAGGGGCATTTTGCTGGTTTGCTTGGCCTGGGCCCTTAAGAGCATGCATTTCTATGCTGACGGGAGTGGTCGCTTCTAGAATGACAATGCTCTGATCCATAGGCCATGGGTGTGATTTTTATTTGCTATGACACTTGCAGTCAGATCCAAGTCTAACTGAAAACTTATAGCAGATTTGAATCAACATGTTAGACAGTGCTCCCGGCAATGGTGGAATAAAGTGCATAAAGCGTTTTGTTGCTCTGGTAGAGTTCCAGATGCTTAATGCCAACATCCTGTTTTATCCAACACCTTAGATAATTTGCAAAGGACAAGCACAAAATGGGAACATCTACAACAACTTGTGCTAAAAGTGCAGGTTACCTATGAGCGAAATGGAAAAAGGATGAGATTGATGACGTGACTGGCAGCATATGGTAAGATGTTTAGCTGTCTTTCAACAGATTCAGCAGTTATGTGACAGAATATTAACGGTAATAAAAAGATGGATGCCTTTACTTTAATTTGCCTAAGTGCCCAGTGACACAGGGTTAGAGATTAGTAGGTGATCACTTGACAACAACCAGTCAATAGGGAAAAATGTATATTCCCCGACTTGTCTTAAATGGATGCTGGAGGTTGCTATCAGTCTCTAGGATAAACTGGTATATGATGGTGCACTGAAAGCCTGTGTAATCTGTTTGCTGTTGTTCTCAGCCCAAGTACGACAGACACCAGACACTGTTCTTGCGGGGCGGCTTTCACTTTATTCACTTTATTTATTCAGGTCTCCTCCCCTGACCGGTTACTGAAATAGGAAAGGCATGATTAGACAACTGTCTCCAGCTGCTGCGACAGCCTCCACTGCACCACCCTCCTCTGCAGCTGAGATGCAGACCACATCCCCCCACATGCTCCTTGCTGTGATTTCCTGTAGTTTGTATGGAAGATGGCAACTTGTCTGCAAATCCTTGTGTATTCTGCAGTGAAACAGAGTCTGTTTCAAGTTACATCTTACTGCAGCCACTAGCATGTTTCAAATAAACAACTTTTGCTTTGAAGCTGAACATTGTCCATCTCTGCTTTGTATTGTGGTTTTTCGAGGTTAACTACTACTTTTACAGTATTTGGTTTGTGTTTGCAGACAAATCACTGTTTTCCATGCAAAGTATGGGAGACAGGGACAATGTGCGACCAACCAAAGCATTTAAAAGGAGATGGTGCAGCACCTGCTTTGAAACTGATATCACTCAGGGACACCCATGAACCTCCACCTCGCCAACCAGTTGAGGAATACACATTTTTCCTTTGTGACTGATGGTTAGCAGGTGACCAGAAGTTACCAGGTAGTCGGAGATGGTATCTTGGCCTGAGGAAACAAAGAAAACCTCAGAGCTAAACTCATTTATACCTGTGCTCACCCTCCACATACATCCTAAAAAATAAATATGCTGCACTTAAACATACATTCAAACACATTTCTGGTCACGAGGTGAACTTGTGACCAATTATGCCGCCAGATCTGAGTAAAACGGAGGTTTTGCATATTTCTTGTGAATGTGCTACATTAAAACAAAGATAAAACAAAGGGAGGCAATATTTTAAAGCAATGAAGTCCCCTGGGAATATTTTCTCCCAGAGAGACTGGTTGCTTTGAACACTTTTTGGTGTTTTTTTCTCCTTTTATTTTGTCGCCTTTGTGCAGCGGAGCATTGAAAGTCCTCATCTATGGGAAATATCCAAAATGGGTGAACTGAGGTGACAGCTAAGCCAGCTTGTTTACCAGACAGATGGAAATGCTGCTTTCTATTTATGCTGGGCATGACACACCAAACCCCTGAAGCAACTCAGAGAGTGGGAGAGGGAGTGGGGAGAGGAAATTGTTTGGCAGTGATTATTCTGTCTTAAGCAGAGGGGTGTAAGCATTAGAACTGTTTCACTGCAGCTGTTCAGGCCTCTCTCATAACTAGGCTGTCCTCAGTTATGAGGGGAAGTCCTGACACAGAGAAGCCCTTCTGACAAATTGAAGGAAATAAATTTGCAGTGGTGGCCACAGAGCTATGACATACTGCATGCAGCAAAACAACTGCCTGGTATATTACCAGTATTTGTGACTTTACTCTGAAGTTCATTCAAGCATCCGTTCAACATATCTTATCTCCAAAACCTCCTTCATCCTTGCCCTGGCTCCCTCCAGGCCACGGATTAGGACTGTTGTGAGTCAGGGAGCTCTTCCAGACCTGTCAGAGTTCTTTCACTAACTGACATCAGGATCCTGCCAAGAAATTCAAGATCTAAGCGGCCAATTTTTAACTGATACACGACACAATGGTAATTGGGCTTGACGGCTCATCGAGAATTAGAGAAAACTTGCCTTGAAATCATGTGTGTGTACAGTGGTTATAAGCCAGTAAAGCATTTGTGACACTTGCCTCGTGGGCAGTAGAGTAATACATGCATACATAATACACACACGAATGTCCTTCAAATGCTCATACTGTCTGTGTGTATGCCCATGGTGAAGTTGGTGAGCATCTGCTTTGCTTTGCTTGAGTGTCCTTGAGCGAAAAAGCCTGACCCTGCAGCAAGGCCTCGCTGAACTAAATGAGAAATAAGAAAAAAAAATCTAGCCATGAAGAAAAAAAATCATATTTTGCAGTCCTTATTATCTGAGATGCAATAGTTATGCTCTCGTAGCCTAAGTGACCTTTGTTGTGTAGAACTGAGTTATTCACTTAGAAAAAGGTGAAGGGACCCTGGGTGACACAACTGAAAATGTACAGACTTATTGTAGCTCAACCTACAGGAAAAGCTGAACAGAAATTGCTGTTATTGGTAAGCTTCATTTGATTGAATATTGGAATTTGTTTCCTATCAATAAAGTGGTGCAGCATTATTATCTGCAAGCGGACAAATTATTATATGTGTTTGTTCTGGAGGTGGATGGGAGTTGCTTCTGTGTGGAGAGTTTGTCCTTCAGCTTCGAGTGAAAGGGTAGTGAGGAAACTAGTGTCTGTATGCTGTAGTGATTCATAGTGATAGTTCATGGAACCTGACAGCGTAGTGCTGCCTCCACACAGGTACAAAAAAATTGTAATTGTATAAAATTTTGAAAAACCAAATTGTAAAAGAGGGGTATTGATGAGGAGGTGGCAGTGATGGCGGATCTCTTTTCCTGTGGAAAATAAATCCACTTTAGGGGATTTGACACAGGAAAAAAAAGATTCTGAGATTTGAAGACAGATGAAAGAACCGAAAATGAATTCAACATGTCAGAGTTGAACACATGAAACCAAATCCTCCTTTTCAAAAACGAGCAGATGCTGTACTGTGAATGCTCTGACCTTATTCCTCCTTCGTGAACAGTATTTTGTTGTATTAAGTGTTTTACTGCTAGCAGTGGCTGTGCTGACCCTTACCCGTCAGCTGTAGCCATTCATATTGCGGTCTTGTGTTCTAGTGTCAAGTCGCATTTTAAAATGTTATTTTGTGTGATTCTTAAGATCACATGCAGATGGCTATGCTTTTGTCACTTTTCTATGCCTACCTGTGAAAAAACACCTCACATTTCACCATTATAAAAATAGATAAATGCATACTGACTGGCTCAGAGGTTATGTGCCTACTTTACTTTCTGTGGAAGTTTGCTCCACAACCAATCAATTAGTTGAAGAGTGCAAATGATTTCAGGTGAGATTTTCTGTGTTTGATAAAAAAAAACTGTAATGTCATGTGACCGCCTGGATGTTTAAACAAGAAAACTCATGCTTATTAGACCAAAACATATGATAACATATGGAAAGACAGTCATGGTCAGCCATAGAAAGAACTGACATATCTGTTTTTGGCACTTTGACTAAGTTTGTGCTGCATCACCTGTAATGTATTGAAGAGAGTTACAAAATATATATAAATACCCATAAGTGAATACCCAGAGAACATAAGCAGAGGGTTAGAATGTTTAACTGCTTTTACCAATCAATCAACAATAATAGCATCTTCCTATAGAGCAAACACACATGAATTAGCCTATTGTGCAAAGTGTCTTAGATGGCAAATTTAATAATATTTTTCTGTCTTTCGGAACAGACACACATCCAGATGTGCAGCTGCTCAGTGATCTAGAACACTGCTATCAGAGAGCCGCAGGCTTTGTAAGACATTGGGCTGTCTAGCCAAAAAAGCTAACCAAAACAACATCATTATAGTATTTAGCATCATTATAGGAATGTAACCTTTTCAGGTCTGCAATGGAAAAGTAATCTTGTTTCTGTAAATTACGGGCCACCGTGAGCTGCATTAGTCACCTGTTGTTTTTATATCTTTGTCTCAAACAAAACAGTCAGTCATCACCGAGCCACAAATTTGTCTCTTATACACCGGCAATGGGAACTCATTGTAGAGAATAAAGCAAGAGACTCCTCAATTTAAAAGCTATTTGCCGTTCTCATTCTCAGGCAGAATAAACGAGTAAACATGTGCAATTCACTGATATGACATTACATAATTTCTAAGTGCTAAAATTTTCAAATGGTTACATCACATTACCATTTGCAGCGGTCTCTGTATGATTGTGGGAAACCAATGTGTATTGCTTAAAATCACTTTTGCACAGGCAGCAAACTGAACACAAAACTGAACTTGGTGTCATAAGCTTTACCATGTGAAGAACTAGACAGTGACGATTACCAGCAAGAGGAACGATAGAACATGCATGCAAAGCATCGCTGAAAAATGTAAAAGTTTAATGTTTTTGTTATTTTGAAATAAGTTGGTGTCTCCAGCATTCTTAGAAGATACAGCACTGAATTTACAAAATTACATAGGCATCATTATCCTACATCTTTATATCTTCAGAATTTCCTTAATTCTTCATGCTATAGATTTAACAAAGTGCCGGGACATTCCTCATACGGTATGTGTGATACTATCATATTGATATGCAAGCATCACACATTTGCTCCAGAGCATTTTGAGTTCTGGTGGAATCCATTTGAGTAGTGAACTCAGCATAATGTTCAAGAAGCCAGTCTGAGATGATTTGAGCTTTGAGATGATTAACCATTATCATGGATGACATTAGAAGATGGGTAAACAGTGGTCATAAAGGGATGGACAACAATATTCAGGCTAGGGCAACTAGGGAGCTCAAAGCATGGTAAGAAAACATCCCCCACGCTTTTACATCACCACCTACAGCCTGAACCATTAATACATAGCGGGATCAAGCCATGCTTGTGTGTTGTTTATGATACATTGTGACCATTTCATCCGAATGTTGCAGCGCAAATTAAGACTCATGAAATCAGGGAACGTTTTTCCAATTTTCTGCTGTCCAGCTTTGATTAGCTTGTGTGAATCAAAGTTGTTTCTGCTCTTAGCTGACAGGTCTGGCACCTGGTGTGGTATTCTGCTGCTGTAGGTTCAATATGTTGAGTTTTCAGATATATGCTCTTCTGCATATATATTTTGGTTTTAACAACTGGTTATACTCAAGATAACCACTTGAAGCCATGCTTCTCTGTTCTCTGGCATCAACAAGGCATTTTCACCTGTCACCCACCAGATATTTTCTCTTTTTCAGACCACCCTGTACACCCCAGAGATGGTTGTGGAAAATTCTAATAGATCAGCAGTTTCTGAAATAGTCAGGCCAGTAGGTCTGGCACCAATGCTACATTCAGTGTCACTTAAATCACATTTCTTCTGGCTCGGTTTGAACTTCAGTGGGTCATCTTGACTTCCATTCATGCCTAAATGCACTGAGTTGTTGCTATGTCACTGCCTGATTAGATATTTGCATTAATGAGCACTTGAACAGATGCACCAAATAAAATGTTCAGTGAGTTTACACAGAAAATAAGCACATTTCTTTCACATTTCAGAAGTTCAAACCAAACATCTGCCATATCCTCATCATAAATGACAAAATGTACTTATTTGGGATAAATTTACGTATTATCCCTTTTTCTGACTTGGGCTGCAGTTGACTGACAAGGGAAGTTCAGAGATAGCCCAAACTGACCCCCCACCCACCCCACTCCCAGATAACCAATTTTTCCTAATCGGTTCAGGCCAACATTTGCTTTAGTGAAGTTAAAAAAGCAACGAGTGAAGCAGGACTCAAGAGTAAGCAGCACTCTCACAGGACATCCTTATCATCTATTCTTTCATTTGTCCAAGTCGAATTTTGAGACCCTGAAATTCAGGGGATTAATGTCTGCTGTGATAACAGACAGGATGTGCCATGGGAATTGGAGCTGCAATCCACAGGACTGCTGGACCATGACGGCCTTGCAAAGTATTTCATTTATATTTTAGGGATGACATAAAAAGAAATAACTAAATCAAATGAGTGATAAATGAAAGGATGAGGATAATAATAAAGAGCACATTAAGTTTAACTTCAAATGTTGACAGTGTAGGTAAAGTAAAAATTGGAATTGCAGGCAGAGGTAAAACTTTAAACTCTTTGCAAGAGCTGAGGCACTTGATTCATCAAAGAGGGGGTCAGGCTGCCCTCATCACCGCCAGGTGGGTTTCATTAAGTTGTCATCCACAGCAGCCGGGAGTGTGCTGTTTGTGTGTTGGTGGCTCGCCTGAGTGCTCAAATTTTTGACATGGGCTAACTGGGTTCAGTGCAGCATGCAGTGAAAATGTAGCTGACATGGTTGGATGTTCTGTTGCCACATGCTTATCTCCAAGTTTAGTGAAAAATTTACAATTATATTACTTATGCAAAACACTTTCCAGAAACACACACACACACTCCTTAAATGAAAATTCTGTAATTTTTATACTGAAATACAGTAGAATATGTGTTTCAAATTTAAAGAAAAAAAGTCTCTTACTCTGTGTATTTGCATTTAGTTACCGCTCACCTATTTTATGTAGGTTTCCGTCATGGTGCCAACACACTTCCTGTCCTTCAACCCACGAACATGAGAGTATCTTGCAATGTCTGGAACTGCAATACTAGCAATGGATCCTTTGGGTCCTGTGCTTTGTGGGTTATGGCTTTGGTTTATCCAGCTTATTCTTGCTCATCCTGCAGATATTCAGTTCGATTGGGATCTGGGGAGTTTGGAGGCCAGATAAATTCCTTAGGCCGTCATTGTGATTGTAAAGCCATTCTGAGCTGCTTTTGCAGTATGGGGAGCAAGTGTCAAAGTAAAAGCCAGGACCCAAGGTTTTAGAGTAAAACATTGCACTGTAACTAGATAATCAGTGTCATTCACTTCTCCTGCCATGGCTTTAATATTGTGGCTGAGTGGTGTTCGTGTGTATGCACTTGAAAATCCAATGGCAATGCAAAAGCCAACACATGTCACTCAAGGTTCCTCAAACTGTGTGGTTGATACCAGAGAGACTTTCACAATAAAGCAAAGATTTGAATGACTTGATGGGATTATTTTTAAATGTAGCTTCAATTTTAATTGTTAGAATTTCATTTACCTTGAACATGCTTTCATTTAATTGTGATTTTAACTGGAATTCTGTGCACATCATTGTGGGTGAAAATATCCTCAGTTTATCCAGGAATATATATCAGTAATAGATGCCCAATGCTCTAAAGATCTCATGTTTGCAAGTTACCCACAATAGCATTACATATCAGTTTGAATTAGCTCATGAATTGTCTCTACAATGGAGATAATAATTTAAAGTAAAAATCAATTCCAAACACAGCTGCACTGATGCCTTGTTGATGTCAGTGATGACTATCTGACCTTTTCATGCAATTTACAAAAATCAGTGGAAGCCTACACTCATCAAAAAAAAAAAAAAAAAATAGAAAAAAAAAAGAAACACAAGTTTTATCTTGTAAAACACATTTTCCATCTCTGCTTTAAAACCGTTTCTCAGTACATAATTTTACTTTCTTAGAAAACCTAAATAACTTTGCTCAAGTTGATTGGTTTCAGCGACTGGCAGGATTGGTAATTCATTTACCAAAGACAAATGAACTTACTTGTACACCTCAGAATTGGTTCAGTTTATTGCATTCTCAAAGCATTGGTCTCAGAACACAAAAAAACAGTCTGCACAACATTGTCATTAGTGTAACATACTGTGACTAACTAAAGTTGACTGAAGCATGCTGGATGCTGACAGGCGTGTCTGGGATATTGCTTTATCCTCGCGTCTTCATGAGAGTACCATCTCTGATCTGACTGGTCTTGGTGGAACTGATCACTGGACAGTAGAGGTGCTCCGACCTGTACTTATCCCACTGTTGCAACAGCACCCCACCCATGGCTGTTTTAGTAGGACAACCCCCACCAACACACTGCCAGAGTAGCGCAGGCCTGAATCAGAATCATATCCAGACACTTTCTTGACCAGTATTTAGTCCTAGTACATCTGTTATGCTGGTACATCATAATTAGCCACAGCTGATGACCACTCACAAATGCAGCCTGCACCCATCCAGCAATGGAGAGAAATTCCTCACCAACAGATCTGGACACTTATGCAGTCCATGTGGACACAGATGACTTCTTGCATCATGTCCATGTCAAGGCCATACCTCATTTTAAATGTCTGTGCGTACATATGTTACAGTGTTTGTCTAGGAAATCTAGTTAAATTAGACAAACTCGTGTTTTTATTGTCTAAGTATAAATGTTAAGTAATGGCTTGCATAGAACTAAGTAATGTTTTGTGGTTTAAGAGTAGTAACAATACATAAAATCTGTTTCCAGTGTGGATGAAAGGATTTCCTACAGTGTTTATACTGTATATAGAGATGTGCTTCTACTGAAACAGACTATATCTGCTCATGTTGTAACAAGAATCAATACCGTTATAGGATAAAACATTAACCTCCAGGGCAAAACACTACTTGATACACACTTGTAAATGAGTTTGACTCTTGTTTGTGATGTAATCTACCAACAAAAATATGCTACAGAATGTAGCTCGATTTCTGCTGGAAACCCTAGTGAGTGTACCACCTAACTCTTAAAAAAAATTAACAGCTAAAAAAAATAGTGATAAAGTCTGTGCTCCTAATCTTGAATCCTTCTCTGAATATTAACTTCATATTTGGCAGACAGGAGAAAGCGATGCACACAAAGAAAAGCAAACAGTCAGCATTGAAAATACAGATTTTGTGGCTCAGAGACACTGCTAATGGAAATTTCATGCTGCCGTTGGACCCTTAACAGAAGATGAATATATTCCTGGCTGTGGTGTTGTGTAATAAATGAATGGTAAGGTGATGATTGAAGCAATTAGTGCCATTTAATTTAATTGTCCACAAATTCCTATTTAATTGCCTTGATCATGCATATCAATCCACTGCGTCTAAGAAAAGGAATATGCTTACAAACTGTGAATGTCACTTGAGCCTTGTATAAATTGATGATGATATTGCAGTGCAGTTTCTACATTAAATATTAATGAACTATTTCTTTTTGCAGGATAAACCCATAGTACAAAGGGATGCCTGAATTTAGACAGTATGGATAAATATCTTTTACACAATAACATAGATAATATTGTCCTATGAGCAAAGAAAACACACCTTCCCTTTTATTTATTTTTTTCAGTTTTCTCTCATTTTTGCATATAGTGCAAGTGCAGTTATTAAAAGCTAATATGCGTGCTTTATATACCCAAGTTTGTGTATGCCATGCTATACTTGCACAAGAAATACTGCACAGGGAGCATTTGGCAAGGGGCTACTGGCTTATTTCTAGGATCCACAGAGGCTATATTTGTGACAACACCACAGTGACATCATTTGATAAACTAAACCGCATCATTATAACAACTCTGTGCTCAGACTTGCTTTGTTTATGGGTTCTCCACTGTGACACACAGAAATAATGAAGACAGTGTTGCAGCAACGCATTGAGGTTTGTCCGCACTAATCACACTGCCAAGACTGCTTATTACTTGCACAATAATCAATGTGACACCTTCAGTGGAAGTACATAAAGAATAGAAATTTGCACCATCTATGAAGGAGTCTTACCCGTAACACACTCACCGACCTATTGATAAGACAGGAGAGGGGTTATATTTGTCAAGACTTATAATTACATTTTTAAGCAGCAGTAAATCAGGTGTGCCTATGTTTGTGGTTGCAGCCACCTATTGGAAAGAGATCAGGATGAAATATTGGTGCTGCTGCTCTGGGCTCAGAAGATGCTTGTTTCAGCATGTTGTGCATGTCACCCTTCCTTCCACAGTTCGAATCAATGCTGCCTTGACAAATCTCAGCAATAGTGGGAATGATATTTTCAAGCATTTCAAGGGCTTTTGCTCTTGCTGGTCCTCATAGTGACCCATCTCAGCTCACATTTCCAACCATTTCACACCGTATGACACATATAATCCACTCTGTATTCACAGACTAACTCGAGGGTGTCTGTAGGGCCTGCTATACTCCAGTTATATGATTTGCACATACAGTATGCATTAATAATCTATACAGTTCTATATTATATTATGTTTACTGGTGCCAGTGTGTGCCCACATGACTGACATGGCTTTACCAACTCATCCTACTCTGTACCCATGACTACTTCTGTAAGGCTATTTTTGTCTTCACGTCCTTTATTCTCGATCACAGTTGGATAACTTTAGCTAAAACCTTTGCTAGATGTATATTATAATCTGCAAATATTTCATTTTAAAATGACCAATTAACCTAACCCCACTAACTGAAGGTCTTTTGGACTGTGGGAGGACACCCATAGAGAACCCACGCAAAAAATGGGGAGAACATGCAAACTCCACATCAAACAACCTTCTTGCTGTGGGGCAACAGTGCTAATCACCGTGGCACTGTGCTGCCAATGCAAATGTAAAACCAGAAAAAATTAAATCAATTAAATAGAAACTTAAATAGGAAAACAAAAAAATAATTAAAACGCAAAATATTCATTAGGAAAGTGCTCTTCATTTTCAGAAATATGAAGAGCACTTTTAATCTGTCATGTCATATTAAAAGTTGGGAAGCGTCATGGGCAGATGTTGTTGCCAGTCTTTGAAAAGATTTCCACATTGCTCCTGGGGAAACAGTTAATGAGATAGCATGAGTTTATTTTACCCACTTAAATAAACCAAACAAAACAAGAAAACGAGATTCAAAATAGGAATGTGGATCATGTAAAGCTGTTATCAAGTCTATAAGAACAGAAGTTCTGTTTCATAATGACACAATGCTACTCACGACTTAGATATCATTCCACTTGTCATAGGTCGAGGACTGAAGGGTACCCTATTAGATTATTCCCATCAGAAAAGCATGGTTACATTATTAGTAACATTTATTTTACCCAGAAGAAAACCTTTACATTCTAACTATCTAATGAAGTTTTTCAAAATTATAATACATTAAAATGTTTAGGAACATAATGCAGAAGTGAAGACCACATGTGTTATAAGCTGTTAACTGACTGGTGACCTAAAAGTAGGTTATCAACCATAATGCTTATGGTTTACATACAGCATAGCTTCAGCTCACTATACTGAACTGAAGGCTCATTCAAGGTCAATTAAATACTTATTGTGATCTAAACAGTTACAGCTGGCATGAATGTTACCACAGCTCGTTTTATCACACAAACAAAAATAGATTTTTATCAACCTGTCCTAGGTGAAATTTCAAGTGCTCTTGTAGGCCCCCTGCTGGTGTGGGGCCCCAAGCAGCTGCTTATGCCTCAGGAAAAAATTGTCTATGTAAATTGGTATTTGACTAGTAAGACAACAGCAAGATAGCAACCAAACATCTAATAGCGTTATTAGAAAAATATACATACATAATGGTGGCAAATGTAGCTAGTAGTATTTTGCAAGAGAAAAAAAATTGCACCCAAGTGTAGTCATTGTCATTTGGGCAGTGTAAAGAAAATGCATCTGCATTTACCTAGCCTTTTGTGTGGGATATTTTTTACAAATAAACTGAAATGTCCTGGATTAACTTGAGCTGTTTAAAAAGCCCACAAAGCCCCAAATATGGCTGCACTTCCCTTCACATTCAGTGTATTTTGACAGATACTGCAGACTTTTCACTGCTCACTCTTTGCACATGAATGCACCTGAAGTGCAAGCGTATAAGTGAATATTACAAACCCTCTGACCCATGATGATCAGCCAGCCATGTGAACCAGTTTTGATGTTCAAATCTTTCCTTTGTTGTTCCTTTCTCTTTTTTCATTTGTAGTGTTTGCCTCCCTATGTAATATCTAGCACATGCTAACCTTTGACACGAGAAGACCTTGGGCACTGGATAAACCTTTTCATAAGGGACCTACAGTAAGAAAGTGTTGCTACTACAGCACAGTAGGAGATGTAACACACAGGGATATATGAGTTGACAAAGGAAGCAGATAGGGAAAACTTGAAACTAATAGGGTGAAAGTCAGTGAATAATGATCAGTGTGTGTGTGTGTGTGTGTGCGTGTGTGTGTGTGTGTGTTTGCAGGTCAGATACAGAACAAGAAGAGGCTGGAGAGATGAAAAAAATCAATGCCTCTCTCTGACTTCATTTTTTGTTCATTTTTTCCCCGTTGCCTTTTCACAGAATTGCAGTGCATATGTTTACACACAAAGTTGAGTTTCAATTGAATCTAACTGAAGCGCATGTAACAAATGACATGTTTCATATCCTCAATTATCTGCCAGAATTACTGACAGAAACACTACAATAATATTCATTTGCAGATTGCTGAATTAATGCTCTCGGCTTGAGATTGACAGATTGAGTTGCATGTTTTTATTTCTCTAATTACAGTATAAATGCAAGAAAGCACAGACTGAACGAGGTGACATATGTAATTAGTGAAAGGTTTTGTGCAAAGCGGATTTTAATCTTTTTAAAATCAAACTTCAAAGCAGATGCAAACATTTATTATGAGACTTTGAATGACTTGTGATTGACAGGTAAGATTCATTCATCCGGCTGTGAATGAGGATGATTTTTTTTTCCTTTTTCCTTTTTCTTTTCATCGAGCAGTAACCAGAACATAATATATATATATGCCCCAGAACACGCACAATTTCAACAAGTGTAGAGGAAATACAGATAGAGAGGAAAGAAATGCTTTGCAGATGATTTCCACTTGTTTGTTTGGTTAGGCCCAAGTCAAAGGGTTAACAACACTGTTATATTATATTTTGCAAAATATCCTCATAGTCATCAAATATTAGTGGCCAGATGAAAAAAAAAACATTGTTCACATTCATTTCTTAGACAATTACCTTCCTTAGTCTTTTTTCCACTCGTGGACATGGGACCTCTGGGGATGTTCTGCGGTTCATTGTTAGTATAAAAATGTTTTTTCACTACAGGTTGTTAAACATAGTAATAAAAATAACAGCAAAGAGCAGTTCAATTTCACTCAATGTGAAATCAAGATGCTTATCGGATAGGTGAAGAAAGAAGGAAGCAAGGGAGGTTTTCACCCTATGTACATTTAGAATAATGTGTCCTGATCCGGGGCTTTGGATTCAGGGTTTTATTACTGTTTGAAATTTAGGAATTGTGTTTATTCTTTGGGTTTTGATTTCTATTCTTTATTCAGGCTTATTATTATATTCTCTGTTAGTAGTTATAGAGCTTATTTGTTCCTCACTGTTACCTCTGTGTGGTCCTTTAGAGTTATTCATCCTGTGACGTTCTTCCCTCTTCATCCCTGTTTCACATGTTGTCTTTTTATTTTATGTTTTATTTTGGTAGTTATTTTGTCTCCTGTGTTTTAGTTTTAGTTACTTCCCCTGTGGGGCTGCTCTTATTAGTTTCACTTGTGCTTCATTTCCCCAGCTGTGTCTTATTCCCATGATTAGCCTGTCTATGTATGTGTATTTTAACTCTATTTTGACTGTCTCTCTTGTGTTATTTGTCAGATTGTCTGATGCTTCCCTGCTGTGTTTCTTATGTGAACTCTCTTGTTTTTACGTTGTGTTCTTTTGGTGGGGAGGGGAGCTTTATTGTAAAGCCATCAGCTATACAATAAAGCTCATCTTTTGTTCAACTCTGTCCTCTCGTCGTCCTTTGGCTCTACTCTCAAAACTTGATACAATGGATCCTGTCTGACACTTTTAAAAAAAGGGTATAGTATAGTAAAAAATTACATTTAGTGTTTAGATGGAAAATTGCACACATTTGCACAGGTTTGTGTACACTGAAGAAACAGCAACATAACAATATTAAAGCTCTGTGAAACAGATGGCTTTATCATATTCTTTCTTATTTTTCATTTCTACTTCACTCTAATAAGGTTGTTTTGCTAGCCAATAAAACATGTTCAGTGAAAGATAAGCGTGATTGTGTGAATGCATCATCTATATGCCGGTCTGAAATGTTAAACCCAGGCTCTATGCGAGAGCCTAATCTTGGTCATCTTTGCTGTATTTTTAAAAAGATAAATTAGATTGCAGTTACACTATAACCATTTTTAAGAGCAGAGACCTTTCCCAGAAGAAGAACAGATGTAGCACATAAAAAAAAAAAAAACCCTGTGCAGACGATTTTTTGCAGCGCAGTGACTGGTCAGAGGTGGTAAAGATTAGTTAATAGATTAATATCATGACCTGAATGCAGGGCAGTGCAGGGAGGGGATGAAAATAAAAGCCTAAACCTGACAGCTAAGCTATAGTTTCCTCTTGAAAGTGATGGTGCAGCTGCACGCAAATGAAAACACCAAGGCTGCCAACCACACTCTTAAACTTTCAAGGTGATACCTGATCCTTTGTATCAGCAGGAAACTGTTGCCAAGGCAACAGAATTACTTGACTGTTGATAAAGAATGTCAGGCAATCAAGAGGGAGCTGGAGGCGCTGAAGCACACTCTGATAGGGCAGCGGCACCTCCACCTCTTCTCTGAACGAGGATTTCGGAAACCTGACAATCCATCAGCTTTTCTACAGATGCTGGTCAGATTCACTGTGATCAGCACTGTACCACTGTTGCAGCCTAAATGTCTGTACCTGAGCACGGCCGCTGCAGCACAAGCAATGTAAAGCAAATGCATTCATAATGATAGTCATTACCTGACAAAAATAGACCTGGGAAGGTCACCTGCAAGGCAGAGCCAGTTTTAGAGAGTAGTGCAGCTAACAAATGTCACTATGCTGTTCTCAGAAGACTTGGGCTGGATAGTCAGTTAAACCAGACATCTATAGGCTGACATTTTACCCTTTTTACAGTGTAGTTGATGATGCAGTTTCAGGGGAGTCTGTCAAATCTGCACGCACAAGCCTCTTGTCTTTACGTAACACGTCTAATTTAATGCTACTTGTTTCAAGTGGAAACCATCGTGTCCAACCAGTGCTCAAGTGCGTGTAATCGAGCTGAGAAATATTTTTCCAAGCTTATATATATTTTTACTTCCCCGGTATACTGCACTCCGGGGGCTCGATGCATAAACAATGCATAAGCACAAAAACCATGCTTACGCTATGTCCCACATATCACTTGGTATTTCTAAAAGTACATCTTATGCTAAGGTTAAAACCTTCTGTAAACACGGTCTTTTACACCTGCTGCCGAATATGTAAGGTAGAAACCAACAGATGTAACCTTTTACTGTTACTTGTACACAGTAATTTGTGAAATGTCAACCGATAGCTTATATTTCAAATGTGTTTCTTTTGGTTTTTGTTTCTGTTTTTAATTCGTACTTTGTAAACTCTGCTTTAATATTTTAACCAGATCCCTGGGTAATCAGAGAGTTTTGCCTCAAGACATGGAGCATCACCAAATGAGTTTCCTCCCTTGAAATGGTCTGCTGGGCCTTTACTGCAGCCACCCGCAGTTGTTGCTTGTTTATTGGTGTTCCTGTTTTCCTTCAGTAACTAAAAGAACATGCTCTATTGAGTTGAGATCAGGTGAGTGACTTGGCCATTGAAGAGTAACCCATTTCTTTGACTTGAGAAACTCTTGGATCGCTTTGGGTCATTATCCATTTGCTCTGTGAAGTGCTGTCTCATCAGTTTTGCAACATTTAAATGCATCTGTGCAGAAAGCATAGCCCTGCAGTCTTCAGCATTCATCATGCTGCATCTATCAGCAGTTACACCATCAATAAACACCAGTGACCCAGTTCTATTAGCAGCCATACATGACCATGCCATAACAGTGTATTTGACAGATGATGTAGTATGCTTTGGATCACACTCTGTTCCTTTCCCCCTTCTTTTATCTTCGCATCGTTCTGGTAGAAGTTGATTTTAGTTTCTGTCCAAAGACTTTTTTCTAGAAAGTTTATGGTCATAAAATAAACAATATTGATGAAGTTGGATAAATGCATCGTGTTACTATTTAGTAGGGTCACCACTGAATCTGTTATCAGTTATGGTATCACTACATGGGTTTGCAACTGCTCTGTCAGGCTAAGATCCCAAGTTCAAAATTTGATTAAACGGCAAGACAGATAGTTGGGATGGTCCGCTCCAGGAGATATTTGAGGGGTCAGTGATAAAACCGGGTCTGAAAATTACTAAGGGCAAAAATCTCCTACTTTCTAATAAGTCAGTGCCCTCAAGAAAATTTACAGAGTATCAAACTGTAATTTTAATAGGTATCAATTTTATTTGGTGAAATTCTAAATGAGTGTTTTTATGTATGTGTTATTTTATATGATGTTTCCCTCTATTGTTCAAGATAAATCTCTCCCAACAGAGACCTCCCAAGGGAGGAAACCAATGTATTTTCATCACTGCAACATCCTTAGTAAATATAGTGTTTTAAGCTTTGAGAATTTAAATCTCAATCTTGATGTGTGACTTATTTCTGAAATTGTTCATAACATTGTAACCCCATTTCCCATCAAAGTTTTTTTTCAGCTCGGCACAGAAAACACAATCAAAGCTTTGAGATCAGCAGCTTGAGGGGACTGTAGCATTCTTACAAGGAACTCCACTTTCTCTCAATCCGCCTTTTCTTTAAAAGCTATCAGGGAATGTCAACATTATGTTTTCAATTCTCTTGGTTCCTTTAGATTTAGATATTGTTTTAATGTTTTTATTAATATTTATGTGCAATAGTAACAGATGTTTGAGATTTGGATACTGTGTTAGGGCTTTTAAAATAATTTAGCTGGTGTGTTTGGCCTGTTATTATTAACTGCATTTGTATTAGTTGAATTTGTTTGTTGATGATGTGTTTTTATGTATTTCTAACTGTTATTTGACCTGCCCAGGAACTGTGGATAAAAATTAGCGAGCAGCTAAATCTGGTACAATTCATTTTATGATTCAGGCATTTTAACGTTTCCTTTACAAAAATGGGTAAAATGAAATGAAAAGGCTCTTTTCCATCTTCTCGGGTTTTCTAATTGGGTCTTCCTGTTCTTATGTGCAACCAGTGGTTTGCACCTTGCTGTTAAACTTTGGTAAACCCATTTCCTACTTTGTAGATGTTGTGAATGTGTTTCTTTTATTTATTTTCTTTTTGTATTCTTCTTTTTTTTAAACATAGAAATAATTCACTCATTAAGCATTTTAGTTGTCTTCTGTGGTTTTCCAGGCCTTGTGGTGTTTCTGAGCTGGTTGGTTTTGTTGGTTTTGGCCAATCTCAAAGGATTTTCTTTACTATTTTCTATAGTAGATTTATTTATTTATTTATTTATTTATTTAGTGTAATTATGCCCCATTCACTTACACTGGCATCTCTTTTGACTTCATACTGAGAGTTCCAGTAAAATGGTTCTAAATATAAGTTCAACACTTAGAAACAACTTCATATCTTTTATCTGGTTAGTTTGTCGTGGAATAACAAGCTAACAAAACTCACCTGGCCATGAAACTGCTTGTAAATCAATTGTCTGAGCAGGAATTATAATCAGAGGTTCAAAACTAACAGTTTTAAGAATAGTCCTGTTAGAAACTAGAATTAAAACAGATTTTTTTTCTTCTTCTTCTTCTTCTTCTTATCATTATTATTGGGGGGGTTTTGAGTACAGAGACAATTTAACAAACTTTGCATCATTGTCCATAAACTTATGGAACTAACTGTAAACTGTTAAATCATCTGTTTGTTTGTTTGTTTTTTAGTTATGGTGATAATTGAGAACTGATGAAAGGTCAAATAAAAAAAATCAGTCTGAACTATGTAAGGTGCTGTGCTCTACATTTTCATCAATGAACCTGTCATATGAGATACATTATTTAGCTTTCAGTATCTTTTATTAAACTCTGATTTGCATAGAGAGTAGACACATTGCATTGCCAGTTTTGTCTCTTCAGTCCTGTAAAAATCTGTATTCTTCTTAACAAGATGATGAAAGCTTTTCACTCCAGAGGTTCAGGAAGTATCAACATCCAGTTTCAGTCACAGATCAACCTCTGAAGAGTATCAATTTTTTTTTTTAAAACAGCGTGTACGTGGGATTTCATCAACTATTTTAAATTATGAGAAATGATACATTTATTATGTCTCAAAAGATACTTTCAGATTTATGAAAATGCTAAAGAGGTCCACTTATTACAGATAAATTGGATTTATTGCCATAACCGAGTAACTGAAATGTACCGATCTGAAAAAGACCCTCCTTTTTTTTTCTTTGAGTGTTTTTTTCTAAAGTCTGAAAAGTGATGGGAGCAAACAGTGTTTGAGCGCTAACTGCATACTCATCTGAATCATGTTCAGTTCATAAAACTCCAAGCTGCAAATTGGAAGTAATTATGCTCCACTTACCACAGAATCACCTCTCTGAAGACTCTTACAAGCTAAAATGTTTGAATAACATCTGAAGACATTTTATTTCCATTTTGTTGATATAATTAAAAAAAAACCTAAATGATAACGTTATACTCAGTGAATGCTCTGGAAACAACCCTGCTTTCTCCTGCAGTCCTTGGATAACATGAAAGCAACAGTTTAGGCAATACTGGAAACTGGGAAAAAAGAACAACTCAAGGATTTTTTGCAGGGAATTCATTGACAGTATGATGCAGTGCCATATTTCTAAGATTCTTGGCAGTACTGTTACAGAAATATCTGTGTCTAAGAGAAAACGCTGCCAATTTACCACCAGTTCAGAAACTGCCAAATTAATAACCTTGACTATCTCACAGTTTCTCAGATTTGGATTCATGCAGAGCTTAGTTGGGATAATCTAAATGAGGTGTATAACTTTTGTTACAACACAGGTATTAAATGACTGAAACTAACATATTGTCTCATGTGTATTTTGGGATTTTTGATTTTATGTATCTGTTGCCATATTTGGGTTAAAAAATTGCTATTATTAACATGCAAAGCCTGCCTTGTGGGAATAAATGAACATAAGGGACACTGTTAGAGTACACACTTAATAGCTAAAAGTGCGCACACACCTTCCTTTGAACATCTCTTTCTGAAACTCTGGGTAATAACATGGCCCTACAGCAGCCTTCACTCCTCTGGGACTGCTTTCCACTACATTGCCGAGATTTGCTCTCATCCAGACACAAAAGAATATATGAAGTCAGCCACAGATGTCTGGCGATAATTGGGGCAGGGATAGCTCAGTAGGTAAAGTGGTCGCCCCATGATCGGAAGGTCGGCGGTTCAAATCCACTTAACGGCTACCCTGAGGTACCCCTGAGCAAGGTACCGTCCCTACACACTGCTCCCCGGGCGCCTGCTTAGTGGGCTGCCCACTGCTTCACTGAGTGAATGGGTCAAATGCAGAGAAAAACAAGTAATTTCCCCATGGGGATCAATAAAGTATCCATTATTATTATTATTATTATAAGGCCTTGCTCAAAGTTGGTGTTTCAGTTAAAGGAAACATTTTTAATGTCACATTTCTTCCAGAAGGTCATGAAGGGGGTTGGGGACACGGTGTAGCTCCTCCACATTAAACTTGGAATGGGAGCTTTACAAATCTTTGTGTACAGGGTATTATGACGAAACTGAAAATGGCCTGATTTCCTAACCACAAAAAGTTATAAACACACTATGGAAAAGAGTGATTGAAGACTGTGGCACAATCAAAATTGCTGTGACTGTCTGCAATGAACTTGTGATCTTGCTGTCTTTGAAATGGTTGCTGGGGAACAGTTACCATCAAAGCAATGATAAAAACAAGACAGAGTCAGTCTGCTATCAGTCTGTGAGTTTGCAGTTGAATGGGTTTAAGTTGGGGAAAAGAACACCAATGTATTTACGATAAATCAGAAAAACAATCGCAAATCTGTTTTTGTCTAAATACACAGAACTTCCCAGTAGAGATTTACATCAACCTCTTGTCTTCTTTTTCTTTATTTCTGACAAGATTACCACATTCAAATAGCACATAAATTTGTACACATAGTTCATCGATAAGAGATGAAAAGTTGGAACATTACTCATGACAAACATTGGATTTGCAGATGTCCATCTTGGATGTCTAAGGAAAACTCTTAATGCATCCTGAAAAGCCACCTGCATTTTTTCTTTATGGCTTTACTCTAATTAACCCACAAATGAGCTGTATAAAAAGAGGTCCAATAGGCTTGAAAATGGGCCACTTTAACTCTTTTATGCTGACATATTCACTTGCATGTACAACTTACAGCACTGTTGCTTCATTTCATCATCATCATCACAAATATAGATAACTTCTTAACATATGACCTGAGTATTTCACCACATTCAATACTTTGTCTGCTAAAAAAGATGGAAAATGTAGCTTCTGGTCCTCCTTAGTTGTATCAATCACAATAGCACTCTCTTTAGGTAACGTGTAGTTGCTACATAATGGTGATTTAACAGCAGCATGGGTGAAACCTTGGTTACCTTGGTTTTAAATAACCAGAATACAATCAGTTGGCAACCAGTTACTTACTGACAAGATATGCTCATTGGCACAGACTTGGATTAATTACAATGTGTTGGCAACCTGTGTACATTTATAAAATAGATGGCACGAATTTGCAAACCTTCACTCATGAGAGCAGTTAATCCAGGTCAGAGCGTAGGGACCTCCTTCCTTAGTTGCAAGTAGGATTTCTCAGAAAAGCCTAAACCCAAATCCCAAACAACATCCTAAGACCAACTTTATATATATATATACACATTTGACCATATCATGAAATACTAGTTACCAAAACATGAAAAAAGTCCTAGGAAGTGTACATTTTCTTAGATTAGCTTTTATTTTTCTAAATGCATATATAACTTGATCACACCGGAAGAATGTTGTTCAGCTGCAGCGTTGTTGATACACTATTTGTTTTTAAATCCACATTAAGCATTTAAATAAGAAGATATTTTTACCCACATCTTGGCCTTTGTTTAGGTTCCTTGGCTGTTATTTACTTCCTAACAAAGATTCATGTGTAGGCAGATGAAGTATTAATTTTATATCATCTTGCCCTACTAGAGGTGTCCCATTTTGTTTATTTGCCTACTGCCAGTTGCGGGTGCTATCATTCGTTTGTTTGACTGCTGAATTAAATATAGCTCCACAAATGTTGCCGATTGCAAGTCAGAATAATGCAGGAAGCATTTTTTTTCTGTTTCAGTTAATGTTATTACAGATTAAGCACTTAGTTTGAAAAGCTGTCTTTTTCTGTCAGGGTTAGTCACCCCCAGTTATATCTTATACCCAAACACTGGTTATAACCGTTGCTATTTATTTCCATAATTAATTTTCATTTTTCCCCTCCAGGGGTTTTACATAAAACTTAAATGTTTCCTCTCATATTAATTTAGAGGAATACCTGTCAAAGTGACTGGCTCCTGCTGTATGTTAACCTGGCAGAGCTGCTTGGCATTGTCTCTTGATTGCGCTGCAGCAAGCGCTTTTCAGCTGCGAATGTCAGAGTGAAACAGAAAATTGAATGTTCAAAAAGTGTTCATGCTTTCTAAATTACATTGCAAGATATTTTCAGCGAGTGTTACAATAATATAGTGCAGAATTGACAAGCTTCCCACAGATTCTAAGTTAAGCTAAATCTCTCAAAGGGCCATATCAATTTTGCTGAACAAAGAGTGATATTTTTCTCACCAACTCATTCAAAAGAGGCAAATCAAGCATATTTTTCAAAACTATTCTTTTAACACCAATCCTGAAGCATTATGTTGTTTTTCCTGTTTTTAAGCTGATGCTGTGCCAGTGCATGAATGTTCTCGGTTTCATCTGCTGTCGTACGCTGGAGCACTGTGAGTACAGGTTAGTCGGTGGCTAAATGAGATAGCAATTCAGAAATTGTACTGAATTTGACATTGTTTCATTCATGTTGGCCATCGCCAATGAGCGAATGGAAAAATCAGTTAATGCGAGGGGTTGAGAATGATGAGTAGTCTGAATCGAACACAGGCGATTTACGCCCTACCTGCCCTTCCAATGACTCTAATCTTGGCTGCTCTCCAGTAACTGGTCCTAATCACTCACTAACTCTGAAGCGCTCTGGTGCGTTCAGTTCTGCTTGAAGTTGAAGTGGCTGCTGCCAAGAGTCTTCCACACATCCAAGACAGCCTGAGCAACTTGGTTAGCAAAAAGGATGAGTAACTGTTGCAGAATCAAGGAAAAAGTTGCTGGATCCAGACAAGATCACACAACTGAATTTCTCAAACTAAACCAAATGCGACACATTAGGGTAACTTGTACAAATGTTCTTAGTTCATCATATACCTGATGTAATATTAATTAGATTCAATTTCAACATCAGAATAAGTTGTAGTTTTTCCAAGGTTAGAGCTCAAACACCTCTTCACTCACTCTGCACTACAGATACTTTACAGGCATATTTTTTTAACACTCTCTTTCTGCAGTTTCCCCTTCAGAATTTCTCATTTCAGCCACCGAGCTCTCTCTTTTGTCACTTGAAGTAAACACCTTTCATGCCAGCAATATTCCATGCATGATAAAAGCTCAAAAAGAATCCCTAAGTTCGTCAAGATAACACACGGAATTGATGATAGCCCTGCATGAGTCAGACCTTGAGCCAATAATTTTGCTGTGTGGAGCGCTCTCTCTGCAGATCTCAGGTCTGGGAGTATCATCAGTGGCCTCGCGGCACAGAGAGAACAAAGTACGATACTGTGTAGTTTTACTGTGAAGTAAAAGCTAACGTGCTTCAGATGACTTTCTCATTAATTAAACTGTGCTTGACGCTCAGGCAAATTAATGATATATGTTGGGTAAATTCATTCAAGGCCCTTAAAGCAATACTGTGACAAGACTTTAAAATGTTCAGTTCAAAGAGGATCTTGTTTAAAACAGCTAGTATAGAGTTTATAATGTGTAAAACAAGCAGAATTTACCCAACGCCTTGTCCAAACCAATCTACTTGAAACTGCAAAAACATAATCAAGACCTTGCCCAGGTCCAGACCTTTAAATCTGCTGATTTTTTAAGAGACTTTTCTGTGCAGCGAGTGCAGTGGGAGGACTGACAATTAGTCAGTCAACTGGGATATTTTAAGTGATGTTAAAGACTAGTAGTTAAACATATGCCATTTTATGACCAGTAGTCAATGTAGTAAATTAGCTTAACAGCTGCAGGCCATATATTATCCTTTAGTTCTAATGGTGTGCTATGTATGTAGTTTAGTCTCTATTATACTCTTGAATAAAAGAAACATAATCATTTGTAGTTCATTAGACAAAATGTGCATTACTCTGTATCCTTGATCAGCTGTGAATGTCTGACACTGTTTTCTCGAGAATGTTTTATTGCTGAATCATGTGAAGAAGGCCATAAGAGGGAGACTAGGTGTCTGGGCAGAAGAGATAAAACCACATTCTTTACCCCCCTTCCAATTTCACACAGAAAGACAGGGAGGCAAGGTCAGGAGCCAGGCTCACTAAGAATTAGAAAAACATGTGAAGATGCAGCTTTTATGACAAAGAGGGGGGCTGGGATTAGCTATAAAAGTCTGTGAAAGTTGCCACCATTTTGAGACGTGCTGTCGAACCTCTGCAGGCATCTCTCCCGTCCGGACGTTGTAATGCTCTTATTGTGAATTGTATCGAAATAAATGATTGTTGATTGAGCATATATACACCGAGTATTGTCCTTCCTTCAGCCCAAAGATTCAAAGAACTGCGTGTTTTCAACAGTGACCAGTGTTTGTTTGTTTTTCTCGCCCATGAGGCATAGCTGCTAAATAGAGGAAAACGCTAAACTGTTTTACTTCACTCAACTCTTCGTTTTAAACCCTGGCAAGACCAGTTTGTTGGAATGAGTATGCATCAACGCTGACGTAAAATCAGTGGAAATTTAGGCACATACACTAGTCTCCAGTGATTGGTTCGCACGCAGGGACTTTTTAGACTGATATGTGCAGTCTTGTTATCAAGCTACCAAAAGGTCTTCAAATTAAAAAAAAGAAAGAAAGAAGAAGAAGTTGTTAACGCATGCACTCCTGAACAAGAACCATTTTCTGACTTGTCGTTCCCATTTAGAGGATGACATTATTTATGAAATGCTTTTAAAGTCGTACAAATCACTGATATGAAGAAGCCGAACTACTTTCTAATCAAAAAGTTAAGATATGCATCGTGTTTGGGACTCTGTGTCCGATATCGTTCGCATGCTGTTGTTTCATCAATATCTCCTGTGCTCCAAATGAATATGATTTGTGATTCCCAGAGGGTTTTGACATATGAGCAGAAACAGATGTTGTTTGGAAGCAGCTGATGCTGTAATGTCTTTGGAAGATTTTTATTTATTTATTTATTTTAATAAACACTTAAAAATAATGGACATTTTTAAGCAGCTGTGCTGGTACAACCACCCACATATAAACACTAAGGACACAGCACTTCATGGACTAGAATAATAACACTCCACACTGTGATCATATTTCCCACAGAAGCTTGGCAGCATATATACGTGACATATATCAGATCACATGTAGCTTTTAGGGGTTTTTTTTCCCCTATCAATGCATTTGTGAACATTTTAAACATTTCTAACGCTGTCATGGTGCATAAAGAGATTTCAGTCTCTCAACCATCATTGCCAGAGTTATTTGCTCAAAAGAGTCCCATTGCAGTTACGCAGTTATACCAAGACAGGATTAAACACCAACTGATCTTCCCCCTCATGCTTTAGACTGACTCCATTACCAATGAATGTATACAATAAAGGCACTAACAAGCATGAGTCGTGGTTTTTATTCACTCTTTGTTCTACAGAGCTACAGTTTGGCTAATATTTATTTTCTTTTTTTTTCTGAATGCAGCCCAACATGACATGTGTAGCCAGTAACTTAAACTCACCTTCTGTGTAAAACCTTGCTATTTGTGCCTGTACTTTATTTGACATTTTTTTCTTTTATTTAATTAAAATTAAAATTGAATTTTAATATCACTTATGCACTTCATTTTTGGTATTTGGATTGAGACACCAGTGTCTGCGTGTGCTTTCTCTTGCATAAGGAGCATTTTGAAAGAACATTTTGTGCATCATAAAGATGTCATTGCTAAACACACAATGAGAAAGATCAGCTCATTAAAATGGATCGCAGCCTGTCTATATTTTATCCAGTAACGCTGTCACATTTTTCTCAATGCATATTAATGTAGAACAGACATATTTACAACCAGACTGACATACAGATTTATTTATTTTTTGAAACAAGGTTATTTTTCTGGCCTTAGTTTGATCTCATGATCCTCTCATAGAGATTGTTTTGAGCTCTGATGATATTGGTCAGGGGCAAAACAGCCTTAGTAGCTTGATCCACAGCAGGGGCTGCATAACACTAGGCACTGAATATTGAATGATCAGCCACTGGGGAAATTAATGGGGTATCACAGCAAACGGGCTCTATCACAAGTCTGGTTAAAATGACAGTGGCAGGAAGGAGGAAGAAAAAGTGCTTTGGGGGTGAAAACGCTGAGCATACTTAGTGTTATCTATTGAAGTTGCAGTGCTGTGGGTGCCCAAGGCTCGACCCCACCCCTCTGTCTCTCTCTCTTTCCCTCTCACTTACTCTCACTCTCTCTTCCTGTTTACATACTTGATTCCTCTGTAGAAAGAGCAACAACAGCTGTTTAACCTGAAGCATTATTGTCCAACTGAGGGGTTTATGGATAAAGGTGGAACAAAGAGAGTTGCTTCACTCACAACGTTCAATATTCCAATATAAAATGACAAGTATGGAGCCCGAACAGCTGCTCTCAAACTTACATTTTGCATAAGTTGTAAGATACCAAACAAAAGCATGCCCTGTGAGGAAGAAGAGTGAGTTTGAAAGGAATAATATTAAAAAGAGTTTGTGCGCTCAGGGATTTTTGGCTTTTTAAGCCTTCATTTGATCGGACAGGGAAGAGGGGGAAGAGAGAGTGAATGACATAAGTGTCCTGAAGTGACCTCAAACTCAGAGCTTTACAGTAAAGACTTGAGCTTTCAGTACAAGGGGCACATGCTCTATCAAGTGAACTGCATAGGTGTCCCGTTGAGGGTTTTGGTGTCTCCTTATTAGACTGCTGTTCTAGATAATGTATATCCTCCATAACTAAAAATAATTTTTGTGTTAGCTCGAAAACAAAACAAACAAAACGCTCAGTAATAAAATCAAATAAAACATCTCAATATAGTAAAACCGCTAAAACACAGTCAATAACAAAATAAAAAAGCTCCAAGTTGAGCAAATAGAGCAGAGTTTGTTTGATGCAGAAGTCTATAAAGCCAAGAGTTCTCTGTCAGATAGAGGTGCGAAGTTGTAAAGCATAACTGCTGTAGGCAGGAGAGATTTCTTGTAGCAGTCCTTGTGACAGCAACACTGGATCAGTCTGTCAGACAAAGTGTTTTGCTTCCTGTCTAGGAGGGAGTGGAGAGGGTGTTTAGAATTATCCATAATGGACAACAGTATGTTCGGTATCCTCCCCTGTACCGCAGCTTCAAAGGTGTATGCTTTGCAGCCAATTACAGAGCCAGCCCTCTCGATTACTTTATTCCATCTGTGATGCTGCTCCCCCAGCAGACTCCCACAACAGACTAGTAAAATATTTTCAACATCCTACTGCACAAGTATCCCAGCTTCCTCGGGGAAAAAAGCCTGCTCATCTCCTTCTGACATCCTCAGTATTGGTCTTCCAGTTCACTATGTTTTTTCAGTGTGGGTGCCCAGGTACTTGCACTTCTGCTTGATGCTCAGAATACAAAAGAGTGGTGTAGCAATCTTATTCCTTCCTTGTGAAATCACCACCATCTCCCTGGCCTTTGTCACATTCAGCAACAGATTCACTGATCTGTTGATCCGTTTTCTTCCTCCAGTCCATCACTTATACATCCAGTGAATGCATAGTCATCAGACAACTTTATTGGATTCCAGCTTTACTGGAAGTCTGAGGTATTCAGGAGATGGTGGACGTTTCTGCTCTAATTACTTGTTTCTTTCTCAGTGGCCAGAGTAAGTTCTTTCATCCAAAAGGAAGTGTCTCTTTCACCTAAGGTCCAAGTAGGGTTATCAGTGGACTTTAGTTCTTCAGATCAATTCGGTTTTACTTATATGGTACTAAATCACAACAGTCACCTCGAAGTGCTTTATAAAGACACTTGTAAAGACACTACAATATTAGACAGAAAACCCAACTATCAGACGACCCCTATAAGCAAGCACTTGGCAACAGTGGGAAGGAAAAACTCCATTTTAGAAAAAGAAACCTCCAGCAAAACTAGCCACAGGCAGGCAGGGGCAGGCATCTGGCGCGGTGAGGGGAAACAGAAAACAGATAACACAAAAAGTACAGTTTAATAATGATTAATGATTAGATGCAGAGTGGTGTATGAACACGTAGTGAGAAAAAAGAGGTACGTAAGAAGAAAAGATCGACGCATTATAGGAAGCTCCAAGCAGCCTAGTCTATTGCAACTTAACTAGGAGAGGGTTCAGTGCTGGGGGATTCCCATGATGCACTGAGTATTTCCTTTTCCGTCACCTTTCTCACTCAGCATGTGTTATAGACCTCTCTGCTGAATCGCACGTGTAATTAGTCTCCGTCTCTCTTCCACAGCATGTCTTCCTTCTCTCACCCCAACCAGTCGCAGCAGATGGCTGCGCCTCCCTGAGTCAGGTTCTGCAGGAGGTTTATTCCTGTTAAAAGGGAGTTTTTCCTTCCCACTGTCGCCAAAGTGCTTGCTCATACAGGGTCATATGATTGTTGTTGTTTTTTTTCTGTGTGTATTAATGTAGGGTCTACCTTACAATATAAAGCAGCTTGAGGCGACTGTTGTTGTGATTTGGGGCTATACAAATAAAATGGAATTGAACTGAATTAAATCCCATTCTGGATTTAACATGAAGCCAACAAATAGAAGCTAATATGGGAGAAATGTAGTATCCCACTTTTCTAAAGTCTTGCTGTCACCAGTGGCCGTGAAGAAAGTGGGAAAGCCTGTCATTATGGGTCAGGTTAAATTGTGACCTGTATTACCGCCTACACTACATGTCACACAGAAAACTGTGAGTCACCACTTTGTCACAAGATATGCGGATGTTGATGGAATACGATTGAAACCACCAAGAAGGAAGGGAAAATACTGTGAAACTACTGTGTGAAGCTGAGGGAAAGTGGCAACGAACATGTGATATATAAGGAAACGTGACTCAAAAGAGAGCTGCATCAAAGATCACAGCAGCTGAAATAACAGTTAATATTAGTTTTAACAGTTATGGGAATAAGAAGAATATTGCTTGGGACCATAACAATAAACTTTGGTTTCTCTTGATGCCCTTTGTATTTATGTAGCGAGGGAGTTGGAGAAAGGTTTCTTGAAAATAAAAAGACTTGTCTTTTACCTGCTAAATGCCAAACTTGTAACCTCTACAGCTTATTTTTAAGTTGGATATACAATGTCTCTGCAGGAGTAACATATCCCCAACTGTCCCACACAACAACCTACTCTTTGCTGCACATTTTGAATGTGATTACTTTAGGTTCAAAGTGGGGGCAGCTTCTCAATAGCCAAATTGGCCTGGCTTCTTGGGAAGATGAACCATGCAGGACATCTTCCACGGCAGCATTATCTAATTCAAGCTTAAGTTCTAAAGGTGACTCCAGGTAGCAGACAGCTGGCTGGCACCAGTCCCCCAAACCCCAGGGGCTGATACTGCCAAAGTCTAAAGCCTCGCCTTAGTGGAGTCTCTCCAACATCTCCTAACCTGGATGGTCAGGTGGGGAAGAATGCTTTTCAAAGGGTCAGGTCCTCACGGTTTGCCACAGGGGACTGAGGGGAGAAGGGCAAAATCATTACAGTGGAGGTGGAGGAGTCCTGGGCACTAATGGAATCTTGCATAGTCCCAGATTTACCCCCAGTAGAGACAAGAAACTGTGTATTTACAACTCTATTGCTCTATTGAGGCTATAGAAAACATGTGAGGAGAAATGAGTAAAGAGCCTAAAGGCAAATATTGTAGCTTATCTGTCAGTAGGGGAAAAACATACTAGAGCCAAGTCAATGGAGCTCAGTAATAAAATCCTACAGTATAAATTCTAGGCTGCCAGAGAGGTGAGCAGTGCATTTAGATGCAAAATCTTGGTTGCAAAATCTTCATAGTAGTGGGCATTTTGTGTCCTTGAAAGTACACAAAGAATCAAAAATACTGACTCTGTTTTCTGTGCATTGTTGAAGGCACTTCGAATTCAACACAAAAGTAAGTGAATTTTAGCTCTTAATATTCTGCAGTACTGAATCTCGTCCATCCAGTGTAAGGAAGCAGGTAACCTGAGACTTAATCACTGGAGGCTCTGCAGTGATTTGTTGAAAAAACATCAAAGAGAAAGTGATGTGAAGGTGAGTCAGATAGTTCAGCCTTTACAAGGTGTTACAAAAAAGTTGTTGATGGCATAGTTACATCGGGGGGGTTTCTAACAAAGAAGCTACTTGCTGTCTTGCAATTGCTGACAGGCCCACAGAGACAAAGTAAGCAAGTGGTGAAAGTGATGGAGGTTTTTTTGTGTCCGGTGGGTCTTCACTGTAAACCTGCACACAACACCTTCTTGACATGTCACAATGCACTACTGTCTTGTTTCCTAGCATCAACACATGTCAACTCTTAGAAAAAGAGAGAAAATATTTGCTCTCCAGACCCTATCTTACTATTTAGTTGGACAGCCTGTTAGTGTGGTGTGATGGGAGTCAAATATCACAGCCCTCGTTTTGCTTGCACTGAATGATAGAATGCAGTGTGAGTGTAGGTAGCATATGCCAAAACATGACGACAGTCGCCTCAAAGGGCTTTATATTGTAAGTTAAAGACCCTAAAAGAATATAATGAAAACCCCAACAATTAGATGACCCTATGTGAGCAAGCACTTGATAACAGTGTAAAGGAAAAAACACCCTTTTAACAGGAAGAAACCTCAGGTAGAACCAGGTTCAGGGAGGGGCAGCCATTTGCCAGCCGGGGCTGAGGGGAGGAAGATAGGATAAAAGACACACTGTGGAAGAGAGCCAGATATTACTAATAACTAATGATTAAATGCAAAGTGGTGTGCAAACACAAAGACAGTGAAAAACTGTGAATGAAGAAGAAAAGCATCATGAGAAGCTTCCAGCAGTCTAGGCCTATTGCAGCATAACTAAGGGAGGATTCAGAGTAACCTGATCCAAGCTTAACTATATGCTTTATCAAAAGTTTTAATCCTTATCTCAAAGGTAGAGAGGGTGTCTGTCTCCTGAATCCTAACTAATCCTAACTTAATCAAATATCCAGCTTGAAAAAAATAATTATCTGCTTTTATAACCAGAGCGTAAAAGCACAAGGAACCCAAGTGGCCTCCGTAGATGACACATTGCTCATCAATAAACTGCTCAATATAATACAGTGTTGCACCATTGAACACAAGTAATGCATAAATCACAGCCTTACCTGGGGGTTGACTCGCCCTCCGCCCCGGAGCGTTCCCCTGTGATTCAGGCAGCTTTGACATTCACCTGCCTGTCTTCATGGGAAAAGAAACAGACCAGTAGCTTTAACCTTTTCTCAACCACTGATTTAGCCTGCCTGTCTGTACCGATAACGCACTCTATCAGAGCTGGCCTGAGAAGAGGAGATGAGTGTTGCTCTGAGGCGCCGTTATGCTCAGGTAGGGCCTTTAGTCACTGCCACCCATCTTCCGTGTGTTAGCCAGCATCCTCTTTTTATCTTAACCTTGGTAGCCTCTATTCCATACGCCCACTGAACCCCAACACTTGTCTATTCTACAGCACAAAACCACAGTGTGGAGCCTTGAAACTCACTTACATGAAATCACACAATGGCAACCTCCAGAGCCATCTAGTCAGATGTCCTTTCACAAAACTCAATTCATTTCAGCTGCGGGGAGATTTCAATGTGATTAGATGCTGGTATTTTGATGAGATTACTTCTTGATTTAGAGAAGAAATGCTTGAATGCTTCAGACATACACTAGACTTTACATTGATGGCAACTATAACTCTAGCAACAATGACACAATGCTTATGACTAATTTCTTGGTAAGTCCTGTCTGCGGTTCAGCACAGTAATAGGTGCTTTATATTACAGACCTTGATGTACTCTGCAACTTGTCAGCAGCGCTTACAGCACCTTACAGACTTTGTGATTATATCTTTTAAAACCTAATTAAGATGTCAGACATTATTAAAATTCTCAGACAATGTGCACATTTCCAAAATGGCACCGAGTGTCACTTGGATAAAGAAAACACATTAAGTGAACTTGTGATGGCTTTGCAGGTTTCGTCAGGCTGAGTGTCAGAATACGACTTTTAAGGATTTTCAATTACCAGTTCAAACTTGAGTGACATTAAATCTTTATCCCACTCCACATTTTCATGTAAAACATCCAACATAAATATTCATTCAATCCATGTGGCATCGGTGATTCCCTTTGAGTTTGCTAGTTTGCAAATTAAGTGTATGAGCACATATTTGTGGAATATTGTGTCTATGCAGAGCTTTCTGTCAAAGTTCCTGATGACTGGGACTTTTACATAATAGTCATAACCTAAGGTTATTTGTGGCTCTGAGTTGTGTATTCAGCACAAAAGGGTGTTCACCTGGAGTTTTTTCCACATTATTTCCCACTGACAGATGCTCACCGAATCTGTGCTGAGTGATTATGTTTGTCAGGATGACGGTCTGTTTGCTGAGCACCGGAGAGTGAGATTGGGAAGTGAGAATAGCCACCTAAGATAGACAGCTGCAGCGCTGTGTTGATTGCCTCTTCCTCTTGTGTGATTTAAAATGGACTTTTTTTCAGGTTAAAAGAGTCTCTGCCTACCAGGCTCTAGCCTGAGCCCTTCATCTCCATGCCAAAGCACTATGACCGCACTCTCTCATCCTCTGACTGAAGGGTCACGATGGGGCAGAAAAGCAGTATTTTTTTTCACTGTGGTTCAGATGAAGAAAACAACACAGTGATTGTGTATGTGTGCGCAATCAGACTGTGTTGCCCTTGCTGTTGAAGTAATAAATTGTCTCCCTTGTAATCAGCCTCTCTTTGCCTGCTGTTCTCATCAAAATTCTTTGAATGTTCTGTTGCCATGGCACCTTGAAAAATCTGCTGCTAAGATTTTTTTTTGTCTTCCTGAGATAGCAATTCTCATTTTTCTCGCTGCTTACCTCACAGACAAAATCACTTTGGATCAATTTGAGACAAAATTAGTACATAATGTAAAAATAGATTGTTTTGAAAAAAAAGAAGAAATAACATACACTGAGAGTATAAAGGAAGAAATGTTTTGCTGTGTACCCGTCTGGATTTTTGTTGAATTAATTCTGTCTGAATGCATATACAAACACTAAGAAATATGGGTTTTCAAATTGCTCTCGGCAGGGCTGGGGAAACTCCATCAGGGGTAACAGTTAAAAATTATGGTCACCTTACCCACAGCATCTACACACATCTTATGGTAAAGTATCTATATAAGGTACAAATATTATAGGTTTTAGCTCCCCCAGGGCTGAAAAATAAAGCCAGCCTGAAAATGGGAAATCTGTGGTTCCTTGAATGGCCACTTGAGGCTGTCTCCAAGAGCAAGTCAGTGCCCTTGACGCTTTTTTTCTGTATACATTTATATGGCATATATATATTTATATGGCAGGCTTAATATGGCATATTAAAACTAAGACTGGGCTAAACACTTCCTTTCAGTTTCAATTCATTGCTTTGCCTGAGATTACCACATTGTGAGGGCAGTAGCTCCCCACCTGTTGTTCAGACCTATTTGTGAAGGTCAGGCATCCAAAAGAAAGTAAGCTTAAAAGGTTTTTTGAACAGTGAATCACACAAAGGTACTCAAAGAGTCAAGGTTTGGCAGTATGGTGTAACCCTGTTCATATTACAATCATAGAGCGGGTTTGTTGCCCGGACATTGAACTGTCTGCTGTTGGACTCAGGCTGTATTATTTGCCCAGGGAATTTACCAATGTAATCTTGGTGGCTGTTTAAGTTCCTACCTCTGCTAACGCCACAGCTGCATATGACATTATCCACTCTGCCACAGACCAGTTACAGACTCAGAGTGCCTTCATTGCTCTCTCGAGTGACTTCAACCATGTCACCTTGGAAACTATACCGCCAACTTTCACACAGTATGTGGTCTGTCCCACAAGGGGAAAGAGAATTTTAGAGTTAGTCTATGCTAATGTCAAGGACCCATACAGTTGAAGAGGGAGTCTGTGACCACTAGATGTATTAGGAGGTGGTCGGAGGAGGCCTTAGCAGAACTATAGGGATGACAGACTGAGAGACACTCTGTGACCCTCACAGCAAGGCCATCAATGGGCTTACTGAGTGACTCCAGTGTCCCAGCTCGGACTGTCCATTGTTACCCAAATAACAAGCCGTGGGTGACTAAGTCTACTTCCACACTAATGTGTTTTTGTTTGAAAACGCATCGTTTTCTCTCCCATTTTTCACCTCCCGTCCACACTGAGACGGCGTTTTCCCCAAGGAAAAACGTCGTTTTCAAATCTATCCGGGCTAGTGTGGACGTAGCCTAAGAACATCATAGCACTCCTCAATGACAAGAAGAGGGCTTCAGAGCAGAAGAAGGCCTCCTCTTCCGGAAGTGAGAATGGTTCTGGCGTTATTGAAGGGCAAGATCTGATAGTCTAAGGACAATTACAGGAGAAAGCTAGAGTAGAAACTCCAGCAGAACAGCATGAAAGAGGTGTGGAGTGGTATCAAGACAATCTCTGGATTCAGGCCATCCAGCAGCAGAGGACCTGGGGGCGGTGAGGACAGAGCTAATGGATTAAATGTGTTTTTCAACAGATTTGACACTGCAGTGAATGCTCACTCCTCTACTGACTTACCTGTAGTCAGCCTGCAATCCACATCCACACCACTCTGCCTCCCTCTCCACATTGCACCATTGCCTAATGTGTGGGACACTGGAGACACTCAGTAAGCCCAATAATGGCCTTACCGTGAGGTTCACAGAGTCCTGACACCCTCCCTCACCTATCCCTTTCACTCATGACTCGCTTACGTCATTGTCATGAGACACTCTCGCAAAAAAAAAATCACAGTTTTAGTAACGCATTAACGCAGCGTGCTTACGGGAAAGTAACAGCAATCTAATTAGCTTTTTTGCAATAGTAAGCCCTTACTTTACTCGTTACTCGAAAAAAGTAATCAGATTATAGTAACGCATTACTGCCCATCTCTGCTCATGACCAGGTTCAAAGACAAAATAGAATCCTCCACTCAGGCAAGTCTGCTGGCCCAGACAGGGTGAGTCCCCATGTCCTGAAGACCTGTTCCCCAACAGCTTTGTGGATTCTTTAATAAACTGTTCATGTTGAGTCTGAGTCTGGAGAGGGTCCCAGTGCTATGGAAGACATCATATCTCAGTGGCCTCCAGGATTACAGGCCTGTGGCACTGACTTCCCACGTCATGAAGACCCTGGAAAGACTCATCCTTGACCATCTCAGACCTATTGTTAGGCCACATCAGGATCCCCTTCAGCTTGATTACCAATCCCACCTCAGAGCTGAGGACGCCATCATCTACCTGCTCAATTGTGTCTATGCCCATCTGGACCAGCCGGCGAGAAGTTTGAGGGTCATGTTTATTGTATTATTTAATTTAGTTCAGTCTGTTACTGTTATTGTCTTGGAGCAACTTTGACCACATAATTTCCTTAGGGATTAATAAAGTATTCTGATTCTGATAAAGAGTGCAATGCAAACTAGAAAAGGGGATCATTTGCCTTCAGAGTAAAAGCTTTGCCATTCAATCACAACAAGGTTGTTGGTGCAGCATTCTCTTTGCAACCGATTTCACCCAGCAACAACCAGTAGCCTCCAGCAGCCTTCTGCCACCTCTAGCAACCACTGGGGGCAATGAATAGTCTCTAGTCCTGTCTGACTGGGGCCTTGGGTGGTAATGTAGGACACTACCCTTTTACCAAATATAGTAATTTTTACATTCAAAAAAATCTAGATGGCAACAGCCATAATGCTGCATTCAGAAGTTTCAAAATGAAACTAATCTTTCTTATATACACAGCCAGTTGGTCCTGAACAACTAGATTATTTATCAAAAATCCAGTGTTTTATAGTTTTGACTTTCTGGCCTGATTTGTTTTGAGTAGATATGTTTCAAAATAAGCACTTAAAACAGAATTACCCAGTAGCTTTATTTCGCAGTGTTTCTTGTTAATGTGAAACCCACAGAGAACTGTCACCCCACTTTGAAGTTTCCCTCTGCTCATTGTTTTGGTTTTGCTGCCCATAACTTTAATGTTGTGGTTTGCTGTCATCTTTCTCATCAGCTTTGTTTCCAGATACAGCAGGAGGCATCATGTTTTCGAGCAAAAAAAAGAAAGCTTTGAAAACCCCATTATAAAACATCTGCTCCGAAACAAATGGAAGATCTAGTAACAACCCTGTGAATAGCAGCACAACAGTTTGCAACTTCAGAGTGAAATATATTTATTATATTCTCCAAGAATGGGTTAATGGTCATGATAAATGCTAATTTGACACCTGGATGTGTCAATAAGCATCTGCTTATGAACATCATGACAACCAATAATATACCTGTGTTGTGATTTCAGCTGTTTCTGCCTTTCCCGAAAGACTGATTATTATATGGCTGGTGCTTTAAATTGAAACACTTTTTTGCACTTATTATCCAAAGGGATAGAGGGTCACAGGTCATTGATGCACATGTTGATCTCAGTGGTACAGATTGATACTAAGTATTCAGATTGTTGTTACTGAAAGTGTGGGTTTTGTTTGTCTGTGTATAACTTTACTTTTACAAGTTTTGTTTGCTCTAAACAATCAGTATGAACTTATGTTTATCTTTATGTTCAAAAAACCCCTAAACAATCCCACTCGTCCCAATCTTGCAGCCCCTCCTACGCTAAAGATCAAAAGAAGAAGAAGAAGAAGAAGACATTGCAGCTGCTGCTGAATAACAAAAGACAAGGCTTTAATGTCTAAACTGCTCATATTCAGCTTTCAGTTATGTTGTAATTTGACACTGTCATAACCAATAATGATAATTTTTTTCAAAGGACTCTGAAGCACGACCCACAGTGCTTAGTTTTTAAAATGTTTATTTTACAGGAATTCAGATCAGCAGGGGCAGAGCCTGGAGTTAGGAGAATCTCAGGCGAGTGTCTGTTCACTGAACAGAAGCAGACTTCTGCCAGAGAGGAGAAAGATTGGTTTTGGCCAGAGTTGAAACCAATATTGCTCTGTGAGTTCATATTTGAGTCTTTTCAGAACAGATGGAGGAGAGAGGAAGAAATATCAGGGAGTAATTTGTGTAGGAAGTAAAGAGAGCGGCAGAGGGTGGGGAGGCAGGTGAGTTTCAGGTAAGTGAAAATAATTCTTCTTTCCACAGGAACAGAGTATGTCAGGAATTCAGTGGAGTATTTCTTCTGGGAGAGAGCTTCAGCTGACTCAGAGAAGAACTGAGAGACAAAGAGAGAAATGTGGCAACAACAAAATAAAGGTTTCACTAGAGATTGAGCAAATGCCAGAGAGCCTGATTACAATTACTAATAATATGAAAATCTGTCAAGGAGTAAAAAACAGAACAGGGTCGAGCCCAGGCATCACTGGTCCAAACTCCATGAAGAAGAAACTGAACAATACCCTAGTCGGGGCCCCAGAGGTGACCGAGGGATTTGGGATGAAGGAGCAAGCCACCCATGCCCTCCCTCTCATTGACACACCTGAACTAAGCAAGTGGAGGTTATCGGGCCAATTCCATAGAGATCAGTGTATCTAGGAGCCAATTTCTTGGAAACTTATTTCAAAGGAATGTCTATAGAAGATAACCAGACTTTCTGACCTGGAGAATAGCATCAGGCTGGAGTCCTCTGGTCTGTTAGGCAGTGATTATGTCCTGCAGGGCAGCCTTGGTCTGTTTCCATATTCTGTAGCAGCGCTTTAGGCCATGTTGCTCAGAGGGCTCAACCATTTCTGCTTCAAGGGAAGGGAACAGAGGAGACCCGTGGCCCAGGTAGGCTTTAAGCGATGAAAGTCTGGTGGCAGAGGAGGTCACTGAACTCCAAAAGTAGGATTTAAGGCAATAATACAGTTTGAGAAAGGAATCTGGAGTCTAAAATTCCTTTATGATTATGTTCCTCTATCAGAAACTAGATCTTCTGCAATACCATACAACAAACATGCTGAACCAGGAGGTTGGCATTTCTGAAGCGACAAAAGAAGCTGACTTAGAGAGTATGTTGATGATTGTGAGAATGACTGTCTTTTCCCTCAGAAGCAATATTTTTTCTATTAGGTACAGGTAAAGGTTGAAGAAACCATGGCAGGGACTGGACTCTACTGTTATTTCTGGCACAGATGGAGCATCCAGCCATATGTTCTGTAACATCATTATCTAATATGGGTTATCAAAAGAAACATCTTGGAAAAGAGATTGTCTGACTTACCCAGGGGTGGCAGGTAAACTTGGTGGTGTGGGCCCAATGGATTACCTGTGTTTTTAGAGGAAGGTCATGCGGTTGGTTAGGGAGGCCATTGTCAGGGTCTAGTTAATTTTGCAGTGCTTGACGAACAACATCCTTTTATTTCCAATACCAGGTTACCAACAACACAGAAAGATGTCTGTGAAGGTTCTCAGTCATCCAGGTCATCGTAGTCAAAGGAGCTTGCAAAGAAAAGCATCTGGACTTCTTTAAGTTACTTGAAGACGTTTCACCTCTCATCCCAGAAGCTTCTTCAGTTCTAAGGTCAAATGGTGAAGAGTCCCAGATATAAACCTAGTGGGAGTTTCCCCCCACAGAGGAACAAAAGGACCCCTGATGATCCTCTAATCGCCTGAGCCACTTCACAAGCGCATGGCACAACACAGAAGAGCCACCTCCACAGGACAAGACTCAGCAGTCCATCTGCATCTTAAGGATAAAGGACACTCTTTCGAGGATGCCAATGTTCACATTTTGGACAGAGAGGACAGATGGCTTGAAAGAGGAGTGAAAGAAGCCATCTATGTCCACTGTAAGCGACCATCTTTGAACAGAGGCGGTGGTTTACGACACCAACTCTCTGCCATCTATAATCCAGTTTTGAGTTCCCTCCCCAGACGCCTTAAAGCCCACTCACATCCTGGGCCATCTGACCTCAGGAATTCGCATGATAAGGTGGGGCCAGGTTTCACAATAAGCTCACCCGAAACTCTGGCTGATTGGGACCCACACCCAGTTTCACACCTTGGCTCAGGCGATTAGAGGATCATCAGGGGGTCCTTTTGTCCCTCTGTGGGGGGAAACTCCCACTAGGTTTATATCTGGGACTCCCCACCATTTGACCTTAGAACTGAAGAAGCTTCTCGGATGAGAGGTGAAACGTCTTCAAGTAACTTAAAGAAGTCCAGACGCTTTTCTTTGCAAGCTCCTTTGACAACACAGAAAGATGGTAGGATTGTCTCGGAGAAAAAAAGATTATATTTCCTGTATAGAATGATATCATCTGGTTGATTGCAGGTGGGAAAGATTTTTATGATTAGTCCACACATTAAACAGCTGCTCAGCTTCCTCCAATCAATGCTTTCACTCCTCTAAGGCTAACTCACTGCCAGCAGCTCATGGTACTTCTGCTCAGTGGTAGTTAGACGCTAGAAAAAGCACAGGGACGTAACTTACAATTTGACCACTGAGAGAAGACTGCTCCACTCCTTAGTCAGAGGCCTCCACCTCCTCACTGAACTGTAGTTTAGGATCAGGTTGAACAGGTGCTGGGGTGAATCTGTGTTTTAATTCCAAGAAAGCTGCACCTGCTGGTGATTATCAATGTGACTCTAGTTCCTGATTAATCTTCAGTAAAAAAGAACAAATTCTGTTACAGTTGTTTTTTGGAGGTAGGAGTTGGTCATTCTTCTGCTTTTATCTTCTACTGATCATTTTTTATCTGCTCACTATTGAATGTATTGTAAGCATTATGTAGCTCTAACTTCATTAAAATAGTGACTCCACAGAGTGAGCTGATCAATTCAGCATTCGTTTTATTAAAGTCATGGTAATCAGTGCAGGGTATGAGAGTTTTATTTCTCTTATCAAAAAAGAAGAAACCACTTCCTACTAAAGGAGAGACATATAATTCAAGCTGCTAAAGAATCACAGATGTATTTTTCCATTGCTTCTCTTTTTGGATGAGACAGGTTATAAAGATGGCTGGTAGGTACCACGATGAAGGCCGATGCCTTGCAGTCATAAGGTCAATGAAGAGGGGGCGAGAGTGCTTTGTCCTTGCTGGAAGTTCGTTGCAGATCTTGATATTCTTTGGGGACCGAGGTTTTCAGGTGAAATATTAGCAGGTATTATGGATGATTGCAAACAATACAATTCAATTAATTATTTTTAGATAGCAACAAATCACAACAGCAGTTGGCTCAAAATGCTTTATACTGTAAAGTAAAGGCCCTACAATAATACAGATAAGCAGAACAAATTCCAACTCTATTTGTTTCTCATACTAGTTGACGTGAAGAATGTATTTTTCTAGCCACAGATAGCCTAAGATAATGGGAGTCTTTGGTGCATAAAATATATAAAACTCAAGGTACTTGTTTCCATTCTGTTTGTTCAGTAATGAAAACAAGGGTTGACCATTGAGTGCTCAGCTCAATCAACTCACCTGGACTTTTCTCAAAAAATCATGAGGTAGCAGATCCTGAAGCACAGGACAGAGCAAGCTGCAGAAGAGGATGGAAAGCTGTGTGTAGAAATTTGTCAGATCTTCTAATTCTTTTCTCTATTAAATTAACTAAACCAGTTATCAACTTCAATAGCTAGGGCCACAAAGACTTACAACTACATTGGCTCAACACAGGAAACCAACTTACTGTTCATTTAATCATTTAATAAGTGAAGGAAGACCCCTTGTATGGCTTTGGAATTCCACCCAGTCTCCTTAACAAAGTTTGGAATTCTGCTACGAATTCTGCAACGCTTTTATTGCTTTGCTTTCAATTCAGGAGACAATGGGCAGTGTCCTCCTCACAGAGGGGTGGTCACAAATTCTTTTAAACTCCTCAATAAACTTAGCAAATATATACGTCTCGAGATTTTTGAAGAAACAGTTCTATCCTTGTAGGCAAGATGTTTTCGAGGAGTCATCAGGAAAGGAATGGAATAGAGGGACTAAAGACTAGTGAGCACTGGAGCATAAAGTTCACTTTTCCTGTGAGTGGAAGACTGCATCGGAGAATGTCGGGGACATTACAGGAGTCTTTGGACTTGATGACCAGGCAGCTAGTTCTGTTACAGAAGCCTGAGGTAACCCTGTGTGAATTGACTGAATCGTGCTACACATCTGATCAAGGCATTGATAGGTAACTTGTTTCTGCTCTACAAAAGAGTGGAGGGCTTGATCATGTTGGCCGAGTAACAAGTCTTGATTAAATAATGCTGCATGGATAGCTGCTGGGTCCATAGGGTCCATTTGGCCAGATTCTTCTGTCATTACAAATACTGGAAACTCTTTTCAAAGGACTCAGAAACAGGACAGAGACCACAGGGCTCAGTTTTGAAAAGGTTTATTTTAATGAAATTCAGATCAATTGGGGAAGGGTCTGGAGGCAGGAGAATCTAAGGTGAATGTCTATTCACTAAACAAGAATCTCAGAGAGAAGAAAGATTTGTTATGGTGAGGGATATTGTGCTGTGATTTTGATGTGAGTTCTTACCTGATTCCTTTTCAAGGACAGTAGCAGGCTGGAGTTTTTCCAGAAAGTAAAGGAAGCAGTGAAGTCAGGTGAGTTTCAGGTAAGTGAAAACAAATTTTCTTTCTGCAGGAACAGATCAGTGTAGGATTGCAGGTGACTATTTCTTTTGGGTGAGAGCTTCAGCTGGCTTGGAAAATTTTTGAGAGGGAAAGACAGAAAAAATATTTAACTAGGAATTGAAACAAACATCAGAGATGACCAGATGAGTGAAGGCTCAAATTGGTCCTTACATACAGGGAGGTAATGAACTAATAGCAAATAGGTGCACTGGCTGAAGAGTGGAAAACCAGACTCCAGACAGACTCTAGAGGTGCAGGGCCCAAGGTGTGACCAGCCCAAACTCCCCCTCGGAGCAGCAAAGGAGACGAGCTGGAGACGGGGAGAAAGAGCGAGAGAAAAAAAACATCCGTCTGGATCATAACAGACATTTGATATTCAGCAACATCCAAAAGGTCTATCACCTTAAAATGACCATATACAAAAAATATATGGAAAACATTTCTGAGACTGCAAGCGTGCTGAGATTCATTAACTCTAAAACAACATGTGTGATGGATGATTTCATATCCTTGTGGAAAGAGAAACAGAGTGCTTTTTGAAAAAACTGAATTACTGAGTGTAGTAGCTCCATTAGGGAAGAGTGTGTCAAAAGTCATGTAGTAAGCCACTTTAAAGAGGCCAGACATCCCATGTCTGCTTTATTTTTCGCCACTGAGAAGGTGTCTCTTGGTCTAGGACAGGCATGGGCAAACTACGGCCCGAGGGCCACATGCGGCCCATTAAACGTTTTGATCCGGCCCGCCAAACTTGAAAAAAAAATTAATAAATTAACCTTGTTAATGTTTTATTTCCCCTGCAATTCTGATGTGATGAAGCTTCCCTGGAGTAAGCTTGTTAACGTCACCACAGATGGATCTCCGAATTTAACGGGAAAAAACGTTGGCCTACTGAGGAGAATCCAGAATAAAGTGAAAGATGAAAACCCTGACCAGGATTTTTCTCCACTGCATCCTCCACCGGGAATCTCTATGTAAATCGGTGTTACAGCTGAATCATGTTGTGAATCCTGTGGTGAAACTTGTCAACTTCATACGCGCACGGGGACTTCAGTACCGTTAGTTCATTGCGTTCTTGGAGGAAACTGATGCGGATCACCAGGACCTGCTTTATCACTCCCGTGTCCGCTGGTTGAGTTTGGGCAAAGTGTTTCAACGAGTGTGGGAGCTCAAAGAGGAGATTGCCGTGTTTTTGGAGCGGCAGGGGAAGACTGAGGAATTTCCTGAGCTGAGCAACAAGAGCTGGATGTGTGACTTTGCGTTTGCTACGGACGTATTTTCACACTTGAATGAGCTCAACGTGAAACTGCAGGGGAAGGAGCAGTTTGTGCATGACATGCACACAAACGTGAAAGCCTTCAAATCCAAGCTGGCTTTATTCTCCAGGCAGATTTTGAACACGTCATTCACTCATTTTCCTACACTAGCCACGCTGAAAGAGGCCGGAGCAAAATTAAAGAAATACAGTGAGTCACTGGATGCACTGCACGGAGAATTCTGCCGTTGGTTTTTGGATTTCGATAAAGTTGACAAGTCACTGGCCTTTCCTCTGTCACAAGACCCCGAAACAGCTCCAGAGGAGCTTCAGCTCGAACTCATCGACCTTCAGTCCGACCCTGCCTTAAAAGAGAAGTTCAGCTCTCTGAAACTAAATGACTTCTATGCTTCACTCAATGATGCCGCGTTTCCAAATCTAAGGCGAAAAGCGCAGATGATGTTGGCTTTGTTCGGCTCTACCTTCGTGTGTGAACAGACATTCAGCGTCATGAACATCAACAAAGCCAGCCACAGATCCAAGTTAACAGACCTACACCTCAGATCCATCCTGAGAATCGCCACAACAAAACTAACTCCAGACTTTGATGCGCTGGCTAAAAAAGGAGACCAACAACCCTGCTCCCATTAAAATGTGTGTGTCTCCATGATACACACGTTGTTAAAATGAACAGTGTGCGCAGATCAAATATAACGCTTCACAGACTGACTTGCTGCAACTGTTTCGGTCTTGCACTGGTTGTTGTTGACTTTTGGCACCGGGGAAACAAATTGAATAAAAGGAACAGGACAAGTACATCTGCATCTCCTACCGTTTTTGGAAAAAAAAAAAAAAGAGTCAGGAGGAGAGTGATGTGATATCCTGAAGGATAACAGAACTTTTAGTGCTTTAAAATAAAATGTTCATTTATTTGATTTTCAGTGTTTAAAGACTCATTTCGAAGTCAGAGATTTTATTGTAATGCTTTTCTTCATTTTCATTGGAAATTAAAGCACATGTTTTCTCTATATCCCAAGATGTGTATTTTTCCCCCAATGAGGTGATGTTTTCAAAGCATGCCATCTATCTGCTCCTGTTCCGGCCCCTTTGTCAAATGTTAGAACTCAATGTGGCCCACGAATCAAAAAGTTTGCCCACCCCTGGTCTAGGAGGAAGTGATTTAAATTTCATCAGAAAAGAAAGAGGATGACCTCCTGGATCTTTCCTTTTTAAAAAGTCTTAACCTGAGATGAATAAGTGGGGGGACCTGATTTTTAAGCATATCCTCTAGCTGTTTTGATATGGTACTGTGTCAGATCCTTAATTACACTTGGTGATATGATTTTTAATGTTTTCGAATACTTGCATCTAAGTGGCTGTTCTACATGTCCCTGGGAATTAATTATATATAACACTGATGAAAGCCTTCACAAGTGAAACTCTTTCATCTTAAAGCTTTGTCTTCTGTTTCTGAAGAGCAGCAGGATTCTTTTAAGATTTTCAGCCATAAAGACCCACCCGAAGGACCGCTTCTGAGTGAACTGCACCTCACACTTATCCAGATGGCCTACGTCTATCTTTAAGATTTCTCACACACGAACACACTTAAGAGTCCTCAACATTTCTGCCAAAAGCAGCACTTGTTTAATTTAAAGTAGAGCAAGCCAAGGCTGACATGCAGTACAGTACGAAACATGAAAGCACGATTGTACTTGCTATGCAACCTGAATAATGTATAATGTTTATGTCATTTGTGACACAGATGCTATGAGAATGACTCGTTATTTACACGCTGATCAAACAGCAAATGCAGATGATGCCGGATGTTTGTGCTACATGTTCTATGTAACATACACTATACATAATTTTTTTACTGAAGCTGAAAAGAGGAGTATTTTAAAGCATCATTTCTTTCTTTTTGTGTGTGTGTGTGTGGGTCAGAGGATAAACATGCTTGAATAAAACAAAGGAGCACTGAGAGCTCCATATAGATGCAATTCTGAAAGAAAAATCTGAACCCTTGACCCCTACAGTAAAGGGATCTGTGAGGGAAGAGTCACTGCAGTAGAAGGTTGTTCTGGAGATCGCCTTTATGTCATAATGGATCATCTTGACGAGAGAACTCTTTTCTAGGATGACAGTTTCACCACCCACAGGGCACGAGGGCTCACTGAATGATTTGATTGGTGTGAAAATAATGTAAATCACATACTATGGCCTTCACAGCCACGATATCACAACCAGGTTGAACACCAATAGATTGTAGACGAATGTGTTGCTGCGCTCACCACTACCATCATTAAAGCACGGATTGTGAAAATATCTTGGCCAGACTATGTTGGCTTTGCCTTTCATTTGTCACCTGTTCGTGTCTATTATCTATGTAATTCTAGCAGGGTGACATCTGCTGAAACAGTCAGCCTCCTGCTGATGTCTGTTTTTTATTCCCTTTCTTTTTCCTTTTTTTATACCATGCTAACAAAGCACTGCTCTTGTTAGAGACCTTATAGTGGAAATCACATCTACAGTGTTTCCGCTTTTGATGATGTGATGGAGGGTTTAAAGCACATTAAGAGGAACTTTTTGCACTGTGAGCGAGGGCACTAATGTACAGGGTGATTCAGTGGTATAAACAAGACTGCTCTAATCTGCACTGGATGTACTGCTCTGTAATGATGTTGCTGTTCCAGAGGATAGAGTTTTATTGTCTCTGTCAATGCACCAACTTTATTCCCAATTTCAGATACACATACACACGCGACATTTCTCTGACGTGCTAAACTGATGGCGCATCACACTTTAGATTGTCTGGGCTCAGCTAGTGAGTGTGAGTGTTTTACTGTCCATATGGAAAGTGATCTGCACAATTTGTTCAAACAAAGGGCAACTGTGTTGTGTTGGAAATGACATTTTCAGATGTGCACGTACAGAGACCATGTATGGTTGAATCTAAATTAAAGAACCTCAGTAAAATATTCCAAGTCATTAAGCACGCTGTCTAAGGGTATTAGTGGCTGGGTGGTACATTCGGGATCTAAGTGAAGACCCCCCACTCATGTTTACCATTTTAGGGAATGTCAAGTTTCCTGATTAGAGTGGATGGCTCACACTGACCTAATCTGCTATTATGCTTTCACAGACTAGTGTGCGGTAATTTCATCACTTTGGCAAGAGAGGAACGTTAAGATGGACAATATCTCAATAACACACTAATCAATCACTTTTAGAGTGCATTACTGCAAGAGGGAGCTTTGCCCCATGGAGTGCAGCCTGATATAAATAGCAGATTGTCTTCCTTCGTGGCTCTTTTTCAGTTTCCATCAGTATTTGCTGCTTGTGTCTTATGTACTCACCCACCTCGTTCAGACAGAGCTGAGAGAAATCATATCATAAAACCAAAATGCTCCAGCGCATACTAAAACACAATGATATTCTGAAAGACTGGCATCTGTTCAGAGGGCACAAAATTCGTTTAAAGATGTGTGAGAATCTGAATTCATATTGTTTCCCACCTTTCAAATATAACTGTTTTATTGATATTAACTGAGTTACACTTATATGCAGCACTGTGACAAATGTTTTGGGGGTTTTTTGTTTTTTTTTCCATATTTGTCAGATTCTAGATATTTCAGATCAACAAATATACTTTAGTGTTACCAACTCTACGCTTGAGCCGAATTCACGGTACCATTAGTTACAGTAAGTCCTGCAGCTCCTGAAGCATCAAAGCAGCCATTCCCGGACCATCACACTACCACCACCATGTCTGACTGTGTATATGATGTTTTGTTTTTTATGAAATGCTGTGTTAATATTATGCTAGCTGTAACCAGAGTCAAACCTCCCAAGAAGTTCAGCTTCTGTCTCATCACTCTGTAGACTAGTTTCCCAAAAGTCTTGTGTAAGATGTTTTTAAGATTTTTGTTAGTAATTTTGGAAGGCCAGCCCCTCTTGAGAAGGTTCACTCCTGTTCTATGTTTTCTCCACTTGTGGATAATGCCCGTAGTACACTGGAGTTTTGCAACCCTTACCAGACTGGTAGAAGTCAATGATTCTAATTGATTGTTTCATAATGTGTTGCTTTTTGAGATATTTCAGCCTAATTCACTTTGGCAGACACTTTGTCTATTTAAGTGATTTCTTTGTTCCGCAGGTCTGAAAGAAATCAGGCCTATGAATGGCTAGAGAAACTGAACTCAGCTTTTCAACTGATGTGGTTAATTGCAGTTCATTCATGATTTGAAAAGGGAGAGCTGTTACTTTTTCACGTAGGGCCAGGTAGGTTTGGAAAGGTATTTTTTTCTCCTTAATACAGGAAATCATCGTTTAAAAACTGCACTTTATATTTACTCAGGTTATCTTAGTGTAATATTAAAATATCTGAAACATTTACATGAGAAATATAAAAAAAGAAAAAGAGAAAAAGAAATCGGGAAGGCAGCAAATACAACAACCCTGTAGGTATAGTGTCTTCCAAAGTGAGCTTGTGTTACATCTCACTCTTCCATATAAAACACCCTGGAGGTGTCCCACCCATTTTGAACTGCCCTTTAATTAAAACAGGCTGATGCTCTTGTTTTGAGTCAGATAATTGTGACACCTGTCATGTTGCAGTACCCAAACAAAGATGATAAAACGTGCAGCTGAAGCCAAGAAAAAGAATAAGTGTGGAGATTCACTGTTCTAATGCTCAAGACATTCCAGGTGTCTTTAGTACTCTGTGAGAATTAACCTTGTTATTTATTGTACTTTTCTTTCTCATACTTTTCTTTCTTGTCATTTCCACATTATTATAGTTGTACATTTGGGGCCTGTTATGTGAGATACTTTCATTGTATCTTAAATTTTCTTATGTGATGGGATAGTTTTATTTGGTTAATCAATTCAGCCTGCAGAAGACACTTAAATCTGCTTTAAAGGTGAATCTCCTCCTCTGAGGTCTTGAATGCCAGGTATTTAACAGCCAACATTTAATGTATAATGTGTCCAAGTCTGTGCAGCACATGTGATGCTCCTGCAGCTAAATCAATAGGATTTTACAGGAACTGCCAAGTCCATCTTACAGTAATTCCTTGTTTCATGATGTCATGCAGCCTCCATGCAAGCAGACAATGCTCTTGGGGGATGAACACGGACAAAAAAGAACACTGGAAAACATGATGGCTTTATGTCGAATGGGCTGTCTTTGGCTTTCTTTTGCAACTCTGAGAGGATTAACTATTGTTTTTTTACTGGTGGGATGATGTTCATGTTATTTTTCTATAGGCTGGATATCCAATTTCTGCTGATCTGGGCTAAGAGGGGTGTTTGTCCCAACTGGAAAGCAAAGCAGTAGGTGCTGTCTGGGACATGTGTGTGGGCGGTCAGTGAATTCATGTTTTTACTTATTATCATGCCCGTTCAAGACTGAGAAGGATACAAATAAAAAAATAAAGGTATAGAGGGTTAGAAGTATTCTTTAGAGCCCAAATGCAAGACACTGAACACCTCCTACTGCCTATAAGGAGAGCGAGTGTGATTTTTTTTTAAGTGCAGCAATGATCCAACACCTCCTCAATCCCCTCCCTCAGGGCTCTCTCCTCCGGTCCACTGTTGCAGTATCTTGTTGTGCTGGACCATGAGATACCAGCCCATCCCGGAGTATCACAAACAGCCCACAGCACCCCCTCTCTATTTCAAGCCACCTTCATGTTGAAACATTTGCTTCTCCTCACCACCACAGAAAAAGAAAAGCCTCCAGTGTTTCGTGTATTTGCTTTAAATGGAGCTCAAATGACATCACATTGCTGCAGTGCTGCACTGTCCATGAAAGGTGTCAGTCGTTTCCTCTGATATCAAGAATTTGTCCACTGGCCACTTGGCTCTGCTCTGCTCCAGACATCATGGCGTGACCAAATGTATTCTTTTATAGCGGGCTCGTGTTACGCAGGTGGACGCCTGCATGAAGACTAGAGGCGCATTTTCAAAGGTTGCCTGTTCTCTGGGACACAGCAAGATTTCCTGCCACATCCCGCCCGAAGAAATCGACCGCATTGCTTTGTAGAAAGAGCGGACGGACCAAGTCGTGTATGAAAACTAATTGCTCGCATGGGTACGCATAGTGTTAGAGGAGAAAGAGAGAGAGCGAGAAAAAACAGTATCAGTGCATGGGTGGGATTCCTTCATTGCGCTTCAGATAGGGGAAGTTATGGCAACAAACGTCTACAGTGAAGGTAAATACATGTCAGGAAATTAGGCACGATAAGTGCGCTGTAGTGCTGTAATTAACAGAAACCCGGTGCTGGTGGAGACTTTTCCGACCTTTGCTGTTTTTGATTGACTTGAAGCCCGAATTTGACGCCAACCTTCAACCGTGTGAGGCTTCTTTTTTTTCTTTTTTTTCAGGCGTGCAACCTATCGCTTCAAAAAGAGCCCCATGCTGCAGTTCTCCATCCCGACACCATCTGTACTGCAATTCATCACAGGCGTGAGATTTATTGGAAATTTAATCCATCGTTCCTCCGCGTTACAAACCCGTATGCGGGGGACCTGCTACGACCACGTACTCACGCTTTAACCCATTTGAAGACGGCTCGGACGCAACACTCGGACCCCCCTGAGCTTCTGGATTCAGAGATTTCAACCTAATTATATTCTGCCTGCCTTCGAGCCCTAATCGGATCGTACTGGGATTTTAGGTGGGGTTTTATCCCGATGCAGGTAACTGGGAAGGACTGTCTCTTGTTGATGACACTTAAGCAGCAGATTGTCGCTCATTGGGTCCCTTGGATTTTTGCAGCACAAGCCTGACCAGCGTAACAAGAAGGGTTTTACACCTGAATTTGGAATAAATGAACTCTCGTCGCCATCCGAGTTTCGTTGTGAATTTATCCGCTGAGACAAGTGTGTGGACAGCGAAATCATGTGCATTGGGATCAAGCCTTTGGCTTCTGCTATATTAGTCCCAGTTCCACTTCTGGTAAGTCTCTCAGACTTGGTGAGAAATGTAAATTAGACTTTTGCAGCTGTGACACATACGTGGGTGCAATGTGATGAGCTAAATGGTGTCCAGATCTCTGATGTGCGGCATGGATTGTGCAAACTAAATATAGAATAATAGGCCTCCGGTATCTATCTATCTATCTATCTATCTATCTATCTATCTATCTATCTATCTATCTAATCATTTATGTATCTTGATGCATAATGTGCAAGTCTTTCTAGGCTATTCACAGTAGTCTGCTGGATAATATGGTATAAACCTGTCTGGCAGAGATGTCTTCATGTTACTTGAGATATCCAGTTCTCACGTGGTTGTTAGTGCTGTTATATCTGATAGACTGAGTCCGATGGGCTCACAACAGCTCTGTCATAGGGCTGACAGAGCTCCTAACTGCAATGAAGACGGTTAAACAGTGACACAAGAGTTGAATTCCCACAGACAGAAGCGCGTGTGGAAATGGCCCGGGTGTGTCTGCATCAGCACCACTCAGAGACCAAGAGTTTTCATAAATTAGCAGCAGCTGCTGGAATTCTCCCATCAGGGTAAATTGCACTGATTGCTCAGAGAGTGGACCGTCTTACACTGGAGCCACAGAGCCTGAACCATCAGGAAACTTATAACTGCATTGTTAACTTGCAAGTTTAAAAAACATTCGGCCAGATGATGAATTTGTATAATGAGTAGAGGCCTTTTCAGGATGTGTGCACTGTATATTATTCTACTCCTAACCTTTGTTTTGGCAAATCAGCTAATCAGGTTTAGAAATGATGAAGGGATACAGAAGCACTGATGCAGCATTCTAATGATCTCATGGGCACTGTGAGTGAATTCTGCCTATAATGGTTGCAGCTGGAATTTTCAGCCCCTCTCATCATTTTCCAGTTACTTTATAATCACTGACTTTTTCGACTCAATGGAGTGGCTATCCCAATTTTTGCTTCAGAGGTCAGCATTTGTCCCTGAAATATCTATTTATCACTCAGAGGACATCACTTACAGCTTGCAGGAAAAATGAGAACTCACGATGCCTGCATGGAGGTATAGAGGTTGTAAATCAGTTAGATTGAGGTGGGGTTAAATTGTCAATATCTTTCACTAAAGTCAAGTGAACATTCCTCGTATAGCCCCGCTTAATCCACACAATACCTTCTAAGACTTCCCCTGGGATACATGTAGACATTGGACAGCTGTGTGGCTACATTAGGGCAGGCAGTGAGTGTTACTGCAGCTTGCAGTGCTATTGGAAAACACTGACTGCCAGCTGTATCTATGGTATACACCCTCCTTTAGCATGTATGTTCCTACATGACAGAGCACCCACCTTTTTCACGGCTGTCAACTGCAGTAAAGTGAAAAAATAACAGTTGTCATAAAGGAATTATACCATAGTCTGACAGATGACTAAAGGCAATAAAATACTGTACTGTATTTGTCATGTAAGGCTTTTATTGTAAGAAGAGCACAAACAGCTGTCTTAAGGGCTTGACTCACTCTTATTGTTTAGTTTGAAGTAAAGATTTAACCCTGTGTTTTTTGGCAAAAAGCAAATTGAAATGATGTTTGGTTAAAACTGTGCATCATACAAGTTTTGACATAAGAGACTTGAGAAGTCTCCTTTATCAGAGGTTAATGAGGTTTCTTCTTTGGAGGGTTGATACCCTTGAGCTTCATAGGATTTGTGATTTGAATTAGCAGTGCATGAAGCAGGGTTCTTATGTATTTAAATGCCTTTTTTACTAGCTGTGTGCGTTGCAGTAAGTGGTGATGATCATGTCTTGTCAGTTTACTTGTCAGCGTGTTGCAGGATGTTACAGCAGAAGCTCAGAGCATTTGCTGTCATGTGTTTGCCTAATGAAATCAGACAGGATGGTCATTATCATTATCATGCATTATTGCCAACACTTCCATGTTCAGCAATGCTAATGCAGGCAGTAAACTGCTGCAGAACAAATTAATATCTCAGCAGGTAATGCCATAAAAAGAAAGTTACAGTGACATGTGTGCTGAGTTTTTTGTTTTTTTTTATTACTATTTTGCTTTCTAGGTTGCTATATGCAGGCTGAGAGGTTAGATTAATGAGGTCTCTCTGCCTTGCTATTCTGTTGCATTGTGTTACAGCAGCTGCTCATGGTGCTGGTGTCATGTGTTAGCATTATGAAATCAGGACCAGTGGTGGGTTATCAGCCACTGCAGGAATGAGAGCAAACACAAGCTATTGATCTGTATTCAGGACTATAAAAGACTGTATAGGGCAGACATGTATTTGTTCTCTATACAAGGTATATTAAAATAGCCCTTTACAGTGAGTCATGTTCTCAGCTTGACATTTTCAAAATGCACACATTTGCTGAAAAGATTACTTTTTCCAAGATACTCTAAGCTATCAATCGAAGAGTTAAAATAGTGGCGCAAGTAGTGACTTTTGGCATGATTTTAGTCATTTCTTTCCACAGTTATGTACCGTATCATGGAGACATATGATATTGTGGGCTGATTCCAGCATTGACTAACACGTTTTTCGACAAAAAAAATAGCAGTATCGTTACATTTTATTTAAGGAAACAAAGAGCAAGAAAAGTTTTTGGGGATAATATTGTGTATATCTCGAGAGAAATAAATGGTGTCAGAGAGTTAGAGAAAACTCCTCTACCCTCTTGATCATTTTTCTTGAAGTTTGGATTTTGCATGCAGAAAAGAACCAGTAAAGAAAAGTACCAATTAAGTTGTCATTGGTCAAAAGAATGAGATAGATGTTTCTCCCAAGGCAAGTCAAGTTATTTAGCACTCGAGATGCATGAAAAAGGTTCGAGAAATGGCATAATTACAACTAGCCACAAAGATCAAAGGAGTAGCCACCAAAGCACTGAAGCAATTAAACTAGAGCTGCTCTTGGATTTTATATTTGAGCGAGTAACAAAGTGACAAAAAAAGCAGTGGGGCTCTCAAAGGAGGAAACGCAGGTAAATAACATACAGGCCTTGAGATGCATAAAACACTTTTGAACTTTGCAGCATGATGGATTTCAACAGGGAGAAAATACAAGAGCAAAAAAACATATTAAACTTAATGCCCACTGCAGTAAGTTGTTAAACAGCTTTTGCTGCTTATTTTAGATGTATAATTTATTCCATAGACATTACTTCTTTTTTGCTCATCAGCACACGGTGTATTATGCTGCAGTGTGTTGAGGACACAAAACAGGTTTTTGTGCAGAAAGCTGATGTTCCTTCACTACAAGAAGGTCCTAACTCCTGGGTTTGTCTGCATGCAAGAAGCAAGATTTAAACACTACCTGTTTGAAGGTGAATGTGACTTTAGTAGCTTAGACGTTTGACCTGTCCAAAATGTACTCTGTGAATCTGCTGTTGCATGCTGGGATGTGTCCCCTGTGATTGTGAAAAGGACAAGCAGCACATATAGTCTCTTATTTGCTAAGTTAGTTTTTTTTTTTTTTTACTTGTGTGACTAAAAATACATCACAATCAAAAGTTAGTAGATTGAATTTGAAAAAAAAAAGTCCTTTAAAAGCAGAGCAGGTGAAAACTGGCTAAAGCATTTCAAAAGCTCAATTTAAAGGTGCAAAAGTCAGAGTAGCAAGACTTTGTAGCTTTTGCACTTGGTCATTTTTGATATCTCTTAAGAGCATTTGTATTCTGACTTGGTAACCTTTGGAAGTCATGATTGCGGCAATTCTCGTTTTACCCTGAAGGCTTTTAGCCTCTCGCATCTGCGTAGTAAGTCTCAATAAGAAGAGCTGTCATTTATTGTCAAGGAGTGTGAATCTGTGTCTGCAGTGCACTTGTTAACATTGCCGATGTTTTTTTTCTGACAAATAACTGATGAAAAGGGTAGGTACAAGAGGCTCTGGTTGTTAAAGACTGACCTGCTTTGTGCTCTGTAACATGCAAAATGTAGTAACAAGGTGCAAGGGAGAAGATACTGTGGGTTGTGATATAGAGGGAAGCAGTGGATAGTCATTTTGAGGGTGGCTAACTGTCTAGCAGAGGCATACAGATTCATAAAAGAATTCATAAGGTGGTGAGAGAGCCAATTCCTTCAGGAATATTGTGGATGAATATGGTCAAGCTGATCCCAGTGGTATGCAGCAGTTATAATCCAAGCATAGCATATTCCACCTGTCTGGAGCAGCCAAATCCTTCAATTGGAAAAATGCTTATAACCTACTATGGAGCTGTTTACCTGAAGGTGACATTGATTTAGATAATGCTTTCAGCAGCTGCATCTGGTCCTATTGATCAATATCTTCTACTAGAACAGCATTTCACTTTGGCTCTCTTGAGCAAGCCAATTAAGGGAGCTACATGCTCTCATACAGAATTTGAAATGTGCACAAACACTATCATCCCCACAGTGCCATTAAATAATGCATAAGGACAATATATTATTGTGCTGTGCCTACTAACACAGGTCTTGCTGGTCCTGTTAAGACTTTCTCCTCTGAACTCAGAAACACTGGCCAAAATTTAGTGCCTTTAATGCACTATTCAATCTTGACCGATGATGCATTAGGAAAAAGACGAATTACTCCTCCCGAATATGCCACTGTGATGAGAGATCATTCGCTGCTTACTTATTGATTTGTTTGTCAGAAAGTCGTATGGTGTGCTCTTCATCAGCCTGCACCAGCCTCACTGGAGATGTGTGGCTGTGCTGCCTATTAAAGGCTGGAACACTACAAAAGCATTAACTGTTCTGGTGAAGTGATCGGTTAAGAGCCAGTGCAACAAAACAAGGATTCTGTGAAAAATATCTTGTCACTGACCATATTTTCTTCTAGTTGTCTTTTCCAAGTTTCTTTGCATGCTGTTCCAGGACAGATGTGGGTGGTGAATAAGGTTCTCTTCATGCGCTTTGATAATGTGCAAAATAAGAAATAGCATAAATGTAGTTTCTTTCATTTCCCCCCCTTTTTAATACTTAAAGTGCTTTCTGAGTTTTGAGAGATTTACGGTCACACATCTTGATTTCATGCTTTAATAGCTGACAAACAACAGCAGAAAAATCCAGCTCACCTTGACTAAATCTCTTCTTAGTCTTGTTGTCTGCAAGCAGAAATTCACAGGACTATTGCTGCATCTAACTAGGAGAGATCATCAAACAAAAGCACTGCTTAAACGAGATGGAAACTATATTAGCTCAAAGAAACAGCAGCAGAACATCACGAATTTGGCCTGACTCCATGAAATAAGTTTTACTTTGCTGCACTCTTTGGTGAATGTGTTATTTGATATTTATTTAATATGCACACACGATCCACAAACTGATAATTTACCGCCTTGGGCTTTTTGTGTGAAACAAAAAATCAACGTAGCAGGTTTTTTTTCAAGGTGTGGTGCACTATATTTGTGTAAAACTGCAGCTTATTGCTGTTTAAATCTTTGAGATCCTTGAAAGCTTTATAACGCTGAAATACAGAGAGCATTCCCAGCAGAATAGATTGAATGTACAGCAAGGCAGAATTGCTGCCCAAATAATTATTGATCATTGGTTTCTGAGAGTTTCCTTATGTTGTTTGTAGGTTAAATATTTACAATACCTGCTTTTATGTCTGACTTTTTTTTATTTATTTATGTGCCTTTAAAAACGAACTGTCAAGAATGTGCGAAAGAAAGACTTATCATAGTCTGCTTTCTAAAGTTTCTGCGCAGTGTGGTCGATTTATTTGGCCCTGCTTTTCTTCAAGTAAGCAGTATAACACTTTGATCATCACATTGTTGCACATACATGAGCAGAAGGACAGTTAAATAGTGTCTTGCTGACACCGAGTGTAATCTCTAGCCGAGGACATCTATTCCTCAAACCAACATTATGGGATCTTTCCATCCTTTCCAAATTATTCACTGAAGTTCACCTGTTAATTACAAGATGATTTGCTGCTGTACTGATTCCAACAGAGAGTTATTTTCAGCAACTTAATTTTGGTAATCCTCATGTGCTCCTTTCTTGTGACTGATTTTTCTATCTCTGGAAGATACCCAGCTTTTCCCATGAAACCAAATGACTGTTTAGTGGGCCATTTAAAGCCTGCAGAGCATTAAATCTTCACGTGTCACATGCATTCATGTGTTGCATGTACTAGATGATTGATCCTGCTGTGTGTAGCACAGAATAGCATATTGTAATTTACATGGTATAGCGCTAGGGTGTTTTTGTTGTTGGGTGAATCAGCACCAATTCTGTCTTTCTGTGGTTACAGCTATCTGCTATTTGTCAGGAGCAGATGTTAGGCATGCCTTACAAGGTAAAACTAAAGCAGTACTCAAGCAAGTTATATATGTAGGCTAAAGAATAAAAACATAAACTTGTGACTGAGAATTGACGCATATACAACATACAATACAATATACATAAAACGCACATTGTCCATTATTTTATGCAAAAAAAATATCAGTTGACCCTAACTCTGTTTAATAATAGAAGATGACATGTTTTGTTCTCTTTGTATCAAACTGTGACTTTAAATCCCACTAGTGCCACAATTGAACATTTTACAAACAGTGTGCAAAACAGTTTTTTTCTGAAAAGCCTTTTTTCCCCGGTTGTTTTCGAAGATATTTCTGAAGCGGTTCCACCATCATTCACAATTAATTTTTGTTTTATGCAGCTGAGAACAGATCCTCTACCTCCTTTTTCTTTGATCATTTCATTTTCAGAAAAGGGCTCAACACTGCACTCAAAAATCAAACATTTTCTAGTAGGCATTCAGATTCTTGTGAGTTTACCTCATTCTGTCACATTCCCGAGTATAATTTGGGAGTTCTTTGACCATTTATTGGTCCTAGTATTTTACTTTGAATTTAAACCATATGATGATTGTATAAAGCTTTAGTAATTCCTCCAAATGCCCCAAAATGTTTATAAATGTTTGTGCCTGTTGTCTAGATACTCTTCCATTTATCCTTGGCGTCTCTGCCACTCAAGTGTATTAACCTGCTTTTGTTTATTTGTACATATTGACATGACTAACTTTGGATAGTGATTCTTGAGACTATAAACACAACAGTAGTAAGTTTTACTCATCCCATAGTAATCTTTCGGAAAACCAAAACTTGCATCTGTGGAAAAGTTAAAAATAAAAAGAAAAATAACAAAGAGTATTTCTGTCAAAACCTTTTCAAGGACATTTCTATCCTTTAGTAGGGCACTAAGAGTACCTCAAAGAATTTTATTTCTTTTGGAACAAAGCCTCATCTTAAGTGGCTCAAGTGTACGCTTCCTTTGCATAGTTACCGCTAAACAAAGTGCAGCTCAGCCAAATATAGTATAGAACAGCCTATAACAGCACAATCTTTGTGTTTAAGGTTTGTGGAAGGACAACTTATTATAGGTGTCAGGGGTTAAAGTGGAATTTATGCCAGGATGCTCTTTGGCGTAAGACCAAAAAGCAGCAGTGACAGGCAAAATATTTGCACATAAAAAGGCCTCCCGTTGAACCAAAGAGTATCTACGCTTTAAAGAATAATCCTCTGAATGTGACTGTAAGAATAGTGGAGTCCAGTCATTAAAAAAACACAAACATCTAAAGGAAATTCATTTAAATTCAGTCTTATTTTAAATACACTCAGACATTAATGATGTTATTTATTGGAAATGATCAAACTGACTAATTTTAATTGCTTTCACATTCTGCAATTTTGACCTGAATTGGAGACTGACATGAAGCTCAACCTAATATATTGCTAGCTTATTTCAAATAGGCCAACGACGTGTTTGAAAAATAGTAAAAATCAACATTTATGTTGTTCCGGAAGAATATGTGACCTTTTGATATTGAGTTATGAAACAAAAAGAGGTATATGTCCCTGCCCTATTTCTCTCGCTGCCTTGTCGTCCATTTATCAATATGTTATTTGGAGGAATAAGATCTGAAAGATTCGATCACCCTGTCCTACTGGCAATAACCAATACCACTGTCATTGGGGCCAAATAGGGGAAGGATAAATGTGCACCCCATTAAGGTAGTGTTGACTGCCCTCCATAATGCATGCTGTATGGACCAAATACAAAAAAACCCACAACAACAGTGCTGTCTCACTAATGCCAGTGAGAGAGAAACCCACACATACACTGAGGAATATTTTCCTACTTTCATGTAGAGAAAGAAGGTAGGCCATATCAGCAGGAGAACCTTGTTCACATGCAATGACTTATTTAGCTGTAATTAAATCGTAATTAGTGGCCATATGTGGAGGGATATCAGCTGAAAAGCTAACAAGTCATAACAGTTGCTGTGTTGTTGTTTTTTAAAACTTGTTTTCCTCTGGCCTGTAGTTGTAGGAACTTCTCCCTTTGTTTTTAAATGTGTGTAAAATGGCTCACCTGCTTCTCCCCATTCCTCACTGTTCACACACAGAGTGCAGTCTTTCACTGACAAAGACAGACGCCCATTGAAAAAAAAAAAGGGGTTAGGAGAGGAGATAAAGTAGTGCACGTGCACATTCATTTCAAAGGTTGCAGTGTTGCACGAATTAGTGCGCGTGTGCAAGTTCCCACACATGAGTGTTGGTTAAATGTGGAAATACTGACATGAGACCAGAGTGAGGCTGATTACATTTATGAATGTAAAAATAACAACAATATTCACTATATTAACAATAATGGCCAAACAAGGGGCGATAAGAGCAATCACTCTCACTATTTTTGATCCTTGAAATCATCAAGCCTAGCTACAACACCCAGCTCAAATAACCTCTGGATATAATAACTTTTATTATTAACCTTTGCTCACCTTATTTTTATCTCTTTTTTTTTTATTAAAGCTCTTAACAGTAAATCTAGTGTGTTTTGGGGGCAAACTGTTATCAGAACAGTTGACAACAAAACTTAACTAATAGTAAAGAGCCAGTCAAAGGAAACATTAACAGACAAGACTCAAAATATAGTCTTTTTGGCCAAAATTGTGGCATGCTTGTGGCACTTCTTCCCATCTACCTGCTACCGGGGGAAACACTTCAGGAACACTTGGGTTGTTTCATGCGTCAGGGACAAACAACATCGATTTGATGGCTTAGTTGGAGGTGTTGTTGGTCTACCCCGTTCATTGAGTGGCAAGCAGCGGGGGGTGTTTGCACATGTGCAGTATTGTTGTTGGGATTGTTACTAAGATGGAGACTGCATTGTTTGACAGAAAAAAATAGATGTATTGTAATTTTGTCCAAAGATGTTGTGGTTATAAAAACATGATCAGGATTAATGACTTTAATTAAAATTTCCAGAGTCCACAAAGTGTTTTTAGGAAAGCCCCAGTTGACTTACTGTTTCTTTTAACTATAAAGTGTGAATGTCTGTTGTGGCCTATATAACTTAAAATTTGTTCAAGGTAATGAGTTGAATCTAGCAAATCTAGCACATTGCTTGGACACTTGTAGTCACCTCAGTGCTGGGATGATCAGGCTCTGCCACTTGTCTTTATCTGACCTGATGATGTTGTAATAAATATGAGTGATGTACTCAGACAAAGGCTTTTCTTTCACTAAATATGTGCAGGGACTGATTTTTATTAATGGCAATATTGCACGCAAATCCTGCTTTCTTAAAATATTAATATATTTCTGGAGTCATGATAAATCATAGCACTACCAGTGGACTAGTAGTGTGTTTTTTTTTTTTTTATGTTTTTTTTTATGCTTACATAAGATGTATCAGCTGAAGGATGGGTCATTTGCGTGCCATTTTCTCAATTCAGTGTTTTGTGATGCAGGGAATCATTTGTAAGGGCCTGCACTCAGGGCAGGTGGGTGACATTGACTTACATGAGATGTGAAGTGGAAAAACAAAAGCTACACCAACTCAAACTTCACTGTTGGGCGAAAAACAGCAGTTGAATCACAGTCTCAACCCTCAGCCTGTCTGTCTGTCAAGATGCATTGAGACATGCCAACCGAACTCGTGTCAGAGAAAACAGTGCCCGGTAGAAGGTCAGCTGTATATCATGTTCATATGAGCGGCACTGAGACGTGAAACACGATGAAAGCTTTATGGTTTGATAACGACATCAATATACTATGTAGCAAAAATACCAAACAAACCAGCCCAGTAATGGAAAGTGATAATGTTCAAGAGTGATTATCTTCCATCTGGCAGTAGCTGTGTGCTTTAGGTCTTTCGGAGCCATCCGTGCATGCAGTTATTCATGATGCCCTTAGACGGGCTTCACCAAGATCAGTTGATTAGATTGGTTTGACAAACTACTTTATCCGTTGTGGGACTTGATAGATGATGACTGGATGTAGTCTTTGTTAGCTAGGTGTCTATTGACTAAAAGGACTCCATTTATGGTGGCCAAGATCAGTGCTGTAGGACATTTATAAAGTGTGTCAGCCTTCTTCTGGATTTTTGAATGGATGAATGGTTAAAGACTGCAGTCCTATCATCCATATTTGAACTGTACTGTAAAGACTTGACCTCAGGTTCACCATTCTGCATGAATGCACGCTTCAGAGTTTCCGAACACTTTTTACTGCAGAGTGAGTGGTTTTGCTTAGGAGACCTCAGTGGTAGTGAAAACTTTATTCAATAACTTATGTTGTCATTTCTTTACTCTGATCTGAACACTATGTCGATTTGTCTCACAGTTTGTTTGTACAATCTTCTAAGGATGCAGGGCTTTTGTGTGGTCAAAAAAGATGCAGCATCGAAATCATCCTTTTCTTCTGCTGATAGGTTTATATGATATTTATTGTCTTGCAAGACAATAATGTCTTTTCGAGCTGGACAGCAAAAACAAACAAAAAGAAAAACACCCAACACGAAAGACGAAATAAAGAAAAGAAAATCTAACTTTTCAGCTTCCAGGAGTCTACAGTGATGAGACTTTTCTCCAAGGTACTTGGCTTAACATGATATGATATACTGTAAAGACAAACAGTCCTTTCAAATGTTTGCAGAAAAATTGCAAATAACTGTTTAGCCTTTTACATATGAGTGGAGTATTTGCATGCTTCTTATCTTGCATTGTTCAGCAAAACTTGAGGCCTTTTGTCCCTCCCCTATATTGAAAGCAATTGCTGATTGATCAGTCAGTGACTGAGGGCTGCTTTGTTCTTATAAAATGTGCATGGAAAAATCACACTCAGGCTCTAGTCAGCTTGTTTTTCCAGTTGATCAACTTTGTCAATCATTTTGACTCTAAATGAAGTTACTAACACAAAAGAAATTAACCAGATCTTTCTAATAAGAAGTTGCTTATGTGGTGCTGAAAATTATTTTACTGATTATTGAAAAACTCTTCTTCTTTTATATCAAGAAGTTATACAAATATCTATTGTTAATGGCAAATAGGTTTGAAATCTTTGTTCTTATGCCAAACCAAGGAACGGCTCAGTTCCTTTTTCAGTATAGTCTTAATTATCATAGCTGCAACTTCGGAAAGTAGACACTGAGACATCTGTCTCTCTAGTTTTAATAGCTTTGGAAAGATCATGAATCGCAAGAAAAAGATTGTCCTACAGAGGTAATATCACATGAATTTAAGGATTATGTTGCTGTTGGTGTATCTATTTTTTAATCATCCTTTTTAATTTAACCTTTATTTAACCAGGAAGATCACAATGAGATTAAAAACCTCTTTTTCAAGGGAGACCTGGCCAAGATAGGCAGCAGCAAGTATCTCACATTTGCAACAATTACACAATTAAAAACAGGCAACAACATCACACACAAAAAAAGAAAATAATAAAATTTGATTTGGGAATATTTAGTGGTTAAGCTAAAAAAAAAAAAAAGTCAATATCAGCAACAACTGTCGTCTCGGTTTGGCCTCTGTAACCTTCCCTTGCTCAGGTAAAGCTTCTGTATATGACACAAATCCAGTGCAGTGGTGAAATGCTGCATGTTAATATGACGGAAGGAGAAAGCTAAAATGCCCATTCCTTTGTTTCATACTTTGTTTATTTTGCTGGATGATTGGGTGCTGCTTTGTGCTTAGTGCGTGTCTCAGAGGAAATAAAGCTCCATTTCAGGATGAAAAAGAGATAACGTCTAAGAAATCCTCAAACTGAAAGAGCTCATGGCATTCGCTCAGTAATAGCAGATGGATACCCCTTTGATCCATGGTTAGGCAGGAAAAGTCGATTGAGTGACTGTGATAAGACGTTCAGCAGTTAAGCACTTCTATTGTATCTTGACTTGACTGTATTTAGAGTACACGGGCATTTTTCTAACACTCTTGTTTAAATAGGGGATCAAAATGGAATTACAACGTAAAGTACATATATACTCATTGTCCAGTTTTTATTTGAAGTTTCTCTACTCTTCTTTTTCTCTTTAGAAATATCTCAAATTATTGTGTTATAGAGTCAGCAAGGTGCTGAAGAAGCACTTCTCAAAGAACACACTGAAATTGAGGAGTCTGAGATAATGTGAGCTTTGTGACAGGAGTGCCATCCTGCTAAAAGTACCGATGAGAAAATGTTTCCCCTTAAATGTCCTAATCTGTGAGGTACCATTTTCTTAGCAGTACGAAATAGGAAAACTGTTGCCTTAATATTTCTGGTATTAGGAGAAGAGCAGATAGTGTGAGAACTTATCATTACTCTGGTTTTATATAATTTCGCTCTGTTCCTGTTTAATGTGGGGCTTTGGTAGCAATCTTTAGTTTGCACTAAGAGGCCCAAAGTGTGCCAACAAGGTAGATATTAGATTAAGCTAAATTCCAACTTTACTATCTGAATACTGAATCACATTTGTTTAGTTTTTTGTCCACTGTCCAATTTTGTTTTGCTTATACACAGCATAATCTCAGTGTTAAGCTGACAGTTATGGTACCCAGTGTAGTTTTCTGCAGCTGAAGACTGGTTATTTGAGTTACTGTTGGTTTTCTATCTCCAAACAGCCTAGCCATTCTTTTATGTCCTGTGCCATCAACACTGCATTTTTTTTTTTTTTTTTTTAGCAGTTTTTTCCCTTTTTTACACCGTTCCCACAACACCTTGTGATGGCTGTGTGTGAAAATCCCATCTGAGCAGCAGTTTTCGAAATAGGAAAAACCAGTTACTGCACAGTCAAAGTCACTTACAGCTTTTTTTTTCACCGCTATTCTAATGCTGGTTTGAGTTTTAGCAGATACTCTTGAGCTTAATTGTGTAAAAACATGAATCGCATGTATCACATTACCGAGAAGATTTGAGAGGACCGTGTCTTCATCTGAAATGCGGAGTACGTTAAAACCTTTAACAGTCAGGTTCAATCATGAAATTACAGAATTCCTCATGAATATCTTTATTGCTGTGAAAGACTTTGAATTTTGACATGTCAGTAATTTTGAGATTAGACAGCCGAACAAGTGAGATGCTTGGCAGCTGGCTGTCACTTGTGCAGCTCTGTTGGAACTGACTTCATTATATTAGACGGTGAAATCTGCTGTGTATTGTACAGCCTTCAGTGGCTTTCCATGTAATCGTAACAAATAAGCACCAGATCGTTCAGTTTGAAATCATACATTAAAGAAATCGTAGAGGTTATAATGCTGATGTCCACAGAATTCACTTATAGTGTGACCTGATAAAGATATTTTTTAGTCTGCTTGAAAAACTACAAAACTCCTATTGGAATATTGTGAGAAGCCAGAGCTTTGAGCAGATTTCTTTCCTGAAACTCCCCAATCACTTGAGCTTGTTGACAATGCCATTTGCTTTTTCACTTGTGTTGCATTGTGGCTCACCTTCTCCGTTTCCCTTCCTTTGTAAGCTTGTTGATAAGACACGTTGGTCTTATTTGTTGTGTTGCCATGGCTGCAAACATCTCTCAAACCTATTAGGTATTCGTGGCATCCTGGTGGCTCAGCTGGATAAAGTGTGTGTCATGTAATCATCATATAGTGTGCTGGAGTGCAGCAAAATCACTACGATACATATATCTTTTATACTTTTCTTTCTGTCCATTCTTTTCCACTATATTTTAAACATAAAATGTTGCAAGTGGAAGTTGACCATATATGGAAAAAAGGCTTATTGTAGCAAACGCTGTAAGGCCTTTCAAAGAAGGTAATGCGTTGGCAAACCATGACACTTTAAATCAGCCATCCTTTTCAATTAAATATGCAATAAAGAGACTTGAAGGTATAAAAAAAGTCTTCTCAAAACAGATGCACCCTTGTGTTTGACTTGAGGGGTACTGTTTCTCTCAGCATGGTTCTCGTCTAATCGGATGCCTAACATATGGCTGATGAGCCTACAGCACATTCTGATCCAAGCACACTTAATAGGTTCCAAATGATTTGGCTCTAGGTAAAATACCTTGTGTGGTAGCGAGGCCTATTACGCTGTAGATCACTTGATACAAACAGAGTTCTACTGTGGCACTGACGGTCCCTCCCACAGCCTCGCACTATAATGTTTCTGCTTAGTCAGTGAACACTTGCATCATCCTTACTGTTCATTTAGGTAACTTGATATTTTTAAAATTCAAGAACTGTGAATAGATTAATGAATTGGTTAATGTTAAACTAAGACTGAGCAGTACTGGAAATTCAGCAGTTGAGTGGGACAGCTTCAACAGCTAGGCAAAATTTTAGGCTCCAGAACTTAAGTGCAGATGCCCTGAAAAAAAAAACCATCCAAGTGTAGTCACTGCACTATGTCTGTGCGGATTTGTGTATTGGTCTTATTATCAATACATTTTATTAGAGTACAGTGCATTTAATAGCCTGTCTGCCATTTTCTTCCTGCATTCATTTTATAAGCAGCACCACCATGGGGCATTAAGTAGTGGCTCTTTTAAATCAAACTGGTGTCAGAAAGTCTGCATGTTTTAATAAAAATATAATTATTTTCAATATTTGGTGCCAGTGTATTAATGATGTGTATCAAGAGGAAACCATATGATCAATTGCCGCGTGGATATACCGTCCCGCCCGTACTTGACAGGTAGGTTGTTCCAAGCATCTTCGACAGATTGTGACAGTTGTCTGGATTAAATCTGTCTCAGTTCCGTCTCCATGCTGTCAATATCAGGGCTCCACGAGACCCATGCCATCTGCTGCGGGACCCCTTGTTCGTCTTGTTACTGAATATGACTCCGGGTCTATATCTGGGGTTGCTACCGTGCTGCAGTATGAATTGGAGCCTGATCAGATGGTGTTGTGTGATGGATATGAATCTAAATAGCCAAAGTGTCTGAAATATCTCTGTAATGTAATGTGATTTTGTTGATGTAAAATCTGCCGCATGTTGATGTTGTTACTGACAGAAGGCAGGTGTGTGCAAGAACCTGTAAACTAAACCAAAGGAACGCAAGTCTCGTAATATTCAGGCCTAATTCAAAGCTGCAAAAACGAAGGAAATGATGGAGAGCTTTCAAAATCATGTTTGAAATAATTTTTTTCGGTTTTGAGTCCTACATAATTTAGCTCAGCTCAGACATTATTACCATCATTTGCCTTCAGAAAACTGAATCATCTTACACAATGCATATAATGAATGCACTGTTCTGATGCACAGCAAAGAAAGGGGATTTTTTTTTTGTCACTCTTTGGTTTTTTGCATAGTATTTGCATCTAATTTGGCTGGCATCACCATAATTTTTATACATATTATGTATATTCATACAAAGTGGTATCTTACTTATACCTAATTTACACCCCATGCACTGCGGCTTTCACCACTTTCCTACTGCCCCCGACGTTAGAATACGAGTACAGATGAAGTTCATTATGATTCCAATAGAAAGGTCTACCTGACTGTTATTCAAATCCATGATTATCTTCCCTGTATGATTTTGTCTTTGTTAGTAACTCTGTCAGTTGTGTTGCATTAGATTACTGTAGAATTTTACACAGACAATTATGTTTACTTTGCGCAACAGTGAACCTCAAAGGTGCTCCAATAGTCTTTCATAAATTAGGTTTTAGGTAATATGCTAATAACCAAAATGAAATTATAAAGTTGTCAGTATGGCAGGTGATGAAGTGGCTCAGCGAGCATTTTTCATACATGGGAAAATCAATGCAGATGTACCAGGAAAAAGAAGCTCGAGCAGGCTTTAGAATATAAATGCAATGAGGTATCTTTGCTGATGGTATGCTGTTACAGACCCATTTGTTATTTTGAAGCTTAGATGCAAGTGTATTTCAGCTGACGAGGAGAATTTCGATCAACTATTTATTTTATTATAAACACAGCACATGCGAAACTTTGAGAAAAAAATCCAGTAACATGTTTTGCTCGTTATAGTGTATTACTGTTTTATCTAACATATTTACAGTCTTCACAAACTCGTAATAACTCCAAAATGATTTGCACAGCGAACCCATTTTCTGGTTTGAGTGAGCAACATAACTGAGCAGCACAATCAAAGAAGGTTTTGACTTTGAAGTAACTAAATTAAAATGACAAAAGCACACGGGGAAGCCATATTAAGATGAATAACAATTAACAGTGTGAGTCAGCTCTTTGCAGACAGAAGCCAGCTCTGAATTAGAAGACATACAAGAAATAACTGAAGGATGAAGATATAGTTACAAGACAGTTTAAGCACACAAAATATTGTGATTGACAAAAGCCCTATGTGAGACAACCTGTAGACTAATAAGCATATTGACACTTTTGTCGGGAGCAATCCACATACAATACGTTCCTGCAGTTTTTTTTGCTTTTCTTTACTAGGTAATTACACAGCTTCCATGTGTTGCACTGCCCAATTGCCAAATTTATGGTGCTAGGTTCTCATCCCTGGCTGCGTTCCATGAGACGGAGGTTGTCTCTGAATAATTAGCTCAATTTGAGCTTACTCGTTAAGGAGCTTAGGAGTGCTATGAGCTAAAGTATAAGCCGGCTTAGCGAGGTAAGTCTTGTACACTAACTATTGACCATATGTTCTTGTGGTACACGGATACATTTTCAGACTCTTCAATAGGTGGTTTGCTGTGGCCTGATCACCCATTGGATTGAGGTGCTTTCTGAAATTTTAAATTCCACAGACATACCAGGTACCAATCAAAAGGGCTGAACTGTCACCCACTACTCCTGGAAGTATTCCAACTTCCACATCCTATAAGAGCCTGAAATAATTTTGGTCCTGTAGGAGTAGTGGTTGGGATTAACACTGTATCAGCCTGCCATGCTCACTGGCAGACATCACTACATGAAACTACTACATGAAACCTGTTTTTGATTGTACTGCTTATGAGAAAGTAATAATCTAGTGACCCTGTATCAGCTTGTCTAAGCTGTGATGGCAATGTCAGTAGGATAAGAAATGTATAATAGTCTTATAGTCCCTATTGCCTTTTAAAGAGTTCAGATTTTCCAAGCCATTACCTTTGAGAGATGAGCTCCAGTAAAGAGGGAAATATCCTGTTTGAGTGGTGTGTTCCACACCAACATTGGCTCACTCAGAGGGGGACCTTGTTTTTGTCAGTAAATCAACATGGCCTGCGAGTCTTGTGGCTTGCGCACAAGGGAGAATCATTGGCAGGTCCCATCCTTCAGGTTGGAGGACTGTTTCCAATGGTTACCAGGAGTATCACAGACCTGCGAGGTGCTGCAGCAGAGGCCTAGTTACTGTCCATGAAAACCACCTTGTGCAATAGCTACATTTTGAATTTCTAATGTTATTACAGATCTAATTTGTCCGCAACTACCTATTAAACGGATCAAGAATAGCAAACTTTCTATTTCCAGGAGATGTAGAATTAAGACTTTACCACCATTAGGGCAAATGGTGCATGTCACTATAGTGTACTTCGTAAAGCAAGTGCCAATAAATGGACTCTCTTGTAATTCAGGCAAAGACTTCTTCATCCACCATTTCCCCTTGATATGTTTTTTTTAGGATTGCAATAAAACTCCATCTGTTCTTCCATTTTCAAAGTAGTTCATACAGTGCAACAAAAAAGAAACTCGAGCCTTCGTATAATGACGGCTGAAAAAGAATTGAAGGAAAAATAAAGAGGTGCGCTTCAGACACCTCACAGAAGCAGCCAGTGTAGCAGAGAAAGAGAAGTGTATCCCTGGGTCATTTCATAAAGACTGAACTCAAAGAAAGAACTGGACCACTCATATTCATTTAAAACCCTGGGTTTATTAAATTGCTAAAATTTTAATGCACAGTGTGCCTTCATCAGCACTAAACCGTTAGTTAACAAGACTACTTTGGTGTCTTCTTTGGCCCAGATATGGTATCTCTTTGCTAAATTTTAATAGAGCGGTTCAGTTTTGTTTGATAATGAATGTTTAACTTGCTTGCTTTCTGTTTAAACTTTTGAAGAGATGTGAAAGGGGCCTCTCGCAAATACAGTTGGTTAATGTATTTGTTTTACACATAGTGTTAAATAGCAATGTTCTGCAGGCTTGACTTCTCTTGCATTGCACTCCGGCTAAAATAAAATGTTTTTTGAGTGCAGTCTTACCCTCCAATGAAGATGCATCGAAAGGTGGAATGACGCAGATGTTACTGGCTTGGTATGCAAATTTTTTTTCTGCACGTATCTGAATTAAGAGCTGAGTGTTGTAATAGTAGTCTAGCAACACATGCATATCACATCATCTCAAGGGGAGCTTTTGACTGAATTTGAATAGTAATTTGACTGGTCTTTAATTTTTTAATTTATTTATTTACATTTTATTAAAATAGGATGAGAGTAAGGTAAGGAGTCCTTTGAGCTGAGCTTTGATGCTCTGAAAATCTACCGTGGCGTTAATCCACTGTATTCCTTCTGAAAATATCCCTGCGTAAATACAGTACGATTTTTCATTTATTTTATTTTTCTAAGGGTGCCCATATTTTTATGAATAGATTTCACAGATGCATATTCTTAGGAACAGTTTCAGAAAAACGTGCTGTAGATATTTGTGATGCAGGCTCTGACTACATGTTCAAATTTCTCTGATTTCCCATATTCTCTTGCTACAGAAGCACGAGAAAAGATCAGTTTTGAATGTGGAGAATTTAACTCTTATTTGTCCCAGTTAATTTAAACACACTCTATTCGAGATGTGGAGATGGAAAGAGGCACATTTTCAAACCCGGTGTTGCAGTTCACTGCTCTACAGATCTGCCCAGCCATTGGCATATAGTCACACTGTATCCATTATTAATCACACGGTTCTCAAGGACGACATCTGTGCAAATTAGTATGCAGAGAGCGTGAAGATCACTTACCAGCAGTGACTTCAAAATTAAGTATTAAAAACTGAATTCTGGCCTTTCTTTTTCTATGCCGAGGTCATATCTTTCTATTGCATGAATTGGCCTTGGGGATTTTTCTCAAAAATTTCAGGCTGTACCAAGTTTGCAGTGAAATACTCTGTGAATGACAGATAAAGATAATACTGTGACATTAATATTTTTACCTTCATCCTCTTGAAGGGCCCAGGAAAAATCCCTCACTGAACGCTTTCATTGCAATAGACGAGCAGCTGTATTATGATCCTTGCTAACAGGTTTTATTTAAAAAATTTACACTGATATTACAAAGGGTAGCTGTGTTAATGGGAGCATATGAGTGGGTAAATGCTGATGTTACTAGGCGGATTTAAAAAAAAATCAAATCTGGCAACCTTAAAAAATTTAGAATGGCTGTGAATAAAAGAAGCAGCCTGACCTGCATTGCAGAAAGTGTTAGGTCCTTTAATCTTGGATAGACACAAAGTACTTAAAGTGCTTTGAACAATAAACTGAATTTTTAATTTTGTAAAATTTATCTTGACAATCGGGCAAACTCCATTTACTCCTGCTAGCTTGTTAAATATTGTAACAAATGAAGAAATTCATCTCACTCAACACTTAGTACATGTACACATCGGGCTGTGCGATATGACCAAAATCTCATATCCCGATATAAGACATTTATCGTCTTGACAACGATATTAATCAGAAAAATGTAACATTTTCTGTGAATCCTGTGAATCTCGGGCAACTCAGCTTGTGTGAAGTGTTTCCAGCTGGGCGCCCTTTAGCTGGAGTCCAGTCTTTTAACCGATGCATGAAACTATGCATTTTTAGACATAAGTTGTAATTGCCGCCGTTTTCTTTCACAGTTTGAGTTTAAGGTTTATTTTTTAGCACCTGACGGCTCTTTTTTGCTCCCATCTGTAAACTCTCTGCATACTCTTTCACGTGATTCAGTTTATTTTGAAAAGTCTCAACAGGATCTTGAGCTTTATTGTGAAAGGTTTACGTGGAAAACAAACAAACGGACAGCGGAGCCACGTGATGGTTTTACCATCATTGTTGCTAATGACAACACGTAAAAACAGTGGCTTGTCCGTCAGTAGTGTGGTGTATATATAAGAAAGAGAGAACTTTAAGAAATTAATATAGCCACTACAGTGACAATCAAAACCATGAAAAAATATTGCTGTAAACGGTTTATTTTGCAACACCACGAAACAAACGATAGCGTAATAGGAAACGATAGACGTTTTTATATCGTCATCCGATATATATCACTATATCGAACAGCCCTATGTACACATTACATTGCCATTTCACAAAAAAGCACAATCAATAAAAATTTGATGTGAAAATATTACACCAGTAACCTAACAGTTTGGCTTAGTTGAATATTTTTAGATCTTTATAAATGCTATTACAGAGAGCTACTGACTCTGAAACACTGTCACTGTGTTATATGTAGAGATATGCACAGGTTTTTGTGTATAAATGTGTATAAAATTATAGTTTTGACTTTTTGACTGGTCTGTATTTGTTTATACTGTGTAGTTTAACTTTAAAGTAGCGTCTTGGAAGTTTGTGGGAGTTCGGCAATATGTGAATTTTATAACTGGACCCTGAAAGTCCAAAGGAGGTGGTCTTGCAGACAGCAGTGCAAGAGAGCTTACACTTCTCTTGCCTAATTTTAAGCAAATACAGGTATAAAAGAGCTTGGCATGCTGGGAAAGAGAATATAAAAGTATCTATTTGATTTTAAATCTATGATAAATGTGAAGCCAAAGACCTAAACAAAACTGTCAGATCATTGACACCTCTGCTCAAATGAACACATGCAGAGGATAACATACCCTAGTAAATTGAATTCGGTTCGGTTTTCTTTATATAATGCCAGTTTACAACAACAGTCACCTCAGGGTATTGAAATTTAAAGACCTTACAATATTAGAAAGAGAAGCTCAACAAGCTGAGAATCCCCATGACTAAGTACTCGGTGATTGTAGGGAGGAAGAACTCTCTTTTAGCAGCAAGAGACTTTTGGCAAATGAAACAGAAAGACATCATCAGTCATGAGGACAACACACAAACCCTAGGAGAGAGAAGACAAACGTTAATGACGTGCTGTAATGGCATAAACATGTAGAGAAATGCTCAGTGCATCGTTAGAAGTCCTGCTGCATAACTAAGGGATACTTCAAGGTCACCTGATCCAGCCCTAAATGTAAACTTCATTAGAAATTAAAATTTTAAGCCTAATCTTAGAAGTAGGCAGGATGCCTGTGTCCTGAATCCAAACTGGGAACTGGTTCTAAAAGAGAGGGTCCTGATAGCGGAGTACTCTACCTCCCATTCTACTTTTTGGAACCAAAAATAAGCCAGCAGTCTAAGAGCAAAATGCTCTTTCAGGATTAAATGATACCATAAGGTCTTTAAGATATGATGGAGACTGATCATTCAGGACTTTCTATGTAAGAAGAATGATTTTAAATTCAAATCTGGTAACCAACTAAGGGAAGCAAATATTGGAGAAAACATCATCTGTCTTTCTAGTTCCTGTTTGTGCTCTTGATTCTTGTTTTAGATCAATAAGCAGTACATATATGCATTTTTTGGTCTTTTTTTATTACATTTTTAGCACAAAACAATCGACAAGCCTTAAAGATGTTACATGTTATACGACAAGCGAGTAATTCCTAAGAACTTTGGCAACATTAAAAATAGACTGTACAACCCAATCTAGGTGATATAATTAAAATCTGTGGAGCAGCTGCTCAATAGATATCAAGTTAAGACTGTTTGCCTTATACTGTAGCTATTTATGATAGTTCTTTGTTGTGTTCTAAGTTGTTTAACACATAAAATCCCTTTTCCTGGTTGCAGTCCATAATAAACTGGCAAAGATCCTTGTGGATCTGTGGTGTCTGTTGATTCTTGGACCAGCTAATATGAGAAGGGTGGCTGCTCATAAACCCATACTCACTCATATTCAGATAAGAAGATTCTATCACAGTAAAAAAAAAATACAAACCAAAAAACCCATCACTTTATAGAGGTCAAAGTGTCTCAGATTAAGTTTCAGCGAATATTCTTTATCTAAATACACAGTACTATTGTAGCAAGTTATTAAATTATCTTCTGGATGACTCAAGTATAACTCTGGGTCCTCTTTCATGTGGTGAACTATGGTTAAAAGGCAAGGCCCTGTCTGCGCACACATAGTGGTTGACATTCAGCTAATGAATCGCCATGCTGTAATATATTCATCCCCCTGCTGTTTCTGAGAACAGGTTGGATTTGGTTGCAGAAGGATTCATCATTTTCAGTGTATCAGCGGGTGAACAACATGAGCGAGAAGGGGCTGCTCACGCCATTGTTCAGAGGCAACAGGCTTACAACTTTTACATCAACAGCAGCGTGGCATACAATAGAAGTGAATTCTCATTTTCACTCTCTCAGTGAAAATGAGAATCGACTTCTTCAAGAGGAAGGAAGGGATTTCATAAGTTCAAGTAGGTGAAAGTAATAGTCTGAAGTTCACTTTCCAGTGAAACTTCACCGTCCTCAAAACCTTTGTGGCACTAAAAGTTACTGACTGGACCTACGCAAGAACGAGACCATCTAATGGTGAAAGTATCTGCCCAGGATTGCTTCACCAAATTGTTTCTGCGCCCTTAGAGATGAGACGGGACTCTAGCAGCACTGTAACCATGTCACCTGTAAATGCAGTGCGCTCTGCCGACCAATCTACCCTTGAAAATGGGAGATCTCCATATTTGGCATTGATGCAGTTTTGGAAGAGAAAAGTCTAAAATATAGCACATTACACGTCATTAGTCTAAAATTCGAATACACACTCTGTGGTAACTCGAGGAAGCTGCCATCTGTCACCTGACAGTGTGTAAGCGTGTTTCGAAGACTCACAAGAAAAAATGCGCAATGCAAAAAGAGAAGTCCCCAGTGCCAACTCACTTAGGATCACAGTCAGCTACTGACTGAGATGTCTTTGAACTTGCGATTCAAATTGATTTCCTTTAAGTAGCTTTAATTGGTTGGGGCTGCAACCCTATTACCACCACCCCAATCTCTCCATGACTTTTTTCCCAACGTGCTCATTAAATTTGAATGTGAGTTGGGTGTGTTTCAATCCGAAAGGAATCATCACAGCATCTCTCCATCACTCTGATGTGACACATTTCCCTCCATTTTACTCCCCAGTGAGGTTTGATCGTGTCCTCATTTTTTCCCCCCTCTCATTCATTCATGTAGCCACAAACACAATCGCCTAATATGCACGATGTGCCACCAGCACCAAATTTGCCATGCTCCTCCTCCACTGATTTTGGAGATAACGTAATTTGTGGTACAGGCAACGCGATCCCAAGAGGTGGATAGTTTCTTCTGTGCCTCTGGTGCAAGGCGCTTAACCTGGCCAGTTAATCACCCATGCTAATGATGTCTGCTGCGAGTCCATATGCTTTGCACGAGCAGCCAACAATGAACAGCTTTCATCTAAACCACAGATTAATGTGTACTGTATAATCGCTGTATGTGTCTTGTCAGATCAGGTGGCTTACTGTTAGTTAATGAGCTTTATCTTTTGACTAGGAAGAACAAAAAAAATGTCTTTGGTTGTTAAATTGATTGTTTTAAACCCTGATTTTACAAGTCAATCGAGAAAGATTTATTAATTTGATTAGAATACTTTTATTGTATTATGTTTTTTAAATGATTTTTTTGGGCTGATTTGCATAACTAGAATTGGATGGATGAATGGTGTGATTTCTTCAGTCACCAATTATGATTTCATTGCCTTGATAGTGACAGAATGGATTCAGATAGGAGTGTGAAATAATGACGCGATGACTCATGTAGTGACCAAATTTCACATTTGGTTGGATACTGAATAAATATCCCTTTTTTATGTGCACCTCTCAGATTTGTCTGCAAGCGAGCTGAGTAGCCAAGTTTGGCACACAACTGCCTCGTATGCCCATGTTTGTATCCATATCCGATATTATCATCACTTAGCAATCGACTATAATGGCTTATTTCTAGCAGTGTTTTTTATGATAGTATCATTTAAAATTCACAGCAATAACATCTAATTTATATCTGCAAAATTTATATTATGCACAATATATTTTGATGTTGTCATGTTGCCCGGCAACCACCTACCAATGGGCTACAGTGACCGTTTTTAGCTTTCATGCACTTCCTGCACCTTATGAAAGTATCCTATCATTTTAATTTAATAGCAATTATATTTTGTTTATATCAACAAAAGCTGAATTATACATGCCTAGCAACCAATTAGCAATGGGCTGAAATTACCCATATTTAACATATGACCGGCCTATGTTTACTTTTCTCAATGTGATTAAGTATATCAGCTTTCGAACAGCATAAACAGGCCAAAAATAAAAATAAAAATACTGTAGCAGCTGCATATACTAGCGGATGTGAAAAGTGGAATTTGCATTGCAGATAATTATTGATTCCAGGTAATAAAAATCTGACCTCATTCAAAGCTGAGGGAATCCTTTTTTAGTTTTAATTGGATTTCTACAAAGTCATTTCAAAGGTAGTCATTAGTGTATCTCTAAATCGTTGCTCTGCATTGTTTGCCTAGTTGATCAAGTCTTATATGAAATCCTTTTAACTATCTGATCAGCTCAGAGAATCACTACGAAGAATCTCTCAAGACCTGTCATTACAGAGTTTAGATTAAAAATCCTCACTTAATCTGTCTTGTCTGCTCTCTTATTACGTGATTTGTGAAGGATTTTGACTGAATCGAAACCTGAAATAAGAAGCTTGTCGTATAATCGGATCTAAGTTTAATGCAGTTGTTACCCTTTAGTACAAAATATGCAAATTGCCATATTTCCACATGTGTATTGGGATTGTCTGTTTACTTTCTTGTGTATTTTTCGCCTTTCGTATTAAGTGTGAGAAGCCATTTCAGTTTTCCCTCTACTCCACTCTGCTTTAAGGCACTTCACATTTGTAGTGCAGTCATGTTTTCATTCTCCCGGTTGACATACTATCAAGGTCCTCGTTGTGCTTACGTTTTCTGTGGCATTTAGTTGGCAGGTGGTGATTTTTTTAAAAAATGGTTTAGGAGAATTCATCCATTGTGTAAGTACACTTGTCTCCTATAATTTTGTTTCTACGCCCCTCCCACGCTGTGACCACCTTTTAACATCTCAATGACTCGTATGCTTTCTGTTTTACAATGCTCATGAAAGCCATTTAGAAAACCCACAGTTGTCTTGTGCTATACTACTCACACTTAATAGAAGATTTCCAGGAGCGTAACATGATGCCGTCAGGCCTTTGCTGCAGAGGACTTCTCCAGCCCCATCCAGCAGCGTTGGCTTATACGCCAGTGCCATTCAAATTACTGTTTTAGGCAAAAACAGGAGCGTGCATCCCTGTGCTTACCCAGTGTCAGGCAATCATTATGGAGCACCGTTGGTCAATGAAAAAAAATACAATAAGAAAATTAGTCCAATTTGCCAGTGCATTTGTTCAATCATTAGCTTGTTTGGCCTTCCTTTCAATGCTGCTGAATGTCGGATTGGCTATTACAATAACAGAGGAGAGGACTATTTAAAAATAAAATGGACTAGGAGTGCAAAAACCTATGAGGAATGCGATTCTTTGTATAATAATAGTTATTTCCTCCTTTTTCCCATAAATGAAAACAAGGTGGTGGGAAGCTAAAGGTTAAAGCACCAGAGGGTCAACTCCCTGAATATCTATGAACATGTGGGTGAATAAGAAGTACTCTCCTCTCCCTCAGCAGTGACTAAAGGTGCTGTTGAGCAAGAATGGTAGCAGGGCAGCACAGCACAAAAAGAGTCCACTGAATATGTATCAGTTACATGGCTGCTTCTGTGTAGCTGCCCTTTTGTTCTGCCGTTCCTAAAGAGGGGAGAATGAGACTATGCAACGCCTCCATGGAGTCATGTGGAGACAAAGTGATTTGTTATCTGACCGAAGGAAAATCTATTGTCATTAATAATTTAAGGCATGCAAGCAAAAGTGGCATAACCTGGTTCCATCCTGGGGTTGGGCCTTTTTTACAATCTGTTATTTTTTTTTATTAGAAATTATTATAAAGCAGTTGAACAATTAATAAAAATAGTTGCAGGCTGACATTATTAACATTATATAGTTTTATCTCCTTTTTATATTGCATATTGCATCAGCATTGTAACAATCTTCCATTGAAGTCTAGTCACATACAAATTGCTTGTAAGCGCTTTTCACAAACAGAAATACAAATTGTAGTTATAGTTGTAAATATTTGCATATTTCTTTAATTATGATGTTTAACATATATGTATGTGTTATGTCACTTAAAGTTATTTTGCAGGTAATTTTTATTTTGCTTACACTCTTGAGGCAAATGCATTCTTATGAAGTTTTAATCCCACCTTCCTTTTAGCGTTACATTACATTAGTAGTGTAAGATGAAACTTGAGTGCCACTTCTGTTTTAAAACCTCAGACGAGTAGCAGTGATCTCCTGGGTGATTTTATTGCACAGTCTTTAGACTGATGATGATTTTTGTGGTGTTTCGTCTTCCTTGCTGTTTTTTGGTCAATCCAAATAAAGTCTCGCGTGCAGCATAACATTGCAATTACCACACATTCACTCCGGTGTTTCCTCCCTCAGACGCAGGCAGAAGCGTTAAATATCAGTAAAATAAAGGTCAGTATAATTGTTTGTCTTACCTAAAAATACTTTATTCATTGAACTAGTTTTTCAGCTAATATTTTTCCCTTTTGTTATCCTCGCCCCACCTGCCTTGGCTCTCTGCCACACACTTTGAGTAGCACAGCACTTCAGCATGCATATGAAATGGAGGCTTTACCGTCTTGTTGTTATATAAAATGTAGCCATTGTTTTTCGCTTTCAAAGATTTCTCGTGGAAAATGTATTCAGCAGCCCCCACCCCTTTCCCCCTCCTCATTTGTCTCCCCTTTATTGCCCTATTGAAATTTAGTTTTTATTTTATCTGCTGACTGCCAAAGTTCTTTTTGTATAGAAAGCCCTCACTGATATCGTTTTTCTGTACAAAGCACGAACCACAAGCCACAAAATTGGATTGTAGCAGCAGAAATTCCTTTGAAGTGTAAAGACTTTACAGATCAGTTGTGACTTGTTGCCTCGATAGATGCGGGAGGCAGCGCGTGTTTAGGGTGTCATAGCTGAAATGCTGTCGCTCTGTAGGTGATGTGTAGGTGAATCGTGCATTTTAATTGTTCCTGTTTTTAAAAAAAAACCGCTTCGTAAAGCACTTACTGCTATTATAATGTTGCTGAGTTTGAAACCATGTGTGCTTGGTGTATAGATTAAAGGCGCTTGTGGGTATTGTTAAAATGGTGGTAATGATATATGTGCTTTATCATGTTTCGAAGGTAAAAGCCTGGCTGCAGTAAAATGTGTTGCATCTGACCTATTTGGCAATATAATAATGTCCCAGTGGAGCTGAGAGCACAGTAAAAATGACTTAACTCTGTGAAATGCCTGGATGTTATAGTGGCCTATAGTAGGAGAGTGAATCATTAAGTATTTAATTGAGAAGTGAGCCTTGTGATATTTGACTCTTGTCTCCTGAAAACTGATTTGGTCTACTCCAAGGTGTGTTACATTTTATGGTTGTATATGCCTGAATTTTTAAAGACTGATGGCTAGTTCTATATTTAAAACAATGGTGTTTGATGCAATGCAGCACCTTGCATTATATAACTTTAAGAACAGCATTGCTACGCTATTGCTTTAAAAAGAAATCCGTGTCGCGTCATCCTTTATCTCAGGAAAGGTGCCAGCACAAGCAGGACTTGATATATTTCAAATGATCACCTGCTGTCCAGTTCAGTTTAGCTATGGTCAGCCTTGCAGGGGTACCCAAGTTTGTTGTCACTGTAAATTCACTCTCCCTGAAGCGTCTTTGGCGTCATGACTTACACGCACGTTTTTTTTACCTCTCTATCCTTTTCACACCCCTGCATCTTTCCTGTCTGTCTCCTTCAGAATTTGGTTTCTGTTTATTCCTCATTACCAGTACAGCTCTTTGTTCACGCCTGTTATATCACCAAAGCTCTTGAAATTTTGACTGGGAAGAAACTAAACATCAACCTCCTAGTGTTTTTCTGGGTCAAGTGCAAAATGAAATACAGTAGGACTAGTCAGGGATGCACCAGTGCTGGTTTCTATGGTAACTGGAGGGCTGTATTTAGTGCAGTTGTTTCAGTGCGCCCAGCTCTCTGTTTTCAACCAGGCGAGGAGGGAAGAGTGAGGACCGTTCCCAAAGGGGCTGAGCAAAAAAGTGGGGCAACATCTCCCATCGCCATCAAGCAAAATCTCTCAGCTTGAGGAGGGTTCTTGTCATAAATTCTTTACCTTTTTTTTTTCAGAAGGAGTTGATGCACAGAGAAGGAGAAACTTATAGCAGTCAAAGATGTAACAGACTTCACTTATCTGGTGACACAGCCTTCTGACCTTTCAAGTCAGCATCTTTTGTCAGTTTTCTGCTGGGATTTAAAAGAAAGAAAGAAAAAGGCTGAAAAGGTTTTTGTTATTATCATGCATGTCCACAAATGGCCAACTACTGCTGCTGTGATTTACTCAAATATTAACAGTGAGAAATGGAAAATATTATAATAAATACAATGGCAGCTAACAACTCTTCTTCTGTTTAGTAATAAAAATAAGCATAAATAAAGGTTCAATTTTTCAATTAGAGGGTTGTTTGTTAAAAATAATTCCATAAAAGCACTTTATAGTAACCAGTGTTTCCAAGTTGTAAATGAACTACATTAAGTTTAGCAAGTAGTTTTTTTTCTTACTGTTAACATGCGATGAAATACTGGTAATATTTACTAATCATGAATGATTTTCTCTGTGTTATTAAAGCTGATACGAGATGAGCCTGGCACATATAAAATTTTATGTATTTATTATAGAACTCTTAATGACTCACAAATGTTATTACACTTTGTGATGAAGGTTTTATTACTGATTGTGAACCCATACTCAAATTTAATTGAAGCCATGTCAGAAAGTCATTGTTTGTTCACAGTAAAGCTGCAAAAGTAAAAACTTAATTTGCTATTAGTGATTTATTAGAAGTCAGATGTATTAGTGATACACAAACACAATTTGTTTAGAGACTCTTTTACATATTTCTTGATCCCAAGTACTTGCACAGTTTTGTATGAGTGGGTTGCTGTTTCCTTTCTCTATTCCATGTGTGCCTTACGTGTTTGACGTGACTTTGATCTTCTCAATATTTATCATAGAAATATCCCCCAAAACTCAAATAAAATGCACTAGGTATTTTTTTTCTAGATTGTAAGAGGAACAAACCAGAAGCAAAAGCTATGAGAACATGAACTTGATGGCTTTAGTAACGGCTGTGTTTTTAGATGTGCTGGCAAATTATTTTACCAAACATTACCTAATATGTTAGTAAACCTACCACCTAATTAACAGCATTTGTTTTATAGGTATTTATAAGAAAATCAATGAAAACATTTATTTGAACACGCCACTCACACTGAATAATTGCACTAATTTGCGGATGCTGAAAAGACCTTTTACTGAGCATTTTTCTATGCACAGTTCTTTTTCAAAATCACTGAATAAACACAATAAAAATACACTGAAAGTTGCGTTTCCAAGCAATTAGGTCGCTTTCAAATGATTTAGTCCCACATGAATGAATGGTGTACAGCACATCTGGCCAAATGCATCACGTTTTCCCACAAGAAGCCACTGGCATAAAGACGCCATTTTCCACTTAATATTATATGGACCTGCTGCTCATGAGAAATGTGTCAAAACACAATAGCGCATTTCAGTGCCTGGTGACTGCGAGATGTGAGCAAACATGTAAAGAAAGTTCAAAGCGGGAGTACGCTGGGATGCAGTATTTAAATTAGGCTGCAATGAATGTCTAACTAGGGAAAGTCTACACCTGTTTGTAGTCTCACACTGTTTCACACACTTTATGTGTAGCACCTATTTTCAGATCCTACAAGACCCCACAGGCATCTATCATAGACACACTGGTGTTAACTATTTCAACACATAATCAAAAATTAAGCACTGAATAAACCGCTCACAGCATTGTTATATTTTATTTTTTGACACAAGATCTCACTTTTATGTTGCAAAAATGGCTTATTTACCAAATTTGTTGTAAAAAACTTCGAAATATGCCGTTTTATAAGACGTTTCGTGCAGCTGCAAAACACTGCAGTTCTTATACTGGTATTTATTGTTCCTTAATTAGAGCAGCAAACCTTTTATTCAAGTTAATTGCTGAATTGTGTCCCATGAATCCAATAAACACGAATGATACCAAAAAAGTAAAACTTTTAAACCATAAAGAAAAAGGAAGAAATCCATTGTGCATGCACAGGAACCAACTGTTAATGGAGAGGAAATGTACCAGACACCCCTGTGCATTGGCAAAAACAACAATCCCTATTTAAAAAAAAAATCTGGCTCACAATAAACTAAACTGAAAGTTTTGTGACTTCACATGAGAGAAGAAAACTGTCAGCGCCTTGGAAAACTACGTCAAAGTCGGTGCTGTGAGCACAGCATGTGTTGCATGTAAAAATATATTCACCCCTTTGACTTTTTGTTCTGCATTCTTTGCTTCACTTGATTTTCCAAAAGCAGCTAATCAGGATTTTCTATCAGAGACCAACTCTAAGTACAGTACGCTTAAAAAAGAAAAAAAAAAGGAAACTGCTGGATTCTGTGCTTTTTTTGTGATTAGAACATGAAGTTTTGAACATTTGATGGCAACAGCACATCTGGAAAAAAAAAGAAGTTGGGACGGGAGCAATGAAGGGCTGGAACAGTAAGTGGTGCTAAAATAAATCAGTTTTTTGCAACTAATCAGGTTAATTGGCAACTGGTCAGTAATATGATTGGGTATAAAAAGAGCATCTCTTTAGGTTCAACAGTCTGCAAAAAAACAAAACTGCTTCTACATAAACTATGGAAAATTTTCAGAAATATATTCCTCAACATAAAATTGCAAAGACTTTGAATATTTTCTCATCTACAGTACAGGCTCAGGAACACTTCCAGAAATCATTGTGTGTAAACACAATTCGCCATGCTGTCCTCAAATGCACAAAAGAAGGTAAATGTGGATAAGATCCAGATTTTTCTGCCGTCAGACAAATTAAAATTTGGAATTATTTTTGGAATCATTTCAAATGATTCTTCTTCCTGAAGAAAGAGATTATCCGGTGATCAGCCCTGAATTCAAAAGCCTGTATCTTTGATTGTGTGGGGTTGGATTAGTGCTTATGGAATTAGCCTATGTTTTTGCTTTGTTGTGTTGTGTTTTTAAATTGTGCATTTTCTCAGTTTAAACCTTTGATATGTTTACATATGTTCTATTGTCAATAAAATAATAGAACGTAGAATAGAACATCTTATAAATAGATTTATAAGATTTGCACATTTCTGTTTCTATTTACATTTTGCGCGATGATGTAAAAACTTCATTTATATCCATTAATTCTCGACAGTTCAGTGCTAGTGTGTTGTGTTGACTTTTGGATCTCTTTAGAAAACAGGAAGGATGAATGTTATCTTAAGAGCGATGAAAAAGTATGGAATGAAAATAAAAAATATGCAGGAGTTTGATTTTATTTTATGATTTGGTGAAATGAGACACTTTTAGGATCTTTATCCAGACCTCAAACTTATGCAAATATATATATATACCTGTGCACATACAGTGGGCACCTTACTTCCAAGTGCATGACACATATCTGCACATGATAACAAGGAGGAGATGTGTGTGTGTGCGTGTTGGATTTAAGAATGAATGCGTACATTCACATTTTCCAGTGTGACAGACAGCATGTAGTAAATGATGTTTAAAAATTTCTATAACTAAAAGACAAGGTGTGAAAAATTAAAATAAATGTTAAATGCATCAACAAATGTATGAATGTCTTATTCATTTTGTCTTCCGTTAGTGTGTCTCAACCAAATTTTAGACAACCCTTTCAAATCAAATCTCACATACTACCATCAACACAGACAGCTGCACGGCTGAAAAACAAATGATTCTGTTGCAGATGTCATCTCACACTGATGCATAGCTTGGGGGGCGGTCATTTAGCAGTCGCTACAATTTCAGCATTCATATGACATTCATTTAATATTACAGGCGGCAGTTCTGAGATTAAAAATATGCCCCAGCGTCCAAGATTCTGTCACAGCAAGCGTTTTCCATATTGTGGAATTTAATGTTTCTAGAAGCACAGACGTTAGTCTAGGCTTGTTTTTTTGAAAGAAGAAAAAAACTGATGAATGCTCTGTATGCATTCTGCCGTCTGTGTTACTATTTTTATGCTCATAGTTCTTTTTCTATCATCGTAAACCCTTTAAACTAACTGATGTTGTCAGTTGTGCGATTTAACAAAAGACAAGTGTTTAGGTGCTTCAGATAAATATCCGAATTTGATGTATATCGTATAATCCAATTTTAGCTCCACTATTTTAAACTGACAGCTAGAGTTTCTAGTTACTCTGAAGGATTTTTTTTTTATACATCTAAAATATATTATGCTCCTTATCCTTTTTCTATATGATGTTGAGTTGTTGCAAAAACAAAGTAGCAGAAAATATTACAATTACTAAGTAAGGCACTGATGAGTTGTTTAGGTGTTCAATATGAAGTAATAATCAGTTAACATAACAGTAATATAGCCATTTTTATACTGTGGTATTGCAAAGTACAGGGCTTCAGTTCCTCTGGCCTTGAATATATGCAAATTCATCAGTTACATTTTTCATACAGGTTAACATATTTCTTTAAAAAGTGTTCATGAGTTTTAGACAAAGCGCAGATATTCCTGGAGATAATGTGTCCTGTTTGATTTATAATGAGTGAATTTGTAGAAGAGTAATCTGCTTTTCAGACGCTCGGGGCTGATGGGAGAGCTGTATTACTGCGAATACAACCACCTCCAGACTACAGAGCTGTCATTAATCAGGCCCTTAGCTGACAGTCCAATGCCTTCTGCTATGTTCCCTTCAGACCCCGTTGTAGGATATTTATGTTGATTGTCTGTACTCGCTCTTCCCCCGTCCTCTCCCTTCCACTTCCTCCTTGTCATTAATTAAAAGCATGTAGCAAATTTCAACTCACAGCTCTCTTAAAAATATGTAGACTAATTTTCCCAGTGGGCTGTTTGTGGCCCGTCTCGTTTTGTTCGGCATGCTGTCTTTCTCAGTCTGTGATGTGTGTCACACTGTAGTTCTTTCAGGTTGACTTTGGACAACACGACTACTTCATCAGCATATAACTTGCATCTATTTAGTGGCAGTTAAAAGGGACTAATTTTCCCATGTTGTGATTCTTGTTTAGGTTGTATTCAACACCAATAGTCATCACTATAGCCACTAAGCTCATGGACAGTGTGACTTACTATGCTGAGCTGAGCAGTATCTGTCTCTGACAGCGTGTGGTGTTAAACAAGGGATGACAAAATAACACTTCCTCAAGAAATTGGGTAAGTGGACGCTGCTGAATTATGCAGATTAGCCCAACATGTAACTGTTTTTCTATGGAAGAAAATTGAAAATTTTGTGTAGGAGCTACAGCAAAAGACCAGACACACTGTACTTAACACTAACAGGAGTGATTCTTGGAATAAAAATCATATATCTTTTCATGTTTCTGCAACCACAATACTCTACTCGCCTCACCTGAAAATGCAGCCTGCTTTCATAAGACAACTGTAAAGAGCTCCCTGTCAGAAGAGTGCTCCATTAGTGATACACCCACACTGCTCTTTTCTCAGACATACAAGGTGTATCATTTATGGATTCTGCCATTGTTTGCATATGCATCGGCTCCTGTGGAATCTGCTGCAGAAATTGTCAAAGATGGGGCTCGTTTGATTTCTCGGCGTGCAGCGTGTCTTTTAACACTGCTGTTGGAGTGTGGCAGAGAATCTCGATTCCATGGCAGACAGATGCCAAAATTCATCCTTTTTTAGTTCCCGTCACAGAGGCCCTGTGTTGACTGAGAACATACATTGAAGCGAGTATGAAAGTCAATATCATGGGGATTTGACAAACCACATATACCTCTTTTTGATCAGCTGAGTGGATTTGTACAAGATTGACATTTTGCCTACACTCGCCTAATGAGTTATTCTAATTTTTATAAGTATACAGAATTTTAAGCTACATGCAGAGAAGCTGGGCTGAAAGAGTTAGGCATTTATCCAGCGCATGTAGGTGCAGCATTGTTGTGGGAGGGGATATGTGCACTCAGGGTGAGCATTAAAGTCATCAAACAAAACACACAATATACTCAAAGCTGGCCATTCTCCAGAAGTTTGGAGGGCATTGTGTGAAAATATGTTTATGGTCGGGTGAAACTGCCTGGAAATGGTTAAGATTTATTAAGTGTTGAGTCCATTCAAACTACGCAGTCATTTATCAGGCATGAGAACTTCTCACAGCAGCAGCAGCTCGACTGTGGAGTAAATAAAACAACAAAATTCACTCTGTATGCTGTTCAGGTCATCTCATGGGTCAGACAACAGCATGTTTTCAGAGCTTTGGCTTTACCTAGTCATCTGACTTCAATTCAATACACTCTCTAATACATGATGTATGTTTTTCAATTGTAGGGTGAATTTTCTCCTACGTAAAATAACTGTAGTGCTGTTTGGAGAGTGCTGCTACTGTACCATCATTTAAAATAAACTTAAAATGAATTTGAGCTTATTTGTAGCATGTGATCTAAGTTAACGTGCAAGTCTCACTAAGAAATTCATGAAATTACACAGGCATGTATGAATTACCAGGTTAAATAAATTATTTGTCTATAGAATAAATTCCATTCATCTATCAATCCGTCCAATTTCTGTTGCTCCTCCTCCAGATGCTTTGACCTCCTTCTCCCAAGCCACCTCTTCTAGCTCATCTTGAGCAGAGAGATGTGATCTCTCCAGTGTGTCCAGCATGACAGGGCCGCATCCCAGCAGGACAAGCCTGAAAAACCTTGCCTCTCATCCAGGGGGCTAGTCACATGCCTTAAACACGTCACCTGACCCCTTTAACGTGGACGAGTAGTGACTCTACTCTGAGCTGTGAATGACCAAGCTCCTCACCCTGTCTTCTAAAGCAGAGCCTGTCCCTCTGCCACTTGCCCACCTTATCTTGGTGGAAGGGTTTGCATGTCCGCATCATCCTAGGAGCTACGTTACACTAGGGGTTTGGTGCGGTCAGGGGGCAGAGGTCGTGGCAGTCCAATGCCCGGGTGACAAATGTGCCTATAGCAATAAATTCCAAACTGTCAAAAAAAAAGTGTGTAGTGAGTTTCAAAAAATCATACATTCATGGCCACTTTGTAAGGTTTATGTTCCAGGTAATAGGTTTGACCCCATTTTGCCCCCACAGCTCCTTAATTCTTCACGGTACAGTTTCAACAACATGCTGGAAACAGTTCTTAAAGAATTTGGTCCATATGGCAGATTTATCGGCTGCATTTTCTTGATGTGAATCTCCTGTCTCACCACATCAAAAAGATGCTCTATCAGATTGAGATCTGATCACTGTCGATGGCATTTGAGCACACTGAAGTCATTGTCGTGATCAAGAAACCAGTTTGAAATGATTTGACCTTTGTAACATGATATGTTATTCTGCTGGAAAGACTCATCAGAAGATGCACATAAAGGGATGGACAAGATCAGCAACAATACTTAGGTAATTTGTGGTGTTTTAAATGATGCTCAATTGGTACTGAGGGGCCCAAAGTGTGCCAAGAAAGTACCACCCACCCCACTATACCACCGCCTGAACTGTTGATACAAGGCAGGATGGATCCATCCTCCGTCAGAGCAGAAATGTACACTCATCGGCAACAGCAGTGTTTTCACGATCCTCTGTTTTCCAATTCTGGTGAGAATTGTAGCCTAATTTTCCTGTCCTAAGATGACAGGAGCGTCACCCCATGTGGTTTTTTTGTTGGTGTAGCCCATTTACTTCAAGGTTCATTGTTGTTCATTCAGAGATGGTCTTCTGGATACCTTGGTTGCAACGAGTAGTTTTTTGAGCTTCTCATCACTTGGAAGCAGTCTGGTCATTCTCTGGTGTCTGGCATCAACAAGGTATTTTCACCCAGGGGACCGCCACGCATGGGATAATTTATCTTCTTTTTTCTGACCATTCTCTGTAAACCCTGGAGATGACTGCGCAGTAGATCAGCAGTTTTTGAAATACTGAGATCACCCCATCTCTCACCAACAACCACGTCATGTTCAAAATTCCACTTTCGTCTCCATCCTGATCTTTGATTTGAACTTCAGCAGTATACGTGCCTAATTGCATTGAGTTGCTTCCATTGGCTTATTAGATATTTGAATTTGGCTGGTGAGTGTATATTGTAATACTATATTTTGTTGATTTGTAGAATAAAGCTTTAAAAAACTTTCAGTCAGTGAGATATTTTCTGACATCTAACTCTGATGTTGAGTGCTTTTTGTGGTATTCTTTTATGTAAAGAAAAATGTGTCTCTCTTTAAAATACACTGCCATTTATGATGGCAGTGTATTTTCCAGAGCACACTTGTTTGTTAGCGACTAGCAAGTAGGTTGGTAATTATCTGACACAAGCTTTTTACTTAAAGCTAGGTTTGGTGTTTTCCTAGCTGTTTTCACTGCTATGTATCCAGGCTTATTTAAAGTTTTCCTTAGATCTCATATTTTTAGACTTGGCATTATTAGGAGGCAGCTCGCTGCATTGTAATAAAAAGAAATTCATAAGACAATCTGTAGAAAGGCATTGCTAGGATCCTTTGGTATATGACTTTCAGTGGAAGAAGTTTTACTGTGTTAATAATAGATTAGTAACAGAGTCAGAATAACATTTCAGAACCCTTGTTTCTAGATATGATACCTGCATTGTAAGCTCTAAATTAATTCCTGCTCAGCACATCACAGTTTGAAGTGATTTGACAACTTATGCCTTTCAATAGGAAATACACTCTGTAGACTTGAAAAGTTTGTGGTTTGCCTCCTCACAGGCAACAAAAGCTGTGGTTTTCCTGACAGTTGGAATTATGGATTCCAGTATTAATTTTCACTGTGGAAAAAGTCCTCAGACATTTTCTACTTTGATGCACTCCTGCAGCATTATCACCATGCCCTGCAGGCACATACATTTTTTGTTTTTACCGAAACGTTTATAACATATCTGAATTCTCGCATATTGTGGCGACAATTTTATGTGAGGATCTACAGTAAAGCAAGAAACAGTGATGTGATCTACATACCGTCTACAACAGGGGTGCTCAATACGTCGATCGCGATCGACCAGTCGATCGCAAAGGTAGTACTGGTAGATCGCATGGCATTAAAAAAAATAGATGCCAGCCTATCATCCATCCCGTCACTTGATTGATACAGGGAAGCCAGTCAGATGACATCAGATTTTTTCTGACGCTTAGGTCGCTGCGCATGCGCAAACAGCGGCGCGAAGTGTAGTAAAACTGACAAGCTAGTCAGCGAGTTAACTCCAATTTTTAGCTCTCGGTTTTTTCTCTTAAACCTGGCCGTCAGCAGCTACTGTCCGGACTATGCATCCCTGGCTGATTCAATTCAGTGCAAGTCATCAGAGTAAACTCAGGTAATGACAAAAAATTTACATAGTTAATTGTGTTGTGAAATATTGGATATTGCGGTTATGCATGTATATACATTGTAGATATAAAGAATCCTCAATATATTTATAAATAAGTATATGTTTTGGATTTTTGTAGTGGGTAGATCATTTTGACTTGGTCATTTTATAAGTAGCTCACATGCGGAAAAAGTGTGAGCACCCCTGGTCTACAAGGAGAAACTATCCCGTATGACTGCTTGCTATCATGTGAACAAATAGAGACATTATTTCAATTTTAATTTTATGTAGTATTGATTACAGTGAGTGTTTAGGGCTGTAGCCTCAGGGTTGTTTATATAATTATCTGATTTATATGCTCTCCTCTAACAAGAGTCTGACTTTTGCTGATGCTACTTGTGCTGCTATTGACTGCAGGAAGATTACCTGGGAACATTTTTTGAAAATATCCCCATGTTTTCACAATGTTGGACTCACTGACTGCAATGAGGACTGCAAGGTAATGTTTACATTGCCAAAACTTTTATTCAGATTTAAAATCAGCTTTGGATTCAGTTTCAAACTATATAACAACATGACAAAGAGATCGTTGGTTTTGCTGTCTTTTGTTTCAATTGGATTGCCATAAAAAATCAGTAAGTGGAAAGCCAACTGTTTTTGTGTGTTTGAGGCTTTGAGTGTGAGCAGATCAGAAGTGTCATTGTTCACCCTGACCTGGTTTTTAGTGACAGGTATCTAACCACTATTTCACCTGTGTCAGAAGCAGCACTTTTATTACATCCACTTTAATCGTGATAGATCCAGTTGATTGAAGAACAGGTATTATTTTCATCAGTCTAGATTTTCTTTGGTGAAACTAAATAATAATTTACTATATTCTTAAGACAAAGCCAATACACTGCCTTTTTTCTGTTCTTTTCTTTTTTGCCTTTACATCAGTGTACTTCCTTCCTACACCTATTCCTCCCTATGAACCAGGATAATAGAAAAGGAGCTTTTGGTCAGCAAAATCTACCTATGCTGCTTCCCTATCGCTTCTGTGAGGGTCTCCTGAGGCCCACAAGTCCACTGCTGCCTGGGCATCTCTTCTCCCCATCTGCACCCACAGACCTTCATGGGGGACTGGCAATCCCTCTTAGGAAAGGTGCCGCCCCCCCCCCACACACACACACAAAACCTTGAAACCTTAAAACCTTAAAAATACATTATAATTTATTCAAAACTCAAGTTGATATTGCTCGGTTTCACTATTTTCAGTGTTGCCCATGCAGTAGTAATGTGAGCAAATCCAACCTGCAAATTCAAACAAACAAGCAAAAACAGTTTGCTTGCTACACTCTTGCATAACTACAGTGGGTTTCAAAATGTAATAGTGAATATGTTTATATAAATTTTTTAGTATTTTGCGTAGACCGGTACAACATTACCTCTGAACAACAGGGCTATTCACAAATATTCTTTGCAGCTGTATTGTAAGCATTTCCAAAACTTAATGCAGTTAAGTGTAAATCTTTGTTATGACTGTAAATGTTAGAGATCAGTTGAGATTATCATAACTCTAATGCTCAGGTCAGGCAGGTTATGGCCTTTCAGGCTTTACTTACTGGCTTTCATATGCCCTAGCAGAGTTTGACTAATTGAGCGTGTAAAGGGCCATTGCTGTTTCTACATGTTTTAGCCAATTTACTCTAAATAACATCTATAGTATTTTGGCATTACATGCATGCTATGTGTTTTTCCATCTTTTTCAACCTCACATTATTTTTTTTCCGTGTAAAACCAACTTCTTACACGGGCTTATTTGTGAGCAATGGAAATCATATTCATAATTTCATTTTTCTCAGTCATTGTATTGTTGCATTGCTAATGCCATTAAATGAGAGGTTTAGTCTGAGCACAATGCTTGTGTCATGCATTGTGTTCGTGTGGGATGCACAGCCATTCAGCACTGAGCTTCATTTAGATTCATAAAGCTATCAGCATTCCCCTTCAATCATTCATCTTCAAAGTTAGATCTTATAGTATTTTGTAAAGGAAATACATTTTCAGCTTACCAAGTCTTGAATGCGCTACCAGTGTAGCGCCAAGATATAGGACAAAAGTATTGGGACACACTTATTAATCTCTGAATTTGGTGTTTTCAGTGCCATTGCTTCACCATATCTTCTGCCTTTCAAAGCTCTTTGGAAAGAATGGGTCGTTCTAAAGATGCCTTTGAATTTAAGTGTGGTACGTAACAGGATGCCACATTTGGAACAAGTCAATTTTTTAACAACTTCCCTCCTGGTTATTCCATAATCACCTGTAAGTGGTATTATTAACCACAGCAACTCAGCCACAAAGTGGCCTCGTAGAGTTTTAGAGTGAAGTGTTGAAATGTAACTAAGTCACTTAATAACTGCAGAGTTCCTTCTTTGGTGTTAACATCAGCACAAAAACTTGTTAGGGTGCATGGGTCGTTGACCCAGTGTTTTGTGTTTTTGGATCTTTGATTTTGTTTATTTCATTATATTCTAGCTTTGCCTTGTGACTTATAGGATTATTCTTAGTTTAGGTTCTCTGTGTGGGTTTTGTTAGAGTTTTACTGTTCTGGTTTTCTGTCTGTGATCCATAGTTGCTGTCGTCTGCTGTATTCCCGTGTCTAGTCTGCGTCTCTGTGTTATGTTTCCTGTTTTACTTTGAAAGTCCGCGTCTCACGTTAATGCGTCTAGTTTTGCTTCCTTTGTCTCGTCAGCCCTGATTTGTCCCAGCTGTGTTTCAGTCCTGTCTCTCATTCCCTGATTGTTCCCTCTGTGTATATAAGCCCTGTGTTTTCATCTGGCCATGTTGCGATCTACCCTCATCTTGCTGTGTGTGCTGTCTGGCAGCGTAAGTTTATTTGGAAGTTTGTTACTTTTTGAGTTCAGCATTAAAGCTGTTTTTTGAGTTCACGTTTTGTCTCCGGAGTCTGCACTTTGGGTCCTGCATATCATCACTCCTGCCTGCACACAGCCTTCACATGACAAAACTGTGTACTGGGAGCTTCATGGTTCCATTACTGAGCAGCTCTTGTAGGTGTAATGTGTAGCTGGCCCAGTAATTTTATACATGTAATTTACTAAGAATTGGAAAATATTCTCCATAGTGCACGCAAAGCTAAAATATTCTCTGAAATGTTATTCAGACTAATATTCTTTGAAATGCATTACAGGTTACTTTCATGATACAATACTCAGTAAAGATAAAATATCGCCCATGCTTGCACAGAACTGCTTTTGTGCACAGATAATGATGATTATGTGAAGATTTAACTGTTTATCTTTACTATTCCCATGAGCAGCACGCAGTGCTCTCTGGGTTAGACTAAAAGCTGTGCAGCACTCCTCTACTTGACTGCAAGTTCGTGGTATTTCTGTCAGAGTAAGTCAGTGAATAGAAGAGCTTGCTCTTTCTCGTCCACTGAAAGTGAAATGGCTGAGAACATTGATCTGAATAAATCACTGATAAAACCTGGAAAATAATGTTTGGAATGTGTGATTTTTTTTTTTTTTTTTTTTTTTTTTTTTAAAGTAACTATCTTAGTAACATAAATGCCATTCCTTATACAGGTATTCCTAAAAGGAGAAACAACGTAAGTAATGGGCTTTTATGAAACTTGTAAAAAAAAAAAAAAAAGTACTCTTCCTACACATATGCAAATATGTTATGAAGGAAAAGATTGACACAGTAGATTACACCTGGTCCTGCTCAGTAATGAGCATCAGTGGTCACAGCAGAGGGATAATTGTTAGTACTAGAATTCAGCTCATCCAGAAGAACATCCATCTGTGTGCAACTCTGTTTTACCTCATAAATACTAAATTGAAACTGAAAATAAGGTATAATCACACAACAATGATTTATTCATGCAGATAGTGTGGAGTAGCTACTTTAGAGCTCGCTAACTAAGCTGTTCTATGCAGTACATTTGAAATGAGACAGGAAGAGACTGTAACTTTCCCAATACAATGCTTCTTTCAATTAACATATGCATTCACAAAGTGTTGTATTCAACTTCTACTGACATCGACAGTTGTATTTTGTCAAAAGTACAACCTCGTTCAGACATTATTTCAGCTCTAAACAAGCAGAAAGAAAGGCAGTATCGCGTTCAGGAGCACATTTGGAAGGCGATGTATTGAGTCTTGCTGAACTGTGGATAAGGCCCAGTGACAAGGGTCTTGCTAAACTCCTCCTGTCTGGGTTATCAGTCTCTGACAGCCCAGTGCTCTCTGATGGCTGCTGCCGTCACAGGAGCATGCATCACACACTTGTCAAAGCGCCTCTCCTCCACTCACCCCCTTTCCGCTGAAAGTCAACACCATGGTCTCGCCACACATATACTTACGTGCTCACAGGCACCCTCACAAGGCTTGCACACACACAAACACAGACGCACACATATACAGACACATTCCCATTATGGTGACAAATCCTGCCTGAGCTGGCTCCCATCTGTGAGTCATGGCGTGGTGTGTTGTACGAGTCATCTGCCTTTCACAGATGGGTGTCCAAGGGCCTTGTCTGGTACCCATGATTGCAGGAGAGTTTTGATTCAAGCCCCCCATCCCCACCCCAAACCCGCAGATAGAGAAATGTGTTTGAAATGTATTTCTCAAGCTTTGAGTCTAAGGGGGGAGGGATCTCCAGCAAGGGGGGTCAGGTTAATCATCATAGCTCGACTGGGTTTAATCCATTAAACCATGAGTTCACCCCTACATAGCTGCGTTGAGTGAATCTCTACACTGATCCCATTTTCTCTGTATACATATCCCTTCACCCTGGCTCCTGTTTGCCCCTATAATGGGATTAACTCGAGTGACACCAATCTGAAATCTCGCTTTAAAGCCTGAGTCTTATTTCACTGGTTATTCCCTTAAGGGATAAAATATTGCTTGAGTTACATAATTAGATTCCTCTCTCTAACCTAAATGTAAATGATAAGAAATTAATGATAAATAGCTTGGTGCATGCACTTCTTGTTTTCTGCTGGCACGGTCAAGATGCCTTCAGCAAAATAAAGCACGAATGACACACCATGTTAATTAATGTGTCTGTTAGAGTATGTAGGATGGTGTCATAAATAATGGATGCTGTCAGGCATTGCTCAAGTTCATTGCAACCTAACGCTTTGTCAATGACTTTGGTTCTATGGTGCAAATAATGCTTTGTCCAACAATTATTTGTTTTGGTAATAAAGAGAAAATGCGTTTAGACCATGCATACGCCTAAAATACAATGTTTTCTCAGTTATTATTGTTGTACCCACCAGTAACTTTTGAAATACAGCTATTAAGCAATCCCATTATGAAGCTCTTTTCCACTTCATAATAAAATCAACGTGGAATAATTGACCTTGGCGGAACAAAACCCTTTCATTCTTCTCTTTCTCATTCTCATGGTGCAACAAGACATTAGTAAGCTGTTTCATCGCTCTGCCTTTCATTGCTCCCAGAGACATTAACGTTCAACAACGTTTTTGTTTTGTTTTTTCACCGCCCTTTTTTCACGTTCTTTGTGGTCAAATGCTGCATAATACAAGGGCATAGTTTGAAATGTGTGCAACTGAAATAGGCAAAAAAAACCATATGGTTGTTGGGAATTACTTGTGGGAAAGCAGTGAACTGTTACTAACCACATTTGACCTCTATAATAATATGCCTGAAGCTTTTTCAGGAGTACTTTAGTACTTTATTTAGAAGGAGATATGATTTATGTAAGGACAAATGCTGTTATAGTCAAAGTGAACTTAATTGCCATTTACTATCATGAGGATGGAAATCAATTTTTTTTTCTTGCTAAATATGCAGCTCTTTTTTTCTCTTTTGAACTGTGATTTAAATTGATTCATACACTTTGTCGCACATACATACTGATTCTGAAAAGTCATCTCAGCTTGAGAATTTGCATTATCTTAGCACATATTTTGCCGGGTGTTCGAATGGCCTTTTCCCCCCCAGTGCTATAATACAGACATACTGTATTTTAGTCACCACTTCCATATGCTGACATCACATTTGCATAAAAAAAGAAATGATGCAAAAACCATCACTAAAGATGTCAACACCGTAGCTAAATCGGGAGATAATCCGTTGCCATGTGGCATCAGTCTTAGCTTACATTGTGACACCATGGAAAACCAAAGAAATTTCACAAGAGCTTTTGAAAGGGAAAAATATGTGGTGTTGCCATATACTGTACACATTTTTCCTTTATGTGGTCACGTGTATGTGGGTCAAGCATCAAACCAAGTTGTTTATTTAGCTGGTATCAGGAGATATGCAGCGAAAAGCAGTATAGCATAATTTGTGGGTGTGCGTGTGCAATACAAACGCAGTATTATGTTATTTATGGTTTTTTTTATTTGTTATTAATCTAATTTTAGGCAAAGCAGGTCTACCGAGTACAGGACAAAGAATGGTCAGTATAAATATGCAGGGGCAACCAAACAACCAAAACAGAAACACTGAACATGAGTGATCTTAACTGTCACAACGGGACTGCACGGACTCACGCGCAGGCTCTAAGTTTTGAAAACACAACAACAGGTGATCTATTTATAAAGGTGAGGGGAAAGCCAGGCTCCGGGGGTCCACACACAAATGGGGAAAGACGCAGAAAGTCCACACACACTCCATCCACGCCTCACGCTCCTTCACACTCCACGCGCACTCGATCGCTCGGGAAACACAGGGGTTGGTCCAGGGAATCTGTACACAGAGACACGAAGGGATTACAAAGGAAGATCGCTGAGAAACACTGACGAGGGTCGGCAACGGTCCAGCGACGAGAAACACAGAGCTGCCATCTTAAAAAGGAGCTGGAACACTCTCAGGTGATGAGCCACAGCTGCGTGATTGCGACCAGGTGCGTGGGCCAAGGGCAGGAGCCCACAGGAGAGCTCCGCCCAGGCAGAGGGACGAGGGAGAGAGAGGAACAAAAATGAAAATAAAAACATATGTAGCCATACTGAGCCGACCAGGTAGGCACAGGGACCCTGACATTAAAACAGGAGGATGAAACACAGGAAAATACTCAGGGGACTCATGCATATTACTAATGCAACCTATAACTAAAACACAACAGGAACCCGAGGCATCATGCCAAAATATGTTACTGCAATAACAGTCACTATATTGCTTTAGGTGAAAAATAATAGAGCAAAGATTATTTTATTTGACTATGTTGTGAGTTTACATTATTTCGGGTAAGACAAGAGCTGCTAGGAAGCATGCTCTTCAAGATTCATATTTCAACGTAAAGTCAACTCCCTTTTCAAATAAAAGCATGGCTATTTTAGGCATGTCTGCTAGTATTACATGTATTAATTAATTCAGTGTTTATTATTTTGAATTTAATATGCAAAATAGCTAACCTGGTACATTAACCGTGGATGTTAAATACAAATTAAGATTAATTGTAAATAGCAGCAAGTATCTACTTTTGAGTTAGAATGTTATCTTAAAGTGTTTAATCTTAGAAAAGCTTATGACAATCAAAACTCTAAATCTAAATGCTTTAATCTATTTTTAGGGAATTCTGAATGGAAGTAGAGGTATTTTTTTTCTCTAAGGCACTATATAAGACAATTTGTAACAATATGACTCTATTCAATAATTTTCACAACAGGATACATAAGTTACAGCTGCAAATCAAAACCAAAGTCTGAATTATCAGTGTAACGTGGGGCTTAGAGAGTTGTTCTGAAGCGAAGAACCTTGTTTCTCAGGGAACTTGCTAGTAGCCTAAGTCGAGTACTAAATCCACTGCAGTTGAATGACATTTGGAGGTCACCAGCATTCAGCTCAGACATGCATTACTTTCCATGTCATCGCTGCCTTCCACAGTGCATTACCTGCCTCCTCCAGCAATGCAGGGGGAACAGTTGCTGCTAATCTGGGTTAAGATAGACACATGTTCAACTTAACCGTCTGTGTTCTGATCAATGTTTCCTCCTTTTCCAACACACAGTTTCCAGTTTTTATATAAAATATACAAGTGGGATTTTTTTAAACTATGCATTACATTTTAAAGCATTGTGGCTATTTCTGCACTTTTTAATATTAAGGCATTCTAAATTATTAATTCATTACTGCTATTTTTAATGTGCAATTACATTATTTAATCACGATTGTTGCTCTAAGTCGCTTGAGTTCTGTTATGACACTGATCCATCAACCAATCTGTACACCTCTCCATCCAACTATTTCGTTAACCGTTTGTCCAACCAGGGTCATAGTAGCTGTCAATCACAAGGCTAACACACAGTCAGACAACTATTAGCGCTCATATCCACCTTTTTTTTTAAACTGCTATCAGTCTACCTGGTTTTTTTTTTTACTGTTTACTCACTTAAGGATCACAGAGACACTGGGTGAGCAGTAGAGCATAAACCTGGTCAGATTGACAGCCCCTCACAAGGCAAACAGTGAGAAACAGCCATTCGCACTTATGTCAATTATATGCCCTATTATCAATCAAAACTGAAAACCAAGGGTCAGAGGAAACAAATTAAGTTTGCCAAATGAATTATGAACAGTAATTGTTTGCTTTGTAGTAGTATAGATACTGACTATCGTTGTATTATATTAAATGTGGAGAAACTGAGGATTCAAAAGTAAATTCTGAAGCCTCAGATTGATTCAGGCAAACCAAATTCAACTTTGAACTTTGTAAACTGCTATAACAGCACGAATCAGCTCTAGCGCTCACCACCTGGTCACTCTTGCATTTGTGATGGCTTCTTTGTGCGCTTGGACAATGACTTCTACACACTCAAGTTGTTGAATTTACACGTGAAGATAAATGATATTATTTGCTTGTGATTATGTTTTATCTCTCTTTACATGAGCAGTTATGCTCCCAGGTGAACAGTTAGCTAACCACTTTCAGATGTTTGCTAACCTACTTTAGAAACTTTGTTAACATCAAAAGAAACTGTGTGATCGAGTGCACTGGGCTTGTTTCATCTTTGAACTCCAGTCTTCTAGTTTTTAAACTGTAACTAAAAATATGCAGTTCTTATTTTTGTATCAGTTATAACATTTAAGAAAACCCTGTACATGAAAGAAACTGAACCCATTAAGTTGCAGAGGACCCTGTTTTTTACTGTAATCTGTAGCCAGTCTTTATATATGACAAGATGAACTGTAATATTATCTACATAAATTTTGTGAGAGTTGAGGATAGTGTCCATGTGGTCTTCCTTCTCCACAGCCAGATGGATAGTACTAAACACTGCTGCTCAGTACATCAGGTTTTCCTTATGTGATTGTACAATTTTATCACTATGTATATGTTTTTTTTAAAGTAAGATCCTTTTTTAATACTTGAAATAAGGCAATATGTGTATATTTGCTTTAGTGCAGGAATATTGTGTGTACAGACTTGCATATTTAATCCCCGCATGTTTCGTCTGACCACTGTGGCTCTGACACAGTTCTTACATCTAACTTGAATCTGTGGAACATTTCTTAATAATTCTCATTTGTTTTGTGCTTTGTGTTTTGTTTTTTGTTTTTCTTTTATTGTTGCTTGACTGCTTCAGAATTGATCTGTCTCTCTGTGATGGGCTCATTGTCCCAAAAGTCATTCCAGTAAATTTCAGTGGCAAGACAGTGGAAACATTAGCACAGAGCACCAGCAATCATCTAACCATGAAGAGTAAAGAACATATTTTCAATCTTCAGTTAGAAACTTGGGGATTGGTAAAGGTGGGGTACGTGTCATCTACACGGTGGCATTCGAAGATTTATGCAGAATGGCAAGCACTATATTACCACAAATGATTTAATATTAGCTTATGGTTAACTATCAATATCTACAGAGGGATTAAAAATATGAATGAAAAATGAGGGTGGAATATTGGCAAAACTGCTCGTTGAACTGTGTACATTTGGTCCACAAATGATTTCTCATAGATGCTAATCTGAAAGTGCAGTCTACAGCTGTTTCACTTGCTTGTTTTATTAAACTGGATTTGACGTGTACTCTCCATCATCAAGGTTTTCTTTACAAATATGCTAAAGAAGTTATTAAAAACTTTTTCACACTGCACTCTATCTTCACTACATCATGCAGCCTGGACAAGGTGGTTAACAAGAAGAAAATGATCTGTTATGATGATAAATCACAGAAGCCCGTTTACTTGCTTGCTGTGTTGCCACCCAAAGCCCAGATGGTACCTGATCTCAAAGCTGTTATCTACAATGTGCTCGCATAAATACCAGTAAAAGCTACTGGTCTCTCAGCTGGACAATCTCTAGGTATTGCTAACGGCAGATGAACACACCCATGAAAAAGAGACATGCTACAGTCTCCAACGGGATCGAAAGCAAGCGGAGATTCCAGGGACAATGGCCAACTGCAGCCAAGGCAAGAAGCCTTGTGACAGGATGCTATTTGAGTTTAAAGGAGATAGACTGCTTCTGCTTTAGTATAGAATATTAGAGGTCTATTTTTAGATTTGACTAGGCAAGCAGCGGTTGCCTTGCTTCGTCCTGAGTGAACGCCACTGCATCTCCAAGTTGTAGCTGTCGACTGCCACTTGGTGGCAAAAATACGTGGAACAGCTGATAGTGTTGTTATTGGTCTTTTCCCCCTACAATGGAGGAGTCAGAAGTCACAATGTGCAAAGAATTTACTTTTAGTAGAGCGAAACTGAGTGATTAAAATCTATCAGTTGTCCACTGCTCTTCCTTCATGCTTCATTGATCTTTGTTTGTTGTACTTTTTCTTCTCCTTGGTGGTGAAATGTTTTGTGGTCATTCCCTTTTGCAGTTCCAGCAACTTTTCAACTCTACAAATCAATAACTGCTAACTGCACAACTGAACTGCAATATTTAGTTAGCTTTTTGAATAAATACACGCAAATGTGTTTCTGTAGCCTGGACACTGACTTGAGCCAAAAATGAAGCTTAACCCTGACTTCAGATAACAGTAATGCTCTCTGAGAGGCAATGTCATTGTAATCTTTCACACTGACCATACAAAGACACACACATGCCTGGCACAGTGATTGGATAGTTAAAGTATGTCAGCCTGAGCATCCCCCATTAGCATGCAGGAGAAAGTGTCAAATGTGGAACAAAATAATGTGAACTTGTTCATTTTGAATTTCAGTTTTAACCTGTATCTGTCCTTTATGTATTAGCAAATTAGAAACATTTGCAAATCTGTCTTCATTTGTCTACAATTTCTATAGCTTCTTATGTCTCAGTTTTTTTCATATGCCTCTTCTCCTTATGTTATTATAAATAATTTATTTATAACATATTTTTTTGTGTTGGCATGTTGATAAATGTTAACTCATAAACAACAGGCAGAAAATCATTTTCTTTAGTGAAGAATTAAGAGGTGGACATGCACAGGGTATATTTTGGGGTTTCTCTTCATTCTTGAAGTTTGTTCTGTGTGTAGGCGCACTGACTCAACCTGCACTCGAGGGTATTTTGATTGACATTTCTTAGCAATTTCTTAGCAAACAATCTGTTTGACTGCAGTCATATTTCTCCGCCTTTCACTGCTCCTTCTCAGAATCTGTTGGGAGGTGTTGAGAGCATTTGGCCAGTAATGTCATTTATTCATGCAGATGCATGCCCATATTTCTTTTTCTTCTTTTTTTCATTTTTGTCAGCCGCAGATGTCCAGAGAAAAAACCCAGCTTTACATTTTATGCTGGACTTATATATATATATATATATATAACTGAGAGCGTGAGTTTACCCTTTACCGTGTAATAATGTTATATCAAAGAACTGGATCAGGCTAAATTCTGTATTGACTTCACTCAATATAATTCACTGTATGTAAAAGCAGGAGGTCTGGTTGTACATATAGTACAAGAAACAGCATTACTATCAATTGGTTATTGTCTTTTTATAAAACCCTACAGTAAATATTGTTTTTGTGGGCATCCCACCACAGTATTGTTTAATCTTAATGGAAATCTGCAGTTCTTCATAGCAAAGCCCAAGAGAAGCCTGAGCTGAATTTGTATAGAACCTAACACAATACAAATAGCAAATAAATTCATTTTATAAGATGCCAATGCTGAATTCAAGATGAATGAATTTGATATCTGCTACAAACTGAGTCTCAATGTGTCATGTATGCCCAAAATCGCCACATGCCTTATCAGCGATGCCTTTTTACACCAGTCACTTTGAACCTTATTCATGTTCATGGCACATCTTCAGTGGAATGTGGGAAAGGTCTGTGTTGAGGCACAAAATGGATTGTGTGTGCATGGTGGCTAATTTTGATTCAAGGAATTGAGAGAGCTGTGTTAAGGATGTTAAGCATTAAAGAGTTGTCTTTTTCATGGGATTATCTGCAAAGGAGGAAGTCAGTAGTCAGACAGAGCTGACTGGCACGGCAAGATCAGCTTCCATCCAAGTAGAACACTTCTTCAGGCATGCAAAACATGCAGACTTAAGTCACATAATCCCTTTCAATATCTGCAAGGATGTCAATAGCCTGACATAAATGGATAGGGTACCATGGTTTATCAGGCTTACTGTTGTTTCTGATCATAGTGTTTGCAGTGTAGTTGTCAGTTTGCTATTATTATCAATTGTAAATCCACTGGCACTGTAATGGCAGAGCAAATCTAAACTATTGATGAAATACTATTTCAGGCTGCGTCCTATGCTTTGCAGCCCAGTGCTGTGGCATTTATGGAGCCCTTAGATACTGAAGTAAATAACAGGACATGGAAAGCTAGCACTCAAGTACATCACAGGACCCGAACAAACAATGGTGCTCTTTGCACACTTGATGTCTGAGTTCAGATAAGACTGTAACTGTGGATCAAAGCGGAGCACTTCTGATGCTTTATGGAAGCAATGTTCTGTCATAGTGACTAAGCAAGGCTGTCCATGTCCAGCTAACTATGACAGCCTGGGAGATGTATGAAAACAATCACTTTTCAAAACAAGCAGGTTGAGGCAAATTCTTACACATTCAGATGCTGCTAAATGTTGGAAATGGCATTGTTTTTGCTTCTTTATTTTATTGCCAAGAATTTTAAATCCCATGACTAACATATCAGAAATGACACTCTGTGCTGAACAAAAAATATTTCTGGATGTTCTTATAATACCCTGTCAATATTTGCTGCGGCAGCAGGCCAGTTTCTCGTGGAACTCATTAAAGTTTCATTGTGTCATCTCATGTTACATTGCATTAACATGGACTTCAGATTTCATTGCCAGAATCTGAAGATTTGAAGAGGTTTAGTCATCAGTGGAAGGTTGAATGTTGGAACATAAGACATATGGAAAGTATAAACTAAATATCCATTTCTCTATGTGATTATTCCTGAAGCTTCGTATGTCTGTATTCTTCTAAAAGCATGTTAAAATGTGAGTAACGTTATGATACGTCCCACTACATTAGAAAAAATAAAAAAGTTAAGATCAAACTACATTGCAAGAAAATGACTTCATCTTCAACCTTTAATATTAAATGATCGGTTGCAGTTATGTTCAACCCTTTTCAAATTTGTTTTGTTACTGTATTACACACAAATTTGTGTTTTTTAGGAAATTAAAAATAAAATTTCATGTACTTTACTGTGGTATTATAAGCTGTGGGTTTGTGGCTCTCACTTTTGGATTTTAAATTATCCTCAAAATACCTTTAACTTTGTCTCTCTTGCAGGCTTAAAAGGAAATCTTTCCACTTTCCATTTTCTGCACAGGCAAAGCTATAAGAGTCATCAGAGTTGCATCCTTACAGTACAGTGCAAAAGTCTTGGGCCAAACCTCATTTATATTTTGCTAGAGAAAATGGGAAATACTTGCAGTTATTTATTGATACATATGCAAACATACATGGAAATGCATGTATACAAGGCAAAAAAAAAGAGTTTTTCAAAAGCTTTTCATTATGATTGCCTTTATACTTCAACATAGCTGAAACTCTTTTGGTTCTTTCTTGTAATTTCTTTAAGCAGCTCAAGTAAAAGGCAAGTTGCATCTCTCAGTTCCTGTGTCTGTGTCTATTTCCATTTTATTTTTTCATGACTTTCAGATACTGTGCATCGGCTATAGATAGTTTTTTTTTTTTTTTGTTTTGTTTTTTTTTTGGGGTTGTTTTTTTTTAGCTCTGTCGCTCCGTCTTTTGTTCCACACATGTCCATTGTCCTCAATTTTTAAAGGACACACTGCACAGCATGCAGATATGCCAGATTTTTACTCTTTGGGAATCAACTTATCAAATCAAAAATACTGTTTTTACGCCTGTAAAAGTGTGTTATCTTTGGTATTTTACAGAGATTCAACTAAAGAAGCGGGACCAAATTATATGTTTTCTGACAGACTGCTAACAAAGTGGCTAAAGATACAATTCAGAATTGGTTCTTTGCTAAATTGTCTGTTAAATTGTGCAGATACAACACTGGTTCATCCCTTAAATTAGGTGCTTTTTTTAATGCCTGAATAATTCATAGGTCAGTGTTAAGTGGCTTAACACACACAAAAATATTCCTCTAATAAAACAATCAAAACTTTAAAAGACCTTCACAAAACCTGGAGATTTTTTGCTGAAAGCCACTTTAAAAACTTATTGGAAGGTCAGCTCATTGGAAACAAAAGGGTAAAACGAAGACGTTTGCACAGTACTGCATTAGTATTTTCTTTTACTGAATGGGCACAAACTTAAAATGACAACCAAACTGGCGGCCTCTGCCCAGCAAAATTTACAACTTGTGTTTTTTCTTTTATCTCTTTTGTTTTGTTTTGCTTCTTTCTTTACTGGAACCTTGTAAATAACAGTTCATAAGTAACAGTTTTGTTTCCTTATAGGCAGATATGCAGATGATTAAGTGATAGTTTAACGCTTGCGCCAGACATATATTTGTTGGGGTCATTTTGTGGCTTCCACATCCCATGTTTTGACATGTCCATGCCATAAATTATACATACAGGCTGAAGATGTGTTAATAAAGCTCATGAGGTGAAACCTGTTTGTTATTCAGCTTGTATGAAAGTGCAAATGCATTCCATCACTAACACTTTGAAATTTTAATTCGAGTACCAGTAGAAAACACACACATCATGGATTCATTTTACCTATAACATCATGCAAAGTGACATATCAAATGTGTGAATGTCTTCCCTTTCAGCTGATTAAATAGCTGTAGCCATAATGTGGTGCATGTAACGGCTGTAGTCACTACTGTAACATATGTGCTGCACAGTTTCAAAGTAAAATTAAACAGTCTGTCAAATCTGTGTGGCTGTCTTTATAAATAAACCAAGCCACCTGACATGGCACCAGGCTCTACCAGAAAGTACACAAACTGAGCAGCTGCAAGCGATACGCATGGATTAAAAAAACATGTATCTCACACACACGCACACTAAACTACACATAAATGCAGTTCATTAGTAAGAACTGTTGGTGCTATGATCGTGATTGAATCTAAAGCGAGGTGTCATGGTATACTGTGTAGGAAAACATTGTATTGCTGGTCAATTCTCCACTAATAAGTCTGTAACTTATTAGTCAAAGTGACATTTATAAGCTTAAGGTTAAATTATCCACAAGTCATTGAAAAATGACAATTTTTAAAATTGTATTTCAACAATGATTTCTCTTTATTATTGACTGTTTTGGTTTTATCCTTTGTGTTAACATGAGCTTTGTAAATAAATCAATCACCATCCATATGACATTTAATAATCAGAGTAATAATGTGGGTTTACGTGTATATGTGATGAATTGGTGGTTTTATACTGTAGATATCCAGTATAAGCAGTATAAACAGTATAAGCACTGCTTCTCTGGTGTTGTTGAAGAGCGTCACGCTGGGAGTGCCAGTGCATCAAGCCTCCAGCATGATGCTGTGTAGTCTCAGCACTAGTGCTATAAGCTTGGTGCTAGCTGTGTTTGCAGAGCCTTGCAGACACGTCTACATACTGTAGCTGTCTAGTGTTACTGGGGGCAGTGTCAGAAATATGTGAAACAACTGGTAACGTTCTGATGTTTGTGCTCTTGTTGTTGCTTTAACTTTACTGTGGTAGGAAAAAAAGAAGTCATGACACACAAAAGCTTCTTTGTAGTCCAAGGAAATCAAGTAATAAAATAAATAAAGAAAAACTGTCCACTGCAGCCGAACTGAGCTGTGGTTTTTCCCTTTCCTGTCCAAGCCAACTCTTCAACAAAACCACTTCTCAACTTCTGCATAGCTCATTGTGCTCATTTAGTTAACTAATGGGTTTTTATCAGTCTTCTCCTCCCCTCAGCTGTTTTATAGACATATGTCAGTGTAACAATAAAGAAGCTAGAGATTTAAAAATGAAACTCTCCCCTTATGTGTTTTGGGGACTTTGCTGTCCCACAATGCTCCCTTTGTCCTCACAATGAGAGTTGCACCTATGCAGCTTGACTTTTCCATTTATTTCATGTCAATTCTTACTGTGTGTCTACATTTGAAAAACCACATCTAACACGATATAAGCCTGGAAGGATTTTTCTGTCACACAAATTTAAACAGGGACATTATGTACCCTTGGAAGAATATTTAAAGTGCTGGATAATCGTGTTTGGGGTGCAGTATTTTAGTGCTTTGGGGCTTGGCCCCTCCTGCATCAGAACCGTTTTCTCACAAGGAAGCTGGTCTGGATTCTCCTTGAACCCCTTGAGTAAATAGCCTTCTGCCTTAAATGGAATGAACACAGCAGACATTAGCTTCTGTTACCGAAGCGGTATATCTGTATGTTTCCGTGTTTATTTTTCTGTAAACATTAGTAGGAGATGTAAATGAAGGGCGTGATTATGTAGTACTGGCGACTAGACAGTCAGTGCAAGCAGTCTAACGAGAGAGACTGTATTCCAGAATGCCAAATTAACTGCGGGGCCAAAAATTCAATAGCATTTTTGGACACGATTTGTGTTTACATCATTTGTTTGCAGGTGTGTTCAAATTTGCAGCCATTTTTGCAGAAAAAATCGTGGGGTTTCATTTCTGGACTCTGTATACAGTCTGCCTTCAAATTAAGGGTAAAAAAAAAAGAGAGAAAAACAAAAAACAGTTCCACTAATGCAAAGTCCAGGGCTGAATAATAATACCAATAACAGAAAAAAGGAGAAAAAAAGCAATACTTTGGGTACAACATGCTTCTGTTTTTATCTTGATTACTATCATGTGCATATAGTGCATACATGCATATATATATATATATATATATATATATATATATATATATATATATATATATATATATATATATATATATATATATATATATATATATAATTGTGTGTGAATTTTTTGTGTCAACAATGAATATTTTGTGTTGTAACATGCTCATCAGCTAGTAAACCAAAAATGTTTTGCAGTGCTATGGTGTGGTAATTATTTTAGCTTATGAATGATGTATTCTTGTTTTTTATTCAGAAAACTAAGTGGCCAGTTGCTACAGCACACCTCTGCAGAGAATTTAAAGTTGTGCAGTGTCCTATTAGTAAGAAACCTGACATGTTTCTGATATGGAGTTTAAGTTCTCTGGCACTGTATTATACTGCTCAGAAGAATCTATATGCCCATTAAAGATTTTGCATTAAAAATGCCCATTATTACAGACAGTTGCTTGTTTATGTCTGCAGTAAAACCTCAGTTTCAGTTTTGAGCCGAGTACATCAGCACAGAATGAAATAACCCGGGAGATGCAGCCAGAACTGTGTTGTTCCACACCTGGTACATTTCTCTGTGAAATTAGGAAGCCAGAAGTTGTTGTAACCGATAGCAAACCTATCCTTCTTGCACGCTGTCTCTCATACCTGCTGATGATTTATGTGATGCTGGTAAATGTGCTGAGTGTGCCTAAGTGTATAAATAGCATTACGGACATCATCAGAGGCTTCTGTTCGCAAAGGGGAAAGGGGAGGGGAAAGAGCTTACTACCGTAGCATCAGATGATGAGCCACGGAGACGATCCATCCTGACTCATCAAGATTTGAGGGGAAACTCTGATTCTTCACATGCTCTTAGTTTGCATGTCCAAGACACACCGCTGACCCTGCTGACCTCTTTGGCCAAGTTGTGCACGTGTTCTGTTTATAGTTTATCATATGAGATGACTAAAGGGTACTACTCAGTCACCTTGCTCTCTGTGGTTCACTGACTTATATATGTAGTACACTGTTTAGGATAACATAGACTTGCAAATGTAACTGTGTGCTTTTTTTTATTAAAAATAGTTGCATAACCATGGCAATTATTAGAGCGTATCTTATTTGATGTGATTCTCTCCGGCATCATGTATTATTGCTCAGTGTCTCAGTGGTCACTGTCTGCACCACAAAGAGATTTCCTTCCTAACAAAGGAGTCACAACATCCTAGTCATGATAAATGTTATCGTAAAACATAAGCACATTTTTGCATTTGCGCATTCATGTGTCCCCGCTCTTTGCAGTTCAGCCCTCAGCTGGCCTTTGCCTTAGGTTGTTGCCTTTGTCTGGGAGCGCTCTGCTCTCTAGAGGTCACATTGGCTGCCCTAGAGGTACTGGTAATGGACAGTATGCCAACTGTGGGCATGCTAAGAGAGCCATATGCTGTCTGCTAAATCGGCTGTTTGGTGTCTGATAAAAATCACAGCATATTTAACATCCTCAAGAGAGGAAAAACACTGCAGTCAAACCATCACTTGAGCATGCATTGTAATGGCGTGGGTATTTGCATCTTTGCATCCTTTTTCTTCTCATTTCTTCTCATTATGTCGCTTCTTGCTCAGACTCCCTAGGCCTCCATATGCCTCTTACTATTTACAATTCATCTGACTGGTTAGGTTCATAACCCCAATTTGTATATTAGAGGTGGGAATCACCATACATCCCACGATACGATATTATCACAATACTTAACGCACGATACGATATTATTGCGATTTTTTTAAAATATCTGCGATATTCAGATTCTGTACATAAAGGTAAACTTTATCAATATTCATTTTATCTAATATCAAAGTCTCGCACTTATTGTTGACAAACGGAACGGTTTGTATTACATACTAGTCCAACTTAACTGAATGCAACCATCTGGTACAATTATAGCTATTCTGAACTATGCAATTTATGAAAACTATGCAGCCCATTCAGCAACTGAAGAATTTGAAAGTAAATTAAAACAAAATATAAAATATAATAAATAAAAAAGTTTTAAACTTAATTAAAATAAAACATGTCTTAAATTAAAATAAGTAAACTGTCATGTTTATTGCTGCCAAAAAAAAGTTAAACACATTTGGACAGTGAAGGAATGTCAGGATTCTTGCTCAGAAAAAGGATCAACATGCTCTGAAGTCAGAGCACAAAAACTTTTTTTGTAACAAAATATTGATTTCTGCTGTCCCTGTATCGATACATTATTAGCAAACAAAATATCACGATACTACACAGTATCGATTTTTTCCCCCCACCCCTATTGTATATATGGTTCTTTATTTGTTTTTAGATTTGCTTTTGTGATCGCAACCTGGGCCACGGCCTTAAAATATTTACATTAACCTTCTGGCAAGTCAAGCAGAGTAATAGAGACGTATGTATTCTATTCGCTTGCTATTTTTAAACATATTTTAGACAGAGGTATAGAGATTTAATATTCCAGGGTCTTTCAATGTACTGCTTATCAAATCCACTTTGTGTGACCACAAGCAGAAATTTTGGGAGTTTGCTGGTCAGGAGCATGTGTGGTAACACAATAACACAATTCCGTAGGTCAGACCATCTAATGGTGGGTCTAATGAAAAAAAAACCCAAAGCGCTACATCTTAGACACTACAGACCTCAGTTAGCATGCTAAATGTTAAAGCTAATAACAGCAGAATTGAAGAGATGACTGAACAAGTCTGGCTTGGGGAGAAAACCTCTTTTCTCTAAAAAAAACAAAACAACAAAAAAAACATGGCAGCATGGCTTAGGTTTACAAAGTTGCATTTGAACAAACCACAAAACAGCGTCCTTAGAAAGATGAGACCAAAATGGAGATGCCTCACATTAACTGGGAGGCACGGTGGTGGAGGGGCGATGATTTGGGTGTGATTTGTAGCCACAGAGGATATCGTGAGTTGACTGTGAACTCTGTATATAAGTGACCTTTCTGCAATCCTCCACTGAACTCAAGCAACGCTGTAAAGAAGAGTGGACCAGAATTTCTGCACAGTGATGTGAGAGACTGATAAAGGCATAGAGAAAATGATTACTTAAAGTTATTGCTGCTAAAGGTGGTCCTGGTGCTATTACTGCCATCAGTTTGAGAGTCTGCTGAGTCATGATTATTACTAATGAAAAACACATTAGGAATTCTACAGAGTGCTTCGACTGATAAAGTTTCTATGGCCATCAGTAACGTGACATCATTTTGGGGGGATAAAACTAGAGTAGTCATCTAAAAGCTTCCATTTTGTCAGTATGCGGGGCGTGATTAAAATCCAAGCTTACCTCTATCCAAGCGGCTGCCTCACCCTGTGTACTGAACGGCTGAGGTTATCAAAAAGCGGTGAACAAAAAGCTGTTTGTCCTTGAGGATGGCTGCAGATGAAAAGCCTGGGTTGCTACGCTGGGTTAACAAAAGCAGGGAGAAGCAAACCTCCACACTCACTGCTGCAGTATCTAATGAATCATCAGTCAAATAGAAATCACCAGTATAACAATTATATAAGACTTTAAATGTATAGAATTTAGAGTGATGATATTATTTTTATGGCAGACAGTGTTGCTGGTAATTGATTAGGCAGTTATAGTACTAGAATTAGCTGGTATTTGGCTAAATTAGTCATTGTAGCAAAAATCTTTTGTGGTTCTGCATTGTGAATGTGAGCATATGAAATGTTACTTCTCACTGTATGACAGAAAATACTTAAGATATGTAGATTTGGGTGAATTAAATCATTAAAAATTTCAGTCTGTTAAATAATAATCAATATGAGTTACTTTTCTTTGTAACGACAGAGAAAATAAAGGCAAATATATTGATTGAAGGGAATTAACAAGCTCTGAGCCCTATATATTTTTAGCCACAGGAGTCGAGCTTTAAAAGCTACACACACCATCTGTTTTGGCACAACTGAAGAACTGGCTAGAGGCGGTATATGAGTCTAATGACATCTGATCTCGGAAAGATGTTTTGAAGAAAAAACTGCTTTTGTTTTCGAGCATCCGACCTTTCTCCTCGCCACTGGAAGTCACACATCCCTCTACAGTGTTTTTAATTAGAGAAATAGCAGCAATCAGCCATATGCAGAGTAGAAAATCCTCGCACAAAACCCAATCGGCATGTCACTCAAGTGACGCGGATGCGCACGCACTGGATGTGTTTGATGTGTCTGAGTGGGAGTTTGATGAGTCGATGGAGGGGCAGGTAGCGTGCATTTACAATATGTGCTATGACGGCTTAAACCGTCTTGAAAAGCACTGGTGATATTTGCAGCTCGAGTGTGTACAGTACGTATTAGTCAAATCTTTAGTCCTTTAAGAACACAGAGATAGAATAGGCATCTCAGGGAAGAGCAGCAACCATGAAATTGTACTTTTCACATTGCTGTTTAGGTCAGGGAATGCTGGCTCTTTGACATTATGTAATGTAAAAGAAAATAAGCTGTATTAGATTAAACTTGATGATTTTGGATTTAGCTAATGTTTGGAATATCACCCACAGTGCACGTTAAGAGAGCCCGTGTAGGCAGGAGGTGAGCCGCAAACTTGACACAGAAGAAGAAGTGGGGGCATGTCTCTATCTGATGTAATTGATTGCTACTGAACAACCTCTAAAGGTTGCTCTCAATGTCAGGGTCTTTTGTAGAGACTTACCTTGTTTACACTTGGTAGAATGGAGAGTTTGGGTTGGTAAATATTTATTGCTTGGACAAACACGCTTTCTCTGCCATGGCTGGGACTGATAAAAAGGGCTGTTGAGATTTTAATCAAGATGGCTGTTTTGGCAATTAAATTTGACAGAGGAGAATCAGAGCTATTCCTATGTTGTCATTACTCCTGAAAAACTGTTCCTCTTTTCCTTCATCTCCTAAAGCTTCAATTAAAAATGATAGCTCCATGTGCACATTTAGTGAACTGGGGAGAGACAGAAAGCTGCCTTGAATAATTTTAACCTATTTACATTTCTGCAGTGGCTTCAGTGAGATTTGACATTTTCTTTGTGTATTTGGGAAAGTGTTTACACCAAACTTAGATGGTACATGCTGGGTTTATACCCAGTCAGTGCTTTAAACGTGTTAATAACAGATCATCTGTCTGCCAGATATTACCATTGGTTTTTATGGTGGGTGATGTGAGTTAGTTGTTGTCAATTAAAAAAAACAACAACAACACATTTTACTCACTTGAATACAAGTTGATGGATCAAAAATATCTAGTGGAATATTTTTGGCATGCAGTACTATGAACTCAAGTTGGGACGCTTGTAAAATCTAAAGAAAATCAGAATGAAATAAGTTTTTTTGGCAATTACCCACAGAAAACATATGAAATGTTTAAGCTGAGAAATTGAGCAATTTCTCATTCTGAATTTAATAGCAGCAACACATCTTTGTGTTTAATGGGCTGTGTTTATGATTGTGTAGCATCCCCTCTTCTTCTAATAACAGTATGTAAACATCTGGGAACTGAGGAGAGCAGCTGCTGGACTTTTGGAAGAGGAATGTTGTCTCATTTTTGTCTGATAAAGGATTCGAGCTGCTCAACAGCCCTGGGTCTTCTTTACTGTAATTTTCACTTCCTGGTGGTCCAAATGTGTACAGGCAGGCCAGGTCAGCAGTTCAGGGAGTCTTCTGTTGTGAAGCCATGCTGTTTCAATAGCTGCATTATGTTCTTTAGCATTGACTTGCTGAAATATGCAAGACATTGTATATGTTGCCCTATAACCTGTATATACCTTCTAGCATTAACCTCCTAGGACCTGGCGTCCACATATGTGGACATCACATTTTGGGTTATTTAGACTAAAATACTCAATTTTGCTCTACTGATATCCACTTACAAGGACATTATACTGCTAGTGTTCTATCAAAATTTTAAACGAATATCCTCATATGTGGCTCTCATTTTTCTTAAAAACAAAAATCAGGTAAAAAAAAAAAAATCTGGTTATTCTTTGTTTCTACATTCATCAGGTCCCAATCAGCCCAAATATCAAAGAGAAATTAAAAATGCATGCCGTGGAAGAGTTCGGGTCTTAGGAGGTTATTGGTGTCTTTCCAGATGTGAAGCTGCCAGTTCTATAAGCAGTAGTGCATCCTCATACCATCAGAAACCTGGGCTTTTGAGCTAAATGCTGATGACAAGACAGATTGTCCCTCTTCTCTTTTCTGTGTAATCTGGAGGATGCAGATTACCCATGTTCATAGTTTTCCAATTGCCTCATATTTCAAATGAACAGTGGCCCAAAGACAATGGTGGCATTTCTGTTTCATGTTCACATATAGCTTCTTCTTTGTGTGAAAGAGCTTCAGCTTGCACTTCTGGAAGTGTTCCTGAGCCCATACAGTGATTTTAATGCAGGAGCTCTTGAGGGCCTGAAGATCACAGGCCTCTGACATTGAGTTTTGGCCTTGTCCCTTTCACACAGAGATTTCTCCAGATAATCGCAATTGTTTGATGATGTTACGTACCATACAGAGGTACGAGAGATATTCCCAGCCTTTGCAATTTTACGTTGAGAAACATGATTCTATAATTTGTAGATGCAGTCTTTTTGCAAATTTGGGTATCTTGTGCATCTTCTGAGAAACTCTTCCTCTCTAAGATGCTATTTTAAACCCAGTGGTGTTACTGACTTGTTGCCAATTAACCTAATTCTTTGCTAAATGATTTTTCATTTTTCAGTCTTTTCTGTTTAATACCAATTACGTTTCCAGCCTTGTGTTGCCATCAAATTCCAAATGAGCTAATATCTTTATGAATTCATAAAATGTCTTTTATTAAAAATTTGGAGAGAGGAAGCTAAATGCCATCTATCTGTAAAAACTTGATCCTGCTTTGACCTTTTAGCATAAAGGTAGTAAAAGGTTTTGGTATTGCTAATAAGAGGTTTAAGGTTGGTTCACAGCTTTGAGACAGTGCAGAAGAATCAGTGCAGATGTTGTTAATTAATGAAATGATTAGTTAGATGATTAATTTAATTCATTAAATAACTGTTTAACTGAAAAGGCGGGTGTAATTAATGAGCTGGGACAGATTGTTTCTGTGCCCGCAATATAATCTTTAATCGCTTGGTCAGTGTGGAGGCTGTATTGGATTAAAATACCTTACGGTATTTCTTTATCATTCTATTAAAGTTATTACCTTTACTGAACCTCTCGATTTTTCTATGGGTGACATCTTAATAATAAAATTTGCAGCGATAATGCAGTGTGTTACTTAGTGCATGGCACAAAAGAAGGTCGCAAAACCTCCAGAAACGACATGTTCAGCATTCAGCAGTCGGCATTCATTGAATCCATTCATCCTATTTAACAGCTGTAATGACAATCCAAGGTTAATTATTATATAGACTTGAGAAAAATATTAATTATCTATGTAAAGCTGGAAATCTTCTTTAGAGTAGGAGGCAAGTAGAGCGATATTTCTTCTCGAAAATTCTACCTGGGTAAGAGGCTCTGTAGGCAGAAAATTATTTGTTCCACCAAGACAGAAATATCAAGTCATTTGTATTAAGTCTGGGATGGAATCAAAGATTGAACTATAAATTGAACCTTTTTACAATTCTGACACTATTACAACTGCTGCCATATGGCCCCCAATGTTATTTGTGCCTGCACATTAAGGTGTGACCGTTTATTTCTCTCCGCAGGCTGCTTTGAACTGAACCCTGTGAGGAGCATCCAAAACAGCCCAGTATTCTGGTGAGTTCCCAAATTGAAATTAAAACCCTCTTTACATTTGCATAACACTCTACAAAACATCCAGACTGTTAATGTGAGAGGAAAGTGATGGCGGCAGTCGGACAGAAAGGAAGAGGCTTTGATAACGATATGCTAAAGGAAGATTGTCACCCTTTGACTCGATCGATCGCTCAGGGTCAATATGTTTGACTCATCATGTGAGCATATTCCCTTCACAAAGGCGAAGCTTGCAGTTTTACTCTTTCATTTCCTTTTTTCTCCCACACACTAGCTCGAATTGAGAAACGGAGCAATTCAAAAGCACAGCGTCTCATACTTTTCCTTCGCTTTGTCACATACAGCTTTAACCACATGTTCACATACAGAAAGGAGAGAGCGGCAGAGAGAGAACGAGAGAGAGATCCTCAGCTGAGTGACTCTGTTAACTATCCTCTCACATAGGCAGGGTTGGGCTGGCGCCACGGCTGTTTGCCTCATAGCCTGCGCAATGGGAGTCGGCTCCATTATCAGAGCTGCTGCTTCACCACCCTGCAGCAAACCCAGCATCCTCCGCTCCTGCAGATTTAATTTCTTATCTCAATAGAGAAAACAGCCTCTCTGATGAACGGCAGAAAACACCCTGGGCTGCTGCGAATACGGATTGAGAATACATACAATAGATGGTTTGATAAACTTATGAATGTGTGCAACATTGATTCCTCAGGAATTGGCGGTTTGTCATATATATTCAAAGGAATTTTCTTTATACAGTAAATAATGACTAAGTGAAGGAAGGTTGTCTTCACCATTATGTAATGAGTCAATTATTTATGAGCCTCCAATGAAGCATATATCACACCTTAAGCAGGATCCTTGGTAGATGAACACCTACAATGTGCCGCTGTTATTCTAAGTTGCCCTCGTTTCTGTTTGCAGATAGATAGAAGCTGCTTTTCAGCTGCTGTACTCTCACATGACATAAACTCGGCATGAACTCATGCCTCACGTGTGCTTCCTCTTGTCAAAAGTCTTACGAGAGCACATTATCACCGCTCAGAAAATAGAGCAGCTGGATGTTTCTAATGACAAGTTTTTCCTAAATGCCTTTGTGCAAAAAACCCCCAAAAAACAAAGGATATGCAAGCTTCTTACTGCGACGTCGCTTTAGATTTTTTTCTTCTATTGTTTTCGCGTTTGCTTTAATTGCGACTAGTGTAAAAATGTATTTCTTGCTCCAGGAAGAATGGACATGCTGTGACTTTTCAAGCTCTTTATTTACAGCTTCATCAATGTCATGAAAGCCACTACAGTGGTAGTTGTGTGTCAACATTCCCATAACAAACAAAAGTTATTATTTGAGAACAAAGAAGTAATATGACTGGATACACCCTTGCTAAATTAGTTTTCCTGTGTTTACAGTAATCACCTGGTAGGTCTGTACTTAAGGAGAGTGGTGCTGTCTTATCTGTGGTCTAAAGCTTCTAGAGTAATTTATTACAGTCATCAAATTTTCATGATCTTCTCAGCTTGTAGGAGGTTTTAACCAGTGGTGGAGAGAGTTTTCAGATCCTTTCAGTAAGTTGAAATTTGAAGGGGCAAAAACAAAAAAAGAAAACACACGTCAGAATTTAAATATATCTCTCGTCTAAGCCCCCCTCCAGATGAGCACGCACACATACGCGCCAAAAACAAGTCACTGCTGACTTTTAGCTTCACTCAAATTGAACCTCACTCTCCTAGGTGAAAGTCATCTGTTCACCCCGTTGCACCCACACATCTTATTTCCCTGAATGTTGTTCTTCATTCCACTTTGTGTTACTCACCCAGGTTGGTCTGAAAAGATCTATGTTTGGGCAAAAGCTGCTGTATCAGGCTTTAACCTGTAAAGAAAGAGGAGGTGCAGAGTTTTTTGTTTCTTTGCAGTCCTATTGAGTCATAAGATGCGAAAAGGTTATTATTATAAAAGACGGTTTCTGCCCCAGCTTTTAGCTGTTTTCACACATAAATGTCACATGTAACTGTCTGAATGATCAGGGACGCACTGTCCAGTGTTGCTCTTTCACACGTAGCATGTGTGTTTGACACTACTGGAGATACTCTTTGGTTTAGGCAGGGGCTTGGGGAGGGGGGACACCAGGATAGAGCGTGCAGGTGACATGATAGAAATGTCATCAGAATGCACACTCACCTTTGTGAAATCTCTGGGCAATTACTCGCTCTGTTCACACTTGGGCTCAATCTGACATCACTTGGACCTTACACAGATTGATTCTGACATTATTTGTTCTCACATGCTGCTTTTCTGGGTGATGTCTAGTGAAGTTCAAGACTTCAGCGCACGTGTGAAAACAGCTTTAGTTTTCAGACCCTTTTTAACAAGTTAATGTCCCTTGATCATGTATTTCAAGTTTCAGCTCTGTTTGTCATACAGAATATTATTAAATCTAAACAGTGTCAAGATCTAAGAGACGTTTCAGTGTCTGTAGCTTTAAATCCAGCAGACCCGCCACACACAGGTCTGCCAGTCACACAGTGGATAAGCCAATGGTAGAAGCAGCACATTCACCTGATATGGCAGCTGTTTGAGACATTTTGTTGTTTCACAACATGTGCAGGGTAACTTTGCCAAAAAACGTCTTTGGAAATGGCTTGTAAGTGACTGTTGGTTAACATGTAGTACACACATGCAGTACATTAGTCATGTTTTGCTTTTCACTAATTCCGTTGTCTGGCCACAGGAAGGAAAAACAAGGAAGGCTTCATTAGGAATTTGTCTGTGTTTAAATAAGTTATGTGTAAGCACAGAGAGTCAGAGAGAAACAAATAAAAAACTCTACGATAAAAACACAATTTTTGGTTTCCAGGTTTCCAGCATTTCTATCTGTGCCTCAGCATTACAATTTCGAAATATCTCTTGGCTGTGAGATAAGGATTTTGCCACTGTGGTGCAGACCACATTGCCATAAAAATAAAAGTAATCCACTTGTATTTAGTTCCCCAGATGCTGGGAGTACATGAAGACTCTTGTGTTCACTCTTACAGACAACAACAGATTTGGTGTTCTTTGCTCCTGATTGAGATATTTTAGCTTGAAAAAGTGACTCTGGTGAGGAAATAGCAGTGGCTGCTCAGTCAAAAAACAGAGGGTCTGTGCCTACTCAGGCAGATCTCTTCTAGTGGGGGTTATGCTTATGTGGTTTTGACGTCACAGCCTACTGCAAACTTCACTGGTTGGTTTACAGGCAGACTTTCTGGTCTGTTGGGAAAGAATGGGAGGATGGACTTTCATGATATTTAGTGTCTTTCTACATATACAGAGCACATCATCATTATTATTATTATTATTATTATTATTAGAGCAGGGCGATATGATATAAAAATATAAAAATATTTATCACGATATACATTTGAAAATTTGCGATAACGATATAACTGACGATATAATTGACACTAGACAAAACACTTTACAACTCCACAACTTTATTAGTGCAAAAAAAACCCCATCAATGTATTTTCACTTAAACAAGCAGCTGTTTTTTATGTGCATTAAAGTTATATAAAAATTTAACAGTGCAAATGCAAACTCCTTGTTGACAGTTTAATCAAAAGGCATTTCCAGTGGAAATTGGCCGACATAGTCTGACCATAACCATGTATAATATCCACAAAACTTAAAAAGAGGTTATACACACACAATACGGTAATATTATGTTGAAGCACAGTACGTATCACTCTGCCAGGCTCCTGCCTACGACAGCCGTAATGCTCCGACAATCCATCAAGTGGTGCGGCTTCATAGCTTAGCAAAGTCGTACTAAAACATTTGACAGATTTTCGAGCGCCATGTACGACATAAAATTGTTTCGAGGTCAGTAAACCCAACCAGAATTCAAACACAAGGCACACGGGATTATAAGGAGCACTGTCGATTGTCAGAAAAATCAAAGGTGATTTTAAGTGTGCCGTATTTTCCAAAAACCATGGCAATAACGACGGCCCGCTAGCATGCGCTACCAAAAATAGTGCTTTGTTGTGTATGTGACGGACGAAAGCTAAACTAGTTCCACACCACTGAAGTTGCAGCTTTTTTACAAACCAATTCTAGTTCATCTGTTTCATTCAACAATCTACTTTCGCCCTTCTCATTCTCCGTCGCCGCCATGCTTTTTCCGCCATGTGCGTATGAAAACAAAGGCCCAGTGCATGCGCATTTTACCCATATTCTATCGCGATTTTTCATTTTCTTATCGTTGCCCGACATTGTACCGGTATTACTGTGAACGGTATGATATGGCCCAGCCCTAATTATTATGTATTAAGTGATTTAGAAATCTTATTTCTTAATCACTTACTACGTTTAAAACTTTCAAACAAAAGGGAAACAAATCTAAAAGCTTCACATATACTGTAATGCAACAGTGCAAAAAAAAAGAAGAAGAAATGTCCAAAGATTAACAACAACACTGCAAATGCACCATATCATGATATGTCAGTGAACATGGCCACATAACAGTGCAAATATTGAATCTGATCATGTTTCTGATTGCTGGGGTTTATATAATGTGGCACTTTGAGAGGACATTGATTTTTTTTCTTCCTCTGAACTGGCAGTTCTGCAGGATACATTCTGCACAAAGGGAGTGTCTCGTTGGAGCGCTGCACAGGAAAGCAGCTATCAGTTTATTTGGCACTTGGATAGAAATAGAAAGTCTTTTAAAGGCAAAACACTTGCATTAGGAATTGAATTCACTTAGAAATACATAAAACGAGATGTAGAGCTTCTTATGGACTTTCTAAAACGAGCAGAATATCTGCGATTCTCTGTTGAGTTGATTGAGTTCTTCGAATTAGTTTAGCAAAGAGAAGATTTGTCTGTGAAGGTTCTCAGTCATCAGTCAAAGAGAAGATTTAACTCAGTGGTGTAAATTAAAAACAACGTGGACGACACGGTCTCGGATTATGATTTATTTTCTCAGGGAGGTGATTTTGGTCTCCTTTGGTAGCGAGCTGAGTGCAGGAAATGAGTTTGACACCTTTGACATGTTATTACATGTGCAATCCAGGTTACAGTACTTTGGTTCATTTTCCCTCTAAAAGCTGTTATACAGGAAGACTGAAAAGAACAGAGCTCAGCACAGAGTAAGGCCAGTTCATTACTGTAGATAGTGGGCTTCATGTATTTGGTGAGATAGATAGATAGATAGATAGATAGATAGATAGATAGATGTGGCGATTGAATTGAGAACCGAATCATTTTTGAAATTGAGATTCCTGAACCATTTTTCCTTTGTGGCAGGGCACATTATCCTGCTGAAAGAGGCCACAGCCATCAGCTAATATTGTTTTCATGAAAGGGTGTTGCTGTTGTTCTGCGACAGTGCTTAGGTAGGTGGTACATGTTAACATAACATCCACATGGATGGCACGACCCAAGGTTTCCATAGCTAATTATTGCTCAAACATCACACTGCCTCCATCAGCTTGCCATCTTCACATAGTACATCTGGGTGCCATGTGCTCCCAATGTGAGAGTTGCACTCGTCCCCAGCCATCCAAGTAATTCATTACTCCAGGCCAACCTCTTCCATTGCTTTGTGGTCCAGTTCTGATGCTCCCTTGCCGTTTATTGCCGGTTTTTGCGGTGGACAGGGTCAAGATGGCTGCTGTGACTATGCAGCCCCATACACTAAAAACTGCAATGCACTGTCTATTCTAACTAGGGCTGCCACGATTAGTCGACTAGTCACGATTACGTCGACTATCAAAATCGTCGACGACTGATTTAATAGTCGACGCGTCGTTTGAAGCTTTGTAAGATCACAAAAGACGCAGGAATAAGTAGTAGGATTTAAGAGTGTAATAACGGACTGAAACAGAAGATGGCAGCACTGCATGTACGAGGATGCCAGCTGCCGTTAAACCCCGAAGAAGAAGAAGCAGCTCTGTCCCAGAATTCATAGCGCGGCCCAGCTCAGTTTCCAACAATGGCGGCAGCTACTTAGTTTTAATATTACTCTTATTATTCTTTCTGGGTCACAAAATAAACGTTTAACATATTTTCAGGCGAGAATGTAGCTGTGTAAACCTCAAATATCTGCTCAGTTTATCAAGACACCACATATTTTCAAAAGCGCTCCGACTTTTCGGAGACGTCTGTTATCCACCAGCTCGATAGCTAGCCGGGGGCAAGGCTCACTAGAGCCTGTGAGAACACCGGACTCCCGGCAAATCGTTTTCAAACCCACCGCCGTCTTTCGCTACTCAGGTTAAACATGATATATAAGTCATTTAGATAACTTAAAAATGTTATTGTTTGGCTTTTTTAGTATTTTATTTGTTCCTGAGTAAATCGGTGTGGCTGAGATTAAAGTTATAGTTTTTATACAGCTGAATAAACGTCAAGCAGACAGCTGATTATCAGAAGTGTGAGATGCTCGAGAATATACTCCAGTGTCCCGTTATATTTTAGATAGCAAGGAGTTTATTAAACTTCACCGAAACAATCTGCAAATTTCATTAAAATTTAATAAACTACCATTTTGTCTTTATTTGTAGTTAGCACATTAAACACTTAAAGCTGTAAGCTAATGATAGTTATATAAGAGCAGATGCACGCTGGTGCAATAAACTGTGCGTTTTACGTCCAATGGAGGATGATCTGATTAGTCGACTAATCGCAAAATTAATTGGTGACTAGTCGACTATCAAAATAATCGTTTGTGGCAGCCCTAATTCTAACACCTTTCTATCAGAGCCAGCATTAACTTTTTCAGCAATGGAAACAATTAAAGCCTGTTGGCTCGGACAACATGGCCGCCCATAACCCTAGCGTTGGTTCACCACTGTTGCTTCTTTGGACCGCTTTTGATAGATACTGACCACTGCAGACCAGGAACACCCCACAAGAGCTGCAGCTTTGGAGATACTTGTTCCCTAATCACATGTGCTATGAAGAAGGGATAATCAGTGTTATTCATTTCACCTGTCAGTGATCATAATGTTGTGTCTGATTGGTCTATATGTCATTGTTAGTGCAAATGTGTGTGATTTGTCTAGTTGTATTTTTGTTTCTTTTAGAAATTTAAAAAAGAAAATTACAAACATCAGCAGCACTCTCCTTCTTTTCTCAAATCTTTCAAGAAGCATGGTAAAGCAAGTCAAACTATGGAGGATAATGATAGTTTTGAAAGCCATTATTTCTGAAAAAGTTGAAAACCAGATGTAATGTTTTTTTGTGTTTACTTAAAGAAAAAAGAAAAGAAAAAAAACTTGTGTTTCAAGAGTGAAGTGAAGATTGCGAATCAAATCCGTCAGATTTGCCAATTCAACAGTTAAAACAAATCAAGTTTATCTGTGCATGCTGCAATCACTGATACTGAGCTGCTTGCTGACAGTTTAAGGGCACTATTGGTGAAGAACACATTAGTTGTAAATGTAAGTTTGCAGAAAACGAAATAAGCGTGTAAATAAATAATCATTGTGCACTTTAATTAGTGCTGATACTTTGGGATGCTGGTAAAATGCTTATTTAACAGTTCTCCTTCCCTTAAGTTGACAAAAGCTTCATAAGCATTACCTCAGGTTATAAAAATTCGCAGAGTTTTCTATTAAGAATAAAATAATTTCCAAAGTGCTTTATTTAATTAATCTGCCCTAAGCAAGGTATTTATAGATGATGGACTAAAATCAACAATGTAGACGTTTTGGTATGTAGTGTGCAAAAGTCTTCATCCACTCCTCATTTCTCTCTATTTTCCTTGGAAAATGGGAAATAGGTGTAATGATTTATTCAAATTTCAAAAATAGAGAACTCTAATGTATGATCACCTTTATTCCTCAACACAGCCTGATCTCCCTTAGGCAAGTTTTCTTGTAATTTCTCTAAGAAGTCTTCAGGAATAGTTCTCCGGACTTCTTGAAGGACATTCAAAGCTGTTCTTTGGATGTTGGCTGCCTTTTTGTTCCATTCTCCATCAAGATGGTCACACACTGCTTCAATAATATTGAGATCTGGGCTCTGGGGAGGCCAATCCATTGCTGATAGCAATCCATTAAGTATTTGTCTTTCCAGGTATGATTTTACTGCACTGGCAGTGTGTTTGATTTATGGTCATATTAAAAAATAAAGCTGGTGCTCAAAAATTTTCCAGATGGTATTACATGGTGGCTCTGACTGCACTTCTCTATGCTCCTAATTCCATCAGTTTTGACAAATCCCCAAACCATGACAGAGTCTTCAGTGTATTACAGATGGTTGTACCCTGTTGCGCTTCTCTACTGACATCCTTCATATATGCTGGTGACAATTTGAGCCAAAAATTTACAAAATTGATTCATCACTCAATAAATCCTGTTACCACTGATTTTCAGTCTAGTTCTTGGCAAACCTCAACCTTTTGTCCCTGTTTCTCTTTCTTAAAAATGGCTTCTTTGCAGCCACCCCTCCACTGAAACCATTTCTGACAAGAATACAGTGAATACTAGATGAATGAAGGACCAGATATGCAGTATCTTTTAAGTCCTGAATCAGGCATTTTTTGGATTTGTTTTGTATTTTGTAAGAACATGACTTTCAGATACTATTCATCTGCTGTGGTCCATTTTTCAGTCCTGTCACTTCCTCCTTTTTCCTTCATTTCACCAGTTTCCTTAGTTTTTTTTTTCTAAGGACACACTGCAGACCATGCCAAGATATCCCAAGTTTTCAGGTAAAGGTTTTTTTGGGAAACACCATGATGGCTTTAAAAATAAATTCAATCAGACTGTGGTTTTATTTTTCACAAAGTCTTCTAAAGAGAACATATTTAGTGACGGGCTGCTAGTAACAATCTAGTAAATTATCTAAAGACACAATTTAAAACTAGTTCTCTCCTAAGTTTTATTGTGTGGAGACACAACAATGGTTCATCCCTTGAGTTAGGTGTTTTTTTTTTAAGGTTGAATGATTCATAGGCCAGTGTAAAGTGGCTTAACAAACAAAAGCCATTCCTTTGACAATAATCAGGTAGAAGAACTGGATTAAACAGAGTAAAAACCTAGCAACTTTCCAAAGAAAAACTTTTGTGTTTTTCTCATGTTAGCATACAGCAGAAAAAAAAGCTAAACCAGCTGCCATGAGTCTAGTGCTTTGCAAAATGAGAACACATTCAACATGCCAAATATCAATGCACCAAAATATAGATTTCTGCCTCATTTTGAAATTGGGCTCCCTCCTTGCAAATAGCTGTTTCGATGGCTTCTGCTGCTTTTCTCAAGTTGCTATAATTAAACAGAAGGAGGCCGCGACCCTTCTTTATTCTGTGTCAGTTTGAGAAATGGCTGTTGTAAAATGCACTGTGTCAAAGCAGCACAAGCTGAACAACAGCGAGATTTCACACGCAGTGGGATCCATTTTAAGGAGTGTGTGTATTTAAAGATTTGTAAACTAATCCTCATTTCTGCAACCACATAGATATTTGAAAATCCACCAAAAACCCAGGTTCTGGCAATTTTTCTAAACAGCATTACAACACATATTCATCTTATCACAGAAAGGTATATATATATATATATATATATATATATATTGCCATCTGTGAATCAAGACCCTTGAAGGAGCAAGTATCTCATTGAACAGCTTAGATCCGTGATAGTCGTGATAGTTTCACTTATAGATAAACACATTAGAAAATGGGGTTAATAATAGTCAACGTTAAGGTCTATTTAACAGAGTTAAAGAACCTCAAGGTTCTCAAGAGTAGCACTTCATCACCAGATAATCTTTTTGAATCACAGAAGAAAGACTTTTTTTTTTTTTTTTACCTCATCTCACCCCGTAGGTTTACACCCACAGCACAGTCCCTGATCTGACAACATCCTCAGGATAACTCTCATATATCATCATTAGAAAGCACAGACCCAGGCACTTTGTCAGAGTTTGCTGTCCGGTGAAAAGGTACAAAGAGGGCAGAAAATAGATCTCTTTGATGAACAACAGATTATGATGGAGAGGTGAGCAAACATTCCTCTCATTCCCTGCCCACATATGCGGTGTAGCAAGACTTGCTATCATACACAGAAGCAAATTGATGTCTGATCCCAAAGACAAGCCACAAATGGGATGTAATCCTCCTGGATCTTTGATTCAAGCTACAGAGAAGTCTCTCTTTTCATTTCAAATATAAAAAGACTACATAAAGTTTATAGCTGGGCTAATTTGGTGTCACTTTTTTATATTTTCAATATATTCAGTACAGGGAGTGCAGAATTATTAGGCAAATGAGTATTTTGTCCACATCATCCTCTTCATGCATGTTGTCTTACTCCAAGCTGTATAGGCTCGAAAGCCTACTACCAATTAAGCATATTAGGTGATGTGCATCTCTGTAATGAGAAGGGGTGTGGTCTAATGACATCAACACCCTATATCAGGTGTGCATAATTATTAGGCAACTTCCTTTCCTTTGGCAAAATGGGTCAAAAGAAGGACTTGACAGGCTCAGAAAAGTCAAAAATAGTGAGATATCTTGCAGAGGGATGCAGCAGTCTCAAAATTGCAAAGCTTCTGAAGCGTGATCATCGAACAATCAAGCGTTTCATTCAAAATAGTCAACAGGGTCGCAAGAAGCGTGTGGAAAAACCAAGGCGCAAAATAACTGCCCATGAACTGAGAAAAGTCAAGCGTGCAGCTGCCAAGATGCCACTTGCCACCAGTTTCAGAGCTGCAACATCACTGGAGTGCCCAAAAGCACAAGGTGTGCAATACTCAGAGACATGGCCAAGGTAAGAAAGGCTGAAAGACGACCACCACTGAACAAGACACACAAGCTGAAACGTCAAGACTGGGCCAAGAAATATCTCAAGACTGGTTTTTCTAAGGTTTCATGGACTGATGAAATGAGAGTGAGTCTTGATGGGCCAGATGGATGGGCCCGTGGCTGGATTGGTAAAGGGCAGAGAGCTCCAGTCCGACTCAGACGCCAGCAAGGTGGAGGTGGAGTACTGGTTTGGGCTGGTATCATCAAAGATGAGCTTGTGGGGCCTTTTCGGGTTGAGGATGGAGTCAAGCTCAACTCCCAGTCCTACTGCCAGTTTCTGGAAGACACCTTCTTCAAGCAGTGGTACAGGAAGAAGTCTGCATCCTTCAAGAAAAACATGATTTTCATGCAGGGCAATGCTCCATCACACGCGTCCAAGTACTCCACAGCGTGGCTGGCAAGAAGGGGTATAAAAGAAGAAAAACTAATGACATGGCCTCCTTGTTCACCTGATCTGAACCCCATTGAGAACCTGTGGTCCATCATCAAATGTGAGATTTACAAGGAGGGAAAACAGTACACCTCTCTGAACAGTGTCTGGGAGGCTGTGGTTGCTGCTGCACGCAATGTTGATGGTGAACAGATCAAAACACTGACAGGATCCATGGATGGCAGGCTTTTGAGTGTCCTTGCAGAGAAAGGTGGCTATATTGGTCGCTGATTTGTTTTTGTTTTGTTTTTGAATGTCAGAAATGTATATTTGTGAATGTGGAGATGTTATATTGGTTTCACTGGTAAAAATAAGTAATTAAAATGGGTATATATTTGTTTTTTGTTAAGTTGCCTAATAATTATGCACAGTAATAGTCACCTCCACACACAGATATCCCCCTAAAATAGCTAAAACTAAAAACAAACTAAAAACTACTTCCAACAACATTCAGCTTTGATATTAATGAGTGTTTTGGGTTCATTGAGAACATGGTTGTTGTTCAATAATAAAATTATTCCTCAAAAATACAACTTGCCTAATAATTCTGCACTCCCTGTATTTATTGCGTGACTATATCAAGTATTTATAGGCTAGCTCTATATATTTATTTTCCAAACACAAGTCACTGTCTTGCGTGCCTGTATTATCAGAGGATCAGCAGCTACTCACAGCCCGAGTCTGATTGTTTTAATGTGACAAGTGAATATCTGACTTAAAACTTCCAACAGAGTTCTGTGACTTGAGAGCTCGCCCCAGCTGATTCTCTCCCAACTGAAGTGTGTGTTTTCTCAACTTTAGTTAGCCAACCTCTCAGGGAGGTGCCTCTAAATATAGAAACCTTTCTGACAACATGTTAACTCTCATGTGTGAGAACAGGCACTGGCTTACAGATGCCTGAGCACACTGCGAAAAGAGACTGAGAATGGAATATCGGGGCCTATTGATAGTTTAGACTTGATCGTTTAAACAGTTTTCAGTGAAACATACAGTGTAGCGTGCTTTGTAGTGCAAAGGGAGCTACGACAGTAATTATCTTTTTACTCTATTGTGCAAAAAATTTGAGGCACTTGAGCTGTTTAGTCTCTTATTCATCATGAAACAGCCATCAAGGAGACTTCTCAACATCCCAGATCCATTGTGTAAAATGACAAAGACCCAAAACACAGAACCAAACAAAGTCATAAAGAGCTATCTTTAGCGACAAGAAGAACAAGGAGTCCTGTAGCAGATGGTACAGCTCCCACAGTGCCCTGATGTCAGCAACATGCAGTCTGAGATTATACAAAAGATACAAAAGACACTGAGGTAACCTAAATCCAGAGAAGATTTCTGGTAAGTTCTACTACCTGTGAAACACTTTGAACTACTAGTGATATAAGTAATCGGAAGGACACACTTAATAATGATGTAATAACTGTTTTTCTCTAGATGTCAATTAAAAAAAATTGAGATTTCTAGTTATTAAAGTTATTAGTTATTATTATTATGTCTATTTATGTAATTAATATCAATTTATAGTGGAAGTTTCCGTGGCCTAAATTGTAGGAAACTCTCTGCAAATGTAAGACTTCAGATGGCAGTAAGATATAAACATGTGGTAACAAGGCACTGACTATATCACAAATCCATCTTCATAAAACAAACAAAACAAACAAACAAAATGTTTAGTTTGCTACCAGTCATTTCAATTTTATTAGGTACATCTGTTCAAATGCTCATTAATACAAATATCCAATAACCCGGTTACATGTCAGCGTTTAAGCATGCAGAGCATGAGACAAACTGAGCATCAGAATGGAGAAGAAAGGCGATTGAAATGGCTTGGTTCATTGAGTCTTGAATTCTGCTGCAACCTTCAGGTAGTACGCCAGAATTTACTATAAGCAATACGAAAGCATGGATCCATCGTGCCTTATATCGCCAGTTCAGGTTGTTGTTGGTGGTGTAATGGTGTGGGGAATATTTTCTTCACAAAAGATACTCAGATGGCCTCTGATGAGTCCAATAGAGCGCTTATGGGATGTGGTTGAAAGGGAGATTTGCATTCTGGATGTAAAGCCAACAAATATGCATCAACTGCATGATGCTATCATGTCAATATGGACCAAATTCTCCGAGGAGTGCTTCCTTCACCTTGTTGAATCTTTGCCACACAGACTTCAGGCAGTTCTGAAGGCAAAAAGAGATCTAACCCGATACTGGCAAGGCTAATAAGGCGGTGTGTTTAAATTGTTTTAAAAGAAATCATGCAGTTAGGTCATCAAGGCTAAAAAACATAATCACTGACACACTTTATATTCAAATGATAATTGTATTCCTGGTGGCATTGGTTGTTTCTGCTGCAGGCTTTGCTAGTCTGTGCAGCTGTGTGTGACAATATGTACTCTCAGAGCAGAGAGTATTTAAAAAAAGAAAAGAAAATCCAGCTACTATTGTTTGTCTTGTGAACTTTCCATTGCCATCCTCTCTTAGCCTGCCAGTCAGAACAGAGTGGGCTCATGGAGAGGTAGGATTTAAGAGACGGGACCTTAAACATAATTTTTCAGATAGAAACTGACCTGAAGGGCTCAATAAAGAGACAGACATAATACAAATCCGGAGTTTATGAACTGTAAATCATGCAAAAATATGCCATTAGAGCCCCAGAATAAAATTGTAGACCTAGAAATACACACTACATGCCCCCTTTAAAATGTTCCCTTTAAAAATAGGCTCAAAAGAAGCAGCAGGTTGCAGCAGGAAAACTAGAGCAGATGCTGAGTAAGTATTTATTGGCCACAGAGTGTTTTACATGATTAGGAATGTGGTCACTTTAATTGGCAACTAATTAGCAAATCAATTAAAGAGATGTTTATTATTTCTGCTGACCTTTCCCATCCTTGCAAAAGTGATCTGTCAGTTGTTTTTGCAAATTATACAAAACAATCCAAACCGTTTGTCACAAAATTCAACAGTAAAGGACAAACCGGGAATACAGATTGAGGGTACCTTCTGTTGAGGGATATGCCCTATAATGGCAGAGCCTTATGCATGCGACAAGGGAGACTTGGGTTTGTTTGGAGTTGCAGAATGGAAAGGATGGGAGGAAAGCAAAGCTCGCCTTCAAACGCAGAAGGCAAATCTGCATAACAGGTCTGATCTATTTCTTTAAAATTGAAATCAATGTAACGTAAATGGATAAGTTGCTGCCAGTGACATTATCATCACTTGCAGTCTATGCAGGCTGATGCTCTTCCTTGAAAGCAGCAAGCACAAATGCAGCAAGAAGCCAAAACAATGTCAAAGCATTGAAAGGAAGGCACAGCTGAAGCTAAAAACAACAACTAAAGAAATTATACACACACGCACGCGCGCGCACACATCCAGTGAGTCAAGACTTGACATCACAAAGCACTTAGGAATTATAGCTGTTTGTGAGTGGCACTACAGTCACAACAACAACAATAGTTATAGCAGCAACACAGAAAAGCAGTTTTAGCTTGCAGGCTGTTGTTTGTATAATGCTGTTTATAAATCCTATTTCTTACTTTCAATCTGTCTCTTTACTGTCTAACAAGAATAACTCAGATAGTAACTTGAGATTGTTGCCATTAAGAGAATTTGGATTGGGGGATCAAAGCCACAGAGAAACACAATATTTTGGTAAACTCAGTACAAGATGTGGGAAAAAGAAATTATTTTGAACTTTTCTTTCATTGTGCAAATATCTCAATTGTTTGACTTTATTTTTTAGGATTTGCCAGAGAATGCAGAAGAGTTAATAAATGTGTTAAACTATGCTGGTGGAGTTGATAAGAAATGGCAATCAGTATGATTTCTTACGAGTATGATTTCTTACGAGAGCGCCATGTTTAACGGTTCATGCTGTGAAATTCTCAGTAGAATAGTGTTAGTGAGACCTGGCATCTCTGGAGACTGACGTCTCAGGCTGCAGGAAAATGAGAGATAGATTGGATCAAAGATTAAAAGCACCCTGACATGCGGCTTTCTTGCTCTCCGACCCAAACCCTGACCGAGCTTTTTTTTGCTTAGGAAGCATGTGCAGCTGCATCGATTACAAGCGCATGTCAGCAGTTTGATAGATCGAATGAAAGGAAATCAGATGCAGATGAAAATGCAGTGTACAAACCTGACAGGGCGAAACAAAGCATAACAGAAATTCATAACAGACATCGTGTTCTCTTTGTTTGAAATAAGCCGCCTCTGTTTGTGCAGCACAAGAGGAGCTATAAATTATTCAGGCGCTCCCTTGACGGCCGCCCATTTACAGCCGCTCACCTGCAACTGACTGGACGTATTCTTCCTCCGTGCTCCTCAGCGATCTGCCTGTTTTAAAATGGCAGCAAAATACATGTGACCTCTGAGTAGATCTGTTCCTTCGCTCTAATGCTTAATTTATTCATTACTCTCTGCCTGCACTGTGTACACGCTGCTAAGCCCCTAATCGTAAATATTGTAGAATATCAAAATGAATGTGAAGGGGAAGGAGCATGCAGGATTATTGCAGCTACATGTAAATAACAAGGTGAAGTATGGCTCCTTATTCGTCACAGTGTTAGCAGAAAGGAAAGGGGGTGAGAGAGGAATAACAGAATGCAGTGGTCATAGATAATAACACTATTTGCTGTATTGTAGCCCATGAAGGACATCTCCTTCCAGAAAGCTCAGCATGTCATTTTTCTTCACTACCGTTCCTTCATTCATGCTGATGTGAGGTTTGCTGTAGTGACTGCCAGGAAAAGGGAGGATGGTTGAATGCTCTCTCTGTGAAGCATTTCTTTGGGTCTTAACGCTCACATCTCCACGACTAGCTGTCTGCACTGTTTGAGGGCTCTCTCACTTTCTGCAGATGTATGTTCACAACACTGGAAAATGGCCTATCACACAATCAGTTCTGGCCCAAAAAACGGAGGCTATCCTGCAGACTTTGTGACACTTATGACATACTTTGATACTTTAGGTAAAATGTGTAATCACACTTAGGGCTGGGCCATATTATACCGTTCACGGTAATACCGGTATAATGTTAGGCAATGATAGGAAAATGAAATATCGCGATAGAATGGGAGTAAAACGCGCATGCGCAGTGCCTTTGTTTTCATACGCACATGGCCGATTGTTGAGTGAAACAGATGAACCAGAATTGGTTTGTAAAAATGGTGTAACTTCAGTGATGTGGAACTGGATTGGTGTTTGTCCGTCAGATACACAACAAAGCACATTTTTTTGCAGAACATGCAAGCGGCCGTTGTTATTGTCGTATTTGTCGGACTAAGATGCTCTTAAATCTGGGAGTAATCTGGGTCCTAAACTCCGTATACTTCAGGTCAAACAACACTGCAGCATCACTGAGAGTTAAAACCTGTCTAAATTCTTTCATCTTTAATAAAACGATCAGCATTGCTGCTTTACCAGGTGTAACTATAAAGTTTAACTTCCAGGCATCCATGAAAACAAAAGTTATTACATTTAACGGAGTTAGAAGTTAGCAGGAAGCTAGCGGAAGTTAGCTCGCTAGTCTCGCTAGTTACCTAAGCATGATATTGCATGTTCTGACTGAGAGATTTCTGAAAAAAAAATCAAACGTACAGCTCTGCTATCACTTCCAACATAAATGAAGACAGGAAACTAAACAGCAGTGACGTTTGTAGGGTTACTGAAGTTGGGCTAGCTGGTATATAATGATGTGCTAGGTGATCGCTAGCGACACAGCTATGTTAGCATAACATAAACAGTGAAGCTGGAGGATGAACGCTAACTTTTTTCCACTTATAAAAGTTAAGGGGAAGGTTCCTCATGGTTAGAGACAAATGCAATCGCATGGCAGGATGCTGTAAACGGACCAAACTTCAGTCAGGAGAACAACTGAGATAATCCATCCACAATACGAGGTTAGTCATTAATATACTGCAACAACATGGGAATAGAGCAGCTGCCAGATAATTCAACATTAATGAATCAATGGTACAGGAGTGGAGGAAGCAAGAAGAATGAGTTTAATAAAGTTTGATTTATCTGACTGCTTTGTTTCGCTTAATGTGCCTTATAATCCCGTGCACCTTATGGTCCGAAACATACGTACTGCACACTGCAGTTTAATGTTGCAAAGCACCTCTTTTTAACTTCAGTGGATATTATACATGGTTATGCTCAGGATATGTCAGCCCATTTGTACTGGAAATGCCTTTTGGTTAAACTTTCAGCAAGGAATTTGCATTTGCACTGTTGCATTTTTATAAAGCTTTAATGTACATAAAAACCAGCTTCTTGTTTAAGTGAAAATAAATGGAAGGTTGTCTTTTTGCGCTAGTAATGTTGTGGAGTTGTATTTTGTCTCGCATCCATTATATCGTCAGTTATATCGTTATCGCAAATTTTCAAATATATATCGTGATAAATATTTTTGGCCATATCGCCCTGCTCTAATCACACTCCATTCCCCCCCCCCCTCCAGTAGTAGTCATTTATTCTCCTTCTATACAATAATTACTCCCTGTATAGTAATTTTTAATAGTAATAGTAGAGGCTGCTATTCCCCATGCTGAATACAGATTGTCTTCACACGCACAAATGATTCACAGGAAAACAATGCATGCATGTAATCCATCCAGGCTGTCTTCTCCTGAAGAAAGACTGCATCACTCATTTCAGCAAGTGACTCAATAGACATATGTTTACGTTCAAGCTACAAATTCCTCTTGAGACTGTAGTAATTATAATGGGAGCAATGGGAGAGATTGAGGTGATGTTATAATAGAGTGACAGTTTGCATTGGGAGATGTTAATGGGTGGATGGACCTATCAGCAAAACGCACGCTTTCATACTGGAGACTGTCTTTCTGGTTCCCCAACATCTGACGTGGACCTGGTTACAGACATGGCAGCACAAGACTAGGCCCTATACAACAGCATAGAGTGAGTAGTCTCTTTCTCACCTGACAGGACCCAGGCTGAAGACTGTCCAAAGGTGCCCCCAAGGCAGTACAGCACATAGTAGCAGGATGTAAGCTGCAAGCTGGGACTGTGTACATAAAAAGGCATGGACAAGTGGCTAGAACAGTATACGCGAATATCTGTGCCTCATATGGATTAGAATTCCCAATGGGACATCTTTGAAGGTATTTCAGAATAATGGGGATAAGGTCCAATGGGACAGACGAGCAACTGCTGGCCAACCAACCAGACATAATGGTGCTTTACAAGGAGCAGAATGTGCAGCAACATTAGAAAGAAGGAGCAAGAGAAAACTGAAAAATATTAGGGACTGCATGAACAACTGGACAAGATCTGGAAGGGAAAGGCCAAAGTAGTCCCAATAGGAGTGTTGGAAGCTGTAACTCCCAGATGATTCCAGGCACAGCATCAGAAGTCTAGGCTAAATCTTGCTGAATTAAATATTCAACAAAATGGCATAACAATGGCCAGTGGAGACCAAAGTTATGGTAAATGGTAAATGGCCTGTATTTATATAGCGCTTTACTAGTCCCTAAGGACCCCAAAGCGCTTTACATATCCAGTCATCCACCCATTCACACACACATTCACACAAAGTTATAAAACCATTTAGAGTTAGATCTAAACTAAGACCAAAATTCAAAGCTGAAAATTGTTCATGTGTCACATGACAAAATCTTACAGATATTTTTGTTATTTTAAAAATTAAAAATTAAAAAAATCCCTCAGTGCTCATTATAACCCCAAAAATTTCTGCGTATAAGGAGACCACAAAGTCCCACAAGTAACCGCAAGACTTTATCAAAAACCTCTATAGGGCCACTATATAGAAATAACTCAGTTTATCACCTTATCAACTCATAGTTTCACCTGGGAAATATAATACAATGAAACCTTTGATGTCACAACCAATTATTCCACTAGCTGGAATAATTGGTTGTGCAGGCTGTAGACTACACGGTCCTTCATATAGTCCTGCCGTCTATGAAGCAAGTGATTTAGTAGTTTGACATTCGGAGAGGAAAATAAAACTTGATTAGATGAATTTTTTCTATGTTGCTGTATGCATCTGATGTTATTAGAGACTAGCTGTGTAACAGTTCTCCAAAATGACAGTCGAGTACACGGTGTATTACATTTAAAGATACTATGTAATTCATCTTTAGCATTGATGAATACAAAAATAATGTGACAACAAGATCATTGGATCATGACTAAAAATAATATGTATTTCCTGTTTACATGCCTCTTAAACAGTCTTTAAGCATTACATCTTTGACAGCTCCACGTGGGTATCGCAGAACTGGAACAATGAAAGTGCAGCATGGTGCAATTTTAGTCTCAGTGTCTGGATTTTTATATCCCTTTCTGAGACACGTGATTCCATAGTAAATTATAAAATACATAGGAAGAGATGGAAAAGATAAATAACATGCACGCACGTGATAAACAAGCTGTTTGCACGAGGTAACAACTTGTGTGAAAGAAAAAAAAACCTGTTACGTTACCTTATGCCAGGGTTTTAGGGGCTCCATATTTCCTTAATCGGTCAGTTTTCTGCCTTATCAGTTTTGCTGTTTTATTAATGTGCATTTGCATCTCAATACATAGCGCAAGCAAAATCAACCATGAAAGAAATCCGTGGGATTACAGCTTTAGTTCAAACTTAAATTAAATCATAAACCAAATCGTCTATGGATTACAAAGCTTAAAATTGCTGTGTGTATGGTCTAAAGGCAATAAATCTCTGTGAAGTGCCATGCATACTGGGTGATAAATTTGATTTTAAATACAAAATAGTCCTCATTTGAATTCATGAATTTTTACCAGAATTACAACATAATAGCAGCTCGGAGTCTGAAAAATTGCATCTGTAATGAAACAAACACTATGGCCCTTCTGCTTCAGACATAATATGCCGCAGTATTTGTCATTTAGTTGCTCGCATCTACACTAGAGAATTACAAGTGTATATACCGCTGAAAAGGCAGGCTGCGTTCTGGCCAGCAGTTTTTTTTAAATGTTGGTTGTCGATTTAATAGTTCACTGAGTGCATGCAGTCATCTGGGGACTTAAAGACACAGACTGAGGTGAAGTCCACTCTCTTTAAACGGAGATGTTCGCCCAAATAAATCGATCAATAATCCTTTAACCACTTTTCCCACTTTGATTCTGGCTGGCTGCAATTTTCTTTCTCTTGAATCCAAAATGAGAAATGGTCGCCCTGAATTTCTTCAAGATCCACCATCTCCACCACCACCGCAAGAGAATTGGTTTCATATTAATACCCAAAGGTGTTTTGGAAATACGATGAAATTGAAATGACCCCAATAAGCATTGTCGGTGCTAACCAAATATTTGTCCACAAAACTTGTCTCTATGCAGTTTCCTTGTCACTGTCGTTGATCATTAGTCACGCGCTGCTGCCCATGCTTATTGTGAAGCTGCTTACAGAGCAGAACCAGGTTTCAGCATCAGGGTGGAGCTCAGATTATATTCTTAGCCTCTGCTTGTTGCTCCATGCCTTCTCCTTTTGGCAAATAAATTGAAGTGAGCTGACCTTTCGTCAGAGATGCACAGCAAACTTGAGTGTTAAAGCTTCACCAGTATCAGAAATGTTAACTTCAATTAGCCCTGAAAACCCTGAAAACTATTATAGCAGGTGACCTGCAGGTACAAGATGCTTCACTGCACCATGCACATATTTTACTCGTGATGATGACGATTACTTTCTGACTTTGTCCCAGTGGAGGGGGATGATTGCTAGCCTTTGCCATTCTCATCTATGTGTAGACCTCTCTGTCAGCCTAGTATTATATAGTTGCGTCTGCGAGTAGTAAGATATGAAAAACAAGTGTAATTAAAGTGGATTTACTATACCTTTTAGATTTTCTGTCATTTCTATGCACTTAGACATTCATTTAAACATGGCCAGTGATTCAATTAATGAGGTCAGTGTATATGCACATAATTCCAGTGAGGCAAGAGCCGCTCACCTTTTATTTAAAGTTTATGTTTGTGAAGGGCACCCAGTCTGAAGAAAGTTGGGTTGAAGGAAGGTGGTCTTAAAGTGAAAGGAGGTAAAACAACTTGTTCAAATCTAAAGAAGCATCCTGACCCAGTATGAGCTATATAAGGAAGTGTGAATCATGAAATGATCGTCTGCAAGAGTAGAATAATGAAAAAGGGTCTGAAAATGAGGGGAAAAAGGTCCACTTTAATATACTTATGCTCTCATAAGGCATCAGATATTCATAAATGCCAGATTTAGAGTCCTGTGTATATATTTCTAATTATAAAGTTTCAAAATAAGAGGATGTTCAATTTATAAGTGTCTACATAATTACAAAGGTGTTTGTTATATGAATAGAAAATGTATTCTCTATTCCGCCTTCTGTTTTTACTTTTTCATTTCTTCCATTTCCAAGTACAAGTCTTGAGCTACACCTCTACATTTTACTTGCAGGGAGCCAGACTTTCTTATATTTTTAGAGGAATTGGGTTTTTGGTTTGGTTTATTTGTTTGTTTCTTAAACCACTTAACACTGACATGTGAATCATTAAATCCACTAACACCAAGTGCACCAACAAGGTGATGCTTATGGCGCTATATGAAAACTTGGCCTATTTTGGCATGTTGTGCAGTGTGTCCTTAAAAGATAAAATATATAGGAAATCACACAAGTAGAGGACAGTATCTGAACAGTATCTGAAAGTCATGTCCTTAAGAAATGGGAAATAAAAAAGCAAGCAAACACCTGACACAGAAGTAAGAGATAGCTCTTGTCCTTCAGTTGATTCATGTAGTTCAAGGAAAGCAGGAAGAAAAGGCTGAAGATCAGTGGCAACAGCTCTTAACGAATGATGAATCGAAATTTTTACATTTTTGGTTCAAATCATTGACATCTTGCCTGGAGAAGGTCTGGAGAGAGTTTCTACAGACAGTGTGGATGCTGTGTCGTGGTTTGGGTCTAGTTTTCTTCAGATGGGCAATGGCTTCATTTTCCCAAACACACTGCCAGTGGAGTAAAAGCATACTTGGATAGAAAAACACACAATGGAACACTATCAGTCATGGATTGACTATCCCAGAGCCCGGACCTCAACATTATTAAAGCAGTGTGGGATAATCTTGACAGAGAATAGAACAAAAAGCAGCAAAAGTCCAAACAAGAGCTTTGAAATCCTGGAGAACTATTCCTGAAGACTGCTTAAAGAAATTACAAGAACGCTTGCCTTTGTCAGTCTGTGTCCAAAATTGTCCAAATATTGACTTTCAAGCTCATTAAAGTTGTGCAAACTCTGTTTTTGCTTTACTATATGTCCATGTATGTCTGGACCATCTCTCACTGGATGCATTTCCCATTTTCTTAGCAAAATCTATAAAAATGAGGAATAGCTAAAGATTTTTGCACACCGCTGAAGAAACAGGGGGATGTCCAATTTTCCATCTTTGCACCACAGTATACGAAGGTTTGAGCATGTGATGTGCATGTAATGTGAGCAGGTGATATAATTCAAGAAAAAAGTTTAACATATAAATAAATGAGTCCACTTACAAAAAAGAACAGAATAGTTTGGCTAAGCAGTAGAAAAAAATCTCCTTTATTTTAGCATTTCAGATTTGACAATTACACCAAATAAACAAAAAGATATCTGCACAGGCTATGTGAAATCATGCTTTGCATTTCTTCACTATAATGAATGGGGGAAAAGCAGTAATGAACACAACAAATAGTTGTTTACAGTGTCATTGTTTGCACGTCAGTGCTTTGGATCACAACCCTAACACCGTATAATTAATACTAAAAATCATAATGGGAATTAAGTTAAGTCAATTAAGTAGTCAGAGACCGTAAAACTTAATATGCAAAAGTAAAAAAGGCAGAAATAATTTCAAATGAGGTCAAAGCAAGTCAAGATAAGTGAGAAGTATTTACAGATAACCAGGATGGGAAAAAAATGTGTTGCAGAGGTTAATTTCTCCCACATAAAGTCTCATACAAAGTTTCATTGTCAGACAATAGAGCAAAAAGTCACAAATTAGTTGAAAAACTGAAGAAGTTCTACTATAAAAACACCAAATTATTTCTAATAAGATTCTGGCTTTTAGCATGACTGCAGATTTCATGCTGGAGATAAAAGTCAAATAAGTGGAAATGAGATGGAATTAAAGCCAGGATCATTTTTATAGGGTTGGAGAAGGCGACAGTTTATTAAGAATGTTATATCGGAGGAAGCAAGACAGGAAAGTTTTTCTCTTTGACATCAAAATGTAAAAAAGATTTAGGTAAGAAAAAACAACTAGATTCTGATGGACACACCTGAACTTCCAAGTCACAGGTTTTGAGGGCTTTTTGGTTGTTTTTGCTTAAGTTGAATGAGAAAGCTAAGTGGGTGGAATTAAGCAATCTCATATTCATTATTATCACTGACTCGCTGAAAGTTTGCTCACTGCAAGCCAATCATGTAAATGAATCTGCAGATATGATTTGACAGAGAATTTAGCCCAGACTGGATATGGACATTTGTAGTGGATGTTTCACCTGGGGAGATGGATATCCCGTTTGCAGATGATGTGCAAATATTATATATTGTGCAGTATTATCACCGTGCAGTGTTCCTTGCAGTATAGTACCAAGTACAATGCAAAATCAGTTTGGCTTGAAAAATAGGAGCTATTGTCAGGGGTTAGAGTTATTTCACATTTCTTCATTTGCAACAGTTTAATTGAGTAATTATGTTTGAGTGGATTCAGTATTGGCTTTTATTATATACTGATGGACGATTTCCTCTAAATAACATAATTATAGTCAGTGCCATATTGCAAAAACTTACTGATTACTGATTAATGGGAAATGATAAAAAAGGGTTTAATTCAATCCATGGGAAACGCCAAGCAGGAGATATACAGTTGAGATCAGCAGCAGGGAATAATCTATCAGCATGTCATGGTCTGATCTGTTTGAAGGGCAGTAACTGCAACATAAACACCTTTTCGAGGCTTTCAAGCGGGATGGCCTGGCCTGTGGTGTCAACCGCCTCAGTGAGATCAAAAAAGGACTCAAACGGAGCAGTCAAAAGCAAACTGAAACCAGGGCACCTAATAGAAAGCATCTCAAAACCCAGTATAAACTTCCCTGGTTATTATTATTCACAGAAAGCAGCAGCTTGTGGAAACGGCCATTTTCGTAAGATATATAAAATCCGGTGTATTGTGATCAGTGGTGCGCTGCAAGTTTCAAAGTTTTGAAGAGGACTTAGTCCAGGCTATTAAATACTGACTGATTGCATGATGTCCAAAGTGACATATGTTTAAGGAAGATATTTCGTTTCTCACTGCATTGTGCAATCTGTGAAAGCCAGGCGAAGAGCGATTGACATTTTCATGTAGTTCATGGAATTGCCGAGCATATTTGGAGAGGCCGTTTTAACATTTTATGGAGTCCCAGTATCATACTAGAAATGACTTGTTCCATGCCGCATGGCTCCATATCCATTATAGATGGCTGGCCCAGCTATGCCAGTGGTATACATATGTTTACAGCTGTCAAAATGCACCAAGAGGAGCCACTGAGAATCCTAAAAAAACAGCTATCCATCTGAGCTGGATGGATCCTGAAGACTTTGTTGTAACATTATCTTTCGAGCATATCAATAATACATACAGAAATAAATGTGCCCAAGTGCACAGAAACAAAAGCAAAGCAGCCCCAGAATATCATGCAGCATGTTGACGGGGCTGCTGACATTCACACTGAATGTATTTTTCAAAGATCTTTTCTTTAAAATAGCCTTTAACATTTACTTTTTTACTTTCACACGCAAAAATTAAGTACTGTTTCTTGTTTAAATATTTAAAGCACAGAATGAAAATCCATGATCTTAAATGCAGTGGTAATTCATTTTGACTCATTTCAGTTCGGTTCAAATTAGAGATGTAGAGATGAGACGGTTGTCTTGTTTTGAAGGATGAGAAATTCCGAGTTCCTTTCATGTTTGAGAGGTTAAATGAGTTATTTTTAAAAGACTGTTGCCCTTAAAATGCATTTCCCCCCCCTCAGTAAATACCGTTGATAAATGGTTTAAAATTTAAGCTTACAGTGAAGTACATGAAAGTTGTACTGCAGTTAAACTCTATTTTGGTGCAATCCCTTCCTTTGATTGTGTAGTTCAAGATTGTGGAAGGGAGTGGGGTGCCATGGGTATTTCACTTTGAGTACATACCTTCAGATATGATTAAAAGTTGATGTTTTGAAGCTGGCAGTATCTAGGCTCAGTAATTGTTTTAAGGAGCCGGGGGAGACTTTGTAGATCTTCCAAAAAGTAGTTTATTTTAAGTTCTGTGTCACTAATTCATCAAGAGTACGTGCTCCTAGATTTGAAAGAGACGCAGCATGCCAGGCAGGATTTTATTTACTCAGAATGGAGTTTTCTTGATAAATAACCTACATTAACTTGAATATGAACCCTGTTAAAAGAGATGAAGCTCCTTCTAACCTTGTGTGAAGTAAAATAGTATTAAGTAAGTCATTGGTTTTTTAAAGAAACATCAGTAGACCTATCTGGGCTGCAGATTTTGTAGCACTACAAGAGCAGTAGAGCATACCCGTGAGGCTTTACTGTTTTAACAAGAAAAGGTGAGCCTAGTAACATCCAGTAATTAACATCGATCACAGAGTTTAGCTACAGGTGATGGAAACTATATGCGTTTCAGAAATTAACAGAATCCATCCATCCATTCGCTTCCGCTTATCCTTTTCAGGGTTGCGGGGGACGCTGGAGCCTATCCCAGCTGTCATAGGGCGAGAGGCAGGGTACACCCTGGACAGGTCGCCAGTCTGTCGCAGGGCTAACACATAGGGACAAACAACCATTCACACTCACATTCACACCTAGTGGCAATTTGGATTATCCAATTAACCTATCCCCACAAGCTGCATGTCTTTGGACGGTGGGAGGAAGCCGGAGTACCCGGAAGGAGCCCACGTAAACATGGGGAGAACATGCAAACTCCACACAAAAAGACCCCGGCCTGATGGTGGAATTGAACTCAGGACCTTCTTGCTGTGCGGCAACAGTGCTAACCACCGTGCCACTGTGCTGCCCACAAATTAACAGAATAGTTTTTTAAATTTATCCTGTGAGAGATGTACTTGAAATTTTAAGGCTTTAATCTTGACTTCAGTCAATTTAATACTGGTTGAGATGCAGCGTGGACTCAGAGTACTGGACGAATTGCTGAACCGGCAAACTGACATTGATCGGCTCAACTAATTCGGTTCATATTGCTAAAAACAAAATTTATATTTAATATTACATGACATTGTGGATTAAAGATTGCATGCCCATGTGAATTTGGCTGCGTTAGCTCTGACTATATAATGTTTTTCTAAAGGTAAGTTTTAAGCTTTCTCTTTGGCTCCTGTAACTCAGTGTCAGGTTGTAGGCGTCAAACAGAACAAGGACACGCAGGAAAATCACTGCTAATAAAAGCAGAAGGCTATGAATGTGCCACACAGGGAAATGTTTAGCAGCAGCACAACTGAACCTCTGCTCCTAATATAAGCCTGCACAGTATTCTTCTTGTGCTCCTTGGTTAATTTAATTTGCATTGTCGGATAACCAATAAGACAAATGAAATAACTGAATTTTTGTGATTCAGCAGCAGTGAAATGAGAGCCAGCCAAGGAAATCAGATAATTTCCCTTCCTTTGACATATTGGAAATGATCTTATCAAATATCTCCTCGCCTATTTAGTCTCTTCATCCTGACATTTGTCTTGACAGACAAATCCTGTTACAGTAAGAAATGAATTCAAGAATGAAACACAAATTACACAAAGTGTTTACCAGCCCCGCAGAGAGAATTGGGATGTTTTCGTGAGGGGAAGGAAATGAAGAGCACTTGTTTTTTTTTTACCTGTTTTGTTGGTGACTGCTGCACCACCACCTCCACAACCTGACAAAGTGACAGCTCTGACAGCGCTTGGGCACAACTCTGACATTATTTGCAGATGGTAAATAAGGAAAAAAAAAATCTGGTGCGGTAGTATGATTCATAGTTAGTCCCAGCTCTTGTTTACAGACAGGTTGTCACATTCATTTAGCAAATTAAATTCATACTTAGGGCTCTGTAACATGCTTTTGCCCTCCCACTTTATTGGAGGAGAGAGGATATTAAAAAGAATCAAATCTCTTCTTTTCTACTTCAGTCATCAAATCTCCTGACTCTGAATCCTTCAGAATGATCAATCTCTGCAGAGGGATTATGCTCCACAGATGCCAGTGTTTCTAATGCACGTTTCTTATGCACTAATATGTACAAAATTTCCACCTTCTACAGGCGGCTCCATTACTTTCTCGTAACCCCGCTTAGAGCCTTGTATGTAACAGGATATGCTAATACTTGTCGTGCTAAGCCGTTGTAATCTTCATGCTTGAATTTGTGAGCAGAAAACCTCGCCTTTTCCACAAACTGTAAATACTGATGGCACGGTGTGGCTGTGTGGGGGAAAAGTGGCATGAATTTCCCCCTTTTTTCAGTGACCCCAAAGACTATAAAATGGGAAATTGTGACCATGCAGTGTGGATGCACAAGTACATGAACTATAACTGCATGATTACAAAATGAACAGTTACAGATTAACGTAATTCCCCTCTTTCTCTATAATACATTTTCCTGGAGACCGCAGACCATATGCTTATGTAGCAGTCAGTGAACCATGAAATCACTTGGTTTTCATGAAGCCAATTTGCATTCTCAGGTAAAAGCTCAATGGGCCAGAGGTAGTTGTAAAACCTTCATTTAGTATATCAGACCTGTCCTTTCTTATTATGGCTGCACAAAATGATCAAAGTGTCACTACTGCTGAAATGACACTGCATGCTAATGGCATGAGACTGCTGCTGCTTTTTGGACAATCACACAAGGATTTTGCATCATCCTTCAATCATGAGCTGGTTTTTCCTCACTGCATTGGGCTCGGGTGAATGACTTGATACTAGGCATTAGAATATTCACAGAAAAAGTGCTAGTCTAAAACACAACACTGAAAATTTTAGAATAAAGTGTTGATTTTACTTTGAGAAGACCTGTTTGAAGAGAGTCTTTCATGCTATTTATATTGATCTCATCTCCTTATAGACATAAACGTGAAGAACTCTGATGATTTCTATAAATGGCGCCCTGTAGCCAAAACCAAGTCAGTGGAGTCCCCTTTAACATTGTACATAAACAAAATGAGAACAAATCTCAGCATTTTTGTGTTTGCGTGTTAGACAGCCCTGATGATAACTATGTGATGCAGTTAAAGGTACAGCAAAGATTTTGTCTCCCACAGGATCAATTATTTTTTTATAATACAAGGTCAGAAATGGACGTTATTATTGCGCTGCATGTAGCTGAAAATGGCTTTCACTATAAAAATGGAGCCACACCAAAATACAAAGGTTCATTATTTAGGTTGGCTTGCTGTATTCTTTAGCTTTAATGATTAATCATTTGCCACTTTCTTTGGATTAATATCATATGAGGATGTTTGATGTTTAGCAAGCGATGACCTACTACGACGTTTTACAAGTTTTGGCTAGTATCTCCATCACTTGTCCAATCCTTCCCGAGGGTTCTCTCCTGTTTCTGCAGCCAAAATTATCTCACGGACAGCCTTTCAACACAATTATAAGATCTGTATGTGGTCTAAGTATTACTGTTTTGCATCCTGTGTGGCTGTAGTTTTGATCTGAGATGTCAGTGTGCCTTTAGTATTTATCTCTTATGCAGCTAGGCCTAAGAGAAATGACTCAGTACAGTCACACTTTATAAATCTATCAACTGAAATCAATGAACAAGAAGAATAAAACGAACAAGAAATGAATCCATGTCATGATTTCATAATCAGTTGTTGTAGCTTTACGTACAAATTGAGTATATTTCAAGCAGCAAGACATACAGCTGTGGGGATTTTCTTTTCTGTGTGCCACAACCTACTTCCCATTTCTAAAAAGACTCAATAAATAAAAAGTTATTCTGTAAGTGGATACCTGGCAATTGTTTATTTTTTGCCAGCAGCTGTAACCTCTCCTATGAATCACATGATTGATAACACAACTTAACACATCAGTCTTGCTATAATAGAAAATAAAAATGACACTGTAGGACAATAGAGGTTGATTTTTGAAAGGCCATAAAATGTCCATAGACAACACGGACCACCTCTTGCGGTCGCATGAGTAAGTGCATGTTAAATATTCTGACCTTTTCAGAAAGGCAGTAGTGTCATCACCACCTAGGGCAGGACTCGTCACCGTGGCAACAAAGAAATTGGAGAAGAAGGTTGTTGCAGATGGGAAAGGTTTTCCTTCCAACATGTGGTTAATGTTGTGAAAAGGTCTTTTTTTTTTTTAACAAACCATTATGTTTTCCTAAACCTACCCATACAATGTCACGCAGGTAGCAACGTTTTTAATGGATCCTGTTACTGACACCACAGGAGACAGAAGGAAGATGGAAAAAGTAATAAAATAAATGGATGATTTAAAAAAGAACAAACCAGGAGAACAAAGAGAGGGAACCAGTGTGGATGACAGGAGGGAATAAAGGGGAACAGAAGGCAAAAGACTTGATGTGCAAATAAAAAACCAGGGAAAGAGACAGAGATAAATACAAATGTGGGAGAAGAAGGTGGAAACAAACCAAGAGCACTATGTTTTATTTGATTTTCCTTTCTTTAACGTTTATATAACAAGTCTGGATTCATTATGTATTGATTGTAAATCTCCTGACATAGAGCAGGGTCAGAGTCCAAATTCGGGGGCCGCATCCTTCAAAGGCCGCATTTGATTATGTCACAGTGAAGCCAGCGCACAAGCACTTGGGTTTTAGTTTAGTACATGATTTAATTTACAAAATAAGTAGGTAATCATAATTGCTGGTTTTAAAGCTATTGAAAGAAATGTTAATTGTGTAATACCGATCATTTCTACCCCCGTGTAAGGTATGCAAAGTCTACTACTAATAATGATAATGTTTTATTTAAACATACAGTAAATCTAACCTTTTAAGTACTTCATGGTGCTCCTGTATTGTCAAATACAGTGATGGTTACAAACACTGTCAAAGCCTATAGCCATTTCCTTGTAGTCTCAGACATTTTAGCTCCTATGCGTCAAACCTAAACACTCGTCCACTAAACCGTAACTAGTAGGTCTGAGGGCCATACACTGGTTACAAAGGCTAATGGGACACAGGCGAACTCAATCAAGACAATAGTCACAGGAAGAAAAGTAATAAAGGAGTAAAGTGAAAAAAACAGATGCCACATAAGACATAAACCTTCAAAATAAAACGGGAGATAAGATCTAAGGGAGACCTAGAAGAAAGTCAATCAGATCACAGGCCTATACTAAAAAGCAGGATTGTGGCATATCCAGGTAATTTCAGGGTTAGCCCTAGTTTTCTGTATAACGAAGGTGGTTCACTTCTTCCTGTATGTTGTCATGGTATGTTATGCTGTGAACCTAACCTGTTTAGGAGCAGGTTAAGATCTAGATTACAGATCAACAGCTATGAAATACCCGCCTACTGACCAATCAATTTTCCAGAAAATAGAGTTGTTCCCCCAGACATCAATGTGCAAATAATAAGAGGGTGTAAAGTTTTTTTTAATAGCATCTAATGTCTTTGCTTCCCCAATGAGCATCAGTAATAAATAATATAGATTTTTAGACACAGCTTCCTTATTTTTTGACATATTCCTTTTTTTTTTCTATTTCTACTTTTTTTCTGTTGGCAGCAAACAGTTATACAATTTTATTGTTTTATTTGCATTAATATTTGATCCTTGCACTGGACTTGCTGTCCAGATATAAAGTTTGTGTATCGACTAAGATTGAATTCAGTTTTACATTTAATCTTTAGAAAAGGTATAAAATGTTCTTGTAGGTCATTCTAATCTGCTGCAAAGACTCTTTTACTCTGGTGGTATTGAGCTACTAGAACACAGAACACATACCAAGGATACCTTTTCAATCAATCAAATGAATTTCACTTTGTTCTGTGTCAAACTGAGGTGATTTTCAGTAATTTTCTTTTTTGGCTGTGGGACAGAAAGCTTTACTGTTTAAATGTATCCAGGTTAAAGTTTCAAAGCTCTAATGTGCAGCTGTCCCCTTAGAAATAGACCTATTGCATCACATTTTATCACTGAGAGCAGAATCAGTGATAAAATAATTACCTGGAATTAAAATGTTTATTTTACTTAATCACCAGCTAACGATTAACAGTCATCTCTAGTGCAGGGGGAACCCTGGGGACGCTTAGCTAGTTGATAACCAGCTTCGTGTGACCGTTTATTCTGATGGACAGTGTTAGAGGAAGTGAATCAGGATAAGAGAAACACAACCTGGGTATGTTGAACAAACTTTTTAGCATATGTCCATGAAAAAAACACATTTAAAAACACATAGAAACAGAAACCATAAGTAAATATCAAAATAAATACTGTAACTACTGCAAACCCAGTGTTTCTACACAGTCTTCATATTTGTAAGTCTTTTTAATGCCTCACTGTGAGTGACACATTATGATATTGCAAAATGAACCACTCGTGTTATTTCTGCAAACACTCATTCATGTTGTTTTTTTTGGTAGTCAGTCAATGTATTTTGTTGTTTAGGTATTAGGATGATGAATTTGTAATAACAGACTCTGCTCAATACAATAAAGAAGGCTAGGAGATATCCATAAAAGCTAAAATGTTCATTGACCCACTCCCTTGGTGGTCTGGGTGGCCTGGACCTCTTCTGTGTCGGGGGGGTTCTACCAGCGGTTCTTGAGTGGCCGGCCTCTAGCGGGGTCAGCTGCACATCGCCCCTGGTCATCTAAGGCCTTCCTCCCTTGTACTCCTGCTGGGTTGGGTGTACAGACATCACTGCGATGCGTGGCCTTTGGTCTTCAGTACTCTTGGGGGCTGTGGACGGCCTGGTTTTCCTGAATCCATCTCTGTCTGCCTCTGGCTCCTGGGGGGCATTATTACGACTTCCCATCCTCATTTTCAAGTACATTTCGTGACAAAGACACACACGCACACACTCAACACTCCTCTCTTTCTCTCACTCACACTTGCATACAAACACACGCCACAAGAAGATTGTTGATTTATGAACCCGTGCATTTTCTGATGTTTGGGTTCCAGGTGTTGTATGTTCGTTTTTCTTACAGGTGCGGCACTTGGCGATACATTATGCACGTCTATTTGTACTCTACCTTTTTATTATGTCTTTCCCTTGAATCCTTGAATTAAAAGATTAAACTTAAAGGGAAACAGTTAATAGATATCTGATAATAGATAATACATATTAATCTGATTTGACTATAGAAAATATTTAATTATTTAATGTTAAGTTCAGTGTTAATTGTCACTATTTGTTATATCTTTGAAAATGAATTATGTTCCAGTTTTCAGCTGTATTCATGGCCAAATGAGCAATTAGAAGGTGTGATCTTAGACACAAAATGTGAGCAGTTTCCTGACAGACATTACTCAAGCAATTAATTAATGACAAAAATTATCATTACGCACTGCCAAGTGGCAATTTCCAGGTTTGAAAAATTAGACCAGGTGGAATAAACTTGATTTGTTTCTAGTAGGCAGTTGAGGCTGTGCGCCCATGTTAAAATGTTCAGTTATACAGCATTAAATAGGATGTTTATACATTGATAAAAACAAAAAATGAAAAAACAGTTTGGTGTTTGGCTTTTTTATACTGTTTCCACCTTCATCACAACTGTTCTTTTTTCACAACTAATCCGTCTGGATGCTCGAGTTAGGGGCGTGGTCCCTTGGATTGGCAGGTGTTTGGACACAGGCAGCTATAGCTGATTGGCGTCTGCTAGTCCTCATTTCACCCCATAGTCACTGAACTTGACTTCTCTTTTGTTTTTCTGCAGTTGGTATATTTTAGAACATCTTGTTATTGTTTTACATGAACGTTCATAAAAAGAAATAGGAATGAGAAAATTGAACTGAAAAGATAATAAAATAAAATAACATTGCACAATTGCTTTCACATATTCGTGGTGGAAAAAAATATGTTGCGCATGCAGACACACACCTTTTAGTGCTTTTTTGTGACTTGCCAAGTATTTGGGAGCATTTTAAGAGAATTGTTTGACAAATGTTATGGCTTGCTCTGTGGTATAACCATTCTAGAAGTTAATTCACCAGTTTTGGCGAATGAAATACTGATTTATTGGTCTGTTTTTAACACCAGTTCCATGGTAAGTGTGTTTCTGTTTGGCACCCTTACAATTTCTAGATGCATCTTGCTAGCATTTTCTGATAAAGTAGCAGTCCAAACGCTCCTCCAAATACAGTCAGTTCTAGCTACAAAGATTGGACATTAAAGTGCAAAAACACTAATGCTGACATTCAAAATGCAAGTCCAATGGGTACATGTCACATGTATCCTTTATACATAGTCACAACCCCAGCTGCATTTTATTATCTAAGCCTTTATATTTGAGGTTAGATAGTAATATAAATTGACTCATACAGTTTGTTCTGACCTGTAATCTATGGGGGTCCGTTGCTTAGGCACTGGAGCAGGTTGTCTGCTAATTGCAGGGTTGTGTCCTTGAGAAAGATATTGAACTCCAGGTAAGCACCTTGCATGGCAGTGCTGTAATCTTGTAAAGCATTTTATATAACAAAGTTAAGGTTAAAGGTGCTATATGTGTATATATGCAGAGCTGTAAATGATGGCATTTATATATTATACATATAAATATAGAACTTTTACCAGTGCACATGATGGGATAAAGTCTTTCGTCCCATCATTGAAAAGTTTGTCCATTTTTAGCTATTGCATTACAGATGACCTCACTATGTGATCCATGAGCCTTGTCTGATGGAGTCTAACCATAACACAACCAGCCTTAATTATCACTGAGAAAGCATTTTTTGTGATCACCACCTGCACTTTTAGCCGCTGACCTTCCTTGGTAACCTTGCCCTCCAACATTATTCAGGTTCAGGGGTATTGATTGGCTGTGAAATGCACACACACACCTTCATCTTTTCTTGACCTCCTATGGCAAAGGTTTGTAGAAGCTAATGAAAAGCTAATTATTCAATCAAACTGCTCCTTAAAGCAATTTTCCTGGCAACTATTTTGTCTTATTTCAAGTAAAGAGCTCCGCTCAGTTTGAGTCAGGCAAGTGGGACGGTAAAATTCATTAAAGTCTGATGGTGTTTTAGATTAGTGGATATGACCAGTGTTGGTCAAGTTACTTGAAAAAAGTAATCAGTAATTAATTACTGATTACTCCCCCCAAAAAGTAATCCCGTTACTTTACTGATTACTTATTTTCAAAAGTAATTAATTACTTAGTTACTTAGTTACTTTTTAAAAACACGATTTACAACCTGAAGAGGTGATAAAGTGATAGATCTTTCAGCCCAATTCTACTTTTTCTACATAATCCATCATACAAAATGTAATCAAATGGAAAAGTCTCTTTTTTTTAACTTGTTTTATCAGTTTTAATCTTTTAACTTTATGCATCAAGCAAAACATTTAATTATATGCAACATTCTCTGACTTGAATAAATTAGTTTAACATTTAAACCTATTTTCTACACATTCCAGCACATAAAATAAAATATTTTTTGTGTTTTCACTCACTCTTTCAAACAGATGCAAGTAAAACACAGCAGAAAATAAATAAAGTCAAAGACTCAGCGGTCCTGTTGCTCTATTTTCACCTGTAAAGCAGGAGCAGGGTAGGCGGAGGGTTACCCTGGTGTAGGTGTGCTGCGGTCAGTTGAAGAATCCGCGCGAGTGTCTCTGTGAGTTTCCCATCACGTCGTAGCTACTCGGTGCTTGCTCGGAAGTTTAGGGGTTTTTTTCGCTGTAAAAAGAAGTTTTCTTCCCACGCACGATGGACGCTAATGTTTTTGTCACTTTTTATGGAATCAAACTCAAAGTAAGGTCAGTACTTCCACGCTTTAAACGCTGCACGCTCATACTCTCTCCCGCACTCGATATATTATCCATTGTTGATCTGCACACAGCTGCTGTCACCAACGTCGCACTTGCTTACGTCACTGTCATGAGACATTCTCGCAAAAAAATCACGGTTTTAGTAACGCAGTAACGCAGCGTTCCTACGGGAAAGTAACGGTAATCTAATTACCGATTTTGCAATAGTAATCCCTTACTTTACTCGTTACTTGAAAAAAGTAATCAGATTACAGTAACGCATTACAAGTAACGCGTTACTGCCCATCTCTGGATATGACTCAGATAAAAACAGGTGTTGATCCTTAATAATCACCTTGCTTTTGTGGTTTCTTCCCTAGATGACTCTGGGTATTTTGCACCTAGTGAATAAACAGAATATATCTGATGTATTTAAACACATTAAGTCTACACATAGTGACACATGTTCAATATGTTCAGTTTCAGGGCATTGTTGTTCATGCACACCCATTAGTTAGATGTAATTAGGCTTTGACTGCAGCAAAACAGCTGTTGAAAATCCATGAATACATATAGCTCTGTGATTGATACCTTGCCATATAGTGTACACGATCCTGTGTGTAAATCGCGTCATTAATCAAAATGCTGACATGAGGAGGAGTAAATGACTATAAAGTCAGGGGAAAATGAAAATGGCCTAATGGGATTGAGTTTCATGGATCTGCTGAGGATAAGTTTGACCTCACAGTTATGACAGCAGTCGGGCTACACTACACATCCAAACAGTATCGTTGTTTCCTGCACGAGTGGTTTTGTCAGCCCACTGCTGAGTCATGATGACATTGAGAGTGTCCTTTAATAAGCATGTTAAAGCTACAGCTGCTGTACTGCTTGTCTTTTTCTTGGTCGCTGTGATTCCTGCAGTTAGTGAAAGGAGGTGAAAAATTAAATTCGAACCAACATCTTTACTCCAGTCAGGCAATTTAGAAATAATTAAAGCTCGTACTAAATACACACACACACACACACACACACACACACACACACACACACACACACACACAAAAAAAAAAGCCTTGCAAGGCTATGGTGGAATTAATTCCCCATACTGCTGTGGTCTATTAATTGCTGTGGGTCCTTGCTTACCTGCCAGCAAGCTCTGAAATTGTCATCACTTCGGTTTACTTTATATCCACGGAATGGAGCACAAGGAAAGGTGAATAGCTTCAGTATGAATGCATTCACTCAAATGTATAATTGATTGAAGCTATAAGGCTTGTTTTTGTCTCCCTGGATGGTCAGCAGGATCTGAGGGAAGGAGATGCCTGCAGCTTTTTGCAGAGATTTCTTTTTGTTGCTTTTGCAGAGCAGATGTCTGGGAAAGGAGGGAAGAAAAGCATTATCCCTAAGCCAGTAGAGAGATAATTCTGGCATTGTCTTGTAAATATATAATGAAAAGAGTATGAAATGACAGTTCTGTTATATTTCAATCTTAAAACACTTTAAAAATATGGGTTTTGATCTGCTTTTCCTCAATGCTGTAAGTAGAGTTTTCCAGGGAAATCTCCAAGCAAAATTGTTATTTAGTTGAAATCTTGGTCCAAATAATGCATGCTTATAGTCTGATAAAATATTACTGCCCTGCCTTTGAGATTTTCTTAGCAAGCTTATTGATATTTACTAATGCTTCCACATCAGTACATATTAGGCCTGCTCTTTTTAAACATTTTTTTGCAGTTAAATGTTGGTTTTTCAATCATTCTTGTATCTGTATGTCCTTTTTGGGGGGGGGGGGTTAGTTTGTTTTTGATGCCACTCACATTGGGTCATCGCTGTGTGAGTGAGTGAGCGGCACAGTATAACTACAAAGAGGTAAAAAGGGAAGTCTAAGTCACCCCTGTTGCCATTTTGAGTATTGTAAGTAGTAAAGCTGGCAATACAGGAGGACAACGGTCTCCCTAACAACTGTCTTTGTCTTGCACGGATAGGAAGGAATCATAGTGATGGATAATGACTTGACTGAGAATGCCCATTGGACCAAATAAAGGCCTGGGGCCAAAAAGAAGTGGAACAGAGAGGTAAAGTGTTGCAGCTGTGAAAGGAAAATGGATCAGTGGAGTGGAGTGTTTGATACAGTGAAGAAGAGCCATGTTGGAGACAATGTGAGGCTGTGGTGTTCCAACACTAGACTTCTCATTTTGAGCCAGGTGATGGTATACTTGAAAGTGAGGATAAAATTGAAAAGTCATTGATGAAATACATTTTTTAAAGCAAATTTACGAGTCCCATTGGTTTCTCGCTGTCACTGCAGTGATATTACTCTCTGACACACTGGCTGTGAAGAGGGGGAGGAGTGGCCCGTGTTACCGCCCTGCACAGAATATGCTTGGAATGACAGCCCATGAAATGTGTGACACCTACGCTCTTACTTTATTTCTTTTCTTCATTTCTTGAACTCTGACATGACAGTACACATCCAGCCTTATTTGAACTGGAGCTGGAAGAGGATTGAAATGACGTATCAAAAAGCAAAAGCTTGCGTCATAAATACTTCATTGGCTGGATGAATAGCTGAAGGTGACAAGTCTAAAGTCCTCCCCTGAATACAAATTGATGTACAGTAAAGCTGGAAGAAAAACCTGAGTGGAGAGTTCTGTATTTTCATGCATGAAGGCTCGCTGCAGACAAATGCGAGTGATACGGTAATCTCTCTTGGATTGCGTGCCGCTGTACTGCAAGCAGAGCTGTGACATGTCACGTAGCTTGTTTTAAATTTTTGGGACAAGTGAGAAACTGAAGGCCTGTGACCTTGGTATTCATCTCTCTCCAGTGTGGAAAAAAAAGTGAATGTTTGGGTAAAAATAGCCTCTTAAGTGAGTTACAAACCCCCATGCGTCTTCATCAGATATTGCAGAGTGCAGCAATAACCTTGCGTTTAAGCATCCAGTAATTTTTTTGGAGGCATTTATCACCTTATTTTTTTTCATCCTGAACCCAGTCTGTGTTTAGTACAGATAAATTCCAAGTTGTGTCAAAATAGGATAAATTTTTCATTATGCTCCCCTTTACACTTTGTTCTCCTTGAGCTACAATGATGCAGTGAAATATTAATGACAGGACACACATTCATAGTCATGGTATCTCCAACTCTGTTTTTCTGGTGCCTTTTTCTGCTGCTTATGTTTCTTTCCTGTTGTTTCATAATCAGATCAGCGTTCATATCGCACCCAAAGCTGCCAAGTGGAAAAAAGAGCAAGCTCAGTCAATGAGATTATGAATGTATGACTGCCTCTCTAGTGTGTTGAGAAACGTTGCCTCCTTCACTGGAATATTGTCTAGAAGTACATGATAAACATCCCAAAATGTGTTAAAACAACCACTTCTCTGGCAGGCTTTTTACTAAAGCTTTCTACAGCTGCATTATGTCCTAATTCTAACAAAATGCTAAAGCATGTTCCTTATTCCCCAGCGGTGTTTTCCCGTGGGAGTCGCCTGCCTCGGCCCTGAGTCTTTGACTGTTAGCTGATCAGGATGCTGATGTGGAACCTGTAATGGAGACCAGGGCTTGATATCTGGTGAGTTTGCCATGTTTTTCAAGTCACTGCATATTGACTCTAAGCAGCTCCCTGCTTAGTGGGAGCAGCTTTAACTATGCTGAAAATGTTGTTAGCAGTAATACATCAGCAGATTTAAATGGAGTGCTATGTCAGAAGATTCAGTGGCACTACAGGGCCAGAGGATAACTGAGTAAAATATTAATATTTATTCTCCTCTTGTCTCCTACTGTTTGGCAGCATTTGATTTACACAGTTAGGCAACAACCATATGCATCGAGTCTGTTGACTCTGAATCTTCTTTTCTGGCTTTATCTTATTTGTCTATTTCCAGTGTACTTGGGCAACGACACAAAATTGTCTTCTCCCAGAAAATCGTCAGACTGGTCATTTTTTAAATAACATGACTCCTGTTTACGTAGATGATAGGGCTGCACAATTAATCGTTAGAAAATCGCGATCTCGATTCATACTTATGTGCGATCTCATTTCGAAATGACAACGATTTTAAAAAAAAAAAAGAAAAGAAAAAAAAAGCTGACGATTGTACCGCATTTTGATCCGGGACATAAGCTGCATGAAAACAAGCGCTCACTCTTCCTGCTCAACAAATGACAAGGGCGGAGCCTTATACCACGTGATACAGAAGTCAGCTGGCAGGGAAAAACAACGGAGAGCACGTGAGAGATGACGAAGCTGTAAAGGCCAAGAAAGTGACAGGAGAAAATCCGTCCCGGTCAACCACCCAAACATCAATAACGGGAACCTCATACAGCACTTCCCTATACACGTCGAACTTCCGCAGGCACAAAGAAATTACGGAGGCTATTACTTATCACCTGACCAAAGATATGGCTCCCATCAACACTGTGCAAAACGAGGGATTTAGGAAAATGATCAACACCCTAGACAAACGCTACACAGTGCCGTCCCGCAACTATTTTAAAAATGTTGCACTACCTGTATCAGTATCAGTGACTAAGGGCAGCCCTGGCGAAGATTATTATTGGCAGTGCAAACCAAGCTCTCAATGTGGTTGTATAGGGACAGGAAACAACTAAAACCAATTAAAGCTAAACACACACTAAAGGCAGTTCTAGCACACAATTTCCCTCATGCTATTCTCAGGGCATGCTGGCTTATGACAGGAGCAACAAACAGTTGTGCCCTTCCTGTCTGTGGTTCATGAGCAAAGGTAACACCATTTTCAAGCATTAAACAGTTGCATCAGCGGGTGGAGCTCCCCTCACTCCCAGGAGGGTCATTTCTGCTTGGATTAAGGGGTTCACAATCTAGCAGAATCAGCTCTCCTTTTTCATGTGTGGCATCACCAGGGCACGGCCCTGATCTGTTCTACCAATGTTCTAATAACTTCCACTTTGGCGAGTTATCATCCAGATGATGAATGCAGCAATGGAGTCATTCTTCTTTAAATTGACTGACAGAGCACCACTATTCCTCTTGATATTATATGATACTTTAATTCAGGGCTCATGGCAAAAATGTATTGAAAAAAGTCACAGAAGTCACAAAAGTCACATAACCTGAAATGGTAGCATAAAACTACTATGAAAAAAGTATACCTTTGGGGTCTGCACAGTAGGATGAGTGTTAAAGTTACTAATTGGTGAGTAACCTTTTCACACAGTAGGAGGTTTATGGACAGTCTGTAGAGCTTGCATTGATCTACATTTGACATTAATGGATATAATGTACATGTTAACGCAGAGTCGGAATGTTAAACTGCCACATGTAACTGATAAGCACAGTGGGTGTTTTAACTGTTCACAAGTCTGGACTTGGAATACTAAGAAGTGCAAAGTTTTAAGAGTTAAGAAGTCATTCAGTCTTTCCATGCTAATGGCAGTTAGAAAACTGCAAATAAAAGCTTGAATAGAAACTTGGTAATTGACAGGTTTTAAGAGGTTAATGGCCAAAGTACCATTTTTAGCTATGATAGAAACATTCTATATGTCTAGCCAGAAAGGAAACATGATAGTATAAATTTAGTTTAGAAAGAAAATAAAATGGGGTGGGGCTGTGCCGATTATCAGTATTCTCTCGAGACTTAAAAGCAAACCCCACCAACCTGGCAGTTTCTGTGGTCTTTATATAACTCTGCCCAATATTTCAAATAATGTGACCCATGTGTAGTACAAAAGAAGGCTCTGTCTGGAGTCGTAGTGTAATTGACTGCAGCTCTAACTAACTCTTCAAAATGCTGCAGCAGGACATGAACACAGTTTCGTGTTACGGCTGTACATTATATAGCATGAAACTATTAATTAAAACCCAACACACAAGAGGATAGAGTTAATGGTGTGTGCTCCATGTTCAGAGGGCAGTCATTTGAGAATAATTGTGTGCATCTGAAGTGCAGAAGGTACCAGTATCCCCTTAGCAACTGTTTGGTAGACTCAAGTAGGTGTTCATCCTGAAAATGTCATAGCACTACATCAAGGCATATGATATCTGATCCGGCTTGCTGCCGGTAAGTGAACTCTGCTGAGGGCCTAGTTTTAGGTGAAAGTCTGGTTTATGATCCTGGCGGAATTCATTAAGGTGAGGAGTGGGAGGTGGAATGATATTGCCTGCCTTTGACCCTCTGTGGTCAGAACTCCTGTGGTTTCAGTGGTCAGGGGGTATCGCACAGTGCTGAGAACAAAGAAATATAATGGCTCCCACTTGTCCTCTGTGGGTTCAAAGGGAATGGCATGGCAATGCCAATTAGCCAGCTTGTGTTACAGAATTGAACATAAGTGCTGTTCCCTTCAGTGCCCCCACCCCCCACCCTGCGTTGTACTCCTAACAAGCAGCATCTACAGCAGACACCCTGCATAACTCTGCATATTTTGTGCACCGCCAGACATCCTGTTCTGTTTTGTGTCCCAAAAAAAGCAAATAATTCCCATAGTTTAATTAATCCTTTTTGAGAGATTTGAATTCACTCCTTTCCTGTCAAATAAAAGCAATTTGTGTTGTAAAAGTACAGTAATTTGGCCCGTATGTTTTCTTTTGACATCTTCTCCCAGCTGCTCTTTTGAGTGCAGTTTAATCCCGGTTGTCAAGTTTGAGGCCATTAAGAGGCGGAACAACAGGATTCCCCACCAGCTCATCTCTGCTTGCAGAAAATTATGGCACTACAAACTGAGTGTTCTGAAAGTAGGTAGTGAATAATATATATATATATATATATATATATATATATATATATATATATATATATATATATATATATATATATATATTTTTTTTTTTTTTTTTTTCTAATCGGGGATCGAGGGAAGAGTGAGGAGTAGGTCAAGTAGTTGCCTTCCCATATTCAAAATTCCAGTGCACATCTTCCCTGTCTTGTGTCTGGTGGTCTGTTTCTCTTTTCAAGGTAATGTGAGGCTTGCAGTGAGTGTTTCCTGGAATATCGAGCATTCAAAGCAGTGACAGGCAGTGTCAAGTAGCAGCTCAGGGTATTCTGAATGTTTACAGCACATATTACCATGCTGAGATATCCTCCTCTGCACCTGATTCTTGTTACTGCATCTGTAATCATTTGCACAAATTAAGCCATACACCCTGTGTCAAGCACATCTTGAAATTATAAGGGAAATTTGAGGTGGTGCAGCTGAAGCTTTTTTTGTTGTTGTTCTTTTAAAAAATAATAGAGAAAATACAGTAAAAATCAAACACACCTGCATGCGTGCGAGCACAAGGTAGATAAAATAGACGCGTCGCTCCAGGGGAGTTGTGCTCAGCGTCTTGGTGTTTTCTCTGTGCTTCGCTTTCTCTTTTTGTTAGTGCAGATGCAGTCAGGGTTGGCAAACACACTGAAGACTGAGTCACTTAAACATCCTCATTTTGGCACACGGCTGATTCATAGTGTATTGATTTCTTCATACATCAGATTCTTTTGTTCTTTTGTTTGTTGTTATGCATGCATACAGCAGAGAGGGCATTCTGTGAGCTTCTGCAGGCACATATGTCTGTCTTAAAGCTTCCTCCTTTGCGCTATTATTGATGGGTTTGTAGCTTGAACCCATCCGCTGGAACGTTGAAGACAATATAATTACACTGCAAAGCAAGACACAAGTAGGCAAGCTTCTTCATGTTTCTCGTGCACGGGAGAGAACCGGACAGGCACCGTTCCTTCGCTTGACCCCAGTTGCTCTCGTCCGTTCTCCCGTATCACTGTCCTTTTATTGAGGTTACATGAATATGCATAGGTTCATTAACATATGACGTCTACATACACAAAGAGTACCGTGTGTGTGTGTGTGTGTGTGTGCGTGTGTGTGTGTGTGTGTGCGTGTGTGTGTGTGTGTGTGCGCGTGTGCGCTACTGCTGATCAAAGGGTCATAAAAGCACACAAGCAAACATCCTTGGTCAGGAAGAGGGTAGACCCCCCCTCATCCTAGATAACACAGTAAGGAAGTCTAGCAGTTCATTTATACACAAAAAGCACTTAAACTAAAACAAATGTAACTACGTTAATCCTACCATAACAATTAAACAAGGTACGAACTTTCCCATGCTCCCAGTGTGGAATGCACACCAGGCCTCTGTAGCCTGTTAAAGATCACACAACTTATCACTACACAATTGATTATACACTTCTAAGCATCTATGGTTAAATATTTCTAAGCATAAATGACAATCAACAATACAACTCTATCATTCCCCCCTTTTCGACATTTATGCTAGAAAAGTTCCCAGTTATGAATACCTCATGTCTGACAGCTTTAAGGCAAACATTGTTATATTCAGCATATGTCAAATCACCCTAAATTACTGAAAAAAGTACACAGTTTAACAAATGTATTAGCAGTTATCCCATTCCTCATTGATCTCATCTCATGGCAACTGCATCCTATAAGCAACCAAAGAAATTGTTGATTTAATAGTGAAAATAAAAAAGTAACATTTTCAAAAACATCTCAGCTTGGTAATGCTTCCTCCAGGTGTGCAAATCACATGTCTCTCTGCAGAGTTGTTTGAGTTCTGCAAGGCGTCATGAATGTCTCTTCCAGTTGTTTCCATCATTGTCCATAGGACCAGAGTCCAAATGTATGTAGAATAAACATTCAAACATACCAGTTGGTTTTGTTGTTTGTCAACATGGGTCTCAGCTATTTCCAAAGCTGCAGACCTCTCAGCACTCTAGTTTTATGGCCTCCACCAACCCCCATCACCTCATTCAAGCCTTCGTCCTGTGAGGGGGATATTTATGACTCCTTCATTGTCCACGCTCTGCAGAGAAACATCTCTGTGGAAAGGGTGCTGGGTTGTCTTACTGCTGTTATGATCCCAGCAGTTCATAGGAAACTGCTGTTATCACCACCATAGCTTCTGGTTCCTGTGCTTTTCACAGAATCATGACGTCATCCTCGAACTCCTTCTGCGCTGTCGATGGAGCTTGGCACGCTCCCCTCATCCCTCGAGTTTTCATATCCCAACGCTGCTGAAGATTTAAGGCAGAGCACGTCGTACACCTTAATTGTCTTTCTCAGCGTCAATATTGAATGTTTCATTTTATTTAACATCTTGCTGTGGGAAGTCTCCTCTTGATCTCCTGGAAGCTTAGTAGCACAGCTCTCTGTGTCCTGTCTGCTGTGCTGAAGATGATCTCTGATCCTCCTGAAGTCTCTCTCCCATCTTGTGGACGATCCTCTCCTCTATTTTGCAGGCAGTTTCATGGTCCTTGCTGTGGCTCCAAGGTCTGATTTCATGATGGGCCCCAACCAGCTTGATCTTTGACCTCAACCACTGCCTGGGCTATGCCTGGAATGTTTCTGCTTCTCACTGGGCCTCTGAAGATTTCCCAGGAGATTACTGCTGCACCTGTATTTTAGAAAAACTTCTATTTGGAGAGCATGTCAACAATCATCAAACCACATTCTTTAGTTCAGTGAACTTATAGACCATCAAAGCCTCATCTGAACATGGATGCACCACTTGCATAGGTTTAATATTTGTAAATAAAACGGCTAATCACACAAATCACTGCAACAATAATAGTAAACATTGTTTAATATTAATTCTGGACTCCACCTCTTGACGCATGGACACGCTCATGCGTCAACTCACCAAACCTGGATCCCTGTCTTAAAAACTGGCTCCACCAGGAGCCTGCATACACAAGATCTGGAAATAAAATCAAACTTCACACGTATAAACAATTATATCAAAAGAGTAACAAGCATTCAGCACGGGCAAGACAAGTGTCATGTGCATGTTTTCTCAAATCATTAAATCACTATTATTACCATAATTCGCCTCAAGCATGGATCATCCCATGTGCTCAGTTAACATTAACGTAATCGGTGACTTCTCTTAAGCAAAGTCACTCCACTCACATATTATTATTATTATTATGGGCTCAAAGTGGCCAGCAAAGAGCCCACAATAAACTATTCCATAAACACGCAATCTCTTATTTGTTTTACTCATGTCACTTGTCCGTTTCAGCTGAATCTTCCACATGCAGTCCCAGAAAAAACAAACATAAGCAATACACATTGACTGTGGTCAGACGGAGGTCAGACACGGGTCAACAGGTTCCAGAGGTGCCATAAAAACACCATAAAGTCATCCCTAGCTGTGGAAAGAATGTCAGTCACATGTAAACCCAAAAATCCTATAGTAAAAAAAAACATTAACTAATCCTCTTATAAACCACATAATCAAACACATAAAAAACTGTAATGCTGTAGAAAAGAAAATACAAATGTTAGCGCTGCGCAGATGTATACAATTTCTCACAGTGACCTCTGAGCAACACAAAATAGGGAATAGCACCCTTAGTAAATGCACAGACAGAGAAAGTGGCATTTCACAGGTTAAATCATCATGCACCCTCGAATGTTGCTGTCATCTTACTGCTCCTGTAACAAAAAACACATATAGATTCATCCACCCTTTGTCCTGTCTAGGTGGAGATTAACTTTGAGTCGTGATGAAGTCTTGTCAGCTTTCACCAGTCGGTCAGTCAGTTTGTTTGTTTTTATTTCCATTCATTCATTCACTCATTCATTCTTTCTTTGTTTGTTTCTTTGTTTGCTGATAGTGGAACCTGTAGTCGCATTTTAGTTTCCACTTCCAGCAAAATGACGTCATCTCAAAAAAGAAAAAAGAACTTTAGATAGGATTACATCGCTGAATCCAGTTTTAGGCTGGGACACTTATAAGTGGCCTTCTCCAAAACCCAATTTAATGTGGAGAAGACTCACTTGTCACAATTTTCTCGACGACGTGTAGCACTTTTAATTCCCGACGTGCGGATCTGCTTAAAGAAAAGAAAATAGACAAACAAAATCAGTGCCTGTTTAAAAGATAAAAATGGAAAATAACAAATTATCAAACCAAACTTTCAGTGCACTGTAAAAGTATCAAAATAAAAAGGCCTTGTTAAGTCATGACACAAACTCCTCATCAACTTCACAACAGGAGAAGAATCATCAGCTAGATTCACTCCAAACCAACCATCAGCTGCACAACACACCACACCACATAACTATGAGTTTAATCACCAGGTCTGTTCTCTTCACTCATTTAGGCCACAGATCTATTTTATTCAATTTTCCTTTTTCCCTTCATCATAAAACATGTGACATGCTGTCATGCACTTCACAAAAGAAGTTTGTTCTGACGTATTCAGAGTTGTGTATCTAAATACAGGATTCACTCGCACATCAAAGCAGGAACTCAGTGTTTTAGAGTTTCCACTCAAACACATCTCATTCACTCGTGCTAGAATTCAGTCACCTTTCATTAATCTAAAAACCAATCAAATAATTTGCATATCGGCTATTAACCCACTAAGTTGACAGGACAACAGAAATGCATGTTCAAAATGTTATCACTAAAAGAGAATTTCCCTCATACAGTAAATTTAGTAGTAAACTTGTGCTGCATCAATCAAGCAGGAAGCTTCTCCCAATTTACTATATTAACACTAAATTTATTATCTGATCACTGGTTGGTCAAACCAGAATCTTTTTTCCCACAAAAGTTTAAATTGTTGTCCTGCAACCTAGAGAGTCAATTTTTTGCATTGGATAAATTCAGCATTTGATAACAAGTGTCTGCTAAATTGACACTATTTTAACACTCATGAAAGATAACAAACTAATTTTCATTGCATGTGTGTGGAGCTGTATATCCAGCAGAGCATGCAATGTGCTATGAGTTTCACTGGTCTTTACATCACACGAGGTGACTTGGACAAGATAATAAACAGACTCACACACTTAAAATGTTGTCTAATCTTCATAAGCTATTTTGTGTTTGGAATTGTTAGTAGGGTTAATATATGTTCTGTTTTTATGTATCCTTTCATGTACCTTCCCCCTTTCTTCTGAAACAGGTTACCATCGGCAACCACACTGTGTGTTGTTAACCCCTTCTACAAATACCCTCTTTTAATGAGTAACACTTTGTGTATGGTCTTGTGTTATCTCTGGTGGATATTAGCTGCATGTGTGGTGTCACCTTTCCATTTTCTAACAGTACACTTGCATGCCTCAGTGCTTGTCCTCTTCCTCCTTTTGTGGTGGTCTGGACACTGTGTCAATCCTCCACTTCCAGGCAGTCGCTTGTCTCCCCGAATTCCTTAACCTAATTTGATTGCCCACACTAAAACAGCAGCCTCAGCCCTCTTCTGCTCCTCTCCTTCTCTCCCACTTTTCAGTCCAATGGCAGTCAGCTTTTTTTTTTCCCAGCTTTCTCCCGTGTCTCTCTTTGTCCCACTGTCTCTTTCATTGCCATCTCACTCCAAACATGGCAAATGTCAAACTCAGACAGTCTTCTCAAAAGTCCTTCACACACAGTGAGGTTGCAGCTGGCTGGAAACGCATCTCCATCCATCCAATCTAGATGGTGGTTCTTCTCTTTCTGATGCCGTTTGCCCACAGTGCTGCTGGACCTCTCTGCTCAGATTGTCTCTTGGACTCCTGTCCACTGTTAAATGTTCATGCTCGTGCTTCTGAAACTGCACTCGGTGTCTTCAGGGAGAGATTCGTTTCCTTGGAGCTTGCTTGTTCAGGATGAGGACGGGAAGCTGCAAAACAATTCAGCCAAAAATTCTGGCTGAGTGTTTCTAATTTTTCTAATGATTTCAACCTATAATTTTCTTACGACTGCTACCCGTGTAGGATTGATCCAGGTCCGTTCCCCACCTGTAAACAACAGACTGAGAGACTTTCATTATTATCATCACTGCTTAATATCACACATCTCTCTCTGTCTGTGTTTGTGTGAACAATCCTTTCTTAAAAGCAGAAAATGACATTGTAGTTGTTTTTCGGCTGATCAACACAAAACCTTTTTCCTATGATTATTTTTCTTCGTCTACAATGTAATTTGTCTCTTTTTCACTCTTTTTTTTTTTCTTCACAATAGCTGGTGGTCTGCAAAATCACCGCTCTCACTCACAATCAGAGGCAATCACTTTTGCACAGTGCACAAAAACACTGTGATGTCAGACACATTCACACTCACTTTTTCATCTGCATAAATAAACCATATGGCTGGAGATATGTGCCATGGTGATCCATAAGCATGATCACCAGTTTATTTAATTATTTTTAATCCAACAAAACAAATAAACAAAAACATGATGCTGATGCTACACACACACACGAGTCAAGGTGCAGAAAAACTGCTCATGGAAACGCAGCACACTCTCTGTTTCCCTCTCTTTGAGTAGTTCTCAGACAGCTCTTGATCTGATAATGTGTAGCTTGCTCATCAGCTCAAAAAACAAAAACAAAACTGCAACGCGACATCACACAGTAGTTGCATGCTCTGCCCACAGTGGCAAAGTCTTACACTTACATATTCAACACAGCTTCTCCATCATGTATTTTTAGATGTTTCATACAGGGTTGAGCATATTAGTTGTTTTCACAGATGTGCTCTATATCTCAACAATGGCTCATAATAAGACGACAGTCTTTCACACAGGTCAAGTGCCTCTATGCACTTCATTAGTTTAAATATTTACCTATATCACTTCACCTCACATGTCATTGTACTGAATTTAAGCAACCACAAGCTTAATGTAGATTACTTTTAACAACTATCCACCTCAATTACGTCTATGGTCTGGCACACAGGCTGTTGTCGATCAGGGCAAGCTAAAGAGTTAACATTTTGTGTCAGCTGCCAGGAGCAAAGTCCAGCACAAACGTCTGTCTCCCTCCAACTCACTCTTGGTTGCTTAGAAACCCATGATAACAACAACAGTCGGTGTCACAGACCACGTGTTCTGCTCCGCACACACTCACACAACAACAACAACAAAAACGACGACGACGACAACAATGACAACAACACAAAATAGGCCTACTCCGGACTCACACCGGACCGCTCGGGACCCTGACCCAGTTGTGGGACGCTCACCCACTCGCGCGACAAAACCCAATGAAGGGACGCTCGGGACACACACCCAGGGCGATTTCAAAACCGGACACACACCGGACGCTTGGGACCCTTGGGCGATTTAACCAAAACTTCTTTTTCGGGACACAAACCCAGTTATCGCTCCACAAAGCAGCGAACTTCTCAACGCCTCACAAAATGGCGGAGACTGCACAACGACACGGTTATAGAGTCGGCCTCTTCAAACTTACTTGGCGTTGCTTAGCGTGTAATATCAGCTTCGAATCCCGCCGATCGCCATTCATCGAGGAGAAAGATAGACCGCGAATCCACAGGAACTTCCTGGCTGACGTCAGTCTTTCAGCGTGTCCCTCCTCCCCTCGGTGAATGCGATTCCAGGGCTCCGGCTCTCGAAGGACCAATTAATGATGGGTTTGTAGCTTGAACCCATCCGCTGGAACGTTGAAGACAATATAATTACACTGCAAAGCAAGACACAAGTAGGCAAGCTTCTTCATGTTTCTCGTGCACGGGAGAGAACCGGACAGGCACCGTTCCTTCGCTTGACCCCAGTTGCTCTCGTCCGTTCTCCCGTATCACTGTCCTTTTATTGAGGTTACATGAATATGCATAGGTTCATTAACATATGACGTCTACATACACAAAGAGTACCGTGTGTGTGTGTGTGTGTGTGTGTGTGTGTGCGTGTGTGTGCGCGTGTGTGTGTGTGTGCGCGTGTGCGCTACTGCTGATCAAAGGGTCATAAAAGCACACAAGCAAACATCCTTGGTCAGGAACAGGGTAGACCCCCCCTCATCCTAGATAACACAGTAAGGAAGTCTAGCAGTTCATTTATACACAAAAAGCACTTAAACTAAAACAAATGTAACTACGTTAATCCTACCATAACAATTAAACAAGGTACGAACTTTCCCATGCTCCCAGTGTGGAATGCACACCAGGCCTCTGTAGCCTGTTAAAGATCACACAACTTATCACTACACAATTGATTATACACTTCTAAGCATCTATGGTTAAATATTTCTAAGCATAAATGAGTAAATGTTTCTAAGCATAAATGACAATCAACAATACAACTCTATCAATTATGTGATCAGAAAACGAGAGGCATCTTTAAATGAGACATGGAAGTACAACGCTATCATATAAACGTGCTCATTACAAGGAGCATAACTGAGTAGAAGAATCAATTTACATTAATGGCCAAGAATAGCACAATCAGTGTTTGTGAGCATAAACAACCCTGTCTCCCAGAGCAGCAAAACAAGAGAAACTCTGATCTCTGTTGTCATGCAAGTGTAAACCCTGGAGCTCATTCATTCAAAATAAAAGGTGCATTACACTTTGATGGAACTCTTTTTGCAGTGCCTGGATCCAAACAGGCAGGCTCTTAACCTAAAAAGGTATCTGTAACTACAGACAATATCTCTCTTCATGGTTCTCTTTCATGAAAAAAAGAAAGATTTTTCTTTCACTGTTGCGGAAATCAGCAGAGCATCACGAGAAATGGAGCAAGACAAACTCTTCTGTTCATTCTTGGCAGAAGATGCTGAAATTAGAAACAGTGGATAAAAGTTCAGTAATGCAGACAGAGGCATGCTCAAGTATTAGGAAAACCTTTTTGAAGTTAAATTGGTTTCTTTGAGGGAACTCGGTCTCAAAACACATCTCAACCAGGCTCAAGTTAATTATGCTTTAGAGTGTTTGTGCGTGTGTGTGTGTGTGTGTATATATATATATATATATATATATTTGATATAAATATTATTATACAGATGTCTATTTACACACCAGGAAACTTTGGGAAGTCGTGGCATTCTCACTGGAACTGCTTTGATACATAATATGCTGCGCTGATTGGAAAATAATGCCTTTTCTTTAAATTTTTTGTTTTGGTTACATCTTTTATGCAAATGGATAAGGCTGTTTATCTAAAGTGCTATCTATAAATACCTACGACAGCTCAAGGGAAAGATCTCTGCCACTTCCTGTGCAGAAACAGACAAAGATACAAACCCTAATGCTCTCCTTTCCCTCTCTGTCATCATAAATGTGAACGTCTTTCCTTGAGTTTTACCCTCTGCTACATACCGTAAGTGGCTTGTGATATAATGTTGCCAGTTTTGCTGTCCATCTGCACATTGGTCTAAACAAGGCGTCCCCCTTCGTTTCATATCATTTACCAAATACAGCGGATGGGAGGAGGCTGCGTGATAGTGGCAGACGAGAAGCTGGTTGCGAGCCACAGCTCCTCCATTGTCTACCATGCTGGAGAGAGAGTGGGAGCCCCTAAAGAGGCCTGGCAGAGTCTCTGCTTCCATCTGCCTGCATGCCTTGCCATGGAGCCCAGCTCGCACCACTTGAGATTATACTCACGTCCAAGCTGTTACTGTAATTTGCATTGGCTCAGGAGAGTGAGAAGGAGGAGGAGGAGCTGCACATGAGGCAGGGATGTTATAAGTGGACCTGGCAGCACAATAAGCTTGCTTGGGTGTAGTATTATGGACAACTGGCATGGATGGAGCTATATTAAAGTTCAATAATGGGATTGAGCAGGTTGCCTCTGCTGTCCAAGATTATAGTTTGTGTTAGTGCATGAAGTAAATTATAGAAATGCAGTGTTGGGAACTACCTCAGTCGCATTCACTAATGGTGTCGTATTTTTTACAGCTACACATTTTTAATCTTTGTGCCTGGCTCCAGCAGCATATGAGAATTATCAGTCACAATATAGCAAACAAATTAAAGGTATGTCGTTCTGACTATACCTCTTTGTTATGTATTCCGCTAGTTAGCAGGTGATTCCCCCCCGTAATTCATTCAGATGAAAGATCACACCAGGAGTAAAGAATTAGCAAAGTCTACACAAGCAAGTCTACCAGCACAAAGGACTAAATCAAAAATACAAACTCTTGCAGTGCCCCGTCTTTTTAAGATCATGCATCAAACCTGGGATGTGATCATAAATTCGTCTATGAGAATATAAATCTAAGGCAGCTGCTTTGTTTACATAATTTCCTTTTGCTTTTTCTTCTTCTTTGTTACATTTGTTTTGCTGTGGTTTTCAGAATAAATTGGTGTTTATTCAGCATCCATTTGGGAGAGTGGCTTATTCATGTGTAAAAATTTCTTACGATGGGATTGTAAATGCACATTTTTTCTGATAAAATGGAACAAAAAAAATCCATGCATCCCAATGTCCTGCTTTCTCAGCCTTAATTTGTTCCTAATGTGATAGCTTTTGGACTGCAATTTGGTTCAGCACCTAATTTATCAATTTTACTAATTAACTAGAGGCAGGAAAAAAAGGGCAATTTCCTCTTTCATCAAATAGGTTGTGAGCTAATTACTTATGGTACAGCCACAACCGCAATGACCAGTAATGAACTGACTGTAGCTGGTGGCAAAGTTACTACATGTACAGTATGTAATGCTTCCTGTACCTTACAATTATTTCCATCAGTCTATTTTGTAATATTAATAGGAAATATCAACAATCATCCCCAAATCATTAGGAACGACTGTTCAGCTGCATGTATCTAATCAGCCAGTATCATGGCAGCACTCCAATGCATTTAGGCATGTGGACATGATGACCCATAGAATTTCAAACCTAGCATCACAATTAAGAAGAAAAGTGATATAAGTGACTTTGAATGTGGTATGGTTCTTGGTATTTCAGTATTTCAGTATTTCAGAAACTCGTGATCTACTGAGATTTTCCCACACAACCATCTCCAGGGATGGTCAAAAAATTAAAATATCCAGTAGGGGGAAAGTCTCTGAGTGAAAACGCTCTGTTAATGCCCAAGGTCAAAGGAGATTGGCCAGACTGGTTTGAGCTGATACAAAGGCAACAGTTACTCAAATAACCACTCCTTACAACCAAGGTTTGCAAAAGAGCAACAGATGGGATACAGTAGCACAAACACCACTCTAAACAGGTAAGAACAGGAAAGCGGAGCACACCAAAATCTAGAAGACTAGAAAAACATTGCCTGGTCTGATGAGTCTCCATTTCTACTGCAACATTTAGACAAAGGTGTCAGAATAGGCCATAAGTAACATGAAAGAATGGATCCATCCTGGCTTGTATCAGCAATTCGGGTAGTTGCTGCTGGTGGTGTAATAGTGTGGGGGATATTTTCTTGGCTCACTTGGGGCCCTTTAGTGGCAGTTGAACATCGTTTAAATGCTACAACCTACCTGAGTGTTATTGCTGACCATGCCCAGCCCTTTATGACCACAGTGTACCCATCTTCTGATGGCTGCTTCCAGCAGGATAACTGCCACATTGAAAACCTCAAATCATCTCATATTGGTTTCTTGAACATGACGATGTACTCAGATGGTCTTCACAGTCACCACAGTCTCAGTCCAATAGAGCGTCTTTGGGATGTGTTGGAACGTGATATTCACACCGGTGCTGTGCAGCTGACAAATCTGCAGCAACTGTTTGATGCCACCTTGTTGAATCTATGCCACAAAAAATTTGAGTCAGTTCTCAAGGCAAAAGAAGGTTTAACCCGGTACTAGCACAGTGCACCTAATGCCGTGAGTGTATTTTGAAGGTTAAAAAAATTAAACAAGTTAAATTGAACGTATAGCTTAGTGGCTAATTGTGAATTGTATTGTAAAAAGATTTAAAAATTAAAGTTCAAATTTAAGAACAGTTTTTATCAGTTTAATTGCCTTTGGGAAGTCTATAAAAATTGGCAATTTTACACAGCAGGTAATCAGTTTTATGTAACAGTGGCTTTTCATTATAGAGAATGTCAATGACAGTTATATGGGGATTCAGTCACATTAACTTTGTGAACTTCCATGAAAAACGAATATAGATAAAAAATAATTACGTAAGTGATAGGAAAGAACTAAATATGCCTTTCAGTCTCGAATAACAGGCCCGAAAGGTTTTTGATTAGGGACTCAGAAAGTGAAGCATGACTTTGTCTGCAATCATACTAAACATTTCACTCATATTATTACTAATTATTCTAATGTGTCACGAATGAAACACAGTGACCTGATTTAACTCAAACAAATGTAATTGGAGGAAAAAGTCAAACAAGGACTTGCTCAGAGAATACACATAAGACTTTATTTTTAAATTGCCCCTACTTAAATCACTGGCTACACTTACTGGATTGGCATGGATCATAATTATTTTCATTCTTTTACTAATGCATTAAAATGCAAATAATTTATTGTCATTGTGTCACTGTCATGTGAACTCATTTGTTCGGGGATTGCTGTATACCTTAAACCGCCAATGGGTAAAATTTACTCACTGTATTAACATTGATTTTCAAGCTCCATCAATCATTCAATTATTATTCTGTAACTTCAGGTTGTATCATTAATGGTTTGCTATAGTTACTTCACAAAATAATGAATAAATAACAGAGCTTTATTTATATAGAAATTTACTTATAACAAGGTAATCACAGAGTAAGAAATGCACATTTCTATGTCTGCATTTTATCACTTTATAAAACATCACTGAGTCTTGAAAACACTTCGTGCATTAAGCGAGTATGCTTGATTTACATTCAGAACTCTGCTTCTTGTGTCCATATTGAAGGTTGGCTATGATTTATGGCACAGCTCTGTTGTGCATACCAGTAAAGGAAAGCTGTTGCCCTTCTGTAGCTAAAAATGTGTATCTAAATGTGCAGAATCAATAATAGAAAAATTGCCTTGTTCCTTGTTCTGTTAAATATTACCTGCTGGAGCTCATACTGTAGGTTTAAATCAGCCTTTATGTTGAGGTCAGAAATAATGCTTTTCCAACTTTTTATTTGTTTGAAAGAAGTTTCGTGTTCTGTGACAAACCCATAAGTCAAAGCATTCTCTGTGAATTTGTTGGTTGCATTAAACAATGTGGTGAACTGGCAGGAAACTGCAACAGGAAAAAAATTTATAAGACCCAACCTGTTTCTTACCTGTTTGGCCTATTCATGTACGTTCTGTGGCTTACATTCATGGACTGTATATAAATGATGAATTCACGCATATTTTATATTTTATGTACTCCATCCTTGTATATAGCATGGGAGTTGCAAGTTTTTAAGTTTTCTGCTTCATCTTTGCACATTTTTTATGTAGGAAGGAAGTAAACTAAGTGTTAGAGTGCACACAGTTTAAAGAAAAACCTCCCAGAGGTCTCTTTTACTTGATTGTATAATTAAAGGAAGGATGTATTAGCAACCAGGCATAACATGTTAAACTCCCCCAGGGGGTGAGCACAAAAAACTCTGAGGTTGTCTATGTGGCAATTACATAACTGTTTACATTTGAAAATCTAAACTTTACTTGAAAGTCTTTACACAGAGTGTAGCACTGTGTTAATCTCTAGCTGTAGCTAACGGAGAGGACAAATGACTGTTCAGTTTGAGGAATACATAAGAGAAAAGCATTAACATTTCGCTACTTTGTCACACTGCAACCAACCCCAAACAAAGTCAGAAAAGATATGGAGGATGAAAAGCATGCAAATACACAAATGTGCATATGGCCGTGTGATACTAGTGCAAAAAGGAGCCGATATGTGGAATTCAGCTGTTGGTTGCTTTTGTTTTGTTTCGTTTCTCTGAGTCTCAGCAAACCTATAATGCGACATATTGACTGGTCAGTAGTAAGCAGTGTTGGTCAAGTTACTTGAAAAAAGTAATCAGTAATTAATTACTGATTACTCCCCCCAAAAAGTAATCCCGTTACTTTACTGATTACTTATTTTCAAAAGTAATTAATTACTTAGTTGCTTAGTTACTTAGTTACTTTTTAAAAACACGATTTACAACCTGAAGAGGTGATAAAGTGATAGATCTTTCAGCCCAATTCTACTTTTTCTACATAATCCATCATACAAAATGTAATCAAATGGAAAAGTCTCTTTTTTTTAACTTGTTTTATCAGTTTTAATCTTTTAACTTTATGCATCAAGCAAAACATTTAATTATATGCAACATTCTCTGACTTGAATAAATTAGTTTAACATTTAAACCTATTTTCTACACATTCCAGCACATAAAATAAAATATTTTTTGTGTTTTCACTCACTCTTTCAAACAGATGCAAGTAAAACACAGCAGAAAATAAATAAAGTCAAAGACTCAGCGGTCCTTTTGCTCTATTTTCACCTGTAAAGCAGGAGCAGGGTAGGCGGAGGGTTACCCTGGTGTAGGTGTGCTGCGGTCAGTTGAAGAATCCGCGCGAGTGTCTCTGTGAGTTTCCCATCACGTCGTAGCTACTCGGTGCTTGCTCGGAAGTTTAGGGGTTTTTTTCGCTGTAAAAAGAAGTTTTCTTCCCACGCACGATGGACGCTAATGTTTTTGTCACTTTTTATGGAATCAAACTCAAAGTAAGGTCAGTACTTCCACGCTTTAAACGCTGCACGCTCATACTCTCTCCCGCACTCGATATATTATCCATTGTTGATCTGCACACAGCTGCTGTCACCAACGTCGCACTTGCTTACGTCACTGTCATGAGACATTCTCGCAAAAAAAATCACGGTTTTAGTAACGCAGTAACGCAGCGTTCCTACGGGAAAGTAACGGTAATCTAATTACCGATTTTGCAATAGTAATCCCTTACTTTACTCGTTACTTGAAAAAAGTAATCAGATTACAGTAACGCGTTACAAGTAACGCGTTACTGCCCATCTCTGGTAGTAAGTGCAGCAATTGTTCACTTAAACTTATTTTCTTGGCACAAAGCCAACAGCAGATAAATCCACATCTTGTGTGAACTGCCACTCTCTGTGTATTGACACTGCAAGGTGTTTTATTTGACACCGACAGGATTAGTGATACCTTCAATATATTTGACAAAAGTTCTGCCTAAACCTGCTTTGCTCTGGCTTTTCTAGGAAGTGTGTCAAACTGAAGATGCGCAGTCCATTATTTGTGGGGACATGCAGTCGTAGCTGCCTCAGCCGAGGTCTAGCACACACTCATTACAGCCCTGAGTGATTTTGGGACATTGTCCTCTATATCAATTAGAGCTGCATGAATTTCCGATTATTGCGTCCAGTTATTACAGTAGATTTATTCAGGTGGATCCTGTTGGTAATAAATCTCGATTGTTTTTGTTAATTGAATTATACTGTAGTCAGAAAGGGGAATGTACACGGTGGAAATTTACTTAATATTCAACTTGCAAAAGTGATGAATGGGGTCATCTACATCACGTATCTACTGGAGTCTAATTGAGAAGCAACAAAAATCTCTCTTAGACTTAAAGTGTGAACTGGGCTGCATTGCGCTAATGTTAGCATGCTCACAATTTGCTAATTAACACAAAGAACAAAGCAATGCAGAGGCTAATGGAAATTTGAAATGAGTTCACTAGGGTCGAATTAAAGCATCTCCAGAGTCATTACAGTCCCTCCAGAAGGTATACTAATGTCTGTAGTGAATTTCATGGTTATTCATCTAATCGTTTTTCAAACATGTCGCTCAAAACCACAAATGTCAAACTTATGGTGTCTCTGTGGGAGGAGTCAAAATCATTAACATCCCCTGTCCATGAATGTCAGTACAAAACTTCTTGGTAATCCACCCAGTAGTTGTTGGAATGTTTAAAATTGGGAGAAAATTCCATCCCCCAAAGACCCAAGCTGTGTTGTAAAATGAAGTAGTTTTATCCTTAGTGGCACTCTGCTGTGACAGTGTATGTGAGTTACTTTTGTATTTTAACAATGTTCAGATCTCTCCACATTTGATTTAAGGGAATTTTCTGTGATTATAGCATGTGTTTAAATGATGGTTTCCATTATTTCATTCGGAAATGGTTCTTTTAGTATAGAACATCCAGCTTCAATATGTGAAATAGCTTATGTAATGATAGATCTGTGCACGGCTACCTTTTTTGCAAAATGAATAGAGTTTATTTCTACCGCGAAAGGTTTAATGTTCAGCCATTTGGTACATTTTCTCTGTGGAGTGTAAATCGGCTTTTTGCAAGAGTCTGCTGTGGCAGTAAAGCATATAACAGGCATACATAATACCTTGCAAGGGTACATACAGAGCAGGATCAATGCAATATAGCAGCCTTGGGAGGAGGATTTCAAATCAAGTGTGGATTCCTCTGCATCACCCGAGCACAAAGTGGCATCACAAGGGGCCAATTCAGAGGGTCTGCTCAGCTCTTCTTCACAGCAGGAAGAAGGTATGGAGCTTCTATGATATAGAACAACAAGATAGGAATAAAATCAAGTGCGGGGAACAAACACGCACGGATGAGGAAGCAAACGTGTCACCACATGCAGAAAATGCATATCAGAGAGACAGCCTTGCTGGTAGAGCTTTAGTAAATCACCAATGCTTGTCACTGACCCACGTTGGATTTCAAAATAACTAAGCCTAGATATAGAAATCCCATAAGATGGATGTCGTTCAGATTCTCAGTCGGTCCTCTTATTGCTTGCTAGCAGCTTCTGCTTTTATAATGGCATATTTCTCTGTGCTCTTTTTTTTCTCCACCTTTTTCTTGACAAATACTTTAGAAATCTCTTGGAAGGTGTCAGTGAAACTGCAACATGGAGAAAAGAGTAACAGCCACTCTGTTTATTGTCAAGCTGTTTGTGGATGTCAGGACATGCTATCTCCTAAAATAACAGAAACAAATGTAGGCTGAGCCCCTATAGTAACAAGGTGCGTGTATGTTCATATATCTTTTATGTCACTCTGAGTACACCAAACAAAACTAAATTAAAGCACCAAATGTACTATATATGATAACTTACTGATGACGTAGTTTGCGTTCATGTACTTGTACTTGGGATTTTAGCTTTCATGTAATACAGTATTTTTTTTTTGTATCTTAGTATTGCTGCTTCAAACAGTTCATCGTTTTCCTAATCTAAAGCGTGAACAGAAAGCGTGGCTTCTTATCTGGGTGTGAAGATCTGTGAGATGTCTCTCATTACATCTAAAGTAGGCAAGTGGCCATTCTATATCAGAGGGCAATCAGTTGTCGCTGTTTATTCTATTAGTCATGACAGCTAACAGATGCAATCACAGGATTTTTTGCTTTTTATTTTGGGGGGGGCTGGGCGGTCAATTTGTACAAAAAAGCATTTCATACAAAAAGTGAATTGACTAGAACAGCACCATATTTAATCATTTCATTGTGCATCATGTAGTCAAATAATTGGCGAGTATGTATTTAAGCATTCTGTGAAGAAATCTATTATAGTAAATAGATTGTTTAGTATTTATGTAATGCTTTTCTCTCATTAATGATGATGCACTTTTACAAGCCAGGTTCACCAATTCACCCATGCCATTATTCTGTGCACTTTAAGGTTTTATCTGTCTCGCACACACACAAACAATGCTGGAGGCATGATGGATGAATTGTAGTTTTACAGGGTATTGCCCAAGATGCATGTCAAACAGTCATGCAAACTGAAGGAGCTGGGGATCGAACCTCCAGCTTCGATAAATGGATCACCTGCTTCAACTATTGGGTCTGTGAAAGAATATAACCCCGAGCATGTTAATGATTGGTTGCATTCCACTGAGGAAGGTCCTGCTTTTTTCACCTGCTGGTTCATGATTACAGCCTGTACTTTCTCTACTTTGACTGGTCAAATGTCGAAATATCCAATGTCTGCTGCGGTAAAGGTCTACTTAAGGTGGATCGTCTGGCTGAGTGGTGCGACACAAACAACCTGCTGCTTAACACCAAGAAGACCAAGGAGCTCATCGTGGACTACAGGAGGAATGCTGACCCACATCCACCCATCCACATTAAGGGGACGGCTGTGGAGCGTGTGAGCAGCTTCAAGTTCCTGGGAGTCCACATCTCCAAGGATCTCACCTGGACGACCAACTGCTCCAAGCTGGTCAAGAAGGCTCACCAGCGCCTCTTCTTCTTGAGGACTCTGAGGAAGAACCACCTGTCCTCAGACATCCTGGTGAACTTCTATCGTTGCACCATCGAGAGCATCCTGACCAACTGTATAACAGTCTGGTACGGGAACTGCTCTGCCTCGGACCGGAAGGCGTTGCAGAGGGTCGTGAAAACTGGCCAGCGCATCGCCGGAGCACCACTTCCTGCCATAAAAGACATCTACAGGAAGCGGTGTCTGAAAAGGGCTGGGAAAATCATCAGAGACCCCAGCCACCCATCACATGGACTCTTCACCCTCCTGCCCTCTAGGAGGCGCTACAGGAGCCTCCGGACTAAGACCACCAGGTACCGGAACAGCTTCTTCCCCAAAGCTGTCAGACTCCTGAACTCTGCCTCCTGACATCTGACCCACGTTAACACATGGACTGAACATACACACACACACAATGGACAACTGTACCCTCAAACACACAATAATAACATGGACTGAACCACCACTCACAACCACTAGCACTTTATATAGCCTCTGTAGAAATTATCCACATATCTCACTTATCTTAACTGCACTACTGTATAGCTCTGTGTAAATAATCATTCTGTACATACGATAATTTTTAACCCTACAACTGTTTACAACTTGCATAGTTCCCATTTCTGTATAGCTGTATATCTCAGATTTCTGTAAAGTTATTTATTTCATATTCTGTATAGTTTTTCATATTTATATTCATATCCTGTACATAGCTTGTACTCACTACAGCCTGTACATACTTATAGTTATAGAATATTCACAACATACTTCATACCGTGTACATTATAACATACCATAATAGACCCATTTCTGTAATATACTTACATATCTATATTATTGCTAATATATATTGTAGTATATCTATATCACTAAAGCACTTCTGAATGGATGCAAACTGCATTTCGTTGCCCTGTACCTGTGCATGTGCAATGACAATAAAGTTGAATTCTATTCTAATTCTAATTAACTGACATGATCACAGGAACGTGTCACTGGAGATCACTTACCCTTTGGTTGTTTGAGGGATTCTCTAATATAAAAAAATGCTTAACGAGGACTTGGAGATTATTTGTGGATAATCCCAATTTGCAATTAATCAACTATTTGAATTAATCAGTTATTTCAAAACGGTCAAATTAAAAACTGATTTCCATTTCTGAAATGTAAATATGAACATTTTTCCCTTTTGTACTCTACTCTTTTTTTAACAGACTAATGTTAAAAAATACAATTTTGCCAACCTGACAATGATTTTCAGTGTTTACTGCTACACTGAGATTGTCCACAAATTACTTAAGTAGATATTATGTGAAAACATTAATTAAAACCCTAATTAACAATAATTAAAAGGCGTCCCCTCCAATACATTAGATTACTCTTTTTACGTATAAATATAGGCTATTATCATTTTGCAGTCAAAAATAATGCCCCACCAACTTTCATAATTAGTTGTTTTTTGTTTTGCTTTTTAACTTCGAAAGTTTAATATTTTAAAGCATATTTATTATCAATAAAGTATGTTGTAATTACAGGAGCAGCTATTGAGAGTTGATTACATCTCTGAGGGGAGGTATTCAAATTGAAAAGAACAGGTAGCAGGTAAAGGGTAACAATCAATCACCCAAGCGTTCCATCAGTAAGTGGCATCTATGACTATACTTGTTCACTCCTGGTGTAATAATCATGTTTGCTGCCTTGTTTAGGGAGGCGGTTACAATTAGTTCATGAAGCTGCAGTAGCTTGTGCTTCTCAGTTCTTCTTCATTGAAAGTTTTAAATGGGATGTAATTGAGAAAACTGCTTCTGCGTGCAGACGTAATTATAATATGCAAATGCTCCTCCTGTTTGCGACAACACCCACAAACCCCCCACCCCCATTGATGAGATGTGACCAGAAATCCCCGGGGCTACGCAGCCTCGGTTTCAGCGTCCACTGGTGGAGACAGAGCTGGCACCAATGAACTCCGGCTGTCAATAATTATGCCTGCATCCTGACAAGAGTCACACAAGGTCAGCCAGTAGTTCACTGTCTGTATCGTCTAATTGGAATTTACAGTTTCCTGACAAAGTCATGTCCAGGAAATGTCCTTACAATGCACTGTCTCTGGGCAGATGTTTTTCTGAGGTAAGGACACACTAATGCATTGTTTGTATACCGTTGCTTCAATGTCACATTGACATAAATGCTACAACTAACTACTATTGTTATTGAAATGCACTGCTGCCACAAATACAACCTTAACAGCCAATTTGCCCTTTAGGAAATGTTTCAAAATGCTCCATAATTGCCCAGAAACATCGTAAAAAGATTTAAATTGTTTAGTAACAAATTTGATGATGGTTAATACAATTTTTCTTATCTTTTTGGCTGTAAAACATCAGAACATTCTATATAACCAATAGGCAATAGCGTGTTTCTGCAAGATTTAATGTTAGTAGTTAAAACCTACATTATAGTGACAGAGGACAAGTATTATTGGAGCTATACTTGATCAGTATATTAAATTTTCGTGAAACTAGAAGGTGCGTTCACCTCATATGACTGTTCTGTGATTTATTAACAGCTCCGAGTTCTTAAAGCCTGTACCTCTTCCTGGCAATTTATGTAACGTAACGAGAATTCATGGAAGTCCTTAATTAAAATTTCCAGCTGTGTTATCGTGGACATACAACATGTGGGTGTGTACAAGCAGGTGAAGAAGCAAACTGTTCCTCCCGTGGCTGCTAAAATTAAGATTCACAGCACAGTTTTCAAGTTTTATGACTTTCTTCAAAGTTGCCAAGATGCACTATGATCCTTGCAGCTGTTTTACTGAATATGTAAACCTGGGTGTAAGCATTAAGTAGGCAGCAGCGGGGACGAGCTACGCAGTCATCAATAGGAGATGCTGTTTAAGATTCTACCTCATTTCTGCTTCATTTTCACAGCAATCTCTGCACTCTTATTTTTAGTCATTTTTTAAGCAAGCATCTGAATGTTTAAGAAAATGTCAGCATTTGGGCTTTAACAGATCTGTGCTGTGAATGTGTGAAGAATTTAGAGCATTTTTAAGAAGCAACAGATTTTATCTGTTGTTCATACAGAGCGACATTTACTCCAGTACTAGTCTGAGCCAGAAAACCAAGCTGAAAATGGCACATTTGTTGATAATCTTTTCTCCTCTTTCTTTATTCCTCATGAGCACTTACTGCTTTTCGTTGTTGTTGTTGTTGTTGTTGTTGTTCAGTATGCTTATCTTTGTGTTAATGTGTAAATGCATGGATGTGAAGACATGTAGTTGTGTTTTTGAATGCAGTGCCCTGTAACTGTGCGTGGGTGGCTGTGTGTTGTAGTGTACTCACGTGTGCGTGCCTGGTGCAGAATTATGCTTGCTTGTAAATGATATATAACAATGGGTGTATTTGTTTAGTGGCAGTAACAGATGTATGTTATTGTATGCAAGGCTAACTTGCATGTCTGATGTTTACAGCGATACAGTGATTGTTTGCGTGAACACAGAAGATGAAACTAATTATTGTGCATATCTGGCTGAGTTTGTTACTTAGTGTCATGCTATTTTCTTCAGTTAAACGCCAAAATAATTAAGGTAATTATTTTTGATCTTATAGCGAGTAGGGCACGCCAACAAATAGCTGTTGAGGTTCTAAGTAATTATAAATATTTAGGAACATTGATCAAAAACTGTCAGGCGAGTCAAACAAACGTGTCATTTACAGGCGTAGAGTACAAAAATTATACTCACTTTTATAACAACTAAACAGAAGATGTGACAATTTGATGTGGATAGATAGACCACTGGTTCTTTTTATCATTCATATGTGGAATGTATTCTGACCTTCTGCTTTATTGTCTGGTGTCTTTATTAGTCTGTTAGCTAATAAGAACAAGCTCAATAAGACTGTAAATGTGTCCGATAAGATTTACAGGTCAGCAACAAGACAGTATGACAGCTTCGTGATTCCCAAGTGGTGGGAAAAGCCTTATAGCTCACTTTTGCTACAGTAAGGTATGAGTTATTAAGATCAGAACAGAGGTACAGGTACAGCATCTTTCCAAACGTCCCATGTTTTTAATGGGTGGCTGGATAGGTGGTTAAACCCTTAACCACTGCTTCTACTGTGTTTGCAGTAGACCAGTTGTCTTAAACCATAAGCCATAAGTGAATGTGAGCACGAATGGTTGTCTCTGTCTGTGAGTTAGCCCTGCAACAGACTGGCGATCTTTCCAGGATAAACCCTGCCTCTCGCCCTAAGACAGCTGGGTTAGGCCCCAGCACCCCCTGCGACCCTGAAAAGGATAAGTGGAAGTGAATGGATGGTTGGCTGCTTCTAATATAAATCGAACAACTAAAAATTTGCAGAATTCTTCGTGCAGATCTGAATGTCTGTCTGTGGTTGCTTTAATTCTAATATATTTAATTCTTTAATTTAAAATTCTTTGTGCCACTGGGTTTTCATGCTGGTTATTCAGTGTTCTCAGTGTGTTTCTGTTTATCTATGCATACATGACCCTGTACCACAAAGCAAGTTCAGCATACCCAGGATATCTTTCCATAATTTGCCTACTCTCGGCCGAACATTGGCAGAGAAGCCAAGTCATCACACAGAGGTTGTTATCAATTCAGTGAGTTAACTCAGGGTTTCACGATCTAGGTATGAGCATGTTCACATGAAAGGGGTGGCAGTGACAGGATATAACCAGCCAGAAGCATGAACAAGTCGACTGACAGTAGAGTGACTGCTTTTACAAAGAAAGGTTGAACTATGATATTATAAAAATATGAAGAGGTTAAACATATAATACAGGCTGAAAGAGAGTTTCGCAGACAAATCAACGGTGTGAGTGTCGGTAATAGAAAAAGCTTCCTGCAGTTGTATAGCATTAGAAGTGCTGCATTAATGTGTATGTGCCATATAAATGTGTGTGCGCTTGAAGCGCTTTGGTCGATAAAACTGTAAAAGACCCACTATAGTTATAAAGTCTTGCCTATTTGAAGCCAGGAAGGAAAACCGGCTATACCCATTCACAGAATTATAAATATTATAACTCAATCATCAGGACACGGGGGGATCTGACAGATTACGATTAATTTTCAGTAACATTAATATTTAGACGTACTGATGACCAGATTTTAGTCTTTTAGCTGCAGCCCTGGTGGTGTTTAGCAGGCTGAGAGTGGAGAATAAATGCAAAAACATAATTCATATGCACGCTTAGTCTGCATATGAATTTGATAAAAGGTCCAAAATGACACATTAAGGTTTGTAGGGACAATAAAATTGTTGTGAAATGGTTTGCAGCCAACAGGAAGAAAAAACATCAAGGGAAAAAGTTACATATGCACATGAAACGGTATCAAGTTTGTTAAATATACTGCATTTTGCTTATTTTTGAAAGATGGAAACAGTTTTCATAATTATCATTTGATAACTGAATTTAGAAAAAGAATTTAGTGATCAAAAAACTTGATGACTAATCAATTAACTGACAATTCCCTTCGACCCCAGCTGCCATCTGCTTTAATGTAGTGCCAGCGGCAAGAGAAAAATCAGCCCACATGCACTCTGTAGAACCTCAATATGCTTTATTCAAGACAGACAATTAATTTATGTTGTTGCTTCTTCATCCTGATTTGCAGGATGAAGAAGCAACAACCACCATCACAAAGAACATTTCTCACTGCTACACAGGTTACCCACCCCCAGACCCAGAATATATGCTTATACAAGAAGATAAAAGAAACCTAAAAACACTCATCAATAATTCCTAACTGAAGGTCAGTCATTAGCATCTCCACCGACATGAAAGGTGAAAACTGGTGGTTTGATAATGCTTCTGAATAAACTCATAGTTTAATGAGATCTTTATATACATTGAAATCTGAAGCAGAACATACCAGAATTAACTGTCAAAACATTACATAAGCATTTTAGGATATAAAATTAAAACCCTTTATCTTCACCTAGAGGAGTCATCAGATTTCCTGATGCTGAAATGCTTTCCCTGGGTAACTGCTGTCACTGCTGGCAACAACACAAGTTGCAAACAGGTCCCTCCTGCTTGAGCGTCATCAACAAAGCAGAATGTAATCTCACACATCCTCGAGCATTAAAATAAAGTTGGGTTTTTTTATGCCTGTTTTTACCACCCACTCAAATACACCTCTAATACAGATGATTCATCAGTCATTAGTCTCCGTGTGGAGGGCTACTAGGCTGTACTGAATTTTCTTCAAAACTGGTGTGCACTGTATTTTAAGATGTAAAATTTAACACAGTCACGATTAAAACAAAACTTGTACATTTTATGTAAATTAGAACAAAAAATTTTATTGCCTCTGCCAAGGAGGTAGTGTTTTTAGTCAGAGCGTTCTCACTCCCGAGGCGTAACATGTGGACGTTTTGTCACGTCCCGCGGCGTTCCTGAGGAACGCGAAAGGAGACCTTCGGCGTTCTTATGGTACGCGGCGGGTTATGGCTGGAATCCAGTGCAATGACGCTCCCGCGGTAGTAGACGTTCCAGCCCTGTATTCCAGCCCTAAACCTAACCTTATCCCTAGCCCTGACCACAACCTTATTCCTGACCTTAACCAGGACTTTAATGATGTTAAATAGCGTGTTTCTAAGCGATTTGAAGAAAAAGAGCGAACATGTGTAGGTTCAGTCCAGACGGTTCTCATATTTCCTCTTTTTCCGAGGTCGTCATTTAGGAACGTGGTGGGTAGCCGAAAACGTAATATGGTGACGATTTGTCACCTAGCGTAAAATGTTACGCTTTGGGAGTGAGAACGGGTTGTTTTAGTAGCGTGTGTCATTCTCACGTTTTGAGTGAATTCTGGTATGTAGGGGTGTAGAGTGGGGTCGTGTTAACAATCCAGTCAAATTTGGCTTACATCCACCGAGGTCTTCAGGGGTAACTTAATAATTTATTGGTGAAAAAGTGACAAAAAGCCTCAGAACTAGGCTGGTGTGGTGTGTATTGTGAACATATTGAAAGTGAAATATAAAGATCTCAAGGTCAAAGTGATAATAAAGCTATGTAGAGATTTCTCACTGACATTGTTTGTATTGGCAACATATAGGCCTATAGGGAATGATATATGGGGGTTCTAAACATCGCATTACCATCACTGGAAGTCAGAAAAGGTCACATGTTATTATTTTGGACATTCTAGTCTCTTTGTATTGGCAACATTTGTTTCATTATGACTTTAGTATGTATATTACAGTAAGATTATAATCATTTAATTACATAACATTTTGAATACATGTACAATGTTCCTGTACAAAAAACCCCCAAACTTGTCATTAGAAATTTTCAACTTGATATTTATTACTAAACTTTTTAAGGTATGTTTTTAAAAAAGAACAAAGAAAAACAATTAATGTATACAATGTATACAGCATTTAGTAAATACTGCTCAGAGAGTGATCTGCCTTAGCGGAGGTCCAAGCTCTCTGAGTGGTTCCTGTATTCGCTATACATTTAAATTGTTATTTCTGAGCACAGGCTAAAATTTTATCTGTATTTCATGTAGTTCCCTGTTAGGATCTCTGTTTGTTTTACCACAATCCTGCCATTTAGACATGTAGTAGCTTAGATTTGTGGCCAAGGCAATGAATGTAAAGGCATTTTTTATGGATTTTAGACGATTTCTGGATTTTAGGCAATGGGAGTGGTCTAATTTTTCTTTTTCTTTTTTTTAGAGCTATACACTTTTTTGTAAACTGCTTATTCAATTACATAACATTCTCTCTTTTTATTGTGTTTGTTTTGGTGTCCAGCAGCCTTATTTTCCTTTACCAATTCAAAGTATAGCCTCTTCAATTTCTTTTTCTTAGTAACACAGCTAGCTAATTCCCTGTGAAAGGTTGTATTGCATCATGGCTGGACATAGCAAATCTAAACTCCGGTTCACCTTGTGCTCTCTGCTGCTGTCTGCATATCGATTTGGTGACCGGCACTTTTATTAAGCAATAAACCAAAGATAGAAATGCGAAGCAGAGCTGCCCTTTTCTTTCAATTTACGTTGCCATTCATACATCTGTTCACGTCCCGTCCAACCTTCTTAGCGGCAACCATTAAGATCGAAGCCTCGCTTATCGGGCAGCTTAACATCATCTTAATGCAATTCAAAGACCTACATTCTACACCAGAGTTGCCGTGGCAACAAAGTTTTCCCCCTCCCTGAGATGCTGAAAGATCAATAGAGTATCCTCGACGGTGTGGCAGGAAGTGCTCAGACACAGATGGTCCTCTGAGAAACTGTGAGCTTTGTGGCCTAGTTAGCATCTGAATACTAACACAATCAAGCAAGGTCACCACTATATTGAAATTTAACAAACGAGTGTGACAAGCTCCCACATAAGAATTTACACGGCCCTGTTGTAATCTACTGCATAGTTTCAGCTTTCCCCACTGTGCTTAAAAAGAGAAAATTTGGAGAATTAATTTAGACGAGGGAGTCGCACAAAAGAACATTACTATATAAATTCTCTCTTGAAGACTTGTCCACACAGAGTATGTGTTTTTTCTCCAGGAATGCGGTCTAACCTCAGTATAAATGTGACAGATAGCAGAAAATAACTGTGTGTGTGCTGTAATTTAGCGACTCTGTTTTAGAATTAGAGGTAACAGCTACGCCTGCAGAGTCGAAGCAACGAGAAAAGGAGGTGTAAACACAAATGGACCAAAGGTCTTGGTTTAGTATCTCACTTAAATACAGTCTACTGGTCTACTGAAATGTAGTCTAAAGTAGCAGCACAGCTGTCACTGCTGGGTTAATTTGATCAGCAGTTTATCTTTGATAAACTATCCCACTGGTTTGAACTTGTGCTTCAAACTGTTCTACTTCCCTCAGATAATGACATCACACAAATCCAGATTTTATGAGTGCTCTGATTGTGCAGCGCTTTCTCATAGTTAACGAGGTGTCGTGTTCGCTGTCAGACGGTTGCCAGCCACCCGGCCAGCAGTGCGCGTCTGTGCACGTGTGTCTGTGTGCGTGTGTCTGTGCACGTGTGTCTGTGTGCGTGTGCAACAGACCGAATAGGAAAAGCAACTGAGAATGTCCGCTGGTGTCTGGCCAGTGTGCCACAGGTTGATGTAAAAAGACATTGCACGCACAATTTCTTACTCCTATGAGTATTTACATAGAACTATCAGAACATAACGCTCATCAGATCAGGTTTGATCGCTTTTAAGCAAAAGGGAGTGTTTGTGTAAAGCGTAAGGGAAAGCTTGAAAGGTAGAGAAAGAACACTCTGCTTTCTTTTTTTTAATGAAATTTGACATGTGGCATTACAATATTCTGTGAATTTCACCGCAGGCATTTTGAATCAAATTTAATTTAGGGTTGTTTGTTCTGTTAGCACTAGATGCTTTTGCTTTGGGCACAATAGGGGAACAAAAATCTGTGGTGTTAAGGCCGTCAGCACCACCTCAACATAGTGGAATGTAGAAAAAGGGACTCTAAAATTAGATGTGACAAATTGGATAAAGCATCACAAATTGTAAAAAAAGAGACATCATTTGTGTTTAAAATCCACAGCCAGCTTTTTCAGGATGAATTAAGATAATTATGCTGGACCCAATAAAAAGAAACATTGCTGTTGATTGACACACTGGATCTGGCTGGGAAGAAGCGTTTCCCTGTGGGTTTGGAGAGTGCTGGGTTGCAGTAACCCATGTGTCAATCTCTAAACCTTGCTGGGAAAAGTGAGTTGCCATCCCTCTACTTTAGCAGCATTAAAAGGCTCTCATCAACAGTGAAACACAAGGTATTAGTAGTCAAGATGAATGCCAAAAAGGGTAAAACCACTGGCAATATAACATCAGCACGTAGCTAGTGTGCTCCAGTGGGCTTTTTATGGTTATTACTGCCAAGGACTTCTTTTTACTCCTGTCACCACAGGCGTGTTCTCTCAAAGACTGAAATCAATATTTCTAAATGGGAATCAGAGAATCTGAACATCCTCAAAACCTGGGAATCACTCAATAATGTTTCCATCGGATGAACAATGAAAACAGGCCGCATTTCTACTTTTTCCAGTTTTATTTTTCCTTGCCAAAATTTACATGACAGGTTTCTGTCTAATTTTGTTGTACATCTCAGAGGCATAGCGAGGGCAGAGAGTATGAAAAGGTTACAGAAATCACTGAGTACTCTTGACAAGCGCCCTTTCTACCTTTAATTCTCCTCCCTGATGTGGAATTCAGAGCAAGAAAAACACACAAGCCTTGTTCCATGATGGACATGTACATGGCATGGTTACCTAATACAGGAAAACTGCCCTGTGATCATTCAGGAAATTATATGGCCCAGTGGTGATGCAGCCTGGTGGCACAAAAAAACCCATTCTGTTATTTCCATTAAAAAGCTCCAGAGACATGGGCTTCTGACAGGGTTGGCGCAGCCTTTCATCATCCCAGGTGCCATTATTTCAGAAAAGCTCCATTTCATTTTGTGATTGATACCTTGCTGGCAGTCTCAGCAACCTTGGTCAGACTGTGGGTTTTTTGCAGCAGGCTCTCAAAAAGCCTGGTACTATTTATTCATTCAAAGATTTCTGGTTTTTTGACTCTGTTTCCCCTGTTTCCCTTTGTCTATCTCACACACAGGATCTGGAAACCGATCAACAATGGAGCGGCTGGTTCTTTGCATGTTGCTGTCTGCAGCCCTGGTGAAGGGATACAGCTGCCCCGGCCGCTGCATCTGCCAGCACCTCTCCCCTACTCTGACTCTGCTCTGTGCTAAAACCGGTCTGTTGTTCGTGCCCCCCACCATCGACCGCAAGACTGTCGAGCTGCGACTCACTGACAACTTTATCACCATCATCCGCAGGAAAGACTTTTACAACATGACTAGTTTAGTCCACCTCACTTTGTCCCGCAACACCATCAGTCAGATCACACCCCATGCCTTTCTCGGCCTGCGAGCCTTGCGGGCGCTCCACATGGATGGAAACCGTCTCAGTGCTATAAAAAGCGAACACTTTAAAGGCCTCGTCAACCTGCGGCACCTCATCCTCGGAAACAACCAGATCCACCAGGTGGCCCCCACCTCGTTCGATGAGTTTGTTTCCACAATAGAGGACTTGGATCTTTCCAATAACAACCTGCGCACCCTTCCCTGGGAAGCTATAGCCAAAATGACCAACATTAACACCCTCACACTGGACCACAACCTAATTGACCACATTGGAGCAGGGACCTTTACACTGCTCACTAAGCTAGTCCGCCTGGACATGACCTCTAACAGGCTGCAGAAGTTGCCGCCAGACAGCCTGTTCCAGCACGCCCAGGTCCTGTCTGATGCCAAGGATTCCAGCTCGTCTACTCTGACCGTGAGTTTTGGGGGAAACCCCCTACACTGTAACTGTGAGCTGCTGTGGCTGCGCAGGCTAACAAGAGAGGATGACTTGGAGACCTGTGCCTCCCCAGAGCACCTCATGGACAAATACTTCTGGTCTATTCAAGAGGAAGAGTTTATCTGTGAGCCACCGCTAATCACCAAACATCTTACCAGTAAGCCTTTTGTGATGGAAGGGCAAGGAGTGACTCTTAAATGCAAAGCTGTGGGTGATCCGGAACCAGATATTCACTGGCGGTCACCAGACGGCAAGCTGGTGCATAACAATTCCCGCACCGTCTTGTATGATAATGGCACCCTTGATATTCTCATCACCACTCTGAAGGACAGTGGGTCATTTAATTGTGTGGCATCCAATGCCGCAGGCATCGCTACAGCTGCTGTTGAGATCAACATGATCCCCTTACCCTTGTTTGTTAACAACACAGGCCACATGCGTGAGGACCCTGGACTCTCAGACATCACCACCTCCTCCAAATCTGGCAATGACACCAAGGGCTATGACAAGCAGGACAGAAGGGTGATGGTCACTGAACTGACCTCCTCCTCCGCTGTGATCCGCTGGCCATCTGAGCGCCATATCCCTGGCATCAGAATGTACCAGATTCAGTACAACAGCACAGCAGATGATACTTTGGTGTACAGGTAAGCTATGAAGCCAGGATGGATGAACGAGGGTAGATAGGGATATGAGGAAAGGTGAGACATCTGGATTGACCATCTGCTGAATGACACAGCTGTCCGTTATGGGAGATTGACATATCCCAAGGAAGCAAAATGATTAAGTGCGTCCAAAAACAAGCAACTCCTCTAGTGCAGTCAGGAGAGAGAGTTATACATAAATGAAAATTTTACTGTGCCAAAATTGTACAGTACGCTTAAGATATTTATATTTTCTGTAATTGCTTGTTACATTATGACAGAGCACTCAAGCAGCTGAACTGCTTATGAGTCCAGCACCCTAAAGGACTAAATAGTCTTTTCAGCATCATTAAAACATAATATGACAACAACAATAACACTGAGGCTAACTATTTCACTGCATGTAACTGTTTGTTTCATTAGCAAGTGTCTGCATTAATTGGTTGCAACACAGAGTGTGATTACATGTGGTTGTCTAATGATAGGCTTGGTTATAGCAGTGGAAGAAGGAGTCAGATCATTTACTTACTGTAAGTTAAAAGTAACAGTACAAGCACTACAAAAATATTTGTTTACAGATGAAAGTCCTCAGGGCTGCCCACAGTAACAGCATACATCTGAGGTGTCATGAGAGGATTAACATGCTTTTGCTCAAAACATTGTAAGCAGTTTGGGATTTTATGCTGTTTTTATGAGCCAAAAATGAGAGAAGTCAGCGGTTTATATATTATTCATATCATTATTGACCTCATAGCTGATGTGATAACATGGAATGGCATATTTAGATGTTATAGAAAGTTGAAATAGAGCTAGTCATACCCCCCTGCCTAAACTTTTAGATCCATAAGTCTGTAACAGTGTATCATATTTTAGATACTCATATTGTTTTGTATCTAAAGTGAAAAATAATTAGCTGGTAACTGTAAACAGAATGAAGTGGATTGTATGAAATATGAAAGTGATTTCAAACTTTATTGCATTTGCTTTTGTTGTGTCTTGGTTACACAAAGAACATTGTCAGCGCAGGCAAATTGTTAACAGTGAGTTACATTATAAAGTATAAGATAAATTGCAGCTGCTGCTACAATTTTGTCAGTGCCACAGCGCCTGCAACCCATCCATCACCCCAGAATCTACCTGTGGGTTTCAGGGGGATACTTATTTAACACTTCTCAGTTGTATATGTAAAAATTTTGTAGAGTTTGGAGTATTTCATTTCATTCATTTATTTGTTCATTTCCAGGCACAACAAATACCTATATTGAACATAAAATGCACAAAACAAAAAACAAAAATTGCCTGAAAAAGGAGTGGGACGAAGAAAACTTATTAAATCCCACCCCTATACTCACTCATCAACAAAAAAACAAAAAAACAAAACAAAACAATATACTTCCCGCAGCTACGCCCATTATTGCATACAGTCCCATCAACAGCCCCGGGCGCATACAAGCATCTAAACTGCAGCTCGCAAGCAACAATTAGAGCCTTCATAACTGAATACAGAATATATAAATTATAAATTACATTACCACAGGTAACAGGCAGTAATAACTACAAGTAACAAACACACACATACACACATACATATACATACATATATATCTACACACACATGTACATATATGTACATACATACGCACAGTCTTTTTTTTTCTTTTTTTTTGAATCCATACCAGCAATGGTAAGAGAACAGACATTACAGAGCACACTAAAAAACCATCATTGAGTATACTGTGACCAGACCAACTGTTTGTAGAGAAATTTAAATCTATGAATATTTTTGGATTGTTTCAATTGTAAACTCAGACTGTTCCAGATTTTCACACCACATACAGACACACAAAAACCTTTACGGGTTGTTCGAGTTCTGGGTAATTTGAATTCTCCAAATCCTCTAACATTATAAACCTTTTCTCGAATTTCAAATCTAGTTTGTAAATTTGCCGGTAAAAGTTTAGTAAAAGCTTTATACAAAATTATGGATGTATTGTAATTAACCAGATCCTGGAATTTAAGTAACTTTGCCTGAAGAAAGAATTTGTGAGTATGATCTAGATAACCAGCCTTGTGAATTATACGCAGTGCTCGTTTCTGTACTGTGACTAATGGATTAGTTGTATTTTTATATGTGTTTCCCCACACTTCCACACAATATGTAAGATATGGAAGAACCAGGGTACAGTACAGAGTACGAAGTGCATCTTTATCAAGGAATTGTTTCACTTTGTTCAAAACTGCGAGGCTTCTGGAAATTTTGGTTTTTATGTGTCTGACGTGGGGTTTCCATGAAATTTTGTTATCAATTACGACTCCCAAAAATTTGTTTTCACTCACATTATCAATTGGTACACCTTCAATTATAATTGGTAATTCTATATTATATTTAAAATTACCAAAAAACATTGCTTTAGTTTTATTTATATTTAATGATAATTTATGTCCATCCATTTTTTTATTAATTGTAGCTCCCTGTTTACAGTCATTACAAGATCAGTATAATCATCGCTACTGAAAAATATGTTGGTGTCATCTGCGAACAGTATGAGTTTAAGTACTTGAGAAACATCAAAAATATCATTTATGTATACATTGAAAAGTTTTGGTCCCAACACTGACCCTTGGGGAACACCACATGTAATACCAAGTTTCTCTGAATGGTAATGCCCTATGCTAACATATTGTTCCCGACCCGTTAGATAACTTTTTAACCAGTTACCAGCTTTCCCTCGAATACCATATCTTTCCAATTTATCCAATAAAATTGAGTGATTAATTGTGTCGAAGGCCTTTTTGAGATCAACAAAAATACCAACTGCATATTTATTTTTGTCCAGTGCATCAGTAATTTCTTCTACTGCCTCAATTATCGCCATTGAAGTGGTTCTTTGTGTTCTGAAACCATACTGACCAACATTTATTATTTGATGTTTTTCAAGGAATTTTTGTAATCTTGAATTAAAAAGTTTTTCTAGAATTTTTGAGAATTGAGGCAGTAGAGAAATAGGCCTATAATTGGTAAAACTATGTTTGTCATTACTTTTATATAGTGGTATTACTTTCGCAATTTTCATTTTTTTTGGAAAACAACCGGACTGAAATGATAAATTACAGATATATGTTAAGGGACTAGCAATATTCAGAATAACCTGTTTAACTACAGACATATTTATGTCATGATAATCCATTGAAGACTTACTTTTACATTCTAATGTGATATTTATTACTTCTTGCTCATTTGTAGCTGAGAGGAACAGTGAAAAGGGATTTGATTTTATATTGCTGATATTTTCATTTTTATGACACGGGATGTCCGCTGCTAGTTCAGGGCCAACATTTATGAAGAATTTATTGAACCTATCGACAATATTACTCATGTTGTGATTTTCACCATTTGCATCAGTAAAATATTCAGGATATGATGTTCCAGAAGATCCTTGTTTAATTAAGTTGTTTAACACATCCCAAGTTCCTTTTATATTGTTTTTATTTTCATATAATCTTCTTCTATAATAAAGTTGTTTGCTCGTTCTTATAATATCAGTCAATTTATTTCTATATGCTTTATTATCTTTGTTCCACTTCTTTTGTTTTTACTTTGATAAACTGTTTATACAGATTGTTTTTCTTTTTGCAAGCATTAATAATTCCTTTTGTGAGCCAAGGACTTTTTATCTTTTTTTTCTTTGTCATGTGTTCGTTTACAGGACAATGTTTATTGTACCACATAGTAAAAATATCTAGGAAATTGTCATAAGCCTTGTCCACATCTGACTCTTCATACACCGAACTCCAATCTTGTTGTGCTAAATCGAAATTGAAGGCATGAATTGCTTCTTCATTTATTGTTCGATGAGAAGTGTTAGATATATGATACTGAAATGAAATGTAACTGCTAAAATCTTTTGCAGCTTGTTTGTAGCTGCTGGAACTAGAAGCTTAAGACTTACCTAGCTGAGCAACTTGGAATCGAAATCTTGTGTGTACATGTAGGTTATGCAGGATTACCCTTTGTAACTAACCATGTGGTGATGCCGTCAAAGCAGTTTTTTTTTGAAAATGTGAAAAATTCAGCTTTCTGCCAAGTTTCTATTTTGTAGCACAGCCAGTTTGTGAGATATTGTGGCCAATTATCATAAATAATGTCAGCAAGATGGCTTTGTGTACAGGGGAGTGATTGCAATGAATGAGTTTGTTTTGGTCTACTAGTTTGAGGTAATTTGAACCCATCCACAAAAAGAAAAATTATGCATAAACTCACAAATCCTCTCTGCCCCCTGTTTTATGAAGAGCTCATGTGAAAGACCAGGAAGAGTATGGAAAGTATGTCTAGCAACAATAGGCGTTTGCAAACAAGATTTTACTAATTACAGAAAAAGCATTCATGATATCTGAAATTGAACATATGGATAATGTTCATGGTCAACAGTTTGGAGTTGTCTGTGAAGGTTCTCAGTCGTCCAGGTCATTGTAGTCTAAGGAGCTCGGAAAGATCCCTTCCCAAGACGCCTTATCGCCCACTCACACCCTGGGCCACATAACCTCAGTAGATCAAACCTTGGCTGATTGTGACCCACACCCATTTTCACACCTTGGCTTGTGTGATTAGGTAGAGGATCATAGATGTAGAGGATAGAGGGTCCATGACCCTCTTGGAGACACTCCCGTAGGGCTTAAAACCTGGGAACCTCCACCAATTGCTCTTACAACTGAAGAAGCTTCTCGGATGAGAGGTGAAACATCTTCAAGTAACCCTAGAGAAGTCCAGACACTTTTCTTTCCAAGCTCCTTACACTCAGTTTGGAGTTCTACCTATCTTTTTTGTAAGGAATCCCAGGACAGAACAGCACTTGAAGAAATCTACCTTATTATCTTCCAACAAAGTGTTTGAAATTTGAAGTAAACTATAAAAATAGTTGTTTGAGAATCACTGTTGCTTACAGATGGTCTTGATTGTATTTCAAGCATAAAGCACCAGTACATGGAGAAGTTTTCCACATTTCAGCATTGTAGCGTTAAGATTTCTTGGGCGATTCATCATTTTTTTAGAATTCTGATAAAATTCCCAAATACCACTAGTTTAAAAAATTAATATAAAAAAGTTACAGCAATTAAAACGTTTTGCATGGTTACACTGGATGAGCTTACTCTTTAGAATAATGGATAAAAATTACCATTTGCAAACACTGTTAAAGTGTGAGAATCTGAAGTTTCACGTGTTTATTATGCAAAACGTGACACAAATTAACTGAATATATTTTACTGAAAAGCATCCCAGGATTTATGTATTCACAGAGTAAGTTAATAATAGTGGTTGACTTTCTTTCTTTCTTTCTTTTTTTCTAGGTTTTATCAGATATAATGAGTTGCTCTCCTGTATAATTTTCTCATCCCGTTTTAGCATGGAGCTGAGTGTTGTTTTGTCTTTAGGTGGTACATTATTACCTACAAATGATAACCATCAAAGTCTTCCCTTAGGGAAAAGGAACAAGCTTCTAATTATATTAACGCCAATGTTGACCTGAAGACAATGCCTTTCTCCTTCGTACTTAGAGTCGTGTAATCTTACAGTTGCCAACAAACTGTGACCTTAGGTATTCACACATCCAAACTGTCTTCACTTCATGCGTCACTTGTCCTCCAGCCTGCAGCTGTTGTGGCATATACTCGAGACAGTGAGCCTCTCCTGCCTTTTTTATCACCTTCGCTGTCACTTTGTTAGACACAAACCAAATCGAGCAACTTCTCACAGCCTTTTTACAATATAATACAACATATGCACTTAGAAGTCACCTGTATTGAAGTGTGATGTTTTTTATGTCTGTCTACCAGAGTGATATTTAAAGTTTGTGGTAATGGCACTGTTACCTTATTCTGATGCAGAACTGACACCTCTGTGTGCTTTAATACAACCTTGTGCAAATCAGTGCATGTGGGTGTTGTAATTCTTAAGATTACTCCTCCACATCTTCATCACTGCGCTGTTTCTTTTCTCCGCAGAATGATCCCATCCACCAGCAAGAACTTCTTAATCAATGATCTGGCTGCAGGACGGGAATACGACCTTTGTGTGCTGGCGGTTTACGATGACGGCATCACTTCGTTAACAGCTACCCGTGTGGTCGGCTGCGTACAGTTCCACACAGCCAGTGAGGTCAGCCAGTGCCGTTTCATGCACAGCCAGTTCCTGGGAGGCACTATGATCATCATTATTGGTGGTATAATTGTTGCTTCGGTGTTAGTGTTCATCATCATCCTGATGATTCGTTACAAGGCCTACAGCAGCCCGGAGGACAGCAAGACCAAGGTCAGCTGTAGCATGCACTCCCAGACCAATGGAAGCCAGCACCGGCTCCAGCGTTCTGCCTCCAAGCAACCTTCTGATGAAGGCCAGCATGAAGCCCTAGCACCCAAAGAGTGCATGGCACTGGTGCTGAGGGTGGATGGTGAGAAAAAGGAGGATTCAGCAGCCACAACTGCCATACTGGAGGTGGAGCTGCCTCCCATGACTGTAGACAAGATGAAGAGAAGAACCAGCCTGGATGGAGAGCGCTCTGGTCCCCCATCTGACGACACGCAGATGGACAATAGCCTGACAGGCTCCACCATGTCCCTGTGTCTCATAGGCCCCAATGCTGGCACCAAGGAGGCTCCCAGGCTCAAGGACAAGAAGAGTACCCTGGCCAACATGGGGTTGCTCCCTAATGAGCTAGCACGAACTAGGCACAGATTCTCGTTTGACGGCGGGGATTACTCCATTTTTCAGAGTCATAGTTACCCACGCAGAGCGAGGACGAGGTGGCACAAATCCACCAACCAGCTCAACATGGAGTCCTCGCCGCTCGCCAACAGGAGAGTTACATTCAGCAGCACTGAGTGGATGCTAGAGAGCACAGTCTGAGTAAAGTAGTGTACCCAAAAGAAATGGCTCAGCCACATACAAACACACACATGTAAAAACACGAATATGTCTACATGCCATATGACACACTTTCCCAGCACACAGCAAGAGATAAACACAAGCACACATACTGAGACGAGCTTTCTGCGAGTTGCTGGAGAAGAACACGGTCTCGTTCATCCTGCCTCCCCGTCATGCTCCCACAGAAGTCTGTTGGCCATGTCCTTTCTTTATGCAGCAGTGCCTTATTCTAAAAAAAAAATGTACGAATGGAGGATGCTGCTCACTGTAGTCATAAACCGTCCTCTCTACCACTGCTTTCCAATACTGAGAACGGGAAGCATTGTGTTGGATTTTTAATTTTCTCCTTTTTCTGTGATATGCCAAGGGGTGTGGCGTTAGGATGTAACTGTTTAATTGTAAAAAAAAAAAAAAAAAAAAAAAAGAAGAAAGAAAAAAGAAAAAAGAAAAAAAACTTCATCATAACTGTAAAGTGAACAGCCAGGTATCCTGTTATGTCAATCATGTTTTGGGTTCATAAAGTTAAAAAAAACAACAACAACAAAAAAAACTTTTGCACAGAAGACACGAGATACAAGGACAAGTATCACCACCAGTCTATACAATAATGATTATTAAAAGAGAGCGGAATTTTACAAAGGCTGATTTCTTATGTGTTTGCATAGAGAAGATGGACCTGGAAACCTGCCATGGATTCCTCTCTGACGGTCGGACTGTATGATATTAAAATCGGTATTGTTGCAGATGTGACTGTATATTAATGGGTACTGTATCTGGCTGGTCTGGATAAAAGACAAACAAAAAAGACATATATAAGTATATTAAAACATTGGTGTATGTGTACTAACTATGTAAGTAAGTAAGTCATATGTCACATGACTTTTTACAAAGCATTTGGGTGTTGGCTGCAAGTTTTTACATTAAAAACCTGTGTCATCACACCTCTCCCTATTTAGTATGTCAAGGTTTGGACCATCTACTCCCTCACGAAGGGTATTAAATTTTTTTGTGTGGGTTAACTGTATCAGTGGCGTTTCCTTCTTGTGCTGCAGCAGTAGGAGGGTGCGCGTGTGTGTGTGCGTGAGTATGCGTGCGTGAGTATGCGTGCGTGTGCGTGTCTGTCCACTGCAGGAAGGGACACACAAATTCAGAAGATAAATATTTGATTTCTCTGTGCTATTTATAAGGCTTCTGTGAAAGCTCCTCTATGACCACTGAGCAGAGTGGTAGTGGGACGAGGAGGGGACACGATAACTGGACGTGGTGCTGAATTCAAATGCAGCCAGCTGTTATTATCAAGGGTGTACGATCTGAGGTGTGCCACTAGGGGGAAACAAAGCTCTGCAAGGTTCCTAATTAATTGCATACTGCAGTGTGGATATATTAATAACCATTTGAACACGGCCTGTGTAGCATCCTGTTTTTAACTTATATATTAAACAGCAGGAGAGGAATTTACTTTCAAACATGTAAAACCAGTACTGTACGCATCACTTAATAAATCATTATAATGCAGTTGTGAGTTATCAGGACGCTTATAAGTGCTTGTTAATGTAATTATCAGCATCTATAGCTGGTGTGGAAACATAAAATCAGTAACACAAAATAAGACAGCAGTAGACTATAGTCATATTTAATGAAATGTGTTTAACAAATCCTCAAATTGAGTTATTAAAAATTCATTAAGTGTTTATACATATAAAAAAAATCACTCGGGCAGGTTTAAACTGCCGGTAAACATGTTCATTCATCAGCGGATTTTTCTATTACCCAAGTGCCATTGTGAAATATGTAATAATAATTAACTGTTACATTAAAAATTTAGATATGCCAAGAATTTATACAAACACCTGAAATGTCAAAACATCTGCTTACAACGGCAATATATTGTATTTTAAACCAGCTGTTTATGTAGCGCATACAAATGCATGATACAGCATGCGAACTCAAGTGTTGCTAAAAGAAAAAAGATCGGACAACAGGAAAAGATATGATCAGAGCAGATGAGGGGTATTTGCTTGTTGAAATGGTAAACACCCTCTCCCTCTGATTACAGCTACTCAGAACAGGCTGAGATGAAACCGAGCTGCGTGGACAGCAGAGAGATAAAACATGGAGCAGAAAGATAAGTCGCACTGGGGGTTTTTCCAATCCTCCCGAGTCTCCTATTTGCATCCTCGGTGACGGAGAGGATTGAATCCGAGAACGAGGTCATCCCTTCATCCTTCCTCATCACACTTAACCAATTTACAGCGCAAACATTCACATTTTACATAGCTTCAAGAAGGGGGATTTAACTTTTGGGGTGTAAATGCTCAGCTGTCAGTTTGTCGTGCACAAACCTTTTGAGCTGAATCCATCTCCTTATTACAGTAACTACTGATGCTTAACTGTCTGGAGCTGCGAGGCCGGCCGGCTCTCTAAACAGGAGAAGTGTTTGTGTGTGTGCTCACATCTGTAACCACTATTCGACACAAAAATCTGCTTAGGTGGGAGGATGAGGCTGAGACATCACCCTGCCTTTAAAAAATTGGCCTGGACAGTCAAACTAGTGAACACCAGGGGGTGGGTTGTTTCTCATCAGCAGTTCTGAATAACTGCAAAAAAGACCAACACTTGATCCAGGTTTATTTTTATTTAATAGTTTCCCCATTCCGTTTTCAAACCATATAATATGTGTTTTAGAAAAGTCCAATCTTAGCATAGTTTAGTACATATTTATATATTTTTTAATTTACACTATTTCTGTTCAAGACCGCAGTCATGCTTTTGTGTTCTTATGTGAAACTCCACTTGTGGTTTTAACTAAATACTTATTTTCGCCCCTGTCCTTTTTCCGGTGCTATGCCTCCACTGTTTGTACATGTTCAGGGGATCGGGGCAATACAGATATCTCTGGACCGGAGTGGACTAACAGAATAGCTTTGTCCTATCTAGAATTACGCCACTCGCATGAATTAAAAGGTTTTCACAAGGGTTTTGATCATTTTCAAAACACTAAACCATCCAGAGGTCTGTAGTAACATGCAGCAGCACAAATTTGGCTTAAAAAATGTAGGGTTGACATTAATTTCTATAATTATTACAATGATAACAGCAAAAACAAGCTTTTTTCCCCCTTTCTAAAAACAGATTGTCTTAACTATCATGCAAAGGTTCGGTTGTAATAGACAGTCATTTTTGGATTCTGCCCTTTTGCCAAAATGCTTATAAACCGTGGCAACGTGTTTAAAAACCGCCGTCAAAACTGATTTGACTTGCTGAATTTCACTTTCTTTCTTCCATTTCCAAGATTCAGGCAGTTGCAGCCAAGCCGAACACAGCTCACTCTCTGCTGCTTAGAGAGAACACTTAGCCTATTGACAGACTCAGCGAAGTGCTTCAGGCTTTTCCAGTACACACACTTTCAAAACGGTTTACCAACACTTCCCTTGGCATCAGATTATCTATAAATACACAGATGGCACAAGCTTACTCTTTCTTATCAGTCTGGACACAGACTGGTGTTGATATGGGTAGAACGGTGGTTTTCAGGAGTGATGTATGAAAGTGGTATCAGCTGTGTACGGCATTAGTGAGTCGTCCTTTTTTAATCTTTGCATTTTTCTTTTACATTCAGATGCCGTGTTAACGTTACAGAAACAATAAGACCACACAGGACAATCTGTGTTCAACAGTATCACAGACAAGACTTCTATAGCAGTCAAAAAGTAGCTCTACAAACACTAGACTTGCTCACTTTGATCATGAGCAGCAGTATCTGAAAGTCTGTCTTTGGTATCATGAAAAACAACAGGACTGTGGCAAGGTCTTTGATCCATGTTACTCCATGGAGACCCTCCTGACAAACAACTCAACAAATCAAGAGAATCACAATCATCGGAAATGCTATATATATATATATATATATATATATATATGCCAGCTACTATTTCAAAGTATTGAAGTAAGAGTTATTAACAGAAGCCAGCTACTTTTACACTGCCATCTCATTATTTTTCTGTTTTGGGATTCAAACATGTTGCACACAGAGCAATGGTTGTACTTACCTTTATACTGCAGCCTGCTTAGATTCAACGTACGTGCATGCACGTGCCTTCAAGTTAAAGAATAATTTCCTAATTTATGGCTGTTGTTACAGATCCCATGGCAACAACCTCTATTGCTTTACCTGTAGCTCTTGTATAACGAAAATTTATTTTCATTTTTTAAAAACGGTAAATCGTTTTCTGAGAACAATTCATCGGTGGAGTTTTTGCTAATGTTACTGAAACCAGAGGAAGCAGTATATATGTTGGGGACTATTTTCAGCAGCGAATTGTTTATCTAATGAGTATTTATTACAGCAAAATGGTGCATGTGGGAATGATTCAGAATAAACGACGATGCCAGCGTTCAGTGCAATGAAAGGAGGTGTCTGCCAGTGACGGTGTGGCTCACTGATGTGTTTTTAATAGTATAAAAGTGGAGCTCTGTGACAGAGGAAAATAAAGTGCTATATGGAAATTGCTGGGGTGGGGAGGGAGGCCAACTTGATGCGTTTTTAAGTGTAAGGTTCATGTCCTTATTCTGGTCTTTACTTTCAGAAGAAAAAAAAAAAGAACAGGAACCACCCATGGCATTATAAATAATGTATCTGTTACAACTCATTTAAACCCTCGTGGATGCAAGACAATCAGTATGTATGTTATTAAAACCCTGAGTTAGAACTGCTCTCCGGATGGCATATTTATGACCCCCTCACAATGTCATTCACACAGATACAGTTTTTGCTGTAACTAATAAGAAAAGAATGTGAACATTTCCAGAAAAGTTAGACAGGAAGACAAATACCCTCACGCTTTTCTGCCCAGATCTATAAACCTTTAGGCTTGTACTGTCAGAACCATGTCAGCTTTTAAGTGGATAGGCAGTACTTGTTAGTTTAAATGGATTAAAGGTTTTAGAGAAATCCGGGATGATCATTTCTTGTTCTTTTAAAAACAGATAATACACCATTTTAAACACTAAATATAATTTTAAAAAAAATGCAAAATAGATGTTTATTTTATGACAACACGCTTTATACAAAGAGTGAAAATTGCAAAACATGAAAAAAATAAAATACATATTCCATCGGAAATAATTATTCAAATCGCATTTCCTTATAAATAAAATGAAAACACTGGTCGTCTGAGGACAGAAGGTCACTATGTGAGGCAGACAGTCAGAGGTGAGTCGATCAATCAATGTGCCTGCAGCTCACAGGATACCTATTGAGACAGATGGTTGCTACCCTATCATCCTTCTTCATGCTCCCTGCTGTCTGTACTGCTGTACGGTGTGCTTTGAATCTCTGCAGAGGTGATGAGCTTCTGCCACGCAGGACGCCCACGGAGAGACCCGTAACCACAGGTTTGTTGATGTTAAACAAAGTGCAATTTAGAAGATGCCTGTAGTGAAAAGCCCTCAGCAGAGTTAGGAACAACAAAGGAATCTGTAGCAGTTTCAGTGGCCGTTACCTGAACTGTGCATCAGTTTTTAGCAGCACGCCTCAGTCGGCAGAGCTGTCCGAGCTCTCCTCACCCATTGCTTTCCAGTTTTTCCTCTTCTTCTTTTTTGAGTTTGGCCCTGAGTCGGAGTCTTTGTGCGAATCGTGCTTTCGCTTTTTGCGACTGTGTGACAGCCTCTCCCTTTTTATCTCATCATTACTGTCCTCTGTGCTGATGTCCACATCTTTTCCTCTGGCTTTTGAAGCTTTCTTGTTTTTATGTCGACTTTTAGTCCTTTTTCTCTTCTGCTTGTCTTTTGTAGCACCGCTGTCATCGCTGCTGTAGTCACTGCTCGAACTGTCCACTTTCTTACGCTTTCCGTCCTCACCTTTCTTCTTTTTTTTCTTCTTCTTCCGTGAGGATTTTTTGGACCGTTTTGATAAGCATGCCTCTGTGTCAGACTTGGACTTTTTCATTTTGTGATGGCTCATCTTCTTTTTGGCACTGTTTTCTTCACTAAAATAAAACAAAGTCAGAAGAATAAATATAAAGACACCACTAGTATGAATAGAAGTATGATCTAATGGCTTAAAGGGGAAATACACTGGTTTTTGATGTGGAGATCAGTCAAGCAAAGAGAACCATCTCTTCTGTGGCTTACTATAAAGAAGCTCTCTGTAAAGTCTTAGAAACATAATGTTTACGATGTAATCCTAGAGTTTATTTCAGCTTTGACTTGAAGACCTCTTCGTTTTTAAAAGAAAGTATGAGCGGTAGAGATTCATTAACAAGGAAGCTCGTTAATAACCAGAATGTTAACATCATGGAGGTGTGAATGTTTGAGGCTGTGTGAAGATTAAAATACTGTGTGTTCATCATCCATTAAATCTGGATAATAACCCATTATTACTAGAGTGACTATTTGCACCCAGGTGAGAACAGTTACACAGCAGCTATTTACACTGGGCCCCCTCACTCAGCTATATCAACATGGGTGTAAATTATAGGGATTTGTATAATTTTCAAATTCTCAACTTTTTAAAAATACTTTATCTGACTATTTCTTGCACATTTCCCCTCATTTTCTTTTACCAGTAATACTCCTACAAATATCAGCAAAACCATGAGCTCTTTGCAAACCACTATTAAACAACAAAATTAGAAGACCAAGTGTTTAAAAAGTGCTTGATGCCAGTGTACAAATATTAGCAACATACTTCACCAAACTAAAGTGGTCAGACAGTTCAGGGTAAAATCTTTACAAACACAAATGAAATGAAGCTTGCATATCATAAATCTAGCACAGCTATGGTCACAGTATTTCTGCCTGAAATATCCAGCTTTGTTAAATGACTAGATGGAATATTTTATCCCAAAAACAATAATGCTGGAATGCTTGTGACCAGGTGCATAAAGTATTTTACAGTAATACAGGAAATCTTTGTTTGTGAGCTCCTCTTACACAATCAGGAGCAATCAAAATTTGCACAGTTACAGCTCAGGTCCTCGAAGGCTATTATCTGTTTCAGAGGTATGCCATCATAATGGCCTAGCAACTGCTTAAAAACAGACAAAATGACTCATTTGTAGTGTTTATGCACCTGTAACACCACATAAAAACGTTTTAATTTCATGACAACAACATGTAATTTATATGCACAAATTTTCTTTAAGAATGACACATTATCATCATCTAAAAATCACACACCAAACAATACTGTAGCATAGGAAAGTGCTGGAATCAAAGTCAGAACCTGATTTTAACACTATTTACAACTCATAATTACAATTATTTTGACAAATGTTGAGGTAATTAATAAAATCTAAATAGTTAATGAACTACCTAATGCAGGGGTGGGCAATTCCAGGCCTCGAGGGCCGGTGTCCTGCAGGTTTTAGATCTCACCCTGGGTCAACACACCTGAATCACATGATTAGTTCGTTACCAGGCCTCTGGAGAACTTCAGGACATGTTGAGGAGCTAATTTAGCCATTTAAATCAGCTGTTCAAGGACACATGAAACCATTCTACTCTGACAAAACGTCCTACCCGTATTATAATTTGACGGTGAGTTGCGACTAAACCTAAGCCTACCCCTAACCATAAGAAGTATTCCGGATGGGTGAGAGAAAAAGAAGTTAATTCGGCGTTGGTTTTGTGCGCATGCGCAGAAACATTGGGTAGGATGTTTTTCCAGGTAGGATGGATTCCCAGAACACCGGCCCTCGAGGCCTGGAGTTGCCCACCCCTGATCTAATGGGTGTACCCTTTTTTCAGTGCAGGGGGCAAGTCTCATAATGGAGTCTCTTCTTACTTCTGCTACTTTGTTAACCATGAAATTATGTAACAGACTTCAGCCTGGTATCAGTTGGTCTTGCATTACTACAAGGTTCAGGGTTGAGAGGTTAACTCCATGGAAATGTGGTAAATTGCATGAGTGCCCTTTTAAAGTCTGAATATCTATTTGAATATATAATAACCCATTTGGTATGTATGAAATTTCTGCTTACCCATCACTTTCAAACTCCTCGGGATAAAGCTCCTTGAACCCACTATGTCCCCATCTGTGATGGAAATATATGAAATCACATATATTAGTTCATCTGATGTAGCACTCCAGCATTTCCATTACACACTGGAAACACATGACCACAGCCACTTCATTATGTTTTGTTTTTTGTACAGTACCTGTCAGGATCATTGGACTCAAATTCATACAGTTTTCGAGTCCAGTATCGAGCCTCTCTGTCATCATGTTCTGAGGCACGCTCTCTGCTTCGGTTAAAGTCTCTACGTTGATCTGACACTCGGTCGCAGTGCATATGTCCTCTGAAATACAACCATTATCCTTAAATCATCAAGTCAATGTATAATCAAAAAGACAGCTGCATTACAAAGATTCAAAAGTGCTGTGATTTCATTTGTGTTTAGGTAGATCAAATTAAATTGAGGTATTTACCTCACAAACTCTGCATCTGAAAAATCTTTTCGTTGGGATGTTTGGATCTCCCAGTCTCGCATTTTCCACATTTCAATTTCCTCTTGGATCTGCACAACAACATGCACACAAAGACAACACAGAGATGCATTAGTGTACACATGATACAAATATTTACAAATGTTATCCTTCCTGTGCGTCGGTAGAAAAGAAATCCTGCCAATCAGTGGGCTAAACTACCTACTTCAACATAGTTGGTTTGTTTTGGTATTTTATACCTGCTGTATAAGAGTTTAATCTGAGCAAGCAGAGACTGGGCTTGACGTATCGCTCTCGTACAAGCTTTGTAATTTTGTTCCTAGACAGGTTAAAGATAGACTATAGCTGCAGTGTACAGTCAGTTATTTTGTCTGACCTCATACAGACTGTGACAGCGTCTATACACAACTGACTACAATTGGATAAAATACATAAAATTATAACATTTCCTGCTAAATTGTTGTGGAAAGGAAGCCTAAAGGACCAAACAGAAGCAATGCATTCATTTAAACAAATCATCAACTCAGCTCAACTTTAAGCTTTAAGTAATTAATCAATAGATTAGTGCACATAAAAAAAAAAAAACCCTCCACCTTCATCTTACAAACACTTGTTGAGTCTAAACGCACCTTGTTGTGGGCATCCGTGTGTCGGATTACATTCCTCAGCAGCGTTTTTCCCAACGGCTGCTTTGACATGATGATACCTGACATAAGAAACATGTAAGTGATGGGCAGTAGAAACCGAAAGCAAGAGAAGGGCTACCAATAATATGAATAACTCTTATCCCTCGAACACTCAATATTCCCTATTAGCTTAGCTCGTTGCTAATAGCATAAGAATAATGTTTAAACAGCAAAACATGTTCTAAAGTCCACTCCCCTCGGCTTCGCTTAACTGTATACAAGTGTCGGCATTACTACACGTTTACTGTGATTTATTTTTTTAAATTATGTCCAAACTGTACCTTCCAAAACAGAGCACCATTCAAGAAGAAGAAAAAACAGCGTCTACTAGCGCTTCCGCTCTACCAAGTTACGTAATGGCGTCGCGCAATCTACGTCATTGCACTTTGAGGAACTCAACCGTGATTGGTCCAAGTGTTTGTCAGTCATCTCAGCAGCTGCTGCTAAACGGTGAGAACTGCAACTTATTAACGGCAAAATTAATTAAAGTAAGAATTATTTTCTTTATAAAACGTCATTTTTTGTACTGAGTACTTTCAATGCCTAAAATATTTTCATGTCATATCTGTGATTTTTTGCGTTGCACTGTGTCTTTGTGGCTCTAGAAAAAGCATATGACTGGGTGCCAAGAAAGGAACAGTGGTACAGTAGTAGGGAAGTACGTGAGCATGTTGCAGGTCATTTGTGAGGACAGCAAGACAGTAGAAGTGACAGATGGGTTCAGGTTAGTGTGGGATTACATCAGGGACTGCCTCTGAGCTCCTTCTTGCTTGTCATTTTGATAGACAGGCAGACAGATGAGGTCAGGCAGGAGTCTCTGTGGACTGTGATGCTCACAGATGACATTGTAATCTGTGGTGAGCGTATGGAGCAGGTGGAAAACAGCCTGAAAAGGTGGAGGTATGCACCGAAGAGAATAAGAGTGGATTTCAGTAGAAGCGAGACAGAATAGTTGCAGGTGTAACGGTGAACTTGGAAGGAGCAAAGGTGGATGAATTTAAATACCTGGGGTCAGGCATCCAAAGCAACAGACAGTGCATCCCCATCTTCAAGAGAAGTAAAAAAGAGAGTGCAATGAGGATGGACTGGGTGGAGACGGGTGTCAGGGTGATTTGTGACAGAAGGATAGCAGCCAGAGTGAAGATTTACAAGATCGTAGAGAGACCTGCTGTGTTGTATGGTTTGGAGACAATAGAACTGACAAAAAGACAGGAAGAAGTGGGAGAGCTGAAGATATTAAGATTTTTGTTGGTAGTGACAATGATGCACAGGATTAGAAATAAGTAAATCAGAGGGACAGCTCATATTGAGCACTTTGGAGTTTTAGAAGCAAGGCTGAGACAGTTTGGACATGTGCAGAGGAGTGATAGTGGCTATATTGGACAAAGGAAGTTGAAGATGGGGCTGCCAGGCACGTGGAGGAGAGGATTCATGGATGTAGTGATAGAGGACATGCAGAGGGTTGGTGTGACAGAAGAGGATGCTAGGGATAAAGATGAGATAGAGGTAGCCCTCGTGACCCCTGAAGGGAGCAGCTGAAAGATGTAGTGATTCCATCATTGTTACCATCCACTGTTCCTGCAGAACTTACCACTTATTCTTTGTTGTGCAGACAACAAAACAAAGCAACAAGAATATGTGACAAAGCAGAATGTATAGGTTATATCTGCTGGTTTAACTTTCAAAAGCCAGTTCACCTATTTACGTCATTGTAATCGCAATTACAATTGCAATGATTAATTTTATGTTAAGGATGGCTATATCTTATTTTTTAGAAAATGTAAACATATATAGCCAGGCTACTAATGTTTTGTACTGACCTATATATGACCAAAAAAATAAACAAATAAATAAATGAATAAAAATAGCTACACTCTGCATAACCCAGTTTTCACTGAAGACTTCATAGCCCCAAGTTGTACATTTGGCTCTTGGGATCTTCCTAAAGTCTCTGTACCAATATAAGGCCTGCACAACTTTCAAACAAGATGGACCGCTTTCCGCAAATAAATTAGCCTTATGTCTAATTTAAATGCTGCCACAGTTGTGCAAGCCAGTACTTCAAAGGCACATTCAGTTAGTAGATGTTATCTGCTTGGTTGGATGTAGTAAGCTGCTCTCATTGCATAGTGGGTATAGTAAATTTTGGGAATCAAAGTGTATTTCTTGCATATTCATTAGACCTAATTATGGTGTTTGTAAGATATAGCGCAGAAAAATCAAACTACTATAAAGGCCATAAAGGTGATAGAAAGTAAATTCTATCATCATTATGACACATTGTTCATAAAAGGTAGAATTGTGTTATGTGAATTTGTGCACTATATCTGACAAACTCTGAAATGCACATGAATCAGGGTACATTTTTACATGAATGAGCACCTTGCACTTTAATACCACTTTGACAAAAAAAGGTCTCCTGTTCAAACCTAAAAGCAGGGCTTTTAGACTTTGTTCAAGTCAAACCAGATTTGAAACAATTGTGTCAGAATAATTTAATATCCAACCTCTGATGCTCTGAAAGGTGAAAAGAGGTGCTGAAAACTAGTCTACATTTACCGGTGAGTCACAAACTCTTACAAATGTACAAGTATCAGTTTCGAATACTTGTGTAAAATGAATATGCAAAATGTTTCTTTAGATTGATACAGTACTGAACTGGTACTTTTTATTCCACTACACTGATCAAAAACTACATATTAGTGTTTCTCATCTACAAATTAAACATCTGTGGTTTCTGGACAGCTTTTAATAAATTTTATAGAAATGTTTGATTTATAGATCTGTGTTCATCTGATGTCTCAAAACCAAGTGTTTGGTGTTTATTTTAGATTTAGAAGTTGCACTTGACTGAATGCAACACAAATTAAAAACTACTTGAAGGTTATAAACCCTTCCAAACTTTTCCTTTTTACAAGGATAACAACTTTTACGGGTTCAGCCTTGGCTGAGTACAGATTTTGAATGCTTGGTGTATATTCTTTAAATAATTATTTATTTAAAGAGCAAATAATTTTTCACATTGGTTTCAGTTATGTAGTCAATATGTACACAAGTGGTTTAATCTAAAAGATGTTGGCTTTGTTTTCGCTCTCCAATGTTATCTCCCAAACAAAAATACTTCCTTCTAAATTGACTAAAAAAATGCATCAACTTCCTAGGGGGAAACTCTTATCAGCTTCATGGTTATCTGTTTGAAGGTCACTGAAATGAAGGGGGGAAAACATAGATAACTTTTGTTTAAGGTATGTTAGTAATTTGATACAAAAACCCATAGTGACCATGCAAGCACGCTCTATTTTAGCAACTCATTTGATTTACAAATAGGCTGACTGCATGCTGTCTCTGTGGCAAACTGGCTTTTTTTCTCATTGCCTGGATCCCCAGTGGTGGAATGACTTTGGCACCACACTTTGAACAGCAAAGTCATTGTTTATATATCATCCGTACATGAATCCAACAGTGCCTGATAAAAACACTTCCCTCAATCACGTCTTGCTCTGCCAAATCATCATTGTCTGCCTTTAGGGCACCTGAGTTTGTCCTTGTTTTTTCAATATTGGGGAAAAAATATTCAAAGTAATGCCGAGAAAAAAAGGAATCAGCTCATGATGGAACACAAACAACCTTATAAGGCTGTTTCAAGAAAAAGGTTTCCATGAAGTTATTGAAGTCGCCAAACTAATCAGTGCACTTTCTGCATAATATTGGAGCCTCTTAGTGTTATTATTGTTATTTGTAAACAATTCCATTTTTTCATCCTTGTTGACAAAGCTACTTTTGAATTTAGTTATTTAAGCCTGTGGATAGATGGGTGTGGGTGGATTTTCAGTCTGTTTTTTATTTACCTGATAGGAAGTCTTCCTGCTTGCAAAATCAAGGTAGAGGACGGTCAAATAATGCATCTTAAATAACTGAAAGACCCAAACAGTGCTCACCAGAATTTTATTCATCTGTTTGTCTGTCTTACAACAAATACTGTTGTTAGACAGACAAACAGATGTCAGCCTACAACTGATTTGAATGAAATCCCACATGATCCAGCCGTTAGGTGTTTTTGCTGACTCTTGATTTTAAATGCACTGCGATGTCTCATTTAGTCCACATATTGCTGCTGTGAAGGAAACCGTGCGCAGATTCAAAATTACAGCCACTGATTAGCCCATAAGTGGACGCTGACCTTCCTTCTGACCTGTAGCACGAAGCTCATTTGATGCTTGATTGTGTAGCTTTGGCCGATTAGGTGAGGTTCAGATGACTTATTATGAGCGTCATTACGATAGAATTTGATTTGCAGGGCTTGGTGGTCATGTTTGAGCTGTGAGGATGTGTAAACAGTGTTCATGGTTCGTGGAGGGGTAAAATCTTGAAAGAGTCAAGGACTGTTCAATAATGTATATTGGAGTTATTTTTGAAGACATAGGGTTGAGTTGAAAAATACATTTTCTTTTGAAAGGGCTTATAAGAAAATATTAACCTCCCCACCCCATCAGTATTTAATAAGAACAAATATATAATTTGACCTTTTGTGACCTCCATAAAGTGGTTTCTCATAAGCTTCTGACACCTTATCTGCTCATTCCTTGCATGCAGATGCTTTTAGGAACGGAGAGTGTAACAAACCTTAGTTTGTGTGAGCATCACATTCTTCTAAAAGGTGACCTATTGTGCATTTCCTTACTTTCTGTTATATACCGTGGATTGATTACGTTTCCAAAATGCCAAATAATGAGCCTTAAGGTAAGAGGGCTGCCCTAAAGCTCAGTATCAGATAAATAGGGATTATTCTGAACTCTAAATTGTGCAAAGCTACTCTAGTAGAACAAAAATATGGAGCTGGAAAATGAGCAAAAGCTACTAAAGTATTAAAAGGTTTTTTTCAAATATACACTAGAAAAAGATAACCGCACATGGCAGTCGTAATAAAGGGATACACGGAATGTGGGACTAATAACACTTTATATTTTTGAAATTACAAAAATATATTTTGTGTGTGATTCAAACATTTTTCACTTATTGTAGGTATCCCAACAAATTTAAATATTTTTGTCATTTTGATTTAGCACAAATAGCTGTCGGCATGACAGCTTGCTTTTGCCTCTGCTGTTTCTCTGCATAAATCTAATGCGGCATTTGTATGGTGGGTTACATACATATTCATGGCTCTACAGTAAAGTAGCTCATTGAAGCATGCATCGATGGTGCTCATAGGGAATTTAAGACGCTGTCATTTTGTTATGGGCAGAACTGCAAGCTGCCACGTTGAGACCTACTTCACGTTTTTTGGTTGCTTTTTTTTCCTTCCTGCTGATGACACTGCCAACACTTCTAACAACTTAATGACAGCGTAATCTGCCAAAAACGCCTTTCAAAGGAATACTTAACACTGGCTGTACATGTCAAAGAAATTCTTTTGTTTCTGCTGCCTGGTGTTCAAATTACGAAGCTGACACTTTTTAAAATTTTGAGTTTAATCTGATGCCTCTGATGTTGTAGCGCATTAGCATCGAAATGCTTTTCAGTACATACAAGACACAGAAGTGAGAAGAGCTGGTTTTCCAGGCTGATGCGTCCACTCTATAAATACCATTTTCTCCTTAAGTACCTCCCTATTTCCTCTGACTCTGTAAATATATAATTACCCTCTGGTAATGGCTTGGCCTGTATGGTATGTTGTTATACAAGCCTGTGGTTTTATCAACAAACAAAAGTCTGCTAATTTTCCTGTTTTTAAAAATCAGAATGTCATTTCTCATTTTAGCTGCAGGTATATGCAGTACATGGAGAGAAAAGGAGAAGGAGAACAACTCCCACCTCTTCCTCCTTGTGAAAGGAGAGAGCTGTAGGGAAAGCAGGGAGGAGGAATAAGGGAGAGGGGGAGGGTGAACACACCCAGACAGAGCCATGTCTGACATCCTCTCTCTCACCGAACGAAGGAAGGAGTGATACAAAGCCAGTTCGGCCAAGCAGAAGAGAAAAGAGGGGAAGGAGAGGGAGGGAGGGGACAGGAGAATGAATGCAAAAAGGGTGAAAAAGATGCACAAGAGCTGCATCAGTTCTTGTCCGTAAGGAACAAAAAACATTGTGTTCGTGAATGGGAGCTGGTGAGCTCCACCACAAGGCGAGTGCAATAAGAAACCAGGCAGATTTCAGTCACTGGTGCTGCTGAGCTCCAATCCTCTCTCTGTCTGTCTCTCCCTATCTCTCCCTGCCAGCAACGACTGAGCCTTGGTATGATTTAGGGGAAGGGTTTGGGGGCTTTTGATTAGGATTTTGAGCTTTATGTTTTAGGAATATGCTGTTGGAGAGGATTTAAACGTGCTGTTATTTCTGATTGAACACAGTGTGCGACGTGGAGACTCCTCTGCTTGCGGCTTTCAGGGCTGTTCCCCTCCCTGCTGCCTCTGGCTGTGTTTGGGCTATGGTCCTGACTGAGACGCAGGGCATCACCCAGATGTGGGGCGCGGACTGTATGGGAGGTTAAGCCTGTAAACACCAGCATGGGAGCCAAACAGATGAAATGGTAAGTGCTATTTTAATATGAACAGTACGGCAATTCAGGCTATTGCTATTGTTGACAATGCAGGGATGCATCAGTGGCAGATATATATATATATATGTATATGTAAGTCTACAATCACAACACTATAAAACAGATTTATCACTTCAACCGCATGTGAATCTCAGTCTTAGTCATGGAATTGCGTTTCATCCGAACAGCTTGATCTTGAAAGCCAAGCTGTGCAGGTTATTGTTCGGTGTTTACAGTGCAGTAGGTGTGGGTGTGTCCCTGTGTGTGTCTGTGTGAGCCGAGCTGCTATTGCCTAGCAACCTCTCTCTAACAGCTATTTCTGTGTATGCCGTGCCACGATTCAGATATAAGTTTAAATTGATTAGACTGATTTACATTATTCTTTACTTTAATCTGATAACTTTATCTTCTTTTTCACTTTGCACCATGTTTACAATGACCTGCTTTATTTAACTGGTCCTTTAAGGTCAGTGCTGAACACATCAGTCAAAAAGATTGATGATGACACAAACTGTCACTGATATGTTATAAAAGATGAATAAGCTGCACTTTACTGTTGTAGAAAAATGAGGTGAAAGTAGTTTGGATTATTTAATACACTGTCATCTATAATTTAGTAGTTCCCAAAACGGGTGTTTGGACTTGACCGCTGAACCACAGCATTTGAGGGTTTTTTAAAAGTGGTGAACGTGAAAAAAAGAAAGAAGATACAACAGCTTTTTTTCATCTGATAATTTTTGTGAAAGGTTTGGTTTTACAAGTTTTCTTTCTTTTAAAAAACTCAAAGAAACATATAGAGAAAATCTTTCTTTGATGGCTCGACTAAGTACTTGCACTGCCTAAAATCTATTAAAATGCTATCAACTAAATCTACTAATCCACGAAAGCTAATATGACAAGCAACAGTCGGATAAATATTGAGAAATAATAAGTTTTAGCAGTTTGTAGCAGCTATGAATACAAAGTAGCCAAAAAAAGTATAAATACTAAAGCAAAGTATCTAAAAATTGGAGTAAATGGAGGCCCACTCAGGCCACCACCACTGATCAAATTATGTTAATCTATTGCACAGAAGCTCATCTTTTGCAAATCCCAATGCTTAATCTTTGCTAAACCCATATGTTCCAAATCTATTGGATTGTACGTGTTCTCTTGTAGCGAGAGATCAGCAAAGAGCATTTACAATGTGTTATTGAACTACTCTTAGAGACAATGATAGAGTGTTATTATCTGCAGTGACTAGATTAGTAGGAGGTGCTTCTTTGATCCCTTTTTGAAAAACACTTAAGGATAATTACAGCAGCTTCTGATAAGAGGCTTAGTTCATGTTTTTATGTGACCTACAGTAGTGCAGAGACTCTTTCCGGGAAGTTGGAAAGACGAAACTAATCATAACTTTCTCAGTATGGTTTGATATATAAAAAGAATAATACATTAAACCATGTTTAACCATTTTAGCATCCCAGTGGTGCTCTATTGAATTGAGATCCAACATTCCTCTAACCAATATATTTCCACCAGTCTGAACCATTTATACAAAGCGGGTTGGATCCATGCTTCCATGTTATTTATACCAAAGAGACCCTACCCATCTGAATGTCGGATGGGTAAGGAGAAATCTAGCAGAAGCAGAAATCGAGACTCATCAGACCATAAAACATTTTTTCAATCTTCTGTTGTCTAATTTTGGTAACCCTATGCAAAAAGCAGCCTCAGATTCCTGTTCTAACCTGAAAGAAGTGGCATTTAGTGTGGTGTTCTGCTTCAAGGTTTCACAAGTTGAGCATTCAAAGATGCTCTTCTGCATACTTTGGTTGTAACAGGAGTTACTGTTGCTTTCCTATCAGCTAAATTTCTGTGCTCGTTCTGTGTAAGTGCTTCTTATCTAACATTCTCACACATTTATACTCAGATGGATGCACTGTAGACCAATTTGGGGTTAGGACCTTGCCCAAGGATATTTGGCCTGCAGACTGGAGCATTAGTAGGCGACCTGCTCTACCTCCTGAGCTACAGACACCCCTATCAGCTTGAAACAGTCTGTCCATTCTCCTCTGACCTCTGGCAGAGGAGATGTCCAACAGGGCATTTTTGCCCAGAGAACTGCTGCTCACCTGATATTTGCACTTTTTTGGACCATTCTCTATAAACCCTAGAAATGTGTGGGAAAATCCCAGTTGATTGTCAGTTTCTGAGACAGTCAGACCAGCACATTTGGCACTAACAAACCACTTAAATCATCTTTTTTCTCACCTTCCTAATGCTCCTTATACAAGGCAGGACCTTGTATACATGCCTAATTTACTGAGCTGCTGCCATGTGGTTGGTTGATTATACATTTATATTATCAAGCAGCTGAACATGTATACCTAATAAAGCAGCTGTGGAATGTATGCCCTTATACATTTGGATTGTAACAACTCTGCTATTCACTGATTTCCAATCGAGCACAATCATCAAGACAAAATTTACATGTCTGGTGCATTTGGTTCATGACTCTTTACCTGCAAGACATTTCTCTCAGCCCATCATATGCAAATATTAGCATGCTAACTTGCATGCTATAATGGTGAAATGCTTCACTAAGTCTGCTTAACATTAGATTCTTTGAGGTGTGTTTCTGATTCGATCAGTGGCTGATAAGCAGACGTTAACTATGATTAATCAAAGGAATATGTCCTTTAATCCTCAGAGAGTACTTTGCTGTGCTATTAGCTAGTGCTAACTATTACATAAGAAGAAAATCTTACCACCATACATATGAAGCAAATTCAGCAGGACATTCTTTGCTTTCTTTCCTTCATTCTCAGCTAGTTAGCCTGGGGAGCAGGGTGATGAGTAGTGATGCTTTTCTATGGCATGCTTGCACAGCGTTTAGATCTGTTCATGCAGTCGCAGGCTTGTCTTCACATGCAGACTCGGAGGGAAAAACACAGGGAAACTACCCTGTTAGGGACTGTGCATAATGCTATAGGTCACAGGTCATAGTAGCTGTATCCAATGTCCACAAACACAGGAGAGTGAAGATGACAGCTGGTCTGAACCTCAGGCTGCTGGAGATGCTCTCAAAAACACTATATTCATGAAACTGCAAGGAAACAAGCTGTTCAGAAACCATGCCAGCACTATGTTATGAAATTATGGCCGAAGGGGGAGCAAAATATGTAAAGAATTTCCTGTTAGAAAATGACAGGCTTGCAGGCATTCCTGCTCCTGCTGTGTATTTTTGAATGAGTTGAAAATCTGTTCATTCAGTCTTTTCTTCTTTTTTTCCCCCTTTTGTAATAGTTCTGTTATCTACAAAATAATCTGTGAACCCGTGATGCAGACAATGCTGTTTGAAATATCATGCATCATATTGGCATTATGAGTTCAAAAATGGATTTAGTTAAAATATCTATCCCAAACGGGATTAATTTACATTATTGTGCTCCTCTGGGAATTTTTAAAATTTCAAATCGCCATTTTATGTAGTTAGGTTTCTTTATTGCTGCTCATTTGGCAGCATACAAGCACATTCATTCCTGCCTGTGCCCACCATCTGTTTCAGTCTCAGCTCAGCCAGCCCAGCTCACTCCCCCAAAGAGGAGTATGTTATCACCCAGCTCACTGACACCCCTAAAGAAGAAACAGTCCATGATCACCCTGAGAACCAGGGGGAACCTCAGGATGACAAATCTGAGCTGACAGAGAAGAAATCTGTCACAGGTTGGTTGGCTGCACATCAACTCTTGTAGAGCCAGATATGATGCAGTGAAAAAAAAGGTGCCTTGCCTCATTTCCCCTGTCCCTCTGCCACTTTTAGAGGAGGTGGCTCTCTGTGGATTGTGTCCTTCCCTGGGGCACGATGGGCAGGAGGAAGAGAAGTCCTGGGAGGAGCAGCTGGATGCACACCAGGAGCAGCTGGAAAAGGAGATGCAAGAAGCGAGAAGGATGGTGTTCCGGTTACAGGTAATGCACTTCAAAACAAACTGCTGCTCTGGGCCAAGGGATATAAGCGACAGGGTCGCTGCCCTATTTGCAACAAATCCACAGAGTAAGGAGCAAGTAGTAAAAAAATAGATTCTGAGAAAGAAGGATGAAAGTTTGGTCAGGGCATGTAAACGTTTTCAGCTCAGTTTTTATCAGCAGGTAAACCCACCATACCTCTGTTTGCTGACTTTATTGTTTCTCTGTTTTGAGTCACTGAAACATTTTAAAAAGGAGGCTATTTATTATCTGTCCTTACAATAAAATCAGGGCACTGGGTTGTTAAATTAGAGCCATAGTGAAAAACAAAAATCACCATGTAGTTGGTCCTAATGCAACTAAACAGTCTGAAGAAACCTTAAAAATTGTTAGCATCCAGTGCTAGCTTAAAGTTTTTAAAAATGTTTGCATGTCTACAGCCGCTTTCTATGTAATCTTGTCTTATCAGATGCTCACAAGTAGTTAGATAATTAACTGACAAGCAGCTCCATGGTTAAGTGATGCCTGTTCTGTTGTTATTTTATGACAAACTGAGCAGAAAAAAGACTGGGAGTTGATTTAGAGCTTTTCACTGGAACTCTCAATGTGGGGTCCAAAAGATTAGCTAATAAAAGTGAAGGAGTCCATCATTAGGTTGTAAAACATGCAAAAACCAAATAAAACTATCAAAGAGATGACTAAATTCTAGCAGTGGCCAAACCAACAATCTGGTACATTCTTAAAATAAAAAGAAGGGATGCACATGGACTGCAGCACCAAACACTGAAGCAGCGGCTGAAGGTGGCTGCAGAAAGGGCCTGCAGGGCACCTCAAGGGATGAAACAAAGCACTTGGTGGTGTGCATGGGTTCTAAATTTCAGGGAGCCACTGACCGCAAACATTTTCTGTAATTTTTAAAATCAATGTGTATATTTAATACTATGTTAGTTTGTATAAAAATGGCTAACAAAAAAGGAATACTTTTGTTAAACCCCATGCATTAAAGCTGAAAGTCTGCACTTTAATCACACCTTGGTTGTTTTCGAATCCAAAGCTAACTGTAGCTCAGTATGGGGTAGCTGGTTTGCTTTCACAAGGCACAGCAGATTGTGCATTTGAAATCGGGCTTCTGAAGGAGTTCAAAAGATCCAAACTCTTGTATTATTATGTGCACTGAAGAACTGAAGCAAGAATCTAATCTGAAAAGAAAACACTGTTATTTTCTGCAGCACATCAACATTATTTACTCACTAGATCCCCACAGATTCCTACTAAAGTATCGATGACAAAGGACTGCTAAAGAAAGGTCGTCATATCAACGTTTTATAATCTGCTTACACTCTGTTCATGAGGGAGTTCACATTGTAAACCAAGCGCAAGTAATGAAGACTGTATAACTGAAATCTCATCAGAGGATTGGAAATAAATACATGCCTCAATTTAGTTAATTATAGACATGTATTCTGGCATATTTAGTTAATTTGCAATTATACAGCACTTTCCAAGTTAAATTGCTAAATAAAATTGTACCAGAGTGTCACTAGCAGTCAGTAAGATTACAAGATTTTGGGAAGACTTAGAAATGACAAAAGAAATGACAAGATCCAAATGCTACATGCTAAAAATGGAAATATATTTTTAAATGAAGTAATTAAAAAGAAACCCAAACAGATAGACCAGATGTAACACACTAAGCATGATAAAGCCATCCACTAGAAAGAATAATATGTGTTTTGACAGATAAACAGACAAAGATGAAATTTTTTTTTACCTGATTTATACTTTGAGTCCATTCTGTTACTTCCGTTTATCCAATCGGGGTCGTAGAAGGGTTGGAGCCTATCCCAGTAGTCACAGGGTGAATAGCAGAGTGCACTGTGGATAAGTCACTGATCTATTATAATTTATATGAAATGATTAAAATTATGTTGCATGAAAAAATGTGAAAGGGGGCGCTTTTATAAGAAAATCATAAAATGAGACTTGTTAGGCTTATAATACATATAAAATATAAACTCACTTGCCACTTTATTAGGCATTAATACCTGGTAGTACTGGTTTTTAGATTCAGAACTGTCTTAATTCTTCATGGCACACATTCAACAAGGTGCTGGAAACATTCCTCAGAGATTTTGGTCCATATTGATGTGATACCATAACACAGTTGCTGCAGATTTGTCAATTGCACATACACAATTTAAATCTGGTCCACCGCATCACAAAGGTGCTTTATTGGAGTGAGATTTGGTGACTGTGGAGGTAATCTGAGTACAGTGAATACACTGTTATGTTCAAGAAACCAGTTTGGGATGATTTGAGCTCTGTGACGAGGCGCGTTATACAGCTGGGTGCAGCCATCAAAAATATCCCTCACACCAATACACCACCATCAGACATTGAGATCTTCTATTGTCTAATATTGGTGCTTCTGTGAATGATGAATTGATCTGCTTCAAGGTTCAACACACTGAGCATTTATAAATGCTCTTCTGCATACTTTTGTTGTAATACTAGCCTGACAGGCAACAACAACCATGCCACTTTCAAAGTCAATAAAAGGACCTTTCTCTTCCAATTCTGATGCTTGATTTGAATTTCAGAAGGTTGTGAAAAGCATTGAGTCTTTGCCATGTTACAACATACCTTCCATGTGCAAGATCCTTACAGTATAATGGGTCTTATTCAGACATCAATGCATTCAATTCAATTCAATTTCATTTATATAGCGCCAAATCACAACAGCAGTCGCCTCAAGGAGCGTTACATTGTAAGATAAAGACCCTACAATAATACAAAGAAAACAGAGAAAACCCAGCATGAGATAACCCCCTATAAGCAAGCCCTTTGGCAACAGTGGAAAGCAAAAACTCCTTTTCAACTGGAAGAAACCTCTGTCAAAATCAGGCTCAGGGCGGGGCAGACTGCTGCAAGCGTTTGGGGGTGAGGTAAGGGAAACAGAACAAAGACACGGTGTGGAAGAGAGCCACAGATTATTAGAATAATTAAGAATAAAAATATGAAAGACAAAGCTAATCCTACAAAATTTGCTAATCTTTGCCAGCTTCATTAATTTGTGCAAATAAATAAGTTTGGCACATGGTATTTAATTGGTATGTTTGGGGTCATTTATAGTATTCAGCTACAAATATCGGTGCAGCGACAGCACGTCCACATACTGTTCATAAATTAAAAATAGATGTTTTGGTGACTTTTACAGTAATAGCCTTTATGTTTTCAGTTTTAGAGTCTCTATATTACATTACAGTCTGTATATTTACACAGACTTGTCAGTGTAATTTCAATTTGATTTGGTTCAGTTCACTGACTTTATTAGCTGCAGTGCAAAAACAGAGGCATTTACAACCACAGAAACCTGGTTTCTCTATCATGCGTCGCAACTATCATTGCTTGCAAGTTTTCTTCAGATTTGTATGTGTTTTGGTTTTTAGGCTCTGCTGCTCCATGGCTCCCTCCCTGAGGAAGACCAGGATGGATCCGTGAGCTTTGGAGATAACCGGGCTAACACCGAGCAGCAGCTGGTACAGTGCCCTCTCTCTGCTAACTTGAGAAAACAAACAACAGTTGCTCGCCACCGAGCTTGAAGTGTCCGTGTCAGCCCTTCTGTTCTGATGATGTTTGTAGCCATTACTCGTCTCACGAGTGGCCACTATAGAGCACAAATGAATCTCTCTGATCTGCCAGCGCACTGTCATGGAGGCCCAATGCCTCCTCATACGTTCTGACATTTTTCCATTCTCTAATTACCCCGCTCGTACCCTCTCCCTTTGAAGGTTCTCATCCGCAGTCGTCTGGACCAAAGCATGGAGGAAGCCCTTGATCTCAAGGTACAGTAAGTAAATGTAATTAGGTTTAACATAGATGAGCTGTCTTAGGGGCAGAGTCCTTTTCTCTAATGTTTTTGTTGTTCCTTTGTGTGGCTCTTAGAGGGAACTTCTGAGGCACAAACAGGAGACACGTCACATTCAGGCCATCAAGGTAAACCTCTTACTCTAGTTTTGGGATTTATATGTGAAGTAAAATGGATTAAAGGATTATATTTAACCTTTTTGACTATTGCGCCCTCCCAAACTGATGATTCTGTAAGTTTTATCACATACATTATACATTTATCATTTCTTTACAAAGATCAAAAGAAGTTTAGAGCTGGGTGGATCCTGTCGATGAGGCAGGTGGATGCAGTTCATCAGTATTCAGGTCTTTTCTGGACAATTCTTTGATCTCCCTCTTGCTTCTCATTAGGATGCTCTGCAGCAGCGCTTGGCAGTGCAGGAGGATGCTGTGCTGCAGCTAAAGCAGGAACTACTGAGGTGCAACATGGCCAAAGATCAGCTGGAGGGGGAAAATGTGAGACAAGTGATGATTTCCCTTTGACACGATGAAATATTCGACCTCTTTGACTCGTGGCTGCAGGTTTAAGTGAGAGAACTATAGCACTCATATATCACCTTGATATAACTGTTTGCAGGCAGAGCTCAAACGCAAGCTGAGTGAAAGGAACAAATTACTTAGCGAATATGAGGTATTGTCTTTTATTATATACACGTCAGTGCGTTCTTTTAGCCATAGAGATGCAAATAAAGCCTCGTGCCATCCATCTCTCTTGTCACAATAGCAGCAGCTCGGGAGGAAGGACAGAATACTGCAGCAGCAGCAGCAAAAGCTTGATGAAGCTCAGCACAAGGCACATGAAGTCAGCCTGGGACGGGTATGCAGCATGACAGGTTTCACATATACGTGCTAAATAACATATGTTTGAATGCAGGACTCATATATAACACCAACGTTTGTTTGTTTTTTTTAATCGCGCATCGGTCTGTGATTACATTGTACTTGCCGCAAGATAGCCCATATATTTCTTCTTACGAGAAACATTACTCAATAAGACCAAAAACTATAAATATATTAAGGCACCATGATGCTTGAAGAAAACATTACATTTCCCACTACACCTCAGCGGTGTGGTCTTTATAAATTGTTACTCAGATCAGAGTAAATGGTGCATTTGTTGGAGACTATTTTCAGTGGCAGATTAATACATATTTCTTGCACCGGTGAGTATCCCTTGCAGCAGGATGCTGTATGTGAAATCGACTCAAAATAGATTCCTGTGCACGGTGTTCATCATGATAGGAAAAAAACATGTCACCCACTACGTTGTGATGTTTTTTTTTTATAGTTTTTGGACAAAAGTGAAGCTCTTATTTAGATGAATAAGCTTTCTGGCTGTTTTTTTAGCTACACAGGCCGTGTTTGCTCTTTGTATTGCAGTTTGAGCACATTTTGTAAATATTATCACACTTTTCATTCAGAACACTTTTCACCTTGGTCTATACTGTCTCTGTCTCTGATAGGCGTTCAGGAGCGAGGGCAGCGGGTACAGTAACTCAGTCGCTTCGACATCTCCTCCAGTGTTCCAGCACAGCGCACCAGTATGCACTCTTTAATTTTCTCATTAACCAATAATGTCTGTAAATGTCCACAGTTCAAAATGATTTCGAATTTTTTTCCAATTCTTTTTAAGTATCAGAGGACTGTTTTTCACAGGGTGAAGAGCTGCAGGTCGTCAGGGAAGCACTTCGCAGTTTGAGGGACAGTTTTTCCGGCCATGACCCCCAACATCACACCCTGGACACTCTGGAGCAGGGCGTGGCCACTCTCATGGACAGACTGCACTCTCTGGACACCCAGCGAAGACAGGACAGAGGGGTACACACTCTCGCTCTCACAACTCAAAGAGGAAATTTTAAAATGTAGTAGCTCGTCTGTCACTTGCCAAATGATGACTCAGCAACTGATAACATCCGACTGTTTGCTATGAGTAATTGGTTCTTCTTCTAGGAGGAATTCAAATCACCAGGACGCAGAGCCAACTCGACAGACCGTGACTCCTGGCCGCCGAGCTCGAGTGAGACAAACAAAATGCTCGTTTTTGTTTAGGATTTGTCATCCCCCGCAACATCTCTACTGGCTGTTAAATCAAATTGTGCCATTCAATTACACTGTGCTGCAAAGAGAGGGCATGACTGAGTGTGAGGCTAGAACCCTTTCAGACTTTGGTTGTGGAAAAACAATGTTTGCTGGGTTTTTTTCCAGAAATGGCGCACTCACACAGCAGCCCAGGACTGGATACTGCCGTCTCCACTAAAGTGCTCTACTTCACAGATCGCTCGCTCACTCCATTTCTGATTAACATCCCAAAAAGGTGAGTATATAAACACTTTATGGTGGCTTGATACAGTGCTGTGTGTTGCTTCACTGGAGCGTTCTTTATTTTTTAAGCAAATTGTTAGTTTGGTTTTGGTTGACCATAGCCGCATATGGATGCCTGGGCTGGTTTATCCAAAGCATAACGTTTGTGTGGATATATGTGTGCTTCCAGGCTGGGAGAGGTGACACTGCGAGACTTCAAGGCAGCTGTAGACAGACAAGGCAGTTTCAGATACCACTTCAAGGCCCTTGACCCAGAGTTTGGCACAGTGAAAGAGGAGGTAGGTGTGGGAGTAAAATTACAGCCCCTATTTCTCTTCACATTGGGCTTCAGCTGGCAAATATAAAACGGCAGTTATAGAGTAAGATATGCTAATAATAGCTGTGCCTACTGTGCACTTCAAAACACCATGGGGAGACTTATTTCCATCCCAAAGAATTGGATAACCTCAAGTATTCATTTTTACTTTCAATCCAAACCTTTTATAGTATAGATATGGGTCTCTCAGATATGTAAACACTGGATGCTGGCTTTTCAGGTGTTTCAGGATGGAGCCGTTGTCCCTGGCTGGGAGGGGAAGATTGTTGCGTGGGTTGAGGAGGATCACGGGGAGCGGAGATAGCGCCAAAAAACTAGAGATCGTCACTACAAACCTCAGCTGTTCCCACTGGACCAGGAAGCTACTGAAAATACTTCTGATGCCATAAGAAAGAATAGTGTTACGACACAAAACTGGGACCAATGGAGCTAACACCATTAAGGTACAAAACAAAACCATGTTTTAAAAGCGAATGTTTCATATGAAGAATCTAAACATTTGGATACAATGTTTTTTTCGTTTACGGACCGCATGTCGCACATTGTTTGCAGCTCATAAATAAGTTTGTGGGACTACCACGTAATGGTCAGTAAAGTCATACTTGAATAATAAAATAATGTTAGCTTTATATGAAAAAACAAGCTACGCTGTGCTTTAAAACGCTGTAATCAGTGCATAGTATGCAAACCTCAAAAAAAGAAAGAAGTGTTTACTGACATTTTCCACGTGTTCCAGATTGCCAAACACTGATGTTGTTGTTCTGCATCAATTTTGATGTTTTAATAAACATAAATTATTGCATGGTTCGTTTTGTTGTCAATTATTCCCCCCTGCATACGGTAATGACACCAGCTCGTAGCCATTAAACACCTCCACTCACGCGCCCACACATTAATAAACAAAATCCACAGATTGTCATTAAAGTCAATTAATTTTTTGGGGGGGGGTGGGGGGGGGGGTTAGAATTAAATTTGCTGCTGAGCCTCAGCCCACACAGCACAAAGGGACACTGTTACATATTTGTTTCACAAACATGTTGCTCTTGGAAATGGATCAATTTACACGCAAGCTGTTTATTGTTAGTTAACTTGAATTCTGAGGCAGAATACGAGTCCCTCCACAGCACAATGCGCTCTCAGTGCTTTTTTCCCTTTTTTTTAATTTGTACATTGCACAACAGGAGTTTTGTTGTTTTTGTTTGAGGCATTTTCAATGCCAGTGTTTAGCTAGCTTAACAAACACTGCACATTTGTTTCTTAATTAAGGAAAATGATCACAAGACATTCACTTTCAATGTAAGTCTTCGTTTCTTCTTATTAAAGATGGCAGACGCGGTGTCTTCGTTTACAGTTTTTGGGAAGTCCACAAGCAAATAGTAAAGATCCTCCACCTCCAGTAAGACGTCATCCTGCAGAGAAAAATACATCCAGTGTGCTACTAAGGCTCGCTTACAGGTCGATTATGTATTTCTTATGACATCCAGCTACACACTGACACACACTGGATTCTAAAGTGCTTCGTTATAACTGTTCAATGGAGTGTGTAACCACTAACCTTGGACATGCTCAGCTGGCATTCTGACATGGAACAAACCATTGGCAGCTCCACCGTCAGTTCCACGCTGTCAGGAACTCCTGCTGCATCGGTCTTCACCTCGAGTCGATACTCTGGCTTCTGAGGCTCTACAGAAGCGGCTGAGATGACATGGATCAAATCCTTCTTTATTTTCTCTGCAGGCCTAAAGATAATTTGAGGAGCAGAGTCCTCTTGGTTTTCTGATCGTAGGGAGGAGATGTGCTGCAGGAGGGCAGCTGGTGTCTGACCGGCTGTAAAAAAAAAAAAAAAAGGACTATGGATTATCAGGAAAATTGTTTTAGGAGGTGAAAGGAGAGTGGGTAAAGAGCATGGGTTCAACATAAAGTGCTTATCAAAGCTTGTCAGGGTTGACAGTCTTATTGCATTACCTGTGTTGGGTTGTTTGGGGGCACTGGACAACTTCTGAAATCCAAGCCGGCAGTGCAACTCATCTGGGCTACTATTTGGGCTACTGTTGACAACTCTGTACTGCTGTGATAACGTCATCCCAAGCTGCTTCTGGGCAAAGCTCAGGGCCAGCATATAGACCTGGTTAATCTCTGCTTTGTTCTCCCTACTTTCCTGCAGCAACACAGGATTTAATGCCACATCCAGCACAGTATACCAGCCTGTAAAGGAAAAAGTATGACTTTCTTGCTTGTGTCATGTAATACAAATGGCAGGTCTGCAGCTTGACACACACCTTGATCTTCATTTGTGCCTGTTTCCAGTTTTCCAGTGTACACTGGTAAAGGCCTGCTGGGATCCTGAGGCGCAGGCACACGTTTCCAGCCGCATATGTTGATGTACAGCAGGCCTTTCTTTGGTTTCTGTCACAGAAACACAGTGCTGTCAAAAGGATCTGTCAAAACAAATTCAATTTCAAAGTTCTAAGTGGATAAAAGTCTAGCATCTTTGCAGAGTGAAGAAAAAGCCTGTGTTTCTCGTGCAGCCTGTGTATTTTAGGATATATAAAGCAAGCACAGCTTACAGCTCCTCAGCAGAAATATTTTTAGGTTATTACTTTACTCTTGGTTGGATAAAAACAAGAAATTTGATGACAAAGCTTTCACAGCTTGTAATGGACTACACTAATTAATAGGACTAGAAGTTATAATCCCTATCAGTATAACACAGACCTGAGTGGGTTGGAGAAGTCCTCTAGATGGGGTGTTTGCTGCTGACCATGTGGGTATGTATCTGTCAGTGCGACACATCATCAGCTTTGTACCCCAGCTTCATAGTGCATTTCCGTAATTTCTCACAAGATTCCCTCAGCCAAAGCAGACCCACCACAGGGTGATCAGACCTGGGTGTATTTCACATGGCACCCACCAGTAATTTGGCAGGCCACACGGTCTCCTTCTGCTTCAGCCAGCCCCTGTGACTACTTTCTTTTGACAAGAGTGGCAAGCTTTTTGATTAACTTGTACTAGGCTTCCCTTCCTAATGCCTACTTCCTTCGTCAGTCTTACTGTGGAGCTGGCTGCAAAACCCCTACAGGCCACTTACACTGAATGGACTTCCACTTTCCAGCCTTGGTCCTCTTCCTCAGCTTGCTCATGCTTTTTTCTTGTCATATGCCTTATTGATTGCATCCTCCCAAGGGACGATCAGTTCTACAGTGAAGACAGACTGGCAGGAACTGGACCAGAGAACCAGAGCTGGGTCCAGGTTGATTTCAAGTGTAAAGGTATTTCAGAAAGACGGGGTTGACATGCTATTTCTCACCTTCCCAGATGAAGGTTGTTTGTTGCAGAAAGGTGGCTTTAACTTCTAATGAGCTGCAGTTAGTCTATACTCTCCTGACTAATAGCTACCGACAAGTTAGTTGGTTATGTCACCAAGTATATCCTCCATGTGTTAGACTGCTTTTGCAGCCCACCAGGATGTGTTTGAGGGTTGCAAACAAGTAACAGACTGCTGGAGTGAGCAGTACATCATATGTGGGCTGTTTTGTTTTCATATTCCATAGCTCACTACATTTGATTGTTCTTCCTTTTTATTCCTTCCCGCATCATTCAGCGGCCTTGCTGAAGTTAGGGGACTGCTGTTGCACATCTAGTTGATTCCTGGCAGTCCCCCTCCTCCATCAGATGCCTGCATTACTTGGGTGAGCCTTTTGCAGAGTAGGTGCTGTTCCCAATCCAAATTCTCCTGTAATGTAATTTCTTGTACCAATGACAGGACCTGGGACACTGAATCTTTTTTTTTTTTTTGATGATGGGTACTGAGCTGTATCCTACCTACCTACATTTTCTGATATGACAGTTAACTTTCCCTAATTTATGTTTGAATTTAGAGTATTAATTTATGATTGGAGGAATAAAGGTGGGCTTCCTTTCTAGCTGAACCAAAGAATGTGATGAGCAACACCTGTATGGACCACAGTATGGACTGGGGCCTACACAGGAAGGAGCCTTCACGAATGAAACTCACCAGTATTTCAGTGCAGAGGCAGGAGTCCAGCTCGGGCGGCGCTCTGAATTCAGCTCCTTCCTTTATCTGTTTCTCTATAAGCGTACGGTAGGCTGCAGGGTCATTTTCAGAGAGATCATCCAGCATGGACCACAGTTTGCTCATCTGCTGCAAAACATCCTCTGTACTGCCAGTGGAGCACATGTTAAGGTAACTGTCGTACTTTTATTACCTAGCTAACTCTAGCTAGTTGGCAGAAAAAGTTTGTGCGTCAGAAAACCAGCCGGTCAGCAGTGTTATAGAGGAGCATGTGTTATAGAAACACCTTAAATAGCCGACAAATATGGAGCAGTATCACACAAATATTAATTTAAAAAAAAAATCCTCAACTAATTACGTTCTGTAGCTCATTAGTTGTAATCGCTAACACTAGTTAGGCCAATGTTGTCAGTTGCCATAGAAACATAACACTGTTGCCACCAGGCGGTGAGATGCGGAACTGCGGCTCAGAAACCACACATGACAATAAGAAGCATAATTTATTTTCAATACATGAAAAACATAACGTAAAAATGCATGTTGATGTTTTCAGTCTGTCTTTATGTGTACATTATATAACTGACATGTAAAATAAAAAGTATCATGTATAACTGTAGTTTTCTAACGTTTCCACCAGTTTCATCAGAAGCTTCCTTCTTTTTGTTGTATTTCATGAGCCCTCCTCAGTAATTCTGCAAAAAAAAGGAAAGAATTAATATTAGAAATCGCTGTTCTGTTTTACAGTTTCCATCTCAATCCGGCTGAAAATACAAAAAGAAAGAAATTCAAATAGCGGCATGGATGAATCTAATTAGCGCTTTCTGCAGTGTAGTGATATAAGAATTTATTGTAACATTTTAGATAAGTAAAAGTATTATCCCTGTAAAAAAAGAAAAAATTCCATGATATGTAAATATCCTCAGTTCAAAGAGCTGTTACTAGCAGGGTACTTCTACAAAAACAAATGACCTATTTCACAGGCTTGCTTTGATGCATTTCTTTCTACATAATGTTTTAAAACTGGCAAAAGTGGAGCTAACTTTTTAATATATAATATATTAGGGGTGCAACAATACACAAAATTCACGGTTCGGTTTGATACTTTGGTGTCACGGTTTGATATTTTTTCGATACAAAAAAATGTTCATGCCTTTTTAATTTGTCATTTATTAAATTTTCACGGCACATTCCGCCCCACATCTCTGTGCGTTCATCATTTGTTTGAAGCCAGCTCACCTCCTGCAACTACTTTTCCGAGAATACGTGCTTCTTTTGCGGTTCGAACTCCTTCTGACATTTCTTTGGAGGTGGAGGAACATCACAGTAATTGCTTAAAGGAGCTTGCTTCTTCGACATCTTTAAGAGTTCTAAACAAATGTCTGTCCTCCTCCTGAAAATCTTATGTATGCAAACGCGTTGCAACTTCTTATCTTGTGCCCGTTTTTTATTTTGACAGCGAATACGCACCTGCGGACCACTTATGTGCAGCCCTGGTTATTTAGCTCGTCATATTGCAGCCACAGAAATTCTTTTGTCCATGAAACCATAAAGCTGCACTTTCTTTTTGCCTTATAGTCTGATTTATCATAACTTTTCCGTTTTGTGGTAAGCTTTTCTTTGGCTGTCACTTCTTCACCCTGACCTGTCTTATTTGGCTCAGCAGAACTAAAATATTGTGGCGAGCTCAGACAAGGAGGAGACGGAGGTATCGTTTGGTCTTGCTTCCCGTGAGCTAGCCAGGGAGCACAGCCGTTTATTGACATCTGCAGAAGAACACTGCCGCTAGCTAACTGCTCAGCGCGGCAACAGCACAGCAACAACAACAACACACAGGGCGCCCTCTGACCCCGGAAGGACACACCGTCGCAGCGAGAGGGCGTCACCCGTCACTATGGCAACATAAACAAAACATAACTGTACAAACAGAACCCCGAACAGCCCTGACCAGCTACTTAGCCCCCACCTAAGGGGTCAGTCGTCCCCGACGACCCCATTACCCCACACAAAGTCCTGCAAATGTCCAGGTGCCTTCTTATGGCGCACCGGCCGGTCACGACCGGCGGGGGAAAAGTCACTCGGGTCAGAACATGGGGTGCCACCATCATCCCACTTCTGACACCAATGTGGCGAGCTCAGACAAGGAGGAGACGGAGGTATCGTTTGGTCTTGCTTCCCGTGAGCTAGCCAGGGAGCACAGCCGTTTATTGACATCTGCAGAAGAACACTGCCGCTAGCTAACTGCTCAGCGCGGCAACAGCACAGCAACAACAACAACACACAGGGCGCCCTCTGACCCCGGAAGGACACACCGTCGCAGCGAGAGGGCGTCACCCGTCACTATGGCAACATAAACAAAACATAACTGTACAAACAGAACCCCGAACAGCCCTGACCAGCTACTTAGCCCCCACCTAAGGGGTCAGTCGTCCCCGACGACCCCATTACACCACACAAAGTCCTGCAAATGTCCAGGTGCCTTCTTATGGCGCACCGGTCGGTCACGACCGGCGGGGGAAAAGTCACTCGGGTCAGAACATGGGGTGCCACCATCATCCCACTTCTGACACCAATGTGGCGAGCTCAGACAAGGAGGAGACGGAGGTATCGTTTGGTCTTGCTTCCCGTGAGCTAGCCAGGGAGCACAGCCGTTTATTGACATCTGCAGAAGAACACTGCCGCTAGCTAACTGCTCAGCGCGGCAACAGCACAGCAGCAACAACAACAACAACACACAGGGCGCCCTCTGACCCCGGAAGGACACACCGTCGCAGCGAGAGGGCGTCACCCGTCACTATGGCAACATAAACAAAACATAACTGTACAAACAGAACCCCGAACAGCCATGACCCACTACAATATATATCCTGCTGCTTTTACACACGCACTCACATAACGCTCAGCGATTCTCTGCGCGATCAACCTCTCACATGTTTAAGCTTGCTGCTGGAGATTTCACTTGTCATGTTTGCATAGTAAGCTAACGATTGATAAGACAATGTCAGAGGAATTGGTGCACAAATTATCATCACTCACCAATCAGTGCTGTCGCTCTCTATACACAGTTTGCGCAATTGCAAAGTGAAAGCAAAAAACAAGCGCAAATTCAAATGCGATTTCAATATGTCACATATTGGCAGTGGCTCACCGATGCCAATGACATAATTACCCAGCTACATTTCCGAAAGAATACAAAAGCATTGACATATTTTTCCTTCCTATGATAGCCCGACGGGCAGGGCAGATAGATTTTGGTAGCACGACTGGAAAAATCGCTAGCCCCAGGACATTAGGCAGGCGATTTTGCGAGCCCTGTATCTTATTGAGGAATCACTCATCTTTGGAAAAGAGTTTATTACAGAGAAATGGCTCTTTCCAAAATAAAAGCTATACTATACGCTTCTTCTGGGCTATATTCTCAGCAGCATATTAAACATATCAGGTCCCCATAAGGAGAATCATGTGCTAACGGCTGTCTAAATGACTCGGGTAAAGTTTGTAGCATGCGTGCTTGTTGTTTTTGTCTGCTTCCACTTGTCTTTGCACTAGGATGTCGGTGTAAATGTGCAGTCATATTTGTTGTGTTCCCACTAGTGCTGTCAGCGTAAATCTCGTTGAAATGACATTAACGCCACAACACGGCAAATCTCCGTTAACGAGCTACTGGCCCACATGGGGCTGGACGGCCAACAACAGCGCTAACACACTAGCTCCCACCCATGTAATTGAACATTGCGTGGTACATCCAACATACTGTTTTACTTTAGTCCATGACGCGCTTACCTTCAGGGTCATACGTCACATCTGGCCAGATCTGAATGAGGGTGGGGGAGGTTCAAATTGCCATGTTGCAAGGAGAGCTTAACTTCTGTCTCGCTAGCTTGCCCTGCGCTCAGTGAATCTGCGTTCGACTACTCCGCCTAGGCTGCACTGTCGAGCGCAGATCCACTGAGCGCTCAACACAGACAGCATCGTCAGAAGGAAAGTTGATAAAATAAATCAAAGCACTGTATCGAACACACACACACACACACACACACACACACACACACACACACACACACACACACACACACACATATATATATATATATATATATATATATATATATATATATATATATATATATATATATTCTTTTGAGATCAATAAAGAAGTATCGAATGATACTAAACCTCTGTGCTGTCCTGTAAATAGTTAGTTATTCTCCACTGTAGAATTTAAAAATGCTGTTTACCTCTATCATCTCGTAGATCCAGCCCAAGAATTTGGCCACTTTGGTGTAAACTCCAGGATGATTGGGCTCAGCACAGCCTGTTCCCCAGCTGACGACTCCCACCAGCCTCCATACACTGTCATCCTGGCAAACCAGAGGGCCCCCACTGTCCCCCTGGAGAGGTAGACCCAAACACTGTTCACTGCATCTACTCATAAAAGAGAAGCTAAATCTAGTGGTCAAAACAAGCCTCTGACCTGACATGCGTCCACTTTTCCTTCTGTGTAGCCGGCACATAGCATCCGTGCTGTGATCTCTCCATTGTACATGCAGGAGCTGTTGCATTTCTTTGTGCTTATTATTGGGACTGGAGCCTCTTTCAGGGTGTCGGGTGAATGAACTACGGGTGAAAGTTTCAATTTAGGACTGCTCCACTAATACACTTGGCTCACTCTGTCACCATCTGAGTATGGATTAGATTTGTAGCAGAGATGCATTTGTTTAAGAGCAGAGCAGTGTAGTAACATCTTACCCCCGTCGGGTTGTGTGTATCCCCATCCAGAAATCCAGCATTGTGTTCCTCCTGGAAGGTCATAGTCGTACTGAGGCAGGCAGATGGGCCTGATTGTGTCTAGTCAAAAGGAGGAATTTTGCCTCTTAATACATTTAAATAGTTACAAGAGACATTAAGTTGTACTGCGAATATGGTTGGATTCATAAGTCATGTTAAGGAGTGTTATAAAACCACCCTTCACTGAGACGTGTTTTACCACGTTTAGACTTCAGTGTTTATCACAAGAAAGCTGTTTTCTCTTTAGTCTCTACGCTCATATCAAATCACAGCTGAAAAACAAGGAAGCTTTTATGATAGAGAAGCCAACTGTGGTCCTGTATACAACATAAAGAAAGTTGTCTCCCACTGAGATCAGAGCAAACAAAAAGGTAGCAGCCATACAAACTCACAGAATAACTTAAATATAACCGAATCTACATAAAATGCATCGTGTACAAAAATAGCCCTGCGTCTCTCTCATTGGATTCTATATGATGGCCTGATTTTTTTGTTTTTGTTTGTTTTTTTACACTGTACAGTATTTGCATATTTATGTATTCTGTCCTTTGGAAGCTACATCTGTAATTCGGTTCATTTTTATTTATGTCAATTCAAAACAAGTCATTTCAAGGCTCCTTATGTTGTAAGGTAAAGAAGAAACAAAATGACAAAGACAGACCTAAAGATCCCTCAGGATGTCTCAAAACATCTGGAGGCAGTGCTTTAATTGTTGCTGAGACCATAAGCTTATGTCTGAACAGCTGATTCTGTGAGATGTTAAAGATATTGGGATGCTTTTCATTTGAAGTGTATATCACTAGCAATACCACTTATATTGTTTATGATAAATTGTTATTAGCATATAAAAAGGTAAACTGAAGCCAAAGTACTTTTTTTTTTTTGTGTGTGTGTGTGTGTGGTTTTTTTTGTTTGTTTTTTTTTAAAGAGTGCTGCGATGAGACTGACCTGAGAAATTGAACGGGGTCCGCAGCTTCATCAGTGCTATGTCGCTGTCGTGGGTCCTGTGGTTGTAGTTCTTGTTGTAGATGATCTTCTCCACCGCGTATCCTGCATGCTGAGCTGTTTTAGCAGAGCTGCGAGTCACAATGCCAGCATAGACCACCCAGCTGGATATCTGAGGTAGCCTGTAGCTGACATTTGGGAAAAGAAAAGAGAGAGTAGATCCTGATACTGCTACACCGGTACAGCTGTTAATGACTGATTTTTATCCTTCATCGTGGCTCCAACCTCTGACCTTTAGTACTTGTCAGGTCAGCAGTCTTACTTGTGTACACAGTGGGCAGCTGTGACTACCCATTGACTGGTGATGATGGAGCCTCCGCAGGTGTGACGGTTGCTGTAGTAAAGGCTGACCTGCCAGGGCCACCTGCCCAGCGTGGCCTCCACGCCCCCGATTATCCTGGGTAGCTTTGCTCGTGTGCCACACTCTAGAGATCCATTCATCAAAATGAAACGGAATTGGGTTGGTCAGAAAGAGCAGCAGCAGACGCCATCATTCATCCTGCTCCCATATAAAGCTTTTGTACAAAAACACTACTGGCCTTTGTGCGAGGCGCAAACTCAAATTAAAAGTTAAGTTTAATTTGCTCACCAAAACACTGCAAAGCGATAACCTTCCCTGTGATACAACTCCTCCTAAATGAAAATAAATTGGGTAACTAATGATGCATAATTAATGTATTAGCGGACGCAATTTTCCCTGCACCATTATGAGTGTGATGTCCTCTGACAGATTGCCTTACCTGAACTGCCACATATTTTCCAGGCTGCTCTTTTGTTCTGAGGTAATTTGTATGAAGCCGTCAGTGTAGTTTGGCCCGATATCAGTAAGGTTCACTCCTTTATGCTTGGTCAGTCTGGTAAGGGAACATTTGAAAAATGGGTGGGAGTGAGTATTGCGATAATTTAGTCTCATGAGGTGTGAAGCAAGATTGTAAATGAGGTATTAATAGATCATAAATAAGGCGAGCCTTCAACCTAAAATTAAACCAAGTTAGAGAATGGGCTCTCAGCTTTTTTAAATGGTGCTATAAAGAAGCAGCATGTGATCCTCGCAGACTGCGGAAAAGCATCACCTCAGATAACCCAGCTGTCTGCAGACCAGTGTTCCCAGCGAAGAGTTCCACCTCTCATAGCACACTGGAAGCCAGGTGGGCAGCTTCCCCAGCTGGATCTCCAGGAGGGAGTTCTCGGGACTGATTCTGTAAAACACTGAACCTGATTGATTGAAAATCCCTCCAGAGACAAGCTCTCAGTCAACGTTTATGATCAAGCCCCTTCTATGAGTGGGAAATGATTAGGGAAAACGCAAGTATCTATGCTAATGTAGTCAGTAGAAACAGATTATTATGTGTGATGTTTTCATGTCGGTCAATGGGCATCTCTCAGGAGTGAAGAGAAGACAACAAGTAGCAGCTGCTGAATTTTAATTTTTGTTTCTATTCAATTAAGAAACACTTCAGAGGTGACCCATGACCTGATTTAATGAAGCACATACAATAAGCTAAGCAGCCACACATTAACGTGCTGCATTATAATTCATAAAACAGTGAAAGAAACGCTACCACGAGGGAGTACACACAGACCTTTCCGCGAGTCAGATACGGAAATATCCTCCGTCACATTGCAGAAGGATGTCTCCTTTGTGTCCCCGAGCCCCACTGGACTTTGGGAGGACGATGGCCTCAGCAAAAGTTTGACTAAAAGTGGATTAAAAGAGATAATCTTTTAATCAGGCTGCAAAATGGGCAGCAAAACATTGTTGATTTTTCCTAATATTACCAGATTATCTGAATGAGAACCCAAAACAGACCAGCGTCTGGGACAGCATTAAAATGTCATTAAATATTGTTCATTTCTATCTGCAAATCCAGCTAATTAGAAAACAGCTAATTTAAAAAAAAAGATTCATTTTTTCAAAATGCATTTTCTCTATCTTAACTTGAATGTTGTCGCATGTTTCCATCAAATTTGAGAGACTTCAATGCAGTGAATAAAAAATCTAAATTGGGGCAGCTGAGCCCAACATTGCCCTGATTTTTAGCTGGTGATTATAGTAAGGCTCCAAAAACACAAACCATTTAATGAATTATCAATTTTTCATGTTGTCCATTAAAATTGTTTGACATTTTAAAAAAAGTATCAGTTTACTTACACCAGAAGTCTGAATCAGGGAAATATCATTTCAATGCAATGATTTGCCAAACAATAAAAATGTGTGTTTAACTACTAGCTATACAAAGACATATGAAAAGTTTATTATTTCTTAAAACATATTCTCACTTGATTTTAAAAGTTCTGATGAGAGCAACAAAACCCTGGAAAGGTTGTGTAAGACTAGATGAGAAAAAAAAACTTGAGAGGAAGATCTCACAGCTGATTAGTTTAATGAGTAACATGATTGGGGATAAAAGAGCATTCCAGAGAGGCTGACTCTTTCAGAAGAAGAGAGACGGGTTCACAACTCTGTGGGCAAATAGTTCAACAACTTCAGTGTAATGATTCTCAGTCTAAAACTGCAAAGGACTTAAGGAATGAGGTATCTACTGCACATAATATCATTAAAAGATTCAGAGAAGCTAAATAAATGTATGGAAAAGGGTTAAACAAAAACAATCTTGAGTTGCTTGAACTGCATTAAAAGCGGGTTAAAATAAAAATCAGTGAATGGACTCAGTAACACTCGGGTATCTGCAAGTACAAGCTAAAAGATGAAGAAATGCCTCACGATTCTCTGGGCCCGAGCTCATTTGAGATGGACTGAGGCAAATTCTGTGGAAAACTCTTTTGTAGTCTGACTAATTAAAAATCTGAGATTGTTTCTAAAAACCATTTTCCTCTGAGCTAAGGAGGAGAGGGACCAATGCACATCAATGCACAGCTAAAATGCCAGCATCTGTAATGGTATGGGGATCCATTAGTGGACATGACGTGCGTGAAAGGCACCGTTATTGCTGCATGCAGAGAAGAGGTTTTAGAGTAGCATATGCTGTCATGCAGCATAACAATGCAACAATGTGGTTTTCAGGTCAGATTTATGGGTGTTTCAGCAAGACAATGCCAACCCACATTGTACACATATTATAACCTCATGGTTCTGTGATATGAGTGCAGACATGTCAGCCAATTAAATCACTTAGGAAAAGCATTTAGGTACCGGGACTAAAGCTATTGGTCTCCTTGGTGTTGTTAACACAAAAAAAAATGATGCAGCCTTCTGAAACATGCTGGCACGTACTAATTTAAACTGCAGCATTCCAACTAATGATGTCTCCGGGAAGTTTTCAAAACTTTGACAAGCAGCTCCTGCTGTATATGTATCAAGAAAATAATTGAACCTTTTAAATGCTAATATTCAATAAGCTCTGTCTAAATTTACATTGACCTTAAGATTCACAGGCGTTTAAGTATCTCAAACTGGGCCGTTTGCGCATTCATTTCCACTTCCTGTTTCTTACTGAGCTCATTTAGAGATTCTTTCACAGACACAATGACTCACCTAGAAACCAGACACCTACAACCAATCCTCCGAGAAGTCCGACTGCGCACACCGCTGCCAGCAGCCTCACCAGCCTGTGAGCTAAAGCAACAGTTAATACTGGAGTTAATGCTTGTTGAGCTCCGATGGGAGCCGAGAGAAACTGTTAAATGTCAGCCATTAGATATTGCACACAGATGCACAGCACAGAGACAGTTAGATTTATTAAACACTAAATCTACAGGCTAGGCTTTCACAAGAAAGCGCTGCTGTACATCTTGGCACTGCATTGCAGATGTTGTGCAACAGTACAAAGTCTCATTATTCCATTTAAAGCAACGTGTTAGTGTTGTTGTTGTTTTCTTTTTTGCACAAATGGAGCAAGATTGTTATTGAAGTCTGATGTCTGATGCCCATCGGGCGGTGCACTGCTGGAGCTTACCTTGAGTAGTAGACTGAAATCCTTTTAACCAGCCTTGCACTCCTTTGGCCCCTGCAACTCCCGCTGTTTTCTCAGAGTGAAAGGGATGACTGACAGCCACTGGGTTTTCAATCACTGATAATGTGTCTCCATCAAGACTCTGCAAGAACCCCAGTGGACATGTCAGACCTCAACTTCCATTCTATTCTTGTTTCATAAAGTTTTGCTAAGTTTGCTTACTCAGGACAAAAACTGTGTTCTGACCATTCGCTCATCAGCAAGAGTCTGCCTGTCACGCTCTGTCAGGTTTAATTAAGAGGACAGGTGTTTTTTTTTAACACCGACCGGTCCAGATGTATGGAGTCAGATTTGTACAGGTGTGTGTCACCTTTCTTCCTGGGTGATTAAAGTATAATGAGCTCGTTCAAGTTATTTTTCTATGCATTGGACTACACTTAATAATATGAGGCTGTGTTTTCTGTTTGTATTTTAGGAGATTTTCTTTTATTACTTTGATGTCTGAGCGTCTGTTTGTGATTGTGGAAGTAGCATCTGCTTCTAAAAGCAACATATTGAGAGCACTGCAGTAATTATAATAAAGCTCTCCATAAATGTGAGATGCAGACTTGGAATTATACAATTACAGCACGCAGTCAGTCTAAATAAATCCCATACCATCTGCTGTCATGTAACACTGTGGTGTTTGACGCAAGCTAACATGTGATTTTGGATATGTAGTTTTTGTAGTCCAGGACTGGGGGCGGTTTCAGAAATATAGATTTAGGTAAACCTGTGCTGTGCAAAGAAGCGTTGTCTATTTTAAGCATGACTGTGGCACAGTGAATTCTGGTTAAATTAAAACTTTTATCGAGCAACGATCAGCTCCGTTTACCCCCGGCAGAAAATGTTTGGATCAAACAGACGTTTTACCACTGATGCCCCTGATTGATACCGTTGGGCTTATGTTTACCTGGGGCTAAGGTGTCATTTCAGTTAGACTAATCTATGAGTAACCAAGACTGGTTTCAGAAAGTATCTTTGTGAGAAATTTCACACGGCATTAGGTCAACAGACACATTATTTCGAAAGAGAGGAAGCATTAGAAGGGGACAAACTGCTGTTTGAGTAGTTTGAAGAGAAGGGTCTAGGTGTAAAGAGGAGGTAACAGTTATGTTGTTGTCAGGCATGCATACATTAGACGTACGTTAGGAAAGGTGTAGTGAATGTCGAGTTCCCCTTTTCTTACCATGTTTTCCTTGCATACGGTCCTGAAGAAGAGTCAGCAGTGTCCGTGCTCATCTGTAGGCCTGCGCTCGTGGTGCAAAGGTCTGTCCCGCTCGCAGTCGATGCACCATTTGCCATTTAACAGAATGCAACTCTGGATTTTCCCTTCACAAAGAGACAATGAGGTCAGCAGCGGTGGCACAGAATGAAGCTGTTGTTTGTCCGGGGGAGGTGGGGGTCGTGGGGCCTGTGGAAGCAAGCTGAAACGGGCCTTTGTAGGAGGGGAGCATCTCCAGCGAGATGCGAGGTAACACTTTTCACCTGTGCCAAAAGATTGTCTATTTTCACCCGAGACACGTTATTACCTGGCAGTTTGTAGGTTCTGAGAAAAGGTCATTATTGGAGATTGTTGAAAAGTCTCACATCACGTCAATCCGCATGATTTGAAATCCAAAGCTATCATCTCAGCACTCAAGAACAAAATGAAGTCTGTTCTGTCTGCCTGCTGACAGATTAGACTTTCTCTTCTCTCTTCACTTTTTAACTGACACGCCGTCAATTTTTTTTCCTTGTTTTTCTGTATTTTGAACATCTTCTTTGTGTTATTAGGTGATTATAAGTGACCCCAATGACTCGTTTATTCCAAAAATAGATGAAATAATTAACAGCGGAGATGAAGAAAATGTGAACTGTTTGAAGAGGGTGATAAAATATCTCGAACTCTCTCGGAGAGGAGCTCAGAGTCCGCCATTAATTCATTTCCTGAAGAGACATTAAATTCCTATTCCGAGGATACGGTGAATTAGACTTGTGTAGCTAAAAGAGCATTTGATACAGGATTACTTATTTCTGTCATATTGATGGTATGGGATTAGAGTCCAGGTGAAGTGAACGACTGCCAGGAAGAAAATTCCTCCTCGTCTGACTGTCAGGGCCAAATCCAAAAGATGACCCACATCTACTCGGCTCATCTAACAGGTGTCATATGGAATTATTTGGAAATCAAACACAGAGAAATGAGCATAGCGGCAGCACCGTAAATTGCATGTAATGGAACCGCGGCTGAAATTCATATTGGTAGGGCTGTGAGGTTAATAATATTTGATGATATTAGCGTTGAGCTGAATTGTTCTATTGCAGACTCAAACAAGAGCGAGGAGAGCGTAGCTGCTGTTTGGTCATTTTCACAGGGATTTCATGTCTCCCTCTTCTGGTGAAATTTGTTTTCTCAGACAGCCGAGTAAACAGTGATTTATATAGCTGCCATTCACTTGTGAGAAACTGTTTGCGAAGATGAATGAAGCCATTTTCAGTCAGGGATATGCACCTGCATTTGTTTATGTGTTTTGTTTTCTTGCATGCATCCTCCTTTTTGTTTTTTTTTTGCTTCTTCTGGTGCTACAATATGCAGTCTATGAATTAGCTACAGTACGAAAATGGCTTCTGCTTTCATATTTTGCAGAAATTTTCCACGTGTTTTATGGTTTTCTTTATACTGTCTTCTAACCTAATATAACAATATAACATATCATTTAATAGAAGTTTTCCATTGTTCTGTTTTTCCATGTTTGAAAGTAATAGACACATAGAGTTTATTTAATCCCAAAGTGGGGAAATTCACTTGTTACAGGAGCTCAAGGGATGGGAAGAAAAGTGAATTAGAGCGATACTGGAAAAATAAAAATAGAAAGAAAAAAATAGATAAATAAGTAAGAAAGATGAGTGTACAAAAAAGCCAGAATACTATGCTGTGTGCATATGGTTACTATATACACCCAGGTAATTATTGTTATTAGTATTATTTGTATATGTACATAAGGTGCAGTGGGAGTGATAATGATACACATGTATTTTAGCTAGTATTTATTCTGTGTGGATATTTTTACAGTCTGGCTGCTGTCGGGATGAAGGACCTGCGATAGCGCTCTGTCCTGCACCATGACTGTGACAGTCTGGTGCTGAAGGAGCTGCTCAGGGCCTCCGCAGTCTCATGCAGGGGCTGAGAAGTGTTGCCCATAATGGACTTCAGCTTGGCTAACATCCTCCTCTCACCCACCTACTCTAAGTTATAATAATAATAATAATAATAATTTAAAGAACAAGGAAAATGGTCTGGAAATACCTGTACCACTGCTTCCTTGTTTCTTTACTTGTGTGGATCCTGTTAAGAGCACAAAGAGCAAACTGTCAGATTCCAGTTGAGGTGTTGTTTGTAGCTCTGTGTTCTGTTTTTGCTGGTTGTGTCTAATGTATCAGTAGTTGTTAAGAAGGATAAAGCGTTGCCGTTAACTTTGATAATGGCGAAGTCGTTAAGAACATTTGTGAAGCGAACATGCGATCTGATCTGATGCTTGACAGAAATGTTTCAAACCAACCTCCTAATATGCTGAGGGATCATTTTCTTTATCCAGAATCCATTGTTCTGTCACCAGACGCATGCTTTGCCATCAGGATATATTAAGTGGATTTGTAGTTTGTTTGTTTTTTAAGGACTTTATTCCATTTTTTAAATTCTTTTCTTTTAACTGTGAGGTTTTGCTGTTACAGTTGCTTCTGTTATCTCAAATCTCAAAAGATTCTTCTTCTTCTGGCTGCTCCTGTTTTCTGCCTGAATACTACCTTATCCCTTTCATCCTCTTTGTCACACCAACCTGTCCTTCTTCACTTCATCCATGAATCCCATCTTCCTTTTGCATCCATATTTAACATCCTTTACCCAGTATATCCACTATCCCTCCTCTGTTCCTGTCCAAACCATCTCAACCTTTCCTCTAACCTTGTGTTTTTTTTAAACTGCTCCCTCTGATACACTCATTTCTAACCCTGCCCACACTCTCATCAAAAACCCTCTGATCTTCAGCTCTGCCACCTGTCGTCTTGTTAGCACCATTGTCTCCAAACCATACATCTTAGCAGGTCTCGCTACCATCTTGGAAACCTGCCCTTTCACTCTTCTGTCACAAATCACCCCTGACACTCATCTCCACCCACTCCACCCTGCCAGCACTCTCTTCTTCACCTCTCTTATGCGGTTTCTGTTACTTCGGATGGACCTTCACTCCCTCTGCTCGTTCCATCTTTGCCTTTCCACCTACTCCCTCTCATTCACACACATGTATTCTGCCTTGTTTCTACTTACTTTCGTTCTTATTCTCATCGGTGCATACCTCCACCTCTTCGGGCTCTCTTCCACCTGTTCTCTACTCTCACTATAGGTCGCAGTGTCATCTCCAAATGTCATAGTCCACAGAGGCGTCTGCCTGACCTCATCTGTCAACCTGTCCATCACCACTACAAACAAGAAGGGACTCAGAGACGCTCGCTCATGTAATCCCACCACCACCTGGGACTCATCTGTCACTCCAACTGGATTGTCCCAATGTCCCGCACCAACTTCAAATACTGATTTCCACAGTAGTACCACACTTCCTCTCTTGACACCTCATCATATGTTTTTTCTTGATCCACAAAGACAAAATGCAATTCCAAGTTTATCTATTTTTGTTAAACTTTTGCAACAGTTAGTCAAGGCATGATAATAAATGGGACACACGCCTCTGATAAACATCTTTTATTATAAAAATATGATCTCAATCACCAAAAGTTAAAGCTTCAAAGTGATATGAAGCTGAATCGACTTTCCTTTTTAAAACTATTTAAAAAATAATGATAATAACAATAATAATAAACACCATAATGGTTGGATTAATGTCTCAGTTGTCATATAAACAGCTCGAACACCACAAAACTAGATCGATAACGGATCATGACGACCTGGGTAGAACCTGGCTCATGCATCTCTCCATCAGGAATTTAAATTTATTAAGACCCCCTCACCCCCACCAATGCGCCCACAACAATAACAGTAGCCCCAGTGTTGACCACATTCATTCATTTATTCATGTATCACAGTGTGAGGCTCCACTGTGAGGACTCTGGCTGCTGCCCAGTTTGGAGCTGCATCTATCTCTCTGCTCTGCTCTGAAGGGGTGGGGGTTGTCTTTCTGCTCGGTGCACTGAGATTTGATCAGCCCCGCTCTTATCTTATCTCAGCCATTAGTATGTGTGCCTCTGTCCAATGTCCAGACCTTGAACATCAGATGCGGTCCCTCGGTCCCCACTCGGAAATCCCAAAGTAGGTTCTAACTGAGCAGAAGAGAGGGATTGGTTTTTTTGTTTTGTTTTTTTTCTTTCAAGGTTTAGGCAGCTTTTGTCTCAACTGCTTTTTACCCCCCCCCCCCAAAGTCCAGCCTACCAAGGCATTTAGAAACAAACTGTTTATGTGGGCTGTCAAGAGTGTTGTGCCAATAATGCTTTTGGCTGTGACCCCTCTGCAGAGACAGACATTAAAGGCTGGAGTGCACACAGATCCAGCAAGGGAAGTGTGGAGCTTGTTAAGGACACAATCCAAAATGCAGCAGTGTGTGTGTGTGTGTGTGTGTGTGTGTGTGTGTGTGTGTGTGTGTGTGTGTGTGTGTGTGTGTGTGTGTGTGTGTGTGTGTGTGTGTGTGTGTGTGTGTGTGTGTGTGTGCGCGTGCATTAAATACACCTCCACAGATCTGTCAGGCACTTCTTGATTAACACCACCTGCCACATTTCCAATGTGTACCTTTGTGTTTTGTTCTTAAAGTAAGACTTATTTAAAGGAGCAGAGATAAATGAGAAAATTTATATCACTCTATCTGTCAGATAAATGGGAGGCTAAAAATAGGAGACAGTGAGATTGGCTCCACATAAAGACTGGAAACGACAGCGAGAAATTGTAAACCTGGCTTTCTTTCCAAAATCTTCCTCCGTGCATTACAAAAATAGCATGTTTTATCTTTAAAACTTTTGGAAGCAGTATATAAAGCTTTTATAGATGCGGTAATAATCTGGGGAGAAGGTGACAAATTGGTCCAAGTCTCCTTCAACTGGATTAAAATCTGGTGACTGAGAATAGCATAGCAGATCATTTACATGGTTTCATGCTCACGTTGAAATTGATAGAAATTTTCATAATAGGATAAAGGTGATCACGCAGAGCAGTGTTGTACTGATTTGGGGTCAGGTTTTTCCTGGGTATCTTAAACATAATTAAGAATCTTGCTATGAGGATGAAATAAAGAAAGACAGAACATGAATGTTGAATCATTGATTGTGTAGAATACTTGGATCTTTACAACATTTTTCATCTACAGTATGCAGAAATGTGTAGCATCGAGGCAGAATGAGAAGAAGGCAAAGAGGAGAAAATTGGGCTATCTGGTAAAATATGCACATTAATTCAGATTTCTCCAATTTTGTAAAAAAAGAAAAAAAGGAGACAGGTTTTCTCATAAGCCTGGAGCTTCATGCAGTTATTCAGCCAGCATTTGAGATGATGGAGCAGTCTTTTTCCACTTGAACAGCAAAGTAGGGTGGAGGAAGCCTCAGCAAAACATGGCAGTCGCAGGGGTAGGATCAGTAAGTGTGCCACATGCATCTGAGAGGGCCTAAAAAACACGGGCCAAAAATCCTCCTCCTGCAGACAGGTCCAAAGCATCGGGCTCTGCGGGGGCATCGGATGAATATATTCAGAAATTACTGAACTGAACCTTAACTCTGCTAAAGCATGCCTGTTGGCTCCGTGCGTCTGCAGTGTCACAGCACAATCACATGTTGCCACTGTAAGCCGCACAGGTAATGAGGCAGCACGAGGTGAGGGCAGGGTTTTGAATCCCCAGTGGCCACACACACACTTACTCTTACTGTCAGCTTTTCGCTCCCTCTGTGCTTCGATAATTGTACTGCTCTACTGGCTGCCAGTGAGCTCTGCCTTCTGTGGAGCAGTAAATCCTCTGAGCTCTGAGCCGTTCCCGCAGCCAAAGCTAGACGTGAACTGTAGTAACACACTGCCCTCTTGTGATAGAGTTGAAGACCTCCATTTAGGATCCACTAAGGATAAGCTTGCAGTTAAATCAACGTAAAAGCTGGATTAATTCTTGTGTAAAGTAATATCCGTATGCAAAGTGATAATAAATGCAGGAAGATTACTTTCTCAGTCCGATTCCTTGGCCTTTCCTGTATATTAAATATATAGGAAGTCACAGCAGGAATGCCACACACGCTCCTTTATAAAGCTCCGGTGTCTGTGGCTTTTATAGTTAAATTTCAGATTTGAGGTTTTGTTGTGCAACATATTGTAATTACAGGACAATGCATTTATGACAGGTCTAAGCGTGAGTATGGCCTCATCATGGTATGCAGCATGCAGTCTGTATTGAAAGTGGCAGGATGAATAAATAGCTGTCATGTATGTGTTTGTATCTTGTCTTGTAGAGGCTAATGATAGTGAGAGTGGGTAAAAGCAGAGATGCTCCTCACCAGATGGCGGGTAATGCGGTTTGCTTTAGCTGCCCACCACGCTCACTCTAATTAAACAGAGGAGATTACATTAACACTGCTCCCACTCAATCTGCTCCTCCACTGAGCGTGGCCTCGGACTGACGACGGAGGTGGAGGGGTTAGGGAGGTGATTGTCATTTTTTTTCTTTTTTTTCCGAGGCAAACTTGTGCATTTGCTTTTGAAGCTAAATTATTTTCCAGGAAATTAAAGTTAGATAAGGTTAGAAAGACCAGATCCACAGAGGGAAAAAATAAGAACATCCACCTGTTACCCATGAGCAAGGCAGTCAGACCACCCCATCTGCTCTTCTGAAATGAAAAACAAAACTACTAACCACTGAATGAATCATAAAGCATATTATAAACATAATACATACATATTTAATAATTGGAATAAAATCATTTTGTCGCTAAATATTTAAATCCAGTCAGTACCTGAATTAATAAAAGAAGAAGTACTAAGAAAATTACACATGGTCGTCAGTTTGATTTACTAATTGAGGTTGTTTGATCGCCCATTGGTGGCTGAACTTTCTGATAATGCACCTGGCTGGCTCTCAACCTTTCAATTTATCAAAAACATGTATTCCAGTATTTTAATAGTACCACTTTAATGTGCATTTTCACACTGAGTCGTTCATAAGTAACTGGACATCCACCTGAAAGTCTAAAAGTTTCTCGTGCTGTTGTTTCTGCATTAATTCATGAACAACAGAGTTTGCATGTGGCACAGAGCTGATTGATGCGGAGCTGTCTGTCAGTTAGGAGCGGTGAACCAAATGACAACGTAAATCAAGCAATTTACCTGAGGTATATCAAAGGTAGCTGGTTTTCCAGCAGCTGGTTTCAGTCAATAAAGCAGGAGTAAGCAGGAAAACTAGGAATTGATAAGTGAGCTGGTAGATGGAGGATAACGAGTCTTGAGGATGTTTTAAAGAAAAAAGAAAAAAAGAAGGAGCCAACACCATCAGAAAAAAACTGTCTCATCCCAACAACGAAACACCCAGCACAAGCTAAACAGCTTATTATGTGCCGTGCAGTGAGGAATCCTCGGACTTATACATAGGACAAACTAAACAGTTACTCCACAAAAGCGTGGGACAGCATAGATGATTGTGCAACAGTCAGCTGTACACCTGGACCTAAAGGACAAAAGACATCTTTGGAAGATGGCAATTCAAATTTGGACCAAGAGGACCGATGATTTGACAGACTAAAGAAGAAGGCCATCTATGTCCACTGCGAATAACCATTATTTAACAGAGGTGATGGCTTATGACAGCGGTCCCCAACCTTTTTTGCGCAACGGACCGGTTTATGCCCGACAATATTTACATGGACCGGCCTTTAAGGTGTCGCGGATAAATACAACAAAATAAAACTAGTACTGGTACCGAAAAAAAGAAGATTTATTCATAACACACATGAAAAGACCAAGGAAAACAGAGTAAACGATAAAAACGATAACAAAATAACGCTGAAAACCGATAAAAACCCTGAAAACTATACATTTCACACCTGAGCCTCAACTCTCGCAGCCCGGTACCAAACGACTCACGGACCGGTACCGGTCCGAGGCCCGGGGGTTGGGGACCGCTGGCTTATGATACCTAAAGTACACTGTTGAGTTCCCTTTCCAGGCGCTTCAACCTCCAATAACACCTTGCCTCAGGTGACCTCAATAGGTCACATGGTGGATGTGGAAAAGTCACAGTAGTTTCAGCGCTGTTTATTCCTCTTGTGCATTTCTGTTTTTTGAATGTATCAGTCAGAGAATCACAATCATCATCTCAATATAAGAAATAATACCATCAATGCAAGGACTTACAAATGTCAGCAAATACCTGGAGGTAGACTGAGGAAACTAGTCGAATGGATGTGAGGGAATGTTGAAAGAAGTGGAAAATCTATAGGGACAAATAGTCTTAGCCCTGGAAAAAACACTTACCACAACAAAAAATGAGGATCCAGGAGGGAGGGAAAGTATTTTTCTATTATCTGGCACCGCTTGTGAAACATCAGGACATGACAGCACGGTAATTAAGACGTAATGGATCACAATCGAGCATAAATGTGGACAACAATGTGAGCCCTTTATGTAGGTTACATCGTAGACCCTACAAAGGCTCCCTGCAGAAGTGTAAATCGGGTATCAGCCCAATAGATTTTTTTTCCCCCACACCTTAGCTCATATGACGACTCACACGTGGACCGTCACTTGGGGTTAAATACCTTGGCCTCTCCACAATTTGTAAAACACAAAAAACCTTTGGGATGAGATGTGAAACGTTTTTACAAACCTAAAGATGTTTTGTTACCTTCTTTAGTTCATTTTCAATGATTAACAGATCACTTAAAGACCCTAACCTCAGAGCATTCACAACAAGATGCAAACCATTGGTACGCCTGAAAAACAGAAGAACTAGATGGAGTTGGCAAAAACACACAAAGAAACCAGCACAGACCTGGAAAATCATCAACCCCTGTCAGAATGATGGAAAGTGAAAAGTTTAGAGGGAAAAAATGGCAACAGCTCATGACAAAAAAAAAAGTCATCTATCAAACGCTGTATGTTTGCTATTGCTTGGGCATGTATGGGTAGTAGTGGAACTGCCACACTGGCATTTATTGATGTGTTCACTGCTGATGCAAGCAAAAGATAAAAGGTCTTTACAGGATAGTCCTGAGTACTCGAGCACAGTCAAAAGTACCACAACTCATTAAACAACATTTCAGCAATCAAAAAAGTCTTCAAGGTCAAGAGGTCAACCCAAGTCAGCAACTTGATCTCAGTCCGATTTAGCTGTATTCTCCTTTATTCCACTAAAGGCAGAAAGACCCAACAGTTAGCACGAGATGAAAATAGAAACCCTGGAAGAGCATCACCAGTTAGTTGCAAATGCAACTATCACACTACATAAAACACAATATCTAGATCTCCTGCCATAAAAGATAAAGGTCGAAACGGTCTGAAAGTTGTTTCTTGTTGCCAGTCCATGAAAGGGCTACCACAAAGAGAGACACAATAATTCACTCACCCTCACTACCGATTTGGAATCATCATTATCCTAACATGCATGTCTTTGGCCTGAGGAAACAGGCACAGGAAGAATATGCAAAGTTCTCTGGAAAAGGCCTCTGGCTAACCACTGCACTACCGTTCAATTTGCTATCCCACACAGTTCTTTTTACAGAGGACTGTCTGCAGTCCTGTGAAAAACTTGCTTGCAGAACCACCTTTAGCAGCAATAACTTGAAGGAATCGTTTTCTGTATGACTTTATCATTTTCTCACGTTGCCGTGGATGACTTTTGAGCCACTCTTCTTACAGCCTTGCTTCAGCTCATTGAAGTTTGCAGCCAAAGCGCTTCAATCATGCTGAAGTTTGAACTTTGGCTGGGAAATTGCAACACCTTGATTCTTTTCTTTTTCATTGTGTTGTTGTGCGACTCATTTGGGACAAGCTTTAGCCGTTGGACAGACGGCTTCATATTTGACTCTAGAATATTTTGGTAATATTTGGTAATTCCTATGAAACTATTGAGAGTGCTGTTAGTTATTGTCAGGACTTCAGAGTCACAAGAAGACTGTCCTTTTCACATGATCGATATAAACTCCAATTAAAGCTTGAACATGGTACCTTCAAACTGAATGCACTGACAATCAGAGCCCAAGAAAAAGAACAAGATAGTTAGCCCAAATACTTATAAACTGGTCTGTATGTCTACAATAAGTAAGCAGTTAAGTTAAAGAGAGTTGCTACTATTTAGCTTAAATTAAGATTGAGATATCCATCAGATGAAATTCTTTCACCAGAAAAACAAACCAAAGAAACACTGTATAACATGTATCTTTATTTCATCCGTTCAGCTGTTAATATCGCACCTCCCTTAACCCCAAACCTCCGTTTAAGGACCATGTAGGTGGTCTTAAACCTTTGTTTGGGAATCACTGCATTCATGCAACTTTACACTATAAAGGACCATCTTTATTTGGTCTGAACAAACGAAGATTATATGAAGCCGTTTTAAAATAAGTTCTTCTATAACATTAGTAATATACATACACATCCTAAGGTTTCCTCTAGTCAGTGGGAAGTAATGAACACCGCAACGTACTGTAGCTTATATGAAACTTAAAATATCCCTGAGTGAGCTGAAAAAACGCAGAGCACTAGAGAATAAGAGTGTTGTGATTATTATAGAGTGGAACAGTAAACACTGCAACCTGGAATTTAGCTGACCGGATTGAAGTCATATAGCTTTAAAATAGATTACACAATAAAACATTCACAGCCTACTCAGAGGGAACTTTATGAGAAACTGAGGAACATTGGCACGGTAACCTGTTAAGCCCCAAACCATCAGGCGAGCAGAAAACAAAACAAAACAGAGAATCGTACAGTAAATTCTGCCACTACCTTTAATTATGAGGTTGAATTTTCACTGTGCTGTGCAGACCTGATATATGGACTTCTTTCACATCTGGGATGAAACACAGGCCAGCTGTGGCTCTGGCAGAGCGCCATCGGAGGTCACCACAGGGCCTGGAGTGACTCCAGCTGTTTGCAAGTAGCCCAGATGATATATAAACTCTATAAACAGCTTGAGACTGTGAAAGTTTGTGGCAGGAGCCAATAAACCGTTAAGAGGGATCAGCAGCATTGTCTCAGTGTAGATGGTAGCCCGGGCTCTGTAACTGTGCTGAAAACTGTTCAGAGGGTTGAATTAGGACATCAGAGACTGGAGAGAGAGAGAGAGGAGAGACCATGCTGCAGTAATTCCCAAGGGACATGTGAGAGTACTTGAAAATTAAAGCTCAGGTGATCTGTAGCATTTTAACACCACTAGCTGCATGTGATGTAACATGAAACCAATTAGCAAAAATAATAAACAAACATTTGAAATGTTAAATGAATAAAATGGTTAGCTGTGGGTATGCTTAAATGGTCTTTACTTTACATTTTCATAAAACTCATGAAACTGGTTGTTTCTAGGATTACAATGCCCCAGCTGATATGACCCAAACCTGACTCACTTGAACACCTTGTGAGATATTTTTTGCCAGACAGCACTCCCTAGTACTGTGCACAGAAAACTAGGTAAAGGAACATATTTTGCACTGATGCTGTTTCATCCCGGGACGCACGGCAGTGTAGTGATTAGCCTCGTTGCCTGTGAGGGTAAATGGTCGTCTGTCCAGGGTGTACCCTGCTTCTCGCCCTACCTCAGCTGGGCTCCAATGCTCCCACGACCCTAAACTGGCTAAGCAGAAGTGTTTGCATGAAGAAAGATCCCCCTTGCAGAAAACCAGAAATTTAGCATGCACTTAAGACTTTCTGACAGCGTGTAACAGCCCAACAGCTTATGACCTCTGTTTATTCCTTTAATTTGTCACCCATGTTTAAGCCAAACCAAACCAACCAAAAGTTTGTTCCAACCAAAAGTTGTAGTCAAATAAATGTATTAGGTCGTGTCTGTTCATGAGCCACATGCTGCCCCGCTGGGCCAGAATATTACAATTGCTGCACAAGATTGAGCTGAAAAGTAAAGAAGTAAAATTTCACTCTGTAAACGTCCACATTCACAAGTTTTTCCACATTTTGTCAGGTTTTTCTTACATTACGGAGAAGCACTACTGCTGTGCTTAAAACATATGCATCAACAAAGCATGAAATGAACAATTTGATCCTTTGTGTGTGTGTGTGTAATGCCATCCTTTCTGCTACAAAATACTGGAATCTGCAATAAAAACCTAAACTAAACTTAAATAAAGTAGTCCATCAGTTACCAGTGTAGACACTGCTTCTTAACTTCAAAGCAAACAATTCTGTTAATGTGTAAAATGAATTCAGATCACCCCCCTCTTTTTCTTCTATTTTTTTATTTTTTTATTTTGTAAAGAGCAAATAGGCTGGGAACCGCTGCCAGTCACACTTTACGAGCGCACACAGACGGCAGAAACAACAGGCAAATGAGACGTGATGCATAAAATAGTAAACTGTTTTATTCTTTTTTTAACCATGCCACTGAACACTGACGCATACAGAGTTGTGCCTGAATCCACATGAAGAAAACACTTTCACACACTGTGTTACAAAGCTGTAATGAAGAGGGATTTTACTGCACACATGGCAAGAAGAACAACCCTGATTGGATACCAGGTCGAGCTTTGATCTGGCCCTGAGGTAGACAGACATTGACATAATCTAAACAATGCTAATCACATCCTTCTAGGACACATCAAATAAAAGACAGCTGTATTATCACAACATAGAAAGATCAAAGAAAAAAAAATCCTTTTCAAACAAAAGTGCTCTATTTCTTTTGGTCCACCGAGGAAAATCCATTTATAGTGCATGTTCATGTAGAATAGATACAGTGAATGTGTTTTCATGGCACTGAGTGTTGTTGGCTACTTAAGAAGGCATTGGTAATGCCCACAGATGCCAAGATTTGCTATACACACTGTTTTCATCCAAAGATGTCAGTCCATTGTCACTTTGAAGGGAACAATTTGAGAAAAGCGTGTACTTTTTTTAACATCAAAAATTGCTTGGAACTTGCATCAGAGTATCAGCCACTATCACAGTATGTTGCTTCCAGTTGCAATGTTCAGACAAAGTGGATCTAAATGGCAGTCTATCTTTAATTGAGTAACAATAAACAAACACCCAGAAACAACTACCAATAGCACAGACCCATGTACTCAAGCACATCAATGCTCTACTTATAAAAGAGGCACAAGGGAGGGATCTTAATCAAATCAGAGACTTATAAAACACACACATTAAGATGTTTTCTTTTTTTTCTCAAATCATACCAAATGTAAACAGATAGCAAATTACTGTAATACAAAAATACAACATGTTTAAATCTATAAGGCCCGTGTTAGGCTCACATAAGGGAATAACATACCATGACAGATTTTACATTACAGCTACACTACAACTGACAATAACCTGCTCATAGTAATTCAGTGTCAGAATTTTCTTTTTGTGTTTTGTTTAAAAAAAAACAAACAAACAAAAAACTACTTTTCATGTTTTCTTCAGTTTTCTCCAAGAAAATTCTGATTCTGTGATTTTTATAAGACATCTATATATAGTTTAAGGGACAGTTCACAACAAAAAATCAGATTTTTTGGCTGTTAGTGCCACTCGTTTGTTTAGTTTTAGCGCGAGCCGCCCAGTTTGAGAAGACAGCGCTGCTTGGAGATGTCGTCCTTCTCTTGAAATTCATCAAAGTAAATAGAAATCATTATCTCAATATGCAAATAAAAAAAATCAACCAAAACACAAAAAGCTCAGTTTTTTCATATATCAACTATTCCACACGGCAGTTGTATCAGACGGCATCACAAAAGGCTCGTGCTTGTGGCTGAGCTGTAATGTTAGCTACCTGCAGGCTTCTTTTGGTTAGCGATTACAGAAACTACAGAGTAAATAGTCCCTACATGAAATTGCTCACAACAGAGTTTTGGGGTTTTGTTTCTTTTAAAGTAACCGGGTCAGTCTCTGTACCATTTGATTCCATCATAATCAAGAGAAGACAAGCATCTCTATAAAAACTGGGCGACTTGCACCAGATGAATAAAGCACTACAGACCAGAGGAAAACCTACCTACATTTGATTTTTGGATAAACTGTTCCTTAAAGGATTTTTTTTTAATAAAAAAAAAACTACACAGAAAGCCGTGTTGAGGCATTTTTTACACACTTTTTGACCATGTAATTTATGATGAATTCTAAAAAAAAAAACCCAAACAAACTGAAAACGGCTGATGGATGAATAATTTGCAGTGGATTTAAAACAGTGAAAAGCGAGGAGAGGTAGAGCTCGCTCTACTAGAAATCATCCCAAGAGAGACGGACCGTCTGATGAAAACCAGCGCATATTTGGTAACAAATAAACAACGTATAAATAGCACAACCTTATTACAAGAGAAACTCAAATTGTGAGCCAGCTACCCCACCCACCTGAAACAATAACACCCACTGCAAGAAAGACAAGGCAATTAAAGAGATCAAGCTTATGAGGTCAAAACGTGGCAGCCATTCAAGTAAAACATGCAGAAAATAAACAACTCAAATAAAAATCCAACAGCAGGAGAAAAAACAAAAAAACCCAAAGCAGTCACAGGAAATTAGGAGAGAAAATGTTGCAAAGTTCAGCCAATCAAGCCTTCGTGGAATTATTTCAACATCTACTGCAAATCATAGATGATAACTCGGGTTGTCTGATGGTTTAGCAATCAGTCAAAATGCTCCTGCTACACATACAGATCAGCAGTCACAGCCATTGTGGCATTGATTTTAACCACAGTGGATCCATTAGAGATACAGTGATTATCAAAACTTGTGTGCGAGGGAGACGGTGTGTGTCTATGTTTGTGCACGTCAGGGCTAAAACGGTTAAGTCATCAGGAAACTGTCAAAAATGTGATAATCGATTAATCCTGCAATATTTATTGGACTTTTTTGGGCAAATATCTTTAAAGAATTCAGCTTGTCAACAAAATGTGACTTCTTCTGCCCTTTTTTTTCCCTTTTAGAGTAAAAATAACCTGACTGATGATGAACATTGGTTGCAGCCCTGACGTGTACGCCCATCTGTTTTCGTGCTTGCACGTCTAATTGTCGGGAAAAAACAAGTAAAACCAACTCAGTATCTCTTTGAGCGACATCTCTCCGTAATACACTTCCCAGTTCACCCAACAAGAATTCAGACTCTTTCAAAAACCCTTACAGAAACATTTCAAACCAGCAACACAGGTTTTCATCCAACAGTGACCGTGTGCGTGTGAGTGTGTGTGCCAGTCAGACTGTGCTTGGAGTCCAAGTCCTGCTCAGACGTAACAGACATACAGGTAAGTCTTTTCTATCCTCCAATCCGCCGGCACCTCCTCGGGTTTGTGGCCCTTCATGTGCTTCTGCATGGCAGCCAGGCTGGGGCAGAAGTCCTGGCAGATGGTGCACTGGTACGGAGACGCTCCGTTGTGAGTGCGCAGGTGCTTGATCATAGCCGAGTAGTCTCTTGACCGTTGGTGACAGAGCTTACACTCAAATGGCTTCTCACCTGAAAAATTCAACAATACGGCATTAACCTTGTAGACCTGCAGCCAGATGAGACGGGACTCGCCTCCTAGTTTAAGCCGCTGCACTTTCAGAGGTGTGTTTGTATGTCGGTGCTCTAGGGTTAGACCTGAATTTGATATTAACATTTCAAACCCTGAGCCATGAAATAATACTGGCAATATCTTTCTTTTTTTTAATGAATTCGTTATTAAACCTTCTGATAATTTTTTTTAAAAGAAATTAAATATTAATTTGCATATATTAGTTTTAATTTGTATCATATTTGCTACATCTGGTATTTTTTGTAATTTGTTGCTTAAAAATGGGTGAAGGAAAAAAGCTTACTGATAATCTAGTACTCAAAACTCTCAAAACTCACGTATTAAATATGATACAATTGGCTTTAAAGGTTTTAAAATGAGTCTGTCAGCATCCAAAAGAAATTTCCTCCCTGTCTTAAAAGAGGGACGTGATTAATTTATGTGATTAATATAAAATCACGTAAAAATAAAAAGCCTCACTATGGCCATTCCTTAAAGTACAAGATAACTAATGATTAAACTTATTTCCTTCCTAAAAAAAAAAAAAAGTTGAAATTTTGACAGAGCACACTGTTAGCTGTAGAAGAAATGCTGTGTTTTATTTATTTCTGTCTTTTTCTAAGGCCAAAACCTTAAATGCATTAGTCTAAATCAATACGTTCCTGCCCTTTCTATGGCAGGCATTCCCACTGAAGAGTCTTTAAAGTGATTTTCCAGCATAAAGATAGCAGGGCACTGTAGATTTTAGTAAGCGTGACTCATAAAGGAGTAAAATACTGCTTTTGTGGGGGACGATTTATACACATTGAATTATACAAACGGCAGCAGCAGCATTGTAAATGTGCCATTAAATGAAAATGTTGGCCGTGGTCACTGTAATACCAAGTGCAACACTGCGGTGTATCCATGTCTAATAAGAGAGTTTTGGTGTGCCGATAATACAGGCGATTGTTGGACTTTTCCCTGGATCCACCTGAAGGACTTTTTTCGAGCGCGCGCTCTTACCTGTGTGTACGCGGTAATGTGTCTCTAGCTGGTGTTTCAGGCTGAACCTCTTCCCGCAGCCGTTGCACTCGTAAGGCTTCTCTCCCGTGTGGATGCGTTTATGGCCCCTCAGCGTGCCGTCATCTCTGAAACAGCTCCCGCAGAATTCACACTCAAACGGGTGATCGCCTGAAAGCACAATCGTGTCACAGCAGCAGCAGCAGCAGCAGCCGCAACACCAACACAGCCCATTATCGTGAGAAGCATTAAAGGCTAACTTTATCCTTGGCTCGACACGGCACGCCGCATATGTAGCTGCATAGGTCAAATAGTCACAGAGGCCTTTCCGCACGTGCATAGCAAACATGGGAAATGATGTTCTTTCAGACGTTGCTAATGTTATGACATGAGGACACTCCTCTTGGCTGTCGGCTAATAGCTAATAAAAGTCCTCCAGGCATGTGCTGCTCTGTTCTCTATACTGTAGTTAATCTATTTCTCTCCTAGGCTGAGGGTTTGACTCATCTCCAATGACCTATGTGCCTCATTATCTCAGTGTCCACAGCAACAGCCAAGTCAGAGGATACATTGCTCTCCTCATTACAGGCCGATTCTCCCCAATCCCCCACCCCACTGTGGAGCAGATGACATTTACAAAATGTTACTTCCAAGCAGAATGGCATACAAACAAGATACGCTGCCATGGCCAAAACTCCCTTCACTTCTGTCTCTTCACATCAATTATGTATTTCTCCTGTCTAGACATCAAGCCGTCCTGACAGCTGGGAGTGTTATTTAAGGTAAAAGAAGAAAGGGGGACATCTTTTCAGTAAATATCTCTCCGTCTCCTGCGGCACTAAGACTCACCCTTGGTAGAACACACAGACAAGTCATTTCCATTTGCTTTTCCTTCAATATTTATTTGGGTTTCCTCTATCATTTTGGGTGAACCGCACTAGAACTGACAGCCGTGAATTGCAGAGGCCCGAAGGCTGTCTAAGAACCCAAAATATAAACAGGATGAAATTGCCCAAAATATGCACCGGCCATAACGGTACAGTGCTGTCATCGCCGAGGTGAGTCATCTTATAGAGAAGGAAGGAGGGTGGGAGAGGATGCATGCAAATTGACTAAAACCTTAAAGCCAATAACCCCAGGAAATTAACCCATATACCAAAATAAATACAGCTGTCTCTCGTCTCCTCCTTAACGTATGCATGTGCCTGACACCGACATGTTCGCGTTTTATGACTGCAGGTGACACTGTGAATAATGAGGATGGTACAAATGATCCGTCTCTTACCCGTGTGTGAGCGCAAGTGCCTTTTGAGGGTAGTGTGGCTTGGAAAGGGGCGCTCGCAGTGGCTACAGATGTAGCTGTGCATGCCTGCATGGGCCTCCATGTGCTGCTGCAGGGCCTTCTGGGTCTGGAAGCGCTTTGCACACAGCAGACAGAACACCGCCATGTCAGTCCCTGGAGAACGCGCAAGACACAGACGCACAGTTATTTCAGTACCATACACAGACAGGGCCTTAAGTGGGGAAACTGGGTCACTTCAACTTTGTGTGAGTCCTCTGAGGGAAAAGCTTCTTTCAAAGAGCAAGTGCCTCTACCTAAACTAACTCCCCTAAAAGCCCAGAGGCACTTTCAGCTGTGAGTCTTTATACGTTCTATTTTAAACCATGAAAGTCATTGTTTTCTTTAAGAATTTCCCACACAATGCAGAGCATGCCAATCACACAATCAATGGCTCCTCCTCCTGGTGTGTTAGATGTGTAATTATTCTCTTCATTCCCCATCAGGAGTCAGCTACAGCCTGTGAAGTCCTCTGTCTCTGTGCTCAAAGAGCAGCTGATAGTAGCTCCACCCTAAATGATGCCTACACTATGCGCTCTGTGCAGAATGTTAAGTAGTGATATCAAGCCATTAAAGGCAGGACTGCAGGAAAAAACACAATCCAGTTTAATCCTGTGTGTGACCTGGCATCTCTTTGGGGCTGCTTTCCTGTTGCACAGAGTGTGGAGAGGAATACAGATAGGGAGTCGCTGGCAGGCTAGTTTAAGTCAAAATGGCTATGTGAAGAAGATCCATTGGCTGTCATACAGTCAACATTTGATCTACAGGATGTGTACGCCAGCACGCTCCACTGTGACATTCACACTGATGCAAAATTCATATGTGCACCGGTGAGGGACTGGTTAATCAGTGGCATCGGACGTAATGTGCATGTCCTGGAGAGTGAGGCTTTAATGTGAGATTATGAGGTCCTTATTTCTCTGTCTGCACAGGTTGCAGATCATTTACAATGCTAGCAGGTCCCATTGCTCCTGACTCAGATTCAATCAGACATCTCCAGCGGAGGATCATTAGTAAACAGAGGACTGTGCCAGCACTTCATTGGAATTCAAGTGGGGTTGCTGTGTCGCATTTAAAATGCAGTCTGATGAGGTCCACTAAATCAAATCATTTGTTACTGTTATTGAAGTGCCTTGAGGCAACTGGCAATTAAATTGGAATTAACGCAGGGAAAGGGATACAGCACACTCATACTAAGAGGGAAGAGTGTCAGACACTTGCTTTAGGTTCAATCAAGTTAAAGACAAGCCTGTTCAAAGGAGAAAGAAAAAGAAACAAATCAAGCATATTCACATTTTTTCAGGGATAAATCAAAAACGTTGGCTGAGTATTGTTTGCTCATCCGCGCATCACAGTTTGCTCAAACAATGAAAGACACTTTAACATTTCATGGATGACTGCAGTTTAGCTTAAATAAAGAAAGCCTCAGCTTCCTGTTTTGTTTTGTTTTTTCTCTCAAATCTTCTGAAATTTCACCCCAAAACAAAACTTAATAAAAGCGATCGTTCATAATCATTAACGGGAATAAGACGGGATGAAATGCATTCCCCGATCTTAAACGTCCTGCCGGGAGCCGGTCTGATGGAATGAGCTGCACCTGTTCAGAGGCTTTAGCCTGTGCTCTTTTCCACAAAGGGCACACAATGAGGTTCAGGCCCTCATTGACCAAGCCCATTAGTCATAGGCTCCTCATGCAACTCATACAATCCCTGTCTTTATGTTGTCGCCTAATGACCAAGGCCCTTTCTCACACATGGATCACAATATTTTAGTTGTAGACAAAAGACCCTCCAGTCTCAATGCCCCTGCGCCCTCCCCACTCCCCTTATTCGCTGACCATACAGGAAATCCTTTCACTGGCTAACCAGCTTCACTTTCTTTCTGAGTCATACCTAACGAATGCTGCTTTTGCTCTACGCTGTGTAACAGTATAGTCTGGATAATGATCTATCGAAAATGGTTAAAAACACTTAAGAAGCAGAAAATGCAGTCTCTGAATGACCCCGAGATGTGAAGCCTTCCTCCACTTTAACCAGCTAGCAGTAAATTCTTTCAACCAGCAGGGGGAGCGCTTTCTGTTCCAATGTGTCCACGTTACTGTAGCTGCAGGCAGAGCAGAGCCCTCAACCAACCGAGCAGCATATTATCCACCTTGTAGATACTTCAAAGCTACTTTAATTATCCTCCCTCTACTCTCTCGTTATTAACCGTCATATATTTTAAACGCCTGTTTCGGTGCAGCTTGCATATTTTCCTTTTTTTTCCTCCCCTGTCTGCTCTAGAAGTTTTACATCCTAGTTTCTCTGTGGAGGTAAACCGTGACTCCCCGACACACTCGCAGACACTCACAGATGTACATCCTGATCTTTCTGTCACTGACAATGCTGAAACTTGAGAAAAGGAATATGACAACTCTTCTGTCACAAGAATCTCAACCCTTGATCTCGGGATGACACGCAGTGACAACAGCTCAGCAGTCGTTTTCGGTTTTATTCTGCGCAAGCGACGCTGAAAATAAAAATACCAAATAATGTCTTGAAGTGTAAACAAAAACCTTTGGAGGCGAGGAAGTGTTTGTATGCGTTAGCGGTGGCATTTCGCCTCACTGCGCTCTGTTAACTTTTGAAACGAAAAAGGTTTTGCGGTCGTGGAGTTTTCCAGTAAGCTTTGGTAATAAATGCTGGGGAGATTCTTTATGAGAGAATAAGCCCTAAAGTTGGCCGTCACTGCCCCCTGCTTTCTCACCCTTAACCAGACAATGGGTTTGGACTTTAGGCTTTAAGGCACAGGATGACCCCCTGACCTATGGCCCTCAATAGGCTAAAGACCACGTAATCAATAGCATTTCTCAAAGGCTGGAGCGTTGACTGAGCATTGTGTTTAGTGGGCGGGAGCTTTAACAGTGGGAATAATGATTTACTTTTAAGCAATTCTGCTACGAGGCAGAAAATCTAAACATTTAGTGTGTGCGTTATGCGACTAAGCTGCTCATCTAATGCACAATTAGGTTAGTAATTGAGGACAGTTTGGGGTTGTTATGCGATTTCAGCATATCTCCATGAAGCCGATGTGTATGCTCGTGTGATTTAACATAGTCTGCCTTCATGCATCTGCCACTTATTCAGTCCAACTGAGGTGGGAGCCAGCCAGGCTCTCACGCTGCCTAAGAAACAAAACCATGTGTCTAGGCAACCAGATAGGATCATGGTCCTTGTTGGGGTGAAGTGTTCAAGCTAATCCCTTCATTCATAAATAAGCGCAGCCTGTTTCTTTTCAAGCAGCAAACAAAAGTTTTCCCACCCTGAGATTCTGGGAGTAAACCCACGGCAAATTGGACAAGAGATTGTATCAGTGATGACCGCAAAGCTGTATAATTTCTTCTGTGTTAATCTTAACTTCAGTGTCCTGAGCCTACAGATTACACTGGTCGAACCGTGAAAAATGTCCTTTCTGTGTTTGCTGAAATATGCCGTAGACTTCATTTTAACAGCATCGGTCACAAATAACTGGCATTGTTTTAATAGACGCTTTCAGAATTCGATCCATTAAGGCATTTGTTTCGGCAAATTGTGAATGACGGCCGAGTCAGAGCTGAACAAATCACCTGCTGCTATCAAAACAACAGCGGCTTTCACAGTTTACAATATTAACACCAATGCTGTTCGCGACTACTAGTATGCAGCACTTTCAGCTACGTCCTCGGGCCCTGCTCGCCGTCTGCCGGCACACTGCTATCACCCTGTTAAACATACACAGCCAGGCGGGCTACGTGCTATGTGCTGGACCTCACATGACCCCGTGCGTTCAGGCTACTGTACGTGTTCATGCGGACAGCTCCATGCAGAGCAACAGTACAGTACCTTAAACAACCCCGGGCCCTCATCAGTAGACTGCTAATCTACCCGAGTGAGGAACAACCGACTCAATAATTAATGCAACATGAGATACGTTGCTCGTGTTTAACCACCATTCCACGGACCGGTTCATTGAGGCCACACACTGATTCATTCGCCTCTGTTCCTAGAACATTTGCTATATTTTCTATAGCTACTGTATTTCACTTTACATGAAATGGCAGGGCAGCTCGGGGCGTGTTTGTGTGTGTGTGTGTGGTAACAGTCAGGGAAAATAAATACGGGGGCGGTCATAATGGCCAAACAGAGCGCAGTTCAGTTCAGTTTAAGGCTTATGCGAATTACAACTGAGTATTAACAGGAGGGTGCAGTATGATGACGGACACGCAATTAGGCGAGCTAAAAGGTCTGCATTAAGAGGGATGCATTAGAAAGCCTGGGCTGTATCTGAACAGACTACAGGACTGTTTAATTAGGGTTTGGACAGAAGGTAATATTATTCACTTGATGAAGCAGCCTGTAATGTGTGGAAACAGTGCAGCTGCTGTGAGTACACAAAGACAGCACTCTTATGGCCTTTTTTCTGTAGGCAAGGCAAGGTGGCAAAATGGTCAGCCAGCACAGTTTGAAGCACATACAGTCGATTTCTGTGCATGGTGGAGATAAGCTATGAGTCTTGGGTTTTCCAAAATGGAAAGCTAGGTGCCCCAGAGCCCTTACTTGCCATGATGAAACAAACCCCTTTGTTGTGAGAGCAATTCGGAGACAGATCCATTCTTTTATTTTGGGCACTGACAAGTAGGTCAGAGGAGACTATGACAGTGCTGTGGTGAGGAGTAAACAGCAGCACATGATGTTGTTTTCCTCCGTGTCCTGGCATCCAACACCAGCAGCAATCCTCCTGCCCTCAGGAAGTCCTCACATACCCCCTACCCCCTTCCCTTCTCACAGTTCAACCCACCCCTAACCCTCTCCACCAAACCCCCTGCTCTCTTTGATCTCTAACTTCAGCAACACAGAGCCATTAACCTCTGACATATAAAAGTGGCTAAAGACTTTCACTGTAAACTAGTCTTGCGGCCAAATCAGCCAAATTGCCACAGAGTAAGGTCTCCCAAGAGCAGAATTATTTCCCCTCTGGAGAAGAGGTGGACGGCAGTGCTGCAGCTGCTGAGGTCTGACAAGTGTTAATCTGCTAAGGGGAAACTCATTTGGCTAACTGGTTATGCCACATGGCAAATTAAAGCAGAAGCTGCACGCTCGGCACTGTGTCTCTATCTTTTTTTGTTTTGTTTTGGTGGGTTTTTTTTAGAAGAACAAGAAATAAAAACCAGGTGATTTGGAAAATGCGAGTCTCTGCAGTGATTTGGAAAATTTCCTTGCATAACCTCGGCACAACTGATTGAATTACCTGTAGCTCATGACGAATGCCACAATAAGAGTCAGTAAAAAGGGTCATGCGTCACAGCGGACCAAGCTGAGATCATGACAAAATAAGAGAGTAATGCCCTCCTGCACCCTGCTCTGGATAGAGTGCCAAGCTGAAACCGAGCTCTGGATGTTTACAACTCAGGGAGATGAGGGTAGAAACTTCTGGGCATCGTTAACACCCCTCCATGTCCACATCCATTAACTATTCATACTGTGTGTGCCACCTGGAGTTACAGTTACGTGCCAGTGCTCCTGAGAGGGTTATCACCTTTCTCTGACAGTAGCAGAAAAGGTGTGGATTCGGACACTGTCAGGGATACATGTATGTGCCATCTGACAACAAAACTGTTGGGCAATAAACTCGAATTTAGGCAGATGGAAAAAATGATGCATTCATTACAGACAACCGATAAACCTTTTAGAAATGTCTTAATCAAACAGAAAAATACCAACTTACTAAGAAAAGTACTGCACTTAGACAACATCTGGTTTATCTCTCGCTTGATTTTTAGTGCATTTTATTTAATCAGTTGGACACTTGTGTTGTTTGTCATTTTTATCTCCTCCTTTTTCCTTTTTTCCCCCCTCTGTGAGGCACTTTCTAACGTTGATAACGACTTCAGCTCCCCGGGCATGTTTTTCCAAACTACGAGAGTCCAGATTGCAAATCACCATCCAGGTTTGTGCAGCCAGTCATCCAGAAATATAACTATTTAAAAAAATACTTTGACTCATCTTGGTGCCAAATGTTAATGCCAGACACTTGCTGAACAAGAAGAGTATGTAATGCAAACATTTTGCCTGGTTTGAGATCACTGAAAAATCACAAAAAGGTGTCTGGCCTGCTGTTGAGTGTGTGGGCGTGAGGTAAATAATTTCACAGCCGCTGTCATGAGGGAGGTGAGGATAGTATGTCTGTGAAACTGTAATGCTGGTGCTGTAAAGCTACTGCTGTGGCAAAGTGGCATGCAGTGGGCCTGGATGCCAGGAGATATTAGTGGGTGATATGTGAGAGGGCCTCCCACCTCCCTGTTGATAAATTATGGAGCATCATGACAGGAACAGTTTAACCCAGCCAGCATGACAAGCCAGTTTAGACCATGATCACGAGTCCCGTAGTCACGGCTTACTCAACAGCTCAGTGCATGCTGTCCAGGTTAAACATTGTGTGTGTGTGCGTGCGTGCACGTTGAGAAAGCATGCACACATGTTTGTAAAGTACCTGTGTGTGTTTGCCTGTGGGCTTCCAGAGCGTCCTCTGAGGAGAATGTCGCTCCGCACTGATCACACACGAGCACCTCTGCAGGAGCTGTAGACAAAATCAAATTCAAAAGAGTGTGTTTTGATCAGACCTGAACACAAGCATGTGTTTGTAATTGCAGCTTAAGTCAGTTAATTTCACATTTAAAGAGGACTGTGGAGAAAAGCAACGAGAGGGGGGGGACAAAGAGATGCTGTTTGAAAAGTCAGCAAAGAGCCTTGTTTGTCACACACTTGTGCTTTTCAGGTGTTAACACAAGGAAGCAAATGTGCAGAGTACAATGGAGCAGTGGAAAGCGCCGTAAAAACACATATGGGGACAAACAAAAGCACCAGACAGGGTGCAATGGTCCTTCTTCTCGAAAAAAGAAAAAGGAAAAAAAAGAGCAGAGCTGAAGAGTTTTATTTACCGTGCCCTGTTATCAGTCTCTGAACAGTGAGCAGACTGTATGCCTGAGAGGCCACAGAAGGACTGGGTGTTCTCTCTACAGCAGACGCTTCCCGCCTGCGGCACATCCCTTTATCAAAAAAAACACTTCAGAGTCAACACCCCGAATCCCACTGCATACACTGTAACTACAGTTCCCAGTTCACCTTTGGAATGCCCTTGTCTGTTCTGATGAAGACATGAGAGAGACAAGTATGCACGCTGCCAGCAGAAACGTTCAATCCTTGTTCTGCACTCACCTCACACCTGCACAGACAGACAAATAAGACAGATATGCACATACGCATACGCACACGCGCACACGCTCGCTCTTTCTCTTTCTCTCACACACAGCTGTTTGGATGTGGGTTGGCTCTCACAGAGATGTAAATCGGTTGCAGATCCATACTGGCCCAGGGCTCATTCACTGATCTATTTTCTGCTCAGCTGGCTTTAAATGAAGTTAAAATGACTCATTAAAACACCCACAAGCTTTGGGAACTCTGAGCGCTACAGCCTAAATGTGGTCCTCTTTCAACTCTTACGATGCCACTATACAGAGACACTCTGCCACTGTTCCCAGTGCTGCACACAAATACCAAAAAAAAAGAACCAACAAAAAAAAGAGAGAGAGCCCCAATCTGTTCATTTCTAAAAACAACAATTTTTGAAAACAAACTGTTACTGTTTTGGAATAGTGCGTTTTGTTACACGGCGTAAAAATAAAACTTGCTTGAGAGTAGTGTTGTTTAGTAGTAACACTAAAGCAGAATTTGCGATCCTGATGTTGTGTGACGCTGTCCAGTGTGGTGTGTTGTGTTGTGTGAGATTGTGTGATAAGGGAAGAAGAGAACATAGTGCATTGTCTTGTGCAGTCAAAGGCACGGAGTGTGCTCTCATCCATAAACCATCAAACTGTCTCCAGACGCGGCTGCAATCGTCCTCCATCAAAACACTTTGTCTGGCATACCAAAATAAGAGCCAGCATCGAGCTGAATACCAAATCAGCCCATTAGAGCAGTGGAGCACTCGCTCCTTAGCAACCAGCGGGATCTAAGGCTGCTATACCGAAATACACAGTGACAAAGAAATGAGATCCACATCTCTCTCTCTCTTTTTTTTTTCTGTAGTATTATAGGTTGACACATTGGGATGGGGAGAGTTTATGCAAAAAATTCAAATTAGGTTAAAGGTGCTGCTGTTACGGATGTCGCTGCGAATTGAAAATCAAAGCGCGTTGTGGTGGTCGGGGTAATGCAAGACAATATGTGTGTTTAGGGTTATCCAGAGGGTATAAAAGAGGAGGAACAGAAAAAGGGAGGGGGATCAGGTAAAGTTTAAAGAAGCAGATTCTTTCTCTCATCCGTCAGCAGGATGTCATTCCAAAACAATCCTCATAGAGAAGGCGGAGAGGACAGGGACTTTGCCTTGTCTGTACACATAATCCAACTGAGGTTTCTGTTTTAGTTTCATTTTTAGTCCCTGATCTCTACCCTACCCCCCCCCCCCCCCCCCCCCCCAAACTACCCGCCCCTCCTCTCTCTCTATTTTGGATAAAGTAGCTGGGAGAGCAGTCAGGTCTGATTAAGTCTGCATTTGGGTACAGTGTGTTCCTGGACACACATCTGCGAGCGAGCCATCACACACGCTTCGGAACACTGGCAGAACACCCAGGCCTGCCGGCAGCTGATGATGTCATCACTCAGAAGGGGCAGAGCTGGTGAGCTGCCAGAGTCTCCGAAAAAACACAGAAACGATTCAAACTGAGAGAGACTAGAGAGGGAGACGGAGAGAAGAGAGGGAGGGAGACGCGCATAGACCTAAGCATGGAAAAGAAAGCATGATCCAAGTATTCGGAGCAGCACTAACCGGCATGGGTAGGGGTGGAGGGGGGGTCGTAGCATGAACAGGTGCATTTGAAAAGCTGCACTACTGTATCAAGAGGGTTGATCAGCTCTGAATGCTCTGAGATGAGAGTGTGAGAGTTACTAAGTACCTGTGTGAGACAGCATGTGCATCCTGAGCCGCATGCTGTCCTGGAAGTGTTTGCCACAGTATTCACAGCCATTGCCCTTCTCCTCATTATGGAGCCTCCTGTGGAAAGACAAACACTAATGTGAGCGTGTTAACGGATTCAAGAAACGGAGCGAGACTGCACTTTTGATAAAGCAAAAAAGCCGCAGATTCGAGACACTTTTATTAAGGTCTCCCAAACCTAGAAGCATCATTGTAACAAGAGGAGCATGTTTTAATTCCGGCAAGAATCCCTCGCTGAATGCGGCATCATTAGCGTAAGAGGCCCTTGGAGTTGTGAATCACAACGCATGAACGCTAAAAGAACACAGACAATAGGATATCTGGCTAATTTCAGAGCGCAAACATACGCGTGCCTCCACCCGCCAGCACTGCAAGACACTGGGCACACACGCAAACCCACTCAGACTAGCGCGCGCACACACACAAACAGCACATGCACGCAAACTCGCATCCCGACATAATATGCACACGCATACACTCCTCCTGTAACTGCAATGAAAAGGAGAAAAGAAGATGATTCGCTGAAGCTCCGCCGGCAGCAAAACCTATCATATCATATCACACACATCCAAGCATGCAAGGCATCTGTACTGTTATCCTTGGATCACCCCGCCAACAGCAGAGCAAATGGCCTAAAAAATCCGTGGTTAAACACACACTGTGGTCATAATAAATGAGACTTAAGATGTCATTTAATTTAGATGAAATCAACATTAACGCCGTCGGGAACAAAAAGGAATCCTTTTAGAGCTGCAGGCCCAGTTTCAAATTTGACCAGCTTCTGTTCATACTAGATTCTTATACTATACTAGATTAGGTTTTATTTAGGACATCCTGGTGGTCAAGCAGTCGGCGATATATGCAGTTATGTTACAGTCTTTGATTTTTGGCAGATGCTTCCTAATATTTGTTAATATGCTTAAAAAAAGATGTTTGAGGTAGTTTAGAAATAGTGTCCAATACGATTACTTACAGCGAGGTCTGCAGCACATGTTGCAGAGTAGCATCAGTGGTTTTCATATTAAATAGAGAGAAGTACATTACTAGAAAAATATTTTCCTATTCAATATAACTGGCATTCTGCATTTATAATAAGAAGCATAATATTACTATTAAGTTCCAATCGCATTTGAAACTAACTTAAACTAACTTCACTCACCGTGCATCAATATGTAGCTGACATTTTTGTCATTTAGTTGCATAGATGACCCCTTAATTACAGAGGTGGGTAATTAATTTTCCCAAGGGGCCACACGAGAATCTCTTTAAAAGCTTATTGGCGTGGCCTTCCACAGCAGTCCCATTTTTCTGTGTGGCTCCTGCACGTCTGCATATGCCAATCATCAGCGTTCTGCATTCCCACTGGTCGTCACTTTAATCACTCGCTTCAAAGCTGAACTCGCTTTAGCTTGGCACCCGCCCACTTCGCATCACTATTAGCTTTTTCAGCTGTCACTGCTACGAGTCACCGACTGGTCTCTTCCTTTGTTTGACACTGTTTGAAATACTTGGAAGACCAAAAAAATTTGATTTTGTGACTTTTTACTTTATTCGTTATGTTTTAAATCATACCATATATGGTTAAATGTCAATATCAGCTTCTGCCCTAAAAGAATAATTAACTGTTGGGCTCCAAATGCAATGAACGGGGTGGACTTTGTGTCCTGCTGGTCTGGGAGTGGGGACGGGGGTTAAAGGCACTGACCGTGTAATCATAATGTTTTAAAGTCGGAGTCCAGCTGCGAACAACTGTTGCGTTTGATTTTGAATTCATTCCACGTCTTCCTGCCCTCATTTCACTGTCATTGAAACAAAACCGATAAATTATTTGAAGTTAATTAATTTTGGAATATTGAAAAGAGGAGCTGTCCTCAAACATGCAAAACAGGCTTTTAATTTGATTTTAGCAGCTGTTTAGTAACCTTGAAAAGTTAGTGGAACACTGAACTGTTCATTTTATAATTTCAGCCTCAAGGCTGCTGATTTTTTTTAAAAAATGGTATATATTTCCCAATTTCTTATTTTAATCATTCAAACCAAATGGATTTCTTTTTCTGAAGTGTTTCATACTAAAACTGTGCCAGGAGATGCCTCCTGAACAACACCAGAAAATGTCAATCTGCAGGCCAGGTGTATGCTCAGTGACCTGGTTACAGACCTACAGCAACTTCATTACATTCTCAAGCAGTGCCACCACCGCAGCTCCTTGAACCTGCGGACATGAGCCTGTCTCCGTGAGTAAGCTGTGCGCATCACTAAATATCCCACAGGATGCATTGTTTCAACAGAGTTCTGGAGTGAGGCTGAAATGTCAGCCACAGGCATGAACAGGGAAACACTGCGATCCTAATCATGGGTTAGCTGCACATTAGGACTGCAAACTGTCTTGTTTCTACCGACTGATGATGAGTCAAACGCTGACGAGCTCGCACAATTGGAAACATCTGCAATCAAGTTAATGAGAGCTGTCATCGATCTGGTTAATTTTTTGTGTACAATGACAAAAGGACAAGCTAATAAGTAGGGTAAAAATAAACAAGAACAATAAAAAAAACAACAACAACAAAACAACAGAGCCGAGTCGTGAAGCAGAAGTTATCCATCATGTTGCTGAAGCGTCCAGCCCGGCCCCTGCTGAGAGGATCCTGTCTGCTGATGCAAAGGAATGCATATCAAATAGCCTGGGAGACAGACTGTTGTGTGAAGCGCACTTCTGCACAGATAATCAAACAGAATTTAGAAAATGAGGCTTTGTAAATGACAGCATTTTGCGACACCAAGGCCTCTTTATATCAAACCCCTCACAGAGACTCGATTCAAAAGTTGCCGACACGTCTCACTGTTAAGACACGAGCGCAGGTGTCCCTGAGAATAAATGAACAAATTCTCAGATGCTGTTTCAAGCTTTTGACTCGCATTATATTCACTGAGAGAGGGGGAAAATCTCGAAGACGTAGAAAAGGTTAAATTTAAGAGACACGTGTCTAGCATAATCATTCATTATCACAATAAGCACAGATCCACCTGCACGCCCGTCTCCTCCATCTTTTATTAAAGGTAACGCACAACTGTCAGTGAAAATGTTGAGCCGCAGGAGAGTGTAGCAGTGTTTCTTCAGCACAAAATACAACAAAATATTTTGTGATTATTAGCTATTGAGCCTGGCGTTTTTAAAGTATATTATTTCATTTTGCATTAGTTAAAACAAGCCAGATTAAAAATAAACAGCACAAATTAGTGTTAATGGTTGTTTTGTGCATGTTACCTGTGCTGCTCCGCAGCCTGCCGGCTGTGCAGCTGGAGCCCACATTCGCCACAACACTGCTGGCCTTGAGCTGGGGCCTCGTGCCTCATCCCTGCTGCAAACTGGCCAAGCCTGCTCAGGAGCTCCCTGTGCAGCAACCCTTGGTGCAGCAGTCCACTGTAGGTTCTCGGGTCTAGTGGCACACCCAGGGTTGGGGCCACAGAAACAGACACTGGCATGCCCTCCCCTGTGTGGTTGGATGGCACAGAGTATATGGAAGCCAGGTGTTTCTCAGAGATCCCGGGAAAACAGTCAAGAGTGTTTCCTGCCATTTGTCCTCCATCCTCGGGGCCTGTGTGCAGCTCTCGAGCACTGGTGATGACGCTACCTCTCAGGGGCGTCCCCGGGCCTTCGTCTCTAGGCTGGTCTGAGATGCAGCTTCCCTCCCCTGCACTGGAGGATCTGCCCTCATAGCTGTTGGCATCATCCACCTGCATGCGCTCTAATTTTATACTTCTGGGAGGTTCGTGGGATGAATCCTGGGCTATCTCTACACCGCTATGCTGAGCCTTCTGGGAGTTCTCCATGTCTACCACTGTGTCCTGCTTGGGGCTCGATTCAGGAGCTGCCTCAGGCTCTGGGCCAGGAGAGCTCCTCTCAGTCATGTGGTACAGTGCCAGGTGGTGTAGAGCTGTGGGACTGGTGTGGTTGGGTCCATCCTGTATGGAATGCTTCTTGGACATCAGCATTTGCCTCCAGTGCCTGGCCCGGCCATGGTCACTGTGATCTCCGGAGCTGTGATTCCTGACCGCCACTTCCTCACTCTCCTCTGCCTGGATGGTCTCCAGCACCTTCAGGCACTGCTCCTCCAGGTACTCGATCTCCAGAATCTCAGCAGCATACAGCAAGTCGTCCAAGTCCTCAGCTGTGGCCTGGAGCGAGGCGGTGTAGGCGTACTCTAGGATCTGCTGGAAAGTCTTGGGGGACAGGAAGTCCAGGGCGTAGCGCAGGCTGCTGCGGTGGAACAAGATCTCGAACATTTTGCTAGTGCAGGCCAGGACGGTGCGGTGCGCTGGAAACTCTTGGCCATCCACTGTGATAATGACATCACACAGGGTGCCGGTCAGACGCATCTGATTAGCCCGCTGCAGGAGCGTGCTGGAGTGAGTGGGATTGTGGAGTTGAAGAACACCCATGTTTGTCAGACCCCTATCCACTCGGACCTTTGCTGAGCCCACGCATGAGGTGTGGCTGTCCTGCCTGCTTTGCTTTCAGTTCGCTGTAGGTCTGCGTTTTGGGGTGGAGGAATGAAGATGGAAGACTGTTAGAGCCCATTTCACGTACAGTATGATGCAAAAGGCAGATGATTATACTCCAGGGAACACACCAGTCAAAAGCAACTTAAAATGATATTAATGAATATTATATAAAGTGAAAAGCAAACCCTCGACCCCCCTATGTGATTTCTTTAATTATTTTATTTGATGCACCCTACATGCATTTAAAAAATACCAAAGGGAGACAACAGGTCGATGAGCGCAAAGCAACAGTTTCCACTGCAGGTGATTAGTCTGAGGTTTCACTGAGAGCGGTCACGTCGCTGTAATAACGTCTGCATACTGAGAGGTGACGGTTCAATTTATCAAGCTCCTCACACATTCATCCATTCCTTCAACAGGTAGGCCTGCTATTAACAAAGCCCTTCAAGGGCTGATTAGTTCATTTAGGCGGCGCACGTTCATGATTAGATGTGTTACAATTAAGCGCTCTGCTTAAAAAAAAAGAAAGAAAGAAAGAAAGAAAGAAAAGAAAAAGAAAAACCTGAGTAAGTTACCAAACTGGCAAAGCACGCAAATAAAGCGCAATCCGCGCATGCATGGATTTTTTCTATACATCCAAACGGCTGAATGAGTGTCTGAATAATCCCTGTTTGATGTTTTGTGTAGTCGGACCACTCATCACCTCGAGTGATGCTGACGGGCTGCATCCTCAACTAACCGCAACATCAGAGCGCATCAGGTGCAGACGCACAAATCCACCTGATTATCCAAACACATTGCGACAAATTAAGCCTCCCTGCGCGCTTTTCATTTAAGGGGACGCGACGGGTTCGAAAATAAAAGACCCAATTTGTCTAAAATAGTCCAGAGTGCATCACAGTGGCGTGAACAGTGTGCGATACAGTCTGAGCTCATTCAAGTTTGGAAAATCCTAAAGCAGTGCGCGGACTAAACTTAAGTGGATTTCCACATGGTTGCTGCGAATCGAAATTATATCAAGGAGCCGCAAAGCTGACATTATTGTTCAGTGTTAATAATTAAGATGAGGAGGTCTCAAAAGTAGTTCATCGGAGCTGAATCACCTGACAGAAATCAACAGTGGAAAGAATAAAGAGTGGCGGCTGTCAGAGCTGTTCTTACCTCCGTCTCCTAATGTCCTCCGCTGATTATCCAGGCAGTATCATGCTTACACATTTCACAGTACCCGCTCCAAACTCAGTCCTGCTCCAAGTAAGCAAATCATCACCCAGCCACGACAGTCAAACCAGCAGGGGAAAGCGAGACTGCCGAGGAGAATTTTCAAAATAAAACGACGGCCTGAGCGATGTGATTAATAACTGTTGATCCAACTGACTGTTATTATCAGGTTATAATTACAAACGTAGTGACTGTGTGGCGTTAATACATTGTTTCCAACATGCTGTAACTAACTCAAGAACTAAATTGTTTCCAGAACCAACACTATGATCACAATAAGAGGGGCAAAGTGATCGAAATGCGTGCAGAAAGCACTTAGTGTGAGTCAAAATCGTTATAACGATACTACAGTATTCACGTCTTTGTAGATCGTTGCAAAATGACACTCCTGGAAAAACGGCACTACATGAAGGAAATTATAAAGTTTAGTTAGATTTGATTATTCACAAATATTCTGTGCATTTTATTCACCTAAATACTGACACACACATCAACATATTTTGATCAGTATTAAATGATGTAGCCTATTTTACACAAATTACTGGGTTTAACTCTAAGCCTTCACGTGGAAACAAAGGTAGACAGAGAGTAATGGTTACACTTGTGTATTTTATGTAGATAATGCAAATATTTTGGAACAGACGTAGAGAATATCATTTTGTATTTGAAGACAAAGAAAGAATGCGATTCTTATGAGGCTTTGCTTCTTTTTCATTTTTGCCAGCTACAAGGTTACCCAACTTGTAAACCGGTGTACTTTAGTTTTTAGTATTTCAGTAAATGAAGTGAAAAACTGGCCTGCAAATATGCTCTTGTGTTTAGGCCACTGAATCCGTTGCATCCTGGTGATTTAGTGCTTTAAGATATGCAACATGTTTCCCCAGCGCTCCTAATTTGCATCTGACTGAGGAGTTTTGATTAAGTAATCCTTTACCATCCTTTTGTGCTTTTCCTGTGCATCTCTCTCTTTCAAAGGTAAAATATGAGACAACGATAGATGGGGGTAAAAAAAAATCCATCCAATGCCTATTTAACTGTGTATGATTTTACCTTGGAAGTCTCAGAAATATCTACACTCCTATACATTTGAGCTGGAAATGCCATTCTATTTACGGCCCTGCATACCTCCTAAATTCCATATATTAACATATGATTTTATTCACCTGGACCAGCTGCAACTTTTAAATGGTCCTGCTGGTGGCTTATACAAATGCAGATGACGTAGATTACAGGTTAAATGAACTGAATTTTTATTGGCCAGCGGGACTGGGAATAATGTAAGTATGAAAGTATGTCAGCTTGTGGCATGAATAAAGAAATGGGTTACTTCAGACACGGTGAGAAGTAAACGGTGTGTCTTTGTCGTACGCACAGCTTGATTAAAATAAGTTTGACAGCAGGTTGAGGTTTGGTCTCTCTAAAGGGCGCTCAACGTGATTTCCGTAACCCTGCATGAATATAATGAAATCTTTCTATAGAAAATAAATAAAAATCACTTTTGCACTGAGTACTTGCAGTTTTACTTTGAAGATCCCACCGTCTAACTTCCTGTCTCCACAAGGCTGCTAGTTGCTGACTTTACCGGCTGCAAATCATCGCCGGGCCGACGTCACGGCTCGGTGTGATCGCCCTCTGCTCCTCGGCTCTCCATCAAGGCTGCGGTCAGAAACATCTACAGCGTTTCAGAACTAGTGACAGGCTACAGGCGGAGGACTAGTTTGTTTGCCTGAAATAAGAAGCACACTCTGATTAATTCAGTGCGTTTACGCATCAGCCTGGTTCGTGCGCACAGGGCACACCGGGGAGGCGGAGGGGGGATGAAACTGCCTAAGAGGGGACAGTGGGTCGGTGTGGCTCCTGAAACTGGATGCCATACCGGGTCACTGTGGTTGTTGACACTCTGACACAACACTGGTTCATGTCACATCAGAGGTACTGAGGGGAGCCGAAAATATCAAGCCCTCACTGGTACATAGTTTTGTCCAACACTCCAGACTGGAAGTACTAACTTTATTCCTGCACAAGCGTGCGTTACGTAACACGTGTTTACTTGTTCCCCCATCTATCCGAAGCATTAGCCCGAGGGACTTCCAGCGCTAACATAACCTGTTTGCACTGTAACCTTTCTAAATCGTCCTGTGTTTCTATAACATGGCGAAACCAAGAGGGGTTCCGAAAAGTGGGTGCTTTCTGCCATCTACTGTTAGAAATCTGTCACTGCACGTTCCGGATTCAAGTTGTGCTGGAAAAATAAGAACGGAAAAGTGAATAAAAGTAATGACAAAATGGGACAGGACGAAATTAGATTTGGAAACCATTTTATTTTGTAAATGGGTTAGCACTCAGACTGTACACAACAGATATTTTCTGAGTTTGACCCAATAAAACCAAAAGGAGCATCCAGAGGCGAGAGAGCAAAGTGGTCTGGTGACAGCACTGGAGTACAAGGAGAGTAAAGATCTTCTTTTATTCCTGCTTTAAAACTGTATCTGATTTTTGTGATGGTACAAAAAAAAAGTATGATCATCTGTCTTAGGTGGACCACCTTGCTTCCTGCCAATGGTATCGTCAAGCAGTCGCTCTTGGTGAGTGATTTTTGTACAAAAAGACAAAAACTTTAAAAAAAAAAGAATTTCAGAGATCACATTACAGAACACTTGAATAACAACTGGGGGAAAAAATAAAAAATAAAAGCAATGTGTATAATTATTCCAGAGCAAGCCCCAAAGGTAACACTCATTAAATCAATATGAGCACTATTTGCCCCCATACAAACACGGGCATGTCTATCTGCCTTGTAGTTATACGTTATGATGTACTGACTGAATTCATGCCGAGGCTTGAAACGCCTTCCTTCACTACAGCTGGTGATAATATGGTGCTGTGACCAGAGACGGACAGTTTCATACACTACACGTGTTATAATGACCACATTAGTCCATTTATCGTACTTTTTCTTCTAATAACACATCAAATAAAAAGAATAGGCTAAATTTCTCACAACGAAGCTATGCAGATTATCATAGAAACTGATGACAAGACAATCTATTGACACACAGGCACAGTGCACAAGCTTGCAGGCAGGAACAGAAAAGAAATCTTTGTAGTTTTTAGATAGTACAAAAAATGCTTTTTTAAATTTCCTTTTTTAAATGGTTTTTTTTTTTTTTTTTTTTGCTTCAAATGCACAACTCAAAACTATGAAGCCAGACCTTTGATCTGCGTAAATGGGAGGAAGAACTACAGCTCTCATAGTCGTCCCCCAAACAAACAAATTTAGCTCGAGATCACAAGACATTCGCTTGATCCACAGTTCTTCAACCAGCGGCTGAGAATCAGCAGCTGTGCTGCCTCCTGTTTGTTTGTTTGTTTGTTTTTTTGGTCTGTGACTGTTAGCGTTCAAGGAGTCGCCTTTTTGTTTTTCTCTAAATCAAATACATTTTATTAATGAATATTTTAACTACCAATCTGGTAAGGCAGTGACAGACTGAATAAATTTGATCCAGAAATGGTGTAAATCTGATCAAATCATGCACATCATGTACTTGTGGGATTCTCTCAGCCTCTTTCCCCCCTGCAGCTGGCTGTGGGTTAATCCTGGATTTCATATAACCATAAAAAATGGCTATAATCCAAAGGCCGAACTCGAGTGTATGTTTAATCAATGCCAGCATATATCTGCGCGTGATTAAACATCCCCGTAGCAGACGAAGTGAAACAGTAAACCTTGTAAACAAAACTTCACAACCAATTGCAGGTCAGACATGCAGAACAAGCTATTTAATGAGACTAGGCCACAAAAGAAGTCAAACTTAAAAAAATGCTGAAAAAAACGTTTACATTTGAACATTAGAACATGAAAATAAGAAAAATAATTTCTATAGTCAGTTGTTTTTTTACCTTTACATTTCTCATAAGAATCCAATACTTTTGCGCAATTGCAGTCCAAACTATAAGCACAATAGAAAGTAGAGTCTAATTTTTTATATATATATATGCATGTATAAGTGATCTGTATAATTAGAGATTGTTCTTAATCTTCCTGACTGGTTAAATAAAATAATAATAAAAAAATAAAATAAATCTCTTATGACCTACAGATAAACTCCTTGGGTGTAGTAAACATTTCATGAATGAGAGCAGAAATGAAAGCACAGTCAAAGTGCGCTCTAACCAATCGACACGCGTGTTGTTTTGAGAGTGGAGATAAGGGCACTGGAAACCAAAAACTCCTGCAGTGTTTCTTGCTCGATGCTGCTGCTGCAAAATGTTTTGGATAGGGCTGGGATGTCCCCGGCCCATCATGCTTTGCTCTCGGCTGTATTTGTCTGTATGACACTGTTGTGTTCTGCAGAGATCAGGGTGTTTGGTAAGCCTCCCTCCTCAAGTTTGCCCTTCTCATCAGAAAAAATCTTCCTGCAATGGGAAAGAGACAAAGTTCAAAATTAGAAATCGGGACGTCTCACGCAAGACAACAGAAAATATCTGAACAAACAACACTTTGTTTGAACAGTTTAAACCATTTATTCTCAATGACATCTTCACCCAATATGTAAGAAGACACTGTATTTAGATATCTTCTTACATACCTCTTCACCACCTTGACAACAGTCAGATAAAATAAACAGATAATGGCATACCCATACACCGCGTCCTGTAACGACTAGCATGCCTAAACTGAAACAGCAAATATTAGCTATTAATTGCTTTAGTTCTACTACAGAGAGACAATGGTAGGACGAGAAATTAGCCCTGGGCTTGTGGTATGTGATGTCCATTTTCATCTTTAAAGCAATTAGCACAGTTTCTAGTTGCTCAGAGCACAGAAACACCACAGTTAGAAGCTGTAGAATTAGTGAGAACTAAACATTGTGGTGATTAACAAAGGTCCATTGCAGACATGTAACACTGCTGTTAAAGTGATGGCTTTTACTTAACTGCTTATTGTGACTTTATTCAGACATGAGAGCAACGCTCAGGTACTCGAGTAGTTGAACAGTAGAGATGGAAAGTCGTGTTTTTTTTGTTCTCCTGACAGACATAATCAGTGACTGATTTTACAACGTATAAGTTGGATTTAAGCGTTTCTTTTTTCTGCAACTTAATACAATTGCTGTTGAACAATAATGACTTTACTGGCTGTTATTTTGCAAATTAAAGCTGATTTTATTTTCAGCAATTGCAAAAAAATGTGGGATGTGGGGCATGAGCTTTCTTCACTTCTGAAGGGAAGCATGCCAGAAGAAGTTTTAAGAACCACGGAGACATCAATAAGACGGCACGAATGAAAGCACACTGAGAAAGACAGAAGATCTGTTTACAGCATTTTTAAGGCTGCATCACTCCATTCACTCGTATTTATTTTCTTGATTATTTATTCCTCCTGTAAAAGGTCAAAGTTTCCTAACGCTCAAGGTTATTTCATCACTTCCTAAATTCTTCAAAACCTAAAAAATATTCAGTTTACTATAAATTTGATTTTAACTATTATGTTGATACATGAAGACTCACCTCAACAGCTCAACACTGGCTTAACCAGTTGGGTTCTTTTTACAGGAATCGTATGAGGCTCGGTTAGGGACGTCGTGTTGTCATGGTAACTAACAGTGTGCAAAACTAGTTCAACAGATGTTTAAGAGCTGTGGCCCTCGCTAGTTGGCTCCAGCAATACTAACTCACTGAACTAATTATTTATATTTGGATAATTTACAATGCCAGTTAACTGTTGTGTCCAGAATGGTATGTAGTTGGGCATAAGACACCCTGCAGACCAGTGATCTAGACAGTGAATGACTGTATGTAAGCCGTGTCAGAGTAAACTGGGTAAAACCCACTTGATCACCACAAGTGGTGTGTAGACATTCACCCACAATGTGAGAAAACTGCCGGTGCTAGCTCCACCTCCCTGAGCAAACTAGCATGACGTGTGCAATCAAAGATGTAACACAATGGCTTTTCAGTGACATTTAAGATAAAATCTACTCACTGAAGAATTTGAATAATGGTTTGAAATGACTTAAACATACGCAGTATTTCATGTGCACAGCGTTTAACCTCATTTATTAGTTTTCTGACCTGTTCGTGAGAATGATTTTATTGTCTCTGTTTAAGTCACTCACCAGGAACACACCTAGACTTATGAATGGCATGTCAAATTTCCATATTTATGTAACGAGCTTCTTGTCTTGAAAGGGATTTAACTACGTTTGTGGTGAATGTTGCAAAGATAGAGACCCCACAATGGAGAACGGTCACAAACAAAACAAAAGCATCGTATCACTTCTCTATCCACAACATTGTACTAATAACTATCTTATTATCATTACCACAATTTACCATTACAATATTTTATATATTGTGTGGTCAATGGCAAGATGCGGTGGTGAATGAATGGGTATACAAGTTACACACACGCACTCACGCACACACACACACTCACACACACAGATAAACCTCTAGAGGGAGCCGTACTCATCGTTGACAGGAGGAGCAGTCTTGGCCAGAGTCTCTGATGGCTGTAGAACTGGGCCTGAGGGGGGGTCTGCTTCGTCTCCATTGGGTAGAGAGGGGGCAGCTGGTGGGCTGTCTAAGCTAATGAGATCTGCGGGGGGCATGGAGGGTCTTTCTGTCCCGTTTATCATCTCTAAGTCTAAATCTGCATTTTTGGGCTCCATGTCAGGGGTCAGTAAGTCATATGTGTCTGACGCTGATATAAGAAGGTTGTTCGATGGCAACGCCTCAAGATTCACAGGGACAGGATTGGAAGGAATAGGAGTAACAGGTAAAGGTGAGGGAATGCCTGAAACTAGAGAACCAGGGTTTACAGCATCCAGGTCTTCAGAAACACCGTGGATCACTGCAGGTGAACTAGTAGTAGCAACTCTGGCAGTGGGCGTGGTACTGTCAACAGTTTGATCAACAGTTTTGTCTTTGTTAAAGGCAGTAAGGCTACGCCCACTGGAATCTGGGGCTGTAGGTTTTGAATCTGGGTCTGGTGCAGGGGCAGTAGTTGCTAGACATGAGGCAGTTTGTACTGGTGGCTCTGGATTTAAGGCTACAGTGTTTGGCTGTGTGGGAGGTTTAGTGACTGGTGGGCTTGGAGCAGGTTTCCTGTTGTCTAAAGTGGGAGAGGAAGATACAGGAGAGACAGCCAGAGGAGAAACAGGGGGGCTACTTTTAGCATTCAGAGCAGCAAGTTTAGGAGAGTGTCTACGCTTCGGTGGTATTGGTGTCCCAGATTTTTGAGGTTTGATCTGTTCGGGGGTGCAAGGAGGAGTGTTTAATTTCTCCTGTTCTTCTGGGGCATCTCTTCCTCTCTGTTCTATTAGCGGGGCCATTTTAGCTTCAACAGCAGCTGTGGAGACGAGGGGGGGCGGCGGGGCCGTGTTCGATTCTGGAGTCGGGGCCGGAGCCAGGACAGGGGTGGGTGAGGGTTCGTTGGCTGGGGTGGACAGGCTACAAGTGAGGGTAGTGGTTTCACTAGAGGGGCTGTCCTGAGCGGGATCAATTGTTGCAGTGGCTGTGTCAGAGTTGGTGGCTACGGAGGAGAGGGTGTCCAGTGCCAGAGCAGCAGTGTAAGCCGCCTTCCTGAGAGAGCAGGGAGAGAACAGAGACACACAGACTAGACACCAGGGTGACTGTGACAAGAGGAGGGGTGGCCCGCACGAGAGCATGCAGAGGGATTAGTTGGCTTTAGAAATTCACACAAACATAGACAAAGCAACTAAAAGAAACACAAAATACAGCAACATTTAAGCCTAGTGAGAAAAAGAAAGAAGAAGAAAAAGAGAGCATCATGCTGTGAGTGGACATCAAAGGATACATCCCATACACACACCAACATGGAGTACACTGACTAGGAAAACTACTGTAGTAAAAAAAGGCACCAGCCTTCCTGCAGGAAACTACAGCACCACAAAGAACCACCTATTAGGGTTAAACAGTACCAGTGGCAATCTCATACTGCATAATCTACTTTTTTCCAGACTGCTGATATGAGATGGCTTGCTGAAATTGTCAAATGGCTTCATGAGTTGACCACACTCTAGAGGACTAAAGCCTTTGTGTTTATTTGACTGGTATTGCTTCAACCTTCATACAATGAGACAGAAAAAATCTCCAAAGGCTGGAGAAGAAACACAAAATACAGCAATCCCTCTGGTTAGGGAATAAAAACAGAAAAGCAACACAGTCCAATGGACTCCACTCAAGAATGACCTCAACTTTTTCAATAATGTAAAGCGTCAAATTATATCCTGTTGAATAAATTCATTATTCTTTAAAGTGGAGTGCAGTGTACAACAGCTCAGAGCGGTAAAAAGGCCGTTTGCCGTGTGTCAGCGTTTACTTACTCTGGCTCTGTGAGAGGTGTGGTTTCATTCGGCTCTACGGGTCCTGCTGCGTTATGATTGGCTGAGCACTCATCCTCTGTTCTGACTTCCACTATTGGCTCTTTGGACTCATCTTTCCTGTAAGACACAGACAGTCTTGCTAAGCTGTTGTTTTTGGCCAAGCGGGCAGTAAGAAAGGATGATTCAAAAGCAGCAGACGGCCCACAGTGATCATCTATTTTCAAGCTTACAAAGTAACGTCAAGTCATCCATCTGGCTGTGCTTTCGTGGAACCGCACTCATGAAATGTAACAATCCAATACGTAATGCAACATCTTACTCAGAATGATTCAAAACGACTGCCGTTTTGTACACATGAAAGCATCCATTCAGTGCTGCGCTTGAATCAAACATCCTCATCTGTTTCATTGAAGGAAAATTTCATCTTACCTATGGGGCCATTTTATTGATTCATGTATTCTTGCTGTACTTCAGATACTGCCTGGTTAGACATTGTAATACATGTTTATTTTGCTCAAGAGGCAATCTCAGTTATTGTTTAATTACACAAGCTTCCCTTGATATATCTAGATATAGCAGCCCAAAAATAAAATAAAACCTTCAGCTAAAATTCTAAGTAATCTTCAGAGTTCATTCCTGAAAGGCCTTCTGGGAAATGTGGGAAGGCCAGTTATTCTAAGCTGAGGTCGGCTTATTTAAAACGCAAACAAAAGGTAAATTGGAAGATAAATAAAACCCTCAAACACATCACATTTCTACAAAGAATCTTCTTAATTTTGTCTTTCTTATTACCCACAGACCTGCTTACAACAAAACTGAAAATTATTTTCTATCTGGGATTTTGTAAGTTAGGTACAATATGTAACCACATCAGTCATTTCTATCCACCACTTGCTCTTCCTGTTATACAGACTTTAAATAGTGACTGTGGCGTACATCACCAGCTGCTTGTATCTTCTCCCTGCATGATTCCCTGCATTTTTACCTGAAGTAATGAAACAAGTTTGTTGTGTGTACCTTAACCATTTTGCAAAGTGCTTTGCTGGAGGATGTTGAAGTAGCGCATTTTGAGCTAAATGTTTATTCGAGGCAGAGGTGGCTTTGGCTGTCTGACATGACTTGGTTTGTCTTTTTGTTGAGCATACTAGGGAACATAAGCATGCGTTGCTATAGCAATGGCATTATGATATGATCTGACACAGCCCTAATAATCACTTTATAAAGCTGATATGGTGAGAGTGCTTGTGTCAGGTTGTCTGACTGTTACATCCAATATTAACTCTGCGTTTAGCCGTTTTATTCTGCACCAACTCCTGATGTGTCTTTATCTCCTCTATGCTCACCCATAGACATTACAGAAAATCTGGACACAGTCACCCTGAAACCACCCTTTTGTAAAAGAAGTAACAAAACCTTAAAGTAAAACTGTTGACTGAGGTCACAAAGAATAAGAGCCAAAAGTTTTCCCATTTGCCTCTACAAAGACTTTTTAGTAACAGATCACTTATCCTCAGGCTACTGGAAATAACGCAGATTTAAAGCACTTGAATCAATGTTGGCTTTGCTTTTAAAAACCAAAAGCTACATTAGTCTTTTATATACAGTCTACCTTTTCCACTAGCTAGTTGCTCAGTCCTGTTGTTGTTTGGTGCAAAGTTGTATATAACCATCTCACATTACACATGTAAGAGATCCAATCATCTGATCCAATCTTAAAATGAAGATATGCATACGCTGAGTTGAAACAATCTCTCTGGTTCCACATTTTTAACTTTAAACATAAATTAGACATCATATGTGTGCCATCAAATACATCAGTTTAAAAGACCCAGACAACATGTATGTAAATATACAGTCTGATACTCACATGAAGGCTGCCTTGCCCTCCTCTAAGTTGTGCCCTTTGGTCCCTGTGCCTGACTTGCCGCAGAGACACATGATGAGGCCACATTTGTTAACAAAGTAACAGGTGACATCCACAGCCAGGAGCAGGAGTATAAATACTACAACGAGGATTCCTGCCCAGAGCATGATGCCCATGGAGAGCGGAGACTCTTCACTTAAATCTGCCACACAAGAGATGAGAAAAGGAGGGCGCTGAACTAACGTAGCAGGACACACTTTTACAGAAACCATGAACAACTAAATAAAGTGCTGACGTGTTACTGTAACCACAAATACTTCCATAAAACAGAAACAACTCACCTGCTATGAGCACTGATAGGTTCTAGATGGCTCAGCACAACTTTAGATGCTGTGTGTCGTTTGTATCAACTGTGCTGTCAGACTTTAATTATTTATATGACTTCATTTCTAATTATGAGGCATACTGAAGATTTGATATGCATGAAGCTGTGCATAAAAAAACGAAAAGTATAAATATATATTCAACCCATTTATTTGGTAGTAGAAAGAAGAGCAAACCAAAGCATACAGTGTGCTGCTAGTTACCCAGACATGTGGAATAATCTGTGCACAGAAAATGAATGTCAGGCTTTTCCCAGATTTAAAAGCAGTGATGTATTGTCACTGTTTGGGTAATATCAACTTTGATTTAGCAGAAATTACTCTAAAATATACATTTAACTCTGCAGGTAATTAACATGTAAACAAGATCTATACATCTGAGTAAAGCATCCCAATTACGTACGTATAAAAATGACTATTGCTGATGACACTTGCGAAACATTACATGCTGGAGGAATATCTGGACATTTATCTTAGTAGTCCGCATAAAAATAAGTTGTTGTTTGATCATTCTTTAAGTGGCTTGTCAGTCTGTGCCAATATAAACAATTGTTTCCCCATTTTATGACCTTAATTGTGTAAACGTTAATATTACAAACCTTTACATTATGCAGAATTTTGTGAGCTATTAAACAATATAATAGTGCTTATGTAAACACACAGGTCCAGCAGTCAGCCTTCACTCTGTTCTAATGCTACTTGAAAAAAATCTACTATTGTTCATCACTGTAAACTGGCACTCTTCTCTGTCTCTCTTGTCTAGTGCTGATGACTAGCAGTGCTAATGCTGAGCAGTATGAAACTGTGGGAGGTGGAGGATTTCCACTGCCTTTGGTTCAACATGTCTGTCTGGTCTGTTCTGAAACAACACAGCACTCTTTTCCTCACCCATAACAGAGACACATCTGTCATGGACAAAGTCTGTTGTAAGTGAGTGAAAGTGTCCAGAAAGACAGCCAGAGAGAAGGCAAGCTCTCCTCTACAGTAATGGTGTGAATTTCCTCACGAAAACTATGAGAGCAGGAGAACAGTGATGAGGGACATGATGAGTGATACCAAAGTGTATGTCACAGATGAGCAGCCCTGAGTGGCTGTGGGTGGGGACAGCACAACCCAGACCACACCAAAATGCACACAGGTCGGGACGAAAATGTTCACGTGGTCCACCACACCAATGTCCAGGACCAGGCAAGAGAGCAGGAACATTGAGAGAGAAAGAGGGGATAAAGAGAGAAGGGGGAAAGATAATAAAGGAAGAGGGGGAGAAATGAAACGGAACAAAGAGGGGGAGAAAAAGAGAAGGGCGGGGAAAACAGAGGAAGAGAGAAAGTGAAAATGTGTCAGGTCTGAAAACCAAAAGTGGAAAAAAAAAGACGAAGAAACTGATTTCTTGTATTGAAAAAGGGGAAAAAACAGCAACACATCAAAGCAAAAGCACAGCACAAAAGAGGAAAACTACACCATGTCGACTAGATGGTGACTCAGTGGTGGGTGAGTGGAAAATGCTTTAGTTTGGAGAATGAATTAGGAAAAAAGTGAGAGGAAACATAATGGCCTGCTGTGATGTTTCAGTGAGGTACTCAAGTGTGTCTATCACCTAAAGAGAATTTGACAGGCTGTGTAGGTTTCGGCACGGTTAGTAAAGAACCTTCAGCTGCAGTTAAGAATTCAACATACGTGTTAATCAGCGGTTACTGAGGGTCATTTTAAAAGCTCCAACCAGACAGAGACAAACTATCCACATTAACGGTAAACAAAGCTACAGACATTCAGAGGAGATCATTTTATCCTCTGTGTGAGTGTGTGTGCCAGATCTGCAAGCACAAACTCAAGCTCATTTAGTGAGGGCTGTCAAAACTTTAAAGTGAGAAAATTCAGCCGGAAAATCATTTTTGGCTCACCGCCGTCCACGAAATCTATTTATTTTTTCTATAGATTTATTTAGTTGTCATTCACCCGTCAGCGCTCCAGATTTAAAAATAGAACAAGCTGCTCTGGTTTTCAGGTTTGAGTTTGGCTCCTCAGGTTTCTGGCTGTTTAGTTCCACATTAGTGTGAGTGACCGGGGGCAGGTACGCTACCTGGGATGGCCTCTGGCTCTGACGAAGTCCTGAAGGACATGGTTGCTGGCTGAGACTTGCCCTTCTGATTCTCTGCCACCACATAGATGTTGTACTCTGTGTCCCACTCTAACCCACTGAGAACTATGTGATCACTGACACTGGGCAGCCGGATTTCTGGTTTCCACTCTGAAGACTGCACCTAAGGAGACACAGATAAATACAGTGCATGCATTCAGGGTTGAAACTTTATTTGGTCTTGTGAAGGTGAAATTTTTAAGCATGTTTTCAAATTGCTCCAAAAACACCTGTAAGAGCTCGGAGCAATCAAAATTTGTGTCTGTTTGGCCAAAACATAATTCATTCATTATGAGATATGAGAAGTTTTTCTATTTTCTGTCAACAAACCAGGTATTAAATAACAATTTCAGCCCTAACAACAGCTTGAAAATCACAGAATTAAAAATTTTTTGCAGTGCTTTTGAAACTACAAGGATTTGGTAGAATCATTATTACCGCTGCAACTAAATTACTGCTTTCACTGACGATTAAGTACTCGATCAAGAGTTACTGATCAAATTTTTGGCATATAAAATAGCGTAAAACGCACATGACATTCTAAAACCCACAAAAAAAGCAATCTTAAGACTATGTAAAGCAGTAAATGTTCAGAGAATATTTCATCGTTTTACTTAAATGATTAAATCAGTTATCAAAGCAGGTGCCTTAGTTGAGAAGGAGCAATTGCTCTTTAATCCCCATACTCACTGGTTTATAACGGATAAGATAATGTAAGATGGGAGAGCCGCCATCATCCTGCTTGATCCAGCTCACTCTGAGGGAGTTGCCTTTACGTTGAAGTGCTCCTTCAAGTTTAGGAGGATTAGGATTCCCTACAGGGACACAGGAGCAAGATGGAGGTCATTTAATGGCTCATTTCAAGAGGTGCAGCGAGCTAGAGGGTTATTTCTTTGAAAGAGGCAGCTCTGTCAGTCCACTTTTCCATTTTGAAATAAAGGAAAAAGAAAACTTTCAGTCCAAAGTTTGATCTTGGATGCTCTCCTTATTGTTGACCTTTTAGGTCACTTAACCTCCCTTAAACGCTCTCCTAAGGGTGGCTTGTGTTACTAATTAGTGAATGACACACAGCCGCATGCTTATCTGTTTCATCAGAGTTGCTGTGTGTTGCTGCTGTTGCTGAGTGACATCAATTGGCAGATGGACATCGCACCAGGCTTCAGGCTAAAGAGTTATTTATCATTAACTAAGAATACGTATATAAGATTGCCAAGTTCCAGCACAATAACAGGGTTTGTCTTTAATTGTTGTATAGTTGTACCTACTGGCATGGAAATCGCACAGAATTATACTAACATATGTCTTGTCTGTCTTAAACCTGTAATCATTTATCTATTAAACACTGATTACATAACAAACACCAATTAAGTCTAATATAAATGTAGTCAACATAATTTAAATTTATTCAAATTAATTTTTCTGACATCTTTTTGTGTCCATTGCTGACAGGGTGGAGGTCCTGGGGGGCAGTTGAAACTCTCTTTCCAGATAGATTAAAAAATTAAAATGTTCTGCATCAAATGAAACCACTGAATTTATGCATTAGCATCACATAAAGGCTACCTGATATGTAATTGAAAACTGGACGTCCTTTGTTTGTTTTACAACCTAAACTATTGAGTTCTGCCACAGTACACATATATCATTTTTCCAATTGCTTAAAATAGAACTACAGACTGATTTCAGTGACCTAAAAATATTCTAGTGTTTCATCCAGGGTTACTAAGTGGAGCCGAATCATCAGCTATGAGCTGATGGAGAAGTAAACAATTAATCCTGTATTTCTGGTAACTAACAGTCTAAATACATTTCAGGAATGGTTTGTATTCATAAGTGTCTGTCACAAGTTTCCAAAGTATAAGGTAAAGTCAAATATCTTGTCTAAACTCTAAATTTCAGTTTACTGTCAGAAATCTCAGAAAACATTCAAATTTGATGAGCTGGAACACTGAACGTGGCTGCTGATTTGTTTTGTCTCAGATATTTGATTAATCAACAAATTATTGAAGCTCTAAAGGTTAATGCACTTACAAACAGGTAACAAGAAAGATGTGCACAGTGGTTAACATTCAGGATTAGATAAAGTCTAAGTTGTTTAAGCCTCAGGTTAAATAAGATTAAGAAAATATAGAAAATATATACCAGCAAGCCTGCTGCAAGGATGAGTATTTTGTGGGATGGCTGGAAGATACTGACTATGTTTATTACACTTGATTTATAGCAACACATCCTATAAGTAAGAATGGTAACATCCCTCAGGTGACAGGCTATCAATACTATGTAAGTGAAGCTAACAGTAAACACTGCTGACTGTTATTTAAACAATAAATACATTCTCGTTCTCTACGTTTACATTTATCTTGCTCAGGCAAATGTCTAGATGACTGATTAATGTGTTACACGACCGCAGAAGCAAACTATGTGCTGTTTTATCTGCTGAATTCTTTAGTTCAAGTTAGGAATCGTCAGTCAGGAATCTGCAACAGAAAGTTACCTTCTGCAGAGTGGAGGGAATCATCAGCAACATGCAAGCCAAATAACAGTCGCAGAGACATAAAATGACACATGTGAGTGGTTGAAAGAGGAGGAAGAGCATGAAAGGCATAACAGACAACAAAACACAGATACAGGTTGAGGATAGAAAACTGAAGTGACCCAAAGACAAACCAATACTGATAAATAATAAATCACAGCTCCACATGCTGACAAGCTGCACAGGGATTCCTCTGTTTGGATTCTAAATGAGAAAAGTGCAGAAGACATCTAGCAGCTTTATGCTCTCGACAATTTGCAGCTAACTGATTAATCACTGCTGATGGGCCTAATCCGAGTGTAAACATTCCCAAACTACACCAAACAGCTGAAGCCAGAGAGAAAATGTGCAGCTTTTGAAATGCAGAGATTTGGCTCGGATTCCTCATACTTGCATTAAGCCAATTAATTCACATGCTGCACATCAAAATTATAGTAATACTAATGGGATAAATCAGCTGTAAACTCATGGGATGCAAGTAAAATTAAAAACCTAATCGGTCTATGTTACAGACGGAGGAGTTTGCATTGATGGCCATGACAGTTTCTCGAAAACGATACACCTTTTGAAATACTTAAGCGGGATTACAAACACTGCTAATCAGTAGGGGTGATGGGTTATCCTGTTGGGTAAGAAACAGCTACAGCAGTAAAAACTAATCTTCTATTATCCCCACTACAGAACAAACCTGTGTCTTCAGTGAAAAAATGAAAAATGCCGTCTAGGGACATAAAAGAGAAGAAAGGCAATCAGAATCACTTGTCTGCACAAATGACCACCTGAATCTCTAATAACACTTCACTGAAGAAATCAGGAAGACACATTTCTGTCAGATGGCTCCAGAAAGGAAGAAAAACAAATCATTTTAGGAAATGATTGCCACATTTAAAGTAGGGAGACAGAGCCAGCCTCCATGAAAATGAAAGGCCACTTTACGGTCTAAAAAGGTAGCTTGAAGTGATGTTCTTCTGACAGTATTTTATGTAAATATTTCAGCAAACCTCTATCGCATTTGATATTTCAGCAAACCTATATGACATTTGTTCAGTTTTATCAATTACTATGACTAAATGTTAATGATCTGGCCTTTAATTATGATCTTAGTTCTAAAAAAAAAAAAAGAGAGAAGGGGTTTAAGTCCAACTTTCGCCTTTGCCATTCAATAACAACATAATTCAATAGCAATATATATACACAACTATAAAGCTATCTTTTTAATGTTTTTAATTAATGCATTTTAAATGAATCACTTACTGTTGTAAGTGTGGCCTGATGAATACAACAGACAGAAGAGCAAATGGATAAAAAAAAATCAATGATTAAGAATGATAAAATAGAAGGAGAGATGATCAGTACACAGACAATATATAAATCATACCAGCACTCCCTCAAAAAACATCTATTGCCAAACAACAGAGGGCGCTAAAAACTAACTAATGTGTTGAGGTTTCACTGCATGCTGGCTTCTACAGAAGGATGAAATCACACTTCAGGGTGACATGAATAATGACATGATGGGCTTGAAACATGGCTTTAAAACAGGATATCTGAAGCAACTGTGCAGATGGCTCTAAATGATACCTATGTGATGAAATCAGTATTTAATTCCATATGTAAAAACAAGCAATCTGGCTTTAAAGATTTGGTTATGGCAGAAGTATTTCATGAACTAGAAAAATCAAATAAAAGCAAGAAGGTCAGAGAGCTGCTTCGTAGAGACGGAAAAGCGGTTTTAAAAAGACATACATGGAATGAAAGGAGACAGGTGAAAGCTTTTGTGGCATCATCCAAACAGTCTTAGGACCAACTCTTCAGCGAGTTTTTATAGAGAGACTGAAGGTAATATGTTTGTGGAGACAAGAGGTCAGAGAGGTATACTAAAAGCATTACAGCATGCTGTAAACTGTAACATGTGCCACTTACGAACAGGCTCCGTCTTCAAGAACGCAGCGTTGCAGCTTTCACCTTCACCCTTGCCGTTGACGGCTGACAACTTCACTTCGTAGCTCGTGTCTGGCTTCAGGCCTGTGACTGTTACCTCACCGATGGAGCCTGTTACAACAGCAGAACACCATGATCATTTTGGTGAGCACTAAAACAAACAGATCTCCTGTTCCAACAATATATGCATAATTCGTTGCTGCCCAAGCAAACACCGATTAGCTCAATTCGCATTTCATTCCAACAATGTTTGAAAAACTGATGAATATATTTAGAGTTGGTCTAAAACTAGACAAACAGTGACAGCTGTTTTATATGTTGCACTGTCATCTTAAATGTAATGATCCCTTTTGGGATGATGATTGCTTTTGATCAAGCTTTTTATATAAATTATATTGCTTTTATGTACACTTCCGTGTTCAATTCCTTTCTAAAGGGGTGACTTGTAGGTTAAAACAAAAAAACTAAATTCGTACCTATTTCTTAGAAATAATCATTAACTTTTGTATTTTACTTTGTAGGAGACATTTAGGGGAAACAAACACCAGAGGAAAGGAGTCATTGTTACCACTGCTCTTAAAACTCTGTCCGACCACACTGTACAGGGCAGAGATGTGCACTGTGTAGTCTTTGCTATGTCTGTACTGTGAGTTGGTCAGTTTTCCTAGTCTGACCTTAATTTCATGATTTCACCATTTTGAATTATCATGTTTCTACAGGAAACACGAAAGACTTTCCTGCCTTCACTGTGCAGGACCCACTGCTGTATCTGTAACAAAAAACAAGGCTGTAAGTGCAGACATGAGGGTGTTCCAGACGATATAATTGAGTTTCACGTGAGACATCTAAACCAGGACTGCGTGAGACTGACAGCTGGTGCTTTTTCTTCAGTTTTGCTGGCAGTGGTCAGCATAAAGCTAGACAAAGTGTGAACTACAAGTCATCTATTCTAATGTTTGCTGACTTTCTCATACCTAAATTTAATAGATTTGGCTGATAGCAGTTGATTCTTGTGCATCAGTTTGTGCTATGGCACTAATATGCCAGCCCAATCTAGTACAACACAGTCAGAAATGGACTCTTTTATCCTGATCTGTGATATCAAAATAATAATGAGGCCATATAAGGCTGTTGTTTTTATTTAAATAAATATTTTCAACGTCTTACAGTATGTGTCCAAACAACTGTAGGGATCCAAATTTATTTTGTCATACATGACCTAGTTTGGCTGCTCTCCCTTTTGTGACTTCATGACCAAGCCATGTTTCTGTGTCGAGGGTATCAACAACTCTAAATTACGTTTTAGTGCATATATGGACATATTTGTCAAAACGAAAAGAAATCACGTTCACACAGCCTTTTAATCGCTTTGGTTATAAAACAAAAAGCTGCTGAATGCAAACCTTCCTTCCTTTAATACAGGTCATCTTTACTGATATGATTTAACAAAATGTGAAAAATCTAATTAACATTTTTAACATTAATATGTATTTCTATCTATTTGAATTGTACTTGGATATTTTAAAAAAAATGTAGTTAGACATTAAAGAACAAACAAACATCACAATCATGTTTCTGTGTTATTACCATCTTGGACTTCATAGACTTTCTGCACCCAGCTGCCTCTGCCACGCATCCTCCACTGAGCTCTATATTTGAGGACAGGAACGCCTCCAGTGGATTCAGGCTCCTGAAACTGGATCAGTGCTGTGGTGGAGAATGGCCTCACCTCCACGATGGATGGAGTTGACGGAACCTCTGTGAGGGGGAAAAAATCAGTGCAGTTACAATAAAAACTTTAAGATTGCAGCACACCAGCATTGTCAGACTCCATTGCTATATCAGAGTAACAGAATGAGCCCACGGCTCCTAATGACCCCACAGTGCATCTAAAAACCGCTTCATCTTCGTAAGAAATCTGTGATTTATCGTGACAGTAAGTCTGGTTCTCTTCTACTGAATTCTGTACACTACTGACATCGTTTCAGAAAATAAAAGGCAGGAAAAAACATTTAAAAGCTCCTCATGACCAACAGATTCAAGAACAAACCATTCCCAAGTCAGCCCTAAAGATGATAACTCCAGAAAGAAAACCACTAAAAAAAACAGTAAGTGCCTGGTTGGATGTTTGAAAAGACCAAAAGTTCTGAGAGACTGTTGAGTTTGATAAAACTTTAAATTGGAAAAGGAGATTTCATAGATTCAAAGACCTTGCAGTGAGTTAAGCAAAGCTTAATCTTTAAATTTAAAGTGAATATTAAAACTGAAGAATATGCAAAAGCTAGTTCAAAGACTTCTGTAATTGTACTTTGATTAAAGTTTAGAAAATAAAAAAGGATCCATCCTGTGATGTACACAATGATTAGACAATTAGTTCTTCATTTACAGTCTGCCTTTGTTAAAAAAGGTTTACTTTGTTTCAGCCAGCAATGAAAGGCTTATTTAAGAGAAAATTACATTATTTAAAAGTATTTAACCTACTGTGATTGTCCACATCTGAATAATGGTGGCTGTTCTGAACTCACAAACTCTAGTGTGAGTAGTTTTGTATTGCATCACTTTGATCTTCTAAATTAAAAGGCACACTGTAATTACTGTGGTTGCCCATGTTCGGCTCTGAGTGAACAATGTAGTGTTTTCAATTAATTCACTTCTGATTGTGGCTTAAGAGTGGCATTATCTCTCTGCTCTCTGTTCCATTTGCCTAATGGTACATTTGTCTGGGAAGTCTATGGTGTAGGTCCATGTTACAATAAAATGCTATACCTTAATATAAAAAAGTCTTTTACTTTATACTGCAAACAGTGCAATGTTAGTGGTGAGAGGTTGAGGTAAAGTTTAGTTGTAGAATAACCAGAGGGAACATTACATTATCATGTAGGTTACACATTCTTTTCATCTTAATCAATTTATCAGCCATCGATACAAACACTGATCTGTGTAATCTCACGTCATGGTGGATGTTTTGGTCTAATGCGATTTGATCATGGATAACAAAAAAAATAAATAAAATCTGTTCCCGAAGCCTTAAAAAACCTGAAACAAAAACTACTATGTGATCTAATGAAATTTACCTACTCATCATTTTTAAGCTGTTACTGAATCACGATCACATATAAGGCTGCTTGTTTTTTGTTTTCAAATTTTAATTATGCTGAAAATCTTGGCACAAACACTATAAATGCAAAGTAAGAATGGATTTTGAATCACAGCATTGCCACTGACCAGCCTGAATGAGCAGGAACTCCTTGGACTCTGTGCCCATCTCATTTGAAGCAGTGCAGTTATAGCTTCCAAAGTCATTTTCAGACTCGGGGGTTATCTGGAGGGGGGGGGGGAATAAAGCAGTAAATATACGAAGGGCAGTGTACCAAAACAGATGAACTAACTTGTGTGTCAAACACTGAAGGTGACCTTTTTGTTTGTCCATTAGAGTAGCCTATTTTTATTTGTTGCTGTGAGCTCTCCTGCTGCTGAATTATTCATGAGATTTTTTTTTTCCCAACAATGAAGCTGAAAGAAAACCCTACACTTCAAGTCTGTGCTCATGAAATCTTGATGACACATGGGGTTCAGAGTGTGTGTTTGTGCACACTGTGTGTATATGTACATTCATTACAGAGATAGAAAGAGGGATTAAGTCATGGTGTGACACGGGTGTTCGTACCTGCAGGAAGCTGGCTGAGGGAGTCCTGAAGATCTTAATGTTGGTGGTGTTTGAGTTGGGGAGCTGCAACCCGTCTCTCAGCCACACAATAGAGACATCACTGGGATGAGCTTTGACCTCACAGCTGATATTGGCAGGATTCCCCTCCCAGGTATACACTGCCACAGTACCATTTATCTTAGGAGTATCTAGGAAATAAAAACGGATACAACCTGTCAATCCATTTCAGGTGTTATTTAACAGTTCAGTTATAAATAGTCATAGTGACTTGCAGTGCTATTTTTTTTAATGACTAGTGCATGAGTGTACTCATTTTGTAGGGCTAAACACTTGTATAAAGACAGAGGGAAACACTTACAGCGGACCTCCATATATGCTGTTTGATAATCCTCTCCGATGACGCTGTGTGCTGTGCAGAGGTACTGACCAGCATCTGTATACTTGACATACTTCAGGGTGAGGGAGGACACACGAGCGTGACTCCTCACCACTACGTTTCCATCCGGGCTCTAAATGGAAGTTAAAAATGGCTTTGTTTAGTAAAAGAAATTAGTTAGATCAGTTCTTATAAATAGATATTATGCACATTTACATAAAGAATACAATTATGCAGAAACACGTGACCTTGAAAAAAAGTATTTAAAGTCCACTTTTACAGAAAAGAACAGAAACTGAAAGAATGAAACAAGCACAGACTGTTCTGTAAAGCTGCAGAGACATAAGGGCCCAGTTGACAGTGCAGAGGAGCTTTTCAATAATTGATGTCAGAAGGCATTAGAAACCATCTAGGGCTTTTCACACACAGGGCTTACTTGTGAAATATGCTGATGCATTACCTTACGTGTGGCGCTTGCACTTTTACACTAAAGACACTGGATTTAGTGTCAATCCACAACATTTTATTTCTTTAAGTTAATTACTTAAAAATAAAATGTTGTGGTGTTGTGGACTGTATTAGGTTGAGGAACTCTCTGAACCTATATCCAGCTCCAGTGTCAGTGAGGAAGAGGAAGCACACGCCAAGTCACAAAGCATCTGAAGCCACTCAAATAATAACAGACAGCTGGCTAATGAGATGTGTAAATGCACTTCCCTCTCTAAACCTGGTTTCATTAACTTGATATGCGGTGTTACAGCATCCTGACATGAGTAGCTTCCCAACAGGGTCAACAACTTTGTGTTGTTGTGGTTGTTGTTGCCATGTGACACTTAACTGCAGAGTGTAAAGTTTCAGACAGGCTGAATTTCCCCTTTCAACGATACATTTTCCTGTTATGTTATTACAATATTTCGAACAAACTCTGGACATTATTGTCTTGTGACAGATGTTTTTACTGAACATATCTGTAATATCTAGCATAATTAAGCATTATTCACAAACTCTGTGGATTTGGGGCTTTAGCACAAAGCTCTTACACAGTAAGATGCAGCATTTTTGTGAATTATTCCTTTAACAAGGTGCTGCAGGGCTGAATATTTGAGCTTCCCTTTTGGTTGCTTTCATGGCTTTGATCCAAGCTACAGGCAAAACAATAGCCGAATGCTTTTACACATATTGAATTAGGGCCCAGCCTGGGCAGCCATGTAAGAGAAACCCTTGTTAGTTTGTATTCAATTTCAATAGACAAAGCATGTCTGGGGCATTCATTATGCATAGCGGGTAGCAGGACCAGGGAGACACTTACATAACACGCTACCCTTGTATTGTGACCCCGTGCAGGAAGCATTCTCACTCGACCCCTGTGGTTCTGTTTCTGAGTCCTGCGTCTGTGCAACATGCCACACTATGCACAGCTATGTGTCATAGTAAGTGAGTTGACTCCAATATGGAAACCTTTTTTGTGTCATTATTTTATGATAAAGTATGAGCAGTTTCTCCAGAGCTACAGCCTCTCGTTTCCTATATGAAATCCATCATGATTATTGTTATTTAGCAAAGAAAATGTATGCCTTCACGCAACTTAATATTGTGATTCATGCATTTTTTACAACAATATATTTTCAGTATAAATTCATAGTGCACCGGAGTTGCTGTCTACTGGAAACATCCGTGCTGAATTTTGTGCTCCTTGCGTAAAAAGGCATAAAACCATTTCGCACGTCTATGAGAAAATGAAGACTTTCGCGTGTGCGCTCCTGTAATAAAACCAAGCTGACAGCAGAGCTCTCCCACAGATTCTTCTGCTGTACCAACAGAAGAGACACAGAGGGAGCATCAGGGCATAAAATTGAGATTGCATTGAAGACATGTTAAACTCGTGTCTCACCAAATATTAAACAGCCCACAGTACAAAATCACCTTCCCTTCTGAGGCTTGTCAAATGAACACTAAGCTTCCTACGCCTTTGCAACAAACATGGCTCCTCACCCTCACCCCCCCACCCCCACTGTGCAATTCATAATGGGATGTCTTTGAGAGATGTGCACTTATCAATTCAGAGCACAGGTGAACTTTTAAAACAATATAATTATGTGAAGTGAGTGAAAATGTGAAGTGAGTAATTCAAAGTGATTGCCTTTTCCATTAATGTAAACCGTTCCATTTGTGACCTGAAACCACAAATATGCTGCACAGATATGAGTGCCCACATTTAACTAAAATACTCCTCTTATATATATTAAAAAAGGGAGGCATAACTCTTTTTAAGTAATGCATGTGTTCAGCAGTGGAACTTGCTGAGATCATCAGTCTTTTAAAAAAAATGGAAAACGCAAGCAACTAGGATACGCTGTTTGAGCTTTTTGGGGTTGCCTAATTTAAATATAATCAGCAGATCATTAATGTAAATGTTCAGAACGATTCATTTTGCTCAGATTTTCAAGATAAAAGTGTTCCAATTCACAAATTCAACAGCTTAGTATTGCAGATGCACAAAAATCCAAGTGCATCCATGTGTAAATCATAGTTATACACAAACTGAGCAATTACTGTCAGCATGTGCCTGATGAGAAAGGCTCTTCCTCCCCTCCTGTGGTGAGGTGGGTGAGATTTTTTATTCCACACTTTCTGCAGGTGCTATTAATGAATGCGTATCAGCTGACAATCGTAATGAAAAAAATACCAACAGCTGTCACGACCGAATAATTAAGGCCGACTGTTAGAAACACCCCTCCTTAAACCTATTAGCAGAAGGAGTAAAAGGAAAAGACCAATTCTCTTGATGTCCAGTGCTTCCTGCAATGTAAAAATAAAACAGCGTGGATATTTAGGGAACCGAATGGTCTAAGAATACACATTCATATCTTGTTAAATAGTACTGAAGTAAAAATAGAAATGGCAACCCTAATATCTGATCTTGCTCCTAAAACAGAGATGGGCTGATCAACAAGGCACTGCTTTGTGTGAGCGATCACTTCTCTTCAAGAATCTGGAACCATTCTTTTTGTCACCATTTTTCTCGTATGTAAAACACATTCTATAGGGAAGTGCTGTATATTGGAGAAAAGCTTATGTGGGCAGCTCTTTCACTTACTGCCAATTTTCGCTTTCTTTCAGAAACAGTCGCTTGTTCTCATACTCTGTTGCTGCACAAAGGCAGCTTTTATTTCCTCCTACATACATATTTAGCCATGTTCAAATTAAACTACTGTATACACTAATGTCAAAAGTATACTCTGAAGTTATAATTAAGATTTAGCGGTGGACAGGATGTGTGGGTGGGGGGACAGAGAGATCTGAGGAACAAAATCTATTTCTGCAGAAGACAAGTTGATCACATGGTATAACTGTAACTGTCATGCGTGTAATAAAATGCTTTTGCTGATGTCCAGGCATGACAGGTAAAAGGTCAGGAGAAAGACAAGAAAAAAAGACTGAAATAGGCTGCGATTTGTTAAGAAATCTAAGGAACACGGCGAGCAAAGAAACACAGACTTGCACTGTCCTGTTTTGCTACTGCTTCTCAGAGCTTATGCTCTCCCCAACCTTATTTGATCAAGAATGTTGATCTGCATCCATCCAGAATTGGACTAGATTCCCCTGACATGAAAGATGGATGGGTGTAAGAAAAAGTCATGCATTTAGAATACCTTGTGTTGCTCAGGCCGAGTCCATGATGCCTGTAGAAGACAGAGAGACGAAAAAACAAAAAGGCAGAGCAATTCTTAGAAAGCAATCCTCACCCTGTCAAAGCTGGGATGTTGCACACTGCATCCCAGTTAAATGACCAGTTTATTTTTTTATGCATCTAAAGTACCTGAGCTGAATGTCTGAATTTACTAAATTAAGAGTCTGCAGACATAACGAGATGTATGCTTTAGATGTTCTCTCAAGGGAAGCCTATTTTAGGAGGACAGGAGTTTCGTTTGAAAGGGAAATTTTGTGGGGATGTTTACAGTCTGTGCCTGCCTGTACGTGAAGTAAGTCTTTTGGCATCATGATAGCACAAATGCTTTGTGATAATAAGGTTATTGGTTCATCAGGAAGAGGTGAGTCTGGTACGCTGTAACAACAGAGTAATGTCTCCTTGGGTAATAGAGGAATTATTGCCTCACAATCCATTTCTGAAGGCTGAAGCAATAATGTGAGCCCAAAAGAATGGAATTTACTCTTTATCTATGAATATAAAAAAGCCCTCCCAAGATCGAGAAGCAAGTTAGTACCCTAGTCAATCAAGCCCTCTAACAACACTTGCTTGATATCTCAATAAGCAATGAAGGAGGTTCAAATAAGCAATTTGCTACAGCTCATCCTCCACACCATGTGAGACCTGGAAATAAATCTCAGCCTACAGGTGGCCTTTTTAAGTCATTTTGAAAGTCCAATGTTCTGCTCATTGTTACTTACACTATGAAGTTCTGTCTTTTCCTCCTTTGTCACTGATATGCTTTGATTGTACTCAAAAATAGCCTTAAAACAGCCAGGAAATGTGATTTGCATGATGAATACTGAACTTTCTAAGCTATAAAAATATAATGGCTTTCTCCTTGTTAGATGTGGACTTTTAAAATATTCCGTTTTTTTGTGTTATAAGAATGGATCCACTGAAGCTGTACTAACTGACCAAAACAATACTACATTTAAATATTCAGAATACTGTTTTTTAGCTATTCCGGCATAATAGCAAATATATGCACATACATTTTAGAAAATGACCACGTTACAGTCTAATACAGGAAGAAGAAAAAAATCACCTTTCTCTAGATAAACAAGTGATTATCATCGACATGTTGGTCAGTAACACATCGAATGAAATAAAGAATTAATTTTACACCAAAGCACATAAAACGTCACACCTAAGTAACATGGCAGACATCATGCCACATTAAATCACAAGAGACTGCAAAGCCCGACTTTACAAAACAGAAAGCTTTTTTGGACGGCATGCTGTGTGGATTTTATGATGCTGAGGAAAATGTTAAGCATGACAATGAGATGTGATGGCCTACGCAGTGAAACAATTTTGAAGCTTAACAAGGAAAATGAGAAACAGCAATTTCATCAGGCGCAAATGCAAGAAAAGTCAAATAAATGAAAGCAAATGGTGGTATCACTGTAGGGCAAACAAAGTGACTCAAACCATCAATGTTCACATCTAAAAATCACCCCTATATTGTCCCCTCACAATCACTGCAAAAGGACATATAGTGTGGTTGAATTCATCTTGTTTTATAATGGTTAAGTAGTTATATCACTGATGAATGTTAATCCTCCTCAGCGGTGAAAAATAAAGCCAATACCGAAGGTAGAAAGAGGAGGCAATAAAATTCTTATTAGAAGAGTCATGTCCGAAGCTTACTGCATGAATATAAATTCAGCCCTTTCTTAAGAGCAGTTTAACTCCCCTACTGGCACAATAAAATACACTGTGCACCCTACATCATTACAAGGAGCAGTTGGCTGCAAATCAGTACTGAGAAAGAGCAGTAGCCCAATTAAAACATAACCTAACAGTGTGGAACATAACCACCTCATTCACATCCTCGTCTGCGGCGCTGCCTCTGCAGTAAGTGAGCTGACAAGTATTGCTGTCATATCTGTGACAGGTGTTTGTTTAAGACAAAAGGACAATGAACAGCGGCGGATGCATGCGTGCACAACAGAAGACGCCGTAACAGAATCACTTCTCCGAGCAAACGCGAAGAACAATATGGTGATGGCTCCCTTGGGACTTATCATTTTATTGTTCCTCCCTTCCATGGAGAATTAGCCCCGCTCTTTGTTCTGACATGAATTGGATGTCAGTTCAAAGAGGATAAAAAAGCAGACATACTAACACAAACACATAAATATAAAGAACTGCTTCATTTACTGAGTGAACCCCGGATGAAAAGTCATGATTATGCATATTCTCAGTTTAGTTTCCTTCCTTGTCATTAAATGCTGAGCCTCAGAACCTTTGCAGTACATCACAGAAAATGGACAAGCATTTTAGTTAGTGAAGACATTCTTGCATCACATCACTACTGAGCCAGCCAGCATGCTGTAAATGAGTAGCCTTTTGTGTTTGGAGAAAACAGTGTTCTCTTTGCATTAGCATGCAACACTTGAAGTACGCCTGTTTCAGATGCTCTGCCTGCACTGCTGACACAAAACATTAAATAACAAAGCATCTCATTGTTTTGGTTTTTAATTTAACACCTTTTTTTTTTTAGCTTTTAATGTTGGAAACCTCTATTTGAGACTACAAATTTTAGACAGAGAAGGTCTTTTAATACAGATTTATCTCCTTACAAAAAAGAGACACACTTGAAACACTATAAAATGCTGATACCCAATCAATTACAAACTTGAATGTGCTTTTAGGTTTTATAATTACTCATATTTCCCTGCAACTTCCTTCTGTGTAGTCCAGGATATTTTCCAATAAATTCTGCTTGAAAGTCTGCATGGAGCACAACATTTAATATGTATTCAAATAAGCAAAATATTCATTATGTAGATAATGTACAAAGCATGGATAAATAGTCCATTTACATTTTCAGTTATTAAACCGACACACTTATCTACAGCGACTTGAGCGAATGCATTCAAAGGGCTGAAGGAAACAAATACCAAATGTAAAATTGATGAAAGTTTTCAAATAAATATATAAACACTTAACTTTAATAGCTGTATAAACAAAAACAAAACCATCCCCTGATGAGCTCCAATTTGAATTTGAAGCACAACTAAGCGGGAATACACCCACAAGACTTTTTGAACATACTCCTTTTATTCTGTCTTTTTCATGTACAATACTACAGTTCTCTATTGTGCGATACAGTAATCTTCCTCAATCCTCACATTGTGTTCCCCCTTACTCGCGCGCGGTTAACGAACAATGCTTTTGTGTGCCAACACTTTAGACTTTGAGTAGGGAGTTGTTCAGAATGAATTAGTCTCTCTTTACGTTAACCTTTAAAACCCAAGACCACAGTAGACTGGGAACAAATTCAAACAAAGCCAGACAAAGATTGTGAGAACACAATGAATAGCTGATCTAGCTCAAAATGCTTCAGCCTTCACATAGACCACCTTGGTTTCGTAGGGCATGCAGGTCATGTAATAGACACATCCATTTAATAAGATCCATGTTGTCACAGTGATCCAGATGTGGCAGTTAGCAGGCAAAAATGCCACACGAATAAACATGGACATGGTTTTTTATGTTTTCAGAAATGTCGGCTTTGCAAAGATTCTCTAACAATCCGATACCTCAGGGTAAGACACTGTTTTGGAAGGTGGCATTCAACATAAACACAAGCCTCATCTGTTTAATCTGCATCTTTAATAACCCTGTAAGACATGCTTTTTAAGGGTTTTCAGTGTACTCAAACTTTAAAGAAAACAATAAACATGTAGAAATGTCTTCCCATAATTGGTTTCTGAGGCTGTTTTTATTTCTTCAAAATAAGTATCTTTTTCTTATTACAATCAATCTGAGCATTGAACTATGAACAGTTATAGCTCCACTCAGATGAAAAGTAGTAAACTGAAGCACTATCTAATTGTTTAGCTGTGTTGTGTATTGTCATTGTCATACTGTGAAGCAAAGGTGATCAGAAGCCTTATTTGTATAAACTAAACTGCATTCGTTTTGCATAAAAATCTGATATGAGTAATGATTTTAAAAAAGAAAGAAAAAAAGAAATGAAATCAGCAGATAAACTAGGGAGCCGAGGAGCTGAAAACACATTAGAATAAACTGCTAATTAATTCTGTCCTTTCATCACCACCACAGATCTACATCTGTACCGGTTTTCTGACAAATACAAAAATCTCACATTATTAACAGAAAAATGCTTCCCTTTACATCCTTTTTCAATTCACCGTGTTCACCCCAAATGAATGTCATGTCATTTGTCACACTCATCCTAGATGAAATGCAGCTGTTGTGATGATTACAGATAGCGTGGCGGATGGACATCGGATGAACAAATAAAACAAGACAATTAAACAATTAGCAGCCGTTTCCCATTCATTGAAAGCCCACCATAGAAATGATTTCCCCTGCTCAGAATCACAACTACGAGGGAAAATCTAACCAGTATGCATCTACGTGATTCGGTAAGGCTGCTAATCATTTCTTTGAAGACGGCTGTGAACAGACACCACATATAAAAGCATACCATAGGCGGCACCCCAAAACACACTGCCACCATTGCGCAGCTGGCCATCACGACATGTGTCATGTCAACAACTACACAGTGCAAAATTTGTGGGTAATGCCTATTATAGCCCATTGTTTCCTATGTGTGTTGTTTATTTATTCTGCCCTGCACCTGTAGAGTCAATCTACACTGCTACAGTATAGCATGACTGTGGTCAAACTGTGGGATGTAAGCCTCAAGACCACAATACAAGCTGTCCTGTCATTGACAAAAGTGGAAGCCGATGGAAATTTATTCTACAAAGCAAAATTTTGCTCAACACTGGGTAATAGGACAGAAGTAAGAATCGTTACTATGTGGTGCATTTATGTACGTCAATCTGTGTAGGTACAAAAAAAAGGGGTGGGGGACCGTCATGATGTGCGTCATATGGTGGCAGTGTGTTTAGCACTTGTGAGTGAGGCTCCACTCAAAATATATTTTTAAATATCAAACAATCTGGTGGTTTGACAGGTGGCTGTGAAATCTTCTACTTTCACAGTGAACAGCTGCTGCAGTCTGCTCAGTTGCAAGGGACTCCAAAAGTGACCTGTTTTTACTGTTGAAAACATGCCCATTAAATCTCTTCCTGCAGTTCTATGATTATTCTGTTTCAGTCATGTTTTACCTTTGCTGCAGGGTGCAAATGTTTGATACCCAAAAGATAGACTTTAGGTGGAGCACTTTTACCCTCAAACTTTGAAGTGACACTGACATAAGTGTTAGACAATCTACAATCTGATGGAGATGACAGACAGACTGAACCGGGCTTGAATCCAAGCGACCTCATGCTGTGATTGAAAGTGTGAAATGATCAGGAAAAAGCGACACAGAAATGGCATTTCCCTTTTATTATCTTATTAACCAAATTTTCAACTGATCTCGTGAGATAAGCTCTGCGCACTTGCTATCCCGAGAACAGTTGAGGTTTTCAGGCAATATTTGGAAAGCATGCGGCAGTCAAATCAATTTCATGAACTCTGATGAGATCATTCCTTGGGGGTTTTCAAGAGGCAGCTGGGAAATTTTCAATAAAAAGGGATGATTTGATTTCAGTGGGAGTTTTTGTCATATCTGGAGGCAAATTTTACAACACTACTCCACTACATTTCTGTGCCACGTGGATTTTTCCTACCTGATAGATCCTGTTTAGATGTGCCTGTAGGAAAAAAATGTAGCGCATGTAATGGACTGGCTCAAGAATTTCTCGATGAGCTAGAAGCATTAGGCTCAAGCATTTTCCTCCTCATTACCTCCCAACTGTAGCAACACACCAAGGCCTTGGAGAGTCAGGCCAGGTGGGACATAGATGTATGAGAATACAAATCAAGTATTCACTGCTTTTGATGGTTTGCACATGGAGTAATGCAGAAGACCCCAGAGAACAAACTGGAGTAACAGGATGTAATGGAGGGTAAGAAGCTGGCTCTTGACCAGTGCAGAGCCAAAACAAATTTAAAAGATGGCAGCAGAGTATAGACAAATAACAATTTCATATAAATCAAAATAACTTTTCAATCACTGGCATGAGAAGAATAATGGAAATAGTGATTGAAAGTGCTAAACAAACACTTGAACGTTCAAGTGCTCGTTCAAGCAAATACAATAGAAAACGGGCAAAGTTTAATTATCGTGACTTTTCTGGGAATGTTATAATTAGGTTTCTGTTGCTGATTTTCGTGGCATTTGAGAAATCTCAAGTCAAATCTGAATCTACTCCATATTACTGACTGACTATAATTGAGCTAATTACAGGAGATCCACTGGGCCATCTCAAAGGAACTGCTAATTTAGGGTAAATAATTAGCAGTGCATAAACCTTGTTGGGGGCATTCTGCAATGAAACTGCAAGCTGAGTCCCCCACCTGCAAGTAATCAATATACCACTTCAGTTTAGGTTAAAGATATTCAATTCCTCTCCTCGAGACACCGGTGTCCTGCAGGTTTGTGTTGCTCCCTTGTGGGTACGACCTAAGTGTGTCCCAATTTCACATCACCCACAATAAGGTATAGTAAAAAAACAATGTACTTTTTCCATTTTGTACACAGAGGAACAGATGCATTAAAAGATAAAGATAAAATTGCAAACTGTAAAGGAAATAGGTGTCTTCGGGCATTATCGTTTTTCTTATTCGTTTTATTCATCGCTAATTTTTTGTTATGTCATTTTCTCTTAATAACATAGGAAAAACTTAAAAAAAAATAGGGGTTAGAATATATTTATAGTATGCAACTGGGACACAGACTATATCAAACTACTTTGCACCAGGTGCAGTTCATTAACTCCAGAAGGAAAAATGCATACAGGCACTCACGGACCAGGATCGAGTGCCTAGGATACATAAGTATCTTGCTACTACTGTTCACTCGCCTCCCTGTAATCATTTTACCTGCTCTCCTTCTGTGAAGACATGACCTCCGTAGCTCCAGGTAATGGTGGGAGTTGGGTCCCCCGACGCCTCGCAAGTCAGGGTTACCTGTTCTTCCATCTCGGTAGCAGTCTGGTTTATGATGTATGTGATGTTAGGTTTGACTGTAAAACAAAAACCCAACGTCATCACACCTGCTCCATATAACAAGGCAGCCAGGTGTTACAGCCGCACGAGTATTATAAGCACAAGAGAAACTCTAGATTTGAAATGAGTTCAAAGAGGGGATGAGGATCAGTAGTTGACAGGTAAGGGGGATTTTTATGGCAGTAAACCTGTATTTAAGCTTTCCCAGTCCCAGCAGCAGTTACGCTGTGATAACCATGTGTGCCTCCAAACGTAATTTGTGTAATAACTTATTTAGCCTATCTCAAAGGAGCCGGCTTTCATTTTTGTTTACATTGGAGACAACTGTCAAGTTACACTACACTCGAATTAACCTGAAAGCGCAGTGGGGTGCTGCAACGGTGACATGAGCCGAGCAAACGGAAGTGCTGTTTACGAATCAGTTGAGCATTACTTCGTGCTCCCATCTTTTCTATTCCGCTCCAAAAAGGATGAATGCATGGATTATGCAATATGCTGAAAAAGCGCAGCCCCAGACAGGATCGTAAATATAATTTGTAACCTGCCGCCTAAGAAAACAACTGCGACTTGGTTTTAACTGCTATGATCTCAACTGATAATTATTAAATGAACAAAGAAGCAGCGTTTAAGAACTTGTACTTACAGCCACGACTGTCAAAAGGCAGTCAGCACGATTCAGATCATAGCTTTTTAAATAGACTGCATGAGCTATTTAAAGCCTGATCCATTCCAATACTTTATCATAAAAACATTAGGTACATGGGTTTTACATTAAGGAGCTATTTGCTAGGCTAATATCATTCTATGTATTCCAATTTCCAAAGGCTCGTAAAACTGATTTTCTAAGATTCTTAGTTTAAGCTTTTATGTCACATAAAAGCATACCCTAAAGTTAGACTGGTTTTGGTAATTTAGTATAGGTACACTTCAGTTTTATATTAAACAGCTGATATAAAAAGGAGCCCAAGAAGGGTGTTGTTTTCGGGTGGAGAACATGGGTGAAAGGACAGGCTTGGGGCTCTGGTGGAATCAGTGCATAAGTAGCCATGACCAATATCTGCCTGAAGACTAATGTTGAGAGTAGTTAGTAAATTGGATTGGGTAGCTTGCCCTCTATTGCTTGTATTTCACCCTTGCACCTGTTCTGGCACACGTATTAGTGTTCATCTGTGGATTTACAGCTTTACAAATAACATGTCTAGCATTTTAAAAGGACGGCTGATGCCAGGTGGATGAAAGAGAGACAGAGGCCAGCTTTTATAGGCTGTAAGACCCAGATTAGTTGTATTAGCTGATGACCCAGCCCCCAACCTCCCAAGGCTAGCGCAGTGGTTGAATAGTTAAAATAATTAATTTATATGCAATTGCTTTTTCTTGACCTAGATGGAAAATGTCACAAGGTTGACAAAAGATACGATAGAGAATTTAAGATGAAACTACACTATCTCTAAGATATAAACCAAAGAATGTCAGGTCAAAGTCAGCCTCATTGTCAAAAACCATATGTACAGATCATACACAGGAATTTGAAACTGCAGTGCTCCCACGCCTCTTAATGTTACACTAAAACAACATAAAAGATAAAAAGATGTATTGTTGCATCAACTTTTAATTTTTACCTTTATTAGCATTGCTGCATACTTTAAATGAAATTGACGAATGAGAATCCTAAGAGCTGGGAATACAGCAATTCCCAAAAGGAGGTTGTAAATTTACCTGTGCACACGTTTTTTAAAGAACTGAAAGAAATCTTTATACATGTTAGCAAGAAATGAATGAGATGGAAATCACAGTGCGATGATCTGTGCCATTTGTCAAGCAGGTTGTTTTTTGTGAACACTCAGTGTTTCAACATGATCTCATTTCTTTTCACTAAGGATGGTCTACTGTATCTTCAGCTAAGCACTGAAGCATCTGTCCTTAGTATATAGAGAACCTGACTAGTCCTCCTTGTGGCTAACACAATGCTTCCAGGGATCTACTCTAGAAGCCAGGTTTGGAAAAAACTGAGCCTGTTAACGAAGAGATGAGGGAAACGTTGGCTTTTCTGTTCTAGAAAAGAAAAAATCGACTGTGACCCAGTAACAGACACCATGAATCTAACCTGCTCACTGACAAGTTTTCTTCCACAAACTTTGAGATTCCCTCTGATTTCTCCCTCCCACTACATCTGAACTAGCTGACTGACACTTAATCTCATTTCCTCATTCAGTCACTTTTAAAGAGCATACCAGAACAGACTGCAGCTCTGCAGTCTTTTCTTAGTATTTAGGGCATTTATCTTTTTACAAATATTTAAATCCCAGTTCATCAGTTCATTATTTTCTGTGTGTAAAATGCACAGATTTATAATCGGTGATTTATTATCAGCTTAGAATAAAATCTATGGTTACATCTTTCAAACTCTGTGACTCTGTGGACATTAAGGCAGCTGTCAGGTTGTCAGTCAATTCCCCTGCACTAAAACATTTACTGTATGTTACTGCAGCAATCATACTTTAAATAAACCGTATTTGTATAAAGCTTTAGACACATAATATACTGATCATTCATCAATCATTTGTCACAGTGTAATCTATCTCACTGATGAAAAGATGTCTGTCATAGAGATGATGTGAATATTTGAGTGAAAATGAGCCTGAAATGACTTTAACACTGAACTAAATGCAGTTTAAAGGAACATTTTAAAGGCTACTGACATACTGATTGTATTCTGATTACAATTCATGCTGAAATATGTTGACATGTTGAAATGCAGTCATTAAATTCTGTCAAGAAATATACTGAAGGGTACAAAGTCTGAACATAACTGACAAATTTATCACTAAAAGCACACTTAGTGTGTCTAACTAATATCCGATCCACAAGAAAACAAATTCTTATATGTTTGATTCATATGTTTGTCGTCAATTTCTGCCACCTGCTTTTGTCCCCGTCAGGTTACGGCTGAATAATTAGATTTACTAGATAATTAATTTCTGATGTAAATACTGGGTTGGATTCCAGCTTCATCTAATAAAAAATCAAGTTATTTAAGTTCAAGGTAATTAAAATGACTTTTTTTTTTTTTGTCCCGCACCTGTTTTTCTGTTTTTGTTGTTTTAAGATGAATGGCACGGTCTACATTGAAACACATTCATAATTCTTGGTCCAGTGGATTAAAATGGAGGCTCTGCTCTTTGTTTACCCATTGTAAATGGTAAATCTTGGTATTGGAGCATCACTGACGATGGCTTACTAAAATATACTCACAACTGATCCAGACACATTACTAAATACAATGTTTTGATGGATCATCCAGGTGAGGAAGACTGTTTACCTGGACGTTCTCCCACTGAAAACGCTACGTCCAGATGAACAAATCAACTTTTTGGGGTTACTACATACAACTTCCTCCAAGAAAGATCCTGTGCCACCACAGAAAACGCAGGATTGTAGCTTTTGCTAAACGGAAGTAAAGAAACCAGAGCTTTGTGGAAATATTTCACAAAATAATGTCTTAAATGATGGCAACATACAACAGTCATTTACTAACTCTAAAGAATCGAGCTATTGCCACTTCTCTTGATTTGAAAACTAAACTCCCTCGGCTAGTTCACTGATAAGGTACCAAAAGACTGGCACTGATACTATAATTGGGCTTTAAATTATGGTCACTTTGAAGTGACAAGAAAACCTAGTGGGCAAAAGCAAAGGGGGAAAAAAGGAGTTTAGAGATTTCAGCTGAGCTCATCCCACTTGGCTTGCTCTCTAAATCCTTAGGCTCCATCCCAACATGAAACAATCACAACCCACACCGACACACCGTATTTTGAATGCCTAAGAAAACAGACACAAAACCGTACTATTGTTCTTCTCCCACCTACATACACATATACCTCATTCCCACACACTTGGAGCATTTTATAATTCCACTTTCGTTCATGTAAATACACAAAACAATCTGTCTTACCAAACACTTTCAGACTGAGTTCCTTTTCAGTTTCTCCAGCCTTGTTCTTGGCAATGCAGGTGTACTCTCCTTCATCCAGTTTGGTAACATCCATTATCGTCATTTCTGAGCCATCTTCATTAAAGCTGTACTTCTCTCCTGCCTCAAGGTTCACTTCGTTCCTGTAGAAAAGGCGAGTGTTAAACCCTGTATCCATTTATCCACACAAATTTAAGCACTCTTCTTCAGCTGCAACATTTTCAGAGATTTACTTTTACCAGGATTTCAAATTTCATCATCCTTCCATCTAAAGAAAATCTAGTTATGTACATCTATAGACAGACCAATAGTAGTTTCATGATCACCAAATTACAAAGTGAAATTCCAATGTTAAAAAAGCATAATATTGTTTGGCATTCTTTGGCACTCCTTTTGACATTTGTTGTTTACATTCAATTCTACAAAAACATCTCATTTATTTTTATTCCAGCCTCGTAGAGTATAAATTATTACAAAAAAAGGCCAACTTTTGGCTCTTGAATTGTCTGCTCTTTGTGACCCTGGATCTAAGTTTTGTGCCGAGTTAACAGATGAACAGGAACAGTTTAACAAAGCAGAAGCCTATCAATGGCTCTGAATGGAGCCATTGATAGGCACAGAATAATGTGGCTATTGTTGTCATGCTAGTCTTCATGTTTCACTGTTTACATGCTCCTTTGATATCCTGTGATTAAGTATCCTACTGCAATGAATAAATCAGTTAGTAGAGTATCCCAAATAACCTAGAGTGCCCTGCATGCACATAATAGTTACTTTGACCTGTAGGCTGGTCTGAGGTAGTGCACAGAGCCAGTAGCATTCCTGTCACATTACTGTATAGATATTTTCATGGAGACTGGGTTTGACTATTCAGATAACTGCATGCTAAAGTCTTTAGACAAGTACTGGATGGGAAACTCAATCCAATAAAGCATTATCATATAGCTTTTCTCTGAAAGCAAGGCACCCAGCAGCCTATATTTAGTGGGCTATTCGAACTACAGGTTAGTGATAGGGGAAGGGTTGAAAAGTGTGCAGTTGCCACTTCTAACACATTATACAAATTATACTGGAAATTAGTCATTTTTTGTTAAAAAAGATCAATGGAAAAAAATATGTTCACTTATTTTCAAGATGATACAAGCTGATATTTGGTCAGTACACATACAAACTATGCAGCTCATTATTTTTGATTAGCCCTGCCTCATTAGTCTGTTGCTGCCAGCTTTTATCTCTCCTGACGCCACGTGTAAGTCATTTGTGGTGTTTACAACAATTGCCTTTACAGAGCCGACACCCGCGATTTTAACGAAATGGTTCTATGAATTGAAATGTTGGTCTGGCAGTTGGTTATTCCCGCATTCACTGCAGTTCAGACAGAAATATGTATTTGATTGCTGTTAAAAATGTACTTTTGTTCAGAATGAAATGCGTCAATAATTATTAAAAGAATTACCATAGAATTTTTTTTTTTACATGCACGTATGTAACCCCCCAGAATTAACCGTAATAACTTGCTACATGTAAAACTGATGACACTTCCATAATTATCAACTTTGCTTTTTGTTTAATGTTTATTAGCTGATGTTAGCACAGCATCCAAGGGTGTCGATGTGGACATTTGTCAGCATTTAGCTCAAAAATCTGATGTAGCTGCTTATGCTATTAGGTAAGTTCGGCAATTATATAAAATTAAACTCGATTAACTGATTTGTTTAAACTTTAACAGGGTTTAAATTAACTAACTAACTAACTTAAGAAAATAAGTCATCTTTACAAGTCATTCTACACTTGCCTGCCACTTTGTTAGGTACATCTGTTCAACTGTTCATTAGTACAACTATCCAAATAGTCAATCACTGGCTCCAGCGCACTACATTTAAGCATACAGACTTCAACAAGATTAAACAACTTAAACTGAACTCAGAATGGTGAAGAAAGGTGATTTAAGTGACTCCAAATGTGGCACGGTTGTTGGTATTAACCAGGCTGGTGTGACTATTTCAGAAACTGCTGATCTGGGATTTTCCCCCTCAACCAACTCTAGGGTTTACAAACAATGCTCCGAAAAAAAGAAAATATCCAGTGAGTGGGAGTTCGTTGGGCGAAAGTGCCTTGTTGACGCCAGAGAAGAATGGTCGGACTGCTTCAAGCTGACAGAAAGGTAAGAGTAATCCAATTAAAAAGACAGAGGCAATAAATGCAGCAAGTGATGAGCCACAGCAGCAGAAGGCCGCACCGGGTGTCACTCCGGCCAGCTAAGAACAGGACACTAGAATAGAAGATTGCCAAAATGTCGACTGGTCTGATGAGCCTTATTTATTGCTTCAGCATTAAGATGGTAGAGCCACAAATTGATGTAAACAACACAAAACATGAATCCTTCCTGAAATGTTTAGGCTGATGGTGATGATCTAATAGATGTGGGTAATATTTACTTGGCTGCTTAGTACCAGATGAGTATTATTTAAAAACCTCAAACTAGCTGAATAGCTGACAATGTCCATCCCTTTATGACCACAGTGTACCCAACCTCTAATGTCTGCTTCCTACAGAATAACACCATGTCACAAAGCTCTGATCATCTCAAACTGTTGTTGTTGGGTTTTTTGAAAATGACAATGAGTTCACTGTGCCAAAATGTCCTCTAGAATTTAATTCAACAGAACACCTTCAGGATGTGATGGAATGAGAGATTCACATCATAAATGTACAGCTGACACAATTTGCAGCAACTGTGTGACCCCATCATGTCAGTATGGACCAAAACTGAGCTCTGAAGGCAAAAAGTGATCTACGAGTATAAATCACATCAATGTACAAAGATGCAAATGCCAAAAAACAACAATGATAATAACAAAAAGGTATTTACTGTACTTGGTTTTATTAGGTTTACCTTGTCCAGGTCACCATGGGTTCAGGATAACCATCAACAGCACAAGTCAGGATAGCCGGCTGCAAAACGTCTGCTGTAGCATTTACCTCTGACTGCCATATCCTGATTGTCGGGAGCACTAAGGTACAAAGGGAAAAATAAAATAGGCAGACACATATGCAGAATATAGTATAGCTCTAGATATAAAGAGTGCAAGTGCAAGAGAGAGCAAGTGAGAGGAAAACCAGAAACAGAAGCAGCGACAAATTCAAAATACTTATTTTAGACACACTCATTTGCTAGGCTCAGAAGTTACAGGAAACAGACTTCATTAGCATGAAACATCTTTGATACACGGTTGCTCTGGGCAACTGTTTCCACATTGATGTTGAGCCTGGTCGCCTCTAAGGATCTACAGCTTATTTAAGCATCACGGGACACCTGCCACACACAAAATATTCAGACAAGAACAAAAAGGAAGAGGAAAAAGCGTGAGGGGACGAGAGGGTCGCTAACCATTCACAACGACCTTGATGACACGCAGATCAATCTCGCCGCGCGCCATCAGGCGACCCTCGCAGGTATACAAGCCCTCATCCGTCTTCTTTATGCCACGGATTTGAAGGTGATTGTTGTTCAGTACTTTAAACCGAACTGGAAGGAAGCAAAAGATAATACATCTTCAGGTATGCATATTTGGCAAGTTAATAACAGCAGTAAATGCTACATGATAAACAGCTGTTAGCAAAGAAGTGAGTAAGGCATCAAAAAAGAAAACTATCTGAATCAACTCAGCTATAAAGACTTTGTTTAACTTAAACATTTTAACACTAACATCTTAGTCACTGAAATGTTTGGTGACAAAAACTGGAATGTCATTTTATTGCTCATTTGATATTACCTTAACTATCAAATTTGAGGCCATATATCCAACAATCATTTTACGAGCTCCAGAAAAACAGAAGAGAATCTAAGCAAAGCCCACATGAACTCCTTCAGTCTGGGATAAAATGTGAACCGAATAAATGTAGTCACATAATAATCAAAAATACTATTGCAACCCACACATAAGCGCATGTTATTATTTTTCAGTGAGCAATAACACTGCCGTACACATTATTATACTGCTCAGTGTCAAGGGTGAATAACAGAGAGTCAATTGTATTTTCAAATTCAAAATCAAATTAATTTTTCCCTTTCAAAGCACAGGGTGAAGAATGGCAACAAAAGCAGTGGATGACTCATTTTATGACTCAAACACCAGGATCTGTATATGCATATATATATATATATATATATATATATATATAAAATATTTCGTTGGCTGTGTGTTTTTATTTATGTAGTGCATTTTTACTACAGTTTCCATTTTGCCTTATAATCTGTTTTTGTTTTATTTTGGCTGTTAACATAAGTGCAACACTACAATATCACCGAGTTACATCTTGATAATGTTGCGAACATCTCACATTTTGATTCACCAAACTGCAGCCATCAACATAATCTCGTGGCTAACAAACAAAATAAACAATAAAAAAGCAAGCTATAACATCCTGAGAAGTAATGGTCAGTATGGCTGAAATCATCTTATTCCCTCCTCATTAATTCTGAAATTTGTTCACCTTGTTGTTCTGTGTTATAATCAACTGAAAACAAACCGAAATATAAATTCTGCATTGTTCATAAACTTACCATCTTTTTCCATCTGTATTTTCGCTCCTTTATATTTCCAGAGGACAGTGGGTGGAGGTGAACTAACAACATCACAAACAATGTTGGCATTGTCTCCTTCAGTAAACTCTTGGGGTGAGGGTGCGTTTTGAAAGGTGATTTTTTCTGGAATAAAAAAAGAAAAGCACTATATTCACTCAGTGACATAACGAGGTTCATTAAAGCTTTCACTCTCTATGATTGCCCTGCTATGGCACTATGTTTTAGTAAAACACTATCTTTAAAAGTAGTGCTGTCTATGCTAATAAATCACAACTGAAAATGATCAAACTGAAGGAATGCTTAACATTTTTTACCAAAAATCTCATTCATTTTATTATCACCCTAAACAAGCTCCCCTGGCTCAAGTTACCAGAACTGAAGCAATATCTAGCCAAGCCATTTCTAAAATTGACTGGTTAATGGAATTTGCTGGAAGCTTTTTAGAAAGAAGCAGAACTGCTACCTGACAGACTTCAGCAGGACACAAGTGACAGAATTGGATTCCGAACTGGAAAGCTATAGAGCTATCTCATCAAGGCTTAACATATGAAGCCATTTAGCTGTAATGCGCAGCTCATTTCTTGAAATGGTCAGTAAAAGTTTAAATGTAAAGTCTGCTCCTGTTAAACTGGCCGTCTGCATGAGGCAAAAGCAGTTATAGGTTATCTCTTATATGGCTTGCAAGCTGTAGCACTGAACTAACTATGCAAACTGCTGCTGGTACTGTACAAATGTTCATTCACAGGAAGTTGTGATGTTTTGTACACTTCTGTGCACAACATTGTGCATTGCTGTTAATATGGGTGACCACTTCTAATAACATCCTGAAACAGGCCCTGAAATAACAGAAAAGTTCTGTTTGGAAAATAATTTAATCTCTGATGGACAATTGCTGATGCTTGGCATTCATGGAAAATAAAATCCATTACTCACAAGAACTGCACAACAGACAGGATCATTAAGCAGCCTTCTAATGGTCTTCCGACCGTTTATTGAACTGATGAAAAATCCATCCTCACTTGAAAAGAAAGAATAATGTGTTGCCCTTGAGCAGTCAATAAAATACTATGAGTTCAATGAGCAGGATTCTTTTTCTTCTGTGTTCACACCACTCAGTAATTTGGAGTGTGTACCGTATACTGTGGGGTGGGGCGGTGGGGGGAAACTTACGGAAGATCTTCACTTTGACTGTCGACTCCGCTTGCTGGTCTCCATTGGTAGCGACACACTTGTATGTCCCAGCACTTTCCGTCCCGGCTTTATACAGCGTGAGGGTGGAAGATGACTCATCGTTACGGGTTACTGTTGTGTCTTGTCTGTTCGGCTCTATCCTGTCCCCGCTTGGTCCAAACCAGTCTATGTGCTTGGCAACGCCTACAACTAAGACAACAGACAGAACAGAGCAGTACATAAGAAACAGGTATCTATAGGGTAACACATTTCAAATCAGAGAAGTCAGCCACTGCCCACAGACTGTACATTGTAGGTGGTTCATGCTCCTGCAAGGAATGAAGCGTGTGGTTTATGCATTTTAGCTGTGTCTAGTAACTAAGACATCAGAAAATGTTATATGTTTTCAAGGTTTGATGCTAAACAAACAAACCAAAAACAAAAGGACACTTAATCTCATCATTCATTGATGACTGATTGATGAATGTATGATACACATTCAAGTAACCGGAAAACCACTTAACATAAAATATGAAGGGGGGTGTAGTTGTCCACTTTAATCCTGCAGAAGAGGAAGTGTGGCTGATCAAGCAATACTGTGTATTCGTACCACAAACATCCATGCATATTTATCCATACACCTAACACATGGATAAATATGAACTGATTCCAACAGAAACACAGACCTCTGCTATGTTTTGTCTAGTTTAACCACTTTAAACTCATTTTTTGCAAAACAGTCTAAAAAGTGGGTGAACTGTTAAGGTGCAGTTTATTAAAAAAGTTTAAAATATATATAACTTGGAACATTTTGATAAACTTACCTTCACACACAAAGAATTTGGACTCTCCAAGACTAATCTCACCGTGGGTTGGTGTGATCTGTACTTCCAATGAAACTGCAGCAGAAAAACAAACATACAATACAAAATTAGAATCAACCCACTAAGTGAAGCGCTGATTAAGAATGCTTAACAATGTTTCAACACTGAGATGGAACAATTATTAAAACAGGAAACAGGCTAATTAGATGCGCAAATGTCTGCATATCAATGTGTTCCATCTATATGCAAAGGCAAAAGCAATCACCTGCAGGCAATCAGAAATACGACTGTGGGGTTCTTTAAAAATATATTTTAAGGTCTTCGATTTGCTCACGTTAAGAGCAGCACTTGAGTGTATATCTTACTTCCTCCAGAACCGAGAGTGTACCTTCAATAGCACTTTTAATTTCTACTGGAAAGGATCCAAAGACTTGCTGGAGCCAGCATCTATCTACACTTTACTGCACTTTAAGGAATATGCTTCAGTTTTCTGCCACATAAACCTGATATTATCTTTGTACATTCGTCCATATTTTTTTTACCGAAACTTAAAATGCAGTACAAACAATAAAATCAATCAACATGCACATTCAGAAAACAACAACAATGCAAATTTTGGCCCTAGCAGACATGTCACCAAAAATATGGACATTTCCTATGCCTCTGTTTCCTACAGTCCTCCTGTCCTATCAAGAGAAATAACATCAACACAGCAATGCAAATATTCCGCTAAAATTCAGCAGCTGGAACCAGTGCTGTGCTCCCAGTGTACCTTGAGACGAATTATTTTTAAAAGACTATTTAATTTTTAGAAATGACATCGTCTGGCAAGATGAATGTAATGCCTCTCAGTGATAGCCTGCACTTCATCAAAGATTGTCAGATAATACAAATCTCTTTTTCATCCAAAGAGAATGATGCCTTGAAACATTTTGTACTTAATTAGAACAAAGTATGACTTGCTTCCTGCAGAACCTCCCAAGGGGGCACTCAGGGTTCCAGTGGATGATTAAGAATGGTGTCGAGATTGACCTGAAGTCCCACTCTATATCATGCATGAGCAATACTGTGTGGCTGTGTACCAAACTAAAGGTCAAGGCAAGAAGGTCTCCATAGGGACATCGATTGACACGGGAAAATAGCACAGTTAGTTAATAATGTAAGTTAATGTCTGGAGCTGGCAGAATTATTTCTATATTGTCAACTTGTGGAGCAAACAGGTAATAACTGATTTTATTTTAGTCAATTTGTTTCAAGTCTTCCCACAAAAGTGACACATCCCATCAAATGTGAAGTACAGTTCAAGGTTAAACAGTTAAAGGTTAAAGAGATTAAACAAAACCCAACAATATTGTTGTATTATGTTCAATTTTCTCACGTTCAAATGTGATATTCACCAAACGGCCGTTGTATCTGCAACAGAATTCTGTTTGAGGCACCAAATACAGAAGGAAGAACTCCTTAAATATTACAGACATGTAGCTTATCAAATGCACCTACATATACATATGTAGGTGCATACAAGTGTCTATTATCTACATACACATATATACATATACATACACACACATATACATACATATGTAGGTGCATACAAGTGTCTATTATCTACATACACATATACAGTGGGGCAAAAAAGTATTTAGTCAGCCACCGATTGTGCAAGTTCCCCCACTTAAAATGATGACAGAGGTCAGTAATGTGCACCAGAGGTACACTTCAACTGTGAGAGACAGAATGTGAAAAAAAAATCCATGAATTCACATGGTAGGATTTGTAAAGAATTTATTCATAAATTAGGGTGGAAAATAAGTATTTGGTCACCTCAAACAAGGAAAATCTCTGGCTCTCACAGACCTGTAACGTCTTCTGTAAGAAGCTTTTCTGTCCCCCACTCGTTACCTGTATGAATGGCACCTGTTTGAACTCATCATCTGTATAAAAGACACCTGTCCACAGCCTCAAACTGTCAGACTCCAAACTCCGCCATGGCCAAGACCAAAGAGCTTTTGAAGGACACCAGGAAAAGTATTGTAGACCTGCACCAGACTGGGAAGAGTGAATCTACAATAGGCAAGCAGCTTGGTGTGAAAAAATCAACTGTGGGAGCAATCATCAGAAAATGGAAGACATACAAGACCACTGATAATCTTCCTCGATCTGGGGCTCCACGCAAGATCTCATCCCGTGGGGTCAAAATGATCATGAGAACGGTGAGCAAAGATCTCAGAACCACACGGGGGGACCTGGTGAATGACCTGCAGAGAGCTGGGACCAAAGTAACAAAGGTCACCATCAGTAACACACTACAACGGCAGGGAATCAAATCCCGCAGTGCCAGACGTGTTCCACTGCTGAAGCCAGTGCATGTCCAGGCCCGTCTGAAGTTTGCCAGAGAGCACATGGATGATACAGCAGAGGATTGGGAGAATGTCATGTGGGCAGATGAAACCAAAGTAGAACTTTTTGGTATAAACTCAACTCGTCGTGTTTGGAGGAAGAAGAATACTGAGTTGCATCCCAAGAACACCATACCTACTGTGAAGCATGGGGGTGGAAACATCATGCTATGGGGCTGTTTTTCTGCCAAGGGGACAGGACGACTGATCCGTTTTAAGGACAGAATGAATGGGGCCATGTATCGTGAGATTTTGAGCCAAAACCTCCTTCCATCAGTGAGAACTTTGAAGATGAAACGAGGCTGGGTCTTCCAACATGACAATGATCCAAAACACACCGCCCGGGCAACAAAGGAGTGGCTCCGTAAGAAGCATTTGAAAGTCCTGGAGTGGCCTAGCCAGTCTCCAGACCTCAACCCCATAGAAAATCTGTGGCGGAAGTTGAAAGTCCGTGTTGCTCGGCGACAGCCCCAAAACATCACTGCTCTCGAGAAGATCTGCATGGAGGAATGGGCCAAAATACCAGCTACTGTGTGTGCAAACCTGGTAAAGACCTATAGTAAACGTTTGACCTCTGTTATTGCCAACAAAGGTTATGTTACAAAGTATTGAGTTGTGTTTTTGTTATTGACCAAATACTTATTTTCCACCCTGATTTACGAATAAATTCTTTACAAATCCTACCATGTGGATTCATGGATTTTTTTTTTCCACATTCTGTCTCTCACAGTTGAAGTGTACCTCTGGTGCAAATTACTGACCTCTGTCATCATTTTAAGTGGGGGAACTTGCACAATCGGTGGCTGACTAAATACTTTTTTGCCCCACTGTATACACACACACACACACACATACATACATACATACATACATACATATATATATATATATATATATATACATACATACATACACACACACACACACACACACACTAGAGGTGGGAATCACCATACATCTCACGATACGATATTATCACAATACTTGACGCACGATACGATATTATTGCAATTTTTAAAAAATATTTTGCGATATTCAGACTCTGTACATAAAGGTAAACTTGATCAATATTCATTTTATCTAATATCAAAGTCTCGCACTCAGTCTTTCTCTCATTTCAGTCAGTTTTATTGTTGACAAACTGAACGGTTTGTATTACAGTCTAGTCCAACTTAACTGAATGCAACCATCTGGTACAATTATAGCTATTCTGAACTATGAAATTTATGAAAACTGCAGCCCCTTCAGCAACTGAAGAATTTGAAAGTAAATTAAAACAAAATATAATTTTACATTAAATAAAAAAGTTTTAAACTTAATTAAAATAAAACATGTCTTAAATGAAAATAAGTAAACTGTCATGTTTATTGCTGCCATAAAAAAAGTTAAACACATTTGGACAGTGAAGGAATGTCAGGATTCTTGCTCAGAAAAAGGAGCTGATCAAAAAAAAAGTTTTTGTGGACTGGAACATGCTCTGAAGTCAGAGCATGTTCCAGTCCACAAAAACTTTTTTTGTAACAAAATATCGATTTCTGCTGTCCCTGTATCGATACACCACTGAACGACACAGGAAATCATTCCTGCCTGTGGCCATCTCCCTGTACAACGCATCCACTTAACACACTGTTTGCTGCTACAACTACACATGTTTCTTTTCCAAATATTTATTTATAAGTGACTTATGTATGTATATATATGTATATATTGTACTATTCTTAGTTAGCGTATTGTCTGTCTTGTCTTAATGTTGGTTTAAAATGGAGCACTGTAACAAAAAATAATTTCCCCCAGGGATCAATAAAGTATTCTGATTCTGATTCTGATTCTGATTATTAGCAAACAAAATATCACGATACTACACAGTATCGATTATTCCCCCCACCCCTAATATACACACATATACATATATAAATGGTAAATGGCCTGCATTTGTATAGCGCTTTTCTAGTCCCTAAGGACCCCAAAGCGCTTCACACTACATTCAGGCATTCACCCATTCACACACACATTCACACACTGGCGATGGCAAGCTACGTTGTAGCCACAGCTGCCCTGGGGCGCACTGACAGAGGCAAGGCTGCCGGGCACTGGCGCCACCGGGCCCTCTGACCACCACCAGTAGTGTGTGTGTGTGTGTATGTATATATATATATATATATATATATATACACACACACTAGAGCTGGGCGATAGAACGATAACGATATGTATCGCGATATAACTTTTACTCGATAGAGAAATTAAGCTATCGCGATAGACCTCGCCGCTCTTGTCCTCTTTAAAAAAAAAAAAAAAAAAGGTCAGCCGATCCAAATTCAGTAGCGCAGAGCCGAACCAATCACAGCCGCAGCGTCACGTCACGTGACTTGTTACGTACAGCACAAGTGCCAAGCCGCACGTGTGTTTGTTTGGGAAGCAGCCAGCGGGTAATGGAGGAAGTGAGTGTGCCGACTAGAAAAATCAACAGAGCGTGACCGAAGAGAAAACAGATGATGGTTCCAATGCCGGAGAGATTGTCGAACGGAAGAGCCATAGAAGTTCCGTAGTGTGAAGGTATTTCGGCTATTTCAAGTCTGACAAAAAACAGAGTAGCGTGCACTGTAAATTGTGCCGAAAGCAAGTCTGGAAATACAATAAACTGGTGCATGCGTCACACTGTGCGCCACGTTATTGTTTCGGTGAAATGAATTTCTACAATACTGTTACTGTTAATTCTACTCTCTGCAGTGTTTAAATGCTTACATATACACACAGTTACTGTCCGTCCACATATACGACTCGGTTCTGCTTCTATGCCCCAGCTTTGTTTACTTTTTCCCACCGAGGCTTCTAGACTTCTGATTGGCCAACATTTCTGCACGGTTAGGAATCTAGCGCCACCTGCTGCTTTGGCATGTTCATAGCAGCGTTTTCCTTCATTTCTGCCTTTATGTGTGGACGGGATTATTTTTTAAAACGAAAACGGAAAATCTCCGTTTTCAAAAATACCCGTGTACGTGTGGACGTAGCCTCAGTCTCTGACTGGAAGCGCTAATTTGTCATTCGGCTTTTGTCAGACTAAAGTAACTGTTAAAACTGTTTGAAAAGCTAAGCTATACAACAAGGAGAGATTGAGAATTTCCTTTTAGTTCTCAGTTTATTTGATATTGACAAAAGTTAGTCAGTTTTGTCTGTTCTTCTGTAAAACAAACTAAGATTTATTTTTAGAATTAATACTTTGTTTCTAAGTGGAATTGACAATTTAGTCTGTTTCGTTTGTTCTATTTTGAAACTTAAACGCTTTAGCGGCTGCCTTTTGTGTAGTTTGCAATATTTGCCTTTATTTATCTGAAAAAGTCTCATGTTCCTTAAGTACATCTACCCTGTTGAACTTATTATGGGAAATAAATATTTAAATAAAAACAAGCTGCTGATTATTTCACATTTTACTTGTGAGCAACGGCACATTTAAATCTTACAATTATAGTTATTTGGCTTATATCGTGATAGATATCGTTATCGCCTGAAATGAAAAAAACATATCGTGATATGAAAAAATCTCATATCGCCCAGCTCTAATACACACACACACATATATGTGTATATATATATATATATATATATATATATATATATATGTGTGTGTGTGTGTGTGTGACATATTGAAATCGCGTTTGAATTTGCGCTTGTTTTATGCTTTCACTTTGCAATCGCGCGAACTGTGTATAGAGAGCGACAGCACTGATTGGTGAGTGATGATAATTTGCGCACCAATTCCTCTGACATCGTCTTATCAATCGTTAACTTACTATGCGAACATGACAAGTGAAATCTCCCGCAGCTTAAACATGTGAGAGGTTGATCGCGCAGAGAATCGCTGAGCGTTATGTGAGTGCGTGTGTAAAAGCAGCAGGATATATATTTTAGTTCTGCTGAGCCAAATAAGACAGGTCAGGGTGAAGAAGTGACAGCCAAAGAAAAGCTTACCACAAAACGGAAAAGTTATGACAAATCAGACTATAAGGCAAAAAGAAAGTGCAGCTTTATGGTTTCATGGACAACAGAATTTCTGTGGCTGCAATATGACAAGCTAAATAACCAGGGCTGCACATAAGTGGTCCGCAGGTGCGCATTCGCTGTCAAAATAAAAATTGCGCACAAGATAAGAAGTTGCAACGCGTGTTTGCGTACATAAGATTTTCAGGAGGAGGACAGACATTTGTTTAGAACTCTTAAAGATGTTGAAGAAGCAAGCTCCTTTAAGCAGTTACTTTGGTGTTCTTCCACCTCCAAAGAAATGTCAGGAGTCCGAACCACAAAAGAAGCACGTATTCTCAGAAAAGTAGTTGCAGGAGTCACAGAAAGATAGATAAATATTTAAATATATAAATTTCTAAGAAGGAAATTAAATAATCAGAATGCAAATATTTAATAATACTTTTTTAGATTCTTATTAGATTCTATTCTTTTTTTAAAAATCTGCACAATTCCTTTCTTTAAGCTTGCCCAATAAACTGTAAATAAATATGTGAAATATAAGCAACTATTCCAATGCTAAGCTAAGCTAACATATGTGTGTGTATATTTTTGTTTTGTTTGAGAGGATGACACCAGAAATTCTGGATATGTTTGCCTAATAGATTAACTGTTGATCTATAAACCCCTTCGGCTCTTTACCCAAACTTAGAATCGATGCAATTACTGATATGAAGCTGAAAATAAAATGTTTGCTATATTTTTAGTGACTGGTACTGTGTCGTATTAATGAAAAGACAGTTATTCAGTTGTCTTACAGTTGTATTTTTAAATGTGCCTGTCATTTCACTTTTATCAGAAGGATTTTATATTCAAAGTGATGGAACATAAAATCCTGATATCAAAACTCTTGTCATTCTTTTTAAATACAAGTGTCTAATAAAAATAATGTCATGCTAATTTTATGGAAAAGGTTTATGAATTTAGTTTTAATTGGACTAACAAATGAGAACAGTTTGTATTTATTTATTTAGTCGAACAAACAGGCAACTAATTTGCAGAGGAGGCACGCCAGTGATAATTATTCAAGTCAAGAGAAGTTTATGTGTACAGCCCATTATCACATTCAGTGTCTAAAACGGTTTTGCGTAAACAATAGTTTTCAACCCAGACAAAACAACATAGGCAAAAACATCCATGCATGCATCCATGACATAAAAATGGAACGAAGGGATAAGAAATGTAAAATATAATAATTATACCAAAATTTGGCTGCGGAAAATGTTTTTAAATTGACTAATGTGATAAGTCCATTATAGGAAGCTTAATACAGAAAATAGTCCAGCAAAGGTTGAATGGAATAAGCTCCCTTAGATAAGAGGAGAAAAGATCTACTATTAGGATTAGGAAGGTGAAGTGGCCATTATGCAGAGGGGTAGGATGTGGGGCAGCTGATGATTTTACATTACAAAGCAGGAATGTCACAGTAACTAACATCATTAGCATCTAGCACTAAGCACACTGAGTAAAATGGCAATGTTCTCTGTGCATTTACTTGCCCCTGAAATTTTAACAGTAATACGACTTTGAGAATTTGCTCGGGGGAGCGTTAAAAGTGGTACAGTAAAAAGCAATCAACTCAGAATATACAGTGTACTCTAATATAAAATAGAAATGCAAAGGCTGCAGGATGACCTATAACACACTAAATGCTCACCACTGCAGTGTTTGAAGACAAACAAAAGATAAAACAGATGCCTTGTAAAAGCCTGAAAAAATTTCATCTCATTACCAAAATCAAGGTCTGTAAACTAATTGTACCAATCTATTCTCTGTAAACCTGCTAAGTAGGGCTGGGCTATATCATACCGTTCACGGTGATACCGGTGTAATTTTGGGCACCGATAGGAAAATGAAATATCGCGATAGAACATGGGTAAAACGCGCACGCGCAGTGCCTTTGTTTTCATACGCACATGGCGGCAACGCAGAATGAGAAGAGCGAAAGTGGATCGTTAAATGAAACGGATGAACCAGAATTGGTTTGTAAAAATGCTGCAACTTCAGTGGTGTGGAACTGGTTTAGCTTTCATGCGTCAGATACACAACCAAGCACTATTTTTGGTAGAGCATGCTAGCGGGCCGTCGTTATTACCGTGTTGTTTGGAAAATACGGCACAATTAAAATCAATCCTTTGATTTTTCTGAAAATCGACAGTGCCCCTTATAATCCCGTGTGCCTTATGTATGAATTCTGGTTGTGTTTACTGACCTCGAAGCGATTTTATGTCGTACATGGCGCTCGAAAATCTGTCAAATGTTTTAGTACGACTTTGCTAAGCTACGAAGCCGCACCGCTTGATGGATTGTCGGAGTATTACGGCTATATTAGGCAGGCGCCTCGCAGAGTGACACGTACTGTATTACCTAATATTACCGTATTGTGTGTGTATAACCTATTTTTTAGTTTTGTGGATATTATCCATGGTTATGCTGAGGATATGTCAGCCAGTTTCCACTGGAAATGCCTTTTGGTTAAACTGTCAGCAAGGAATTTGTTAAATATTTATATAACTTTAATGCACATAAAAAAACAGCTGCTTGTTTAAGTGAAAATACGTTGATGGGGTTTTTTGCACTAATAAAGTTGTGGAGTTGTAAAGCATTTTGTCTAGTGTCAATTATATCGTCAGTTAAATCGTTATCGCAAATTTTCAAATGTATATCGTGATAAATATTTTTGGTCATATCGCCCTGCTCTACTGCTAAGTAATGATAACTGTTAAACTAATAGAAAGAAACTTGGTGAGTAGTGACAGAAATGACCTATACTTTTCATCTAACTCTCCCAACTGTATGGGTTGAATTATTGTCACAAAGTCAGAAAGCAGTGAGCCCAACTCTAAAGCCTGTCAGCATACTTCACAATGCTGCTTTTCCTATTAAAATCAACAATGCAAAACCACTTTCATATCCTCTGAGCAGGCTGACATTCAAGTCCCAAAGGGAAATTTTATCACATGATCCCATATCCTCTTCCCTTCCATTCAACAAATGTTGCTTTTCCTTGTTCTGTAAGGTATTAGAATACAGTAGCAACACACCTGCACCATCTGAGAGTTTTCCAAATGGAATTGTTCTGTAGGCCAAGCACTAATTGGTTCTCTCAGATTGAAGGCAGAACCGTTGCTCTTCTTCGCTGAGAGTTATGAAGACAGGGTAATTGCTCTCCAACGAGCAGCTCACTTTTCATACATTAGTGAGGCTAACAAGCTACTGTAGTTCATCTTGTTAAAGGGCAAAAACTCTTTCAAAGCAGAGGGTGGCAAAATTGAAGAGAAGCAAATTTGTGGTCTAGAAATTTGATATGCATACATTTCCCACACAATCAGATTGTATAGGAAAACAAATATTGCAAATATTTTGAATGCAAGCTCTTGGCTGCAATAAATAGCTTACAGGGAATGAAATACGCTTTTCATATTAATATGAAAAGAGTGTAAATATTTTCTGTTTCATTATGAAACTATGGTGGCGCAAATTAGATTAGTGAGCGGCTACACTATTGGTAACTAACAGGAAATCTGAACAATTGAATAAGCTTAGACTGGATCACCACATCAAAGAACTTAAAGGAGTAGAACTGTAGATAAGAGTAAGCAGGAAAATTATTTTTGCCTGTAGCATACATTTCAAACACGGTTTACCAATAACTGTGATATTTCTTAATTCCCCACCTTAAGAGTATTTATAGCATTACTTGTAGCATATTTCCAGAAGTAGCAGTTATAGTATGCCAGTTGGTTAATCTACCTAATCTAAACGGTCCAGACTGAAATGACTCAACTGCTGGATAGACTATATTTTGAACAGTCACAGCCTTCAGATGATGAAACTTCTCTCTATGTACTGTATTACAGGTTGTTTTCATAGTAGAAATACCAATTACCAGGAAAATACTTCATAGCATAGCATAGCATAGCATAGCATAGCTAGATAGCTAGATAGATAGATAGATAGTGTGCAGCTGTGTTTCTTGTGACTTTGGTAAAATAGACTGCCACTGGTGTTGTCTACTTGCTAGTAGATTTTTCTCAGTTTCAAGGGAAACATAACACTTTTTACACATAATCGTGTGTCCTGTTAAATTAACACTGTCTTTCAATGTTACAGACTGTTAGGGCTGCCAAGTTTGCTTCCAAGCTCACACATTACTGTCATTTTATTATCTGCCACAGATGCTAGCAGATACCTTAATGATAACTAAAGGCTAATGATAACAGATGGCTAATGTTGCTGTCAGGTAACTGCCAGTACATCTCGGCAATTAACTGAAAATAAAGCAAAACCGGTATTCACCTCTAATCAATGTGATCTTGCCGATGTTGGTTATTACATTTGATTGTTTAAAATCTGTTAGTACGCCTCCCAGTATATATGGTACCTTTTAAATCATACCACCACATGTGTTGTCATGTGACTTCGCTGCACCCAGTCTAGCATGATGGAGGAAAAGCCAAACACTGAGCTGATTACCCAACTTTAGTTTGTCCAATTAAAATCTGTATGGGTTCTTTGGACAATTTTTTTGGCTTTAGTAAAGACAACATCAAATAAAAAGGAGAAAACTGTGGGGAAAATACTTTCATCTGTTACAACACGAGTACAGTAATAAAAAATAAATACATCTCAGCTTCATTAGTTTGGCATATTCACAGTACAAAGAGAGTGAACTATGAGGCCAAAAACAATACATATACTTCTGCAACAAATCTGAGTCGCAGGTGCATCATATCCACAAATCCTGCTGAAACCCAAGACATAACCTCATATAGGGCTGTTCGATATAACAATATATATCAGATGATGATATAAAAACATCTATCATTTCATTTTACGCCATCGTTTGTTTCGTGCTGTCGCAAAATAAACTGTTTACAGCAATATTTTTTCATCGTTTTGATGGTCACTGTAGTGGCTATATTCATTTCTTAAAGTTCTCTCTTTCGCTTATATTTAATATAACCACACTACCTACGGACAAACGTCTGCTTTTATGCGTTGTGGTTAGCAACAACGACGGTAAAACCATCGCGTGTCCGCTTGTTTATCTTCCACATAACCCTTTCACAAGAAAGCTCAAGATCCTGTTGAGACTTTTCAAAATAAACCGAATCACGTAAAAGAGTATGCAGAGTATTTACGGATGAGAAGCAAAACAGAGCCGTCAGGTGCTAAAAAATAAACCTTAGACTCAAATGTTAGAACCGGCTTTTCCCTGCAGCATGCCGTGTAATAAATACTCACAAAGAAACAGCAGCCGTTACAACATATGTCTAAAGATGTATAGTTTCATGCATCTGTTAAAACACTCGACTACAGGTACACAACGCCCAGCTGGAAAAACTTCACGCAACTTGAGCTGCCCGAGATTCACAGAATTTACAAAAAATGTTAAATTTTTGTGATTTATACCGTAATCGGACGATAGATGTCTTATATCGGGATATGAGATTTTGGTCATATCGCACAGCCCTAACCTCGTATGCATCTGCCAATAAATATAACTACACATCGTCTCAACGAAGCCGCTAATGACTGTTACTGTCCCATTTTCTACTGTCCTGCAGCCACTTTTCAAACTGACTGGAAGAGAACAGACCAATTCAAAGAAAGAAACCCTACCTCCAAGTAGTGTTTTACAGCAAAATTGGAGACCAACACAGGCACACCATGCCCAAGAATAAATGCAGCCAATACCATAACTATGTTGAAGGCTCTACATATAGATTCAACAGAGACATATAAATGACGTCCTGTTTGTGTTGTGTGTTAAGGCCCCGATATCTTCCAAAATCTTCATTCTCTCTGCACAGCCTCTGTTCAAACGAAGCCATAATAAAGCATCCAAAAACAAAACTAAATTTGTTTACCCCAAACATCTTTGCCCAAGGAACAACAAATGTTTGTAAAGTTTCAAAACAAAATTTAATGCACAAAATCAAAGAATGTAAATGCAATGTAACTTTTTACATCCATTCCTTCCTTACTATTCCTTATCATATTAGATATTTGAGCTTGATCGCATTGAGTTGCACTATTTTAACTGTAAACACCTCATCATAAAACACAAACAATAAGAATTAAACGTTAACAATTTACAGGGAGAGTATGGCTCTTGAATACTGACGCTGGAACAATGACCTAAAAATGAGGATAGCAGAAGATGGTCTAAAGAGTACCAGAAGGTGCTATGTACTACTAATTGCCAAACCTTACCTTAGGCTCGTAAAACTTGCGTTCATATAGCAGTACCATACACAAACCTGTGCTATGTTTCCTAGCCGTTAAGGCACCCAGCAATAAACTGGATGAGAAACCTACAGAGAAATAAACAATTCAAGTAGAAAAGACTGACCCAGTTCTGAAGAAACATGTAATTTCCCTGCAGTTCAACTTGGCATTCAATTGCTTTTACATAAAATGAACACAAAAACGTCCCACTGGGGAGTGCCTCATCCAAATCAACCTGAACGTGTCCGCCTATGATGCAATAAACAACCCAGGAACACAAAGTTACAATGCAAGGTTGTCAGGAAGTATTCAAAGAAAATTCAAAATTCAAGAAACAGACAAACTGTAATAAAAAAATAAAATAAAAAAAGATAATTACTGTAAATAATAGCTGTTGTTGACTAAAACAAAATATGGCTGGAATTTAAAAATCAACTGCCAACAACTGGTTTAAGATTGCTTGTCTCACCCAAAATCTAAGCTGCAAATTAAAGTCTTACTTAAATGAAATAATGACAAATTACATCACGAAAACACCAGCAATGTTTGTCTGTTTCTTCTGCATCCAAACAATAACTATGCTCCTGACATTAGCAGTTCATTTGTGATGTAACATTTTCTGTAGCTCTGGGCAATGTCATATTTGGATGCAGGCTGATTATGACTATAGGAGACAGCTTGCAGTGTCAATAATTCATGACTCTGTAGGTCATCAACCACACAGTGGTGTTTTAGTCTTGGAGAAATCTCATTAAATTCATACTAACATGTATAAAAAATGAAATTATTATTGGTAAGATATCATCAGTTACATAGTTTATTTATTTGCTGCTTCTCAATGCAGATCACAGCATGATGCTGGAAAATGCAAAACATGTTTTGCCATCTATCTGAATACAGCTGTGGTTTGGGGACCAGAAATGGCAGCAAAAATCCTTCTTGAAACTCTGCTATCATTTCTATGTACGAGATTCTATTTAAGGATCATGTTTGCCATTTCTTCAGAATAGCCATAGGGTATTATACTACAGCACATGCACAATTTCATGCACATGTGCTCGCACGTGTGTACAAGCGTTTGTATGTAACGACAGTAATGGAAGGGTAAGATTTCATGAATGAAAATTATGTACATTGATGTCCCTGGGTTACAGCAATCAGTGGCTGCAGCTGGAGGACCTTTAATAGCCTCATGTAGCTTAAACCTATCTTTTCTAGCATGGCTTGTATCTTAGATCTACATTTCCCACAGGAACACACTGTTATTTTGGAAGTAGCTGTGTAGCTAAGATGTGAAGGGCAAGTACACTATATGGATAAAAAAAAATTATGCAGAGTTTGGCCTTTTTCTTCTGGCCTCTGTAGTTATCTTAGAACACTCCAGGTGCTGAAGCCTAGGCTGTCGGATGTTGTAGTAAGGCTCGACCCAAGCCGTGACTCGCCTCACTTGCCATGTGGGATTATGCTCATCATCTATTCTGCCAGCGTAAAAAATGCACACACATTCAAACACTTAAACTTTAAGCCTGCCAAACCGACAGTCACAGTAATAAACATCAGCTTGCTATCTGTGGTTTAAACCAAACAAAAGATTGAACGTGTCCTCCAAATAAATGGTGTACTTGCCATGAGGTCAAGGAAGCTCATAATACAATACTAAAATTTATATTATTCATATTTGGCTTTTCAGCAGGGACACACAAATAAGAATGCGTGCGCCACTGCTTTACTGTCAAAGAGCATTTAATTGGCAGCTTCTAAATAACCGGAAAGCAAATGATTCTATAATTCAACTGTCTCCAGAAATCAAGAGCCTCTTGCTCAGTAATGGTGCCAGTGTGTTTATAATATATTGAAAGAGGCTGGCTCATCCGTGCTCAGTGATGATTTGTCCCATGCCAACAAGCTACAAAAGCTGCCAATGATTTACAAACTTAGGCCAATTTATGGTGTTGATTTGTTATTACAAGTACAAAACTCAACTAATGCATTTGTCACTTGAGCAAACCATAACCAGATTTATTTATTACAATGCACAAATTACAGCTAGCAAGCCATTTGAAATGACAATAATATATGCATTTCAACATTTGACTTGAGAATTGGTCGGTTTCACAATGCAGCAGACACAGACTCAAAAATTCCGAACACATTTTGATTCCTAATTCATACTGGTATCAAGAAAACCATCTAATTACAAAAAAAGGGGATGGGAAACATTTAATCTTAGAAAATGTAGCACTGGGATTCCAGTTTGAAATGAACAGTCTAAGCCTTAAACACCAAAATAATTTAACTTTTAATTAAAAAAAAAAATTTATTGGAAAGGCATCTTCAAATAGTCAATACATCATTTTGTACATTTTGCAAGACATTTTATTTTATTTTAACTGCTTTGTTTTTGCAAATTTTATCATGATGAGTTATTGTTTGTACAGAATATCATGCCCACAGCCTTCCTGGCAGGAAGAGGGATGGAGCTTTTTTCATACATGGTTGTTTTGTGCAGGTCAAGCAGTAGGACTCCTGTGCTGTGTCTGTCACAGGAAAAAAAATTGAGTGCAGCACTCATTTTAGAGAGAAGGCTTACATTCCTCCAGATAAGATGGAGTTCTGGATGGGATTTTGAAGTCAGGACTGTGGGACGCTGATAGCTGGTATGGTTCCTTGAGTGCAAGCCGCTGCTTCACTTTCACTTTCAGGAGAAGCTTATTGTACAGGTTCCGGTGGGAGCAATGGTCAGGGATTCGGCTTAAAAGAAACACAAACTGTGCTTTAAGTCTGTATTTTTAATGTCTGATAACTTTCCAATTTGATGGTATCACAATTTAAATAATAAGAAGCAATCCTAACGTGAACTAGCAGTAACATACTGCTTTGAAAACAAATTAATATCTCGTAAAACATAAATGTTCTTTTGGTTTGCTAATAGCTTTACCACATAACTACAAAGTAACTCAGGTAATACTCTCCCCATCTCACACTGTCAAAACATGCTAATTCAACTGAGTATAGTTGTTAAAAAAACAACAACTATAACTGTCATTTTCATGCATAGAAACACATTTCTTTTCTGTTAAATCTTATGTTGATGCTTAATGCTATGTTAATCTTATTGCTTCATATTTCCCTACATTTATTCACTGAGGTCACCAATTTGTGAGTTGCTCTTTAAGTGCTCAGTTTCAGAACTTACTAGTTTTAAGGAACTAGTGAGTATTTGCTTGCCGCTCATGCCTCTCAACCACAGTTATACTCATTTCTACCAGTTGCTATGGAAACGTGTTTCCCCGCTCCCTTCTCCCCTTACTTTGACATCACCGCTTGCCCGCCGCTCTCTCCCTCTCTCTCTCCCTCTCTGATTGGAGGCAGCAGTGCAGCCTCAGAGGAGTGACTATTTACATTGAAGAGGCTGTCAAAACAACGAACACACAATTTCAGCTGATCACCGTGGCTGCCTTCAGTGGTTGAGCCGTTGGTGGTAGTAGGCTTGAATGTCTCTACCAGCTAACTACATACTGTACAGAGCTATAAATTCAACACTCTATACAGTACCATTCAATAAAACTACTGGATGTCTAAAGAGCAAAGGCTCAGCTGGTGCTTGCCTTATTATATTTCCAGTCTCAGGCATCGATATCTGCAAGGCTTTAGACAGTTGGGGCCTCTCATTTGTGCATTACTTTTCAACTATAAGACTGAATAACAGATGGCTAGCAGCTTACAGTCACTGTTCATTAGCTCTAAAAGAAATGTTTATGAGTCAACCCAAAAGGAACCCCTAGCACAGAAATATGACTGGTTCCTAATTATGTGGATCCATTTCAAAGCTTTCAACTTTTAATACCAGATCTTTCTGTAGCATCTATAACACAGAATAAGGATTATCTTTCAAATCATCTTAATTTCTTTTTCCTAATTTATAAATAATAAATTATATCTGAAAATTTTAATATTCTCCGATCACAGTCTGCAGAAAACAGGATGTATATTATGTGAATCTTAGGTGTTAAAAAATGAAAGTGAAAAATATCACTTGGAATACTGACGTAATCATCATATTTATGTGTTATATAATAGGGCAGAACACATTAAAATAAGAGGCTGAGGCAGCAGAAGCTGAGCTGCCACAGAGGGGATGATTCAGATTTTTATCTCTTGTTAAAGAGTGGCTGCTTGAAAGGTTTTTGGCTGTGATATTGAAGTATTCTAATATAATGCATATTTTATCTCATATCATCTTTATCATATTGTCATAGGCCAAAAAGATGTGTGTACTGTAGCCTATGCCGTTCACTATAAAAAAGGATTTACCTTAAATACAGATTTAAAATCAACTATATAAATCTGACAATTCAATTTTTTTAAAACTAAAACACGGACCTTTTTCGTGTTGATCGCTGCAAAATTAAAATGTGTCAAGTACAGATCTAGGCAAATGTGGAATGTGATGCTTCAGTGCGCTGGTTCAGTTTTTCAATTTTCATCGACTGTATTCATGAGCAAAATTCAATTTGGGAAGTTATTTTTCCAGGTTTACACTTGAGTGTAACACGCTCCCAGACATGACACTTTCAAATTCATTTTACAGTCTGCTGGAAAAAAAAAGAAAAAGAAAAAGAAAAAGAAAAAAAACAAGGACAAAACTCACATAATAATTTGTGTTGTGGTAAACACTGCCATGGTGCTCAGAGATCTTTAACATCGAACGGAAGCCAAAATATGAGTTTAAATGATCTCTCTCTTTCTCTAATGGCCATATGCCTCTCTGAGCTGCATCCCTTTTCCTCTCTGTGCTGAAGATAAGCTGTGACTCAGTGAGCTACGGTGCAGTCCACTTCAGTGGCCAAGAGAAATTTGCCCTCATTCAGGCAATTTAGTGTGAGTGCCCCTCAGCATCTGCCTCAGCTGTGCACCACACAACAAAAGCCCAGGGAGGCGGAGAGCTGAGCGCCTGTGACCCATCATGCCATGCTGCGTGCTCCTGTAATGAATCAGTATTTAGAAGGTTGAATACAAGGCCAAGGAGACAATATAGACATTGTGCTATCAGAGACACTCAAAAATTAGGTGAGAAAAAGCTTTAAAAATAATAATAATACACAGAAAACAGATTAATTTTGGCATAACAAAAAACAGATAATTCTGCAAAAGAAACCAAAACAATCCATAATAAACATGTTTTGTCATCTCAAACAAACAGATACATGATCCTGTGAAAAAAAAAACATAATAATGCCCAAAACCCGAGTTTGATTTTCATCCAGCTTAGAGCTCCAGCAGAGCTGTACAACCTGTGCGAGGACTGAGAGAGAGCAGTCTGTCACTATGTCTAAAAAAGACATGCATAATCAGTGAAATGGAAAGATTCTTGGAGGCTGAATACTGGAGACTCTGCAAGGAATTTTTATTTACAGTTTGAATTCTCCGTGGCAAGAATAGGGAGCCTGTGTAACATGAACAATGACTGAAATGTTAACCATCACTGTCTGTCACTGAAGAAAAAAAAAAAAAAAAAAAAAAAAAAAGAGAACACTCATCCTTACAGATTAATCATTACAGTGTTTCTCCTGTGACTTCCCTGATGGTGCTAGTCACGACATACTCCCCTGAAACAGCCCACAAAGCAACCACTCCGCTTGCTACTTGAGTGAAAGCCATTAAGGTTTAGCAGAATAAAAAACTATAAGGCTGTGCTAAATGGGCAGATTTTCATACACCTCTAATAATTAATGTAACAACAAAGAGGGGGGAAAAGGGCTAACTGGGAGGGTAGGAGGACTGGACGGAGGGAGCCAAAATGACCACTCAGCCACAAGATGCCTGTGACTACACAGAACCCCGAAGCCTGGCACATGCACACAGCTCCCTCTGTGTGTCCATTGAGAAAGCAGACAAGCTGGGACGAGCCGGATAAGCCTGCCTGTGACTCCACCAGGAAGAGGATCAATAGGAGGGAATGCACCATTTCGGATACAGCCAGACAGAGCCAGGGGCAGGGCAGAGAGGCAGAGCAGCACTTGAGTGCTCATTATGTTGTGTAGGATGACACAGTGTGTGCAGCCACTTCTGGAGTTATCTATGAACGGAGGGAGGTGTTGCAAACCCCTCAGAGATTAGGGCAGACCACACAGTAATTGGATTAAAGCACTAATGAAAATAAAAACTGGCATGAGCACATCTCCATCAAGGTTACAGAGCTCAGGAGGACAATCACATGAGCTAGCTGATAGCAGGTGGAAAAAATAAAAATAAAAAAATCGCTCGCCAGGAGTCCAAAGCTATCGCACGACCAGACAAATACTGGACAACGTTCATCGTGGCTGCCTCTTTCGGCTCGCTTGCTGGCATGGAAACAGTTGGCTGCAGCTGAGCATTTGGACATCACCCACCAGCAGTCAATCACATAGCAATGTCCCGCCTTCTATACAGAGTCTCAAACACCTGCCAAGTATCAAATGCCAGTAAAATTTGTCTTTGCCAGTAAATAAACAAGGGTCAACCACCACAGTGGCCAAGACGATGATGCCTCAGCTGCCTTCTCCTGTCCTCAGATTATGTCCCTGCTGACCAGTGAACACTTTCTCCACTCTAAGCCAATCAAACCAAAGCAAAACAGTGCCTGTGTATCAAACAGGTTTCTGATGAGCTGTTTTAAGTGCTGGCTCTACACACAAAAAAAATGCTAAGCTGTTATTTCCCACTTGACAATATGATTAACCAGCCAAACACCACTTTAAAGATGACCAAACAGACTGCATGATGAATACAAAACTGAGTGACCAAGCTTGAAATCAAAGCGTTTACCTGTTCAACAGATTACTGACTTTTTCACCATGTTCTTCAATTGTTCCAGAACATGAAGCCGCACTCAAAATGAGTGGGTTTGTGTTACGGCTCACTCACATCAAGCGTGAAGATTGTAAGGAGAGAAGAAACAGCAGCACGGCAGAGAGAAAAGTAAAGTAGAAAGTAATGTTCCATAATCAATCGAACATAATTAAACTGATGAAATAATATTTTAAGAAAAGAGAAATATTTATACTGTCAAATGGGGTTTAAAATACTTGTTTTGTATGTTAAATATCAACTTACTTACTGCAGTTAGAAACCCTGTGTAATAACCCTATTTTGATTTCATTTAATGTGTGATTTCAAAATACTAAACCAAGCTGTCAACAGCTTCCTGCAACACCAGATTTTTGCAGCATGTTTCCTCCTCTTATAAAATCCATATGCATAGGATCTCTCTCCGTCTTACTAATCAGCCTCCACAGTCTTCAGTTCAGTTCACATGGCCGATGTGTATAAACTAGAGATGGACTGATCCGATATTACGTATCGGTATCGGTCCGATACTGACCTAAATTACTGGATCGGATATCGGAGAAAAATAAAAAATGTAATCCGATCCATTAAATATCACGAAAGCACCTCACAAAACTTGCAACACGCCGTAACTCACCTCAGAACGTTAGCATGTCGGAGCAGTATGCATCACGTGATAGAGCGGCTGTGGCATGCGGGACCTGTGGTCTGGATAGCATTTGGAGCTTCGCTAGCAACCTGGCATTTCATCTCCGACAAAGTTATCCCCGAGAGAAGTAAAGCAAGTGTGTAAGTCCATCTCTGAATGTTTGTAAAGCATTCCTGCGTTAAGCTTAACGAGCGACTGCCTCTCGCTCTCCGGCTGCTACTTCAATCGTGAAACTGCTTAAATGATCAGCTGATCGGCTTTTCTGTCGCGAGTCCGTCTTTGTTTTTGGCCCACTTTGCACCAGAAAGAGGAAACCAGCGGCTGAACAACAGCAGCACGTTTAAGCTTGATAAGCTGTTGTTAGAATTTATTTAATATTACTTTCTACACCAGGATCGTTTTCTACGTAGCTGTGCAGGGGCGGATCTAGCAAAGTTTAGCCAGGGGGGCCGATAGGGCATTAACTGGGAAAAGGGGGCACAAAGACATACTTTTCTTTCTTATTCTCATTTAAAATGTCGAGCTTTTAATAAATAATTATCTGACACACAAAGTTTTAATTTGATGTAAAATGAATAGAAGTCAATTACTGTATATAGTGACTATTAAGTCTAATATATATACCCTAGTAAGCTATAGTACTTTTTCCTTTGGGAAGGTACCATCTGTGCAGTCTGCAATTTTGTTGAAGAAAGATGTTGAATCTATTTAATATTTCTTGAAAAATAATTGATTTCTGTGCATTTTTTTTTCACACTGCATCAAATTAAAGTTGATTACGTCGATTAAGCATCATGAGGTGGAGCGTGAGGGGTGGTTCCCTATTTTTTATTTATTTATTTTTGTTGTTGCTGGGAGTTGGAACCCTATTAGTTAGGTTGCTTAATATTTACGCTAAGTACTCTTTAAAATACCAGAATAGGGAGGATGGTGTAGGTTTAAGTTTATTAGATTGATCAGTATTGCTGAACTATGAAATATTTTTTTTGTATACAGGTATAACAGAATAGCTTTAGTGTAGTTGTTGTTTTAAACTTGAGTATGAACTTGCAGACTTGCAAAATGCAGCAAGATATTTTAAAAAACAGTTTTGTTGATTAAAAAACACTATATCGGATTCATATCGGTATCGGCAGATATCCAAATTTATGATATCGGTATCGGTATCGGACATAAAAAAGTGGTATCGTGCCATCTCTAGTATAAACAACATTTTCCCAATTGAAAAACTGGCCTCCTGGTTGCAGTATCTGAATAAAACCCTGTTTATTACAACACAAGAATGATGACAAAGACCCTCATTTTTTTTAACAAATTAAAAACAACAGACTTTATAGTTTTTGTTGAAAAATTTTGTCCTGCAAGACACTTGGGACCAATTGCTGAAGTGGGTACCTTGGTTAGGGACAATAACAGGCCTCTTCTGTTAACTATTGTGCATGTTCATATGGTTAATAAACACAGCAGCTACAGGAAATACAGTGACAGGAGTCAAAACAGATTCTTGACCTTAAAAGTAATACATATTTATATAACAACAAAAGACATTTATCAGCATACTTTTTATATTTTGGGCTACTGAGGTTGTTTGAGTATAGCAAAAATCCAAAATGAAATAAATAAAAATAACCATAGCACCTGAACCTATTAGTTTGGGCTTCTAGGGAGTCAAATTCCACCACTATAAAGAAAACTGGCAAGCTATATTTATAATTCAATACAAAACAAGAGCATCATTGCCAGAGGAATGCTGCACAATAATCGCTTTATCTCAATTATCTTTTCATAAGTGCTGGAAGCCAGAATGGTAATTGAAAATAAAATTATTTTAATTGTCCAGTCCTGCCCAGGGTCATGGTCAGAATTCTTATTGCAGATTCTGACTTCTCTGAAGTTGTAAAGTGCTTTGTGACAAGGACACTGTTGTACTCCAGTAGAATGCTGTGTGTTATTCAAGGCCATTCCCAATGTCCCTCATTAATCCATGCCACATCTAATTGTGCTAAGCCATAACAGCAGGCCATTAGCATTCTTAAGCAACACTGCCATCCTCTTCCAAAATATTTCCAGTGGCTGACTAATTAGCGATGTTGTCATGCAGCATCAGGATAGGCAACACCAGTTAAGAGTTTTTAGACACAGGTGTGCTTGTTCAGGCAAAAGCTGAACAAGTTGATGGAAAGGTTCAGGTTTAGGCAGAAAAGACAGTTATGACAAGAGACGATCACGCAGCGTGATAAAGTCATCTGTTTTGTGTTATCTTTCGGTCCGCCAAGTCTGTAACACAAATGTTGTGATTCAGTTATTTAACACTTATAGTCAGACAAGTTCATATTCGACACATAGACTAGACAAGCAGTGACTCATGAACAACCTGTTACTACACCTGCTAAGAAATCTGTCCATGATTAATGTTGGCATTTAACATCAGGCATTCCTTTCTGTACAAATCCAAAGAGCTAACACACATTTAAAAAAAAAGAAAAATTGTATTAACATTCAATTCACTTCATCGCACTACATATAGCTTCTCAAATGAACAACACGAAAAAAAAAAAAAAGAATCTTTTTCACTTCAAAAAGGTTTTCATTTCTCTTCTTTAGAAGCATCTCCATCATGTTTGCTGTATAGCTGTCAGTAAAAGAGAGCAAGGAAAGCCCAAGGTTGTGTTCTGCATTCTTTGAGACAGACTGACAAGGCGTGGTCGGGCTACACGATGGTTCCACTGAGGGCGACAGATGGCACAGAGGCACCTTATGACACAACATTAGCTTCCACACATACACACCTTCTTGGCCAATCAGAGACTGGACTATAAAAATAGACACTGGGACAGGGCTAGCCTCCAGAGAGTTAACTTCCCTGTTTCTAAGAGCTAGGATCTCCAGAGACGTCCACAAAGAGGGAACACTTTCACTGCCATTAATCTAGGCACTAGAATTTTTTACAACTATTAGCAACACAATGCCTTTTAGATCCTTTAATACCTTGTTATTATACGTGAGTGTTTTCATTATCATGCTTTTTATTTCATTATCAGTGGAAATGTATTTCAAGGCAGTTATGCTGATGATATGTATAAAAAAAAAAGAAAAATCACTAAATTTGCTATGATTTGTTATGGATAGTTACCGGAGCATTTCATTTGGTTAACCTTCAAATGATAAAAAACAGTCAAGCTACCCGATTGGTACAGATTCAGTTTCCCAGCTTAAAATTCATTAAATTCAGCCTGAGGTAGAAGGAAGGCGGTATACGCTGCACGTTCGAGCTGTAGTTCATTCAATGTTCTGTTACAAAGCCTGTGAGCTGTGCTAACAGAATACATTTGTCAGCAGTAAAAAGCCTGGGAAATTCAGAAGTCGGAAATGTAAGTCATCTGAGGAAGTCAGTTTAGGTCTTCTTTTTTTTCCTTTGAGAAACTCAGGTCATTCCCAAGTGAGGGGACATATTAAATAAAAGTTTTCATGTAAGTCATGTTCAAAATGTCTCAGACACAAATTTTCCAAAAGAAAAAGAAAAAAAATCAGACTGAAATAATTTATTAGAATCATGTAAGGAGACCCCACATATTCACAATATAGTACCAAAGACACTACAATATATGTTTTTTAATCAAATGGAGGTTCTACAAGTTCTACTACTACTTCTTCTCCTCTAGCACTGTGAAATATTATTCAGCAAGTTAAATAGAGGCATGAAAGCTGCAACTGTTTGCATGTAATTGCTTCAAAACCATTCATTTGCAACACAGAGGATGCAAAATCCCACAACCTCTGTGAGATTCTACAAGAACACAAATAAATCACCCCCGATTCCATGTGTAATACAGTTGTGACACATTTTTTAAGTTTATTGTAGTACTCTGTGGGTGTAATCTGCAGGTATTAGTGTACTGAAGGCACAGTAATGCTGTCACACCCCATTAAAAGTGCACCTTTTAGTGGAGTTTTTTGTTGACTCATCCATATGGTGAGATTTTAGTGTTTGGAGAGGCTAAAAAAAAAAGTCTGTTTTGGTGGACCCTTTAGAAGTATGATGACTTCCCTTATCACCTGTTGTCAATAATAAATGTATTCATGGTTTTTACTGCTCTTCTGAGCCTCCTGATTATTTCTGTATGCTCTCATAATTTGCACAACACACAGATCAGGCTGAGACCAATTATTTTTGACAACAGCATACATTTTTACCCCTGTGTAGCTCCAGCTTGTTTATGATGGCCACTGTCGCTGGCTATTTAAACGAGACACTAGCAGAGTAACCACAGTCGCCTCAGCCCACAGCATCCTGGAATTGTGGGAAAATCTGTCAACCTATCACTGAAAAACCACCAAAAAACCTAAAGCAACACAACAGCTCTGTGATAGAGCCCTGCAATCACGATGTCTCATGTTGCAAAAGAATTTCAATGCTGCATTCCTCCATGTTTATTTTCTAATTAAGGGCTGGGCAACACATTAAACTGCAATGATTTGGACACAAACTGCATATAGTGCAGTCCAAATGAAATTAAATAAAAAAATTTTCTTGATGAATATGATTGTAGATCTGCTACATTAAATGAGGGTCCTTTGAGTTCAGGAATACAAGGCAATACTAAAAGAATAACTGTTATTTCTTTAATTAATTGCTCATTTGTAAGAGAAAGTATGGAAAAAGAAACAAAAAAAAACACTGACTGTATGCTGTACATTAGGGCTGCCACAAACGATTATTTTGATAGTCAACCAGTCACGATTATTTTTGCGATTAATCGACTAATCAGATCATACATCCATTGGACGTAAAACGTACAGCTTATTGCACCAGCAGCATCTGCTCTTATATAACTATCATTAGCTTACAGCTTTAAGTGCTTAAGGTGTGTGCTAACTAAAAATAAAGACAAGATGATAGTTTATTAAATTTTAATGAAATTTGCAGATTGTGATCTGTGAGTTTAATAAACTCAGCCGTCTGCTCCTTGCTATCTAAAATATAACGGGACACTGGAGTATATTCTCAAGCATCTCACACTTCTGATAATCAGTTGTCTGCTTGACGTTTATTCAGCTGTGTAAAAATTATAACTTTATCTCAGCCAAACCGATTTACTCAGGAACAAATAAAATACTGAAAAAAGCCAAACAATAACATTTTTAAGTTATCTAAGTGACTTATATATCATGTTTAACCTGAGTAACGAAAGACCGCGGAGGGTTTGAAAACGATTTGCCGGGAGTCCGGTGTTCTCACGGGCTCTAGTGAGCCTTGAACCCCGGCTAGCTATCAAGCTGGTGGATAACTGACGTCTCCGAAAACGTTGGAGCGCTTTTGAAAATATGTGGTGTCTTGATAAACTGAGCAGATATTTGAGGTTTACACAGCTACATTCGCGCCTGAAAATATGTTAAAAGTTTATTTTGTGACCCATAAAGAATAATAAGAGTAATATTAAAACCAACTAGCTGCCGCCATTGTTGGAAACTGAGCTGGGCTGCGCTATGAATTCTGGGACACTGCTTCTTCTTCTTTGGGGTTTAACGGCAGCTGGCATCCTTGTACATGCAGTGCTGCCATCTTCTGTTTCAGTCTGTTATTACACTCTTAAATCCTACTACTCATTCCTGCGTCTTTTGGGATCTTACAAAGCTTCAAACGATGCCTCGACTATTAAATTAGTCGTCGATGGTAATCGCGACTAGTCGACTAATCGTGGCAGCCCTACTGTACATAGCCATTGCTATGTTCTGTGATAGGCATTAACTGATGTAACTGTTACATCATTGTTTAAGAAAGATCCTCAGAATATATGACTAAAACCACTTTTTTGCTCATATGAATACCTGGACAGCTGGATCAAGGAATCAGCATAAACTTTTAAAAGTACTTTTATATTGAATGCCAACAAATACAGTGCCTAAAGGTCCAGTAAATTGAAATGAAAGACCAACTCTGAATAGTTTAAGTATTGCAACATAATACTCAAGGTCATAATACAAAAAAATGACAGGGGCACTTTTATTTGACTCAGCCTCTTCACATCAATAAACCTAATGCACACAAACAACTGTATGCACATCTTTACCAATATGGTTCACTCACACCAGTGTTCTGAATCTCACAGCAGCTGATGTCAATAATACTTAATGTTTCAGCATGGTGGCAGCACTACTAGTGAAACAGAGCCCTGATCCTGTTCAGTCAAAATGTGTTTAACTGTTATTGCAGCCACTCATGCAGAGAAAGCAGCCATGTGCTGTCATAAGGTAGAGAAAAGTCCTTCACGGGCATATTCCTCTTTCCACTAATGGTGGGTGTTGTGAAGGAATCTCCACTGGGAATATGCACTCAAGTCACTAGTATGCCACTGAGGATACAGGGGATCATTACTGTTTGCTAACAGCATACATGCAGCCTCATAAGACATGTGCTTTCTTTTTACTTTTTTTTTTAGATTATTATTCACTGCAATAATGGTTCATTAATAAGAAATGCAAATGTGAAAAATAAAACATGTTCTGATTTGTTTGTTGTGCCAGTCTCCCATTGGTTTAAAATGCATTTAGCTTGACAAAGATATGCTCTGAGGAATACACCACCATAAAAATCTAACAGGGTTTGGGTTAAGTAAATCAACACCATTTTAAGGGACTGTTAACATTTGAGCACAACCCTTGTTTTGAGCTGCTCTATACTGAAGCTTTATAATCACAACCAAAAGGACAGTAGCATTAAATACAATACTAAAACTATAAAGATAATCTTGGGAAGATGGCAATGGTTCTTATTGGCGGTTTTCATGTTTTACTCCCAGTTTCAAACATATTAAGGACGCATAGATGACCCGCCCCCACACTGGCTTGGTCACCGTGACTGGTGTTGTGAGATTATTTGCTTCAGAGCAATTTTCATCTGCTGTGGCATCTATGGAAAAGATGCACGATGGGGTTCATGACACATCCGGCTTCTGCTGGCAAAGAGAGCAAGACAGCTTTCAGCCAGTGGAAGTCAATGAGTCATACTGAGTAGGGATCCTTTAGGGAGCAGTGTGAGAGACAGGGTAAAACAGAGCAAGACAGACAAGCAAGACAAGATGCCAAGCTCACAGCACGGCATTAAAAATAGAAAAAAAGTTAGGTTCAAAGAAAGCTCTGTATTATACAAATTCTATTTGGATACTGCATTTTAGTATCAAACATTACTTGGATAAATCAAGTGGTAAGCTTTATTGACTACTGGTTGATTTTTTTAACTACTCTTTTCTGCTGTAACTAGGTATCATTGTTTGGATTCTGGATATTTAGAAGCACCACTAATAACAATAAAACTATTCCCCATCAATAAAGTAATACAGAGGACATATTTTAATTATTTAATAATTCTATATAGGATTTATCATATCAATTGTTTCTGGGGTGAAGAACTGTTTTCTAATTCGTCAACTACTCTTTATCTACAGCTCGTTTTTTATGATTAATTTATATTAAATGAAGAAAATGATGAAGTGTAATGGCTTTTTTTTTCCCATTTAGTTTTTGAGCAATGATACTTTAATATGATATCAGTGAACCAGCACTAAACAAATACTACCAAGTGTTTCTTGATGGGTTGGTACTCAGACAGTTTAATGTCACTGCTTGATCAGTAATGTTCAAAACATAAAAAGCTATTTGTCAAGATTTAAAGTGAAATTTCATGAGTTATGAGTCATCAGCACTTTTTAGGGCACCAAATATTTACAAGAGCTGCATATCTATCTATTAATGTGAAATTCGACTTTTAGTTTGATAGTTTTATTGCAAAAAATATAATGGTGGAATTTCCAGAGCTATGTTGAGATTCTTAGTTTTTTCCTAGGTTTGTCAATAAATGTCAGACTCACTATCCCAAAGCATCCATATCAATGTCCACAGCCAGAAGACTGATGTGGAATTACTGGCAGAACATTATGTGTGCGGAGTTTACCCTACCATTATACGACTTTGCCACTATGCCTAAGTGTTTTAACACAGCACGCAAGATCAATGAATGGAAAAAAAAAATCTATGACTATATGTAGCTCTCTGCCTTTCCGGAAAAAACACACAATATTATTTTTTGCAGGAACAGACTATCAGTATAATTACAGCCTTCAACAGCGAGTTCTTAATTAGGAGTTGTTCCTCTTAACGCAAGTGACGTCAATCTCCATCACAGTAAAACAGGGTTTTGGACTCAACTCCAATAACGTGGTGGACTAACAACAACACAGACATGGAGATGTGATGGTGTACTGGTCCTAGAGACCCCAACGATATCTAAACAGCCTTCAGCATTTCAGATCATATCCCATCCATCACCTGCACCCTGTCATTGTAGCACTCCAGTGGTCTCTGACTCAGATGGACAACTGAGTTTTCCAGCTGCACCTCCTAACCAATGGGTGTGGGTGCCAGGTTTAGGAATTCCACAAAGTGTTCTGTTAAGCTGACCATAACACTGCCAGTTAATGTCAGGAATCCAGTGCTCCCAATAAAAACAAAATAAAATGGCCTTCAACAGCTTCAGAAAATTGCTTCCACACCCAAACTTCTGTGGTTACATTTGATTAGTTACAGTGTGAATGAAAATGGTTGGGGTCTGTGGTAAATAGAGTGAACCTCTTCATGTGCTACACACTCCTAGTGAAGCTACTCTGTTGGGGAAAAAGGGTTGTTGCGACTCCCTGTTAGAGGAAATACAGTGGAAAGCATTTCAGTTAGAAGTTAAACACCTCAAATTGAAGTGAAATGTCTGTCAAATGGTGAACAAATATGAAAACGCATGGCAGTAGAGTGCAAGCAGTAAGAAAGCAAATACAAGGACATGGTCTAGTTTTCTTAGCATCAGTTATTCATTATTCATTGAGATCAACAACCACGGGCTTGCATCCAGTGTCAAAATAACAAAAGGTCAAAGTGGACGTTAAGATCTCAGAGTGTACAGTGTAAAATCTTCATCCTGCTCAAATTTCAATAGGAGGATTGCCAAAACAGTCCACAGTGGTTTTCGCACAGCTAGAAATAAAGCAGACAGCCAATTATCACACAATGATACAATCAGAATGAAGTAATCAAGCAAACTGATCAGAAATTATCTGTAAATATTACATATTGGAATCAAAATGAACACTTTTTTTTTACCACGTCAGTGCACCTACAGTTCCAGGAGATAAAAAAGTTCTGCTAAGAATTAAAAATAGGGTCCATGTTGCCATGTAGGTTTCTCTCTATCTTTGGGCATATCCATTACATAATTTTAAGATTGCTCTGCATGAATGAGAATGAAATGAGGTTAATTCCCAGCCCCAGTGATATCACTTTCTAAATTTTCCTCTCTTCTAATGCTCTTAAAATCCTAATACTGAAACATTTACCCATAAAATATAATTAACTTGACAATAATATGACATTTAACTCATCCCTGTGGCTACAGGCTAATAAATCTACAAAAAGCTGATTAAGAATATGCATAAAGTACTTTTGAATACAAGGTTATTGATTTTTATGCAAATTGTAAGGGTCATTTGTTTATCATTACATTAAAAATTATCAACATGCTTGGTTTTCCACATGTATGGATTACATCACATAACCCCTGCCACATGTAAAACCATTACATGTGGCAAAACGGGGTTTTAACACTGTATAGTTTTGTGACTGTTTATTTTCTGTAGGTTTAGGGAGTAATGCTTGTCTGTGAACTCACTGTCATTATTTCAAAGTGGATCCTGCATGTTGAATGGATCAGATATAGCTATAGCTGCTAATGCCCCCCTGGAGATAGAGCCTTCTTACTGTGATCTAATTAGCTTTTTTTTCTCCTGAATGAGTGTCACTGCACTAGTTCAGTGATAGATTTTTTTTTTAATCATTTTGCTTCTACACTAAGACAAGCACAAAAATATAGATAAAGATTGAAAATAGGGTATACAGAAAGTATACTATTATTGATGATGAAATGCAGAAGGATAAGAAAATCTGCTTTATTATTTCATTACAAAACACCACATACAATATTTTACTACAAATGACTGGGTATAACAGGTAAATTGTCTTACAGCACATTTAATCTATATTAATACCAACAGATTTTTGAGTCAATGGAGCCCCTTTAGAATTACTCTGCAACTGATCTCTGATCCAGCTGAGTATGGGTGGGTGATGTTGCATCCTTCCACTTTAGAAGAATTAGTGATCTAGCTATTAGACATACATAACTTAAGCTATATGTTCTAAGATTAGTTCTTCAACTGCTATTTGAAGTACTGCTATTAGTGTAAATAACTGGAAAGTGGCCTTGAGTCAAAGTTTCTGAAAAAGTCTAAATTTGGGCCCTATTTTGCATGGTACACAGGGGGCTCATTTCAGGTCATGATTCATCTTTAGCACAGAAAAGTCAATGAAAAACTTTAAAATGGAAAAAAAGTGTCTTACATTGATGAAGTAGGCGTGTGCCCTGTTCAGAGTAGAATCAAATTCCGTGTAACCTAGTTTCACATAAATGTCAATCTCGTCTTGTTCTTTTGGTTGACATTCAAAATCTAGTTGTAATGGCTCACTAGCTTTTTTTTATTACTATTAAAGCTTTAGAACACAGGGTAGGTTGGAGAATAAAGTGTTAGCCTTCTGATTCTCTAATAATATGGTGATTTCTTTGTATCTACTCTCGAATTTGTCTTTTTTCATTTACGATTTTGCATTGTCTCCAGCTAACTGGGTGTAGCAGCCACCCAGAAAAGCAATTGCAAGTTGATTTTCTGTCTTGAGCAGGGCAGCTCTGGCTTGGATAACTTACTTTACAATTTTCCACAAGTCCTTCAAGCAGGTGGTGACCATTAGCCCTCTAACTTTCACTGATTAAGGTAGCAGATTCTTTGACATTTTTTAATATATATAAATGGTCAAACATCAAAAACACGAAATGCACAATTTTACAGTATTTAAAAGATTTTAAATGTTAAGACTACATTTTTCATCTTTCCACACTAGTAGAAACCTCTAGTGGTACCACTATGATGGATTTTTTTTCCATAATTATATTACCACATGTCAAGACTGGGAGAAACAGAGGTATCTTTAAGTTGCCAGGCAATGACTAACCCTGTAGAGGAGTATAATGTTAGAGAGGGTGACACACTTTAGTGACTGAATCAAAAGAAAGCCTAGGGCATAGCAATCCAAATTTTCCCTGCTTTATGCATGGTGATGCATCCTACAGTGTTTCGGTAATGAATGCACCACGATGTGCATGGATGCATGAGAAGATGCACACACTGCTTCCCTTCACGCTACACAAAAGAAGTTGAGAGCCAAATCCTAGCCAACAGCATGTTACTTTATTATGGAAAGATGAGACACCCATTTTCTTAAATCAGACATACTGTAAGCTTGATAAGACTCTGTAAGCTCAAGCTGAGGAGGCTCATCTGCATCTCATGTAAAGTGGGACACAGTTCCTCCCAGCACGGACATGACATGATTGTAAGCCCATCTCTTATTTCAGGGGGCCACATGGGCCACAGACGAGGCTGTGATGATTTAGTTTGGGTCACAGGAGTGCTGTCTCTCCTGGCTTCTCTAACTGCCAAATAGGGCACAGAAAGGCCAAACAGAGCCAGCAGGTACTCACTTCATATCATCCTAAGCAAGGCAAAATAAGTCTTTATTTAAGGGTGAATAGCCAGGAGAGAAAAGGTGACACATTTTGAAAGTGCATCAAGTATTTAAATAGATAAGTGGAACTGGTCAACTCTGGTAAAACAGGACTAGTGGTTTTGATCAGTTCTATTATACCCACTGACAACCTTAACTGTTTGCAAACATTTAATTATAACATATCTCCCTTAAAACATTGGATGGAATTAGAGCATTAAATTGACTTGCCTACTCCAAGTAGATAACTGATACTCAAAATTTTGAAAATTCCACAAAGGGAAAACTTCAAAGAAGAGAGAATAATGCCTAAAGGTTTGTGAGTTTAGGGTTACATGTCCACCGGGATACTGTGTTCTGTTAATTCAATGAATGACAAGGACACATTGCCCTAATTTCATGCAAGTGCTGAGATATTAGCATGTCTATATCTGAGAGAAGCTGGAACAGTCTGAAGTTACTCTAATGTTCAGCAGTGTCTGAAGCAGATTTTTCCTGCTCATATACATTAAAAACAAGGCAAACCCAGCTTGCCTCCCAGGCCACTCTGTTCAGTTTACTTTAACCTGTTTCATACTTTTAAATTAAATTTGATTAATATTAATCCCAGATATATTAAGTCAAAACTCCCAGGAATGCTGTAAGATCTGTACCCCAGCAGAAGCTAATCACTCAAAAAGAAAAATAAATAAAAACTAAGCCCACAGCCTGTGAGTCTTCTGTGAGCACACCCTTAGGAAAGGATGTTTATGTTCCTCCTACAGTATCGCACAGGGTAACATGCACGTGTAATGCTATCTTTTTTAACGTCCTTAGGCACTGAATCTCCTCAACTCTCTCAGACCTGGATCTGTCTAATCCAGTCCCCATCACCAAAGAGTCAAGCAGTCCTGGCTTGAATAAAAACACAGTCACCCCCTCCCTTGCTGCTTCATCCTAATTCTGGGTGAAAACCTTAGATTCTATGAGAATGTTAAAAATCATGTGTGAGAGGTATCAGAGCTACTGAGTAAGGGAACGGGCATCATGGACTGTTTAACAGTTAAAGTAACATAATAAATTTTTGAAATTGAACGTCTCAACAAATAAAACACTTGAAAAATGAATAGCTGACAACTGTCTCCCAGAAACTGTTCCCAGTGCAGTAGTTGTTTGGCAGGTTAAGTTATTTGATAAGACAAAACAAAAATAACCGAAACTGGAGGTGATAAGATATGGGCTTAGCCTTTTATCCACTGTGGCTGGCTGGATTACTCAGATTTCCTTCAAATCCAACATTTAACACAATTTTGCAGAGATTGCCTTGACACTAGAAGTCCAAGGTTTAGTAGGTTTAGTAAAGTCTTCAGATACACATTACACTAGCATTCCTATTACAGTTTTAATTAATAAATGATAACCCTGGACACAAATACATTTGCTTTGATCTTCTTTGTCTTTTGGCTGGTCCACAGCAGACATATGCCTGCATCTCACCCTATCCCTAGCATCATCTTCTGTCACACCAATGCTTTGCACTTCCTTCTTTTCCCTGGCAGTTCCATAGTCAACCTCCTTCCTCCAATATATCCACTATTCCTCCTCTGCACATGTCCAAACCATCTCAAACTTGCCTCTTTGACTTTGTTTACAAACTGCTCAACCCGTGCTGTCCCTCTGAAATACTCATTTCTAATCTTGTCCATCCTGGTCACAGTCAATCAAAGACATTTGGTTTAATATGTTGGGGGCATTATATAGGGCAGTCAAGAAACCCTATATAATGTCCACAAAAAAGATGAATTTATCAAAATTACACATTTAGATAATTGTTAAATTTAGTTATCCAAAGAAAATTGCCAAATAATCTTTCATTTGAGCTTGAATAACATCCTTTTAACATCAACAAATGACTGACGCTAGCTGGCAACACAAACAATTTAAAGACAATTATTTTGAAATTCTAAATATTATATCAGACAAGATCAAAAAGAACTTTAACAATAACAAAAACAGAAGCTGGAGTCCTGATTGTATGGAACTATCGTCTTTGTGCAAGGTATGACTATGCTGAACCAAGATACAAACGGTATTAGGCCAGAGACACACTGTTAAGGCCTCTGTTCTCAGTGGGGTTATATAATTTTGTAAAATGATTGGTTGTAGTCACGTAGGTGACTGTAGTGTGTGTTTTGGGGGAGGGAAATCTATTTTAGTGGACGTCCCAAATAAAATCTCAATATGGCAAACAGTGCTGCCAGTACACAATGTGCCACAATCTACTGGCTTTATTAAGATGGAACTATTGGATTTTTTCCCTCATGAAGCTAAGTCAGAAGTCTGGAGCTTTTGTTAGTCAGCCTAGAGTCGTCTATGCTTCCATCTTGCTTTGTATGGTGCAGCATGGAGCAATGTCATGATTTCCACATGATCTGACTGATGATGTAACACAAGCTAAGTGAAACAATCCTGCTGTAAACCAGAGAGGCACATTTGCATAGTCAAAGGATCCAAACTGCAGGGTCAAACTGCAGAACTGCACTTCATTCATCAGTTTCACACATTGAGGACACTGGGAAGTCATTTCTTATCTTGCCCAATTCTCCTTAAATTCTCTCACTTTAAGTTCCGAGGCTATGTTTCATTTTCTGAAATGATTCCATATCCCAGTTATCAGTTCAAAGAGGATCAATTAATAATCATGTCAAGCAGCTCAACGGGCCCATTGAGCATGCAGCCATCAGGAGTGGGAAAGAGATAGAGAAAGAGGGTTAATCCTTCCTCAATCTCAGTTCAGTCACTAATACTGCAACTACACCATATAATCATCTGTAAAAAGATTACGATTTTCTTTGATTTACATGCTCGAAGTTCAAAAGTGCTATTTTAAAGTACCTTTTTTTTATACTTTAATGAAAGAAATGTAAAAAATATTTTGCTTCGGTGATGCCATATGAGTTATGTGAGAATGTGACTAGTTTATGAGTCATAAATCATGAAGTTATGACAGTTTACACTCAGATACACTGAATATAGACCATGATTATCAGTGCAATGAAGTGGAAAATAAGAAGTGAAAAACATGTACCCTGTAACTGTTATATCCATACTTAACGTAGCTTTAATAACTCTACATTATCCACTGTTGTGCATAACTCTATGTTGAATGTGAATTACCAGCGTAGCATCAGGAGCTGAACCAGAACCAAAACCAAACCCCAAATTGTCCATCTAACCAATTAGTTGGCTGGGCTGACATAAATTACCTTAAAATGAGGCCAAAATATTTACGCAATGAAAAATGCCAAAGATGTTTGAGGGAAAGGTTTTTAGAAACAATATCAATATTACATAGTTTGTCCAAGTCTGACAAGTTTATTTTCCAAATAAAATCAAATTCCAGGCAGCAGAATCACAATTATTTACTTTAATAATATGCACATGAGGTAAGTTTCAACCCATCACTGTTAATATAAACCTTACATTGCATGATAATTAAATTCTTGCAGGATTCACAAGATCACACAGGAATTCATCTTGCCAGCATCCTACTGATGTTTTGCAGACATGTGACAACTTCTTCACTATTTTGGACAGTGGTGACAATGTAGCATCAGGTGATTACCACAAAGGTCTACCCCTCAGTCAGTGAAAGAAGTATTTCCCAACTGACTGGCGAAAATCTCGTAGTGATTTCTTTGGTCCTTAGAATATTGCTGTAGTCCTAGTGTACATGGAAGATAGAAACTTTGATAGGAACACTGTACAGCTACTCTACAAGCTCTAGTGAAACTGTGAAAAGTGCGACACCTTAAAAGGCATAAGTTTTCCCTCAGCATGGCAGCCAACATAAAAGCCACAACATTCACTTTGAAGTGACTAGAGTAGCTCGGCTAATGGTTAGTATTTGCAAACAAACATGAAAAACCACAGGCAACCATTGGAATCTGCTAGCAAAAAAAGCAATCACTAGGAGGTTTTTGGTGCACTCCTTTTCAGTCGATTTCACCCAGTGACAGCGAGCATCACATGAGAAACCTCAATAAGAAGCGTACCCGCATAGTCTTTCTCCTCCAAATGGCAGAGACTTAGGCTGTCTCAACATACTTAAAGCTCACCCACCCACGTCTTTTTGTAACTAAACTAGTTAAATCATAAATTAACCCCTTTTTTGTTGCAACCTTAAGCAATCTGTAACATCAATACATTTGTTTAATTGCCAAAACTTAACCTCTAGATTAACCATTATATGATCTCAAATATTATTTTATCAGCCTTGGCTAGACTGAATAATACAAAAACAAATATTCTCCATCAAGCAGAAGAGACACTTCCAGAGTTTAAAGCTGCTTTAATTATGCACATGTTATTAAAATGTTAAGAACTTTTTTTAGTTCATCTAACACTATCATTTCATTACTCTGATTTTCTGAAGTTACTCACGGGCGCCTATGATTTATTATGCTATATAATAAGCAATACATCTGTGTCTAACTTACTAAAATACACTATGCAGAAATTTGAAAAATAAAATAAAAAAAGGATTGCTCTTGTTTCCCCTCTGTTCTAAGCGCAGACAGTATAAAAGATGGGTGAAGCGCCTGTGGCATCACCCATTGGTTTGTTAAGCCTTGAGATGCACATATTCATCTTCACCGTGCTGGAGTTTCGAAGTGGGCGGATCAGACTATGGAACTGCACAGTCATTGGCTAAGTCATTAGTCAATGAGAATAGCCTGGATAATCCTTCTTGTGAAAGATAGCATGATTAAGTCTTTGGAATATTTTTCATTGAAAATGATCCAAAATGAGTTAATGGGACCAGAAACCCAGCAGTAAAGTTTGTACGGAAGTTAAGTCTAGGGACATTTTCCAGACTTTTACTGAAGTCTGTTGGATCTCAAGCTGCTTTAATTATTTATGAGGTCTTTCCTTGTCTAACCATGTGACAATAACTTGTTTTCTATTTTGGATGTGTGACGCTTCAGGGTCAAGTGAGTAAACTCTCAGTCACACAGGCCTAGAGACCAATTGGTGCTCATCTGAAGGCCATCAGTCACAAGGTAGAACTATGTATTACCCAACCGATTTGCTAGCAGATTGCTGCAGTTAACTGTAGTTTGTGTGGAAGACGGGGAATTGTCTGCAAACACTAGCCTTAAAAGTATATGATGTGACTTTTGAAACGTGTTGGTTGCAGCACTGAGGCACAACTTTTACTTTGAAGATGAACATTCTTCATTTCTTGAAGTTCATTCAAGTTTAACAGCACTTGGGTAGTAACTGGTGAGTGTTTGCAGGCAAACCAACATGTTCTATACAAACTACAGTTGACTGCAGCAATCTGCTGCTGAACAAAGCAATCACAAGGAGCTTTTTGGTACAGCACAAAAAAAAAAGATAATCTGTATGTAAACAATGACTATGTGAGTAGAGTGTTGAAGGTCATGTCAAGAAGAAGTAGTCTTAGCTACCCTCACATGGGCTCAGGATTTTTGTGGGAAAGCCTTTTAACGCTTTATGTGCAATCCAGTATGTGCAAGGGTGTTCCTCCATCATAAGAGAAAAACAGAATGACTGGAGCCCTGCGTGCTCTGTAATTGCAACGTTCTTGCATATATTAGACAATTGTAGGTAAAATAACAGGAAACTGACCACTGGATTAGATTTTCTCTTGTGCCAAAGAAAGGAGTTGTCTGATACAGGGGGACAGCTCTTGCGCAATGTGCTTATGATGAAACGTGAATAGGATTGCAAGTGTTTGCAAGCGCAACCACCCACTGGTAGCCATTTAAAAAAATATAGGTTTAAGGCACGTCTGTGTCTGTTTCATTTTTCACACCCCGAATCTACTTCCATTGTTTTATTCTGTGGATGGTTCTAAGCTCCTCCCATCAGAAAAACACTAGCAAAGGTAAGGACATACAAATTTAGGGCTGCTCAATTAATCGAATTTTAATCACGATTACGATCTGGGCTTTCAACGATCATTAAAAATGACTGAGCCGATTATTAGCCCCTCCCTCATTTATCCGCGACACCTTAAAGGCCGGTCCGTGAAAATATTGTCGGGCATAAACCGGTCCGTGGCGCAAAAAAGGGTGGAGACCGCTGATTAAGAGGACCCGAGGGAAGCTCGGAAAGCTAAGCAGAAGTTATTTGGAGAGGAGAGTGACTGCTGTTGGTTGAAAAGAGAGGTTAAAAAAAAAAAACTTCAGTGGTGTTGCACACTATTTTCTATTATTTTTTAAAGTCATTATTCAATACATTGTTATTGTTAACCCTTTAAAGCCGGTCAGAGCTGCACGCTCAGTTTTGTGTAACTATTTTTAAATCCCTGAAGAACCCTGAGCCCTGTAAGCTAGCACAATAATTTTTTTTTGCATATGAAACCAGAGGAGTTGTACTTACATCTTATGACATCAGCTTGTCCTCGGTCACGGTTTCCTTCCACATAAAGCTTTGCAAAAATTGCATAAAAAGCGCTTGCAGGAACAAAAACATAATATTCCAGAAACAGGCTTTGCCGATCCGATCATCTGTTCCTAACACTTCCCACAGTGAAACAGACGTCAGTGCGAATTATCGCGCATGTCCGCCATTTCCTGCCCAAAACCAGAAGTGACGTCATTTTCGCGGAAAATGTAGTTTTTTACTTGTAGGCCTTAAAAGCCTATACTGGTGTTTTATAAGTCATGTTTGACTTTTCTGAATAGTTGCTGGGATGCTTAGAACTCGAATTGCACTGCTGGAAATAGTTTATTTTGATGCACCTGCTGTTTTCTTTGCAAATTTGCATCATAGGATTGTTTTTTCGTTTTTCATGCAGTATATAAAAATTGGTGTATCTCCAAAATAAAACTATAAAGACACTCAAAATAAATTTCGTGTGGTGGGAAACTATTTTTTGCAACTTTTTTGTATTTAAAGTTTTGAGGGATAAACCTCTTAAATTTCTCCAAGTAGAAATATATGTAAAAAACAAAACAAAAATGATTTAATTTTTTTGTAGTTTATTGCACTTTTTTGCAATTAATGTAGTTACTATGGACTTAACGCATACATATTATTAAAATATGGGCTATAATAGTTGTATAGCAACTTGAAATGCTCCCACAAATGGCACTACAACATGTAAAAAAAATAATATAAGCTCTGGCGGACTTGGTTCTATAGTAGGTCGTAAGGGTTAAATAAATATCGTCAAATGATCAAGATCTCAATTTCAGTGAAAATAATCGTGATTATCATTTTTGCCATAATCGAGCAGCCCTATACAAATTTTTTTTAAAAAACACTGACTTTTTACTTCACTAGCACTGCGACTAGGACTGTGCAATTAAGTTTAATTTTTGGCTTTCAACAATTACTATACAATTATTGTGCTTCCTTACTTTGCCTTTCAGCACAGCCCCTTCAATCAATATGGCCTCTCAGTCAAAATTTACTCCCCATGAGAGAGTGGCAGATTTGGTTAATTTCACATTTATATATATAGTTAGTCAGTTTTGTCTTGTGATAGACTGGCGAACTGTCCAGGGCAGGGGTGCCCAATCCCGGTCCTCGAGAGCTACTATCCTGCAGCTTTTAGATGCATCCCTACTCCAACACAGCTGAATCAAATGGTTTGATCTCTTCAGCATGCCATCATGTTTGGCAAAGGCCTGATAACAAGCCATTCATTTGATTCAGGTGTGTGGGAACAAGGATGCATCTAAAAGCTGCAGGACGGTAGCTCTCGAGGACCGGGATTGGGCACCCCTGGTCCAGGGTATACCATGCTGCTTCCACTATGAAAGCTCGGACAGCCCCCGAAGCAGAAGAAAATGGAATGACAGATAAATCTCACATAATTATAATAAGTTTTAAGCAATCAACTTCAATAAAAGAAAAGTTTTTTTTCCAATACACTGCTTTTACAAAATCTGTCCAACTGTGTTAGGTAATTGTGAGTTTAATACTGACCAAAATTACTGTAATTATGATTTTCACACAATGATGGAGATCTAAACGCAGCTCTCGTGGGTGAAAGGACCTCTGTTTAACCCACTACACCACCAAAATGGAATTTGTTGTTTCTCCCGATGAGGTATGAAAAGGATGTGTGATTGGCTGAACTCTCCTGTTATGAAATAGGTTTTCTAAAGTCAAAAACAGAGCCAAGAGGAAGTCCACAAGTCTACATTCACCTCAACTACTGAAATCAAATATGCTAAGAGGTTAACATAAATACTTGCTCCATTACATCATAAAAATACTACCTCCTCCTACTGCTACTTCCTCCTACTTCAAATGGTTCTACAAGAGAAAATTTAATCCAGCAATCGAGGTCTTATTATTATTTTACCTAATATTTTGTAATACTGCAAGAGAGTTTACCATTACAGAGCAGGGAGAGCTCCACTCCCTCTGCGTTTTCCTCTCCTGATGGAGGAACACCCCTGCACATACTGGATTGCACATAAAGGATTAAAAGGCTATCCCACGAAAATCCTGAGCCCCTGTGAGGGTAGCTAAGAGTACTACTTCATACATAAGCACCTCACGTGTGAAATCACTAAGGTTAATAAAAAGGGGGGGCGGGCAGATGTTATTAAAATGTAATTTCACACAAAACTCCCTCAATTACACTTACATAACGACACATTTTACCAACTTAGAGGATCTCATTTCAAAGCCTTTATCGTGGCATCAGATTACATAACAGATGATTCAGAGTAGAAGTTGTGCTTGCTATGCATCAGTGTGCCAGAGAGACCAAACACTGTCCCTCACAGACTGCCCATGCACTTCATCCAGTCATCATCGTCTTCTCAATGCTACCATCGCACCTGTACACATGAAGAGGTACCTGCCAAAATGCGTTTTATTTTTTTATGCAGATTATACCTTTACCTGAGATGCCGTGACTCAACCCAGAAGCCCGTGATTCAGTGCGTATCCCGTTCTGTGTGTGTGTGTCTACAAACACAGAGAGCCCAGCATCACTCCCCATCAACAACAAACACGTCCCATCCAAGCTAAGAGAACGGCCCACATCAACACGACTACAAATGCAGAGAAATGCATGCCACCCCTGCAAATCCCTTTTCCCATGCTGCTCCTATCCACTCCAATATAAATTTAAAGGCTCTTCTTCTTCTTCGGTGTCATATTTTATTCAATGTACAATTATGCGAAGTCAGCGAGCAGGCTGGTCACGCAAAGTGAAGCTCCCCCTCTGAATGTATGGGAGTGTGTAACACATTAGCAGCTGGCAGCTTTAAGCTGTTTTTACTTATAAGAGAAAATAAATAAACAGCTCGTCAGTAGGCTAATTAGCAGCAGTCGCAGTGCCGTTACCGTCGCACCTGCTAAATGAGTGCCTGCGGGCGGAGGTGGCGAGGAGATGCCTGCGGTCCTGGTCACTTTTTTTTTTTTAAGGGTGGAAATAGAAGGGGATTCATGGCAAAACACCAACAAAAACACGTCTGTCTTAAAAGCGATGACTTTGATTCAAATGTGAGATTTTTTTCCTTACCTGTACAGCTCACGAGAAGCAAGGCTAAAAAAATATCCCTTGTCTGGACCATCGCAACTCCCGAGTAACGTGAACGCTAAACGGTGTAGCTAACGTTTAATCTCCGCTCGGTCCCTACGGTATTGCCCTCGGGTTTCCTGCCCCTGTTAGCGACTGTTCATCCTAATCTACAGAACTGAGCTCGTCGGGAATAAGTGTCAGCGGCAGCGTTGTTGATGACAAGCAGCGGTCAGAGATTAGCAGCGATGAGCGCCAGTGCACAGTTCAAAGTCTGACTGACAAGCGGAGCCTTTTCACACACTTGAATTACTCCGCAGAGCCGGAATAAAGCACCTCCTGTAACTAGTGCGTGGGTATCAACGGGAAGCAGGGGAACAGCTGCAAATAATCATAACAATGAAAAATTAAAGTTGAAATATAGCATATATAAGATTGTTTCAAAATATGGTAAAGCAAGTAAAAGTGTGAAATGCAGAGCTGTTTAGTGTATTTTTTTATATCGGTGTCCCCCCCTACGGTAAGATACATAACAAGGCACCCTTTATAAGCAATTGTAATTAATAACTTTAAGGGTTTCTTTTAGTTTTACATTGCTTTAGGGAAAGATGGTTGTTGGCCAGTTATTACAAATTAATTTTACTGAATTCAAATAATTGATTTCTTTTGCAGCTTGCTATGCGCAAGGATTTTCTGCTTTGCCAGTCTTATTTGATAGCAAACAGAATATATTTTAACTCTGGACTGATAACACAAATAATAATTATAAAAATAAAATAGAAAAATGCTTGGGACTAGGATATTGTGATAGTTATGTCTTACTATTGTGAGTTGTACATATTAGAGCCAAAGTCATCACCATATTTTGCAACCTTACTTGTAAGGAATTGACATTTCCCTTTGACTGTAATCATGGTACATAAAAAGGCTGTAGAGAATCTAAACTAAAATTCATTAACTACACAACCATTAACGGATTGCCAACATCTGTAATTGCATAGGCTAATTATGAAATACAAAGAAAAAGCATCAGTCAGTAGGAATTTCACAACATGTGAATGCCCAATTTGCTACTGCTGCATTAGTTAAGGATTTATTAATCATTAAAGAGACACCATTTATTATCAACTATTGTATTTTGACTGCACACCAAAAGAAGACCTTCAAATGTCCTTTTTTCCCTATTTTCTCCAAATCAGTTTTGCTTCTTGAAAAGTTTATTTTCCTTCATGTTAGTCCAAATGCAGTTTCAAAGCTTTTATCTCACTGCCACAAATATAATTTTTGTGGAGAATTATTAAATCCATCTGTCGAACTGAGACTCCTCTGGTCTTTATTAAACCCAGCCCGCTATTCACAGAAATAATAGGGCTTGTAGTACAACTGTGGCGACAACACCACTGATATCTTACCCTCTGTGCGCCAGATAAACTAATTACAGTGTTATACACATTAGCTTATAATTTACAGTGAAATATTGATCATTTGGATCTCTTCCAACTCTGTTTTGTGTCACACATATTTGAAATGCTGCATGTTAAACCACAGGCATTTGCTTTGACATATTTGAAGTACTACTCACCCCACAGGTTACCCCCACAAATGACCAAAGGGAGCCTTTTATATAGGTTGTAAAGTGAATGCCACCTGAGAGCGATGCAGGGTAAAAGATGCTTGTTTGCTTGCACAGCAGGGATGATCGGTAGCCATGAGCACCACCCTCTCAGGCCTCCTGAGAGGGCGGTTTGCTTTATATTTTCATTGCTGGCCAGCAAAGACATGCAGTTGGCCACAGTGTAATAAACCCAAATCAATCTGTGGGCTCACTGAAATTGCACTGTGGTTATATCTGGCATATTTTCCTTAACCCACCCTTTTACAAGCAATTCCCTCCAAACATACCACCACTGGGAGTCCGGCCTCAGAATTTTCACTCCCTTCCTGCTTTGCTCTTTCCATCGACTAATAAGCAACTTGTGAAGGAGGGTGGGCGTGGAGTTCGGGTTTTTATTTTTAGGTTATCTTGTTAACGTAGGAGCTCAGTATCGTATGAATTCCCAAGAAATCTTCAAGTGGTTTCTTTTTAAATGGAGAAATCTACTGGCTGAGTAATTATTTACGATTATGAGATCTCATAGGTTCAGTCAGCTAAATTCCTTGATGTTAATTAATTAAAATGCCTAACTGGAGACATTATTTTCAATTAGTCTGAAGAGAACAAACAACATCATGCCATCTGAGTAATCTGCCCAGCATTAACAGTGTCGTGCTTTTAACTCCGCATTCCTCTCATCTTCTGCGTGGCACCATACCATGAACTGCCACATGTCCTGATCGTCCTCATAAAAAAATCATTTGGTAAAAAAAAATTGTGCTCCTGTGTTCTCACCGAGCTATCAACTCAATTTTTTGTTAAACTGAAATATGCTGTCTGTTTGTGGTAATTCGCCCATAACGTGCTCTTTTATCTACTCAAATTACCCAGAATCCCTCTCTAAACCATGTCAAGACCTATTACGTTTTCATCTCTCATGCTAAAAAGCAGAGGTGTGGACTCGAGTCACATGACTTGGACTCGAGTCAGACTCGAGTCATTAATTTTATGACTTTAGACTTGACTTGAAAAAATGTTGTAAGACTTGTGACTTGACTTGGACTTTTACACCAATGACTTGGGACTTGACTTGGACTTGAACCGGTTTACTTGAAAAGACTTGATATTTTACCCCAAATATAAAATCTAACATGCATATTATATAGAGATTGAAAATGTGACGTCATTCACGGGTAGAACCGCAAAGGATTCTGGGAACTCGTGGCAAGCGGTACTAGCGCACGCAGGCTTTCAATTGAAATCAGTCACACAGCGATAAAAAGAAACACAAAAATGTCAAGAAGCTGTTGTATTATTAACTGCAATAGCCGGTCGCATGACAGCCACGGGAAGCCGACGGGTAAAGAGATCGGTTGTTATCGGATTATGTCATTGAAGAGAAATTGTTCGAGCCATGTTTCCGAAGTAACAAAGAGGCGACGGATGGTCTGGATTGCAGCCATTCAAAGATCAAATATAACGTCCCAGAACACTCCAGCTCACAGGTTAGTCTGCTCCAAGCATTTCCACAAAGGTCAGTCTGCTGTTGTAGTTAATGCGTCATTTTTCTTAACATAATTGGTGATATAGGTTACAAGCAAGTCTGGCGCTGAACAGAAATTGTCGCGCTATGCTCCTTTATTTATTGTGCATAAATAGTGAATTGTCCTGACACAATATTGCGTTTCGCTTCTGTTATTATGGTACATTGACAAAAACATATACTTTTATTCACAGGATAAAACAGGTTTTTTGTATCACTAATTGCCCAGTACGATTACAGCATACAATATTGTTGTCACTGCTACATTTCTGTGATGGGTACCAGAAATTATTTCCACTACTAATTAATTACCGTTGAGCTCAAAGGTCCTATTAATAAACGGTTAACGAATGTGTATTTATGACGACGATTTGTGAGACTGGTAAACTTATGATATGTACGATGGTCTTTCGTTCTACACGGTGCATTTCAAGGTCCTGCACCCATCCGTCGGTAAACTGTACCTGGGCTTGTTGCAGTGACCGGAAGTTACTAAACTTCATGAGTGTGTGCACTCACTCCAAGAACCGTATGATTATAAATATGCATATAAATATGCTAAGATGAGATAGCTGACTTCATCTAACTAGCAAATGTTTTCCAGGCTACGTTGGTGATTCAGTTTTTTTTTAATATGTATGATATTTTTGTCATGCGATTTTAAAGCCGGTCCTACAACCGCATCCAAGAATAACATGCAGCTTATCTCAGAACTGTCGGTGAAAATTATTCTTGGAGCTAGGTTTAATTGAGCTGCATTTTAAAGAGGTGCAATTTCACAATTTGTGTATATTCTCTAAGTTCACTATTTTGTCATGTGTTGAGAAAAACACAGATTAAAAAATTACATGGTCTAATATTTACATTTAGCATAACTGCAACATTATTTTTTCGTTTTTTTTTTTTAAAGACTCGAAAGGACTTGAAATTCAAAGTTTCAGACTTGTGACTTGACTCGGACTTTTACACCAGTGACTTGAGACTCGACTCTGACTTGCCTGACATTACTTGAGACTTGACTTGAGACTTGAGGATAAAGACTTGAGACTTACTTGAGACTTGCAAAACAATGACTTGGTCCCACCTCTGCTAAAAAGCATACAGTTGTAATAGTAGTAGTAGTATTAATAGTAGTAGTATAAGACTGTACATGCTTATACTGTGCTTCATTCTCCTCACTTTTACACAGAGAAGCGTAGGATTAAATACACAGTCATTTCAAAAACACAATTCACGCTTGCATGCACACACATCTCTCTCCAACGCAAAACATATGTTTCATTACACACCGGCCTGTGAGGGGGTATTTTTTTTCTTTTTTCTGTCCCTCCCTTTTACAGTCTCTCTCACTTTTTCTCTCTCCCGCCTCTTCTCATCCTCTTCACCCATGTGAGCCATGACCACACACGGACTCTCTTGAACTCACACCTACATGGACACACACATGTGGAGCACTTTACATCTATTTTTTCCATTGTTGAACCATACTAGTGTATATACTATCTATCTATCTATCTATCTATCTATCTATCTATCTATCTATCTATCTATCTATCTATCTATCTATCTATCTATCTATCTATCTATCTATCTATCTATCTATCTATCTATCTATCTATCTATCTATCTATCTATCTATCTATCTATCTATCTATCTATCTATCTATCTATCTATCTATCTATCTATCTATCTATCTATCTATCTATCTATCTATCTATCTATCTATCTATCTATCTATCTATCTATCTATCTATCTATCTATCTATCTATCTATCTATCTATCTATCTATCTATCTATCTATCTATCTATCTATCTATCTATCTATCTATCTATCTATCTATCTATCTATCTATCTATCTATCTATCTATCTATCTATCTATCTATCTATCTATCTATCTATCTATCTATCTATCTATCTATCTATCTATCTATCTATCTATCTATCTATCTATCTATCTATCTATCTATCTATCTATCTATCTATCTATCTATCTATCTATCTATCTATCTATCTATCTATCTATCTATCTATCTATCTATCTATCTATCTATCTATCTATCTATCTATCTATCTATCTATCTATCTATCTATCTATCTATCTATCTATCTATCTATCTATCTATCTATCTATCTATCTATCTATCTATCTATCTATCTATCTATCTATCTATCTATCTATCTATCTATCTATCTATCTATCTATCTATCTATCTATCTATCTATCTATCTATCTATCTATCTATCTATCTATCTATCTATCTATCTATCTATCTATCTATCTATCTATCTATCTATCTATCTATCTATCTATCTATCTATCTATCTATCTATCTATCTATCTATCTATCTATCTATCTATCTATCTATCTATCTATCTATCTATCTATCTATCTATCTATCTATCTATCTATCTATCTATCTATCTATCTATCTATCTATCTATCTATCTATCTATCTATCTATCTATCTATCTATCTATCTATCTATCTATCTATCTATCTATCTATCTATCTATCTATCTATCTATCTATCTATCTATCTATCTATCTATCTATCTATCTATCTATCTATCTATCTATCTATCTATCTATCTATCTATCTATCTATCTATCTATCTATCTATCTATCTATCTATCTATCTATCTATCTATCTATCTATCTATCTATCTATCTATCTATCTATCTATCTATCTATCTATCTATCTATCTATCTATCTATAGCCTCCAGTAGAGGATCCATGTGGACAGTCTCTACTGTAGGAGGTTTTAAAATAGCTTCAATTACCTCCTCCACTACTGTAACAGAAGACAACATTCAGTACTGACATGGACATTGGTTTCTGGGTCATGAGAGAAAAGCAGAGGTGTTACAGCCCAAGCCCTGCTGTGATTTTCCCCTAGCAAGTGTGCCTTGTTCTCGCTCCAGCCTCAGGTGCACCCTTCCCTGCCGCTGAGTCTACTCAGCAATTAGGCCAGAGAGAGGCGAGCTCCAAAGCTCCAGTGCCAGAGAGCCTGGTGTGTTGCGGCTGCTTACTCCTGCTCTCTGGAGAGGAGGTTGTTGGTGGTGGTTTACCTATTTAACTTACTCTTTTATTTTGTGACCAACTTATGTTTTCTTTCTTTTGATGATGATGGCAGCTTGACTGTCATTATTATGTAAAAAGCTTTACTTTACTGGTTAATGGAATGGTAATTATATAGTGCTTTTGAGCACTCTTTTGACTCCAAGCCTTTATACACTCATTCACACCTTTTTGTAAGCCTACGTGCTTTTAATCTAACATTTGCCCATTTACACTACAGTGACTACACTGTAAGTCAGAGTTCAGTATCTTGCCCAAGGGATATTTTTACATGCAAACTAACCTTTTGATTTTTAGATGACCCCCAATACCTCCTGATTAACAGGCATCCAAATCTTGCCTCTTTGTCTTCTTTTTTTTCAACAAGGACATTTTTTGTTACCTCCCTGCATCCCCTGGACTTTTAGGGGAATGTAACAAGAGGTCATTTCCGCAGGGAGGTGGACGACATGTTCTGTGGACATCAGCGTGACTAATGAGATAAACTGGGAATCCACCGTTCCAGGATAGCATTATTTTAAAACCGCCTTCTTCTTCCCACCGAGCCTCGGCTTTTTCTCTCAGGATCATATTCAATTACTGTGCATTTCAGACAGAGGAGAACAAAAACATGCTGTGGATCAGGCAGGCTTGTAGAAATACAGCATCATGGCCTGTGAAAGCACCAAACTTCAATAAGGATTTGTTGATATAACCAACAGCACTTTTCTTAGACCATTATAAATCATATGTACTTTTTTAAAAATCCTGTGGTTTTGAGCTATAAATGGGCTGCCTACACTGAAAGCAGACCAAAAGTAGAGGTACAGGTGTCAAAGCAACAGTATTGGCTTTTCTAGTTGAATGTTCTGCAGTGCAGAGGAATGAATCTTTGAAAAGCCTTGAGAAAACCTGGGAAGCTCTGTCATTCAATTATCACCTTTAGTGCAGAAAGATTGTGCTTCCTATAATCTCAGAACTAAAGGGTGCGTATCAGTTAGCTTCAGTGAGAGATGGTGTTGTCACACAGTGGACTCATTGTCCTGAAAGTCTGTCCTGCAAGGCACACAGGGCTCCTTTGTGAAGTGCAGATATTAATCTGCGTAGGCAGAAATCTGGAGGAGTCTGACTAAGCTCACATACAACCACACACATCAGTGCGCACATAGACAGACACAGACTAAGCCATATGCATATTCATTATGTAACAGGAAAAAAGGATGCTGTGTCCACTCCCGTGCAGCTTGCCCATCATAAAGATTTCATTCTTCTTTGAACAGATTCAAACTGCAAGCCTGCTGTCACCACTGTAGACATTAAGTGTTATTGCCAGATGTCATTGCAATGCTCTAACCAGGTTTCATCATCGCCAAGTACAAAGCGGGCATAGTTCCTCTCATAGTCTAGTGTTTTTTCCTGCCAGTCCAGTGACGGCATTTTGTTTCTACCTCGTTTGCATAACTCACATTGTAAGAAACTACATTCTGTGACCACAAGTTGACAGAGTCTAAACCCCACAAATGAATGAATGACATCTAAGTGCAACGAACATTTTCCAGTCAAAATAGCTTGAACAGTTTTGAGAGGCTCAAAATCGACATTATTAACACATGAAAATTGTCTCATGGTGGAGTCTAAGTGCGTATATCTTCAAACACCTTTTTTTATAACATTTACTTTAGGGAATAAATAAAGAAATAAAATAAGAATCAAACATCTGAACATCACAAAATGTGGGATCCTATTTGAGACACCTTTAAACAGTGTAAGACGTAAATAATTTGTTTTGAGCCTTAAAGTGTTTTAGCCTAAAAGAAAACTAATTCTCAAGTTGAAAATGAAATGTTATTTAAAAATACATATTAGATATCTGCTGCCATCTAGGGTTGTAAAAAGATTACAGCACTGAAATAAAACCTGAGAAAATCCTGAGCATGTAATTTGGTCTTTCTGACATTTGGGGGCAGTATACCTCTTCTGTAAATCTGCCTCAACAGATTCTTTTGCTTTTACTGTATAATTCATGTGTGGACACTGTACAAAAGCAATTAAGAATGAATGATAACTAATGTTGATTACTTTTGTAAAGAGGTGCAATTTGGGGGAAAAAAGGAGTGGATAATAGATTTCCATTCTGCACCCATTGTTTCTGGCTGTAAACCTAACTAACTATGACCCAACCCTCCAGCTGGATGGGAGGTCTGCCTCGCAGACAAAAACAACTGCAGTGATATATACTGAATCTGATATGGTTCATGTTTGATTGATTGTTTTTCTTTTTTGTTTCCTATGTTGGTTTCCAGCAAATTCTCTCCCTTGGTTATTCTATAAAAAAAAAAAAAGAAGTCTCACCTACAGAGCTCAGCAAATTGCATACATTTTTTCTATTTGTTTTTTCATATTTTCCCCTGTTTTTCCACAAATTTCTTTGTTTCTGGACACTGTGAAGATATATTTAATTAAATCCGAATTGGAACCAGCGGTAGACTAGATCGCATGCATCAGTGTATCATGGGGTGTGCAATACCAAATAAAAGTAGTACTCTTATCCCGATCTTTAGGTTGTTCTTATGCTTTTGGCTCATGTCTTCGTATGCGCCCCCACGCCCTCTTGGTTTTATTCTAAAAGCAGTCCAAATTGGTTGAAACAATTCCACAAAACCTTGACTATTTGTGTTAAACGTCACCATTTAATGACATCTGACAAGTGAATCCGAACATGAAAATTCACTGACCATATGTGACATGCTAAATGGTTTTCTTTCCCATCACCTTCAAAACACGCGCGCATGCACGGTTACTATGCCTCATTGCTACACCACAATAACAGACAAATTATTGTAACAGAACCCAGAAATACACCAAAATTGCAATCTGATAATGACGGGAAATGAGTTCAACACAGATGTTCCAACTGAACAGGTGGCAAATAGCTGTATAGTGTTATAAATCCATCAAAAATGCAAGCAAACAGCCTCCTCCCCAAATGCTCTAGTCGTTACTTATACAAACTTATTAACAATCAGAGTAACAGTGTAATTTTGAGACTCACACTGCAGACAACCCAAACATGCTGTAAACCGAGCTTAGCATGCGCCAGCTTCTATAATGTGCAATGACAGTTTGCATCAGATCTTGGGTCTTTCAGGAAGCCTGTCACTTTGGATTTCACTCAAAATGTATGACAAGCCTCTAACATACTCAAACCCCATTTCAAACCCTTGGATAGAACACTGCTCTCTGTCATCAAACTGCCTTCAACATTCTCTCTGCAATACTGAAAATGAAAAAAAAAAATGCTGCATTAAAAAAGATGAGATGCACAAAATGCGTCTTTATTGAAAAAAAGACAATCGTTTGCATTTTTTAGTGGTACATCTGGATCTAAAAACAGCTGTTGGACTGAATGCACACACAAGCACACTGCATTTTAGTGCTATACATTAAATGCAATGTGTTAACTTCACTTGTGTGTTGTTTCATATTTTGGGCATACTGCTGTTATTAGGTACCACAAATAGATCTACGTTTGTGTGTGTCTGTCCATGTAGTCTTAGTTTAACATCCCCCCACCCCTTTCTTCCCATTGTGCAGTGTTTATGTGACCAGTGTTATGGCCTTGACAAGGCACTTGAGTCCAGCCGGGCTATTATCCTGCAAGCCAACCTGGAAGTTAACTCTGCCATGGTTCGTTGGCTCCAGCTCCTACTATAACTTCAGTGGGGTTTTGAATGTGCCTTTAGATTGATGCCAAAATAAGGTGTGGGCTAAACACAGTCAGGCACTGACTAAAAGAGAACTAAGTTCAAATTCAACACAGCGCTGAAAAGCAATTGCACAACGTTAGGAAATCTATTTGGAAAACTGACACGTGGAGGTATAGAACACAAAATCAGTGAAAAGGAAAGAATGTAATCTGCATGAGAGCCAGGATTTAAAAAACAGTGCTTTGTAACAGAAACAGAAAGGTTTCCGTAGAGTCCCCTTCAAAATCTACTGTTGTTACACAGACATTACCCCCAAATTTTAAGTAGTAACTTAATTGGGGGATAGTTGAAAAACATCCCTATTTACTATCATCAAAAGAAGGGGCGATATGAAGATTAGTCTGACTTTAATGGCTACAGCCGCTTACCATTTACCTCAGCTAATAGGCTCAAATCAGTGGGAAACAGCTAGTCTTATTCTGTCTAATTGTTTTTACCTGAGCCTGGGCAAACATTTCTTTCTCAACCCATACCGAGATAAAGTGTTTAGCTGATTAGTCGATTGGCAGAAAACATTTTGAGGGAAAATCTGGTAATTAATAAACATTTCAAAATTGTCAAAAACTAAATTAATTGTTTATGTTAAAAAAACCCAAATGTGTTCAAATCTGAATACAGTATGAAATCATATGTTATACGTATTTAAAAAATAATGAAGAAATCACATAAAAACAAGAAATAAACCCACTAAAAATAGTCAAGACAAGACAAAGGATGGAAAGACAATTATACTTCAGTTTCTCTGATTAAAATATGGATTTTATACAATTCAATAAACCCAAATGAAATGGAAATCAGGAGCTTTAGGGACTGCTGTGTGTCACCTGGGCAATTGCTCTGTGGGTGTTGTTCCAGCAAACCAAGAAGTAAGATAAGGTAAAAAAAACAACAACAAAACAAAAAAAAAAAAAAAAAAAAAAAACCCAAAAAGACGACTGGATGTATGAGGATGGAACTAGTCTCAGTAAGGCTATCAGCTTCTGATAATTTTTTTTTAAGCGATGTCAGCAAATCGTATAGTATATACATCATGTGATGTTAGGAGCTCAGTATGCAGTCTAATTACAACACATTTTGCCAAGGTCTTTGATGGTCTAGATCACACAGTGGCAGTACAATGCCTCCTCGATCTTGAAATGAAAGCAGGCCTAATTTCATGGATCTGCAGCATTATAACAGACCACTGTCAGAAAGTACGCTACCAGGGACACCTCTCCAGTTGGAAATACCCCATATCTGAAGATAATTGTACTAGGGCCCATCATCTTTTTGCAACGATTAACAGAATGGAAGTGACCACTGGAAAAATGTGGATGATATTATTCTGGCAGGCAGTTATCCCATACTCTGCAACAGACCCTGCAAGGCCTGGACATGGAAGAACACAGAATGAAGCTCAGCCTAAAGAATTATAAACAGCTCTGTTGACTCTTTCTATTGAAAGATCCTGGGAGTCCCAAACAGTTTATATTGACCTCAGCCAACACAAAGCTTTCTGCTTTGCCTCTACTGGAGAGTTTTCATCTTCACAGGCGATGTGTGTCCAGCGCTGGAGCATGCAGCACCTGTCTGAAACCAAGCTACACGGCAGGAACACACACTGATATGGGCATGTAAAATCATTCTCAGCCAGAGGTATTCAGGATACTCAGAAGCTCTTCGCACTTTCCGATTGTGTATTTCAGTAAGATACAGACCCGGCTGTGTCTTGGCTTTACCAGAAAGCTCCATAAAGTTCAACTTCAGACGAAGTGACTGCAACAAGGTACTGAACTGAGAAATACAAGAGATCATCAATCTCCTGCAGTGTACAGACTTCTAAATGAGAAGTAGATTTCAGGAATTTAATTAGTGATATAGGTAAAGAAAAAGAAACTACTGTGCATTGTTTCAGTGATATGTATGATTATGAAACTGTAGTAGTGCTGAAAGGTAAATAAAAACATAAAATTCTTGCCACATCTAATTTTAAGTGATGCATCTTGACTCAAAGTTGCTAACAACTCTGGAACTCAAGTGACAAAAGTGGTGTTCTCATTAGTTTCATAATGTGTCTAATGCTTCTAGCTCTTTTTTTTCCATTACAGCACAGTTTTATTGTAATACCACATTATCATAGGCATACAGTAAGCTGTTCTTATCATTTGATGTAGACATATTTAGACCCTTCATATATCAAAAGTAAACTTCTTCATGTGCGCTTGTAAAATATAGCATTTCTTCAAGTCTACGAGGAGCTGAGTGTAGATACCAACACACTCTCACTTGTTTTAAGTACTACAATACCGACTTCAAACAGAATAAGTTGGACTTGAAAGGGGAGGTGTTTAAAATGTTTCCCCTTTCACTTCTATTGATCGTGTGAGAAAGATAAGAACAAAGAAATGTTGCCTGTTGCATGTTTTGTCATGGTCCTGGGTCATTTTGGCCCAGCGTTTTGTGTTTCCTTGAAGTTCATTTTTGTGCTTTGTGTTTATTCTGATTTTGTATTGGTTTAGGGTTGAACCTGTAGTTTGGTGTGTGTATTCAGCCCTACCTGTGTCTGTCCTTGGTGCTCTGTTCATGTCCCCGTGTTGTGTTGTAAATCAGTCTGTGTGTTCCTGCTTTACTTTGAAGGCTCATGTTCTGGATTTCCTATTCTATTTTGAAGGTCTGTGTCTGTTGTCATTGTGTTCAGCTTGTGTCCTCCGGTCCTCATGTGTATTAGGTTCAGCTGTTCTTCCCTCCTGTGTGTGATTACCTGATTACCTTGTGTGTGTGTATATTTAGTGGGTGTCGGTCTGTGTTCATTGTCGGCTCGTCTGCGTTCTATGGTGTTCCTGTCTCTGCGTCTCTCTGCCCCGCACCCCTTTTGTATGGTCTCAGGTTTGTCATTTAGTTCTCCCAGTTTAGGTTTCTTCAGTCGTTTTGTCATGCCTCACTGCCTGTTTCTGCCATTGTCACTTTGTAAATAAACATCACTCGTATCATCAGTCACTGCTGCATTTTGGGTCCTCCCTTTCCTCCACACCACACGGCTCACTCCGCCAGCCGTGACAGTACGAGCCGACCAAACATGGACCCAGCAGCTTTGTCTGGAGAGAGCGACCTCGCACGCATCCGACGCCTGATGGACTGGGTAACCCACACCACCAACACAAGGGCACAAGTGGTGGGGTTAAAAGCCATCGAAGCAATCCTGGAAGAAAATCCCTACCTCTGCCAGCTTAAGGGAGTTTCAGGTTTAATTTGCAACCTGCATAAAGCCCGGGGGGTGGTGCGAGCTCGGGAATCCACAGACTTTGTCCAGCAGCAGCGGATTACGGCCGCCCCGGAACAGCCACGTCAGCTTCTCCCGCCGGAGGTTTTGCCCGGCCCGCCGGAGGTTTTGCCCGGCCCGCCGGAGGTTTTGCCCGGGAGGAAGCGACGATCGCGCCGTCGGCGCGTCACCCCACAGCCGGATATTGGAACTTCAGAACTGCCGGCCGTGGTGAGTGAGAAGGACCCTTTTTCTGTCTTGGACTGTGGAACAGTTTATCCAGGGACTTTGTTTGGTGCAGCAGACGACAAGGAGAACGGTGTGTTGCTTGCTCATTCTCCTGCTGAGCTGTCTTTACCTCGTTTAGCTGCACAGCCGCAAGCAACTCGGACTCCGGTATCTCCGCTAGCCCAGTCATTCATGCCGTCTCCGTCTTCACAGACTCCCTCTGTACGGGAGGCTGCGTCCGTGCCTCCCATTTTTGACTCTTTTTCTAGTACGTATTATTTGCAGAGAGACAAACACATTAAAAATGCAATCGTTCCTCAACAGCTGGCTAGTTTAGAGACTGTTACTTGCTCCAGGGCCTCCCCAGAGGCTGGGTTCCAGCCCCCAGCCGACTCTGGACCCCTGGAGGTTAAGAAGCCAGCTGAGGACTGCACCGGACTGTCGCTGCCTGAGCTGAGTCACTGCTCAGTGCAGCTGCAGTCTGCTTTGTGTTTGCCAGAGGCCCGTGTGCCTGCTGGTTCTGTTGCGTCCCTGCCAGAGGCCCGTGTGCCTGCTGGTTCTGTTGCGTCCCTGCCAGAGGCCCGTGTGCCTGCTGGTTCTGTTCTGTGTGTGCCAGGGGCTCCAGTGCCCACTGGGTCTGAGACTGTTTTTGCTGGGGGGCCCGAGGAGCCCGTCCAGCCTTCTGCCTCGTCAGCTGGGGGGCCCGAGGAGCCCGTCCAGCCATCAGCTGCAGTCTCATCACCAGCTGCAGTCTCATCACCAGCTGCAGTCTCATCACCCTCGCCTGCTGCGGCCTCAGAGTCTTCGGCCTCGCCTGGTCCGGTTTCAGCATTTGCTTTGGCTTCATCCGGTCCAGCCTCTGCATCCTCATCATCCTCGTCTGGTCCGGCCTCTGCACCATCCTCGTCTGGTCCGGCCTCTGCACCATCCTCGTCTGGTCCGGCCTCTGCACCATCCACGCCTGGTCCGGCCTCTGCACCATCCACGCCTGGTCCGGCCTCGGCTCCGCCTTCGTCTGGTCCCGCCTCGTCTGATCCTGCGGTTGCCACACCGCCGTCGGAGCCAGCTCGACCCGTTCTGCCTCGCCTCTGCCGGCCGTTTTCCGGGCCTCTAAGATGGCATCACGGCCTTCGGGGGCGGCCTCCGGAAAGAGTTCGTCGCCGCCGCTGGCATCGCGGCCGTCCTCCGGACCTGCTCGGTGGCCACCACTACCTTCCAAGTGGTCGGCCTCCAGAACTGTTTGCCCGTCGCTGCCGTTGCTGTGTGCACGGTCGGCCCCCAGAACTGTTTGCCCGTCGCTGCCGTTGCTGTGTGCACGGTCGGCCCCCAGAACTGTTTGCCCGTCGCTGCCGTTGCCGTGTGCACGGTCGGCCCCCAGAACTGTTTGCCCGTCGCTGCCGTTGCCGTGTGCACGGTCGGCCCCCAGAACTGTTTGCCCGTCGCTGCCGTTGCCGTGTGCACGGTCGGCCCCCAGAACTGTTTGCCCGTCGCTGCCGTTGCTGTGTGCACGGTCGGCCCCCAGAACTGCTTGCCCGTCGCTGCCGTTGCTGTGTGCACGGTCGGCCCCCAGAACTGTTTGCCCGTCGCTGCCGTTGCTGTGTGCACGGTCGGCCCCCAGAACTGTTTGCCCGTCGCTGCCGTTGCTGTGTGCACGGTCGGCTTTTGGATCTGTGTCAGCCTCCGGGCCGGCCTCCTGAACTGTGTTTTGTCCTTGTGCTCCAGCATGTGTGTTTGTTTTGGACAGGTCACTTGGTTCGCTGGGGCTTGTTTTTGTTCGGTGTTGGTCCCTCCGTCCTGGGCCCCCGCCGCCCGCCCTGGGTTGGTCATCTGTTTTTGTTTTGGGCTGTCTGGAGTCAGCCCTTGGAAGGAGGGTACTGTCATGGTCCTGGGTCATTTTGGCCCAGCGTTTTGTGTTTCCTTGAAGTTCATTTTTGTGCTTTGTGTTTATTCTGATTTTGTATTGGTTTAGGGTTGAACCTGTAGTTTGGTGTGTGTATTCAGCCCTACCTGTGTCTGTCCTTGGTGCTCTGTTCATGTCCCCGTGTTGTGTTGTAAATCAGTCTGTGTGTTCCTGCTTTACTTTGAAGGCTCATGTTCTGGATTTCCTATTCTATTTTGAATGTCTGTGTCTGTTGTCATTGTGTTCAGCTTGTGTCCTCCGGTCCTCATGTGTATTAGGTTCAGCTGTTCTTCCCTCCTGTGTGTGATTACCTGATTACCTTGTGTGTGTGTGTGTGTGTGTGTGTGTGTGTATATTTAGTGGGTGTCGGTCTGTGTTCATTGTCGGCTCGTCTGCGTTCTATGGTGTTCCTGTCTCTGCGTCTCTCTGCCCCGCACCCCTTTTTGTATGGTCTCAGGTTTGTCATTTAGTTCTCCCAGTTTAGGTTTCTTCAGTTGTTTTGTCATGCCTCACTGCCTGTTTCTGCCATTGTCACTTTGTAAATAAACATCACTCGTATCATCAGTCACTGCTGCATTTTGGGTCCTCCCTTTCCTCCACACCACACGGCTCACTCCGCCAGCCGTGACATGTTTCCTTTGACCCCTTTCACAGTTCACACCCTTCCAACCATCTTGACTTTCATTTCTTTCAGTTTTTGTTTTGTTTTTGCATTAATAAATGATTGCCACAAAAACTAAAAGTTCTCATGAGGTTTCATCTTCTAATTTCCTAAAGGTCTTGTCCTAAGCAAGCTCACTGACAATGAACACTTACTGTACAACACTGTTATTTTTCTGAGAAGAAAAGAATAGAAGAATTACTCGCTACTGTGTATCAAAATGAATACGCTAACAATCCCGAGAGTGTTTCATATTTTACTTTGCAAAGCAAAAGAACTGCACTTAGTCATTTCTTTTCGTGTGTACAACATTTACAAACGCTTGCAAAGAATGTGAAACGTTCTTTCCAATGTGCACAAAATAACCTTGTTGAAGGATTTCACATATTATTTTGCAAAATTCAAGCATCATTCAGGAATTGGGCCAATGCAACTGAGAAAAACTTTAAGTGCAATTGAGTTACAGTTATTTGTGAACAAGGCGAGTGCTCAGATAAACATTTATGTTGGCAAAGGCTTATCTGTGAAGAGCAGGATTATAGGAATGTGGGGGTGTAACAAGGAGAAGACAGCAGAATATACACTTATTGGCCACATCATTACGTATACCTGTTCAACTGCTTGTTGATATCAAATCGCCAGTCGCAGTATCAAAGTGCATTTTAACAGGCAGACACAGTCAAGATGACCTGCTGAAGAGAAACTGAACATCGGAATGTGGAAGAACAGTGATTTAAGTGACTTTAAACATAGAACACAGTTGTTGGTGCCGGATTGGCTGGTCCAAGTATTTCAGAAACCGCTAATACTGAAATACCCAGTAAGCAGCAGTTCTGTGGGCAAAAATGTTAATGTTATGGTTCAGAAAAGAATGGCCAAACTTCAAAATAGACGATTGATGATGACTCTGATGAGTCTAGATTTCAGAATTTGGCATAAATACCATGGTAGCATTAAACCATCCTTCCAGATCCAGCTGCTACTGGTGGTGTAATAGTGTGGGCGATCCTAAAAAGTTCATTCTGTTCATCTGGATGCAGCGTTTCCAGTGGGAGAAATCTTTTCGTCGCTCATCCAAGTGACTTCTTCACAGCTGACTGCATATTTCCCCAACCTTATAAACAGCACAAATGCATAATGATCGAAACAAGCACCACTTACTAACAATGGGCCTTGAGGTCAGTTTTATGATCATTATGCAAATTATCATGACCATTGATCCATGGCTATGAATACCATTCGCAGACAGTTGGGGAATGCCTTCAATCACAGCACTGAAAGATGGTGAAAGACGTACCCTTAGCCTTTTTGTTCTCTTTATGGCAACAGTGTACCCATCCTCTGATGGCTTCTTCTAACCATGAACATGGTACTCGATGTCTTCACAGTCACCAGATCTAAATCCAATAGAGCACCTTTGGGATGTGGTGAAACGGGCGATTGGCATCATGAATGTTCAGCTAGCAAATCTGCAAGACCAGTGTGATGCTATCGTGTTAATATGGACCAAAATATATGAAGAACCTTTCCAGCTCTTTGCTGAATCTATCCAACAAAGAATAAAAAAGCGTATCTCAAGGCAAAAGGGAATCAAACCCAGTGGTGTAGTTAATGAAGTAGGCGAGTAGAAGAAGAGTGTAGAAGAGTGAATGAATGAGACACTTTCTTTCCCTGCTACTACTGCTGAGTCTGATCAAAGTCTGTGGTCAAGCGTACAGCAGGCCCAGGTATTCTCAGCACTGTTTTATTTCTGTAAGATACAATTACACAGTAATAAGTCATTCTAATTTGTTTCCACTGTGCTTCTTTTCTGATTATCTAAATGTTTGTGTTATGTGAAATACACCACAGCTTTTTTTTTGTCCTACTCAATAAAATGGAATGAAAAAGAATTTGCTCAAACAGTGGTATTCAGTGTCAGTGTAAACATGTAGGACAAGACTGTCAGTAAGTAAGTAAGTGAGAAGATGGGGAACATACTTTTGTTGTCCACCGTCATCCTGACAGGATATCAGAATATTTTGACCACCCTGGTTTACACACTGCTAAAGGAACATGTCATTTTAGTGGCAGTGACTCGCTCATTGACACAAACACTTCATTTTGCTAAATGAATTAAGGACTTTGGATACGTTACAGCTTTTTGCAAGTTATCTGCAGTGTTTTGCTGCCTGCATGAAATATTCTGGGAGATGCACCTTCAGAGCTGAGAACTTCAAAAATGTTGTGAGAATTGAATGCTGTCAAAGCAATTAAGAAAAAAACCTGCAAAACCCTGACATCAAAGAAATATTTGAAGTCATGAAAGCATATGCTATCTTTGAGGTGATTCCACACATTTTTCATGCCATTCTTCATTACACCTTCTGTATAGTGTGAAGGAGGTGGAGCACTTTCTTGCAGTCTTATAAACTCTGCTTAAAGATAAGGTCACGCACTAGTGTATCTCTGAATTCCATTTAAGTCTCTCTAAGTTATGTTAAATGTATAAATCTGAATGACATTCAGATCATCTTTGTTTAGTATTTATTCATTTACGTTAAAATTGGTCTTAATGACATTTAATTTCAAATTAAAGCTGGACCTTACTTTATCTGTGTGCTTAGATTTAAAAAACAAACATTCCTCAGAGATTTTGGCCCACATTAAAATTATTGCATCACACAGTTACTGCAGATTTTTCAGCTACGCATCCATGATGTGAATCTCCTATTCCACCACATCCTAAATGAGATCTGTGACTGTGGAGGCCTTTTGAGTACAGTCACTGGATGTTGTGTACACTGTGGTCATAAAGGGATGGACATGGTCAGCAATAATACTCAAGTAGGCTTATGGCATTTAAAGAATGTTTAGTTGTTACCAAGGGGCCCAAAGTGTGCCAGGAAAATATCATAAAGATAACACAGATTTGCATCTTAACATTGTCTCTGTGAGTCTGTTGGTAGTACAGCTGTCATGTCAAGTTTATTGTAAAGCCCACCACAGCCACACGGACCAGCTGATGGATGCTGCTTCCACGTCAAGGAAGTAACCAGTTCTATACGTGCTTGTTGTGAGCTTCTACTGAACTACCGAACAGTCTTTTCATGCTTTAAACTACTATGTACATTTTTTTCCAGCTTTTTAACAGGACATTTCTAAAAACTAGAAGTAGATGTCTTTCTTTATGGTATGTTTATGATAGGATCACCAACCACTTTAATTGTTATGGTCCTGGGTCGTTGACCCAGCGTTTTGTGTTTATTCTGATTTTGTACTAGTTTAGGGTTGAACCTGAAGTTTGGTGTATATTCAGCCCTACTGGTGTCTGTCCTTGGTGCTCTGCTCATGTCCCCGTGTTGTGTTGTAAATCAGTCTGTGTGTTTCCTGCTTTACTTTGAAGGCTCGTGTTCTGGATTTCCTGTTCTATTCTGACGGTCTGTGTCTGTTGTCATTGTGTTCAGCTTGTGTCCTCCAGTCATCATGTGTATTCAGATCAGCTGTTCTTCCCTCCTGTGTGCGATTACCCGATTACCTTGTGTATGTGTGTGTGTATATATAGTGGGTGTCGTCTGCGTTCTATGGTGTTCCTGTTCCTGTCTCTGCGTCTCTCTGCCCCGCACCCCTTTTGTATGGTCTCAGGTTTGTCATTTAGTTCTCCCAGTTTAGGTTTCTTCAGTTGTTTTGTCATGCCTCACTGCCTGTTTTTGCCACTCCACCACTTGTAAATAAACATCACTCGAATCATCAGTCACTGCCGCATTTTGGGTCCTCCTTTTCCTCCAACACCACACGGCTCACCCCGCCAGCCGTGACATTAATAGGTACCAGGCTGGATCACCTTGTGCCTTCCTTAATTCTTCATAGCAGGGATTCGACAAGTTGCTGGGAACATTTCTCAGAGATGTGGGCCATACTGAAATGACAGCATTAGGGTTTCTGCAGATTTGTTGGCTGCACAACCACAATCCGAATCTCCTGTTCCAGTAACTGTAGAGGCTGCCTGTGTACAGTAAACTGTCATGTTCAAGAAACCAGTTTGAGATGATCTGAGCCCTGGCAGGAAGCAGCCATTAGATGATGGCTTCACTGTATTTAAGGATGGACTTGGTCAGCAACAATACTCAGGTAGGATGTGTTGTGTTTAAACAATGCTTGCCCAATACATGCCAAGGAAATATCTCCACACCATTGCACCAAAAGCAGCATGAACTGTTGACAGAATGCAAAATGGATCCATGTTTTCAGATTCTGACCCTGTCATCTGAAGCCGATATGCCAGGTTGAATGCGCATTCAGAGATCTTCTTTGCATACCTTGGTAGTTATTTGAGGTATTGTTACCTTTCTATCATTTCTGAAGCACTCTGGTCTTCTTTGATCTCTGACATCAACAATGCATTTTCACCCAGATGTTGCCTGATTAGATTTTTTGTAAACAATCAGCTGAACAAATCTAATAAAGTGGCAGCAAATACGGAGTGCACAGCACCAGCGACAAAATAAATAATAGTGATGTAAAGTTTGGCCATTGATTAATATATGATTTGAAATGGCAGGAAATTTTTATTTGAAATAACTTCATATTTCTAAAATGATCTCATGCCCTTTCAGCTGTATGTCAAATTATTGTGTGGGCTTAATTATATTAATTAATTATATGCTAGTGAGCCTGGTGAATTTGTGCCTGGAAAAAAATCATAATGTTTGAGCTGTATAAGTTTTTCACTCTGATTTCATTCTGAGGGAGAAGATTGACAACATCCATCTCAGGCAGGATGAATCTCTAAGAGATATATACTCAACAGCATGACCTTATTTAAATGATATCCATGAAAAAAAATCTTACACTGTAGTAGCCTCATCCAAGCAGAGATGGAAAAGCACCTAAATCAACCCGAACACCCTCTGCTATTTTGAGATATAAATCATCTTCCCATACTGTTCCGATAGTCTGCATCCAGACAGGGTTTAATAAGTGGATGAGACTATACAAAAGAGAGTGGGGTCAAAATGTGGGCAGTTCTGGTATAGCTGGTGCTAGATGAGAGGGAAATCGATTAACCTCTAAGTATCTGTAAAAAAAAAAAAGTTTGAGGAGACTAAACATGCCAAGAAGAAAACGGAAAGAAATCTTTTAAAGGAAAATGTCGACATTTGGGTGGGTGGGTGGATATATGCTCATGTGTTTTATTGCTGAGAGAAGCTCAATACCTCACTGGTGTCTGCATGCCAAATATGAAGCTACAGCCAGCAGCTGGTTAGCTTAACATTAAGACTGCAAGCAGCTATAAGGATTTGTCAAAAGGTAACAAAATCCACCTACAGCACTTCTAAAGCTAACCTAATTAACGTGTTATCCGGCACATATTGTGTATAATCACAATCCTTAGTTTACATTTTCAGTATAATAGAAACATGGCCCGAGAGCTCGGACACGTCTTTTGAAGAATTAGACTGTTTGTTTCTTGTTATCTTGTGATGAAATGAGAATCAATAAAAGAGCATCAGTCAAGACAAGCAGTACATAATGATGCCAGCCTCTTGTTTTGATATTCTGCTCTGTTCGTCATTTGTACCCTGTTTCGCAGTGCAAAATATCCTTATGTCATGGTCATGTCCAGTTTTGACAGAGAGGAAGCAGGAATGCAAATGCTGGGTTGCCAATTAATTACGTGATGGCTTGGCAGTCTGTGTGTATCCACCTGGCCCATTAACTTTCAGAGAGTGGATATTTTTTAGCCCCCCCTCCCCTATTTCCACAATAAAAAACAGTTAGAACATATACTTCTCAATTAACTCTGCTGTCAATTCTTTAAATTGATTTCTCTCATTAAATTAGAAAAAATAAAGAAATAAATGATCCCTGCACTAGCCAGTCAGTATATAACCCTTTTACCAATCTCATGTGGTGATGCTGCGTGCTGAAATTACTGAGTCGCTCACTTCTCTCCTAATTTTTGTCAGAACTCAGACAACGTTTATATGCGTGTCGCTTCAGCTTAATTCAATTCATCACAAGAGGGGAAGACAGAACTATCTTATTTGCTGCTTTGTGCTAGATAGTTACATTTGACTCGTGGTTAATACACAATGGAACAAAGAGTGACATGATTTATGTCAAGTGGAAAAAATAGTCCGTTTGACGGGCCTAAATTTAGCTGTTGCATGGTTTTGTGGTGCCCATCACTCTCGCGAGCGTCTCCTTTTTAGTGAAAGAAAAAGAAAAAACCCAACCCGACTGAAGAGACAACTCTCTCAAGGTTATATGAGCTGTCACGTTACAGGCCACAACCTGAGGAGCCACAGTCCACTTGTGAAATGTCAGATCAGTATGATGTGACATTTACCCTTGTTACAAATAAAAAGACAACTTAAATAGCGGTGATGCTGTAAGGAGCTGATCTGTGCATATAATAGCTAGCCCTAGTTTAACATCCCATGCTTTCTACATGAGTAAAAAGAAGTGTTTTACAAGCATTAACAATTTTTAACATATTTTTGGATCAAAAACTCAATCTACAAGCTGGAGTTACTCTATCCCACAGACTACATAAGAAGAAAAATACAGACTTTTAACCCATCTCCTATTTGCAAGCCTTCTGTTAAGCCAAACAAACAAACAAACAAACAAAAAAAGCCCAACTTGTCCTTTGTGGTGTATGACCAAAATTCAAGCCTTTACTTTTAGGTTCATACAAATTTGTCTTCTTTTTCATTATTTTACATCTTTGTGTTCTCTGCAAAGCCTAGGTAAAGCTCTGCGAAAGCACCTGTCATGTTTATTGCTGCGAAAGAAGGAAACAAAGGGATTACAGTATATCTGGGTGTGTAACTGGGTCTGACAGCACTTCATTGCAGTATGTCATTGCATTGTGGCAAACACTCAGGTACTTGTCACCACTGGGGTAGAAATGCATGATGCAATGTTTGCTCATCCACTTTGTACAGTGTAAGCAAGGAGATATGTGACTGAGGCCGACATCAGACAGATTGGCACCTTGAGGAATTTGTTAAAAACAAAACAAACAAAAAAGTCATCACCGCTTTGAAGTAGTACTTCTTTTAAACTCCAGTTATAAAATGAGACTTTGGAAAGGAGAGTGAAAATTGGCTTCCCTCAGGTAAAGCTCCCCTTACACTTAGAGGTGTATAAACAAGCATAAACATGCTCGAGATGTGATGTTTTTAACCTACGTGGTTGCAGTTTGGCAATTAACATCACTGACAACATGACTATTTGCTATTATCAATTCCTGTTTAATATAATACTACTAGTAGTAATACTAATACTACTGAAACTGCTTTTCGTACTACTACTAATAAAAATAATACGTTTTGCTGTTTGCCCAGTAAATGCTGCAGAGGATTATAAGGATTATCCATGATGGGTAACAGTTTGCACAGTGACTTCCTCCTTCCAAAGCATCCAGTTTGCAGCCAATCACGACGCCAGCCTTCCTAATCACTTTCTTCAGTTTGTTTGTATCACTAATTCACCAATTCATACAGCAGAGGCTCAGCAAAGTACACTGCTATCACCAAAACTGAATGCTAAAAAATCATAAATATTTTGGTACACCCATTGAAGGATCTCAGTTTCCTCAGGATACACAGCGTGCTCATTGATGCTGATGAAGATACCCACGTACCTTTAGTCCTCCATCGCATGGACATCTTGTCTCAGGAGAGACATGGGTTGCGTAGCTTTATTCACATTTAAAAGCAAATGATTGCTCTCAGACTGCCCCACAAATTCATCCACTACTGCTCTATACTCCCGGTGCTCATTGTTAATACATCCAACCCCTGCAGAAATGTCAGAGTGTTTCTGTAGGTGGCACGCCGTGGAGTTGCACTGAAAGCCTGAGGTGTGCAAGGTGAACAGGAATGGAGACAGCACAGTCCCCCGTGCAGCTCCCCAATCACCAAATCAAACTGTGCAATTCCTACATTTATTAAGACCTATTTTTCCTCCAGTCTTTTTTAGAATGGTATTTTCTTTCCAAATGTAAATCAGTCTAAAATTATGAGTATCCTTTCTGTATGTTTGGATTTTACCGAGTTATTGAGAAGAAATGCACTACAGTAACCCTTTCCTTGAACAATCTAGCAAACAGTGTCTTGTAGCCACCACTGCTGTTCCAGCTGCAAAATGTGTTGGTGAAAGGGTCAAACTGCAATATTTAATTGTAAAATTCAATTAAAATGTGTACAACTAAAGTCTGGGATTTAAAATTGAGGTTATACGAACCTCTATGTATGTGTGCTTCTAGCAGCTTCCAGATGCAGTATGGTTGCTTCTTATATCATTGTGTTTTTGTCTCGGACCTCGTGCTTGAGGTGACATTAATGAGGAAATACTAGAATAATAGAGGTCTTCAATGCAGATGTCCAGAGAGATGTGTATTTTGCGCAGTGTTCAAGTTACTTTAAATTTTAGCCACACGCAGTGAATATTAATTAGCACCGAAACAATCAGCATCTTATTTCAGACGGATGTTTAGCCAGCATCCCCCAAGGCTGAAAATGCTATGAATCTTTTCTTTTAGTATTTATTGTCTCACATAAAAGAGTACAACAAGTAGAACATAAACACACACTTCAACCCCTAATTGTTTCTGTTATGCTTGCGCATGAGTATTTATCAGTGCCCGGAGCCAGACAATATGACTGGCAGCGTTATCCAAGCACAGACTTCTTGTTCATAAATTTTATGATTAATACAGATTGTGTTGTAATCTAGGGAAGCATCCTGGCATGAAGGTTGAGGATTATACATTTTTCATCTCAGAAACTAATTGAAAAGACCCATGATGTTGCTCTTATCACTCATATCCCCAGCTGAGCAATGGCCAGGGTGAGATATGACTGACAGAAAAAAGGGAGACTTAATGAACAGCATGTGACTGTTGAATAGGCAGGTGCTGGATTGTAGACTTGGATGTATTTTAATAAGGATATCTTATATTAGTCGGTATTCAGCCATTCAGGCTAAGTATTAATACCTGCAGTCTGCTGTAAGCACCTTTGTAATGGATGAATGAGCAGCCACAGTAACTCTTTTGATATAAGACATTCAGAATGATATTATTCCAATTTCGTTCATGTGACATTGAAGTAATACAGCGCTGAAACATTTGGCAAGTCAATTATACTTATTTTGACGTTTATTTATACCTCATATTGAATACTGAGATCATGTTAAATCATTATGAGAGAACCCAGGTCTCTGCAGCAGTTAGCAGATAAGGCTTGTCTCCATGCTTCACACATGCTCCACACGTGGTTTGCTGCTATACTTCAGATTCTGAAGTACACCAGTTTCTTTGACCCAAGTGTGAATAACACCCTGGACATCCCGAGCTATTTTTGTACTTGACAACTTAAGGAAGATCTATATCATTTCCATGTTTGGACAGTAAACAGAAGCCAAGAGTGCAGTAGCCTAGCTAAACATAAAGACTGGAAACAGAAGGGAAACAGCTGGCTTGGCTCTGCTTGAGGGCATTTTCCCCCTAGTCTGCGAAACTGAGCTGCTGTCCAACTCCTAACAGTAGCTTCATATTTGCTGTACAGACACAGTAGGGTGGATCTTGTCGTCAAACTCTTGATTAAAAAGAGTGTCTATTTCCTAAATGGTCAAAATCATCCTTCAAAATGACGTTTTTACCTTTTTTGTTAGAGTGATTTTTTTAGTAGTCATTTTAGTAAATGTCAAAGTATTTCTCACAAAAAATAAGTTGCAGTTCATCTGAGCACAGTGAACAAATTCTTGTGAGAGCTTAAGAGCTTTTGTAGGGTATCTGGGGTGTATTAATATAAGAATGAGTCATTTGTTGCTAACATTTTTCACAAAATTTCTTCTCTCATTTAACCTAACACATGTGGTTTAGTTACACATAAAGTGTCTTTTACATAGCAGTATTAAAAGGAAGGTTCTCTAGCTTCTATGGTTGTCTTTAGGTAAATGGCATATCAATCAACCACATTTCTGGAGGGAATAATATGGTCATGCTTCATCACTGCTTCTCACAGTGACCTGTTATCTCACCCAAAGGAAATATAAAATCAAACACATCCACTCCTTAACACTCACTGATGGCCTGTGAGCTACTGTGATGGGTTTTATTAACTTCCACTCTAGAGAAAACAACATATTTAATTCAATTCCATTTTCTAACTTAGTCTAGATTACACTAGGTTAGCTCATGTTCTCCTCATCCAGGGACCTTAAGGGAACAATATCAGGAACAAAGCTTTCATCATATTTTCAACCAGAAGACAAGAAAGGAGTACTGTGGCTAAAAGTAGCAAAATAATCTAAGTTAAGTTGCGTTTAAGCATGTTAAAACTGTACCTTTATAGATGCCAGCATGTTGGTTGCCCATCGGTTTGATCCAGAAACAGCTATTAGATTGACTGCCATGAAATTAAACAGGCATTTAAGGCTCCAACATGATTAATCCTTAAAACTATGTTGAGCTGCTGAGCTTTCTTAAGTACTCCACCAGGCAAAAGGTTTAACATACCCAGAACAGACGCCAGCGTTCGCATAAATGGCCACAAAATCGGCGTGAGGTTTGAGTAAAATACTGCATCTGCTGTATATAGAGTAAAGCACTGAATGACTGCATATGTGAATGAAGCTTACAGAGTGAGGGTGCTTTAAGGTGCCAGTAAACCCAGGAAAGAGATACACGAGTCCATCACCAGTTCAGTACTGGTGTATTTAAAAATGTATTTTTCAGTGTGAGAATGCAGATAGAAGCTGGTGAACATGGTCAGCATTATGACTAATAAACATTTGCATATTATTATTGTCTCTGTGAGTCTTGTCTCTGCACAGCTGTCATGTCAAATTCTATAGCAAAGCCCACCACAACACAAAGAGCAGCTGATGGCTGCTGCTTCCATGTCAGCAAAGTACAAAACTGTATATGTGCTTATGCTGAACACGAGTGTTTTCTTGTTATTAAACTATATAATTACAGTGCACAGTTTCCCTGCCTTTTAGCAATTAGAAACCAAGTATCTGTCTTCATGGTATGTTTATGATATGAACTATATGTAAACACTGATTATACACTCATTAACCACTTTACTAAATGCCAGGTTGAACCTCATTTTGCCACCTTTGTTAGCTGCTTCTACAAACATTTCTCAAAGATTTGGGTCATACCGACACGACAGCATCACAGTTGCTTCAGATTTGTCGAGTCACCTGTTCCAGTGACTGTGGAGGCCGTTTGAGTGCAGGTCAGGTCGGACCAGCCACAATAATCAGGCCGGCTGTGGCATTTAAATGATGCCCAGTTGCTACTAATGAGTCCAATATGTGCCAAGAAAATATCCCCCACACCATTACACCATCACCGCCAGCAATGTGAATTGATGCCATGCCCTTAAGTTTTACACCAAAATTCTGAACATACTGTCCAAATATCACAGCAGAAATCGAGATTCATTACACCAGGCAAAGTGTTTCCTATCTGCTGTTGTCCAATTTTGATTAATCTGTGCAGCTTTTAGCCTCAGTTTCCTGTTCTTAGCTGACAGCATGACATCCAGTGTGGTCAGCCTACCTGCTTCAAGGTTCGATGTGATGTTCAGAGATGCTCTTCTGAATACATGGGTTCAGGGAAAACCGCAGCAGATCATCAGTTTCTGAAATATTCAGAAACACTGGCATCAACAATCATGTCACATTCAAATCACCTTCCTTCTTCATTCTGATGCTCAGTTTGAACTTCAGCAGGTCACCTTGGTCATGTCAGGATTGAGCTGTTGCTTTGTGATTGGCTGATTAGATATTTGTGTTAAAGAACAGTTGAACAGGTGCAGCTAATTAAGTAGCCCACGAGCGTATAGTCGCCGGAAATTAGATCTGCTAAAGCAGCATAGTGAAATAGTGTATCTCTGATAAAGCAGGCTGCTTTATCAAGCCAAAAAATGTAAAAGGTGTTATTCAATGGGATTGTTATACAGCACAAACCATCGTGTCACAGGAAGTAAGACAGTGTAGAAAAAGTTAGCTCATGTCCACATCATCCACTACTTTGTCTCGCCTTGAAAGCTTGTCACGAGACATCGAAGTAGGAGACATTAAACCAAAGGTCAGGGTGAAGATGAGTAAGACGCTATCTGTAGACAATCAGAGGATGAGAGTGCGGCAGAAAAGGTGGTGAGGCTCACCATTTCAGTGCAAAGCATCCCCTTTATGTCTGCTCAAGACTTTTAGTTTTATTTTCTGCTTTGGGAAAGAGGTTATTGTTTTGAGACTAAGAGCATGCACAGTATTATATCAAGCAATAAACCATCAATTTTCAAAGTTTTTTTTTAAAGCAGAGTTTCTTTTTGGAATATAGAATATATAAAACAGGGAAGCTTTGATGTCTGAAGTTAGAACTTCAAAAAAATACCCTCTTTCAAATGGGAGGAAAGACTTTAAAAATGTGTTCCTTTTTTCATTCTTTGAAACAAATGCATCAGAGTTATTTATATTGTTTTTAGACTGTGCAACTTTCAGATTTGTACTGTATATTTGTACATTTCTCACCAACGTTCAGAAAGTACAATATCTGCCAGATAAAGCAGCACATTAAACAAGTATTTGTCACTAGGTCCTTCTTCTTAGTTGGCTCATGTATTCATTGTGATGTCTTGAAACATCGGCTAGTGAGACAACATGTTAGAGCAATTTTAAAGTGATTAATTAGTGTTCACAGAGTCAAACACTTGAGCATTATGCATGATATTATTCTGATAGACCTCACATATGTTTATTCTGCAGACATGACAAACATTACGAGGCCAACATACTAGGACACTGCATGTTGCTAATGAAACATTTTGATAATTAGGGTCACTTTGTAAACACAAGCCATCATTCTACACTGCCTGTGATTGGAATAATTAAGTGTGTAAAACAGTAGATGACACCAACTACACTGCCTTCTTGCAAAGTATTTAAAATCAAACATGGCCTCTTTTTTCTTTCTGTTGTTTTTAAAACAACAACAACAATGATTTCCTGTTTGCTGAGGCGCTGTTACAGTTTTATAACCCTGTTGTAAGTTGTCATGATCCAGGTGTTTTTCAAAGAGGCCTCACAGAACTCACGCAGTCTCCACAGTCAGTATTTGCTTATACATACACATTAAAATGAGGCCATTCACCCGTAGAGGCTACTCATCGCGTACAGCGTGCAACACAACTATCTGCCCTCTGTTCTTCAGTCAAGGGGACTGACTCATTTCACTGCCCTTACATCGGTGTGGTCACTGGTGTGGATCCTCTTTGCTTGCAGTATGTGCCACCCGCCTCTGCGCAATGCACCACAGGCCTAATGACACACGAGACTGCCGGGCTCTGCCTATGGAGTGACAACTATAGCGCTATGGCTACCTGTTTGGAGATTTACTGCAAACAGAGCAAAGCGGTGTGGCTGCAGCTCTTCCGCGCCTCAGCGTCCTGTGGTTATTTGGCTGCCTATTTTTAAGTGTGTGGATTTGAGCTGCTACAGTGGTGAGGGTTGGGGTCTTTTATTTAAATGACCTCATTCTCATGAACCATGCTTCACTCTGTTCATTGAATGCGGATAGTACGCAGTTTGTTAACAATGACCCAGACATGATTTTAATCGAAGACAATGCTCCTTCCGATCAGTTACTGTGCTATTATCTATCATCTCAGAAACTTTTATTTTGAAAAGCAATTCTGATAAAGGCCATGTTCTTGCCTTGGTGGGATCAGAATACAGCACTTTGTGATCTGAAAATAAATACTTTGGGAAGCAAAGGGATTTCATTTAGTGCTTAGATTAGATCGAAAAGAAGACTAGAGTCTTACATAAAACAAATATTTTATTTTATTTAAGAATTAATGCTTAACTGGAGCCCATCATCCTCATCCACAAGACCCAAGAGACGTGGCAACTTTAGAGGAAATAAAATGGGCTAATGGCTTCATGGATGGCTTCATAGATAAAATTCACTCCTTTCACCTTTTTGTGGTTATTTCTCCAACTTTTCTTTTTGAAAAAAAAATCAGTAAACTCAGCTGAGGTGCAAAACACTGGCTTATATTCCCATAGTCAGAACTGCTACCACTTAAACCCGTCTTATTGACTTGTTGTTTAAGCTATAGTGGGACATGCAGGCTGTAACAGAAATCTGATTAGTAGAGTAAATAACTCGTCACAGACGCATTAGAAGTCCAGCGGTATGGCTTCATGTAAACTAATTTGCACGCACAATCAAAATCAATGAGATATCTCAGCGTGACTGGCGCACAAACATCAATTAACTAACCAGCTAGAACATAAATATTTAAACCAACATCTGATCAGTGTGTTCAAAGCTTGTGCTTGTTCAGTTTACATCCAAATTGGTCGAGCATTGGTAAAAGGACTGTGAAATTTTAAAAATTAAAAATAAACAAATGTTGCCTGCAGCAGGGTGGCTACTTGTACAGGGGGTACTCCCCCTCGCAACCCTGAACTGGATAAGGGGAAGAGAATGGATGGACACACCTTTTGATATATATTTACCAACTAAATATATTCTTATTATTATACATAATAAAAATAAATTATCCTTGTGTAGGGTTATAAAGGGCTATAACTGTGAGTGCACATCAGCACATAATCAACCACAGACTGGCTTTTGGTTAATTGTAGCTGTCCCACGTAGATAGAAAGGAAACAAAATTGGACAGATTTGAAAAAATGAAGTTCCACCCGACCCTGTGAAACTTCCCCAGTGGAGAGAGAGAGAGAGAGAGACCCAATTAAGCCTGGCTAAAGCACTACTTTTCACACCTGATGAAATCCTGTCTGTTTTTGTAAAGACTCTCATACCACACTTCCCATTCATTTATTAAATAAGGGAACTTTTTAAACACAGGGGAGGAAAAGTAATCTAATCTGCTAAGACTGTTACTTGATGAGCTGTGTCTTCAAAACCGAGCCGATTTAAAACGTGGGGAGTAGCAGCAGCTTTACAGCATAAATGACTGAAATGGGCTTGAGTATTGATATGTATTTGGCAGTTTATTTATGAAGGACACTTCAGCTAAGTATAGTTGAGGAAAAACAAGTAAATAGATGCAACAGTTGTCTTGTGCTATGAATGTAAAATTGTGGTAAAAAAAAAAAAAGCAAACAGACCAAGAATACCTGAAAAATAATCACATATTGCATTTAGTATCTACTTGTACAGCATACTAAATAGTCATAATCAGGTGCATTTAAAAAAAAGTTTCTTTACTATTAAAGCTCAATTGTAACTCCATTAAAAAACATCAATAAAGCCAAACCTGTAATTCTGTCTCCCTTTGGCCCTGCTCAGCATAACAAAGACAGCCCAAGACTGTAGCGTAGTATTATAATAACAATGCAAATTTACATAGAAATTAGGACACTATAAAGCCCCCTTAACAGTTTACAGGCCACTAGCTATCTAATTAAACCATCTTTCTTTTTTTTTCTTGTTTATAGGGCTTGTGCTGCAAATAACATGTAATTTTTCCTAAGAAGAGGATGCAGCTATTGCCAAGTGTAGACATGTTCATCAAGCCTTTATGGACCCTGAGTGGAAGCCTTGTCTTTAATCAAAGACATTAGGCTTTGCAAGGAGCTTTCTGTGAGTTCACTTAAAGCGCTAATATGATCAAACAGTTATTTCTTCAACAGCAGTCGGTGAAATCCAAATTGCCAGCGGAGCAGATAACGTAATCGATGGGATCTCCCTTCTTAAATCCACCTGAAATCCTTTTGTAGCTATATAAACAAGAAATAAAAACAAAGATATGTTCTTTCAACTGAAAAAAGTGTCCTTTTTTTTTAAACTAATGGTCTGCTGTTTTAAGCTGAGTCAAGGGTTGGACTCTGGAGAATTTCTTCTTCTGCAGAGAGAGGTTACAAGATAATAACCTTTGCCAAATCATTTGCAATTTAAGAAGTGTTTGGATGTTTCTAAGCCATATTATTGTCTCTTTGATTTCAGTAATTGAAAAATGAAATTATTTTGATGTGTGAAAGCATAGTCTTAGAATCTAATTTGTGTATCCAATAGGATTACAGATGATTGCTGCATGCTCTGTCAAGGTTAAAGCATTTTATTGGATTTTCGGAGGTCTGATTCTTGCTCTTTAGTTGGTCTTTAGTGTGTATTTTGCACTGTAGTGACTGGAACTGTAGCACAGGGCTAGGGAAAATACTGACTTGATTGGCTTTGGATAGAGCATATAATGAACTTTAAGTTTACCTTTGGGTGCTATAGGATAGTAGCACAGACTTGAACCTATGTTTGCTGTAGTTTCTCCAAATGTCGATGCCGCCACGCTATAATTGAGCATATGCATGAAATCACTGATCTGGATTACTGGAGATACAAGCTTAGTTTGGGGGATTTTTGTTACTAACTAATATGTGAATGTGTCCTAATCCTCATGCTATTTAGAGGAAATGAAGTAATGTCCTCCAACTGACTGCCTGAGCCTGGTAAAACGTTAATCTATTTATACAATTAAGTACAGCGTAGTCTGTTTTGTAAACATTTAAATTTCCTTGGTTTTGCTGTAATGACCAAATTTCATGTGGTTTCTGATGGCTAAAAATGCACCTATACATCTGTGTTAATGTGATGTAATCACTTGCATTGTATAATCAGTTTGACTTTGATTTAGATGTGGAAAATTAGAGGCATGATATTCTTCATTAACAGCAGGTAGCCACAAGCCGTTTGGCTCCCGGCAGAAATAGACAGTTTGATGCTAATGAGCCTCGATCTGCATTACTCTGTTCAGTCTACTGTATGTGGGTATTTTCAGCCAAGTGCTCTAGCTGTGCTAATAATTCCAGTAAAGCGCAACTAGCAATACATCATGAAACCAAAGAGCTTTGCTCTGTTTTTCCCCTGTTATTCACATATATTATTTGTAGTTGTTTGAAAACAACGCTCTCTACGGCTAGCATCTGTGTTGTAATTGTTGCACAAAAGCAATCCCCATTGAGTTGCTTCTTTTTGTGATTATGAGCCTGTCTACTACCAATAATCATGATAAAATGATTGTAGGATAATGTTCTATGCCAGGGATAAATAAACAGTTTAAATGTCTTCAATCCAATTTACAAGGAAATGACTTTCAACAGCTTGTAGGATATAACATTTATTAGGGCCCTTAGGCAGTTTTTCAGCCAGGGGTGCTTTTTACCGGAGGGGATCCTTCTGCAGTAACCAGGGGGTGCATAGAAAGGTTTATGAGCTCAGATTTTTTTTTAAATAAAGAAAAAAAGATGACATATTGTTTTGAAAAGATCCAGATGCAGTCAGCTGTAACACCATGGCTTCAGTTTTGTGGAAACAAGTGAGCAGGTTTAAAAGAACTTGAAACTGTTAGGACGTTAGTAATATGGAAAATTTCAACTAAATCTTGTTCTGCTGAATTAAATTAAAGCAACAGATGCTGCAAGTCTCCTTGGAAAATGTACGCGAGCTTGGAGAAATCGACCTAAATGATATGAAAACGTAATGTACAGATTCATAATTTACTGTCTAAACGATATTTGGGACAAGAGTAAGGAAGGTAGCAAAAGTAAGGTATGTGTAATATGTCGTATTAAATAGACAATATCTGGCAAAACAAATAGAGAATAAAGCAATAAGAGATCATTTCAAGCTCCAAAAAGGTTGAAGTAGCCAAACAAGTGCAGTGTGCAAGCCCCTGCAGTCTTTCAGAGTTCAGACTTATATAAATGAGACGAATGAAACAATATTTCTCTTCTACACATATATAGAGACAAGAGAGGCAAACTCGGGCCTACCCAGCCAACTTGACATACACTATATCCTGACAAATTTATTACCATTAAGCCTCTGCAAGGTACCACGTGACTCATGATTTATTACAATCACCTGCTGTATGTCTGTGGATGCAAAATTGCCTTTATCAGGCAGTGCATGCACCGGCTGATAACATGTGTAGCATGTGTGTAACAGTTTACCAGTTTTCTATATGGGAGAATGATGGCGGTCGTTACTGCATGCAGTTCATATTCAGCTACGGAGGTTTGAATGAAAGATGAATTCAGGCGCCTCGAAGAAACAAATGTATGGAATAGGGTGGTGGTGTTTTTGTTTACTGTAAAAAAGCAAAAAAAGCACAAATTACATTCAAAGGATTCATTATTAATGGAAGTAATTGCATCACAGTTCAATCTGGTCTTGCCTTTGACATTTACCTGTAGCAAGGATGACTTACAGGTGGTTACGTGTATATTAGCGTGACAAAAAAACCAGACAGGAAACCAATTGAGCGCACATGTTTCATCCCTCAAAGGCATAAAGAATTGATGACCTGATATATTTGGAGTATCATTTCCTGTAATAATTTGCTATGGGGGGATAAAAAAAAAGAAAGAAATTAAAATTTGCACTAATCCTGTCCTCGGTTATAAATGCTGTTGTGCTAAAATAAGTTTAAAGACATGCAAATGTGAATTTTGGGTGAATAATAGGTCAGAAGAGAGTCTTGCAAACACGCATTTCCTCGAGCATGATTACAGTCCATTACTCTTCCCGTGTTCTAGCCCGCTGCGTTACGCATCATACAACTGTAGAGTCCCCTACAGTATGTGCTAACGGTGTGAGGAAAACACATACGTGTGAATGCTCACATACACGTATATGGCCTGAGCATAAGAAAACCTACATTTCATTTCAATAAACCATGTTCTGGCTCAGCCATTCAGGGTCACTTACAAGGGTCTGATTCAATTATTCCTCCTTTCACAACAGGAGGAAAACATTTTCATGGTGAATGGTTTTGCCTAAATAGATTACCATCTCAAATAATTCAATTTCCGTTAATTTGATTGATTTCATACCAGGGGGAAAAAGAAATCTTAATTTAAAACCATTGCATTTCTAATCAAACATTAACTGAAAAAGAGGCCTGGGTGAAAATCTTTTATTACCAGTTTCTCCACTAATTTAAATAGAAAATGCTGATGGCGGCCCAATTAAATGGCTCCACCACTATTCGGCCCACATCCAAGATCTCAAAAATAAACTGCTTAACAGTTTGTGCATGACCGTTTGTCTTGTAACACACACAACACACACTCATACACACACACACACACACACACACTCATATACCAACGTACACACATAGCAGGGAGAATCTATGGTTAGCCATTACTACAGAGGATCCAGATCAAGCAGTTCAGTCATCTGATCCATTCCCATTTATTATTCATCCTGCTCGGGGAGACAGAAACACTGGGCTTCTCTTCCTAGAGAGACCCTGGAACCCCATCTATTCTCGTGAGCAAAGGAAATGCCACGCAGTAGTCGAGTGAATCACAGAGACAGGAAAAGAGACAGAAAGGGAGAGAAAACAAAAGTTGGAGGTGTGGGTTATTGTGGTGCACATGAAGTGGAAAGGACCATGAGGCATGCTGCAAATCAAATTATAACCAATGGGTGGGGCTGGGGTCTGTAAAAAATATGAAATTTTGACTTATTGAGGATGCCTCAACCAGGTGCACTTTGCAGACTGGTGCCCACCAATACTATGCTGTCAGAAAGTAAAGCAGCCTGGCCAGTGCTGTGAGGAGAAAACACCTTGTGGAGACATTGTGTGAGTGGCAGGCAGAACTGGCAAGCTGCCACAGATAATAACATCTGAAATAAATTTGATGTGTGGAATTCAATCTGTAGTGATAGGGACGGCTGCAGCATTAGAGTGAAGTTCTAAATGCTATCTACTCATCCATGGAATGAGGACTGACACGCAGTCTCAGAGAATAGATTGTGCAATTAGCAGCCTTTGTGCTGTTTTGACACAATGAAAAAGGGAAATGAGATTCAACGTCGTCATGCACAGTTCTCTGTAGCGCTGTGATTCCCACAAGATCGTCCACATGTACCATGTTTCAGGTGAGAATAACTTGAGGGACTTGAAACATTAGGAGGTATGATATAAAAAAAGAAAAAAAGTATAGAGCAGGAGAACAACAGAGGGTTCAGGTGGTCACACTTATTAATAATCTGCAATATTACATTTCCATTCAAATTTTTTAAATGATCACCTCTGATGTGATTTCTGACATGTTTTCTCCTCATTTCGAGGAGCACGCCACCACTGCCACAACCAAAGGATGCAATACACAAGTTAAAGAAAAGGGGGCGCTCTTTGAGTAGGCATTAAGCAAAACCTCTGAGAACAGCGTTTCACCAAACTTTACTAATTATTCCTTTAATTAAACAGGCTGTTGCGGTCCTTTTAACACACGTGTTATTGAACACACACACAAACACAGACGAACTGTTAAAACCTGTGGATACATTATAACACATGTATACGTGTTGCTCCTTTAGGTTATTGATGCGCATCGTAAATATAAGAATACACAATTCAATTACCAAATATTACTCTCATTGGACTAACTGCTGCGTAAAAATAAGAAACTAAACGCTTCTTCTACCTCAGAGTTATTTGTGCGTCAGCTATAAAGCCAAAGCGCAGCGAGCTGGGGACAGGCTGGTTTCACTCACATGAACTAAAAAGCTATAACCATAAAATAAAATTACTATAATATTCCTATAAAGTGTCTGTGGTTCTCGGTGGTGAAATCACCACACCTCCCTGCATGTTTTTTACACTTCCCGTGGAATTACTGTAATATTCTTTCAATATTCCTGCTGGGCTTTCGGGTGATTCCCTGTTTGTTTTACATTTCTGTAAAGTCTCCAGGTATTACTGTAATATTCCTACAGTGTTTTATAGGCCTGCATGTCATTGCAACACAACGCAGTCCAATATCATAGCGGGCTCCCTGCTTGAGCCCTCCCTCCGCCTCTCATGTGTCTACATTTTCATCCCATGGCCGTCTCTAGGTGATTTAGCGCCGCCAGTCTCAAGCAGGTGTCCAACATGGCGATCACGGGAAGCGGATCTCTCGCAATTTCTTTCTTTGTTTTCGTGATTTCAGCAGCGTTTCTTCCGAAAGGTACGTGTTTTCGTAGGTGTATGTATGTTTTTATTTTGGTGGGGCTTCTCGTGTGTGTCCGTACCTAATGCAGAAATAGCCCTTCCACAGCAAAAGCCCGAGGAGTACCGGGAGAAGTTGTGGTGCGTTTGCGCTCTAGATGCGCACAAGCTTCCCCTCCAAATCTCAGCATCACTTTCTATTTCTCCGATAGTGCCGTCGACTCCAAATTACTCACGCCGTTTCTCGAGACTGTTGGGCTGCTTATCGTGTGGGCTTATTTTAGCGCTGATTAAAAGGGGTGCTGTCCTGAGTTTTTCACTGCAGCACAGCTACAGATAGGACTGCTAGAAAAAAGTATTCTCAGCGCTGCACAGTTAGGACAGGCGGAGATAAAGTATCGCCAGAGATAATCGAGTGAAGTGGTCGTACAGTATTTTGACCCAGGGCAAGTACAAGGCAATTGCTCACTGAAACGTGGTCGACTCTTGTGCCTTGAGAGAGAGGATAGAGAGAGCACGGCTGGAGTGCGCTCGTATCGAGTGCGCTCGTATCCTTTGCTTATACCGCATAACCCTCCACAGTCCCAACTCATCTCTGTGTCTACAAATCTCCCAAGTCTGGGCTTCAGGTGCGCTTTGGAGGAAAAACACGCATTGCAGCTCTAGTCTCGCACATTGTCCTCTGGCCGCACAACTGCAGCCGCTGCTGACCGTGTGTGTTCCCGGTCCGCAGTCTTCACTTTTCCCCTCAGTGAGTGACGCTGGGAAATGTAAATCTGTTATGTCTTTGTTACTCTTGTTTTTTCACAGCGTAACTGCACGAACCAGGGCTAACTAAATGTGCGTGGCTATTGCAGTGCTCAGTCCCATCATTTCCCCGTTATTCCACCGCGTTTGCATCAGAGTTGCATGCGTCAGTGTTTTTTTTCCCCTGGAAAACGTATCCGCTGACAATGTGACGCATGTGAAGCGGTTAAAATGTCAGCTTGGAGCCACTTTAAATCCCTCCCAGAGGTAGGATGGACATGTTGTGCTGTGCATGTTGTTAAAATGGCAAGCAACAGTTGCAGTGACAGGTTTACACTTGAAGATTACTTGAGCGACCCCCCCCCCCCCCCTTTTTTTAGCAGTTTATTTTATTTTATTTATTTTTTTAGAAATTGCAGGCACATTGTACAACAGTGGCATCTGCAGCACACATCAACAGGTCTGCAGAAACTAATCACTGCATGCCTGTGCTTGCCCGAGTGGTAAAGAGTGTTCCCAAAATGAGGTTACTAGTCAAAGGAAGTTTTAGACATTGCGTTTTTTTCCAGTTCACTGCTTGTGAGACTTTCATTTCACAGTTGTTGAATTTATTATAGTCTGTGTTGAATAGCGGTTAAATGACATTTACAGCATTGTCTGGCGTCTCCTTGTCACATTAATTTAATTAACCTCTCAGTTGAATAAAATAAAGCATCGTGAATGTGAAACAACCCCAAGCTCGGCACGCTGAGAGCTGCAGCGTTACAGGAAACTCGTGTGACCTCTTCTTTCAGGTAATAATCCCCAAGCGAGAAAGGGTTGGATGTGACCCTAGTTTATTCAGCTCTCTGGCTGTCCATGTGTGAGTGCTGGGCGCAAAAGAAAAAAGGCCCAAACTCTGTGTGTGCAGTGGGGAAACTTTTCTTTTTACAGCTTTCAAATTTTTCTTTGTAAACGATCCAGAATGTGTGGATTTGAACTAGTGAGACGAGAATAGTTTCACTAACTTGATGTTTCCTAGCACAAAATGTGCATAGTGATAGGTGAAAAGGGAAGCACTGATAATGCTAAAGAGCTTCTCAGCATCCTGTTATGAAATGCCCAGACTTTGCATTTCACCAAAGTATCTGTTTAGCAGTATTTCTCTGCCTGCGTCTCCTGGGGCTCGGCCTGTTGTAGCAGATCAGATGGTTGAATTTCAGAAGGTTGCATAATCCCACTTATTGCCAGTTTAAAGTCATTCGTCAGGACTGAGTGATGGTGAAGTGGATCAATACGAGCTGTCATGAAGCCTCAACGCGCTGCTGAAGGAAAGGGTCTGGGAGAAACAAAAGGAAACATACAGTTGTTACGGTACTCTCGGTTGCCAGTTGGCATGTGACCCAGTGAGTGATTGAAGACGTTTGTCTCTGGCTCCTTGTGGTGGGGTTTGGCTTTGAAACAGATCCTACTGAAATCTGCTAACGGTGTGCTGCTTTTCCCTCAATTTCTGTTTGTCTCTTCAGATTCTGGAGGGTGGCAGTGTTTTAGTTCTTCAGTCATCATACGAATGTTGAGCTCCCCACTTTTTTCCGCTAGTGTGTGCCAGTGGTGCAAGCTGGGGCCCGAAGAAGTACATTCATATTTGACTTTGCATATTTTTGTTGAGCCCTACAGGATCAAATATCAAAAAATGAATAAAAATATCCTCTTTTAACTTGTTTCCTGCACAGTGTAATGTTTCCCTGCAGTTTACTAATTTTGAACATTTTACCATTGCAGTTAGACAACAGTAAAATGTTATTCATATATGCATTTACTTTTTTTGAATATATATGTAGTATATAAATCCAGCTCATTATTTCCTTTTAGGGTTTTGTATTTAGCAAATAATTCTGTGAAGTAACTACAAATACCAAATAACTGGCTTAATAAAAAGCTAAAATTTGTACTTAGGTACTACCTGACTGACTGCCAGAGTATCTAGATCAATAGTCCACGAGTCTTCCAAAGCCCAAGGTAACCCGATCAAACTGCATTATTTGGCTGACTAAAAGTCTAAGGCTTGAAGATGTGCAGTTTAGTTTCACAAAAGACGAAGAAAAGCCTCAAATTCCCCAGTGAAGCTTGGCATTAGTTCTCAAAAATCGCCTCAAACAATTACTTTATTACCAAAGTAGATGCAGATTAATTTTGTGCGAATCCACAAATCGATTAATTGAGTAACTGTTTCAGCTCCCAGTTCATTAGTGCCATTTATGTAGCAAACTGAAGTGGCCTTCTTTTGACTATCTCTATAAAATAGCACTTACAGTACAGTACAGTGTTTCGGGATAAATGTAATACGGCACTTAATGGCTCATTGATATGTGCCCGCTTGCAAAGTATTTCATGGCCTGTACGGTGAGATCACCACAGTACATCATTTGTAACAATAATATTCTCTTCTATTTAAAGAAATTGAATTTATTGCTCATTAAATTTACATTAAACTCTGCTTAATAAGCCTCACTCTAATTGCTGGATAATGCATGGCACTACTTTATGCGGTGGCAGCTAATCTTACTGTTGGAAAGCGAGCGGCTGGCAGAAAAATGGCAGGTGATGCATGTAAGAAATGTAGCCACTTGTAGGAGCTGCAACGATGAAAATCATATAGACTGGAGTTTTATTACTTCACTGAGGACATCACACTTCCAGGCTGCATCTTCCTACTGTATATGCTGTGTGAAAATGCAAAGATTGCAGGGGCTCATCTGTAAATCAAATGCAGTTAAAGCCATCTCTATCTAGTCTCTGCAAGGCAGAGTGTGTGAATGTGCACTCGCGATCAAACTTCACACTCTCTTTGAGCTTATAAAATGAATCTACGTGCAGAGGGTCCTTGTAGCTCAAGGCAAATGGGCAGATTTCACTTCAACACTTGTCCTTTCACGTCAGGTGTTGTTGTAAGCCAGCCAATATACACAGAGAAAGAAGGTGGTTATGGAGGTCCGTGTTGGGAAAAATTGAAAATCTCTTTCTATCCTTGACTTTATATTCCTTTCAATTTCTGAAAGACTCCAATGTCTCTTTAAAAGTATCTCCCTGGGTGCTGGGCATGAAGGTTTTTGTCCATACACTTTATAGCAGAACCTTTAAGTAAATGCTCTATCAGGTTGTTTTGTCAAGGTCACAGGAGGTAGTGCTGGAGACCTACATCACACTGAGTTGTGTAGTTATTATTACCAACACCCCCAACCAGCCTGCCACCAAAAAAAATAAAAAAAATAACTGTGGATCTTCTATGTAAGGAATTTATGTACAACTGAATGACAAACTGAGGCCGATCAAAAATGTGTCTGTCTGTCTGTGTTGAAATGTAGTAAACAGTCAATTAGGAGAAACAGACAGATGACAGGTTCTTTCATGATTGTGGGGACAGAAGCCTCCATTCACAGTGCTGTGGTAATGAGCAGGAGTGCTGATGTCTCTGCTTATGAATATGACATTGTTCTCTCTGTTCCCTGGATCTGGGAGACCTCACTCTATTGGCTGCGATGCTTAGACGCTGACAATCAGGACCACAATGACAAAAAAAAAAAGTAAATGCAAAGATTTTGTTTTGAAAGGGGCATAGAGTGCACATTAGTGTGGGTGATGGAGCAATTACAAGCCACCATTAAGGCCGTGGAGCAGTCAAAGCACAGCACTTTGGAAATGAAGAACTCCAGTGGGTAGAAACCCTCCATAACCGTTAAAGTAATAAAAAAGAAACAATAAACAAACAATGAAAAAACCTCCACAAAACACGATTGATTGCTTGCTAAAGTTAGGTTTGGGTTGGTGGTGTCAGTATGACTATTCATTTTGCCAAATACAACTTCACAGATGCCAGTAACGGTGTAATAGATTCACTTTGACACCTTTAAACCTTCTCTGAATTTACCGCAGTGCAATATGATTCAATCTAAAACAGTGGCAATGCTAATATCTACTGCAGCATCTGGACTCCCCAGGAACCTACGCCAGGATCCTGTTTGTGGACTTCAGCTCTGCCTTCAACACCATCCTTCCAGACCATCTCCGAGGCAAGCTTTCCCAGATGAATGTGCCTGATCCCATCTGCCGGTGGATCACTGACTTCCTGACGGACAGGAAGCAGCACGTGAGGCTGGGGAAGAATGTCTCGGACTCCCGGACCATCAGCACCGGCTCCCCTCAGGGCTGTGTTCTTTCTCCTCTGCTCTTCTCCCTGTACACCAACTGCTGCACCTCCACCCACCAGTCTGTCAAGCTAATCAAGTTCGCAGATGACACCACCGTCATTGGGCTCATCTCTGACGGGGATGAGTCTGCCTACAGGAGGGAGGTTGAACGTCTGGTGTCTTGGTGCAGCCACAACAACCTGGTGCTGAATGCCCAGAAGACAGTGGAGATTATTGTGGACTTCAGGAAGCACACAGCCCCACTCCCCCCCATCATCCTGACTGACACCCCCATCACCTCTGTGGACTCATTCCGCTTCCTGGGTACCACCATCACCCAGGACCTGAAGTGGGAGCCCACCATCACCTCCGTCATCAAGAAAGCCCAGCAGAGGATGTACTTCCTGAGGCAGCTGAAGAAATTCAACCTGCCAACACGGACGATGATGCAATTCTACACTGCAATCATCGAGTCCATCCTCACCTCCTCCATCACCGTGTGGTACGCTGGAGCCACTATCAGGGACAAACAGAGACTGCAGCGTGTTGTGCGCTCTGCTGAGAAGGTGATTGGCTGCAGACTCCCATCTCTGCAGGACCTGTACACCTCCAGGACACTGCGGCGTGCAGCCCGGATCTCAGCTGACCCTTCTCACCCTGGACACAGTCTGTTTGACCTGCTCCCCTCAGGCAGGAGGCTCCGGTCCATTCTCGCCACAAGAACAGTTTCTTCCCCTCTGCTGTTGGACACATGAACAATAACCACATGACTGTCCCCGCCACTAACACATGACCCTACGCTGTGTCACTGCATCATTTCATGTCTGGCACTGATCACCACCTGCACTCATGTATATATCTTTCTACGTAGCACTCATAATTCTTATTCTCATGTATATATCTCATGCACATATCTTTCTTTCTACATAGCACTTTAATTCTTATTGTCTGCACTGAAGCACCGCAGCAATTTCCTAATGTTGTAAACCTCAACATCTGGCAATAAACCCATTCTGATTCTGATTCTGATTCTGATTCTGATCGCTACTTGACATTAACTGGTTGCTGTTGTGCTTTCTAATATATCCTTCTCACCTTGAATGAGATGCTTATTCAATTACAGCGATTCTACCGTGTCATAGCTAAACATCTACTGCACATGGCTTTGGGTAGCCAAGGAGGGGTGGTTTGTTGTTGTACAGTTGCAACTGCACGCCACTCTTTGTTGAATATACATTTGAAGATTTGGCAGTAATTTTATGTAAATTCACATTTTTTTGGCTCTCTCTGATGCAAAGACGTTTAATATCAAATGAATAGGAAGACCACATGAAATAAATTACAAATGCTCAAATTAATAAATACTGAGAAATCTTATTACTGTATATAGCCATGAGAAACAAATTCTACAAAAACTCTGAAACATGATAAAAGATATTGGACTGTGTTGACATTTAGTTTTTTATTTTTCTGCATAAACATGATTTTATTTTATTAAAAAAATTATTGTCGCTCAAATGTTCCTCTCTTATAGCTGCATTGTTGGTTGCTCTTTAGCTGCTAAATGCTCAAATACGTTCATCAGGTAGTCTCTGACTGTGTCTGTCTGCGTTTTGATCTCGAATGTTGATCTTTTGAGAGGTTAGAGCCAACCAAAACAGTCACTTTGTGGGCTGTACAGCTCAAAAATGAGGTGAAACTCGCTCTTAACCTCGGTATGGTTGAGGGTTGTGCAGCATTATAAAAATTACGAGTTTGTAACATGACATGCAATCGACTGGCCATCATGGCATTTCACATTTTGCACCCACCAAGCTAAGCTGGGTCCTCCTGCATTTGTCCTCTTGCTGGATTTTGACAGATTCTGGGGAGACGTTTCACATTATCAGAAATTACACAGATCAGATGGACCCAAAGGGCCATTCTGCAAAATTTGTCCACTCATCCATGTGTCATATTCAATATCTGAGTTGTGATTCTCACAAAATATTAGATGATGTATTTCATTTCAGTGTTAAACCATCAAAAATTGCACTGCTTGAACCAAACGGGGATCAAAATAGGCAAGGATTTTCCTATTGATGATTATCCAGGTCGTCAATGCTTTTTCTTATGGGCAACCCAAATTATTTAAATAATATTTTAACAAATTGTGTTGTCTTTAGATTAGTCATGGCAAAAAGGACTGAACAAAGAGAGAACCTCGAGGGTGGATGGCACAGATGATAACTCACAACATTAGGACTAAATAACAGTTGATGAATGTGGAGGAGAAAGGACTTTTTCTCTTAGAGTAGACTGCATCCCTAATCAATAAATTCAGTTATCGAGTTCCCTCTAATCCACTGCTGGAATAAGAATGAAAAAGGTTCCAATTTAACTTATAAAAGAGGAGATTTTGTTTGATCTGCTAAGAAAAATGACCCGGATTCAGTTTATCATTACGTTTCCACATTTGGAAATATTGCCCACCCCCCCTCCTTGGACCGGTTTTATCCACTTTGCCCACTGTGGCTTGATGGCAGGTTATTTAGAAGTCTGAAGGCAGGATTTTCTCTTCCCCTGGCAGAGCTTAGTTGCATTTCAGACATCAGGAATGGAGCAGCTCCTTTCTTTCTCCTCTCGTGGCTTGTTTGGGTGGATCTGAGCCTGATAAAATAACCAGTGTGTGCTCAGAGTCCAGTGTAAACAGCAGCATACAAGTGGGAGTGATGCACCGCTGCTTTACAAAATCAAAAATACAACTATTCCTCAGTGCCGGCAGAATGCAAACATTTCACTAATCAATAAATCCTACTCTTCTAATAGAAAGACAATTGTTGCAGCTATCACACTTTATTCTGAGAATATAGTGAAATTGGAAAAATCAAAGATTGTCAGCTCGTGCATATCCAGTAACATATTAAGACAAGGATGGCTCTTGCCTTGCACCCTCCTGTGGAATCAGTCCCTGCTTTTCTTGTTGGCACGCTCCGAATGAATTTATTCAAGCTTGATGAAATGTTGTTCCCTTACACTGGGACAACATTAGAATACCTTAGTACTTTAAGTTTTGTTTTAACACTGCAACCATTGCACCTTAAAGCTTTCCTAATTTGATTTACTCAGTGATGTCATCTGGAAAGAACAAACATGTATTAAAGAAATCAGACATATTCCCAGAATATGATTTATTCTGAGAACATATAGTCCAAAATTATGCCTCTTTTTAAATTTAATGCTGCTTTCCCAACTGTTTTTGAAAATGGTTTAGCTATTCGATAAAATGTTACAAAGCAGAAGAAAGCAAAAAATCATCTCTTTTGAAAAGCATGAAAAACAGTATTTTTTCAATGATTTATTCATTTAACTGATGAAAAAACATCTAACATATACCCCTGATATACGTTAGATGTTGACGATGTGTAGCTGACTTGATTTTAATGGTCTGTTTGCTGATTGAACATTGTTGCTGTATTGCACTTGGTGACAGTGATAAATATTTGTAATATTTGTTGGCCTTATTTATGTATATGGAGCCTTAGTTTTGCATAAAGGCTAGAAAAACACATCAGCCAACACCTTTAAAGTTCACTGATTAACATATTGCAGGTTGTTTGTGTAATCCAGACCAAAAATCAACCCTGGACTGACGAGAGCAAGGCGACATTTTTAGACTCCAATGAGGTAGTACCACCCACAAAGGCATAGTTTGGTGCTTAAGCCTCTATAAAAATCAAACTGGTGATGTTACTTTAGATTAAAGTATTCAAGAAATTAGCCAATGAAATAGTGAACCATACAGAACATAGTAAGTAGATTTTGATATTTCTCGACAAAGCAAGGCTAGCTGTATCCCCGCTGTTTTTAAGTCGGTATGCAGATCTAGTCTCTATCGCTGCTGGGTATTAGTTTTTAAAAGATTTCCTTTGATTGAAGAGATACATCCTTTGACTGGACACATTAAGCAGCTCTAAACAGAAACATTTGTTCTGGGGTTGTAGGTTGGGTTAACATCGCTTACTTGGTGGAATATCATACATATTATTAGCCAGCCTTGACAGACTGGCTGTTGCCCCCAGAGTCTACTTGGATGGATGCACGGATAGATGGCTGCCCCCTTTAAATAAGTGATCTGAATTTAATATAATTAGGCATGTATATATATATTCAGATACACTTGGTTTAACCTGATGAAAGTAAGTCTGTAGTAGGGATAAAAATGTAAGAGCTAATCATCGTTGCAGAATCCATACAGTGAGTGCTGCTCAAGGTGAAATTCGGATGCTGTTTACTCAGAAGTGAGTTGTTGTCTGACAGGTTGGTGTTGCCAGCCTCTGGGGCATCATGCTCTTGAATTATCAGCGTGACGATAGACCCATCTTAATTACCCTCAGATACAGCACTATAATCTGTCATTGTCAGGCCGATCAAGACTGTGCAAACCAAGCACTAAGACTCATTCACCCAAACCAGAAGCCTATTGATTACTTTTCATACTTGAGTCATTGCACTGCGGCGAGACATGGGAGGCAATAGAGCTAATGGAAAGGGGAAACTCAAAGTCACATTGTTTACAGCTGAGATGACAGGTAAATGTATTTGAAAGGAAATATGGGCTTGATCCAATGGCTTCCAAATAACAGTCTGTTTGTAGCTAACAAGGAAATTTAACCCCGAGCCATTAAGCCATCAGCTGCCCTGAAGCTCAGATGGTGAGCTTAACGCATGGGAGCTTTTCTATTTCAGAATCAAATCCATGTCCAACGATTGAAAATAGAATTTGTGTTGTTTGAAAAGTTCTTCAAGCTGTTTCACACAATTAGTTTTAATTTCTCTTTGTGTGCGAATGATCGCATCAACAGCATCCTCAAAAATAAAGACTTTCTTAGTCTGCATACCAACTGTACTGAATATACTTTATCAGTATCGCTGCGCTGCAAAACCTGATTAAATTCATGTTGCACACTCGCTTTAAACAAAAAAGATTCTGTATGTGGTGCTAAAAAACATCTTATCATATCTAGTTACTTTTTATTCTTGGTAAATATTCCCTAAAATAAAATGATCTTAGCATAGCTTAAAGTTCTCAAAGACCCAGTATGTACTTGTTTCAGTCATACAGTACTTGAGGCACTTGAGTATATATACCATCACCAATCAATAAAATCCAAGAGGCCTAATATGTGGCCTAAGAGAATCCCACATATATACATGCACACTCTGGTTCCCAGATGATAGGACCTGGCAACCTTCTACCTCCCCTGCATATTTGCCAGCATTTGATAGCAGAGTGGGCAGCGGATGAAGAGTTTGTGGGGAACTCAGTTAGGGTATTACTATCCACCCACCAAAGTGCACACTATGTGGCCCAAACACAAGAGCACGACTGCTGCTTGTGAGACAGAGAGCGAGGGAGAAAGAAAGAGACACCGGGGAGTTTATTTTCCACTTGTCTTTGTCTGCAAACAGCAAATTTTTTCACCAAACACGTGGTGGAACAAAATAAAGCTGAGAAGAGATGATTAATTAGCATCTGGAAATACGCTGTTATGTTAGGCTCCCATTTAAAAATGCAACTAACAGAAAGAAATACCTTGTATCTGTTTTCTCTTGTTTTGTGACAGTGCTGGATTATAGCTGCTCTCCACATGCATGTTCATTTGAAAGAGTGCAGAGGTGTTGGTGTCGGCTATATGCAGGAAAACATGAAACTATACCGAGGCCATTGAAATGTAATAATAATGCATTAATGGAAAAATAAGTTAAATATCTCTGTTATTGGCAAACTGTTGGCACTATTCTACTAGATGAGGGACCTATGTTGGATGTCATGCTGCTGTGTTGCTCACTCCATAGTTCCCCTACCTCTGCAGTGGCTGTCAAATAAAGATAAAATATCAAAGCAATTAACTGAAAAATAAAAAGAAATGCCACTTAGTTTTTTTTGTTGTTTTTTGCTAATACTGACCTATGACTCATTTAAGCTTAAGAAAAGCCACCTAACTAAAAGGATGAACCAGTGTTGTGTCTGCACATAACAACTTATCAAAGTCTCATTTTTAAATTGTATCTTTAAGCCCTTCTCCCTAGCAGCCTGTCACAAAAACACTCATTTGTACCCGTTTCTTTAGTCGAATCTATGAAAAATGTCAAGGATAACACAGTTTGACAGGCAGAAAATAGTATTTTTGGAACAACAAGTTGATTCCTAAAGAGCTATTAACTGAAAACTTGCCATATGTCAACATGGTGTGCGGTGTGTTCTTAAAAAAATGGGACAAACTGGACAAGTATAGGACAAGAAAAAGAGGTGTCAGGCCTACAAAAACAATCTACAGGAGATGAGCAGTATCTCAAAGTCATGTCCTTGAGAAATAGGAAAAAGTCCAGCAAAGATGTGTCTCTCCATAAGACAGGTCTTAGTGATGAATACAAATTTGAATGCTTTGGTTAAAAAATGAAGTATACACATGGAGGTCAGGAGAGAGGTACACCAGTCAGGTCATGGTTTGGGGCTTCAGTTCAGTTAGTGATGTTGGGGATCTTATCAAAATATATGGAAGTATTATTATCTTTTTTTAAATATATACACTGCTGATTGTGTTTTAATGGACCAAACAAACTGACCAACGTGTTGAAGCCAAAGCCTCCAAAACATTTTACGAAATTTAATTGCATTAATTTAGATTTCAGTTTCTTTGTATTCTTGTAATGATTATTTAGTTTATGATTTTTTTTCATTCAGTATGTGGCTGTATGCTGTTTTCTGTTTTCCCAGTGGGGTCTACACCGTCTTGAGACTCCCTTAATGAACTGCGGGGCTTTAATGGAGCCAGAATGCATGTTTTTGCTTTATCATTATATGTTGATGTTTGTTTTGTTCTTGTGTTACTGCTTCCAAACCCTCTATAACTTTCCTATTAAAAGTGCAACTTATATTGCACAAAATAGTTTCAGAGCTTAAAAAAACAGGAACATGGATCTAAGCTGCATACCTTCATTAATGCTATTCATTTGTCAAGATAAGCCGATTCCACATGTCAGATTTTCACTCAAGTTAATTCTTTCATCTCTACTTTTTTCTTTGTTCCACCAGTGTACAAATTCTGGCAAAAATGGAAGAGCTGTTATATTTGCATATATAAATATATGCAAAGTGCACAGTCTTAATGCTTTGAATTTGTGATGAAGTTTTTTTGGGGGGGGTGGGAGTCTATTTGTGGGAGGGCACACCCACTGAATGTTTCCCTTTTCCATTACTAACAAGCAGAACTTTCATTTATTCAAATCCACAACAAATAACCCAAATTTCTATCCATGCTTGCCATTTACTGTTCTAAAGTTATAGCTTAACTCTTTACTTATTGAGAACCTATAGGATTAACCCTTGAACGTTATGGTTTCTGTCATATTTCACGTCCGCTTATATACAGCTACCCTTGCAAAATCTGGAAACTATCCTAATGGATGTCAACCCACATTTTTATTGACATATACTGAGGTTTCAAAACTCATCATTGAGGATACGGTGGAGGTCGTTAGGTGTCGTTTTTATGGGAGCAAGACGTCAATCATGTATTCCCTTTATTCTAAAGGTAGCCTTTTTGTTGTAATGTTTGCCTTTATATGTTTTAGTATGCACTACATAGTGTTCATTTTACATACTTTTATATGCCACTCGATAAACAAAAGAAGATGTATGGAGGCAACGGGACAGCTCAAAGGTAGAATAGCAAAGTGGCACATATTCATACATTTTAGTGGCTGTTCTTGATCAGGAAGGACCTTTGTCTTTGTGGATGGCTTTGTAGCTTACAACCAGAACTCCATACTTTAGCAAGGTGAAGAAACAACAAAGTCTGCTTCTCACTTCAGTAATATTTGATTTCATGTTCTTTTGTGTAATCAGGTCTCATCTAGTTTTGAAACACTGTGAATTTAATTGGTCATTGTGAAATTTATGCCCTCTCTAAACCCGTTTCAATTGGTTTTGCATTCTTCAGAGAGGGAGAAGACATGCCAGTACTCATTAGTGGGGAGCTACTGTTTACAAAAAGGTTCAACACCTCTCTTGCGCTTAATTTGCCTTTATTTTTAAGTGTGTTAATGATCTAGTTTTTGGACAAGGCAGTAACTAGTAAAATATGTGGACACTGTAGCACACTGTGTGAACCTGTGTGTGCAGAAACCGAAGTTTAGTCTGTCTGTCATCTTGTCTATCAGTCATATTAGGATTTTGTTTTTCCTTGTAAGGATCAGTGTTGCTCCCTCTCTTGTGAGAGCTATCAGTCATTTCAATAGTTGCTCGGTAGCTGTGTGCACTTTACGGAAATGCTTTTTCCTTCCTTCCTGTGAACTCTGGGCTCTGTTTTCATCCGGGTGTGTGCCACAAAATTTTGCTGTCTTATTTTCTGATGGTACAGGGGTTCACAGGATCATTATTTGTGAGCCGTAAACAGGGTCATTACCGGAATTGTCACTTTGTGCTGCCACAAACACTTCCATTCCAGTTTGGCAATAGTGACTTAGCTGCTTGTAGACAGAACCAAATCTAACTAAATGTTCCTAAATAATGTGAAAAATTTAAACTACAAAAAATAAACTGCATTTTTGTTGTCCACCATTATTTGGTTTATATTATGTCAAATTGCATATTTAGTTCATGTTGGAAATTTGGGATTTTAACATCGCCTGTGGCACTTTATTTTGCTAGCTGCATTTTTTTCACTTGCGCATCCTTAAATTATAAATTTCCTCTTGGGAGAACCTCCTCTGAGCTCTCTGGCATTGCCAAATTATACATCACTATGGGGAGAGGAATGCTTTTAAAGAGATGAGAGGAGCTCATGTGATTGACCCTGATTGTTATCAGCTGCTAACGCGCTCGCTGATAATGCATGATAATAGCTTATGTCTAATTCAGTCCTGTTTTTATGTGCAACAAGAAAAATGGCATTGATCTCAAAATTTCAGAGCTGAAATCACTAAAACTGTTTACAATTTGAGAGAAAATTCTGTGTTTATGTCAGACTCGGCTCATGAAAGAAGCTGTTTAATAAATATGTTTTCATCAGCATTTAGAAACCCATAACCAACGTAGTGTTTACAGGTACACTAGACCAGGAGTGCACAATTAATTTCCCCAAGGGACTACATGATAAACTGGGACTGTTGTGTAGGGCCATACCAATAAGCTTAAAAAAAAGACCAAATTAATAATGATCAGAACTGAAGTTAGGTTACTCGTCCAGTCCCAATTTGTCCTGTGACCCCTTAGGAAAATGAATTATCCATGCCTGCAATAGACCGTCCTCCATTGCTCTGTTGTCCTGAAAATGCAGTAATTTCTTGCAACGGTAGCCTACTGTTAGCAAGCATTACGGCTAAGGTTAGCTAGCTACCTGTAACTTAGCTCTACTTTAAGGTGGTGATGATTGGCACAGTAACTAGAAGTATACTTTTAAACCTGTGAAATTATTTTATTAAAAACAGAATTCAGCTTGTGTATCAAGCTTTACATGCAGTATAAGTCATGTGAAGTTTTGCAGACACATACCTGCCAACCATGTGATGTTAACTTGTCCGTGACTTTCTACAGTTATAGTGACAATGTACAGTCAAGTGATAACGCAGCAGCCCTACACGTCTGGAGGGTTTATTCTGTGTCCATTGAGTGAGCGCTTTCTGGAGGTTGTTGGTAGTTGCTGGGAAATTGATCACTGAAGCCCCAGTCACACAAAACTTTAGACCTGGCAATGACCTATTGGCAATCACTGGCCATTTGGGAAAAATGTTTTCCAAACCTTCTTGCAATTGATTTGGCCGCTAGTAGGTTGCTGCATTCACTCGTACTTTAGGTGGAACATGCTGTCTTCTCTACAGACATTTAGCAGGTACTCTCCGAGGGGTAGCGAAACTGTTAAAAGTGTGACACAAACTAGAAATGGAGACCATTTGCTTTAAGAGTAAAAGTTTGAAACATGTCATTTGCAGTGCTAAAGTGCATCTATTACTTTGAAAGGGAATGTTCTTCAGTTCTAATTTGCTTTGCATTTTTTCAAGTTTTATAGGCACAGCAAATGTTTGCACATAAGTTGGTGTCTTCCCTGCAAAGATCAGTTGATTTAGGCAGTTTCCTAGGGACCTAAGAATTCATAAGGAAGTTTATCGTGAATAGCCTTCTTTATAAATGACTGTCCAATCAATCGGGACTACATATTTTTCACATACAACGTCTGGGTGTATCATGTCCAATATGACGGAAGACTCCCAAGCAATGTGCATATGAAACCACATGAGGAATATTCATTGATTATACTACTTCCACTTGATATGCAATTTAGCTACTTGCCCAATTGCTTTGGCAAATATATGTTATAGTTTTAAAGTTTAATTTAATTTCCATAACATGTAAAATTGCCAAATCAATTACTTTTAAGGTTTTGCTTTTTAAGTTGCACTCTTTTTAAAAAAAAACATCAACAGGATGCATCTCAGAAAAGAATATGAACAAAATATTTTTACAGCCTCTTTCTGTGGTCAAAACTTACCAAATGAAAAGTTTTGTTGTCAGCGTAAGTCAAACTTAGCTCTGTACAGAAAACCACTAAGGAAGGCAGAGTTGCTCCAGTCTAAAAACAGATATCAATAAATGTAAACAGTACTGGCCTAGGGATGTCATTAAAAAGAATAGCATGTCTAGACCTCATAAAGCGAAAACATATTGTTATTTCGAAGCAGCAGGAGTTATTGCCTGTGAGCACTAAGATGACATCCATCAATTTAGGGTTTTATTGGAAAATGTAGATAGGCTGCTTGGGAGATGTAAATGATTTACTTAGCATAAAGTTTTGCTCGAACAGGCAGGGAGATAGTGTAGTTAGCGAGGGCAGGGAAGTATGCATGTGACAAAAGCGGTATTGAAGCAAAAGCTGATTTCCCCAACCCTGAGAGAATCACAATCTGTGCATGAATAAATAGGCTGGACCTGCACAACATGGATTATTCTGGTTCAAATATCAGTAGACTTAAGGGTTGTCAAATGGCATACATGTGTAATAGGATTGTTGTACATGATTTAATTTTGTCACTTGTACCCAAATGTCATATCTTCTAAGGTTTATGCTGATTGTTTCTCACTGTTTTGCGCAAATGAGTTTTTCTTTCCTTCTGCCTTTTTATATTGTACGTTCAGGCCAATTTAACAGAATCTCTTCACATTTAAAACTCTTTCCTTTGAATTTCTAATGATATGATGGCGAATGAAAACCCTTCCTGTAATGAAGACAGTTTATACAATAGATGTCAGCGCACGGGCAAATCACTATTAACTTCATTACTGCCTGTCAGTGGAATACGCCAATACGTGGTGTGACAACAACCTGAATAAATTTAATTAACATAGAAAAAAAGAAAAGATTTTAGATTCGGCACATAAAAGTTTGTAAAATTCCACTCTGCGTTTTCGAAATGCTAGAGCTTCAAAGTCAGAGCATTTGCATTCAGTTGTGTATCACTTTGACATGTTGGCCTCATCTTTCAGTAAATCTCAAATCTACATTTATTCAAATGTGCTCAGCGCGGTGAAGGTTGACACTGCATAATCCATCAAAATGTTCCATTTGAGGAGAGGGGCTGGAATTATTTGAATCATCAGAAAGCAGCCTTGCTTGAGGTGAAGCAGCAGATATTAGGGTAGAAAGCTGAAATTTTTAACCCCTCGGAACAACAGCTTTTAAATTCTATTTAGATAAAGGACATGAAAGCATTCCTTTTTCTCAAATCGCGTCTCTCTCTTTTGTAATACTACTTGATGAAAATGCATGAAATGTGGTGACACAGGCCTAGAGATTGCTTGGTGATTTCCTGGCAGCAGTGTTGAGGCAAGATGGCTACATATGCATTGTGAAACTGGATTATAATATAACTTATTTTCTAGAATATTTTTGCTGTCAGCACATCACTTTTGTAAAAACAAAAGAAGAACTGAATCTGAGAAGCCAACATCTCCTAATTTTCCAAGTTTCTAAGCAGTGGATATATCAAGGTATCATCTAAGGCATTGTTTTCCAACATTTTGGAGCCACGCACATGTTTCACATTAAAAAAATCACACGGTCACACTTTTTTGCTTTCTTCTGACCACTAGTCATGCTAGGGCCTTCATCTGGGTCGGAACTTTGTCCAGGACCCAGGTCATATTTTCTTTTCAAATATTTATCTATTGCTATTACTCGCTGCGTTGTCTCACTCACAGCATGACTATTATGTAATTAATTAGAGCCACTGGCTGTACTGCCCTCTAGTGGAAGACAATGTAATTTTCCACAGCACACCTGATCATTTCTCACGGCACACCTATGTGCCACGGCACAGTGGTTGGGAAACACTGATCTAAGGAGACAACCACAAGCTGTCATGGTCCTGGGCCATGTGGGCCCAGTATTCTTAGTTCCTTGTATTTTTGTATTTCGTTCCTTATTTAGGCCATGTTTTCTGAGTTGCCCTGTTGTGTTGTTCCCTAAGTGTTTTCCCTTCATGGCTTTTACCCCCTGTGTGCCCTCTATGTATTTATGAGCCCTCGTCTCCCTTTGTGGTTGTTTCATGTTTCCCCAGCCCGTTATGTCTGTGTTTTCCCCGTGCTCTCTCTCCTCCTGTCTGAACCTCTGTGCCTGTACATGTCATGTTCAGTTCACCCCGCCCTGTCTCGTTATGATTATCAGTGTCACCTGTGTTCCCCGTGTGTGCCCACTTTCCTCGTTTACCCTCTGTGTATTTCTGTCTGAGTCTCCCTCTGTTCGGCGTCGCGTTCTCCCTCATGCCGTGTGTGGTTCTCCCCGTGTCTTCCGGTATATGTTACTTTAGCTTTTCCCAGTTTAGTGTAGTTTTGCATTGCTTTTGTATCATCGTTATTGTTTATCACCTGTCAGCAATAAAGCTGCATTTTGAGTTTATCCCCCGTGTCTGTGAGTTTGCAATTTGGGTCCTCATCCTGCCTGCCACACGGCCGAATCATGACAGAAGAACGCGACCACGATATGGACCCAGCAGTTCACAACCCCTCCGCGGACCCCCAGGACGACGCGACCATGTCGGACTCAGCGGACATTTCAGAGGAGGTAGGGGAGGAGCTGAACCGGCTCTGCCGCATTATGGATCGCATCATCGGATGCGCGGATCCAAGTGTGGTTTCCACAGGATTGGCGGCCGTGGACGCCGTTTTGTTGCGGGAGCCACGGTTGCGACAGCTCCCCCACCTCGTCAAGGCGTTTGACTCCCTGGGCCCCCTTAAGGAGGAGCTTCGTGCCCGTGCGCTGGCCCAGAGGGTCCTGAATGCCGCCTCAGCACCCACACCTCCGTCCCGTGAACGGGTGTCATCGCCGCTGTCTCATGAGCCAGTAGCGGTCAGAGTTGGAACGGTGAGGCTCGCCACAGACACACCTTCCGCCCGCACCCCGCCGGCTTCCGCGTCTTCACCGCGGTCTGGCCGCACGGCGTGGCGCACGGAGACAACGGAAGCCATAGACTTTGGCGAGGAAGAGCGGCAGCAGGTGTTACGGGCTTATCGGGAGGACGAGCTCCGGCGGAAACCCTGGCTCATCCCGGAGGAGGACCTCTCACCTGCTGCACAGCCTACCAGCCGCTCGCCGTCTCCGATCCGCTTAGGCTATTTTTCGCCTGTCTCATTTCTGGCAAGGATGGGGGCGGACGACGGGGAACTCACCACTACGTCACCCTCTGTGTTGGCGCCATCAGCGCCCATCGCGCCAGCTTCCTCTGCTCGAAGGAGGCGGCGCGCCCGCCGCCATAAACCGGACAATGCTAAAACTACAAAACATGAAGTGGACGGCGGGTTCATTTTCGATAGAGCTATTTTTGTCGACCCTGAGCCTGCCATTTCTCGGACAGTTTTTTCTGAGCCTGCTCCTTTTCCTGCTCGTGTTTCTCCTCCCAGGCCAGTTCAGTCAGCTCCCTCGCAGCCCCTCACAACTCAGTTAGCTCCCTCGCAGCCCCTCACAACTCAGTCAGCTCCCTCGCAGCCCTTCACAGCTCAGTCAGCTCCCTCGCAGCCCTTCACAGCTCAGTCAGCTCCCTCGCAGCCCTTCACAGCTCAGTCAGCTCCCTCGCAGCCACCCTCAGTTCAGTCAGCTCCCTCGCAGCCACCCTCAGTTCAGTCAGCTCCCTCGCAGCCACCCTCAGTTCAGTCAGCTCCCTCGCAGCCACCCTCAGTTCAGTTAGCTCCCTCGCAGCCACCCTCAGTTCAGTTAGTTCCCTCGCAGCCACCCTCAGTTCAGTTAGCTCCCTCGCAGCCACCCTCAGTTCAGTTAGCTCCCTCGCAGCCACCCTCAGCTCAGTCTCCAGTGTCCCCCTCAGCTCAGGCCCCAGTAGCTCCAGTGCCGCCTGTAGCGCAGGCCCCAGTAGCTCCAGTGCCGCCTGTAGCGCAGGCCCCAGTAGCTCCAGTGCCGCCTGTAGCGCAGGCCCCAGTAGCTCCTGTAGCCCAGTCCCCGATAGCAGTATGGTCCGCTGGTCAGCTTAACATTCAGCCAGGGGTCTCAAATCTCTCTGGCTCTGCATCAGCTCCTGCTGGGAGCTCGGATGAGCTCATCCAGGACTCCGCGGCTCCCACGCCGCCATCTACCTCGTCAGCTGGAGGGTCCGAGGGGCCCGTTCAGCCTCCTGTCTCCGCTGGAGGGTCCAAGGGGCCCGTTCAGCCTCCTGTCTCCGCTGGAGGGTCCGAGGGGCCCGTTCAGCCTCCTGTCTCCGCTGGAGGGTCCGAGGGGCCCGTTCAGCAACCTTCCTCGTCAGCTGGGGGTTCAGGAGAACCGCACCAGCCTCATGCCACGTCAGCTGGAGGGCCCGAGGAGCCCGTCCAGCACCATGCCACATCAGCTGGAGGGCCCGAGGAGCCCATCCAGCCACCTTCTGCTACGCCTGGTCCAGCCTGTGCTTCGTCTGCTGCAGCTCCGGCCTGTGCTTCGTCTGCTGCAGCTCCGGCCTGTGCTTCGTCTGCTGCAGCTCCGGCCTGTGCTTCGTCAGCTGCAGCTCCGGCCTGTGCTTCGTCAGCTGCAGCCTCAGAGCCGTCATCCTCGCCCGGTCCGGCCTCTGCATCAGCTGCTCCTGCTCCGCCTGGTCCGGCTCCGGCTTCAGCCTCAGAGTCTTCGTCCTCGTCTGGCCCAGCCTCAGAGTCTTCGTCCTCGTCTGGCCCAGCCTCAGAGTCTTCGTCCTCGTCTGGCCCAGCCTCAGAGTCTTCGTCCTCGTCTGGTCCAGCCTCAGAGTCTTCAGCCTGTGCTTCGTCTGGTCCAGCCTCAGAGTCTTCAGCCTGTGCTTCGTCTGGTCCTGTGCCCACCGGGCCATGGCCAGCACGCCTGACACTGGAGAGCCGCCGCTGCCTTCCGCGCGGCCGGCCTCCTGAACTGCTCCGTCGTCTCCCTCGCCGCCGCCGCTGCCTTCCGCGCGGCCGGCCTCCTGAACTGCTCCGTCGTCTCCTTCGCCGCCGCCGCTGCCTTCCGCGCGGCCGGCCTCCGGACCAGCTCTGTCACCTGTGCCACCCGCCTGGTCGGCCCCCCGACCGTGTGACCCGTGAACTCTTGTGCCTGTGGGCTCTGGGTCGGTCCCCTGAACTTTATTTGGACTATGGTCATGTGCTCCTGTGTTTTCTGTTTGTTTTGTTTCCCGTTCTGGTCCCTCCGTCCTGGTCCCCCGCCTCCCGCCCTGGGTGGGTTGTTTTCCGTTTTTGTTTTGTTTTTCGGGTTTGGGCTGTCGGGAGCCAGCCCTTTAGGGGGGGGTGATGTCATGGTCCTGGGCCATGTGGGCCCAGTATTCTTAGTTCCTTGTATTTTTGTATTTCGTTCCTTATTTAGGCCATGTTTTCTGAGTTGCCCTGTTGTGTTGTTCCCTAAGTGTTTTCCCTTCATGGCTTTTACCCCCTGTGTGCCCTCTATGTATTTATGAGCCCTCGTCTCCCTTTGTGGTTGTTTCATGTTTCCCCAGCCCGTTATGTCTGTGTTTTCCCCGTGCTCTCTCTCCTCCTGTCTGAACCTCTGTGCCTGTACATGTCATGTTCAGTTCACCCCGCCCTGTCTCGTTATGATTATCAGTGTCACCTGTGTTCCCCGTGTGTGCCCACTTTCCTCGTTTACCCTCTGTGTATTTCTGTCTGAGTCTCCCTCTGTTCGGCGTCGCGTTCTCCCTCATGCCGTGTGTGGTTCTCCCCGTGTCTTCCGGTATATGTTACTTTAGCTTTTCCCAGTTTAGTGTAGTTTTGCATTGCTTTTGTATCATCGTTATTGTTTATCACCTGTCAGCAATAAAGCTGCATTTTGAGTTTATCCCCCGTGTCTGTGAGTTTGCAATTTGGGTCCTCATCCTGCCTGCCACACGGCCGAATCATGACACAAGCACATGATTTATGTCTGGGATTTGCACAGCTTGTCACTAATAATACTGGTTGGTTATATAGAACCCAACCCAGGCTCAAAGCCACCTATTATCAGCATGAACGTCATACAGTCACCTGTGGTGGAGCTGTAATTTGATGTTCAGAGTGTTGCTCCTGGCATAGATGTGGATGCTGGTCTGTCTGGTGGTCCGGCGGTGTTCTGGTCTGCTTTCCCAGTGGTTTTCAGGGCAGGCTGTGGGGTGTAGAGGTGCTTCTGGGCTGTTGTGCCCACTTGTTGTGTTGTGGACTGCTTCTAGTGGTGTGATCGGTCTTGGTTTATTGGTTTCTAATCCTGATGGTGAGTGTTTGGGACATGGAGCTCCTGGGCTTGTTTTCTGAGATTGGTATGCCTGGTTTGGAAGATAAGCTCACAAAAAGCATTTTTAAAATTCATTTAAAACTATAAAATGACTTAAAGGTAAATCCAAATGTAAAACTGTCCCAAAGAGCCAGCAGCAAAACCTTGAAAATGCTCTACAAGGGACTGATTGGATTGAAGTGATTACAGATGGGGGCATAGACAGCGGGTGTGATTTATTTCTTGTAAAAATTAATGAAGTGTTTCATTAGAAGGAGGAATCAAAATAAAAGAAAAGGGAATACTGATAAAAGGTGGGGACAGATTGCTTAAAAATGGTCTTTATGCATACCGACAAATATTCTGGCGAAAGTAATAGACCATACTATAGGCGAAACAAATGTTTTTATTCAGATAACTTAAGGGACAAAGGAGAATGGGGAAAAACTGCCAAGAATTACTAAAACTACTTTGAAGACAAAAATAAAAGATGTAGAATTCAGAATTAGTAATTTATTAACAAAAAGGCCAACCCCTATAGCTAAGATAGCAGAGTTACTCACTAATAAACTAAACCATGGCTGCAGCACTTTACATCCAATTTACATCTAATTCAATTTCGATTCTTTATATAGTGCAACATTTAACAGAAAAAGCTAAATGTTTACTGCATATAATGCATATAAACACTTGCATGGTTACTGTAAAGAAAGAATTTAACAGCGTCAGTCATCAGCTCCTTTTATTGAAATGGACACTTTTAAATTTTTCTAGAAAAATGTAATCAGATCATCATCAGATGATCAGATCATCAAATCATATTTATCTCATAGGAAGTAATGATGGTGCCGCATTAATGATCTATGCAATATGTGACAACATGTTAATATTCAAATATATGCAGATAATGCAACAATCTTTACACTAAAAGACACTAAAATAGTATCTCTGATTCTTAAAAACCTATTGAATTATGTCAGCCAAAGTCCTTTCACTTGTTTAAAAAATATTAAAACAATATGTATGATAGAAAAAAAACAGAACTGTATGTTGCCTCATATGTGCACAAACTGTGTTGTAAGTCAATGGAATTAAATATCTGAATTTTTACAGTGGTAATAAAAGAGTGCTCTACTTATCCCACATTTAAGGCACATCTTAAACAATGACTGGCAACCAGGTCTGTGACCACTATAGCCCCTTTTCCATTAGTAACAACTCTGGTCAACTTGCCACAGCTCACCACGAGTCAGCTCGGATTGGATCGACTTTTTTCCGTCACAATTGAGTACCATTTAATGTGTGTGGCTGTTGTTATAGCAACGAGTCAGAGCATCCCATGACGTAATTTGTATGCGTCATGAACGCTAAAACAAAGATGGATATACATGCTGTTCTGTCTGTGGCTTTTTCTCAGACTCGGGGACCACAGTGTTGTTTTTGTTGCATTTCCCTCATTGTCGGGCTTAAAAAATGGTGGTTTTGATATTCATTGAGAGATGCTTTCATGACTCATCGAGTGCTGCCGCTGACCAGCCAATTTGGTGGCATGCAGTATGACGACCTCACATTTTAGTACCTGCTCGGATCTCTTGGAACCATTTTAGTACCTGGTACCAGGTACTATGACCTAATGGAAAACCCTGAAAACGGTGGCGAACTGTGGGGATTGGATCCAAGTAGGTACTAATGGAAAAGGGGCTTTTTAACCAATTTCTGTCTAAGTTTCACTGTTTGCATACAGTTCAACATGTTACATGAAAACCATGCGTGAGTCCTCTTGCAAGACTGTGGACCAGGCTCTTTGCGACTGATTTCACTTGACGATAGCCTCCAACATCCAGCAACGATTCAGGGAAGCACATTTTTCCTAGCGACTAGAGGTTGCCAAAGGGTTGCTGACTGGACTGTGTGACAGAAACAGCCATGGCCTTGGGCATCCATATTTCTCTGGATCTCCCTCTGCACAGTACCTCTAGAACCCCTTGAGGAAAATACTGTCAGATATTCACTTGGATTCAAGGGTGAACTTACTATAATCTGCTGGTAAATAAGGTTACTGTGACCTCACAAATCTGTTTTTAGTCAAGTCAAGAATTCAGGTGCTAATTGAGACAAAATTGGCAAATGTTTTATAAGATATTTAGGCAAAGGGATGATTGTGTTTTTATCCAATAGGTCCACAGCTCACTTCATAGGGTTCTGCAAAAACACTTCTGTACATTTTCCAACAGCAGAATGGGAGATATTTGGTTGGATATTTAATTTATGACACTTTTTGAATCTTTTCAAACTCCATTCATCCATTAAAGCAAAGACATGATAAACCACAGCGAGGTGGTCTAACACAAAGCAGATAGGAAAACCACACGCTCTCACATCCCCACATACAGCCAATTTAGATTCATCAATTAACCTAACATGCATGTCTTTGAACTGTGGGAGGAAGCTCACACAGTCACGAGGCGACAGTGCTAGACACCCCACCACTGTGCCCCCTATTCAAAGGTTAGGTTTGAGCTACAGTTGGACCTTTTTACCTAAGCTTGTGTTTTAGATTAATATTTTGGTCCTTTTATTGTCCATTTTTATAGAAAATGAGACAGTGCTGCAACTTTCAAATCTAATGAAGCTTAAAAATTAAACAATCTCTTGTAACTATCTGCGGCACATTAAAAGAACCTGCATAGCTTTACTTTAGTTGGAAACGGATCTTTATGTCCCCATAAAAGTATCTTCTTCCCCTTTACTGACTCTTCTGATTGCTTTCATGTGTACTATTTGAGTTTTACAATCAATTACAGACATGGTTTAAATTCCATTTTGGCCATAAAGAGTAAAAAATTATGCCCATGTCCATTCTTCATTTGTTGCAGCGGAAAAGTGGAAAGGAGATGAATACTGAAGAGAATAAAGAAGTTGTGTTTCCATTGCTACCTGTTCCGTGACTTCAGTCAAGGTTGTAGTTCAGGGCAATGTATTAAATGATGCTCACATTCATACACATCTTCACTTTGTATGTGTGTGTGTGTGTGTGTGTGTGTGTGTGGTGAGAGCTGGGAATGTATTTTTTCATCTCTGTGTCCAATTTCAAGGTTGGAGTGTGTGTTCAGGGACACACGTGGAAAAAATGAATTAAACAGCATTTTGCTGTGCTTCACTTAAGGTCAAAACCATACCCTTAATATCAGTCACAGTTTTGTAGTGCCTTATAGATCAAAATGTAATTCTGTTGATTAAATGCAACTTCAGAAGCCTTCACACAGATGTAATTACTGATCTTCAACAGTTTGTCACGAGATTCTTTTAGTGCAACCTTGTATTTTAATGAAATTGATACATTTCTTTTACTTTATACACATATATATGTTATTAGTATAAAGCAGAATTACTTTTGACATGTCTTGCTTAAGCTCGGATAAGAAGATTGATGCCACTTTTATATTTCCGTGATAATAATAGGTGGAACCGCATCTGTACAGAAAGTGCAGCTTGGAGATGGTAGCATTTGTCACGCACTCAAAACCAAAAGTCTTTGAAAAGTTACTTGGGTTATTTATACAAACAGCAAACATCACTCTTGCAGAATAAAGATTTATTTGTTGTCTCTTTGACTCGATTATTCGGTGATTAGCGGCACAGGTAGAAAACTTTGCGTGGATGACACATTGAGCCCTTGGCTGATGAACTGCTGAATGACAGTTGGCTTACCCTCAGGGGAGCACCTGTCTTTCAAAATATATTGTAAGTGTAAGTGTCATTATTAGCAAAATGCTGTCACCTTGTGCTTATGTACCGTGTAAAGTTTGAAATGATATATTCATAGTAAACAAACTATTAGTGTGATGGGTGACATGTTTTGTCCGGTGATTATGCATAATTGTGTTTAATGATTTTCTAGGCACACAAGCATGTCAGACAAACCTACTGCATGTTTGTTTTTGTCTCCAGCCATCGCTCTTTGTGTTGTCTAGGTCACTTTGGAATATTCATAACCTCTTGTGTCATCAACACCCACGCAATTTGCAGAAAAACGTCTCACTCTTGACTCCGAGGCCGGGTATTGCCAATCCAGGCCAGTGTGGTCATCAGGCATCCGCGATGGCATAATTGTGGAGTATAAAACATATCACAATGACATATCAGTCAGCGGAGATATGCAAAGACCTACTTGGTTTATCCTTACTCTTGTCATAATGGCCTGAAAAATGGAGGTTTGTTTTCTGCTGGATCATAATTATGTTTGGTATTTATGAGGCCCATCAAGCCTTCAGTCTGGAGGAGCTGCGTTTGAAGGTGACTCTCAGACACATCGCATCTAACTGCGGACACATCGAAACAAGGCTCTCAGACAAGCTGTCTCCTCTCACCGAGCCTTTTAAATCATCATCACTCTATCCAGCTGTATGATGGTTCACATGATATATCACCTGTTAGAGCAGCAGCGTGCGCACCACCGGCAGACAGTGAGAATGAGTCTGGCAGCGAGCCTTTGCTCGTTTGTTGCTTCTGTTTCCTGTTATTAAGCTATTGCTTCCATGCTGGTGAGTTAAGCGTCACTTAAACTGCCAGTTGAGTTTAAGGTTGGTTTACTTCGTTTCTTTTTTCTCTTTGCCCTTGAAACTTGTTTCAGTGATGTGGCCAGTTGAATTTTTCATGGCTTCAATCAGCTTGCAACAGCTTGTTAAACTCAGGAATCTAACGCGACTGTAATGCTGCTGCCCGTCCGCACGTCATTCTGATAAAGCTCAAGCTGTCGGCACATTTACACAGTCTGAGTAAACTCTCTATTGTTCATAGTTAGGAAACCATTTTTGTGTGTGTGTGTGTGTGTATGTGGAGTTTTGTCAATCAAAGCTGCTGTTCTGATTGTGATAATAATGCACTCACAAGCTTAATTGCTGACATAATGACACTGCTACACAGACAGGATTCAAAGGAAAACTAGGTGGATATTTTGTCTTTTGTTGATGGTGACAGCGGAGAGATAAAAGGAAATAAGGGTGAAAGATGGAGAGAGGACTGGTGTGCACCAAATGTTGTCGGAATTTTACAATCAGAACCTCTAAACAGCCAGGACAGTAGAAAGGGCAAATCCACCATCTGGTTCAAGGCCTTTTTGGGATATATTCACCCCCGTCTGCGTGGGTTCTCTCCGAGTACTCCGGCTTCCTCCGACAGTCCAAAGGAATGCAACTTGTGGGTTAGGTTAACTGCTGATTCTAAATAGGTGGGAATGAGAGTGTGAATGGCTGGTTGTCCCTCTGTGACGAGCTGTTCAGGGCGTACCCCACCTCTGAATGGGATAAGCGTTAAGTGGATGGAAATAAATTAGCTCAGTAAAATATAATACAATATCTTCCTGAGAACCGAGGAAAAAAGAATCTTCCCATTAAACTTTTTTGGTGATTTTCTGCCTCTCTGGAGCTAAAAGAGGCCCCCAAACACATGAGGTTTAAATAAGTAAAAAGATATCCAGATGTTTTATTATGTTTTACTCTTTTCTGTTAAAAAATGTTTCTGATCTATCTGCAATTAAAATTTTTTTTACAATTTCTTCTTTCAGAACCACAAAATAATAACTTTACTGCAATTAAGAAATAGGAGTTTTAAAGCTAGTCTATAAGGAAAACCCATCTCATTCATTGGCGATTGGATTCTATCAACAAGATTTGTCTCTGTAACCTAATTTGATGTATTTATTACTGTTAATTAGTCAAAAGAAATGCAGAGAATTGATTGTGTTCAACATCTACATTGTGCTGTTGGCACAAATATTTTAAAGATGTATTAATTAGCAGTTTGAATGAACCCCTAACAAATTCTTGCTACCTCTCTGTGAGGCAGGTTGTTCTTCTTTTTGGAAATTACAGAGCGCTTTCATTAGGCAAATGATATTGATTATTTGCGATTTTTTTTTTCATTGTAATTATGTCATCAGTGTGAAAAGGGCGAGCCACAGACAAGGGAGGAAAAATATTAAAACACTTAATAAAACCAAATGGATTTTACTGACAGTAACAAAACACAGAATATTGCAGACTTTGTGCTTTGAGTTGATATCACGTTTAAGCTGGTTATGTGAACATTCGTCATTTTGACAATCAATAAAACTGTGGAATAACCCAAGTAGCAGAATCCTCATTTCTGCTTGAAATAGTCTGACTTTAAATCACCAAAAAAAAAGTCATGTTGCCAGCTTCTAACTGCGGGAAGAGAAATTACGTTTTCACTACTAACTGTGGATCTCAGTAGTAACACTGAGGAAGTGTGTGATGCCAATTATTTTTTTGTTAAAGACAACAAATTATTTCTCATACGTAGAGTGTGAATTAAACCAGGTGGGACTGCAGGAATCTCAGTCCATGGTGCTTTTTTGCGGCTCCTCATTACTCTTCCTTTTTTTCCTCTAACCTCTTTTCTTTGTTTCTTTCTTCACTCCTCTTTGTGTGACACAGCCACTTATTACAGTTAGAGGGCAGGTGTTTCTGGCCTCAGCTGGACATTATCCTGGCCCAGATTGTCCTTGGACCCCCATGTCTGTCTTATGACCTCGACTGAGGCAGCCACATATATCATCTGCTATTCTTAAAGCTACCCATACCACTGATTAATCCGCTTTGGTCCAATTTAGAGATAATCAAAGGCAACGCATCAAAGCATTTTATGGAAATAATGACTCACTCATTAGCCATATGTTTGACAAGTACGCCCTCTTGGCATTGGGAACCTCTCTATAAATCATAAACACAGATCTGACAAAAGGAGATGATGAAATATATATTCTGACTGAGAATCATCGAGATTGTATTATTGATGGGTTACAGAGCAAGCTGTCATAAAGTAGCCCAGTCTTTACTTGATGTATGACTGCCGAGAATATATTTTGGGTCATCTTTGCTGCCACCATATTTCTTCACAGAACATGTTGCAGTCATCATTATCAGTCTGACCTGCTCGGGGAATTTTTCTCCCCATCCAAACACCCAGATGTCATCACATACAGCTTGTTATAACTGAAGCAATCTAAACAAATGATCTCACTGGCCACCTAAACATGTTTTCCTCCACATAATATGAAGCTGATACCCTCCCTTGCCCCTCCAAACCAGCCACCCACTCTCTGTCTCCTGTCTTCCTGGGCAATCTCCCCAGGCTGTGAGGACAAGACAGGACAGGAGAGGATAAATTACAGCCACAGAGCCCCGGCTCCCTCTCATGCTTTCATTTGCACCAGCAATTAATCAGCCATCACTGGAGAGCTCTTGCATGTCAGACTGAGGATTTTATTAGGGATGTCCTTTATGGGCCTTAATGAGACTTATGTCTTCCTTGAGTATTTCATTTGCTGCACATAGCATGGCTGCTTGTAACCTTGAGGTGAGGATTTTTTTTTCTAAAACAGTAAAGCTTGGCAGGGCTTTGTTACTCACCTCTTCCTGATCTTGACTTGATTTACGCTTTCATCCGCTGCCTCCCTCACTATTACAACTCCTCTTGTCTTACAGTTATCTAATTTTAGGTACAATTAGGCCTGATTTGTTTTGTTTATTCTGACATCCTTCCTGCTCGCTCTGTTTTTGAAATACAGCACTAAGTGCATCATTGAAAATGTGACAAATTGCCTTTCATTCTGTGAAACGCAGGTAGACAGTACAGCAGCGCGATAACTGCTCTAAGTTGATTAAAACAAAAATGTCTGGGCTTCGCACTTCATTATTATTGCGACAGCTACATAAAACGCACGTCACGTACTTTCATGAGCCAATCGGGATTTAGCGAACTACATATGAAGAGAGGGTTGTTGGGTTGTTTCCTCACATTACTGGACCGCTGCACAAAGCCTCATCCAATCGCACCCACACAGTCCTTATGACAGATCAGTTGAAGTTTTAATTAACAAGTAATGATGAATAAGTTTTTGTGTTGCTTTTTTTGGCACAGCAGTGAGTTTGACACTAGACAGAAGGGAAAGGAAACGTGCAATAACTGAGTAGTCTGCTGCTAAGGTGCTCTTAAAGCATGTGTTTAAAGCATCACTTTAATCATTTAAAAAAATTAAGTTCAGCTATTTGTTTCAGAGACAAAAACATTGGATTTACAAAAAAATAAATTCAGTGTGATCTTCGAAAAACTCGTTAAACATGTACTGTGGGAGTATATAACCTCTTCCAACCATCTGGATTAAAAATATTCCATCTGTGAAAGAATAACTACAGATTATTTTCTTACCAAGGTAAAACATTCAGCGCAATAAGGGGCAAGTTCAGCTTCATAATTTCAATTTTCAAAGAGCTTAATAACCTGTGTTAGGACAAAGAGACAGGACAGAACTTGCTATTTAATATGCATCATCCTACAATAACATGTCCTACTGCACAATAATGTACACTAACAGAGAATTATCTAGATGTACACACACACGCACACACAAAGTGTTAATGTGCCATGCATACTAACTGCATATATTTATCAGTTTCATTATTGTGTTAATGTTCATATTTCTATTTGAATATTAACATTATTAAGATTATTGTTTACTGTTCAAATATTTTGACAAATGATAATGTCTTGCTTCAGCAGTTCTTGAAACACTAATACAAATAATGGCACAAAAAATATATTATTTCTGAAATTCCAAGGTCGGTCGATCTGTTTTCCTAAATTGTCCATTAGATTGGGTGATGGAAGGTGTACGCCTTGGATAGGTCCATTGTAGAGCTAAAACAGAGATGTTGTTGAGGGTAACATTCGCATCTACAGACAATTTGGAACCTTCAATTAACATAAGATTTCTTTGGATTTTGTGAGGAGTTCCCTGACAGAACCAATGCAGACACAGGCAGAACATTGAAACACCACACCTGCCTGCCAAGTTTGAACTAGAAACCTTCTTAAGGGGAGGTGACCGTTCAAGTTCAACTTGGCTTTATTGTCACTTCAACCATAGACATTTAGTTCACAGTGAAACGAAACAACGTTCCTCCAGGACCAAGGTGCTACATGCAACATAAATTTACAACATAAGTTAACACTAAACTAGCTAACTAAGAGGCCTAGTTAGCTGGCTAGCAGAGACAAGACAGACTGACCTAACATAAATTACAACATAAATTAACAAAAAACTAACTAACTATCTACCGTGTTAACCACTGCACCACTGTGCAACCTCAGAGTTCCACTTTTTTATGCTAACTAGCAAAATTTGATGTGTGATATTTGGCTTCTAAACAGTGTAATACTCAAGCTCTTTTCACACACGCATGGCTGTAACCAGCTACCAGGATACAGAGGTTTGGTTTTCAGTAATTATTTTTTCAAAAAAAAGACAGAAAAACTGGTCACGAATCAATATTTGATTCTTCAGATGGCTTTTACTTTGAAAAGACTTTAGAAAGTTAATCACACGTACTACAGCCCATCTAATTAGGTTGTGCTGTGTTGTGAAGGAGGTCAAGCTGACGTTTGACAGTAAGGCCAGAGCCACAGAGTAAGTGTCTTTTTCAATATTTTGTTGTCTTATTTTACTTCACTTTTAAATGATACACATATTCCATATTTCAACCAATATGTCTGCCGTTATTAGCCATTTGCAGCCATATTGGAATCAGAATTTATAATGGCCGATAAATTTAAAAAAGAAAAGAAGAGATGGGAGATACAACCTTCGACAATGTTCTTAGTATTGATGTTACATAATTTGTACACCAGCTTCCTTGTTACAGGCAGGTAGCGATTTTTACGTTGTACATTATTTTATAGATGACATTTGGTCGCTATCAGACATTCCAGGCTCCAGTTGCCTGGGTAACTAATTATTTACCACCCTACCATATGTTAATCAACAGTATTCTCCACTCTCATTGGTAGTCCATCCAATATCTTGCCTTGGAATTGAGAAAGGATGAATTCAGGACCCGCCTACTTCACGTCACCATTGGTTATTTCGACAAAGTCGCTGAATGTCATTGCCTTTCTACGGCCTCTGCTTCCCTCATGTTTGCTAGTCCTGTGTGAATGTGACTTTAAGCCGCTTGTACGTATATTTGCTTGATATCTGACAGTTGATCAGTAGTAGACATTGCAATCTCTGTTTGCCTTGGTACCTTGTTTTTACCCCCCCATTATATCTTCGCTTCTATTGGTAGTCAAGCTTTGATCATGAGATTAGTATAACTTTGTATCCACTTGCATTCCAAAGGTTATTTCAATACAAATTTACAGGTTGGCAGATTTCAATGACATTTCAGTGACAGTGATAATCTAGATAATATAGTCCTACCTGATTCACATCTGTTAGTGTTAGCAGAAAAAATATAGCAGAAGAGGATTGTGGCTGTGTTTTTATTGGTCTTTACCTCACAATATAAAGCACCTTGAGATGACTGTTTTTGTGTTTTCGCCCTATATAAATGAAGTTGAATTGAACTGAAGCCTAGCTTGCTCATAACAAAATAGTTTAAATAAAGATAATAATTAAAACTCCAATCTCAGTGTATATTTCGGACTGCGTGATTAGGTTTGTGTGGCTGCTCCTTCTTGCTCAATTACTCGCTGCAGTATTTTTTTTCCGTCTCTTTTTGGACAAAGGCGTTGCATTAACGAAGCTTTTTATATCCAGTCCAAGGCATTCATGTGTCACCAGTTTGAAGCTCTCAAAATGAAACAGTGGGAGTTTGAAATGTATGGCTTGGAGTAGCAGTTGCTTAATAAAATATAGAAGTAAAGAAATGAACAAAACAATGAGTTCAAGCAGTGGATTGTTTTCCTTTGTGTTGCTTATCCATATGAAGGCAATTTGACTCCACCGATTAAAAAAGTACCATCAAGGAGATAATGAATACAAATGTATCAAATTGCCATTAAGGAAGAATATGACAAACATAAAAGACTATAAAAAGCATTGTACGTTAAGAAAAGTAAGAAGAATATTTTCATTTATTTACTTCTGTATGTGTGTGTGCGAGTAACAGGCGGAATACTTTCTTTTTTCACCCAGATGGTTATCAAAGACTCTTACCTTCAGAACAGCAGTAATTCAAAGCATCGTTTGAATGAAGATTCCAGAGATTGCTGCAAAATAAGAAGCCTATGCATGACTCGTATGTTCTGATAACTGGTGCTAGTGTCAGTGTGGCTGAAGGACAGAACCAGAGCTGCCAGTGGAACAAATTAAACATCAGTTAAATCAGAGCTAACACAATGGCCACTGTATATGTCTATTTGTATGTAGAGAAAATGCAAGCAAAGGACTTTGTCCTCTGGTTTTCTTTGTTTGTTTGTTTTTTACTGGGAGCCTGACTGCACTGTTTTGTGTGTGCCTAAACAGAAACCGGCTATAATCACTGTGAATACACTCGGAGTGGGCGTCACTAAGTTAACCCGTAACCACAGAGTCAGGCAGTAGGAGGATATGGAGGCCATCTGGAAGCATTTTTACAGTATGGTGTGGCACTTTGCCCATGTGTGCTACAGGAGGGGTCGTATGACGGTCATGAAAGAGAGAGTCTCTGGAATCCTCCAAGGACGCTCACATGAATATTCTCAGCCCAATTTTCTGGGTCAGACCTAAGCTCAAGTGAAAGTACATGACCTGATCACATCTGTCACCAGGTTGTGGAGCGAGAATTATCAAACTGTATGACCTTTAAAAACTTAAATGATATCTTAGGAATTCTTCAAGCAGCTTTTGTGAGTGTGTGATGAGACCCTATGACGACAGAGGCCGTTTAAAATTACAGTGCCTGACTGCCCTTCTTTTTTTCCCCCCTCAGAAACGCCATATGTTAATAAGTAGGACATTTTACTGGGCTGCTGGAAAGTTTGGAGATGGTTTGAGGAACTGAACTAAAACTGGGAACTGAATATCATTATTACATTAATAAAATATAAAAAAAAGGCTGTAATCATTATGCTCCATAACATAAAAGCTTTTCAGTTCTCTTTTTTACCCACTTATTTCAATGTTGTATAATTCTATGTCTTTTTCAAGCTTTTCCACTCAATTATTATTGAGTATTCACAGCTATAGTAAAACACAAGCGACTTGGACTGTAGCTTACAAGGTAAAATAAAGCTGTTGGTTGGTTGTTGGAGCTGGTGTAGCCTGTACGTGTAATAGATGTACTATTCAGGACATTAAAGCAAATGTAAGCTCTGCTGAGCATTTGTCAAGTAATATTATTTTCATATTTTCTCTCGCTCTTCCCCTAAAAGTATTCCAGTGGTTAATCAATCAAAGCTGAGACGGTGAGTAGTAATAACACAAAATTAACTATTTATTATAATGTACAAAGTTAATAAAAGTGAATAAAAGATAAAAATCTGTTTTGTTATTTATGTGTAATACTGTCATTTATGGAGCATTTCTACCATCATTATTGCCACTCTGAAAACAAGATTAGTACTGTACATCAGGAAAAAAAATTCCAAGCAGAGCTTTCCATTTCCATTATATGGAAATTATGAGAGAAAACCAAAAATCAATTTTACATGGGAAAAACACAATAAAGAAAATGGGGAACTCTATGGGGAAGTACATAATCGTGACTCCCACATGGTGAATTTATATCATCTTCCTCCACAATCGCTTTGCATAATGCATCTTTGATAATTTTCTAATAAATAATAATATAACACAAGTGCTTTTTTACTTTTGACACAAAAGATACAGTTTTCTGATAATATTTCCACACTTTTAAGTAAATGATCAAAATCGGAGAGGAGAGCGAGGAGGCTCTTAAGGATTGTTTTGAGTCGACTGTGTGGGAGGTGATTTGTGATGACCACGGTGAGGACATCGACAGCCTTACTACATGCATTACTGACTATATAAACTTCTGTGTGGATAACACTGTACCTACCAGGACTGTACGGTGTTTCTCCAACAACAAACCTTGGATTACCCCAGAAATTAAAACCGTCCTCAAGCAGAAGAGGAGGGCCTTCAAATCCAGAGACAAAGAGGAGTTGAAAAGGGTGCAGAGAGAGCTGAGGGGACTGATAAGGAATGGGAAGGAGAGCTACAGGCAGAAGATGGAGAACCAGCTTCAACAAAACAACGTTGGTGAAGTCTGGAGAGGCCTCAGAACCATCTCGGGCCACAAACAGCAGAACTCTCTGCCTGGGAGGGATGTGAGATGGGCAAATGAACTGAATCATTTCTTCAACAGATTTGACTCAGCCATGAGGCAGTCTGCAACATCGGCTGCAGACTCACCCACCCCCACTGCTGCTGTTCCACCTCAGACACTTCACACCTCCTCTATTCACCCTGCTCACTCCCCCCCACCCCCAACAACAGCATCCAATACACACTCAACACAAGGCTCCAGCCTGTCTCTCTCAACCACCCAGGTTAGGAGGGAACTGAGGAGGATTAATGGCAAGAAGGCAGCGGGTCCAGATGGCATCAGCTCGAGGGTCGTCAGGTCCTGCGCGGACCAACTGTGTGGGGTGATGGAGCACCTCTTCAACCTGAGCCTGAGGTTGGGAAGAGTTCCACAGCTCTGGAAAACCTCCTGTGTTGTACCAGTGCCAAAGACTTCACGCCCCAAGGACCTCAACAGCTACAGGCCGGTGGCTCTGACATCCCACCTGATGAAGACCCTGGAGCGGTTGGTCCTGGCTCAGCTTCGGCGCCTAACAAGCTCATCACTGGACCCACTTCAGTTTGCCTACCAGCCTGGCATTGGAGCGGATGATGCCGTCATTCACCTCCTACATCGTTCCCTCGCTCACCTGGAGACCGCTGGAAGCACTGTGAGAATCATGTTCTTTGATTTCTCCAGTGCCTTCAACACCATTCTTCCCTCGGTTCTAAAGGACAAGCTGGTGAACTCTGGAGTGGACCATCACCTCACTACCTGGATCCTGGACTACCTCACCGACCGACCACAGTACGTGAGGACTCAGGGCTGTGTGTCGGACAGGGTCGTCTGCAGTACGGGGGCCCCACAGGGAACGGTTCTGGCTCCGTTCCTCTTCACCATCTACACTGCAGACTTCTCCCACAATTCCACCCAGTGCTTCCTGCAGAAGTTCTCTGATGACTCTGCAATAGTCGGCCTCATCACTGATGGGGACGACAAGGAGTACAGAGGTCTGACCCAAGACTTTGTGGACTGGTGCCAGCTGAACTACCTCCAGATCAACGCCAGTAAAACCAAGGAACTGGTGGTAGACTTCCGCAGGCACAAGCATTCTCCACTGCAACCACTGAACATCCAGGGTATGGACATTGAGGCTGTGGACAGCTACAGGTACCTTGGTGTTCATCTGAACAATAGACTGGACTGGACTCATAACTCAGACGCCCTCTACAGGAAAGGGCAGAGCAGGCTGTACCTGCTGCGGAGACTCAGGTCGTTTGGAGTGGAGGGCCCACTCCTGAAGACCTTCTATGAGAGTGATCAAGATGGCGCCGAGTATGGCAGCCTCGTCGCGAGCTCCCCCAAGCAACGGCTTTCTTCTGTGTTTAATTTTACTTTTCCTTTTATTTTATTTTTTCACGAGCAGCACTTGTCTCCTTGTGTACGACCGACAAACCTTACTGGACATAAAAGACGGTCTTTCTTATAACTTTCCGGAGTTCAAGTTTTGCAACACGGACGCTCCGTTTGCAGACCCCCCATTCATCTCACCTGAGACGCCTTTGTTCTCTGGCCCTGGAGGCCGCAAACGCCGACGCAGAGGGAGAAGATCTGGCGTTCTGGTTCGACTGAGACGGCGCACTTACAGACCACCGTTACCCAGTTTATTACTGGCTAATATGCAGTCTCTGGAGAACAAGCTGTGCGAGCTTCGGGCACGGATCTCATTCCAGCGAGAGATGCGGGACTGCTGCGTGATCTGCCTCACAGAAACCTGGCTATCGGACAAAGTACCGGACTCCGCAATACAACTGCCGGGGTTCTCTGTGCACCGCGCGGACAGGTCACAGGATCTTACTGGGAAAAGCAGAGGCGGTGGTGTGTGTTTCATGATCAACAACAGCTGGTGTGATTATGCGAACGTGCACCCGGTCAAATCCTTCTGCTCACCGGACCTGGAGTACCTGATGATTAAGTGCCGGCCATTCTGGCTACCGAGGGAATTTACAGCAGTGATTATTACGGCTGTTTACATTCCCCCACAAGCCGACACTGACCGAGCACTCAGGGAACTGTACAGCGCGATCAGCAGCGAGGAAACCGCACACCCAGAGGCAGCGTTTATCACAGCCGGAGACTTTAATAAGGGAAACCTGAAGAAAGTCTCACCAAAACTCCATCAACACATCCTTTTCAACACACGTGGAAACCGGCAACTCGACCACTGTTACACCTCTTTCCGGGATGCGTACAAAGCCCTCCCCCGCGCCCCATCGGCCAATCAGATCACTGCTCCATCCTGCTCCTGCCCGCCTACAGGCAGAAGCTGAAACAGGAAGCTCCAACCCGGAGGGCGGTGCACTGTTGGACGGACCAATCGGAGTCTGCGCTGCGGGACTGTTTTGATCACGCGGACTGGGAAATGTTTCACGTGGCCGCCAGAGACATTGATGAATACACAGACTCAGTCTGTGGATTTATCAGGAAATGCGTGGAAGATGTCGTCCCATCCAGAACAGTCAAATCCTTCCCAAATCAAAAACCCTGGATTAACGGAGATGTTCGCGCGGCACGGAACACCGCCTTTGCCTCCGCGAACACATCGGACTACAAACACGCACATTACCAACTCCGGAAGACGATCAAAGCAGCCAAACGTGAGTACAGGGACAGGGTGGAACAACAGTTTGACAACCCTCGGAGTATGTGGCAGGGACTAAACACGATCACAGACTTTAGAGGGAAAACCAGCACACCGCAGACCACGGCCTCTCTGTGTGAGGATCTAAACGTATTCTACGCTAGATTCGACACAGCGAACACCATGAGACCGGACAGTGTGCGCACCGCGGATGACGTCAGTGCGCACACTGTGTCTGAGGAGGATGTGCGGAAGTGCTTCAGGAAGGTGAACGCACGCAAAGCTACTGGTCCAGACGGGATTCCCGGCCGCGTCCTCAGGTCATGCGCGGCTCAGCTGGCTGGAGTGTTCACGCACATCTTCAACCTTTCCCTCTCTCTGTCTGTAGTCCCAGCCTGCTTCAAAATGGCCACCATCGTCCCTGTACCCAAATCCTCCACCATCTCCTCATTGAACGACTGGCGACCTGTAGCCCTGACCCCCATCGTAAGCAAATGCTTCGAGAAGCTGGTCAGGGACTTCATCTGCTTTGCACTACCCGACTCACTGGACCCTCTACAGTTTGCATACTGCCACAACAGGTCCACTGATGATGCCATAGCCCTGACACTACACACTGCCCTGTCACACCTGGAGAAGAGAGACACGTATGTGAGGATGCTGTTTGTAGATTACAGCTCAGCATTCAATACCATCGTTCCCTCGAAGCTGGACAGGAAACTGCAGGATCTAGGACTGAGCAGCTCCCTCTGCAGCTGGATCCTTAGCTTCCTGTCTGACAGACGCCAGGTGGTCAGACTGGGCAGCATCACCTCATCCCCCATCACACTGAACACTGGTGCTCCACAGGGGTGTGTACTGAGCCCTCTCCTGTACTCACTCTACACCTACGACTGCACAGCCACTAACAGCTCCAACATCATTGTGAAGTTTGCGGACGACACTACAGTGGTGGGTCTTATCACCAACGGTGATGAGACGGCTTACAGGGAGGAGGTCAGCGCCCTGACCCACTGGTGTCAAGACAACCATCTCACCCTCAACGTCGCAAAGACAAAGGAGTTGATAGTGGACTTCCGGAGGTGCAGAGAAGTACACACCCCCATCACCATCAACGGCGCTGCTGTGGAGAGAGTGAGCAGCTTCCGGTTCCTTGGCGTACACCTGGCTGAGGATCTTACGTGGTCAGTACACACAAACAAAACAGTGAAGAAGGCCCAGCAGCGCCTCTTCTTTCTCAGGAGACTGAAAAGATTCGGCATGAGCCCCCGCATCCTCAGGACCTTCTATCACTGTGCCATTGAGAGCATCCTCACTGGATGCATCACCACCTGGTATGGCAACAGCACCGCCTACAACTGCAAAGCTCTCCAGCGAGTAGTGCGGTGCTCTGAACGGATAATTGGAGGTGAGCTTCCCTCCCTCCAAGACATCTACAGGAAGCGGTGCCTGAGGAAAGCGGGGAGGATCATCAAGGACTCCAGTCACCCCAGCCATAAACTGTTCAGACTGCTTCCATCAGGAAGGAGGTTCTGCAGCATCCGGTCCCGTACCAGCAGACTGAGAGACAGCTTTTTCCATCAGGCCATCAGACTGCTGAACACGTCATAGACACCTCAGCTTCACTACTGGAACTTCAACATTATGCACTCCACACTGTATATAAATGCCACTTGTTTTGCACATATTCAACTCTGTATATTTTATATATTTTATTATTATTATTATTATTATTTTATTTTATTTTTTTACTATTTAATTTGTAAAAATGTGTATACACACACACACACACACACACACACACACACACACACACACACACGTAGGAAAATATTTAGTATACACATCCAGAAATGCATACACTATTATATATTGTACATATATTTATTAGTTTCAGGTTGGCCATTCTTGTATTTTGCTCGTTTGTGTTGTTGTGTTTGCACATCTCTGTTGCTTGTGGGGCTCGCACACAAGAATTTCACTCGCATGTGCTGTGCCAGTGTGCCTGCACATGTGATGTGACAATAAAAAGTGATTTGATTTGATTTGATTTGATTTGACTCTGTTGTGGCTTCTGCTATCTTTTATGGTGTGGTCTGCTGGGGCGGCAGCATCTCTGCTGGGGACAGGAAGAGACTGAACAGGGTGATCCGAAGGGCCAGCTCTGTTCTAGGATGCCCTCTGGACCCAGTGGAGGTGGTGAGTGACAGGAGAACGGCGGCTAAGCTGTCATCCCTGATGGACAACATCTCCCACCCCATGCAGCAGACTGTGACAGCACTGAGCAGCTCCTTCAGTGGGAGACTGCGGCACCCACGGTGTGGGACGGAGAGATTTCGCAGGTCTTTCCTCCCCACTGCTGTCAGACTCCATAATAAAGACTTTAACTGATCAAGCACACACATCCATACATATGCAATAATACTAAGTGCAATAATCCTTTCTGTCATCGTTGTATTTTTACTCAGTTGTATATAGTATTTGTATTTGTATTCTATTTTTATCTTATTGTATATTTATTTTATTTTATTCTACTGTATATAGTATTTTATTTTATTCTATTCTGTACAGTTGTGTACTGTATTTATTCTTATTGTATTCTAATTTTTGCCTCATAACTTTTGCACTGTCCACTTCCTGCTGTGACAAAACAAATTTCCCACGTGTGGGACTAATAAAGGTTATCTTATCTTATCTTATCTTATCTTATCTTATCATCAGATTTAATTCGTTAAAGCAGGTTTATTTCTTTCCTCGTTGCAAATGCAATTAAAATGAGATGAAGGTGATGTCCTTGAGGCCAGGTGTGTACAGTCAGTGCTTAGCAGTCCATTCAGATGATATCAATTAGAATATTGTATTGAAAAAGACACGTTTTGGCACAAACTTGTGCTCAGACTAGTCTGTTTCTCGCTGTGTTCCCTGTTTGACAGCCAGGTGGTTCAGCCTTTAGCGCACAGCAGCTTCAGTTAATTAAGGTTACCCATTTGGATCTTGTCAATGGTTAATTTGCAGATGAAAAAGAGGAAAGTTTTTCCTGCTTCAGCAGCCTAAGCATTGTTTTTGTCTTCTCTAACAGCTCAGCCCTGTCAAGTTGAACACAACTGAACAGTGCACGCAAGCCAGCATTCAGAGGCATAGATAAGGTTTACTCTGAGAACTGCTGGAAATCAATACTGAACCTAGACAAGCTGTTTAATGTACTTTGATAATGTTTGACAGAGGCTTATCTGCCTTTCAGTTTGTGCATGGTATGAGGAAATTACTGGCCAAAGCTTTTCATTTCTGGAGAAATGTTGCAAATATTAGATGAAGTAACTGAGCTTTATTCTTAAGCAAAAATGCCAAACATTGCCTCTTCTCATAAGTTGGAATTTGACACTTTTCTTTTGCTTAAAGTTAAACTGAATATACACTCACTGGCCACTTTATTAGGTATACTTGTTAGGGCTGGCTTGGACCACCTTTTGCCTTGTGGCATAGCTACAACAAGGTGTCGAACACATTCTGGTGCTCTGTTGAATTGAGATCTGGTGACTGTGGAGGCCATTTGAGTCCACTGAACTCGCTGTCATGTTCAAGAAACCAGTTTGAGATGATGTGAGCTTTGGGACCTGTTGGAAGCAGCCATCAAAAGATGGGGTCATAAAGGGATGGTCACGGTTAACAAGCAGGTTGTGGCATTTAAACAATGCTTAGTTCTTACAAAGTGGCCCAAGAAAACAACCCCCAGACCATCACATCATTGTACCAGCATAAATTGTTGATATAAGACCGGATGGATCCATGCTTTCATGTTGTCCATGCCAAATTGCTGTTGTGTAGCAGAAACCAAGATTAATCAGACCAGTAAATGTGTTTCACTTTTGGTGAGCCGGTGCAAATTGTGGACTGTGTTTCCAGTTTTAGCTGGAAGGAGTGATGCCCATCTTCTGCGCACCTTGGTTGTTACAAGGGGCTATTTGAGTTACTGTTGCCTGCTGTTGCCTCCATGTGAGCGGCTGATTAGACATTTGCACTAAAGAGCAGTTGAACAGGTGTACCTAATAAAGTGGCTGGTGATTTGTATTTTTGAATTGTTGGCAAACATGATGTACACTTCGATTGCCTCTAATCTATTAGGCGGTTTATCTGGATATATCTATTCCTACTAGTTTTCAAAAATGAGGCTGTTATTGTGTTGTATATGATATGTATGTATTAACATGTGCTATATAAATTGTTTTTGAAGAGTTTAATATATTTACAGATGCCCTTATGTTCTGTTTTCTTGCTCTCTGGGGCATTACCTCTTCTCACATAGAAAACAATTGACATTCTCTACGTAAGTCTGAGACCACAGAATATGACAGAACAGCATCTTTTCAGCCCTTTATATTGAACCGTAGAATCGGAGAATAAGTTTAGGAAGATTTTATTTCCCCACACAGGCCTCGTAATCTTTGATATTCACTGTTATGTGCCACTTAAAGAATATCCTTACACCTGGAGTTTCTTCACACATCTCATCCTACAACCACTTTATTTCACAATTAATTATCTGTGGAGAAGTGCCACATTTCTGCTGCGCTTTTGTAGAAAAGGAATCACAAAAATGTAAATACTTACACTGGATATGTCGAAAGAGTGTTGCGGCGACGGGTACTGCGAGCTTTTTCGCCTGTCTTGAAGAAATCTGAGAGAAAATGAGGTGCAACCTTTTTTGCATTTTAAACAAATTAATTTGTAGTTTGAGGTGTGACAGTGGTAAGAAGCACTAGTGGAGGAGCAGAATAATCAAATGACTCCCTCTGTGGGATTTAATAAACCAGAAAGTGCTACTTTCACCTTTGATTGCGTGCGGTATTTAATGCCTAAAGAAAGCAGATCTAACTTCTCATCATGTGCCCAGCGTTCCAACTGTTCTGTGCTGCGTGCGTTACACCGAGCTGTGCCCTTGGCAGCGGAGTACAAAGATCGACTGAGGAGAAGAACACGGCGACCCATCATGTGTGGACATTGATCTTTAATAAATATAGACAGGAAGTGCCTGCAAATATTTATCTTGTAGATACAGAAAACACCAAAGCTCTTAAATCCTTAATGTTTAAGTGATAAACCGGGGGGTGAATATTGATATTCCCGTCACAAGTACACCTGCGGAGCCTCAATTATTGCCTGTAACAAAATAAAGACACCCGTCACACTTTTCAGACTCAGAGCTGGCATCCTAAATGGAAATCTTAAATATTATATGACAAAGCAGCAAATTCTCACAAACTGGAACCAGCTGTGTAAGTAGACTGAATGATCGAAATGAATTATACGTTATTCCCCTAATCATTACAGCTCTCCTTTCACCTCTGCCCTTCCCATTAAGTTCAGCAGCCAATACTCCCACTGCCACGCTGATCATTAAACACGCAGAAAAGAGCGGCATTAGGCGCACGAGCCTACACGCACAATTTATTTACATGATCAAGATTTTTATATTCGCAGCTCAAAAAACTGTTTATGCCATCACTCAGCTTGTAAAAAAGAATTTACATCCTGACTAACAGAAGCATTCACATAAAATCGAACCTCGCGGTGCCTTACAAGATTCGGGGGGCAAATAAAGGAGGCAGACTGAGTGACTTTTCTGCACAGCCACCCACCAGCTGCCGGAACATAAATAGCAATGTATCATTATGGCTGCGCTGAGGGAAAACACCCTGTGTTTTAGTTCTTTGCGGAGGTCATGTGGCAGTTGGTGGGTTTGTTCATGCAGCTCTCGCTTAGAAAAACAGTCTAAATTAGGCCTTTATGATACAGCCACGTAGATCTTCTGAAGCTTATGATGGCAGTTATGGAGAATTTTGTTTTTACTTATTCTCTTTTTTTATTCTCTGAAATCTCGGGAGCAGAGATTTCAGTAACATTGATTGCACTGGCTCTGGGAGCTGATGGAAGTGACCCTGAAATAAATTAGATTTGTCTACTTCTTATTTATGTCCCATAAATATCACTCTGGAGATTATTATTATTTTTGGTCTAAATGAGGTGATGGGGAGAAGGAAAAAAAGATCAATGAATCTTTCTGTTTTGTTGCACACACTCTGCTGCAGGTTTGTCTGGAATGAGCTCTGTGGCAGATGACTTGGTGGTGTGCCCCCACATGATGCAATACGCCGCAAGTCCATATTTCTTTGAACTCGGGCTTTCATGGTAGTCTACCAAAGATTTCTTTTTTGTTATTGTTTTCTTGCCTTTCGTTTGTTCTGAAATTTATCGTTCATTACACATAAAAATAAAAGCTACAAATCCATTATTTTGCCGGAGTCTCGCTGTAACTTTCCTGGTTAGAGTTTGTATTAGATTTGATTGGCAGATAGGATTAAGCTGGGTGAGTTGCAGTGTAATGCAGAGAATTGTAATGCCTTTAGAAACCATGTGGTGCATGTTTGTTGTTGGGGTTTTTGTTATCTGGCTTTTCGCGCTTTAATCTAGGCAACAAAGTGTTGAACTCTTATGATGAAATTTGACAGTACACTGAGAGGAGATTGCCTGTATGGCGTTTAGGGGATAACAAGTTGTTTTGCTTCGTCGAAAGAGAAACTCCACCACATGTGAATGAACGCGTGAAATGACTGATTTCATTTGTGAGGATCGCTCTTATTCACTTCATCGTGTCTCGAGCACCGTTGATCATCCCTAGGTCAGTTTTTCTTACCGCATTTTTCGGGGGGCTCGTGCATTTTTGACATAGAAATATTTGGCTGTCACGTTCACTGACAGTGTTGATGAATTCTTGGAATGACTTCCATAAAGTGGCCTGTTTTCCCCAAGTGAGAGCAACTGTTAAATATGCATGGCTGAAAAATAAATGAAGCCGCCTTCTAAGGAAATGTTGATACTCGAGAGGGACTTCTGTATGATTTACAAGTCTGTTTTATTTGGTAGTTTCAAATTTGACGAAAGAGGCGTGGAGATTCAGGTTCGCGGGGATTGACTTTCACAAAATGCAAGAAGCTGCTTTTGTCATTCCGGTCATTTCTCAGCTCACATTTGATGGGTTCAAGCACATATTTATTATTTTGATGACACTGTATGAGTTGGTTGGAGGTGACAAGATGTAGGCAGTGATATGTCTGTGATTTCCTGCCAGGATGAGCTATAAATGATTTTCTCCTTATCCCTTTGGATTTTTTTTTAAGTAGGCTGAAATTAAAGACATGCCGGCTCCTTCTGAGCAGCTCTTTAAATCTTCCCGTTAGCTTTCTTTGCTCAGAGTGACCCATTCTGTAATGAACAGATCCATAGTGCTTGTTTCATCTCTCTGCTGCTTTATGTTTAAAACAATACCAGCTCCGCCATTCGGCTGCTCCGAACACTTCTGTGATTTTCCAGTGGGCTGAACGCTTGCCCAGTTTTGCACAGATCCAGGTTCAGTTTCTGGCAGTGTTGTTGTCTGATTACTGGTGTGAACCAAGCAGTGCAGTTAGCAGTGCTAGTGGATGGGAGGTTTTTAAATAGACCCTGATTAGAAAGGTTCATCTAAGCAAATTACACATTCGCAAATTAATTTCCTACTAAAATGAAAGAACTCAATCTCACGGTGACCAGAGGACCATCAGACCTGCTCCTACAGAAACAGAAGATAATTAGACCTGTTATAAAATTAGAGATGAACCCGTCCCAATACAGAGACAACATCAACACTGATGGCAGCGTAATGTACCTGCAGTGAGGAGGCACAGTTAAAAAGAGCAGCAGCATAGGTCATTTTGCCCGCACTTTGCAGTTCTCACTTTCCATCAAGTGCTAAAAAAACACAATTTTTGGACACACCAGCGGTACGCTTCGAGTCGCTATTTTTTGGTATAATTTAACTTGACAACTGTTGGATGGATTGCCTGTGAGTTTCACAGGTGCGTCATCTAAATTTAAATACTCATATCCATATACGTGCAAATGACGGACATTCCCATCATTCTCAGCAGTACTTTTGTTTGATTTTGTGCTATCTTAGCATGCTAACATGTAGTGATTGCAGATGCTAAATGTCAGCAAATCGATACTGTTACTGTGACCTTGCATACATTAGCATTTTGCAGCGTGTGTGGCCATGCTAGCGTCATGTGAGGCTGCAGACTCTTGGTCTTGTTCGTCAGTAATGACCCAAACAGCTTCTGAATTTTGAAGCAGAAGTAACTCCCTGCGGTTGTTAAAGAGTCAGAAACATGTTGGAGGGTAGCTTGAACATCTGCATGTGTTATGCCTTACCAACGAAGCTTCTCGTTTGTTGAGGGGATGTGGTTGGTAACTTATTGTCTATCACTTGAGGCACAAGGCTGTCAAACCAAGAGTGGAGAAGCAGCACTACTCACATTAAAGGAAAGCCGGGCAACTCACCTGGTGGTAATGTGCAGGAAGCACAAGAGTTTGAAATGATTTTACAAGTTGTGCACAAAAGCACCTGAGGTTTGATGAGCGCAACTTCCTTCATTTATACACATAAATCCCTCTGTTTGCATTCATTAAAATCCCATATTGATTCTAAAGGACTCTACTCTGACACTGTCGTGGCTCAGAAAATCCCAGTGGCTTAGTGCTGTTGATAAGACAAACTTTTGTACGAAGCTTTTCATTCACACTTGCAGCTACAGTTCACAGCTGTCAGAGATTTAAACATAGTTCAGCCATAGTTTTTGACATGTTTATTACTGACAAGAACTAAAGATCAATTCTCACTCACTTCACACCTCGCCCATCATGTTGAGCATCACGCCGAGCATCTTCTATCATTTCAAAACCTTAAAAGCATTCACAGGGTTCACATAAATTCTCTAAAAGGAAAGGGTTTTGTTGTTTTGTTGTTGTTCTTATGTTGTTTTTCTTTTCTCAAGTGAATCCCGAGAGATGTACTCCAGTTAAATATGATATTAAAGTCAGAGTGTCCACATTATAATTTACACAAGGCTAGATCTAATGTGTCTTTCTGACCCTTCCATAACAGCAACTCTGGAAATAATGTTTGTCTTTTTCATCACTTCCTTTTGTTATATAAAACATTTATTACTGTAAATCAGAGGCACAGTACATATATTCACTCTTGTAACCTTTTGCTTACAGCAAGCCTTCATAGTCATTATATGTGTAATGTGGAAATTGTTTTTCCAAAAGGTCAATTGCTTGGTCAATAAATGATGTATTTTAAGTTCAGTTTTCCATCTTAACCAATAAAAACATCCGCTTAGCGCTAAGAGGCTGAAAAGAGAGGTATTTAAATTGAGGAAGCGTTTCTCGTCATTCATTTAATTTAGCTTTTTGATTTATTCGTTAGTATTATGTTGTTTTCCAGTCAAATAATAGATAATTATAGGTCAGTTATAAATGAACTCACGACATGTGACTTTACACCTGTCATCGATTATTTAAAGTGTCTTGAATTCACTAGAGTAAACTCTGGAAGTTCTACAGGAGGAAGTGAATTTGAAAACAAGGAGCGGGTTTGCATGATGGCGTGCATGTGCTGAAGATTATGGTCAGATCATGATCACCAAGAAGCAGAGAAGCAATTCGGAGGTTTCAAGATATCCATGAATATCATGAATGAGGCAATAGTCTGGAAATGTGCTTGTCTTTGTGACCAGAGGAAAAAAAGCAACCAACCTGGATTATCCTTTAGTGACATTTTGTCAAAACTGCTGGCGTGGGTCTTTAGGCTCAAGGTGTTTGGGGTCTTTTGAGAGAGGTCTGTCAATCCCAGCCTGGAAGGCCGCAGTGTTTTTGTAGACCTAATCAGATATTTCTTGGTGCCTTAATCAAATGAACAAACAAAGTAAAATGTGTCAAAAAAAAAAATACAGCAGATGAAAAAAAACAAAAACTTCTCTACAGAACACGAACCACGGTCTCCTGGTTGACAATCCTGTGACTTAAACCAGTGGTCCCCAAACCTTTTTGCACCATAGACCGGCTTATGTTCGACCATATTTTCTTAGACCGCTCTTTAAGGTGTCACGGATAAATACAACCAAATAAAACCAGTACCAGTACCAAAAAAGGGAAGATTTATTCATAACACACAGGAAAAGACCCAGGTACACCGAGTTAACGATAAAAACGATAAAAAAATAACCAGAAAAACCAATAAAAACCCTGAAAACCATAAATTTCACACCCGAGCCTCAACTGTCGCAGCCCGGTACCAAAAGACTCCGATCCGTGGCCCGGAGGTTGGGGACCACCCACTTAAACAACTGTCACTCCTCCGCTTCCTTACTGCGAGCTTTGCCAGTCTTTAAAATGTGTCCCTGGGGGCCTCTGGATGTCTGGAGTTTTGATCTCCTCCATACCCGCTTCACACCCTGGAGGACGGGGCTGTGGCCCCCCCACACTCCCTAGCAGATCATTACATGGAGAAACCTTTGGAATGCAAGCATGCTGATCCACACAGGTATGCACACATGGGTATTCACAGACGCGGACTAAAGCTTTCTTGGCTGCTACCTCAAAGCACACTGTGCGCTGTCTATCTTGCGTGCTGCACAATATCGTTTATTATTTAGTAAATATTGATATCTATGGCTAGCTAGTTTATTGTGATGGTGCTTTGTTTTCTCTATTATTATGTTGCTCTTTGTTGTTTGCTGTCTCCTCTGTTTGTTTTTTTTGTTTGTTTGTTTTTTTTCTCCATACAGGTGACCCAGGAGTTCTTTTTTTTTTTTTTTCTCTCTCTCTTCCCCCCCCCTTCTCACCGTCTCTTCTCCCCTTTGGTTTTCTTTCTTTCTCTCCCCCTCTTTCTCTCATTCATTCCCCCTGTCCTATTTATTAAAAAAAAAAAAAAAAAAAAAATGACAAAGGATGAACTGAAGCTCTGCCATCACGTAATGTCGCATACTGCTGTTTCTGATGTCATTTAAAAAAAAAATAAATAAATAAATAAATAAAAAATAAATAAAATGTGTCCCTTATCTGGAAGTGGCCAATATAGCCGAGGCATGAGTGCCAAAGGACTGCTTGTGCATACTAAGATGATGACGGCGTCTGATAAAACAGAACTGTGTGACACCTCATAACGAAAATGCATTGGGCACCCTGTACTCTTACCTGCGTAAGTGTCCAACTTTGCCTAATTTCACAAAATAGATGTGGACATTATTATTGCAGGGTCTTTGCTTTACAATATAAGAGATCCCGAGGCAACTTTTCTTGTGAATTGATGCTATAGATTGATAAAAATAAAAATAGAATCGTAAAACTTCTTGGTCTCGCAACCTTGATGGGGTGAAGAGCTTGTCTGCAATTCCAAGGCCAGATGTGACTCTGCATGGCCGTCCTCGCTCACCGCCTCCTTTCCAGAACCTTACAATAAACTTGTCCCCCTAATAACAGGCTGAGAGCCTCTGGTCGCCTGTTTTGCAGATGGGATAATGCATTTAAAAAAAACATCATGCCGTTTAAGGCATCGGACAAATCTTGCATTTATACATATTTTCGGAGCCACGGGGTGCTTTCGTGTTGGCGTTGAATGTTTGTTTCAATAAGTGGATTTACGAGAGCAAAATCTTACACATGAAAAAAATAAGTCTACAATATGGTATGAAGTGTTTTGGAGCTCACGCTGTGACAGACTTTGGCAAAAATGTGTTATCATTCATTTACACATGAAGAGTGTGAAAAAAAGTATCACCATATGAAAATGTTGTCATGCGATGGTAATATGGAAAGATTATAAAAAAAAGAGATTATAATATTAACATATTGTCCGGCTCCACATTAAAATGTGTTTTCTGTCTCACTGCTCCCATTTATCTTATTGATTGTGGGATAATGTTTTCTTTTTATTTCCGGCGCCATGCGACAGGAGTTGATGCCGGCGAAAACGGGGCCGTCCGCGGCTTTAAGCACGCTTCACCCTGAATCATCTCATCTGATATTCTCCCTATTTCTTTTCCCCTGGATTTTGAATAAAATAATCATTGTTTGCTCAATGAAATTTCTACCCCACTTCCCTCTGCTGATGATTATCCTGTTTAAAGTATATCAGCTGGAAAATATACTGTGTAATTTGAATGGCAATGATTCCACCAAATATGTTTGGGGAGAAACATAATATTGTGAGCTCTTATTGCTTTTTTATCTTTAGAAATGCCTTTGCAGTTTCCATTCAGAGGCTTCAAGATCGTATGAAATGTGCAATTAGGCAGTCCTCGCACCTGTGAATATGACCTTTATAGTGCGAGGATGGGCTTCGACAGCATGTGCGTGTCTGATCATTGTTTCCTGATAAGCAAATGAGTGTGCGTGTGTGAATTTCACGAGCGTTTGCGCAAGTGTAGCTCTGTGTGTTGTGTGGGAGAGTCCTGCTTAGCCTTGGTCTACTTCAGTATTGACCTAAAGCTGTCTTTGCTCTGTCAGAGGCTTTAATGAAGATGGCAGAGTGAGGGTCAGCCACCCCTCACTTCAGAGCTCACAAAAGCTTTCGCCGGCCATTATGTTCCTCAAGGGTTCTGTTTTGTAAACACATATTTCTCAGCGTGCGTGTGTGTGCTTGTGTGTGTGTGCTTGCGTGTGTGTGTCTGTGTCTTTTGGGAGGGGGTGGGGGCTTTCAATTAGGTGGGCGGCTAGGTCATCAGATGTCTGTGTATTGAATGACTGTCAGGTTTCAGACTTTCCTGCTAATGCTTAGCCATCTGGCTCTTTCAGACAGCTTTCTAGAGTTTTCCAGGCGTGTGTTATGTCAGAGAAAAAGAAAACACATTTCTGTAAACGCTTTCCAACTGCAAGTGCGTCTTTTTTCTCTTCCCTCCTTTGAGCTCCTCGCCCATTAACGATGATATGCTAAAACGCTCTGCAAAATAGCCCGGCAAGACCAATATTCCCATCAGCAATGTTTGTACTGATATTTCTGATTGTCCCCCAGGACAATTAAGTAATCTTTATATTTAATGGGACAACTTTTCTTTTTTTAAAATATGAGGATAAGCCTCATAACTAAATTGCTGCGTCTACAGTTGGAGCAGAAATGAGTAATCTGTCCCTGGTTCTGCTGGCTTGAATTTTCAGAGTGAGTTAGACAGATGGTTCTAGTCGGGATTTCAAAGTGATGGAGTAAAACTAACGCTGCCTTCGCCAACTCTAATTCTTTCATCCCAGCGAGTTGCACTTAACGAAAGCGGCCCCTTGTTGCCCAAGTGAAAGTGCACAACAAAGCGAATCTGCTGACTGTCACTACTCAGCACATCAGCCTTCTTGGGTGCCATACTGAGCAGAGCAAAGTGAAGCAGCTTTCTGCACTCGACTGCTTCTTCCTTCAGGCTGGTGCAGCCCAGAGTCCTGAGAGGTAAATGGATGAATGGAGGATTTATGGAGATGAGGAAGTGTAATGGTACTCTCTTCTCAATCCCGGTGGCTGGAACAGTAGCTCTCTGTGTCTTTTATCAGAGACATGAAAGGAGGACAATAAGCCTCTCTGCTATCAACAATATGGTGTCATTTGAAGCAGATTATCCCTCTGTTGAAGTAGAGGAAAATAAAAGACTAGGAGACAATGGATGGAGTTATGAGCCAAGGTTTCTCCTCCCATGAGGAAATCCTCCATTCTGCTTTGTCTTATTTCAAAAAATCTAATCTGCCAAAGTGCCCACTCGTTGTCATGTGAGGAAACATTTTCACACTTGAAACCTAAATGCCAAATGTAAAGTTTTCTACACTCAAAGCATCTTAAAGCATCATCGAGTCTAAATGATTTTCCGGTATCTACTTAATGTTAGATGTGTACCCACTCTTTCCTTTTTAAGCGCCAGGGGATAACTTTGGTGCTTAGCATCTGACAATGGGAAGAGAAAGGGCAGAAAAACTCATAAATTATTGAAAGGATTTCCCATTTGAAAAAGAATGGAAATAGAAAGACACTTGTAATTATTAATGTTTATGTTTTAGATGTAGTGTGTATCTTAGAACACCCTCATATCATCATTTAATCATTAAAGGCCCACTTTATATGCTCTTCTTAGTATGTGCCTAATTTCAAATGAGCAACTACGGATATATACACATTCTTTTTTTAAATTTCATCTCTTTGTATGACCTCAGTTTTGTAGCAGTGCACATTTCTAAAGCACTCTGGGGGAAAATAGCATTGTTAGTTAGGAGAGCCACAACACCTTATTTTATTAAGATTAAAAATCTAAATAAAAACAGCAACACTGAACAAAAAATAATCCTCCACACAGTCATAATCATGCAGAAGTATCTCCAGGCTCAAGGAGTCCTGCGACAGATGGTCTGGGCCCCACAGAGCCCTGATCTCAACATTGCTGAGTCAGTCTGCGATTATATGAAGAGACAGAAGACACTGAGACAGTCTAAGCCCATAAAAGAACCATCATAGGTTCTTCGAGATGTTAAGAAAACCCGGCCTGCCACTGTCAATTATTTTGAAAAGGTTTGTGCAGGTGTACCAAGGACAATTATGACTGTTTTAAAGGCACTTGGCAGTCACAACGAGTATTTATGCACTGCCAAAGAGGTGCCTAAATGCAGACTTCATTTTTATTTTTTGCCAGAGGTACATGCACTGAGAACCCATTTCATTTGCATGAATGAGAGGGTCACAAATTCCCACACAAGTGCACCGCTGGTGTCTCTCTGAACGTGGTGTTTGGCTTTTGAGTTGGACAGCAACAATTATTTTTACTTGTAAGATGCCAGTTATTTTCCCAAGTAATAGGAAAGTAATTTCTTGTTCACTGTTAAAACCTTTGCAAAATAAAACAGCAACGGCAGTTATAATTTCCTGCAGCCCATCCAATGCCTTCACAGTGATAGCTCTGCTACACCAACAGCTCCAAACACAAAAGCAGCCGAATTTACTGAATTGTAAGAAAAAGTAAATAAATAAAAGCAGGAACCTGTATGTTGGCATATGGGCTCAAATGTACTATTCAACAGTTGGCTGCAGTTTAAATACCATAAGCATCAACTACAAGAGAAGTCACAAGCGAGCCTCTGAGAAGTGAACTTTAATCTTGTTATCTTATGAATTCCATGTCAGCCTGCCCCCACACAGTTTTCATCCTTTGGGGTCAAATTTAAAGTTCATCCATCTATCATCCCTTGTCTCTGTCCCTAAATCAGCTGTAGAGAGCCTGTTACAATCTCTTCCATCACTCCTCCCAACAAGCCCCAGGCTTTAAAAGGCTATGCTCAAATTGAGACTAAATGCTGTAGTAGAGCCCCAGTTTAACAGTTTGACACTTTACGCCATCACTTATCCAGCAGGACACTATATAGGTTGAATATATCTCTCATATAAATAGCACGAGCACAGTTATTGTGATCCTTTCGGCCTGCTGCCCTATCATTCTCTTGTGTATTGGTCTTTTTTGATTGTTGTCTCACATCAGTCACTCCTGGTTTGATTTCTCACAAACAAACTGTTCAACCTCGTTGGGGATGTTTTTACAACAGCAACACTCGAAAATTTCATTTCAATTCCATGGCCTTAAAGTTAGTTAAAGTGATAAAGTATGATTTTGTTATACGTGTTTGATATTAACTGTTTCAGAGGGGGGACAGGTCTCCAAGAGAGACAAACAGAACATCACGCTTAGATAAAAACGCACCGAAACTGCCGTCTTAAATTTGACTTTACCCAGATGGGATGAAATGATGACAGCGGCTGCAATCAAAGGTACCGATTCTGCGCCGTCATGGGGGTTACGCACGTGAGGAACGACAGTCTCTGCGTAGAAACTTGTGACAAAGAGAGGGAGAGACAGAGGCAGAAAAAGAGATGAAGACAGCAGAGAACAAATTATTGGGATCAAGCCAGATGCTTCAGGTCTCCATAGAAACTCCCCACACTTCACACTCTTCTCTATTTTCCTTCCATTTCTTTATTTATTTTGTTGTCAGCAATTCCAGAATAACTTAATTAAAGCCAAGGCAGGCTAGCATGCTGTGTGAGATGACAGGAGGCCTGAGATGATTTGTGATGGATTACTGCATTTTATCTTCCCTTTATTTACTCGGTTGAAATGCACTGAAGCCTGCTATAATGCCAAATGAATGTGTGATAAACAGTGTTTTTGTGTTTGCTCAAAGTGATTTAGCAAACAGGTCTTTGCAAATATGCATGAGACGCCCCCCACCCCCACCCCTTTACTTTATACATGATCCATGTTTTTGTTTTGAACTGGTGTCCTGCTGTCTGTGCAGATAAAAGTGGCGGCAGCAGCGGTGGGTACCTGTAAAAAGCTCCGATGTAGAGCTCCTTTGATAAACACAGCTCTTAATTGGACATCATGGGGGGAGTAAAAACACATCATCTTCACGTGAACTGGTTAACTAGCAAAGTTTGCTTCCTGTTTATTTTCTGTTTACGTAGCATCATCCCAGTCGTGCCAGTACAAGGTCACGGAGATTTCTGGATGCACAAATTAGCATCGGTGATGAATTCAAAGTTGAGCAAGATTTAATGCTTGAGGGGTTTTTAAACAGTTACAAAAATGCAGTATATGTCTTAAACCTTCAAGGTTAGGTCCTCCGGGCAGAAAATATTATTTTTCCCTCCTACACATCCGTTTCAACTCCAAAATATAGACCTAGTTTCAGTCTGTCTTCATAAAAAACTTTAACTTTGACTGATATCAAATACCGACTGAGCTGTCGCACGCTGTCAATCAGCCTACTGTATCAAGCGCTCTGTCAGTTGGCACTGAGAAGTGTTATTTTGCTATTTCAGGGCTAAACTATTGAACGTCTCTTAGATTTTTTTTGCAATTGAAGCTTCAAAATGAAGTACAGAGTGGATGCACCCTAGTCGCCTCAAGTTGTCTCTTATTCTGTGTTTGTCGCCCCAAATCAGAATAATACTGCTGGATCGAGCTGAGCTACTTTTCTTTAAAGGCTGCTGAGCTCTGTGGCAGTCGAAGCTAAACTCTCTGCAGGGTTGGAGTTCAATGATCTGAACCTGTGAGGGGTGCTAGGATGGTTAACTGGGGTGGACGTTTGTTCTAAAACATTGTTTTGTTTTTTTTCTTTAGTAATGCGGTATACAGAGCTGCCACTACCCCCGAATTGCACTTGAGACAGTGTAACTGGGCTTTTGCTCTGTGGTTTTCTTTTTCTACTAATGGACTGTCCTCAGCCAGGGGTGCTATCCATCACATGCACTACCTGAAGTCTGGAGCCTCTATAAAGATTGGGACTGTTAAGAGAAGATGGATGGCCCTTGTCGCTGCCAAGCATCATCCTCCAAATGCCTAAATTAAATCTAGAAAATCTCATGGGGAGGTTAGATTAGCCTAGTAATAGCAGACATAAGGGAGGACTTGCCTTGCCCCCGTTATCACTACACTGGCAGATCTTTAGACATTTTATAAAAACTGTGAACATTAGCTTTAAGAGTCATTTTAAGGTTAGGTGAAGAGCACTTTATAGATATGAGATTATCTCACCTTGGTTAAATTCCCAGAGAGAGCTGTGCCACAAGGAGCAGGAAGTGGACTAGCTAACTGGATCTTTCCTCATTCCCTCCCCATGCTCCTTTCTTTCTTTTTTTTGCCTCTGGGAATTAGTCAAAGAGTGAAACAATCGTTAAAGAAGTCCATATTAGATTGACCTTTGTTTCTCAGCTTACACCTCTTTTGGTCTTTTAAAAGGTTTGTTGGTCCTGTGGCCTTTTAAAGCCAGTGGTTATGGATTTGTTTCCTCTCTTTGAGGTGGTTGACTGGGGTAGCATGGTTTTCATTCGCTGCTGGAAGCTCTTTAAAAAACAAGCACACCCAGTTTCATAGACACAAATTCTCCTTCACTTTGTAGCACTTTTTCGGAGAGGTAGTACAGAAATGGGGTGTAATCTGTTGATTATGATTGATTATGAGGGCAGATATGCTTCTTTTGAGTTACTGTCTGGATCCAAGAGATGCCTAACGCCTGTCTTTTCAGTTCAAATTACAATTATACAAATGGGTGGATAAAAAGTAATCGCGCAAACTTTTTTTTACATTATCTGAGTGGCTGAAAAATGGTATTCTTTGTACCTGTAGTTTGAAAAAGTACAGCAACTATTATGGAACTATTTTGGTGCTGTTATTCCAGAGATGGGCAAGTAGTTCCACTCTCGTCTTTTGGCTCTGAACAATGTCAGCGAGTGCTGATATCCTTATCATGCTCATATCAGGCACATAGCTCTGGCTGTGAGCACAGCAGTCCCACCGACCTGCTGTTCAAACGTGCTGTTTGTAGTGGGGAGCCAATCACAGAAAAGCTGGCTTGCAGGGAAGAGGAAGGGAGCTTAAACAGTTTGTTCTACATGGTGCTGCCTTGCTTTTTAACCCGACTTTTAATAAATACAATAGTACGCAGACGTGCAAGCAGCAGATGTTTGTTTCTACCAAGTTACACAATCTCAGCTTGCAAGAGGACCAGGCCTCCAGTCTTCTGCATCAGTTGATGCCTCTGGTCATTGGAAGTAGATAGTGCCACGAAGAAAACAAACTCTAGGAAGCCAACTATCCCATTGGTTGTGTGCTCTCCAGTGGTCGCTTGGCAAGAGCATCTACCCACGGTGCATTTACTTTTTTTTATTCATAGCATGCCTGTCCTTCAGCATGATTGACAGGAGGTCAGAATCATATTAAAACATGCTCTTTTGGCTCACCTATTTGTGACCTCAGCAAACACTTTCCTGATGATTTCACGGTCTCATTCACATACAGGAACATGTTAGGTGTTTAATTATATTCCCAGTCAGAGTCAAAAAGGACAGTAGCGCGCAGTACTTTTTGATCGGCATGCCACAGGAGTGTGAGGTGTCCCTCGGATTCTCAGTCTGATCCACTCGTCCATGTTCAAAACAGCGCGATGCTCAGCTCAAGGCTGCACAACTGGACTTTGGCACGGGCACCACGTTCCTTCTTTTATATTTATGGCCATTATTTCATCGCATCATTAATTCAGTAAACGTTAAAAGGCAGTGTAGCTGTTGCGGAGGGGTGAGCATAATATGGCGATATTGTTGCACTGGTGGCTGTGGTGCTTACAAAATGCAGGCTAAATTCACTAGAACTGAAGGTAAACAAAGAGGGCTTTTATTTATTTTTTTCAAACAACAGCAAACAAATTAAAGAGGAGTAAATCAGCGAACGGGGTTTTTTAAAAAAACTCTAGTCTAGCATGCTTGGAAAATTAGAAATCATCATCTGTCCTTTATGGAAAGCTTATTTCAAATCGCCTACAGGCCTGGCACTCTGCAGCTGAGGTTAATGGAAAATATGTTAAAAATGAGCAGTCCAACATACATACTGCACAGTCACAGCGCTGCAAAGGTTTACACCGACTTCCCATTTAAAGTGAATTTGTATTCGCTGTCAGAACATTTTCCCTGCATTTGGATAGACTGCAGCTATTTATTAAATGGCTAATAGTGAACACTGCAGGCATTGTGGCCAATTGATATCCTGGTGCTTTCCGTGAAGCCTATTATGTAGACTTAAAAAAAGAAAAAACACGGGGCTTCTTCTGAATGTTTTTCTGATAAGTATTTTGACTGCCAGCGTGTTCGATAGTCTGTAAAATACAGTACTCCGGCTCTTGTTCCATGCTAAGCCCAGGGGAGGGTTGCTGCCAATCATTTTTAGTTTGAAGTGTAATGAACTGCCACCAATCTTTCCTTCACAGTTTCTATTCTAACATTCAAATCTATCATCAAGAATATCACGCTGCTGCCGCTGCACTCGGTGGTAAGTGTCTCTCCTCCACTTATTCCAATGTATCATGAAAGGTTTTTATAATTTTTTTCCCCTTCCTCCTGCTAGCAGTGTAAAGCCCCATGTGTATCATGTCTGAGTGCTACAAGGGTGGGAAAGAGTGGCTTTTCTCATTTCCTCTGACTGTTTTGGAACTGAATCACATTAGCACAGTGACAGGGAGTATGACTAGACCATAAAACATCTCGCTTTGCCTCTGTCCAAATGAGAGATGTGTCTGCTCAACGCTGCAGGTGCTTGCGGCAGCTGAATGATGCAACGAGAATATTGAAAATCACTCTTGCTAGCGTTTCTTTTTAAGGCGACCTCTCTGCTGCATCTCACTGTCGGATGGTTCGTATTTAGCGTCTTATCAGATCTAAAGCCGTCATTACTGCACCAAGTTGTAGCCCAGATGGAAAAATATCATACTTATTCTCTTTATATTAACTGTCCACATCAACAAGCGTCGTATTTCCTATGACCATTGAATGCACCTCTCAGTTCACCCCACGTGAGGGCACCTAGCTCAGCAACCAATCAGAGCCTACCCAGACCGCATTGACCCTGTCAGCCAGGAAGTGAGGTGGAGGTGCATGGTGTCCCGGGTTTTTCTTATCTCAGCAAGAGGAGTGGAGGCATCTGCTACTCAAACCGAGAAATCCACGGACAAAAGAGAGGAAAACTCAGGATTGAGAGGAAGGAAAGCCAGCCTACTTACCTGCTGGAAGTCCGGAGTCGAGTGGCTGGATGAAGGAGAGAGGCAACGTCGGTAAGACGAGTGTTGTTCTGATGAAAAAAAACTTGTAGAGACTTACCGTCGCGATCATGCTAATGCTAGCTCGGTGTCTCACAGGCTAACCACTCACCTTTCATCCGGAGAGCTGCTGCAATTCCAACGCCAGTGTGTGTTGGGCTTTTGTGAAACAGAGCAACGGTGAGCAACATGTTCTTAGCTGCTCTAAAGCTAAATTTTGTCAGTTCACTGTGAGTTTAAAGTAATCTAGAGGGTAATTTTTAGTGCATTTCTCTCTCACGAATAGGCCTATAGCGTGGAGAAATTAAGCACACTGCTTTAATGCCTCTGAACTGAACTCATATGTATATTTTGTTGCTTATTTGCACATAGTTCTGAATTTGTTATGGTGTATTGTATTTTGAGTGTCAATGGTTACTTACCATAAGTATTGTTTAATTAATGTTTACATGAATAGAGAAATATTTGAGCAACTTAGATGTTTAGTTCTCATATTTGATATGCTTGAAAATTGAATGTTGTACAACAGAACTGTGAGATTTGATAAGATTTAAGATGTTGATGCAATGAATATGAGGTGATGCAATATTTTGATTTTGTATTTTAACCTTAAACAATGCATCTGAAACAGACTGATTAGAATGTACATTTTATGACCTGGGTTATAGGTCAGGTTTTTTGGAGAGGACGGAAAAGTCCAAGGACCAGGACGATATTCTGGTTGTGATAGATGGCGAGCCAACCACTTTGAGGACGATCTACCCCAAAGAAGATACACACCACACACTCATACATTCCAGTTACATTCACAAGGACCTTTGAAGTTGGCTATCGCCAGCTTAACTCTAAATTCTTAAAGGGCCCCAACGAGTACTTTTATTTTGTTGAGTGTGCACACTATTTATTTTATTTTATACTTTATCTGTACAAATTGGACAAATACCTGTTATACTTTGTAACAATACAAGAGTGGCTACTCAAAAGTTAACATTGTGTCCAGGTCATTATTGCTGCTCAATACTTTGGCTCCATACGAATTTGGTGTCTTCTGATTCTGGCCAGGGTCTTATTACGAGCCCAAGTAATTATTGTGCTGTAATTCACCTTTATACCTTAAAGTTGGTTACAGAAGTGGCGAGCCAGCCAGGAGCCAATTGATTTGAGCATCAATATTGAGGCAATGACCAGCATGGATTTCATACAAAAGTCTGGTGTCAAAATACCTAATGCGGTTGTTGTCGCTGGGATAACACAGGTATCTGAGAAAGATGAACAGGTCATTGACTTTCTGAAACAGTATGGTAAAATCACAAGAGTCCTTTTTGTTGATGATTCACTGTCCAACTTCTACCAAAACCTGATCGTAGAATACTCTAGCAGTTCAGCCTTAGAAGGTTTAGAACCTCGTTTACCATACACATACACAGCACAAGCTGATCCCAGCGTTGTCTATGAAATTAAAACACTCAGTAGCATGTACACTACCACGGTTGGGAGTAATGTTACAAAAACCTACTTGGCGGAACTCAAGGAACTAGCCAAGCTGAGTGGCAAAGACTACGGTGAGGTGCTGAAGGAGATGATGTGTCAGATTGGGGAGGATGTTGAAGCCATGCGACCCACCACTGAAGAACCTTCTCCCACGTATGTCGAGACCACTGTTGTATCTCCGCCCGCTTCTAAAGAGCGACAGTGTCACACCTCACATTCAGATGTTACACCAAGTGATACTGGTGCCACTGATGATGTTCCCCTCACTAATGGAAGGAGAGCAGCGTCCCTCTCAGTAAGTGACTTGAACCCACCTGACATTCAGAAGGTTGTGGTAGAGCATATCGTACGAAGGCAAGATGTTGTCCCACACATCCAGTCCCAGGTGAGACTCCGTTCCTTCTCCGGTAAGGTTCCCAGACCTAACAATGAAACTGATTATGACACATGGCGCACACAAATTGAACTGCTCCAAAATGATCCCAGCATGTCCCCCCTGCAAATATCCAGAAAGATCCATGAGAAGAGTTTGCGGCCTGAGTCACCACCTGTGACTTATTTGCAGCTTCTAGATTCAGCCTTTGGCACTGTAGAAGATGGTGAGGAACTTTTCGCTCAATTCCTGAACACCCTTCAAGATCCAAGTGAGAAGTCATCCACTTACCTTCACCGGCTACAGCTAGCATTAAACAGAGCCACGAAGAGGGGGGGAGTCGCATGTGAAGAAGTGGACAAACATCTACTTAAACAGTTCTGCAGGGGATGTTGGGACAACGACCTACTCAGCGCCCTGCAACTTGAGCAAAAGAAGAGCAGCCCACCCCAATTCTCAGACCTGTTGTTAATGATTCGCTCTGAGGAAGATCGACAGCAAGCAAAAACTAACCGTATGAGAAAACACATTGGCACCACAAAGCAGAGAACTCAGTTACAGTTCCAGGGTGCACATGTTTGTGAACCAGAGGAGAAACATGGGAGTAGCATTGCTGCTATTGAGGATCTGCGAAAGCAGGTGGCGAGTCTGCAAAGTCAACTAACTACATTCATGTCACAGAAAAAAACAAAGTTTGCAAACAGCAAGGACCCTGCAGGGAAGCCGCAGAGTAAGATGTCAAAGCCACATGGTGTAGATGGACGTATGCAAAGACAGACTTCAAAGAGGCAAAGGGGCAGACCCAAGCCCTGGTATTGTTTCAACTGCGGTGAAGATGGACATATCGCTCCATGCTGTGTTGACCCCGCTAACCCCAACCTAGTAGCAGGAAAAAAGAAGCAGTTGGAGGAGAAACAACGCCAGTGGGAAGCGCGAGATTGTACAGATTCACCTTTAAACATCTAACAGTTCCTGTTGTGGGACAAACAGGAGCTGAGGAGAGTCAACAACGTCCCTCAGACGTAAACAATGGTGACAAAATCACAGCTGAGGTTAACAAAGTAAGTACCCCAGCAAAGACTGTCAAAGCACAAACATGTTCTGGCTTAAACCATTCAGAGCAGAACCAATCTTTCCAACTCCCTAAACAGTTGATTGGTACCAGAAGTACAGCTCAAGTGACTGTGAGAGGTGAAGAAGTCAACTGTCTTCTTGACTCAGGCTCCCAAGTTACCACTGTTCCTGAGTCATTTTACCAGCAGCACCTTTCAGAGCAAAAGATCAAGCCACTACATGACCTCTTAGAAGTGGAAGGTGCTAATGGCCAGCTAGTGCCTTACTTTGGCTATATAGAAATGACCATAACTTTTCCAAAGGACTTTATAGGTGTTCCAGTAGATGTAAACACACTTGCTTTAATCGTCCCTGACACTTCACAATCCCTCATGCTCATAGGCACAAACACCCTAGATGTACTGTTCGACATCTACTCAGAGACTGACTTAGCCAATCGTCAACCCCTCCCACATGGCTACAAAGTAGTCTTCAAAATCATTGAGTTGAGACGGAAGCAGACAAGTGACACCCATCAGGGGGTAGTGAAGCTACTTGGCAAGATGCCTCAAGTCATTCCAGCTGGTTCAACTGTAGTGGTGGAGGGAGTCGCCCTTGGCAAGGGCCTTCAGGATGAAAAATCAGTTGTAATTGAGTACCCATCATCGTCCCCCTTGCCCGGTGGCCTGCTACTTAAAGCCGGTCTGGTGGACTTTCCCCAGCGGCGGCCCCACAAGTTGCCAGTTGTTATAAGCAACGAGTCTGACCACGACATTGTCATCCCTGCCAAGTGTACTATTGCAGAGGTTAGTGCTTATCAGACCATCCTATTAAAGGAACACAACAAGACCAAACAGTCAGAACTATCCCAGAGAACTCCAGAGACTCAGTCTTTCCAAGAGCCCACCATAACCTTCAATTTTGGTGACTCCCCAGTTCCATTGGAATGGAAACAGCGCATCACTCAGCAGCTCAGCGGCATGCCTGAGGTGTTTGCACAGCACGACCTGGATTTTGGCCGGACGGACCAGGTGCGACATCATATAAAACTTTCGGATGGCACGCCTTTCAAACTACGTGCCCGGCCAATCCACCCACGGGACATTGAGGCTGTCCGGAAGCACATTCAGGAACTCCTTGATGCAGGAGTTATTAGAGAGTCAGAGTCCCCATTTGCGTCACCCATAGTGGTAGTCCGGAAAAAGAACGGCCAAGTCCGGTTGTGCATCGATTATAGGCGTCTAAACCTTCAGACTATAAAAGATGCGTACAGCCTTCCGAAGCTAGAGGACACATTCTCAGCCCTCAATGGTTCACAGTGGTTCTCTGTTCTTGATCTAAAATCAGGGTACTACCAGATCGAGGTCGAAGAAGCAGACAAACCGAAGACGGCCTTTGTGTGCCCTCTCGGCTTCTGGGAGTTCAACAGAATGCCTCAGGGTGTAACGAACGCCCCCAGCACGTTCCAGCGGTTAATGGAGCGGTGCATGGGGGATATGCATTTGAAGGATGCATTGGTCTTTCTTGATGACGTGATAGTATTCTCCCGAACCCTTGAGGAACACGAAGAAAGACTCATGAAAGTGCTCACTCGTCTAAAAGAGTTTGGGTTAAAGCTGTCACCAGAGAAATGTGTCTTCTTCCAGACTTCAGTCCGTTATCTGGGACATGTGGTCTCCAGAAATGGAGTTCGGACTGACCCTGAGAAGATTTCGGCCCTTAAAACATGGCCTGTCCCACAGACCCTGCGAGAGTTAAAGTCGTTCCTTGGTTTTGCTGGGTATTATAGAAGGTTCGTTAAGGGGTATTCCAGCATTGTGAAACCTCTCCACAACTTAACTTCAGGGTACCCACCTAGCCACAAGAAATCAAAAGTAAACGCAAGACAAAGTGCACATCAGTACCATGACCCAAAAGACCCTTTCGGAGGTCGCTGGACGCCAGCTTGCCAGGAAGCCTTCGAGTCAGTCATCCAAAGTCTCACCACTGCCCCTGTACTTGCCTTCGCTGACCCCCAGAAACCCTATATACTGCACACCGACGCCAGTACCACCGGGCTTGGTGCTGTATTGTATCAGGAGCAAGAGGGACAACTTAGAGTCATAGGCTATGCAAGTAGAGGGCTGTCACGGAGCGAAAATCGCTATCCAGCGCACAAGTTGGAGTTTCTGGCGCTCAAGTGGTCAGTTACAGAAAAGTTCAGCGACTATCTCTACGGCAACCACTTCACTGTTGTAACGGATAGTAATCCGCTGACTTACATTCTGACTTCAGCAAAACTTGACGCAACTAGCTATAGGTGGCTAGCAGCACTGTCCACATTCTCTTTCAAACTCCTCTATCGTCCAGGGAAGCAGAATGGAGATGCGGATGGATTATCACGCAGACCACACGGAGGGCTAGCGGACGACCTGAAATCACAAAAAGAGATTGAACGCATACAACAGTTCACTCAAGATCACCTTTGTGATCCAGACAACATCAATGCTGTAAATCAGTCTGTGGTGAAAGCAATCTGTGAGAGGCAGTTCACCTACAGCGTCAGTCCTGACAATGAAAGAGAGGCAGATGCAGATTGTGTTGCCTTGGTGGAGGTGCTTGCTGTGTCTCCTAGTGCTGTACCTGATAGCTATGGGCAAGAGGAACAGTTTGGAGGTCTGCCAACCATTCCCCATCTAACTGAGGCAGAGCTGGCAGACGAGCAAAGAGCCGATCAGTGTATAAAGCATGTTATTTCTCAGATCGAATATGGGGACACACCACCTCCAACCGTGCGCACACAGTTCCCTGAGCTTCCACTGCTCCTCCGAGAGCTTAACCGTCTTGAGCTCCGCAACAATGTCTTGTACCGGCGACGCCAAGAGGGGTCCCAGAAAACCTACCAGCTTGTACTTCCAGCTGAGCTTCGCAACACAGTTCTCACCAGCCTGCATGACCATATGGGTCACATGGGAGTCGACCGTACACTGGACCTTGTAAGGTCAAGATTTTATTGGCCAAGGATGGCTTTGGACGTGGAAAGGAAAGTGAAGACGTGTGGCAGGTGCGTGCGGAGGAAGGCACGGCCTGAAAGAGCGGCCCCCTTGGTCAACATTAATACGACACGACCTCTTGAACTCTTGTGCATGGACTTCTTGTCCCTGGAAGCTGACAGGAGTGGAACCAAAGATATATTGGTGATCACGGACCACTTCACTAAATTTGCAGTTGCTATCCCAACACCTAATCAAAAGGCCCGCACAGTGGCAAGGTGTCTGTGGGAGAACTTTATGGTACACTATGGCATCCCAGAAAAATTGCATAGTGACCAGGGTCCAGATTTCGAGTCCCGCACAATCAAGGAGCTCTGTCAGGTGGCTGGTATCCACAAGGTGAGGACAACCCCATACCATCCTAGGGGCAATCCTGTGGAACGATTTAATCGTACCTTGCTTGATATGCTGGGAACTCTCCGTGATCAAGATAAGTCCTGTTGGCGTGACCATGTAAGACCCCTGGTCCACGCTTATAACTGCACCAGGAATGAAGTGACTGGTTTCACCCCGTACGAACTGATGTTCGGACGCCAACCTCGGTTGCCAGTTGACCTTGCATTCAACCTGCCAGTGCAAGAGGAACAACACTCATCTCACTCTGAATATGTGCAAAAACTCAAGTCACGTCTCAAAGAAAGCTACAAGTTAGCTATGGACAAGGCTGCAAAGATGGCTCACAAGAACAAAATGAGGTTTGACAGACATGTAACTGCATCAGACTTGGAAGCTGGAGATCGGGTATTGGTCAGGAATGTCCGTATCCGGGGCAAACATAAGATTTCAGACAAGTGGGAACACACTGTGCATGTAGTGGTGAGAAGGGCAGGCAACCTCCCAGTATATACAGTTAAGCCTGAAAACAAAGATGGTCCCCTAAGAACACTACACCGGGATCTGTTGCTACCATGTGGCTACCTACCTGTGGAGGAAAGCAGTGAGCATGTACAGAAGCCAGTGTCACGCAGGCCAAGAACCCGTGCAAATCCAGCGCTAGAGGAAGAGAACTCCTCAGACGAAGAAGATGATTTGCTCATTCCTGTTTGGTTGAGTTCCCCTGTCCACACAGTGAGTGAGAGTCCTGTAAATGTTCCTGATATTGACAACTAGGGCTGGGCGATATGACCCAAAATTCATATCTCGATATTTTTTAGCTGGATGGCGATATAAGATATATATCTAGATTTTTTTTTTTTTTTTAAGCCATAAGTTAAGAACAAAAAGAGAGTTCTTAGTCACACTGTGTCCCAGATGTCACACGGGCACTTTTATTTACATACAGCGTAGATATTACTCAAAAATAAATTATCAGCATATATTAAATAATCATGGTCCATAAATAAAAGAAAACAATGTTGTTTTTGTGCATAACAAAAAGCTCACAATTGTGCAGTCAAAATGTAAACTAATAGACGCTGAGCATAATAACAAAGAGACAGATTTCACAGCTGCACCACGTCTCTGAACAGGTGCCGTTTGTGGTCCTTATACACACACAGTACGTATCACTCCGCGAGGCTCCTCCTCTGTAGCCGTAATTCTCCGACAATCCATCAAGCGGTGCAGCTCCGTAGCTTAGCAAAGTCATATTAAAACATTTTTTGACAGATTGCTGAGCGCTGTGTACCACATAAAATCGGTTCGCGGTCAGTAAGCACAACCAGAATTCATACATAAGGCGCACTGTCGATTTTTGAGAAAAGGAAAGGATTTTAGGCCGTGCAGCCCCTCTGGGCTGCATGTCGTTAGCGCGGTTAGCTCGCTAACACGTTGACGCCATCCAGCCCCACGCACGGTAACTCGCTAACGGAGATTTTCCGCTTTCATCTTGTCATTGCCTGCAGGTGAAGCTATGGGGGAGTTGTGTTCAGTGCAGGAGAGGCGAGGCCGAGTAACGTTGCGTAGAGACAAAAGTGGACGAAAGAGAGGCAAACCTGCGGCTCCACAAGTATAATTATAACGTAACATAGACTATATCGATATAAACGATATTGTCACATCTTATATCTCGTATGAAAATATATCGATATTTTTAAAAAACTCGATATATCGCCCAGCCCTATTGACAACCCACCTGTTTTTGACAGCCAATCTGATTTTGGCAACATACCTGATATGCCTAACAGTACTACAGATGATACTGAGTACTTATCTACCAATGGAGTCACACCGACCGAACAAGTGGATGAAATAACCTTAACTGAAACTGACTCACCTGTTGATGACCCAGACGTCCAAGAAAGGCAACTTCCATTTCAGGAGGCTGGCACCAGAGGTGCGAATTCTGAGGAGAGAGTGGAGGAGATAGTCCCAGTGGATACAAGGGAAAACATGGATACAAATGATTCTGTAAGGAGATCTGAGAGAAACCGTCGTCCGCCACGACGGCTTGACTATACGGAGCTAGGCAATCCTCTGATCACTGCAGCAAAATCATTCTTGCAAGGACTGTCTTCAGCTTGGGCCGATGTCATCAGTGATGGTGAAGAGCCTGCTTCGCCCTCTTCCTTGACCCGTCAAATAATCATCATTTAACTGTCTACCATGCACAGGGACGTGCATGAGTTCAGGAGGGGAGGGTGTAGCCCAGATGGAAAAATATCATACTTATTCTCTTTATATTAACTGTCCACATCAACAAGCGTCGTATTTCCTATGACCATTGAATGCACCTCTCAGTTCACCCCACGTGAGGGCACCTAGCTCAGCAACCAATCAGAGCCTACCCAGGCCGCATTGACCCTGTCAGCCAGGAAGTGAGGTGGAGGTGCATGGTGTCCCGGGTTTTTCTTATCTCAGCAAGAGGAGTGGAGGCATCTGCTACTCAAACCGAGAAATCCACGGACAAAAGAGAGGAAAACTCAGGATTGAGAGGAAGGAAAGCCAGCCTACTTACCTGCTGGAAGTCCGGAGTCGAGTGGCTGGATGAAGGAGAGAGGCAACGTCGGTAAGACGAGTGTTGTTCTGATGAAAAAAAACTTGTAGAGACTTACCGTCGCGATCATGCTAATGCTAGCTCGGTGTCTCACAGGCTAACCACTCACCTTTCATCCGGAGAGCTGCTGCAATTCCAACGCCAGTGTGTGTTGGGCTTTTGTGAAACAGAGCAACGGTGAGCAACATGTTCTTAGCTGCTCTAAAGCTAAATTTTGTCAGTTCACTGTGAGTTTAAAGTAATCTAGAGGGTAATTTTTAGTGCATTTCTCTCTCACGAATAGGCCTATAGCGTGGAGAAATTAAGCACACTGCTTTAATGCCTCTGAACTGAACTCATATGTATATTTTGTTGCTTATTTGCACATAGTTCTGAATTTGTTATGGTGTATTGTATTTTGAGTGTCAATGGTTACTTACCATAAGTATTGTTTAATTAATGTTTACATGAATAGAGAAATATTTGAGCAACTTAGATGTTTAGTTCTCATATTTGATATGCTTGAAAATTGAATGTTGTACAACAGAACTGTGAGATTTGATAAGATTTAAGATGTTGATGCAATGAATATGAGGTGATGCAATATTTTGATTTTGTATTTTAACCTTAAACAATGCATCTGAAACAGACTGATTAGAATGTACATTTTATGACCTGGATTATAGGTCAGGTTTTTTGGAGAGGACGGAAAAGTCCAAGGACCAGGACGATATTCTGGTTGTGATAGATGGCGAGCCAACCACTTTGAGGACGATCTACCCCAAAGAAGATACACACCACACACTCATACATTCCAGTTACATTCACAAGGACCTTTGAAGTTGGCTATCGCCAGCTTAACTCTAAATTCTTAAAGGGCCCCAACGAGTACTTTTATTTTGTTGAGTGTGCACACTATTTATTTTATTTTATACTTTATCTGTACAAATTGGACAAATACCTGTTATACTTTGTAACAATACAAGAGTGGCTACTCAAAAGTTAACATTGTGTCCAGGTCATTATTGCTGCTCAATACTTTGGCTCCATACGAATTTGGTGTCTTCTGATTCTGGCCAGGGTCTTATTACGAGCCCAAGTAATTATTGTGCTGTAATTCACCTTTATACCTTAAAGTTGGTTACAAAGTGCTTGCTGTTTTATGGCGGTTCTCTAGTGCACCAACTCTTTGGGGTAGGAGATACTGTTGAGTGGATCTAGCAGATCTGGGCAATGCCACTGGTGGGTAACAGGCCAAGATGTGTCAGGGGACCAGACTGTTATTATCTGCGATGAAAATCCATGCTATCTTGACGGCTACAATTAGTGTCAGCTGGGGTATTGAGTCTTTAAAAAGGACTCCTGGCCTTTTGGCTCCCAGCCTGTCTGGCTATAGATGTCTCTAATGAGTCATTAGCCGCATGGCCTCTCCTCTCATGAGTCCACCCCATAATGGCACACCTTTCATCTATTTTACAGAGAGGCTGTCGTTGGTCATTAGTACAGCTCTGAAGTCCTATTACTTTTACGTCAATGATGAATGAATAAAATGCGGTTGCCAAGAACAATATCTCTTCGTATCCTGTGGTCAGCCATGACTCTGTTTTAATTCAATTTCTCCTCTACCATTAAGTGTAATTGATAATTGATGTGGTCTAACTTCATTGTCAGAAGATGCTGAATTTTTCAGACTAAACCACGGGGCACGTTGTCATTGCCGCGTGTTTACCGGAGGTGCATTTTGCTGTCTTCAGCAGAGGCAGTTTGCTGTCACGGATGATGACTTGACACTGATGCGATCCGCAGGGAGCTGCAGCTCTCGGGAACAAACCTCCTAAAATAATGAAGCTGCTTTAGTCGTTTAAAATGCTGCACGGTGCCATCTTGCCCGTGCCACTCGGTACCGACACCGTGCCCTCGCGTCTCTCTGAAATTGTGCCGCTTCGGATTGTTGTTTTCTTTTCATGTGTTTGTTTTTGACACAGGAGCAAATTGTTAGTGTGCGCAGCCGATTGACAACCACGGGCAAGCACAGTCTCTTCGGTCCAAAACGTAGGGCAGTATCGATGGCTTCAGAGGCTTGTTTTGCATAACACCGCCCGGGGAAATATCCGCTTTTCTTTTAACTTCAGTTGAACGCAGCTCCCTATCAGAGTGCCAGTTTAGCCAGGCTGCAGGTCTGCTGCTGTGCGTGGTTTAACTCGCACGATGGCACATCGTGTTGATGGAATAGTAAATTTGTAACTTTGAAAGCAGCAGAAACATAACACAGCTAGAGGTGTCACCCAGAGTGATTAAGTAATTACTTTGGGCTTGAGGTTAATTATTTAATCAGTGGATTTATTGTTAATCAATGGTCTTAGCTGACAAACTCTTGCTCTTTAATTGAATAGTCATTCTGTGTTTCGCATAAATTATCCAGAGATGAAACTATTCGCGCGTCTGTGACACCACTGCAGTTTTCACATTCATCGCTGGGTGCCAATAAAAAACAGACGGTTTTATTATTTCTATTGATAGACAAATGAAAATCTCTCTAAAGAAGTCAAGGGACTCCTCATTTATGATGATTTAAAGATTCTGGTGAAGCCTTTTAAAAGAGAGATGTTTCTGAATACGTGAACTTTTGGGTATGGATGAATTGGAAATAATAAAATCTACTTTAATAAAATATAGCAATTTTATTCATAGATAAAATATCATCTAAAAATACAAGTTCGTTTCAACCAGGAGACGAAAAACAGAGACCCATTTTTTATCACAATGTTTTAAATTTGCATATTTTTTTTACTTCCTCATTTTTACTTCTTCATAATAACCAAGAATATTATTAATTAATTAGAAGTCTATTGATAATAAGGTCAGATCTGAGATGGCAGGAGGTCTGGCCTTTTTGCATTATCTTATCCCCCAATTCTGTGAACTGTCTTGTCATTAACAGCGCTTATTGTAAGAGTTGGCAATGGCTGGATGACCTCTTTCTATCTGCATTTGTGTAACTTTGTAAAAGTTCCGACCTTGCTCAGCAGATCAGGTCCCTCTTGCTAATTCATGGCTCAGAGCTCTTTGTAAAACTGGAAACGATCTTTAAACCTAACACTTTTCAAGGCTGGAAAATTAGAGTGTGTCCTTCTTGGTTGGAGCATCAAGGCTTCAGAACAACAGTGAAAGAGCGGCTCTGTGAAGCACAGAGCGTAGTAAAGCTACAGTTGTAAGTGCTACGATGAACTAAATGTTATCTCTGTGCTGATAACTTACTTACCCCGAGGCTTTACTGCAGAAATCACTGAACAGATATCTCATTATTTAAGAGCAAATAAAATGCGAAAAGCTGCTTTACTCTGGAGATTGTGTTTTTTCAGAGCTCACAGAAAGCTGCGTGTTATTCTATTGAATGGGCAGTTGCCATATCCCACCAAGGGAGACACACTCAGGTGGACAACCTTGAACTCCTCCTACCCATTGACCCACCCGTGCATTTTGACTGATTATCAGTAGCAGTCTAGACAGTGTGCTTTGCCCTTGTGTCTCCCAGGCTTTGTATGGACTATACTTTCAGTGTGAGTCGATCTTTGTCCTGCTCCATTGGCTGTCACAGCTCAGTCAATTTTTTTTTAAAAAGAGAGAAAGAAAGCCATCTCTGAAGCACCTGGGGTTCATAGTCCAATGGACTGAAGGGTGGAGGTTGTTTTTAATGATGAGCCCAGATCAGCCACGAGGGCACCAGGCTAACTTGCCTCTGCTGTCAGTCATAGTTCAAAGCTAACAGCAATATTTTGCTCTCATTGCCTTTCTTTTGTTACTTTGTGGCTTAAACTGTTGTTCCTTTCCTCCTCGAGAGAGTATTGTAACCCATACCATTTAGCATCGCTTATTGTATTTACCTCCACATGCAATAAGGAGATGTTGTACTTTCTAGTCCTCAACGTTTGTTATGATTTTCTGTTTTCAGCTGTTTTGCAGATTCAGATTAATAATAAATAAAGTATGCTTTCAGACTGCAACATGCAATTATCAATAAATCTACACATTGTCTTCCTGATGCATCATTTTGACTTTTTATCTGAAATCACTAACATTTTAAAAGCTTTGAATGAGACTTTTTATTTGAATCCATCTCTCCTCCAATAGATGTGCTACTGTTAAAGGCTCACTATCACACTTAATCTTGCGCGGTCCATGAATACATCTCTGGTGTGACGTTGGTAATTTGCCAGATTATCTGCCAACACTTTTTTTGTCTATTGGACTTTGGAAGTTTTTGATAAGAGAGCCGAGTATGAATCCCGTGTTTTAGCAATGTTAATGTTTGCTCTTTTCGCATTTGTTTCATTGTAAAAGGTTAAAAATAAATAAAACCTGAAGAAAAACAAGTCTTGTTTTGTAAAACCAGAAGGCCAAAACCCAAAATGCTCAATGTTCTATAAAACCTTTAAAAAACAACTGCATTACAACTTGTTATTGCTAATTTCTTAGAAAGCTTAATAGTGCTTATGAATTCTGTTAGGGCTTTAATGTGAAATGTTACCCCTCATTTCAACATCTCTTGTAATGTAGGACTTAAGTGAAGCAAATCCTGGTTCATTTTGTCGTCTCTTAATCTTAGCACCCAATTGTAATTCTCTGTTTTCCGCTACTACATTACATCAGTAGTAGGTACTTGATTGATTGGGATTCAATTCACTCGAGTCTTTCACACACTGCATGCATCTCCATTTATTTTCCCTCAGAAGTTGTGCAGCTTCCGTCCTCAGATTGTTCATTTGCCTTGTTTGTGTGCCTACTTGGCTTGGCGGAGGGGTTGTGAGATCCCTGGAATTAAAAGGGTACAAATAAGCAGAGAAATGGATAAGAGAGTGTGAAGAATCAAGCTGTGTGATGTAAAATCCGGCGTTGGAAGACATCCTTGTCTTTTGATCGAGCCGAGTGGAAAAACACTTCACACAGGCCCGTGGACTGAATACAGGGCTCAATCCCTCCCGGGCTACAGCACGAAATCCCCCAAACTTGCTTTTTCCCCCCTCCTTTGCTTTTCTCCTCTTGAGCTTTGCTCTGTGAATATTCAAAAATCAAAGCCAGAAGACCTAGATTTTAGATTCTCAGCTTGATGAAGGTTTTCAGTGTTTTGATGAAGTACTCGTTCCTCGAAAAACACAGATGTGTATTGACCTTTGTTGCTGCCTGAATTTAGACACATAAACTGCTGAGCACCAGAATATATGGGATAATCTCCCCTCTCTCCATTTCAATTGGAGGTACAACTCCGTGGCAGTGCACTGTGCAGAGAAGAGATTGGCTAATCTGTGAAAGCGAGTCTAGTGCTCACTAGAATATTATGCTCACTGATTTAATGTCCTCTCTGTCTTTTTCTCCTAGGTAAGCACTTTTCTGCTGCTGTATCGGGCATGGGGGTCGGGTCGCTAGTAGCGGTGGCTGCCTACAAGGGCTGGGATGACTGATTGAGGTGATGTACTGCAGTGTGTCCATTGACAACAGAATAGCTAGTAGCACTGATTTCTCAACACATTGACAAGTGAGGACTTGCTCGTGCTGGAAATGGAAGCCATGACAGCAACTAAGACACCTAGAGACGTCTATCCTGTAAGGTTTCTGAAAAGCAATCACAGTTGCCTAAAACCTGGTCTTATTTTTGCTAAATGCCATTGCTGAGATGTGGAAATTCAGCATTAAAAGAGCCCCACCAGGAGAATGCACATGAGCCATCAGCTAATCAGACAGGTTTTAAACAAAGCCCCAGGACAGAACTGATTTAGAAGAGAAAATGGAAGATGAGAAAGTTATTACCCAAACTGTAGCATCCATCATAATTCAGTTTCAATTTCTTCTCATTATGCAGATAGATCAAACCTAGAGTTCAAGACCAGGTCCAAATAAATAACAGAGAAATACTGACAAAGTTCAAAACTGTGCACGTTGGAGGGGAAACAGTTGGCCCTATAATACGCAACCACGGTCTGAAATGCAGACTAAATGTTTTTAGCTAACAAGTGTTAGTTTTTTACCCTTTATCTAGTCAGCTGTCAGATCTACAGCTGAAGGTGAACCACTTGGAAACATAACTCCCACATTTCTCCGGTCGCACCAGATGGCCGCACCTCCCTGAGCCTGGTTCTTCTGGAGGGTTCTTCCTGTTAAAAGGGAGTTTTTCCTTCCCACCGTCATCAGGTGCTAGCTCAAAGGGCACCGTTTGATTGTTGGGGGGGGGGGGGTTGTTGATGCTATATAAATAAAAATGAACCACTGATTTCTGAATCATCCCTAATTTCCTTCGGGATTAATAAAGTATTCTGATTCTGATTCTGATTTCCCTGTCAGAATCCTTACAGAGTCTAATGCTAATAATGCTAATATTTGTTGTATCTGTGAGAGTGCTCGCTACATATATAGGTGTAGCTGTCAGCATCCCAAGTGTCACATTTTTTTATACTGATGATTCATATCTTATTGCTGGTGTCCTGATGAAGGGCTCAGTTTGTTTTATTTTTTGCTTAAAATGCTCTTTTACCCTGTTGGTCCTACATCCAGCCACATTGTAGCTTCATGACAGGTTTCAGTTTTTTGCTAGCAGGCGTAAATAAAGAAGCTTGCTTTCCCAGATTGAGCGGGACTAAAATGTGCTATACTGCGATTGAAACACACACATATATAACATAGTTATCCACTTGTTATCCGATCTATATTTTGGATAACCTAAAATGTCGTCTATAATCAATATGTTTGTATTTACAATAAGCCAACTGACTTCACTGTAAAATTCTTCACTTGTAGTTATGATCCCACAGGGAAATAGAACATCTCTGCAGTTCCTCTTATGGCTCTACAGAGCATTTTAGAGTCTCTAAGCTCATTGTTTTGGTTTTATAGCTGCAGTTTTAGTGTTTTGGCTCATAGCCGTCGTTTTCTGCAGCAGCAGGGAGCCGTTTTCACTTTATAGCTCTGATGAATGCACTTTACATTACGTTCTCAGCACCAGATGACAGAGAGACAACGTTAGCAACTTGCTAGTGGACGAAGTAGACCATTTAGCTCCTAAACAGTTGGAGGTTTCTTTCTGAAGTTAGGGGGACATGAAAAGAGAGCGTGCATATTGGACTTATTTATTGGATTTATGATGTGGGCACAAACGCGACTCCCAGTGAATGCACATCAGTGATGTTTCCCTGATGTGATATATGCAGTCGTTTTCTAACCCTTTTTATCATGTCAGCTTAAAATATCTTAATATTTTTGCAGATTAATTTTGTGGTTCATACTTTTCATACTTTAATGTCCCCTGTACATAAATCTGATCACCTGACTGCTCGTACCTCATCCTTTTTCTCTTACTTTTGTCATGGCCCATACTGACTGACCATAGAATACAAATACGAAAAAAAGAGATTGTTTTAAGAACAGGCAAATATCAATCAGCACTTAAATGCCTGTCCTGATCGCAGAGTTTAAACAGCAGTTAATATTCAAGTAACCCTGCAGTATTGACACTGAGATGGAACTACTTCCACATCAGTGAAGCAGTCAAGTTGTGGTGTGGTCTGCTGTGCCTCCATTATGCATGAGCACTGACCACCCTTCACCAGCTGTCACCGAGCTGACCACTGAATCCCATCTGGACCCTGGGGGACATCACCATCGTCCATCAGGGAGGCTGTAAGATGAGCCCGCTGACACGGAAACTCCCACCTCAGATCCCACTTACCGCAGCCCTGCCTCTCCCCTCAGTCAATACCCCCCTCCCTCTGAGGCTGGCTTTCTTTCGTTTCTAGGTTCAAAGGTTGGACCGCTGCTCTGATCTAATAGCTCGAAAGACATTTTTCTCTCTCCGCGCGCAGGTTGTTTCTGGCTTAAGTCAGCGCGAGGATGAAATTTTTAACACATCCTGGGTATTTAATGCTTTGTCATGTATTTCATTATGGAAACAGTTTGGAAACATTATGAAGCTGTGGTGCTGAAATGTGGCAGCTTGCACTTGCATGTTGCTAGTGTTGAAGTTATCTTAATATGGAGGTGCTAAATTGTTCAGAGCCCTGTAAACTCATTTTTAAATCAGTTCTGTCAGGGGCAGCAGGAGAGCAAAGCAAACACACTAGAATGGGTGTTGTGTGCTTGCTCCGAAGGACTCTCACTGATATACTCAGATCAGACTAAAATACTGTAGCAGGTTCTTCTCAATAACCACAGATAGGGAGTGATTTTACATCACACGATCCCTCTACTATACACATCCATGCAGGAAAATGCTTTACAGCTCGCCCAGTTTCAGTCTGTTAAACTTTTCTTACTTTGGCACCTACTATATGAAGGGGGGAGGCAAATGCACTCCAGGTGCACTATTTCCCCAACTGATGCTGCACCCTCTCCCTCCTATAACCAAGCCACAAGCCATACCCTGCTGTCACACATGCCCCCATTTATATCTGGTTATATATCTGGTAGTGCAGACCATGTAAAACCTAAGTAGAAATTAAGTTTTGTTATAAGTCATGGTATGTCATTTTAGGTGAAAAAATGCAGACTAATTGACTTATGTGCTCTCCGACATCCGAATAAATAAATAAATAATACTACTAAAAGACATTAGCAATGCCAGAAAATGATTTAAAAAATGGATTTCTAATGAATTTTCATCATTATATTTTATGGTGAAGTGTAGCATTAATGGGACAGGTAAGAAATGTTATTTTTCAGATTTCCAGAAAGTAAAAAAATGTGTTTTACAGATATTTTTCAGGCTTATTTTTACATATACTGTCGTGACAACTACTAGGGTGAATAGTTTTTTTAGAGCTGTTCTGAAAAGCACCATGTGATGTTGTGTAAATATGTGGACAAGGCCACACTTCTCACACACTTTCCCGGCAGTTCAAACTGCTTTTTCTGAGACAGTTGGCCAGCATAACCTGAAGTGGGCGTGAATGTTGGCTGTGAAAAGTAAAAGTAATAGAAAGAAAAATGAAAAGTAATAGAAGCCTTCGTTTGTACAGCACAGGAAAGGATTGGGAAAATTCTTTCCAAAGCTATTTGACCTGAGCTCTGACAGATTTGTAGAGGTCTCTTTGGCAACCTAACTGTAAAATGATCATGTGTCATGATACTCAAGCTTTTTGATTTACGTTCAGGATTTTGCTGTCATTTTGAATATTAAGTCTCTTTTCTCTCTAAATTTTATTCAGTACATTTTTTCAGTGGTTAGCACTGTGGCCTCATGACAAGAACGTTCCTGGTTCAAACCCCAGCTGGGGCCCTTCTGCGTGTTGTCCTTGGGCCTGCGTGCATGGGTTTCCTCTGATTACTCTGTTTCCTACCACAAAATATTCGTGTTAGATTAATAGGTGATTCTAAATTTGCCATGCGTGTGAGATAGATTACAGTCCTGTGGGGGGAAGAAAAAGTTTCCACGTGATTCCCTGCAGTCCTAAACAAAACCAAAGTACACTAATGCTGTTTCATTGAGGTTAAGACGGTAAGTAGCAGCCAGGTGCTGCTAATCAATTAACTGAGCAGACATTTAGGTAGTTTGCTGGTCTGGTCTGGAGCATTCAGGTAAGATTTAACACAATGAAAAGGAGGAAAGACAACAGCAATGATCCTAGAGAAACAGTGAGTGCTGAATGAAGCTCGTATGTTATAAAAGAGAGGGCCAAGTTGAGAACTCTGAGGATCACCATGCGTGATATAGAAGCACGCCTTCTTACACAAACAACTGCCCCTTCTGAGTAAGAAGAACCTGGGCTAACACCTGTGACCTACTTTGATCAGCACAATATGATCAAATGTGGGACTACTGGATTTAAAGCACATCTGCAGCTATTCAAGCTAGGAGATTTTTGTGGAGTCTTTCCTATGGACAAATCCGGTTTATCCAGTCATCGCTAAAAGAGCCGAGCACCCCTCTGTTCTGTCTGTATTGATGATGTCATGGCTCTGATAATCACCACCTGTGTTCGCAAGTACAGTATTGTCTATTCAGCATGTCTAAAAGTGGCCTTTTGCGGCAGATGGTGCTAGAGGCAGGAGACCAACCCTTCTCTCACCTCAATCTGGATAACAGGGCTCATCACTCCCAGCCTGGATGGGATGGGAAAGAGTTTGCTCAAGGCAAGACAAGAGGCAGCAACCTCGAGAGCCTAGCGGTGGTGAATTTATGCTTTATGTAAAACTGAAAAGATTATGTCTTTACGTAACCGTAGCTGTGGGTTCATAGCGGTTGTTATTTGTAAGAATTCACCTCCCATGATTTTGTTAGGGTGCCATATGAGGCAGCGTACTCTAAAGCCCTCAGGAAGTCTATAGATTACTGTTAATAAGCACACATCATGCTGCAAATACACATTACACACAGCCTGTCATCGCTCAATCGTCTTAGAAATAATCCTTATCTGAGCCTTTGTGTTCTAACATCTGATTAAAGAAAATTGAAGGGACTCCTTTATCTCTCCTGCTCTGCAGCTGTGCAGCTAATTGGAAATGTAACTAGCGCCTCCAAAACATATCTCAATTACATTTTGTACATTGAGCATCATAGAAGTGTTTCGTTCAGAATAAATGCATGTGTGTCTGTGCTTTTGTACAGTATGTGTACAAGTGTTTTCAATAGATAAGAAATTGTAAAAGAACAGATTAATTGTAGTCATTGTGCGATGAAAAATACTTTTAATAAGTTAAAAAAACGAATAATATACAGCGGCTCACAAAACGTTTAAAGACCATTTAAAATGCATGACAAAAACCCTCAAACATTGCGGTAAATATTCAAATGATAGCGCATGCAAAATATTCCAAAAGTATCCGGACAGTTGGAATATTCTTTCACTTTTTCATTCGTTGGCTTGAAGGACTGTTTAACATTTGAACATGGATTCAGCCAGCAAAGCTTTCGCTCTGTCATCCTTGCTCAGAGGTTTTCCTTTTTTTTCCTTCTCCATGGCATTCCATAGGAGCTCTGTATGATTTCAATCAAGGTCTTGGAGGGCTTTTCTGAGACTTTGATTTTCTCCTGGGCAAAATATTATCTTAACACACAGCTAGTGTGGTTTAGATCTGAAGGATCTATTTCTGTCACTGGAGTTATTTTTTTTTTCTTTCATTTTTCTTTCAGTTTGTAACTAGAAACACTTCTGCAGACTTCAGAGTTCATATTTCCATCAGTACATACACACTCACGTCCATGATTGAAAGAAAAACAGCCCCACACTCTGATGTTCTCACCTACTAGCTTGATGGTACCCTTGGCACGGTCTTGTCGGAGGACTTCAACAAATCAAAATCATCAACAAATATTTACTTTTTGGACTCATCTAAAAGTAAAACATCCCCAAAAGGTGGCATCTTTCTTCACATGTCCTTTTGCAGTTTTTATCCTTGCTCTTTCATTGTTTGTGCCTGGGTGGTTTCTGCAGTATTATTCTCACATCTGTACGTGTTGGCTGCTTTAAAAGGTCTGTAAACTGAAACATCTACCTGTGTCCCATTTGTACTTTAGTCCTTCACAACAGGAATGGAGCCTTTTTAATTATTTGTCCAGAATTTATTTCTTTATGGCTGCACTATATGAAATTACTCTCTAACCCCTTACCGGAGTTTTAAGCGTCCAGATACTTGCAAGGGTTAGTGTGGCAGTAATAGTATAAGAACTGCAATATATATATGGTTTTCTAGTAATTAACTTCACAATCTCCATTTTCCCAAAGATCATATTTTACTTCTTTTCATAGGTTTTGATGCCCTTGTTTTATCTGAAGACACTGTGGCTCTGCCAGTAACTATGCAGAATAAGATTTTACACCTGGAACGTTTGATGAGCTCATAAAATGTTATGCATTGTTAGAGTTTAAACTAGCCAGCAATATGTGGAGTGGTGATCCTGTCTGTAAGAAGTCTGAGATTTTCTCGCCTTGGATGCAGAGTTGGTACAAGTTGAATGCAAATACAGCATACTGTTGTATGAGTTGAACATGAAAAATACATTTTACTGATATTATACCAGTACTATAAACTGTAAACAGACATTTTTCCCACACTGGAATTTCCTGCAGCCAGTACAAACGAAACTCTCAAAGCTAACCACCAAAAATGTTGTTTTAATCAGCACACTGTGTTAGTTCTATTTGCACACATATAACTAGTACAAGTTCTTTGTTTGCACAATGTGCACCACAATCTACTACTTATTCCCCGAGTTATGAGCATAAATCACACATAACTGACATTTGTTTTTTAAGCTTTCCTTCTAAATAACAGATTGTTATTGTGACACGTTTTCATGCATGTCTAAGCTAAACTAAACAGTCTGAAGGTTGAATGCAGTAATAAGATCTGAGCTTTTAATACTGTGAGTTCTTTCTGCCTATTTCTGCAGTTTTGCAGGACTAGGGCTGGGCAATATGATCTCAAATCAAAATCACAATTGATGGAACATTTTATCTTGATTTTGATTATTATTATTTTCTTAATGGAAATGAGGAGTATTCTTCACACAGGAAAGTTAGGCATGGACTTCCATAGGGTTTTGTGTTGGGACCAACTTCCCTTGGGCAATATTTTCAGATAGCACTGCATACTAGAGATGGCACGATACCACTTTTTTATATCCGATACCGATACCATAAATTTGGATATCGGCCGATACCGATATGAATCTGATATAGTGTGTTTTTTAATCAATAAAACTGTTTTTCTAATATCTTGCTGCATTTTGTATAAGTTCATACTCAAGTTTAAAAACAAACAAACACTAAAGCTATTCTGTTATACCTGTATGCAAAAAATACACTGCACCCAAAATATTTCATAGTTCAGCAAAACTGATCAATCTAATAAACTTAAACCTACACCATCCTCCCTATTCTGGTATTTTAAATATTAAGCAACCTAACTAATAGGGTTGCAAACTCCCAACAAAAAAAGTAAAAAATAGGGAACCACCCACCCTCCACCTCATGATGCTTAATCTACGTAATCAACTTTAATTTGATGCAGGGTGGGAAAAAAATGCACAGAAATCAATTATTTTTCAAGAATAATTAAATAGATTCAACATCTTTCTTCAACAAAATTGCAGACTGCACAGATGGTACCTTCCCAAAGGAAAAAGTACTATAGCTTACTAGGGTATATTAGACTTAACAGTTACTATATACAGTAATGGACTTCTATACATTTTACATCAGATTAAAACTTTGGGTGTACGATTCAGATAATTATTTATTAAAAGCTAGACATTTTAAATGAGAATAAGAAAGAAAAGTATGTTTTTGTGCCCCCTTTTCCCTGTTCATGCCCTATCGGCCCCCCTGGCTAAACTTTGTTAGATCCGCCCCTGCACAGTTACCAGCCGTCAGCTATGTAGAAAAAGATCCTGGTGTACAAAGTAATATTAAATAAATTCTAACAATAGATTATCAAGCTGTTATTCAACCCCTGGTTTCCTCTTTCTGGCGTGAAGTGGGCAATAAACAAACAAGAGAGACCGACTTGCGACAGAAAAGCCAATCAGCTGATCATTAATCAGTTTCATGATTGAAGTAGCAGCAGGAGAGGGAGGGGGAGAGAAGAGGCAGTCGCTCCATATATCGGTTGTTAAGCTTAAAGCTGGAATGCTTTACAAACATCCTAACCCTAACCCTAACTTACACACTTGCTTTACTTCTCTCTGGGATAACTTCCTCGGGGATGAAATGCCAGTTTGGTAGCGAGGCTCAAAATGCTCAACCAGACTGCTGACAGGTCTTGCACGCCACAGCCGCTCTATCACATGAGGCACACTGCTCCAGCGTTCTACGGTTATGAGCCGGGTTATGCCATGTCGCAAGTTTTGTGAGCTGCTTTTGTGATATTTAATGGATCGGATTACATTTTTTATTTCTATATCCGATCCAGTAATTTAGGTCAGTATCGGACCGATACGTGATATCGGATCGGTCCATCTCTACTGCATACATTTTCAATCCTTTGCAGATTTATTTACCCACAAAGCCAAATGACACAAATCACGTAGTTAAAGACCTGCATGGCCTCTGATTTCCAATTTATAAATTCAGATAAAACTGAGGGTACTGTACTCAATCCTAAATATCTTAGAAACACGGTGTCTAACCAGTTTTGATGCCATTACCTTGGCCTTAAGTTGTTTTTTTGAGCAGGATATGTCCTTCAGTGAGTAATTAAATGCGTAGGACTATATTAATTTGCACAAGATCTCTAAATTTGAATTATTCTGTGTCAAAGTGATGGTGCAAAACTAGTTCATGCATTTGTTGCACGCTGGGCTCCATGAAAAGCTGCCAGTGGATCCAGCATGCTGCAGTGAGAGCACTAACTGGGACTGGAAAGAGAGGCCATATTTCTACCATTTTAGCTTTTTTTTCAGTGGCTCCCTGTTAAGTTAAGAACCAAATATAAAATCCTTCTCCTCACATACAAAATCTTGAATAATCAGCCCTGCTGAGTTATGCTGCAGTAGGCGCGGGGGGGGGGGGGGGGGGGTTCCTTGAGGAATTCATTGAGTGATTTTCCTTCACTCATCTCTTTTCTCTGTATGTTTACATACCACTGATGTTTTCAATCATCATTAAACTCTAGCCTTTTCTCCTATAGTTTCTTTTATAGTTTTGTTTCTGTCTTCTCTTTCCCTTCCCTGGGCCTGGTTCTGCTGGAAGTTTCTTCTTTTTAAAAGGGAGCTTTTACTTCCCATTGTCACCAGTGATTGGTCATTTTTTGCTCTTGCACTCATAGTTCACTACGCTTTTATTATAAATAAGCCTGACTAACCTGAGACTGTTTTTTTGGCTTTAATTATTTGTGCTCCAAGTGTTTAAAAGCCAAAAATGTGTCCAAACACGAACTACTTGAGTTGTGCAGTGGTTTGAATTTTCCTCCATGATGTTTCCATGTTGCAGACTGAGTTAGTCAGTAATAATCACATAAAGGCAGCCCCGTTTACTCAGCAGTACACTATTGTATTAATGTCATAACTCATCTACTTTTGTCATCCTTTGTTGAGTCAGCGACCTGTTTGTATTTCTTCAAAGGGCTAACTTCAATTAACCTGCACCGCTAACAGAGCGAAAGCTGTAGGTTCCCTTCATGGATATTGACGATATGCTTCGTGTCTGCCAGCTATTGAATTTGAATCTCATTCATAATTTCGTTTCTAATATTAAAGGTCACATTTGCATTTGTGTTGATAAGCAGTTGGTATGCAGGGCCTATAGCACTCACGCCGCTGCTGTGGTTGTTGCTGGGTGGATGGTTAGTTCGTGTGGTTCAAGAATAAACACTCATCACACTGGAAATAATTGAAAAACCGGCTTATTTAATTAATTAACAGTGTAATGTACCGATGTCTATCACCAGTGTGGGAGTAGATTGGAATTAATATTTCAAAACTCTGCATAGTGGCTTGTTCGATTCACTCCATCTTTACAAACAACATGTTACGTGTCAGTGATTATTAAACTCATCACAATACCTTGTAGGTCTATAAGTTCTTTGTGAAGTCTAAAAAAACACAATTTATTATTAATAACTGTAGATAAATCATGCATTTATTCAGTGAACTGAGTCATTATGTAACTATAGCTTCTGGTTTCAATAAACTCAAAGTTTCAGATTTACAGGTACATTTTAAGTAAACTATGCACTTTCTCTGGCCCATGTAAGTACTTTCTGAGTTTTATTTATTTATTAAGTTTTAAAGAATACATCATAACCTCTCCAAGCATCCTGATTTTGAGTGGTGAGTTTATGCACCAGGATGAAACCTCTATCCAATCATCCATTTTCTTACCACACGTTGCACAGCAAACGTAATTAATCATACACCTGAAAGATATATAGAAGGTCCGCAATCATCACTTTTATTTATCCCACTGATTTGTTACTTTTGAAGTGAACATTAGATATCATTTGATGTGCCGTACCAGAGTTAGCTTCAAGCCGATGTTCAGCAGTCTCTCCGGAGGTCACAGTTAAACACACCGTGCAGGATATAGTATGCTTTCCCTTTAACCTTCAGTTACTCCGATCATATGTTGGGAAGACCTTGATAAATAGCTGCGTCACTGTACACACTGTACACACAGCCTAACAGCATGGAAAACTATAAACTTTTACAACCCGAGCCTGCTCTCCTAATTACCAAGCTACTAAATTAGATGTGAAGGAAAGAGATATGTGTAATGGAAATGGAGGGCAGCACGTTTCTGTTCTGCTCTGACATGCTCAGCTCTGGCACCGAAGATGAGTAAAGTTGGCTAAACTCTATTCAAAACAGGCAGCCGTACAACTTCTTCTTTTGCTGTTAGCAGTAGGAGATCAAGAGAGAGGACTTATGATACCCAAGAGTTTTATCAATCTAATAAAAAAACATCACTGCTTACCTTTGTAATGCAAAAATATATATTTAACGGCGCATGGAGCAGAAAAAAAAATCTCCATTATAAATTATTAAACAACAGTTAATAATTTAAAAGATTTCAAATGTTGAAAATATTAAAAGCAGAAGTAAGGTGACTGATTATTGGGATTCATAGTTGAATTATGGGCAGAAAATGATGAATAAAGTAATTTTTATAGGTTGCTATAGCACGGAAGTGTGGTGTGTGTAGCTGTAATACCTCAGCAACATCAATTTACATTTAAGGATATTGATGATGGAGCTGCAAGGCAGGTGGAAAAGAGGAAGACCACAGAGAAGGTTTATGGATGAAGTGAAAGAGGCCATGCAGAGGGTTGATGAGACAGAGGAGGATGCTGGGGATAGGGTGGAGATGGAGGCAGATTGTCCCCTGTGGCAACCCCTAAAGGGAGCAGCCGAAGAAGAAGGAATTAAAGCAATATCAGCAGATAAAGATGGGAAGGGAACCCAAGCACGTGACACTTTAAAAAAATAATCAATGAGTAAAAAAAAAAAAAAAAGCAGACGGCCGTCATGTTTGTGATATTTCCAAGTGTCATTTACGTCTCTTTTGTCCCATCGTTGTTGCAAACAATCAAAGCAGACAGTGCTTCTCTGATTTCTTTCTCCTGTGCCCCAATCTTTGTTTGACCAACTTCCTCCTGTACTCATGACTATCACTTCTCCTCATGTAGCTAAAAATCTAATATCTAATAATAATAATAATAATCTAATAATAAGATGTCAATATTTGGTGTTCCTGTGTTGATATAATATTTCCACTCAAAATATGGCAGTATTACACTGTATTGATTGTCTTTCCCTCACCCCTAACTCCCACTTCGAAAAGCTGAATATTAAGTAAAAACGCTGAAGACTCAGGCTTGGAAAAGAAAAGTGAACAAAACAGGGTATCACACTGGCCAGGCAATCAAAAAGTGCATGAGAGACAAATTAAAAGCAAGAACTCCCACAGGCAGTTAAAGTCTCCCGTCCCTATAACCTGTATGTCATTGGATTGTTGGAGTAAACCTTGTGTGAGACGGCAGTAACTGCCACCCAGGAAGAAATAATAAGAAATGCATTAACTACCACAAACATACCGTCGATTGACAGCTTAAAGTGTTTCTGTTTAGCACTTTGCCAGTAAGCAGTTTATTGGAGCATCTGTGTTGTGCAGATCTGGGTTTGCTGCAATAATGTCTTCATGTATCTTATTGAATGCATGTGTTTGCCCCCAAGAATTATGGGCCTGTGCAATATTGAGTTAGTGTGTATGTATGTGTGTGTTTTGTGCCTGTAAGCGCTCTTGCTGTTTTGTGTCAGTGCATAGAGTATCTGTGGGGTTTTTTTTGTCTTTCCATAAATCCATTTTCGCTGGTTGTCAGCACTAACGCTACTGTCAGCAGCAGTTGATGGAGCTCCACTCTGCCGTAAGACTCTCTGATCTATCAGCTGTGACGTAATGCTCTCCTCAATCACCAGTCCTGGGAACAGTAAATCAGAGCACTGCTGCTCTGCGTGGTGCTAATGCTGGTACCCTGCTCCCTGCTCAACCACTGAGCTCATCTACAGTCCAAACAGCAAGAGAACAGCAGGATGATTACTGGACACTTTAATCGCTTCTAATGACCTCACCTATCAAGACCCTATTAAAGCATTTGTATGCAAAAACTAAAGATCATTTTGCATTTTAGACACTGCTCCTCTTAAAATATATATATTGTTTTGTTTCCTAACAACAGGTTTTGTCAGAGGCAAGGTTGGTCTCAACTTGAAACCTCTGTTCATCAAATGTACGGTATAAAAAAATCCTGCAATTAGAGTCTGGCTGTAAACAGAAAAGCTGGTGGTTGAACTCAATTGGCTTTCATGATAAAACCTTAAAGCTTAAATGCACATTGATTACAGCCTGGTACACAGTGGTTTTGTTCTATTTAATCAGTTTTCTCGAAGCTACAGGTGGGGATTTCTGTTATTTCTTACCCATCTGTATCAAATTAAGACTTAAAGTTATTAATTATTGGGGTTTGGCTGCTTTGAGATACTGAAATGGATCTCTTGGCCATGTCTGTAGCGTTTGTATATGCTATATTGTTAATTATACTAAGAGCACTCAAGAAGTTTTAACAAGAAAATATTCATCGCATTTGTGATTTGCATGAGCACATTAGCAGGTATCTGCTGTGTGATGTAACCCTACAATTATTCGAGTACAGCTTGCAACAACACTTGACAGTGTTAGATGATAACTGAGCATGCCAGAGAAAAAAAGAAAAAATACCACGGCGACAGTCATAAGGTTTTAGACAAGGCACCAGACAGGACTTCAAAAAACCACTGACGCATATCTCATCACACCCGCGTCCATTTTTGGTATTCAAATACAAATAGTGTGCGTATAAAACCACAGAAAGCTCAAAATGTTTTACAGCAAGTCCTTGTCAGCCCCTCCATATATTAATGTTGAATCAACAAGCCTTTAAAATTAATTTAAGGAAAGACATAAATATTTTTAAATAATTTGATCACTTAATTACAAGAGCACTGGAGCTTTGTACAACCCTGTATTCCATACGTTTTAGGACGCCAGTCACCATCTCCTGGTTTCAGTCATTCCAGTTCACACTGAGAAAACATAAAACAAGAAGAATGAATTTTAATTTTGCTAATCCTTCATTGAACATGTTCTCTGAATCTTTTTTTTCTTTGTCATTTTCATTCTTTAGACAGGATAGCTGCCTGCTGGTAATGCCGACTTTGCTTTCTCAGCGGGTCATTGAGGGCTTGTATAGAGCACAACAGGGAGATTCCTGAAGTAAATATCACATTCATGTTCTGCCTAGGGATTTTGATTATGAGCCATAATGTTATAACCATCTAAAGTAGACTTACTAATCACCTACGACAAGGCAAACCGATGGTATGTGCTCCTGTGAAAACACATCTGTATCATCTGTAAAGTCAGTAAGTGAATACAATTTGATTTGTAGAGCACCTTTCAAGATAAACATCACAAAGTGCTTCACAACAGAACAGAAGATAAAAACAAAAGTAAACACATATGAACCTTTTTAAGACAAAAGTGATTTATTTGCTCTACCCACAATCCTAAACTGTAACTCGTCTGTTATTGGTGGAGGTCGCGGGTTATTATGGAAGTGTTTAAAACCATGAGTATCAGGTCTCTTAGTGAGCCCAAAATATCAGTAATATTACTGAATATGAATGGGAAACTTACTTCTGGAACTGGAGCCATTAAAAAAGTGATCACTAATTTTATCTTTTCGTCGTTTTCCATTTTGAGCTGTTTGTTCGCTATCGTGAAAAAATCACCTTGAATTGCCAACGCAGAAACAAAGTAAAACACACTGGTTAGCGGTGCTTAGGTGGTAGAAAAAATATTTGTCTTTCCTTAAATTTTCAATTTCAGCAGTTTTTCTGTCCAAATAGCGAGTTTTTATTTCTTTTGTGTCTTTGTTGTTAGCATTACTTTCTCCTTTTGCTCCAGACAGAGACGTGTCACTTTGTTGCTTGTAGCTAAACATATGTTGCTTTTGGCTATATGACTGGCACTCTCATTTTTCTTGGGAGGATAGACGTGTATCAGCTGCACAGGCATCATTGAGAAATAGCTGAGGATCAGACTTGGTGGAGTGGTGTGCTGGATGAACTTACAAGCAGTGTGGGACCAAAAATGTTAATTAGATCATAAAAGAAGAGGCAAAGCCTCGAGAACTAGAAACTGGCAAACCTGTGTACTGTTGACCTCTGCACTTGTTCATTTAGAACAAGGAGACTTTAATCATGATCTACTTCTTATTTCCTCATGAGAGGGTTTGTTTCAGACAGTAGTCCAGAATGAGCCATGCTGGCAGGGAGAGCTAATCGGTGCCAAAAGTATAGCTATTTTCCTACCAGGAGGTGACAGACAGGTAAAAGACCCTACAGAGATGAGTGAGCACAGGCAGAGGTCAACAGATGGAGCTTGGCAGGGCAGGGGGAACAAGCTGCACCATTCCTTTCTCAAAGGGAGGCTACCATAAGTGTCAGCACCAGAAAGTCAGAGTGAGCAAGAGAACAGTCGATGAAACTGGAAGGACATCGGAGGGTCGGAGATTTTCACCAAATTACATGATTTTCTGTGACAGGTGTCATAGTTTAAAGGCAGGGAGGGTGACATCGGGTTGCTGGCCGTGTAGCAGAACTGACAAGGCAGAAGCTTCACATTTAAGAAAACCGGCATGAGAGAAACATCTGAAGAAGAAGAAGAAGAAGAATATCCATCTGGCTTTGCAAGCATTCAGGATGCCTGATACTGCTGGATCTTTGCACAATCCATGCACTTTTGTAAAATCTTTGTCTTCTTTCATGCGGTGTATTCTCTTTCAGCAGCGCTAGCTTGCCTCCTGAACAGCTAGTGGTTGAACTCAAGGAGCTAGGATGGAGTTTCTCATATAATGGTTAAAGCCCAGTGTCAACAGCAATGGAAAGTGATGGGTTAGAATGAGGTAGACTTATTCGTCAGTTCAAATAATGTTTTTGCCCTAGCAGTCAAGCCGAATGATGTGGAGCAGGAAGGGAATTTGTTGTTGTGAGAGACTGCCATGAAAACTCTGAAAAACTTAATAAGCGCTGCTGTAGTCTGGACAGGATCTATCGAAAGGTGGTGTCCTTTGAACAAAAAGGTACTTTTCACATCACTAGGCAGCGTGTGAGCTATTCTTGAAAGGTCTTTTGGTTTTTTTTTTTGATCGTATATGTAAGTAATAACATTTTGTCTGTCATTTACATGTAAATCCAGGCAGATTCTGAACAGGCAGCCTGACTTTAATTGTTCGTTTGCGTCCTTTAAATAACAATAGTAGAATATGATATGATTATACCCAACAACAAGACAAATGGGCAAACGATTGTGCCAGTTAAGTTAAAAAAAAGGAGAAAAAACACATAGTTGTAATGCATCACTCCAAGGACAGACCAATAACAGCAGCAGTAAGAACGAGAATGACAACAAACTGGAGAGAAATGGGTAAAAAAAGCAAAGGCTTATGTGATAATGGGCAGCAGCTGTAACAGGTGAAGCCTGCATGCACATGTGGTATTTACCGGGTCTGTCTATAAGAGAGCACAGGGAGGAAACTGGGAGCTAGAGGAAGAAGAGAGAGGTGGAGATGGAGCTACAGTCTTGACACTTGTTATCTCTGACCTAATTTGTCATGTTGCTTCTCTTTATGTCAGGCATGGTAGGTATTTCCACTGCCTGACAACCGGTGATGTTTCAACATATTTGGATGCTGAGAATCAGTCTCAGATCATAGCAGCTGAGGTGTGCAAAGACAAATGTGGAGTATTTTCTTGTGAAACCGACACGCAGTTACACATTTCAGCATCTTTATGGACATTCTGAAAATGTTACAATGTGTTGGCAGGAAAAACACGACTGAGAAATCTCCAATTTCAAGCAACAGCATGTACCACGGTGTTCCACACCCCTCTGTTTGGTCTGCACATGTGAGCCGGTGTGCAACACGAAAGCTCCAGAGAAAACTTAATGCTATCAACCATGATTCTGAGGCAGAAAGCTTTATCAACATTTCCTCGGGGTAGCAAGGTCAGATGCATCTTCACAATCCAAAAGATAAATGGATCAGATTTCCACGCCACATGTAGTTCAGGGCCCAGTCTGCCAGCAGCCACATAAACGTAAGCTTTCGGCCTTAAACACAGGGTGCTCGGTCTAGTGAGGCTCGTCTGAAATACAAAATGTCCCCAAGCTTAAAGAGCAGTTTGATGTGATTGATGGACACCGGACGGCACATTACAATAAATTCACTGGAGTGACCTGCAGACTTTCTGAGGCCTGGCTTGGTTGGATGAATGCAAAGTGTTTATGCTGAGATTTTAGAAGGAATGATTGTGGGATTCGATGAAATTGACACCTCAAGTAGTTTTGGTTTTGAAGGAGGCGGTAGTGCTCACACAGCGACCACGTGAGTTTGCACAAATACGCACATTTAAAGTGATTTTTTTCAAACGGGATGTACAGTGTGGCTTCGTTTCCCTGCCCTGGATCTAAGAGAGTATTGGCAAGTGAATATCCCTCATGTGTCTATATCCATTCGACTTGTTTTCATCGCAACAGGTGTTACCCACAGATAAAATGTGGAGGGAGAATATGATTTTCGGTTGAAGGATAGACGTTTCTTATCTCAGATAACCACTTTACTCCTGTCATAACCTGTCGCTTCCTCTGAGTTCAGCTCTTGTGATTGCTTGTGTGTGTGTGGGACTCGGCGTTGTTTGACATGCGTACGCTCGGTTGTGTTGTCATATGCATTCGCTGCAAGACCAGGGTTCACCAAGTGTGGCCCACACTTTGCGTAGTGACAAAGAAAGATTGCATAACTGTTCCTTTTTTATCGTATGGCAGATCATAACGATTTGTTTATTTAACTTCAGCTCTTCTGTTTCAGCTCTTCTTAACGTTAATGATTGTAATAACCGCCTTACTAATGATTTGAAAATAAAACTATAAAGCGTCAAAAATAATTGAAGTTATAACTACAAATCAGACAAATTGCACACACCAGTTGTAATTTTCTTTGAAACTTTGAGAACCTCTGCATTAAAAATGTGCAGAACAAATGCAAGGTATATTCAATTTTGATTAAAGATCAAATCAGATTTATTCCAGACTGATGTTGGTAAATTCTGGCATTTTTAGCTATTACTTAGTACCGTCTGTCTTTCTCTATGGCAGTTGGTTACTTGATGCTGTGATCCGATAAATGGAGTCACATGGGGGCGTGCCGAGGTTACAGCACTACACGTTCTTGATTATAGTTAATTTCCTAATGACTAAGCTGGTGTCAAATGTTCAAATTATAGACGGTACAAAGCAGCAGCTAAAAATGTCAGCCCCCAAACAGCGTTGGCAGATTTTGTTGACAGCTACCAGCTCCACATACAACTCAAACCCCCTCGATCACCATAAAAGTAAGGTCACTTTAAAAAGAACAAGCAAAAACATTTGAATCCATGATTAGAAGAAATGTTGAATTACATATATACATATTGTTTGTGCTTTACAGTGGCTCATTAATGTGTTTTTGAACTCTGTGTGTGTGTGTTTTTTTAACACAATCCGTTGCCACCGATTGTTTGGATTCACAACTTTTCTGTGAAGAGTGCTCCAAGCCACCGAGACCTGGAAGAGAAATACGCTTCTGAGATCTCAAAATTAAGTGAGGAGCAAAACAGAACATGAAGACGAAGTAACCTCTCAGCAAGATATTCAGAGAGACATGATCCTGCAGGCTGGTCTGTTGGTGTTACTCATAGAAATGTTGGCACCGGTTGCTCTCTGTTTATAAAGCTGGCGGGCCCAGAGCATGGGGTGGAGACTGTGGAGATCTCCGATATTTGGCAAAGTCAACAGCGGTAACAGGAGGATACTTCATCATAGTCACAGTCACTGTCAGGTAGCTGAGACCTTGCCAGCTTTTTCAATTTCTCCTGGCCTCATAGCAATTTGCCAAGTGGCGGAATAGCAGTTGAATTGCAATCTGTGCATAATTTTATTTGTATAACGCAGCGGAGGGAGTGACCTAAATAGGGCTGAAGGACACCCGCAGAGAAATAACCAATAATACAGTCATAGGTGCTATATTGCATTGCCGCCACCAGAGAAATGTCTCCTAGTTGCTTTGAGGAGGTCACCAGATGGCATGAAAGTCAGCAGCCTTTACGTCCGACAAACTGGGAGCCTGTTTAGTGAGGACAATACTTTGTGGTGTGAAAGAGTTTGAAAGTGGACGACCATACTGGACTGGACTGGAATGTGTCACTTTTTCTAAAAAGGTGTCTAAACGGCACTTCTGTTTAGGTTGGATCGCTTGAGAAATTTACCTGAGATATTCATGAAAAAAAGTGCTACTTTCTTTAAATGAGTTGATGTTTTATGTAAAATACTTTGATGACATTAACAAAGTAACAAGGAACATTTTAAATTTAAAAATCCTACTTACAAACACCTCATATTCTGTCTCTTTAATTACAATAACTGAGTCAGTGAGATATCTTTAAACAAAACCAAGCTCGCTGTTTTTGTCTCTGTATATTCATTAACTTTGCAGAATTTAGTCTTTGGTTACAAAGATTGAGACTTTGATGACTGGCCATACTGCAGAAAAGTGCAAGTACCTCTCTGCCGTAGATACACATATTTTAGATCTGCTTTGTTCAGGGAGAACAGAACATTCATTTAACTGCATGGCAGCTGACATAGAACACATAAGCTGCAACAGTGTAAAGAAAATTCCTAAACTTTTGATAAAGCTTTTTTTTTATTGAGGATGTTGCAGTTATTTTTTATTGTCAGGCAACTGAATCAGAGTATGAGTGTGGTTTTATAGAGAAATAATGTGTATTAAAAACTGTATGTGAGCACAGAGGGGAAACACATGCAAAGGATTGACAGCAGCTGACACTATGAAGAACGCAAATGTGACAAGACGATGTCACGAAGAGGCTAATTAGGTGGTGACAACATTTAGAGACTTTTTAACCTGGCTTTGGCTAGTTTCCATGGAAAGCAGTTGAAATGCTGTTTCTAGCATTGCAAGTATTTTTACACAGCCGAATTACCCAGCTATTGACTAAAACTCCATAATTATAACAGGCAGAATGCTGCTTTGAGAGTGGTGACAAGCATTTACAATGGTGGAGCATTTCTTTAAATATTATCTACCTAAGATCTTCATATGTGGTTTATTTACCATCATTGAATGTATACGTGAAAAAATTAGTCATGTCCGAAAAGTCAGAAAATGCCTTTTTAAAAAATTTGGATAAAAGAAACACTATTATTCTTATGGTTGTCTCTCTCTTTCGAGTCCCTCAAACTGATGCAACAGTGCCCTCAGTAATTCAGTCACAGGACAGCCTCAAATTGCACTGTGTCAAGATAGGTGCAGTTCACTGAGAGCATGTCAAACAGCAGTACTGGGCTAATGGATTTCCTGTGTGTCCCGGTGGGTTGTTTCACTATCGACAGGAGAGTGGCTCAAGTCCTGCCATTCACAAACCTGGGAGCTGATAACACGGGGAAGGAAAGCAGACAGTGCCACAGTTCACCTGTCACTCCAGCTCCCGTTCCAAACGGCTGCTGTTGATTTAACTGATTGGAGACAGGCCCACTTAAATAAAACAGAGTGTGGGCGTCCCACCGAGAGTGTCACAGAGACAAAACACGTTGGTATAACTGGCCTCTTGTTTACTCTAACATGGCAGACGTGACCTTTGGTGAGCATTTCAAATAACCAGGGGGACCCGACAGAGGCTAAGCCGAGCTTGGGAGACAAAGTTCCTGCTAGTGCTGACATTACCGGCCATCTGCTTTAACTGGTCAACTGGGAGACCAGCGCAGATGCAGGTAGTTAAAAATCTGCAAGCAGCCGTAGCTGCTTTTTTAGGGGCTTCACAAAAAAAATCTCTAGTTTTTATTATTTTTTTAATTATATCTTTATTTGGACAAGAAAAATCCATCAACATAGCAATATATGAATAACATGAAAACAGAGTTCATTCAGGTTTTTAGAGTTAAGTCCAGGAGAGCCAATAATTATCCTCTAATGGATATTACTTGGAGAGCTGCCTGATGAATAAAGTTTAACAAGGTACACATGTTCTCCAGAAGGGGACTCATGTTACATAAAGATAGAACACATTATATGGAACTATAAACATGAACTGGGGGGGGGGGGGGTGCCTGTGCTGCTGTCATGGCGAAAAATCAAAAATAAAGTAAATTGGCAATGGTCAGAAATTAGATAAGTAGGTTACAAAAGTACAAGTAACAGTGAGATCAAGTAAAGTCAGCTCTTGTGGGTGTAATGAATAGGATCCAATTGTTCCAAATTTTGTAGAATTTGGCCTTTTGATTTCTTAACAGATATGTCAGTTTTTCCATCCTAAATATCTCTAAAATGATCCCAAACCAGTCATCCAGGGTAGGCTTGACTGGGCTTAACCATCTTCTTGTAATTGTTTTACTAGCCACCAAGAGTAAATGCACCAACTTAACCTCACTCCTACTAGTTTTCATTTTTTAAATATTGTTTTTAAATGTTATTTTCTTCTTTTTTGGTTTTGTTTTTCTGCTATTGACAGTTACAGTCAAAAATGTTCTCACACAGGCTTTGGAAGGTTTTTCTAGTCAAGGCTGCAAATAATGTTCACAGTCATACTTTGTTGATTATTTTGTTATTTATTAACCAACAGTGAAAGCCCAGACTCAAAGGCAATGTCCTTGCCAATCTGGGAGGGGGGGAGCTGACCAAATAGTTTAAAAAAACAAAAAAACAGTTGTTGAAGGACACATTTGCATTTTTTGTGCACAGTGTCAGAGTGAGACAGAGAATTGATATAAAATACATAAAAAATACCTCAAACTTTTGCATGAAATCAACGTAATGTAGGTTCTACTAGTGTTAGCTTCATTACTACTTGTTCTGTTTTTGTCTCCCTTTATTGACTTCTTCACTCTTCTGCTGTTTTTCTATTACGTTTTGTAATAGTAAGCACTAAACAAGGGAGTAATGTGCAGCAAAGGTCTAGACACACTCGCTTGATGTGTTGCTCTGGCTAATGCAGCATTTCAATTTTAATATGAACTGCACCACATACTCAGTGTGCTAAACGCTATTTAATGTGCTATGAGACTGAGGAACGTTGGCCAGGTTTGACAAGTCAATGATGGCATTAACGTTGTTGCCCAACTTCACAATGAGCAGTGAATAATAAATTCATTATTCATCTCTCACTAAAAACAACAAGATGGTAGTTCTGTAAAATGCAACAGGAGGATGCTCTGTAATTTTGAATGTGAGGAAAATAACAGATTGCGGCTTTAAGATGTGTTTTAATCACGCCGTTGGATTTCCTGGAAATTTAATTGCACACATTTTCAGGGCCGTGTTAAGCTTTCGTTTATAGACGGGCTAACTCGCGACGTGTTTTGTGACTGTCTTTTATGGCTGTGTGTAATCAGACTGCATGCCCTTCTCTGGATTAATAATGGCTGTGATTTCACAAGGTGCTACTGTATCGGGGTGGCTCTTTTCCAAGGTGTCATTTGGCCAAAGAGTATGAACCGGCAGCAGAATGAATGACTGCATATCCTATTACCCCCAGTGCTGGGTTTGCATTTTGTCCTCTCTCATGGAGACTTACTGAAGGGTATTTGTGAAATAAATAAATAAATTAGTGAAACACCTCAGAGTACCTTTACAGCAGAAGGAAATAGTGTCGAGATTTCTTTCCTGTGACGCCTCGCTTATTCGTGCTTCCCCTCATTCTTAAATGAAAGCCTGTGAAATACTGGCTATTGCTGGTTGCGTAGCTAGCAGCAGGAATAATGTAATGACATGTTAAGATTCAGAGAGAAGGGTTTGAACCAGCAGGATAGAAGAGTGACCTCAGCCCGGCTAAGTGATGGTCTCAGCTCAGCTCCATCTGCCCATTGTGTTTGCCCTTGGCAACCCAACATAGTTGCTGGTGTTGGTGAGTTAATGAGGACTGCGGAAAGGTTAAGTAAACAGGAGGGGCCGGCCTAACAGGAAAATTACTACTGCCATCATCACAGACCGTAGCTGAGCACAGCTCGGGCTGCTCTCATCATTATGTCATTCATCAAGTCTGATTTTAATGATGCGTGGGTAATATTGAACTGTAGATTACAGCAGCATGCCAGTGGTACATATTGGCACCCCTGGCTGCTAAAATGCTTTGAATTCTAATTGAAGAGCACGCAGCCAAGTTAGGTAAAGAAATACAACCAGTTTCTGCTGCCATATTCTTCCATGCAGAACAAAAAGTACAGCCCGTTTCTTTTGTTCTGTTTTGAAGAATACAGAAGCAGCACGAGTGGAAGTGGCCGTTTTCAGCCTTGCCATTCCTCCTGATTGTGAACTGCTCCTTGGAACTTCTCCTCGGGACGAACACAGTCTGCCGACTCCCTACGTACCATGATGGATGATGGGATTGTTATTCAGCATTCCTAGGCTCCGCTCGGCTGCCAAACTGCTGTCTCCTCCGATGGCCATTGTTCTCCGGTCGGCTGGAAGAGTCACCTTTATCCGATTGAAATAAATGAGATATACTCAAACTGAGACATTAATTACAAAGTTTATCTCCCGGCTAAAGTACACTAATAAAGGACTCTAATAAGGCATCCATCATAGCTAGACTCTGTGGATGTGGCTAAGGGCACTGGCCAGAGGTCACCCGGTTTGATGAATGACAGTATCTATGATACAACAAAAGATATTACAGATCTCCCCTTTCACACAGTAACAGTGACATGCCTCCCTTTCAGTGCTCCATGTAAATCTCAGCAAAATAACATTATTACTATTTTCTCACTTTAAAACGTTACCTGCATTTACAGTTTTGATCAGATGCAGTAAATTGTATGTTTATGGGTCTGAATCCGCTCGTTTTCACGGTGCTCTATTCAGTCCTCCAGCCAGTTGTACTGCTGGGTGTGTTCACCTACAATATGCTTACTTGTCAAAGCAGAAAACCAGCACAACAACTGTAAGTACTGTTTTTGTGTGCTTGCCTGCAGACAATTATGACAAATGTGCACGCTGCACTGCCGGCACTCACTGCTGACTGCTGCAGGCCAGGCCAGAAATTGGTCCTTCTGGCTCAAAAGATAAACTCAAAGAAACAACCAACAGGACCGAGCCAGTTGTTCACAATTGATTAAGCTTTTCTGTAACCTAACCCTGGGGCAGTAGATGACTCAGAAAAATTCTCAACCATAACATTAGATCATAAAAGTCATTTTTGTCTACATGATCCATTACTGTCAGTAATTGACTTTGAGCTATGTTATCTTGAGCCACCTGCGATCAAACACGATGGCAAAAAGATTTCTCAGTTATTTTATTTAGCCCCCCTCCGTGAAACAAACTGGAACAAGCAGTGGCTGCACGGTGCAGTCGTGCAATTCCCCCACTGAGCTTGATTTAAGACAGGGAGAGACGGAATGCATGTTAACGTTTTACATCCCATTTTTTTTGCATGTGTAATACAAAATGCCCCTTTTAAACGTTTGCCAAAGGCAGCAGCTCCTTCCTCTTGCACACGATTTAACACGATTTCGTGACCGTGCTTCGCATTCAGGAAAGACTCCATTCATGTTTTGTGTCTCTAAACAACAGTTTCCTTTTAAGCCGGGCGTTAGGGTGAGACCTCTGGGTGTTGAAACGCTCAGATCATAGGTGAAGTTCAAGGTGATTACACACGTTTTTCACAAGAACACATCAACACTGTGCACAGGCTGGCGTTACAAAAAACTAAGACGAGTTCTCCTGCATGAAAATACCTTGAGAACCGATTTTTTTTAAGAGTAGCAAGATATTTTTATTTTCTTTGATCTAACTGAGCGTATAAAGCTGAAGTAAAGGTGTTCCTTTAAAGCAGATCCCTACAAAGCGGTATGAAAAGAACTACTTCTTGTACTCTAAGTCTTGAAGAGCCATTTTTCTTGCACAAAAAAGCAAATTGTCCATGCAGTGCAATTTTAGTGACCATATTGTGCCTTTTGGCAGCAACTCAGAATGTCTGTCTGACATCTCCACTGCTGCTCTGCTCTGCTAAGATTGCACCAGCTGTCTCCCGTTTGCTTTCTAATGTCTTCTTTGTTAACATTTCATCAACTGTCTGATAACGGCGTGACTGGAGGGCAGGCTCCCTCCAGCAATGGACTACAATGGCACAGTGTGCTTAGCAAAGATCTACTGCATGTGTGAGTCAAAGAGAAACAGTTACAGAGACATGGGAATCATAAATCTACTTGCAATCAATGCATTATTAAATATAATGCAGAAGATGTGCCGCAAATTATCTTTAAATGGCCAGAGTTTAATTTTAAAAGGCATGTCGAGTGAATTAATTCTCATCGGTGTCTTTTATGCTTGATGCAATTAATTGTTACTGCATGTAGCGACACACTGAAGCAGAATTAGACGGGCTGCGAACTGTCAACAAGAAACACAAGGCAGTCCTTTTAACATCAAATCAAAACAAGTGTGGTTAAAACTTTCAGTCTTTTAATCACAGAACCGGTGTCCCTGTGCATGTCACACATCATACAGACATAAAAGCTCATTCATCAGTGAAAAAAAATGACCAGCATACTCAAGTGTACTACTTAAAGTATGCAAAATAGCAGCTTCCACTCATATGCAAAACATTCCTTTCACTCCATGAGATCTATTATTCACTTTCTTGCTTGCATATCCAATTACTAAATGAGCTTTGCCTTATTGCAGTAACTCAAAAAAAAAAAAAATCCTCATGGACAAAAGTCTGTGGTAGCAATTAGTAACACCAGAGGGTAGCATGGCTTGTCTTCTTGTTGCTCTCATAATGATTCCCTTTGGTGTCATTAACCGCTAAGTTTGTGGACTGTGATCTGTGTTGATCATCCAGTTCAATTTTTTTTACTTATCTTCATCCAAGTGCAGAAAAAGCTGCATATTGTATTTGCGCAGAAATTTCCTTTCCAGGTGACCACTTCCTGTCTATGAAAATGATTCGAGTAATTTCTATGCTAAAATGCTGCCAGTTAAAGTCTCCAGTGTGTTTTGGCATAGAATAAGAGAAGAAAAACTGTCTGTATCATGATGATCTCCTGCTGCTTAGTTGCACATAATGCATGCTGTGGTTGGTGGTGGGTTTGAAAGGACAGTGCCATATTGTAGCCTGGAAATAACATTACATGCGCTTTTTTTCTTCCCGTCACTGCTGCAGAAGTTCACCCCTGCAGGCTGACCAAAGCTCTGTGGTTTGCCCAGGGCAAGCTGTCTCGCTCCTGCCTCTGCAACTCATCTGTCATTGGCCAGACCTAAAGCTGCTGGATCATTGCCTGAAGACTTTTAAAACTCTCTGGCGAGAGGTCATACATTGAATTAGAAAGCCAGTGGGGGAAATATCTTGGTGCTGGAGCAAAAGCAAGTATTAAACTGCATTTCTGAGGCAGGAGAGCCTCAAGCGTTGCTACCCTTCTCAGTGTGGGCCTGGTCTGTCATATGAAGTTTTAGTTTATTCCAGGGGAAACACATTTTAAATACCAGGACCGAGTTTACTGTTTAGCTGATGTCTAAAAATTTCGTATTGATTTTGTAGTTTCTCCAAGTTTTTTTTTATTGACATTGTGTTCAGTGTATGCAGCTTTTAAATCATGTTGCACTATAAAGATGCTCCGCTTCAAGCAAAAGTTATGCATTGGAAGTTTTTTATGTACAGAATTTTATGCAATAACAATATTGCTCAACACCATCTTAATCTAAAGCTCGCCCGAGCTTTAAAAAGCTTTACAAGGAGTTTCGGCTTAAAGTTTTGCTGTCGGTCCTGCAACTTTTCCATGTTGGTTCACTCTCATCGCTCCCTTGGTGTTGATTTTGGACACAGCAGGCAGTCCTTTTTCAGAGAAACAGCTACTGTACCAAACAGCAAACACAATTAATGACTAGCGGGTGAAAACACTGGAGCATTTAGCAGCTAAACAGCCGCACATTCCCTTAGGACTTGCTAGAGAACAAAGACAAAGCTAAAATAGAGTGAATCCTGAGCTCAAATTAATGCTCCTTAACTATTGGATGTGTGAATAAGGATTTTCTCGGTAACAAGTTCATTGTATAAACTTAAAAGGGGGTAATATGTCATTGTTCTATGCACAATAGCCTCAAATTATTGCTGATTTGCATAAGAAAATATTTAAACTTATTAAAAACGAGTAAACAGATATACTGTCCACTGTGTGTCATACGTTTACATGCTGGAAGTCTTGTATGAACATTTTTAATTAGTAATTTATTGTAGAATAACAATTTCTGCCTAATAAGTACCTTTGAGGTACAGTCACTGCATTGTGACATGGAAATACTCATATACAGTGTTACACGTGAAATGCCTACTTAGTGCACTGCTCATTAGTTAACTTCAACAAAAAGCACGGCAGAAAATGTACAGCAGAATAAAAAAAGGTACTCTGGAAAAGTAGCATGTGACTGAAATGTGGGAAAGCACACGCCTCCTCTCCCAGCAGCCTCTCTCCACTTCAAGTACTGAAGTGTTTGTCATTCAGCTTAATAAGGTGGCCTCAACAGGGAACACCACACCAGCAACCACAGGCTGGAGAGGCTGGGGCTGTGGAGGGTTTATGTTTGATACATCAACAGCAGATGCATTTGCATAGGATTGTGGATCTGTGAGAGTCTGAAAACGGACGGAAATAGGTACCAGATTGGAGCGAGTTATTACGAGTGAATGTCTTCAGTTTACGAGTGTCTAGCCTAAATGAATTAAAGCATAAAATAAATAAGCGAAACAAATTCAAATGATGTTTTTACAATAGTGACATCATAGGTTAGATGTCCTGAAATGCGCAGTGAGGCAAAGAGAGCAACTAAAATATGCATGTGGGACAAAGCCCATTCTCAAAGTCGGCTTTAATAAAAAATAAAACAAAATCAGGTTTATTTAAAGAAAACTGCAAGTATAAAACAGTAGATAAAACAAAGGACCTTAGAAACAAGAGTGCTTACACTCCTGCAGTCGCTGAAAACAACCCCATTACAGTGACAGCTTTACATTTTGTTCTGTTTAATTATTCATCTCAGCCACTGAATTGTAAACATGTCTTAATCAATCAAATGACGATGGCTAGCAATTCGTAAATATAACCACTGAGGGGGTACTAAGGCCATTAATTATTAAAACTGCTCGCCTCTTATTAGTAGGATAACAGTGAGGAGGTCAGTAGCGTTCTCGGTTCAGTTCCTCAGCTCAGCAAAGTGACCCTGAAGTTCATCCGCTGTGTTGGATCGCCTGCAGCAAAACTTTAAACTTCAGAAATTAATTTCTCTCACTGAGTTCAAAGCCTTAGTTAGGGTTGTATAAGACGAATCCTGTGGGAAGTATTGTTTTGCATAAGTTGTTATCTTCCAGACTGTGGCACTTTTAGGGCTGTGAGATTGTTTTTGTAATATGATAATGTTTTGTTTGTCTCAGACTTCATATGTGTTGCCCCCTTGCCGACATCTGACTCATAAAAAAACGGTGAACTCATAATAGAATAAATTAAAGAATACTGAAAAAGACAGAAAATCCTTCCCGGTGATACTCCAGAGTGACTCAGACTGCCAAACTGCACCAAATGGTCAGTCTAGCAGCGAAACCTGCCAGTTATTACTCTAAAGCTGCACCAGAATCTGCACAAACCGTACGGGCTTTGAGATTCCAACGACTGCAGAGAGGAACGGAAGATAGCAAAGTGATGCTGACAGGTCTTCAGATAGGGGAATTTATGACAGTTTACTTGGCTGTGGAGCCCTCGGTAAATTATGCGAACAGCCAAACATATGTGATTATTAAATGCCTCATTCCAAAACTTTGGGATTCAGTCTGCTGCTATAACAGCCTTTACACGTCTATGAAGGCTTTCCAGGCTGAAGGGATTTGCTCCAATTCAGCTGCTAGAGCATTAGTGAGGTCAGCCAGTGATGTTGGGTGATAACGTCTGGCTTGTAGCTCCAGTTCGTCCCAAAGCTCTGTGCAGGCCGGTCAAGTTCTTCAACATGGAGTCAGATGGTCCAAAATACTACAGTTTTGTCAATCCATACATTTTCTGACTGATCCCTATCCAGGTTTGTATCACGGGGGCATCAGTCTATGCAGAGACACCCAGACCTAAGACATTCCCATACACAGCGACACATCAATCTCATCTAGGAGGTATTCAGAAGGAATCCTTGTTGGATTCCTGAACCACCTCAACTGTTTTTTTTTCAACGTAGAGGAGTAGTCCAGTAGTAGTCTCCTCATCCTATGGCTAAGGGAGAGCCCAGTCACCCTTCAGAGGGAGGTCATTTTCATCGCTTGTATCTGCACTCTCATTCTTTTGCCCAGAGCTCATGGGCATAGGTGAGGGTACTACATAGATCGACTAGTAAGTCGGCAACTTCGCTTTTCACACTCTCTCTTATTACCAAAACAGGCACCGCAGGCACCACACCAATCCATCTGTGAACCTCCTGCTCCCGTCTTTTTTCATTTGTGGAAAAAGACCCAGAGATACTTAAACTCCTTCATTTGGTACAGCAGCTCGTCCCTGACCTGGAGTGAGCACAAACACGATTTAAACCAAAATTGCAAAATGAAGAAAATAAACAAAAACAGTTATTAAATAGGGCTGCTCCTGTGGACTGGCAGCATTTGTGGCTTGATTAAAGCTTGAGATCATGTCAGATGTCAGGATTAGTCTTGTATCTTACACTTCCATCTACTCTGACTTGATGTCTTTGGTGAGGTTTTGCTCACTATTGAAAGAGTGACTTTTTCTTCAAATTACAGTCAATTTTATGCAATATCACGTTTAGATTTTCTTAGGGTAACACTATAATTGTCAATTATTTATTTAAAAATAAATAATTTACAATATATGTTAAAAAAAAGAAAAAGAAAAGAAGATTTCACAGCATTCCTAACAGTCCTGTCATACTTTAATAGCTTGAAGAAACACCTTTGGCTTCATTTCTTTTATGTTGGTTGCTGTTTATTTCTGCACAGCTCTCCGAAGGTCGTACCACAGCATTTTAATCACTCTGAGGTCTGGACTGTTGACCATTGGTACACAACAACTCTTTTTCAGCTATTCTATAGATTTGCATGCTGTGTCGTACTATGTGACGCAATTTTGGCCAAAGTTTAGCTGTCAGATGGACTCACATTTGACTCTAGAGTCCTTTGAAATGCTCAGTGACTGCAAGTTGTCCAGGTCCTGTGGCTACAAAACAAGCCCAAGTCACCAGCCATCCATCACCGTGTTTGACAGTTGGTGTGAGGTGTTTCTGCTGCTATGCTAGTTTCTCTGTGCATTATGGCCAGGCATCTCAACATCTGTCTCATCTGTCCAAAGGACATTATTCCAGATGTCTTGGAGAGAGTAGATGCTTTCACTGGCCAACCCTTCCAAACAAGTGCAGTTTCTCTTACCTGGGATGTCCACTCCTGGGACCATTGTGGTATTGTGTTAGCGCACCTGAATGCTCCAGAACAGCAAACTGCCCTAAACTTTGGCTTATATAGAGGTTATCACACTTGCTGATGAATTTGTTTAGCAGCTGCCATTTATCCCTCTTAATTCCTGTGAAAGCATTAAAGGTATTCTGCATAGAGGCATGTGGAAACTTTGTTTTCACATGAATGATGTTAATGCGTTGAATTATATACTTGTAAGTAGATACATTTTACATCATTACATCATAGGTTTGTTCTAATATAATCATTTTCTTAATAAAATGTGCTGAAAGAAAATCATAATTTAAAAAAAAATCTTTCAATTATCTTTTTTGCCATCAAAAAGTAATAAGTCTGCTAATAATAGACTTCTGGGCTCAAGGCAGAAGTTGACTGGCATGACTGGCTTATCCATTTACAAAGCTGTGTGTCATATCATAAGTCCAGTTTTTGGCATTTTTGCTTGGACTGAGCACTGTGAAGTGGAGGATGACGGGACAAATGTGTAAAGAAAAAGAGCGAAGGGGGGGATGATATGCAGACATGGTCTTCAGCCAGATTTACCTCATATACCCGGGATGTTGCGGTTAAATTGCGTCTGCCTCTGTCATACCTTGTGGTCGACGTGACGCCTCGCAAATCGCTTTTCTCACATTTGATGAGCAATACACGTGAGAGTGACTTCTTGACATGAAAAATAGCATGTGGTGAAATACAAATAGGATCACAATCAGGAGGAAGTAGTTCATACTGGAGATGTTGACAAGACAAATGTTTGTTCATTGGGTTGTAATAATCTGTAATCAGAGCACAGCAAATGCATTTTCCATCAGACTGTTTTGTAGTGCAGATAGATTTGAAAAATTGCCTTAGGATTGTGATCAAACACTGGAATCACATCATCTCAAACAGCCAGTATTAGAACATTTTGTAAACAGTGTTTATCTGTAATTGCTGTCTTTTTTTTTCTCCTGACATAGTAAAAAGAAAAAGACATAACCTCACCTTTTTTTCTCCTTGAGTATAGTTTGGCATTTAGAGTGGAGATGACTCGGTACTATTTTTTTATACAAATGTGGTTGACTTTAGAAATTAGACCTCTGGGACTTTGTAGTTCCTCAAATAGCCGCAGAGATGGGCAGTGCTTCCCCAGAGTGAAGGCGTGTCCTACTTTGCACAGGAGTACGCGAGGCAAACTAGATGCTTTGATGAGCAATGCACTATATTCTTTGGAGACTTACGGCGGGATGGATTTAGCGTTTAATCGAGGAATTTGTTTGAAAACAGCAGTGAAATAAAAACCTCTCGTTTATTTTAGCCCGGGAATATATTTGGAAGACTTTATTAGAAATGGAGATCATTATTTCATTTTTTTTTAATCTTTATGTAGTGCCAGAAGAAGAAAATCCCAGTATAGGTTGACTCCCAGGGGCCTTGAGTAAACAACAAACATGCACTGGCAGATTGTGTACCAACCTTCTTTTTTTTCTAGTGTTTTACTTGTGAAAATCAACACATTTGTTAACAGGGTTATATTCACTGGCATAAAATAACACTTTCAGTCCAAGAAGTGTTGCTTTTTTGTGCAGCACAAAATTGGTGAGGGGGCGGTCCTGTGTGAACATGCACATAAAGGAATATATACAAGTTTTTTTCAAGAGTTTTTACTGGTTTAGCTTTTGTCTAGTGTAGTATTGCATTACATTGAAACTGCAATACTCCTCTGCAGTACCACATGATACTTTTATAAGTATCATGTGGTACTACATTCATTTAAACAAAAATGAATGGAAATCAGCGGGTTTGAGGAACTGTAAAAACTAGCAGAGCGGCGTGTTCTGCAGCGTGATCGTAAGCGTGCGTCATTAGGAGGAAATCGGCTAAACCAGTTCAGTATTTAACCGGCAACCTTTCCCTAACCTTAAACAAGAGTTCTGAGCGGATAAACAAATTAAAAGCATTATCAGTGAACATTTACACATATCAATAAAAAGAGTCATTACGCTCATCAGGTGTCAACCAGGTGGCACATTGCTTCTTTCTAGATGCATTTTATTTCTCAAATTGTTGTGTTAATGGTATATAAATGACATTATAAGCAGGAGATGTTTAGACTCTGTGGTGAGCGTAATTAAATTCCTGAGATGGTGATGTTCTTGCTATTTAATGAAGATATTAATCTTCTGAAACACTTACTGTTATCATCAATATTGTTCTTAACATTTGACATTATGTGGCCGCTGAAAAATACAACTCATCAGCGTGAGCGTCGCCACACATTGTGTGAACGACTGGCAGTGTGTTTGACATCTCGTGTACTGTTTTGTTATCCTAGGAAAGAAGAATAGAGATCGACTATGAATAGAATAGTTTGACTCTGGTTTGGATAGATGTTTAAATTTAACCGTTGCACAAAATACTTTATTCATTGTCTGTCTTAAGCAGGACTGCGGTCCAATAAAATCTGTGTGAGTAAAATTGCTAAACCGCTCTGTTGTGTTTACTTCATAAGAATAAAAATACAGTGAGAGTAAACACTGTAAACGGTGTAGGAATCTTCCAGCTGAATAAAAGTTTAAAACTGTACTGAGCTTTGATGCTGTGGCTTCTTTTGAGCTTTGAGATAAATTCCTCAGTCAAACAAAGATTTTTTGTCTAGTTTCTCTCTCCACGACAGCGTTAGCAAACCACGAATTCTGAAGCATGGTTTCCTCGTCTTTGTCGGTGAGGCCCACTAGTCAAAGCAGGTGTTACTCACTGTTGCCATGCCGACTTCAGCCTCATGATGCGTAACATCATGGTGCAAAATGAAGCCCTAATTTTGTGGTGTTGGAAGCCCGTGAATATTTGCTCCTCACAGCCAGCAGGTGCGGAGGTTTAACCGATATCTGAAACATATTTTCACGAAAGAAGCTACTTTGGGCTGCCCCCTTTATTCACCAGGGGTCACCGCAGCAGGTAGCTCCACATGCTTGATTTGGCAGAGTTTTCACACAGGGTTCCTTTCCCAACGTAATCCCAAAGGGATTGCTTTTCCCCGAGCTCTGTCCATTTTTTTGTATGATTGTCAGTGGCCTCGGGCGAGAACCCGGAGTCTGTGGAAGCGCCCCAGCTCATGGATTTTCATGACACTGTCATAGCTGGAATTGTTCAGTTTGCACAAATGCAAATTCACAAAAACTTCGAGTTTAACGTGAACCAGCCATGAGAATTAAGTTAGCTGGGGTAAATGTGTCTAAAAGTCTTTAATTAATGGTTAATTTACAGGTTAGATATCAAGGAATCATACTAATACTTGTTTAACTCTAAAGCATCCAACAACCCCAAGTATGCTGCCATGGATATTGTATGTAAAATTTCTAATGCTGAAGTTCTTTTTTCAGGTTGTGTCTCTCATTAGCAGTAAAGGCACAAATTCACGAGGTGCTTACTTTAAGATAGCGAACTGCAGTTTTGAGCAGCTGCTTAAACAGGTACGTTTCACTGGGCAGCAGTACGTACATGTAAATCTGTAATTTCATTTAAATAAGTTTCCTTTCATCATCACATAAAGTTCCAGAATAAAAATAACTTCCCATTCTCTGTGATAATTGAGGCGACACACCGTTCACACAGTGGCACTGAGATCAGAGTAAGAGCATGTAGGTGTATTTACAGAATTAATCCTCGCACGTGAAGTGCCATATGTGTTTAAAGCTTGCGCGTATCAGTGTGTTTGCTGCAAATAATCATCCGATGAGCGATACAGACTGAATTCTGATATGATTTAATGCGGTACAATAAATATTTAAGAGTGTACAGTGCCATGTGCTGTGGCTCAGCCTTGAAATGCTTCTTACGTGTGAGACTTCAAGTCAATTTTGCACATTGGAGCTGAGAGTTGATCTCAGCTGCTGTTCAGCCACTTAAAGTTAAATTTAGCAGCTCCTCATCCTTAAAAATAGATGCGTAATGAAAGGCAGTGCCTCAGCAAAAAAGCAAGAGAATTGAACTTTACCTCACGTCATTTATTTATACAGCAACGCGGACCTCTTCGCGGGCATACTGTTTCTGGAGAGAAGAGAGTATATTACATTAATCTGACTAATGAGCTATCACATAGAATAAATAAATCTACAAGAACAATAATGTATTTTAATAAGAAATGCTAAAGGCCACTCAGATGAAAAATTACCTCTCAAAAGTCTTTGCCTATAGAATAAATCTGACTTCCCTGTTTTGTTGACACGTGGGGGCCATGTGAAGTTGATTTTAATAATTGATCACCACAAAGTGCTGCGAGAGAGCTTTGCTGATAAGCAAAAGAATGGGTTTTTGTGTTTGAATCACAACATCCTATTGATCCCTTTTGAATAACGCTTACTGGAAGAGTCACAGACTTGGAGATTATTTATGGATCCCTCTTGACCTTAGCGTTTCCCAGAGAGAATGTGTTTAAGACTATGAAATTGACTGCCAAATCTGCACACATACAATGGATAAATCTAAAGTGACAGCAATAATCAGAGTGGAGAGATTAGCGCTTCTCAGCGTTTTTTGTTTTTTTTATCCTACAAATGCAGAAATCATCATCAGCAACAACCAAGGTGGAGCAGGCTCACCTGTGAGGTTGTGATTCTCAGCTTACGTGCATTTGCGACGCCGTTCTCATTTGTCAGCTCCGATCCATCAAGAGTTATTCGTTTCAAATAAAGAGCACACAGAAATATTTTGCAGATGGATTTCAGAGGAGTTGGATACAATGCAAATGCAAAATCAAATTTAAAAACGATGTAAGGGCCATTTCTTTGGCACGATGGCCCGTGGTTAAAATGACTTTGTGCAGAACTCTGCTTTGAGGCCTGGAGGCATTTTAGATGTTTTCTTAATACAGCACCGAATTTCAAAATTAAAAAGAAAAGTGATATTAGCTTTTATAGGCCTTACAACAAAGTCCAAAATATTCATTTTTTGTGCAGTATGTGGTCCATAAAAGAACTTATCTCTTTATTTCACTCGCTTCACTTGTAACTTGGCACAAGCTGATGATTTTTGGGTCAAAGTGAAGATGCCCAGAAACAAAATGGCTTAAAGATTTGTTTTATAGAGTGGACTCTATCTGCCCGCTGTGCCAAACTAATACGCAGCCGTTTGAGAGAGCAATCGAATGGAAATGGAAATTTGAGCAGCTTAAAGATGAAGCTCATTTTTCCCTTAAGAGCTTGTGTGTGTTCTGCCAAAATGTGTGACTCTGCTTTTCACGATGACTGTACCGAGGGTATGCTGGCCGATGTTCACAGCCTCCTTCTGTTATATATTGTGTAAACTTTCACTTTTTCTCGTGCCAGAGATTACTTTCTGAACAATAGTGCTTGTGTGTGTTTGGCGTTTATCCAAGATAACACAAGCGTCCTTTATATTATCGTATCATATTAATACTTCATCCTTCCCAAATGTGTTCAAGTTGAAAAAATTCAAGTTTTTCCAACATTTATAGTAATGACTCCTCACTAAACTCTGTCCACTAAACTACTGTGGCCGAAAAAAAAGAAACAGCAGCATAGCCTGTCAATCGTTTTGCGTTGAAATCAGGCAACTATAAATAAATTAGGTGAACGATTTGAATCCATGTCTGCCTTTGAGTATCTTAGAATTAAGTACCACTCATCTGTCTGTTTTCATGGGCCCGAAATTATGTTTTAATTTGAACCTAATGTTGTTTTAAACGTAAAAGACTGACTCCCAGTCTCTTCCTCTGAGTGAGAAATCCAGCCTTTTAATTAAACTGGTATCAGATCCGTACTCATTATCAGCAGATGCCTTAAGCCAGACTGGAAGTGGAAAAACTCCGAATGACGGATCAGTTTGTGAACTGTGTTGCTTGGCTGTTATTGCAGTTTTGAAGCACCTCTGTCCTGTGCTTGATTAATGTTTATGAATGCTTTTCTATGAGTTTGTTACATATCTGAACCTGAACCTATTATATGCAGCAGTAATACTGATGTTGCACAATGCCCCATTGTTCAACCACTGTACAAAGCGCACTGTGGCTGTGCACATTATGTGCATTTAGAAATCATTTAATTTTTTTTCTTTGTTATTAATGCTGTGCATTTGTCTGTTTTATCAGTGCAGAGATATGCATGCTGTCAGACTTGCAGAAAGGTCCAGTAGTGACCAAAAAAGCTTGACTGCATTTTGGTGACAGTGTTGATGCATGGTACAGTTAGGGTTGCCAACCGTCCCTTAAAATACGGAATCGTCCCGTATTTAGAAAAAAAAAGTACACGTCCCGTATTGAGCTAATAAGGGACGCACTTTGTCCCGTAATACAGTGAGAATCAAAAGTAGTCTATAAATGTTAATGGAATTAACGCTTTGTTTGAAAACATAATTCCCAGCCCCTCTCCTGCTTTGTGACCAATGAGCTGACAGCACACTTATGACAATTCGAGTATGACAATTCAGATTACCGCTCATCTCATTGGTCGAGGAAAGGTCGCTTGCGGAGAAAATACCGGAAGACAACAGGTGACCACAACAAGAAGCATGGCCAACAGGGAAACAAACGCCGACACTGCGGTGCAAGTCTCGGACGACAGTACACCTAAAGCTGGGCAAACACTGTGCGATTTTTTTCAGTCGCGATATTCAGCTCCTGCTCAAACTGCACGATTGACTCGCAGGGGTTAGAAGTTCATAGGTCACGATGCAGGTCTCACACTATACGGCCCGATGCTCTGATGCGACCTGAGAGCTCACCCTGTGCGTCCATAAAATGAAGGTTATAACAGAAAATCTGTCGCTCGCTCTCTCCCTCTCTGTCTTTCACTCACACAGACACACCACCACCATCAACTTTGCTAAATTGCTAATGAAAAACATTGATCAGGCAGCTGTGATTGAGCAGCAGTGTAAATCCAACTATTTTCACGGTTGTTGTGGTCGTGATCATTTTGTGATGCCACATCGAAAAGGCTCGGATGAGCTTTCCAAAGTTCTACAAGTTGTGCCTCCATCGCTTGTGTCCAGATCACACGCTGCACTGCCGTGCTGCGCCGTCTTTTTCACCGACGTTTACGTGTTTGCGCGTGAGCAGTGTGAGTGGCTGTGGTGAGATCCTCACGAGCGATTGATGATCGGGAGCTGGTCGTGAGGTGTTAATCACTTCTCGTTACCCCACGTATACTACACGACGCACGATGAAGGCCAAAATCGGTCCGATCACCAAAACGGTCGCACGACTCAAAAATCGTCTCAAAATGGGCCAAAAATCGCACAGTGTAAGCCCAGCATTAGAGCAGCAATGTTTGTTCCCCTCAGAGAAAGGGAAGAATGGGAAAAGGAAAACACCTGGCTGGAAAAAGTTAATATGGGCATGTGCAGTGAATATCAGCGCTATGTGGCCAGAAGTGTGATAATATAATTTATTTTGTGTAATAAACAACTGCAAGGATAGATGATTACAACAAATAGATGACTAATACATAAAAGTAATACATAGGTGAATAATGATGAGTTAAGATGCGTAATCATGGGAACAAGCGGGTTTACAAACAGGAGCAGCTGATTAGCATCAGAAAAGCTGAAATAATACCTCAGCTGAAGCCAATTGTACTAAATGCACTAAATGTGCACTGTTACAAGAATGTTTTTCTTTCTATTATTTTCTATTATTTTAAGTTAAGCAGGACAGAGTTCTTTTAAAGAAAGATTTACTTATATTCTCAAAAGTTAAGCATGACAGGCTTCTGTTTAAGAAAGAGACCTGTTTTACTGTGTTAATGTTGTCATTTTGAGCTAAAAATAAATGGCTAAATGATCATTTGTTTCACATGTGTTCATATCACAAAGAATAGAATATGCATCTGCTTAAATCAACTTCAAGTCAAATGGTTAAAAAAAATAATTTCACACACAAAAAAAGAGCTAGAAAATTCACCACACTGGGAAGGGTGAAGACAACTGGGTTGCCCGGCCCTGGCCACGAGGTGTCCCTTATTTATTTTTCAGGGAGTTGGCAACCCTAGGTACAGTGTCTTCTGATCTGTTGTTCTTTAGCTAGTTAGCAGCTAGCGGCAGAGCTAGTGTAGCATGTAGGGCGCTACAGTAATCTAAGCTAAGTAAAGCAGCAGCAGTTTGGTGGTAAGCTTCTGCTTTTATGTTTTCTTTTATTGCTTAACTGCAAACAGTGGTCAAAATAAGATTCAAGAGTAAAGTCAGTCAAGTCAAGAACAAGACTCGACTGACTTCCTCACTTTCAATATGTTTGGTCAGAGAGGCGTGGTGTAAGATAGAAGCACGAGCCATGTTGGTTGGATTTAATGCTTGTTGGGAAGCTTTTATTGTACTTATGGTAACATAAAGTGTTGCCCTCTGTCCAGTTCAATAATATTTCACTCCAGCTCTTTGGCAGCTCCAGACAGGAGGTGTGTGTGTGGAAGAAAAAGGACAAAGAGAAAGTACTGTGACTGTAATTGACAGCAGTGTAGCAGTTGTGACTCGCACTTGAAAAGAAATGGGAAGAGTGCAGATAAATGTGATGAATAACACCAATACATATTTTATTTTTTAACTTCTGTTTATCACAGACCTGTTGTCATTTATTATTTCACTAATAAATGACAACAGTTCAGCAAATATATATTCCTGGATGTAGACTGTAAAACCACCGCTCACTTCTTTATATTTTCCTCCAAGAAGCCAGAATTTATTGTAGGGTTGTTGTTTTTTCATTGATCTTGAATAGTCCTCCAGACTTGCTGAGCTTGCTGGGGTTTTCTTTGGACACTGGGTGCTTTTTCACTCAAATTTAGTCCAGTCCTTGTACCTGAGTACTTTCAGAGGAATGTTTAGTTTTTTTAATCAACTTAGCACTGAACTATAAATCATTCAAACATATAAAGGCACTAACTCAAAGGATGATTCAGTGTTATGTTTACACATAACAGACAACTCAACAAAGAAAGTTTTAAATTACATCTTTAGGCACTTTGTTCGTAGCAACCTGTTGCAAAACAAACTTTTTGCACCCGTTTCTTTATTTGAACGGAAAATGCCAAAGATAACAGTCTGACAGGCATAAACAGTATTTTTGCTGAAAACGTGGCATATCTAAGTATGGCGTGCCCTACACCCCCCACCCGCCAAATTTGAGAACACTGGGCAAGTGGAGAAGAAAAGAAGAAATGTCAGGCAGCAGATGAACAATATCTGAAATTCATACCTGTGAGCAATGGGAAAAAATAGCAAAGAGCATCCAGGCTGTCACCCGGACCATCTACTGTTTCAGAAATGGTCTCATTGCAAGGGTAGCTGTCAAAAAGCCATTTTGTGGAAAGGACAATGGGAGTAAAACTGCTGAGGTTCGCCAAATTACTCAAGAACTGACCTGAGAATCAGTGACCACGGGTTTTATGGAGTGATGAATCCAAATGTTGCATTTCTGGTTCAAATCTGTAAATCAGATGGCTGTAGAGACATAGTTTGAGCCTGCATTTCAACAAGTGGTTTTGATGATCTTGTCAAAACTGATGGAATTATAAATGCAGAAAATCAGATTTTGATCCCCCATGCAATACCATCTGGAAAACATCTGACTGGCAACAGCTTCATTTTTCAGGATGACAATGATCCCAAACACGCTGCCAGTGGAGTAAATGCATAAATGGATAGAAAAACATACATTGGAATGCTGTCAGTCATTGATTTGCCTCCCCTGAGCCCAGGCCTCAACACTATTAAAGCAGTGTGGGATCATCTTAACATAGAAGAAACAAACAGCAGCCAATATCCAAAAGACTGGTGATTTTGTTTTATATACTTACTTCCCATATGAACATTTCACTCAATCACTGCACCTATTCCCTATTTTCCTCGCAAAATATGTTTACATCCAGCTCAATGTTGTCTCTTTCTCTCATTAATTAAAAAATAGTGTGGATCTGCATCGGCAGATAACCACAGCTAAGATATGCGGAAAAGCTGGACGTGTGCATGCTGTAAGACTTGCATGTTCAAATCAGAAACTACATGCACGTGAACTCACCTTGTGACTTGCATCATGCGTATCATTGATCTTTCCTAAATAGTAATGATAAACACAAGCAAAATCTTTTTCTGAGCTGGCATAACATATTGCATTCCTTTCAATAGAGTAGAGCATTAAATTACTCTGTACGAGTAGCATGGATGCAGCTTAGAAACTTTTCCTGTTAGAATCCAATACCTCCTATTTACTATATATCATTTAAACATATGCGACATGTCTCATAGTTCTACTTTCAAAGGAAAAAACAAACACCACTGTGATCACAAACACTTCAGTTAAATGCCTGTTTGTGCTCCATCAAGTACTTTAAAAGACTTTCTTCAACTTTGAAAACACTTTTAGCTTCTCTTCCGTGGTAAGGGAAAAAAAACAAGACTTTGAAGGCACGGTTCCTTCCTTGGTTTATTTAAAAGTAAGGTAGTTCCTCTTTTTAAAAAGCTATACCTTTTCAACACAGCGAGCTGGCATCAAATTCAAAGAATGTGGAGGCAGGAGTCAAAGAGCTAAAGTGATGAAAGAACGAGACACCAAAAAGAGCAGTGGAGAAAGAGATGCCGGCTGACAGAACAGTTGTCACTATAACACAGCTGCTGTAATGACACTGATATATTCACGAGATAATCCTTGCATTCGTGTATAGATCCTGTTTCCTAAATCGAGCGAGTCCAGAATATCTATGTGAGACATTCTTGCAGGTTGAATATTAACGACCCTCGTGCGCATCTATACATCGAACCGGGGCATGTGTGAACGACGTGAATGTTAATGCGCGCTTGTGGGGACCAAGTATTAGCAGTGGATTACAGGTGACTAGCAGGCTTTTGAGTCTCCTCCCTGTGATACCCTTTGAATGTGTTCACTCCCTTTGAAGTGATGTCAGTTTTAAAATATCTCAGCCCTTTTATGTTTAACCATGGGTGTTTGCGTTCAAGAATTCTTTCTCTTTTTTCTTCTTATTCCCCCTTTTTTTTTTTTTTTTTTTTGAGAAAGGAGATGAAAGCATCACAACAGTCAGCATCCATCAAAGAGCGCAAAAGTCTGGGAAAAGTCCCGCACATAACGAAGCATGACTTGTTAAAACAGAACGTGAGGCTGTTGTTGTGTCTGCGCTGGGTGATTGGGGCGCAGCAGCGGGTTAAAGAGTTGAATGACAGGCGGATCCTGACGGAGCGCGCTCCGCCGCTGAATTTGATCGACTGATTGTGTGCCTTGCAGCAGTAATGAGCTTTACAGTATGTGCGTAATGTGCCAGGAGCTGATTCGTATGCTGGATGAGCTAGCTAATTGTTCTCAGCGCACATTCCACGGGTCTCATGGCTCCTCTGATTTGGATTCATTTAGCCTTTATTTTACCTCATTATACAGCTCTTTGTTATCGCCAGGTTGTATGAGAGGTATTCTGTATTGTTGAAACTGACTCTAGTAATTTCATTTTAAAAATCCACTGCTCAACCCTGCGCCGCTCCTCGTAAATACAAAACGGAGTAGGAAGGTGCAAATTTAAACTGAAAGGTGAAACATATTGAGGGGGTTTTGCTGTAACATGAGCTCAATACAAACAAAAACATCTCCTCGTCGCTCCTCTTGTCATGTCATTTTATTGCTTTCGCCAAAAAGCTGCAGAATCTTTTAATAATTCTTCACCGCCACAGCAAAAGGCAGACCTCCCCAACTGAACTTGCCACTGAACCGTGGCTCCATCAACCTTGTGCACAAACCAAATGTGAGGAACAGTTGTGAGGGCTTTTTAAAGAAATTCTGGGAGTAGAGCTGGCTCAGAGCAAAGAACAGTAAGGCTAGGAAGAGGATGCGGAGCTCCAGTTTGGTATGTTTGTAAGCCGAAGGATAAGAATGTTCTCTGATGCTGATCCTGTGGTTGCTCTGGATCCCAAACAACAGCAGAGAGAACTGACAAAACCGAGTATTTACACTGGCATTCCAGTGGCAGTCTCTTGTCTGAAAAACAAACAGTACCCTATGCATAGGCCTCATCTTCCTGGAAAACACACTACTGCCAGTGTTTTCTGTGTCTGGCAAAAAAAAAAATTCTATCAAACGCTATTTTTCTGGGCATGAAAGCTCCAACAGTCTGTTCTGCTGCATTAGCGGTATGGTCGCACCTTTGATGTTAAAGTATGCATTTAAATTTGAGAGAAAGGAAACTCCTGACGAGTGATTCATGACTGCTGGGGAGTTTCCACCGCGTTGACTGTGCCATCAGCCCACGGAAACACTTTCTATAAAGACTTTCACTGAATGTTTTTCCTGTTAATCATCATATTTGATTCATCTTCATCCCGTTCGGTGTGACTGTGTGAGAGAAAGTGTATTTGAGCTTGGCATCCACTATCGTGTGGGCAATAGACCCCTGAGGGTAGTACCCCATAAAGGCAGTAATAGTGCTAAGCATGCAGATAGAGGCCTGATTTAGACTGAAAGGCATCTCTAATCTTATGAGTGTCAGCGGTGTTGTGTCATAGATTAGCCAAATGGTTGTCTTTATTTCTTCAGTGATCATCGTGTCTTCCACGTTCGACGCATCTTCTGGCAAGGACTACTGTGCAACATCTCACATTTTATTGCTATTATTATCAGCAGCAGCAGCGATATCCACTGGATTGCTGATATTATATGTTATAAACCTTTTTGTGACAGAACTATGATATTGGTGTTATTGTTATGAACTGTGGAAGGATGCATAATAAGCACCGATCGCTAAAACAAGCAAGACAGCAAGAAATATTCAGTATGTTTCACAGAGCCACTCTGTGCTTTAAAGAAAGAAAAACAAACATGAAACCTAGAATTAAAAGCAAGAACAAATTACAAGAAAAAAGCTGAAATAAGACCAAGATTTTTTTTTTTAGAAACAATTTTTAAAAAGATAATTTTTTAGAAACAATTTTAAAAAAGACTCTTTTTTTTTTTAAAGTGGAAAAATACATTATAAAGCCTGGCATTTCAATAGTTTTCAATTACTGATGAAATTTATTTAAATAATTAAAATTGTTTAAAAAAAACTGGAAAGTGTTTGCAGCATCTCTGTGATCAAATTAAATGAAACCTAAAATTTTAACAATGTAAGCTATTTCCAGTTTACCTGCTAGTCTCTGCATTGTGTGAACCACTTAACCATTTTGATGTAACCTTCAGGTATATTTGTATGAAACTCACATATTTTACAGGCATATTTTGCCAACATTAGTTTGTTACATCATTTTGATGCACATACTGGTGGATTAACCATTAGAAAAACATTACAAGTACTGTCAATTTTGTACAACTGTGGCACCCACCCTACATTTGGTGGCTGAGCACTGTGTAGAATTATATACTTCTAGTTTTGTTTCTAGTTAGGAGCCTTTTTTGTTTAATCCACTGCATTTGTTAAGTAGCTGCAGTTAAAGTTCCTCACCATGCTAAAAGAAAAAATATTAAAATGTTAGTTATAAATGTTTATATTTGCCCTGGTGATTCTTACTCGAGTTTCCATTGCACAAGCTACAACTACAAGATTGACATATTTCACCTTCAAGTTCTTTTGGCAAACATCTTTTTTTTTTTAGCACATCCAGTAAATACGAAGCAACATTAGCATTTTTTGTGTTGTGTTTTTTAGGTGACCTGATGAATATTCAGTCTGGCTTTACTGTAGCTCTGTACTTGTCTCCACAAACTCCTTAGGGAAATATCAGCTCGTTTGCTGCTCCATACTGTGTTCACCCGCTAGTTTCTAACTTTGTCTGCCACTTGTTTGTTACCGGGCAGGTCATGTACAATATGGTTTTACAGCTTTTTTCTTTTCTTTTCTGTAACTGAAAACTGAAAACAGCTGCCTGCTGCAGCTGAATATGAAACTGCCAGAGCAGCAGCAGTGAAGTGAAACAGTAGAGTTGGGCAGCAAGTTGTAAGCAATGAACTGAAAGGCAATATAAAGCTCCGTAAAGCTGAGTGCTGCTGCAGCGTCTGCCGCTAATTCTCTGTCTGTTCCCTACAAGGAACCAGTTTCTTGCCATTATAAGAATATTGATTACAGCTGCTTTAAGCAACAATCTAAATGCATGCTCGTACCCCGCTGCGCACCACATGATCAACTGCATCATTTATTTAATTTATCAATAAAAAATTAAAGTTACAAGCAGTTGAACTGGTGGTAGATATACTCCTATTAGCTAGGATGTTTTTAAAATAAATTTATATCATTATAAGAACAAGTATGGTTCTGTAATGAATTCAATTCATTTCAAAAGTGATCAATACATTGAAGTCGTGTCTGGTGTATACATATTTTTAAAAAATCCAAATAAGCTAGGACATTACAAGCTTTGGTCTTCTTCATCTGAGGTGATTAGTGTGTTTGCCGGCTTTAAGGTGCAGACACTGTGTTATATGGCTGTGCAGATGCAATAAGCTCCTGTGAATTTGTGAGTCTGCTGGAGTCTGGTTTGTTTGGCGCGCACTTGGTTGTGAGGAGTCTTTGATGTTGTGCTGAAAGATCTGACGCTCTGATCTGAAGCTTGACAGAGATGGCATTACGTGAGACTGCGTCAGAAAATTTAGCATGTACAATGAAATGTTTCTGCTCGCGTCCACACAACATCATAGCCGCATGTTCCTCCACTGTCCTGCGTGTCCTGCTCTCAGAACAGACTCATTCCCATTAGAATAAGCTTCAAACATTCCCTTTAAATTGACAGTACAATTCATACTAATGCTGTTGGCGCTGTGGCCGCGCAGTGTATTCCCAAAGTAGTTACAGAGGTGTCTGAGCTGTTTCTGAGAAAGATGTGGAAAAGCCATTACAACTTAAACTGTGTAAATTGCCGCAACCAAATGTGACCACCGCAAGTCATGTGGGTGGTACGCTAACAACGGAGTCAAGCTTGCCCGAAACACAAAGACAGACAAACATGGCTGTGCATATAAATGTGTGTATGCTGCTGCATTATAGTGTTCGTTTGTTTATGCTGGGTGCCAGTGGGGGCAAGCAAAGATTAAAGTGGTAACTTTAACCTACAGAAGACGGAGTCAGTGTTGACAAAAAAAATTGAGAGAACAGGAGCAAAAGGGAATGCGGCGAAAAAGCAGCAAGGCAGCAGAGGGTACGAGGGTTTAGAAACTCTTTGATTGATCATAAAGGTGCTGACAAGCCAAGCAAACCGAGTCTCTGAAGAATTTCTTTTCAAAACGATGACCAACAGTTGTTAACCCACAGATACACAAACGATTCACATACCGTACAGACAGCTTCAGACAGCTTCACTTTGGGAACTGGTTAGAAAAGTTTATTTCCCTCGAAGCCAGCAGGTCTCTGCACAGTACGGAGCCCGTTTTATTGCTGACAGCTTCACAGCAGTCTAGCTTTAAAGGGTCAGTTTAGCAGGTTATTTGTGTTTTCACACAATTACAGTAGACGTTATTGGTATTTTATTTTACAGAGAAAATAAAAAAAATAATAACACCTGTCGGCGGCAGTTTTGCCGGAAGTTTCTAAAACAAGAAACATTTTAACGTCGACTTTTCCAGCCCACTGCCTCTGGTAATTGCATTAATATTGGATTCATCAAGTTGCACGTCTCACAAATTATCTTTAATACCAGCATTCTGCATGATTGCAGAAAGGCAGGTGTCCTTCATCTAGCAAGGCGGATTGGAAGGGCTTAGAAGGTGGATTAAAGGTTCGATTGATGCGGGAGACGAGAGTTTGCATCTGATCAGGGATATAATTTTTTTTATCACAGTCTTTTGTAGTTTCCTGTTCTAAAGCACGCATCAGTTTTCCTTGCTATAGCTGAGATATTTAGTCAAAGTTTTTTTTTTATTAGAACGTCAAAAGTTAAAACAAAAGAACTAGATCTAAAAATAAAAATAAACCCTGGAATATTAGACCCTGACAACAAGTAAATGAAACTGACAAATGTTTTTTTCTGGTTTGTTTGAACCATCTTTTTAAGGTTGCTTTCCCTTTGGAAAGAGAAAAAAGAATTAATTGACATCATTATCATATAAGCTGTGGGTGCAAGAAAATAACTCCTTTTTACGTGAGGGCACACAGAAGCCGCGGAAGATGACCACATTTGTTGATTGCAATCATGCTTGGAGCCACTGGGCTCAACCTCACAGCGCAGTCTATATGTAGTCGCTGTGTCTTTTTATTTGTAGAAATTTTCTCAGCAGGTTGTATGAGACAGTACGTAGCTGTAGAAGAAGGAAGTCAAACAAATGAACCTGTGCGAGTTTGTTTGCTTCTGACTCACTCCTAGATATGTTCTCCCTTTGATCACATGGATTTCAGCTTGTTTCCCTCCCACATCCAACAAACATACAATCACGGGGATCGGAGACCAAATTGCCTGTTGGTATGAATGCGAATGTGGACCCAAGCGAGCCTCACAGTCACTGAGGCTAATTGGAATCCAAATTTAGAAAAATAACCTGCGTTTTACCCACAGTACTCGTAGTCATGGTTATACCTCCATGGGGAAAAGTTTGAATGTAGACACCATCCAGACTCATAGCGGTGCTCCTTTTTCTTTCTTTCTTTTTGCCTGATGTGTGTTAAGTTTGTGTGAGTGCCCCTGGCCTGTCATTGCGGCACATCAGCAGTAGTAACAGGTGGTCCCCATGGAGGGCAGACTGACAGGTAGATAATGATCAAAGAGGCCGTTTCCTGTGTTTCATGTCGGACTCAGAGAGAGACACATCTGTACTGCCAGTGCCTCTGCTTTTCTAATGGGCTCGGGTTGCAGAAAGCTCATCTCACACACATGTGCATGACTGCATGTACGAGCACAAACTTTAGTCATTTTGAGACCCCTCGCATTAACAGCTACTAACACATTTCTCAGATCTCCCCCGTGCCACACTCCCTCCCTTTTAATAAATCGCTGAACTCTTGCCGCCTGCACGCTGACTCTCCGTCATCTCAAACTGTCACCTGAACTGTATCACACATCCATAAAATATTAACCTCAAGGGAAAACACAGGCAAAAAAACCCCCACCTTGTCATTCTCCCGTTTGACCCACCTCCCCCCTCCTCCGCAAGTAAGCAGTACTATCTCTCAGACTCAGGTGCCCGGCCACTCACGGATATCTTACCCTCAATCTTGTGTCCACAGTCGCCACTGGCTGCATGGACGAGTTTGCACTCTCCTCTGCTCTGTTCAGCCTGCCAGTTTCTGTTTAATCAATTCAGATTGTATTTGAAGGAGGCCAAATCTCATCTCAGGTTCGGATGTTGTTGGAAATGAAGTGCATCCTGGACGATGGGTGTAAAAACAGCTTCACTTTATCTGGTAGATTAAAACTTCAGGGTCACGGTAATCTGTCTTAATGAAACTGTCAAGTAATCCGAGAATCTGTAAACTCCACGTGTCACGTCGGCATCCTGGGCACTCTTTCGTGCGTACGTGTATATTTTAGCTGACTGAATTTAAACGTGATTTTTAAATTGCTGATTGGCAGACCAGAGGGTTATGTGATTGCTTTGAGAGGTAGATTAACTAGCAATTAACCAATGTTAAGGTAATTGCGTAGCCAATCAAATAAAACTCAAAGCAGGTACGGGGGAAGCATGAGGCGCTGATTTAATCATCTATAAGCACTACTTCTCTATGCGCTCTTAGGTTTGATCTGTTGGCACTCTTAATATTCGAGGATTTATTTTGAAATTTCATTTCTGCAAGCAGTTTTATTTATTTGCAGCATTCACACCTTTGTACCAGCGGCCTCAGCAGTGGTCTATCAGGATCCAGCAAGCCTTTCACTGATGCGGATGTCATTTTAAATCAGCTTTTACAAATGATGATTCACTCAAACCTCAGCTTGAACCTTTCCCTCGCACAAAATGGTACAAAAGATCTTTTCATGGATCTCAGATTGCCTGCTTCTCTGGAACCAAAATTCTCTTAAACCTTATCAAACGCTATATCAAACATACATTTAAAAAGTAGGTCGCGCAGTTGTCGCACACGTGCTCTATTTTATTCTGTTATTAGGAATCATATAAACCAATTTAAGCCCTGTTGACCCAGTTTTCTTTAAAATATCCCTTAAATAGTTGCAAGGTCACAGATTGTCTGATAGGATTACACATAATATGTGATGCATAGAAGCATGTTCCAACAGTTTCTTAGAGTTGTAATATATTTACAGTGTGTTAAATTCTTTTTAGGACTGCAGAAATTAAGTTTGAGGTTTAATAAATGACTTATTGCATAAATGCAAGATGGAAATTGAAAGAGCAACTCTTTTTTTGCCTGTTTCACTTGTGCTGACTGTATATTATTGTAGGGTTTTATAATATAAAGCACCTTAAGGTGACTTATTGTGATTTGGCACTATATAAAAAAATGAATATATGCTAAGCTGTATTATCTGTTGGAAACACATTGTTAACGTAGCTCTAAACTGTCAAATTCTGGGCTTCTTCTAGATTCAGTTCACACATTTCCCTGAAATTCAGTCTGACATATAGTCTTTAGTCAGGCAGAAAAATTGGAATCCCCATTAAGAGTGTTTTGCTGTACAGGACAAGTTTTAATTCACTCTCCCAACAGTGGGATAGTGGGATTTAAGAGGTTAGGTAGTTCAAACATCAAACATGATTTGATCATTGGCCAGCCACGGATCTGGTTGATCTCCTTCCGTTACAGTGGATATTTTCCAGAGTTAAAAATTGTATACACAAAACCCAAGTTCCCAAGATGTACTGGAGCGCGTTCAAAACAAATTATTTGTGGTTTATATTTGATCTTAGTTCTCTCCCTTTCTTCAAAATGATTTATTATCATCGCTGATGTAGCTGCATAATGCATCTGACAGATTGTGCAATAATACAGTACCATACAAGTTCATTATAGCTCGTGCGCCGTGAAATGCATCTTGTGTAAGTCTCGGTCACGTTTGTGTCGGGCTTAATAAAGTTTGGAAGCGTTTCACATGATGCAATGGATGTGTAATGACCTAGAGTGCAATGCACATGGAGGAAAAAAAGGGTAATGTTGAAAACCTCAAAAGTTAAGTTTGAGATTATGAAGCAGTTTTTGCAGACAGATAAAAAGAGGGCATCACGGAAGAATGGAAACTGAGGTTTTTATTCCATTAACCGTAGCACGATGCTAACTCACGAAGCACATCTGAAGCTGTGTTTACATTTACCTAAAGCTGCATTCAGTCGCAGGCTGTCTGCCTCTTCTAAAAAGGGCTTGTCAACAAACACCAGTGAACTCGAGGCTGACCCTTTTTTGCACAACCCAAAGCTGGCAGCTGATCCCTCTGAAAACCGACTGAATCTCTGAAAGGGGAGCAAGAGATGCATAGCTGGCAAGCATGGAAAGCTTCAAATGATTGATAGCCATTTGTTTTGCCTGCTTAATACAACATAAACTCTCCAGCGATTCATCACCGGAGTGAGGGGTTTTTCACGGTGCCTCTGCAAAGACCACTAAAAATAATTCATTTTCTGCGTGCTACGAGCCAGGCGCTAATGTTAAATATTCATGCGGGTCCAGTCTAAGTGATGTGGCCATTGGCACACAGTTAGAGCACACTCTGTGGAAGGGAGGAAATGTCAAGCTGTGAATAAATGAAAGCAGTGAAGCCGTATATTACCCTGCCATTGTGAATTTACTATAGTTGCCATTTTGTCCAGCCACTTCAAATGGATCTCTTTTATAATCAATACACTCAGTAAAACATCGAACATATTGCCACGTTGGCAAAAATCTCGGCTCGCTGTGTTTGCCCATCCTTTATTCAGTGTTTGTATTTGTTTCCTAATTTGTGCCTCATGAATGTTAACCGAGGGCTTTGTGCTGTTCCTCTTGTAGCAGTGTTCAGTACCGGCAACTAAGCCGACTCTCCTCAAGGATGTCGATGCACTTTGAGCCCATCTTGTCACATTAATCAATATAGCTTGTGCCTATGCAGCTGTTGTGTATCGACTGCCACATCAGTCAGCTGCATTCGTTTTTGAGATGTTTTCACTGCAAGCTGATATGAGAAGATGTTGTCATGGTTGCACAGAAATTGTTTTGAAACGCTATAGGTCATCTTCTGCCATGATATCAGTAAGCACAGTGGAGGGAAAGGGCAAAATATAATAGAACTTACTGGGTTGAATATCCATTTAGAGAAACTCAAATAGAGAGCATAATGTCCGCTGTGCATCATTTGGATGGAATAGGAAATGCTAAATGGCCTCATATTGACAGACACACTCTCCCTGTATTCATTTTTATCACGTGCACACACATTCGCACGTGCGCGCGCCACTCACATCCACGCACACGTTTCTTTTCTGCACTCTCTGACTAATGAGGCCTGGGGCTGGAGATGGTTCCATCAAGGAACTTCCCCCTCTCTTTCTCCTCTCTCTCTCTCGTTCTCAAACACGCACCTGATTGATAGCAGTGATTTGACTGAGAAAAGGGAAATGGGAAATTGAAAAATGGTGGGAGAAGATTGGAAACAACGTGCTGATTATAAACTCTGTGAGGAAACAAAAGGCTTTCCCTCTGCCTTTTCTCTTAGCTCTGAGGTAGCAGGTGTGTGTCTGACAGGTGCCTGATTGAGGCGCACAAAAGACATTACAACTGCAAACAAATGGACGTATTTAGCGTCCCCGGATGCAGTTAACATTTTGGGCTGATAGAAGTGATTATGAGTATATGAGCACACGCAGCCGGGGAATGGGCCCAGGTGTTTGGGTGAGTGGAGCAAGAAGGCAGCCATGTTATTGTTGTGATGATAATAATCCATCTATACAATTAATGGTATGCCATCACCAAGGTCATCAGCCTTTGGAGATGTATTTAATATGTCTCACATTGTAATAATAGAGCCTTTCTGCGCTGGCGACACATACACAGGAGGTGTAAGACCGCACAGATTTATCATCATGAGAAAAAAAGAAAAGAAGCGTGAGTGAAAAAGTGAGAACAACAGACGCTGTGTTCCAAATTCGCTGATTTACAAAATAACCTCAGTTACCTCGATGCCATCGCCATTTATTCTGGTCTTTTTATGTTTATGCTCTTTTGTTTCATGATCAAAAAACCCCCAAAACCACAAAAAAACCCAGCACTTTCACAACAGTGGCATAAATTAGCCACTGCCTCCTTTTGGAAAGCCTTTGTGTATTCCATAAATAAGGGAGCATCTTGGCTGAAGCCCCGGTGGTTTAATATTCTCTGAGAGCTTCCAGACAGTGAGTGGTGGTGCAGCAGCTGTCTCTTGACCCTGCCGGACCCCCACTTACCCCTCTGACCAGCTCCTTTCCACTGGGCAGGCTGTGGCGATGACAAGCCTGTCAGAAGCTTCTCCTAATGTCCTAATTACCCCTCACACACACATACACGCAGGCGTGCTTGCACAGATGTACACACATTCCTAGTGAGTAAGCAAATATGCTGGCAGACAAGCTAAAAAGGACGCACTCACGTTCTCACCGTTTCCTGCTTGAGTATTGCTCATGTGAATTTTCCTTGCAAGAGACCGCACATTAGGTGAGGCATTACAGTGTAACCAGAATAGCAGTGGTTCTTCCCCATAAACAGTTCTTGGAGTCTTGATCTGAAACATTTCTTGTTTCTTTTTTTTTTATCTGGGCACAATCAGAGCGTCGGTTTCTCTACTGTGATAACAAACGTGGCACTCCTGCTGCAACTTTCTTTTAAAAACTGACACCAGGCTGAAAAGAGGTTTCAAAGTGCCTGCTGCCTCTGAGCAGAAAAAAAAGACACCAAAAAGTTGCAGCATCACCCGAAATAGACAACGTGAATGAGATGTGATGTGTCACTTTGCCAGAGGTTAAGCTTTGATTCGGCTTAGAACACGAGTCTCTTCTCTGGTGCATGGTTTTGGGTGCAGAGCGTAGTGCTGCTGCCGCTGCTGCACTTAAGTCTGTGCTCAGTCAACTAGTCTTGTTAACATAACAGAGTGGATCATTGTGCCTGGTAGGAAAAAAAAGGAAATCATTGTACCTCCCAGCAAAAGCAGTTGCTAAGTGATTCATAGACCCGGATAGTTACTGCATTTGTCACAATCAGCATGACTTAATCGTGTGCTGCTATACCGTTCTCCCTTCCTCATATTGTGCTGATTTGCAATATATCTTTTGAAAAAGTGTTGTTTTGTAATTCTTGTCGGATCACCTTTAGTTTGACAGATCTAAAGCAACCACTGTCTCTTTTATTTTGCTTTTATTTTTGCCACTTTTCTTGGTAACAGGGATTGTGTGGTGCCTATCATGTGAGACCGTGTGGAAGAGCAGCCTGGCATCCACACTCATCAGAAATTTGTTAGCAGCTTTTTTTTAAACACACGCACACACCCCACCCCCTTGTTTTTTGTTTTTTTCTTTATGACACGACTGTAAGACACGAACACTACCGGAGCTGTGCGGAGCTGTCATGAAAGCGGTTGGCTGCTGTTTGCAATTTTTTTTCTCTTTTTTTCTGTCAGCCGCAGAGACATTTTCATGTGTATTGTGAACGACAGCACCCAGTCAGGTACACCGATGATATTATTCACCTTTTATGCTTTCAAAGGCGTTTCTAACACTGACATGTCTTAATTTGAAAATTGCATTCACAAGAACACGCATCTCTGGGAATTTCTGTGCAATTGCAGATGCCCATAGCACTTCACTGAGGGGGGACAGGGCACCGAATTCAATATAGCTACTTTTTTCTTTTTTTATCTGACAGCATTTCTGAAGGATTACCCTTTAATCTCCCAACGCAGAGACTCGCGTCAGCTACATGTGTCTTGCTGGCGCTGCTCACACAATCAAGCAATAGATTGGACCTTTACAAAGCATATCCCATTAACACAGAGCAATTACCCACTTCTGTGGGGATATTTGCAAAATCTCCTTTTTGTTGCGGTTTATCAAGCAGAAACAGGCTTTGCATCTCCTGTAAGCCTACCTGATTATAATGTCTCAATTGACTCAGGGGAAATTTAATCTGAATATTCCTGGCCGTGTTTACAGGTGAGCATTTTCTGATATTTCACTGACTGTTTGGGCTGGATTAAGTAGTACCGGAGAGGTGATAATAAAAGAAGTGGGTCAAGTACATAAATGAAATGCAACTTAATTAGTTCTGCCATTTTACAGAGTAGAAAATAGCTCTTTTTTTTTACAAGAGCACACAATCTTGAGAGGTCCACTCAGAAGCTTTTTGTAGAGATTTAGGCCATATTATTCAGTCTTAATTGGCGGATGACGTTGGCTCCATTGTCGTAGAGATTAAGCTGCTCGGTAGCTGTTATGATTTCAGCCACGTCAACTTTTAAGTCATCTGCTTGACTAAATGTTATGTAATCCCAACTCAGGTCTGTTTGCTTTTTTAAAAAAAAAGGTTTTTAGGAGTCAATTAATGGCTATTTTCATGACACATTAAGCAGTGAGTAAGCCTAATATTATTTCCTTAGGCTCATAGACTTTTTAGTCTTTGTGTTTTGCAACAACCCATAACTCAAAGAAGTATTTCATAATTTGCAAGGTTGATTTATGCCAAAGGGATGACTCACTTTCCACCCCAAATGGGAAAATAAATCCTTTGTTTTGGTAGATAAGAAAGGTCTCCCACCTGAGAGCTGTTGGCACTGAACTTTTGTCTGAGCACCCACAGACTGTAACTACAGATGGGCTTAGCCACTTTTCACAATGTAGCTGCAAACATTTTTATTTATTTTATTTTTTTTTATTTTTGAGAAGTGATCATAGTTTGGATGAGAGGGTAAAATGCTGAGACAACAGCTAATGCTTGTTTAATGAGGTGTATCCATATATACTGCTTGGGTGCATCCCACAGTCAGTATCTGCTAATTTATGCTAAGTAATATACAAATAAAAAGTTAAAGACAAGCAGGAGCGCTTTGTTGGTGCTAACGACACAGCAGGCCATAATAATTGAACTAAAACTCCAACCCCACAGGCATGACAGAGAGGTGGCTCTGTCATGCCAAGCTGCTAATAATGGATAGCATTATAGCTTAATGTAGCTTAAATAGGTGGGCTGTTAAAACAGTTATACACTATTGGAGATAAATTATCTGAATTTCAGGAGCAGGACCGCGCCTCCAAACACGCCCCTTCTGGATCTTATCTATATATGATGACCCAGTTCTACAAGCTGTTCGTTCCCGCTTTCGTGCCCCATCCTCCCTCCCCTTTTTTCAATTCTTTCACTTATTCACTTCTTATTAGTACATGAGGATCTGCCAGGCCTGGCAGCTGCATTGAGAAAATGACAACATGGGCCCAGCTAGTGAATTGTCATGATGTAAAATATTAGCTTTGGGGATTAAAACTGCACTTTTTGTACTGGTTTGAAAGCTGCTATAAAAAAAACCCTGATCACGAGTCTTCGGGGCCTGACTCACCTTTGAACCCTGCATCAAGTGGCCATCAGAGGAACTGCTGCCTTGACATTTGAGTCTTCATTTTTCAGCCCTGGAGTTGCTATATGTATGCACACTATTAGGCCAATAGGCTACCTACAGTACAAACCTGGAATGTCTGCGAATTTGTTTTGCTGTTGATAAATGAATAGATAGGCTTTCAGCTAAAGCATGGAGCGTGCTCAGATGTCATGAAGACGCCTCCAACCATTTCATCTGCAGTTCACAGAAAAAATAAATGGCATATCTGCGGAAACTGAACAAATTGTTTAATAGGGATTTCAAACTAGTTACAACTGATAAGAAAGACTAGAGTAAAGTGTTAGAGACTGGTTTTTGATCTTATTTGTGAGGAAAGCAGTTTCTTTCATCAGTTTGCTTTGTGAAAATTCTGACCTCAAAAGTCGCCTGTGTTTATTGGGTCCACTCTGCAGGAGTCCGCTTCTCCATCCGATTTCCTTGAAGAGAAAAAGTTTGAAGCCCACCTCTGATCCTACTAATTAAATGAAAACACAGTGGGCTACCCACAGTAAGACAGCATTACTCCACACACACATGCACTGTCGCAAAGGTAACCAGTGTGGGTGTCTCTATGGGGAACTACACCAAGCTCCAACATCCCACTCTGTTGTGTCCTCTTATGCAGTGCGATCACACACTAGGTTGACATGCAACACGCTGCAGATCATGAGCATAAATAAGCAAGGGATGTTTTACCTGAAAGGAAGAACATTAATTCAAAGGCATCACTCTAGTACTGAGAAGAAATGTTGCCTCATTAGTGTTACCCCACTGCTTTTACCGAGCAGTAGGAAGAGAGAGAGAGAGGCTATGTGCCACTCTTGCCACACAGACATCTTGTCTCCGGAGATCTTAGTTTGCCTCAGTGACTAAAAAACAGCGTGCATTATTATGGATTCACTGGGGTGGCAATGGGTTGAACGTAGACCCCTGAATACTGGTGCACTTAGAGCCTCACTTCGTATAGAAAACATACTGCAGTGCAAGAGTCTGCCCTTTCAAATGCTCACAATGAGCCGGTTTCCAGCAGGAAATGTAGCATCAATGTAGGTGGAGAGTGTGAAATGCTCCACTTTTGTGTTTCTGAACATAATGTTGCTCATTGTGCAGAACGGGAAGATGCGATTTGGATGAAAAGGAAAAGAGGTGAGGCGACAAGGACAGACATTATTTGGAGGACGGTTAGCCTGCCTGCTCTCATCCAGTGTGATTGACATATTGGTGCAATGGGTGCACTCGCACGAATGCCATCACATGCATTTCCCCAGAAATCTGTCTATCAGCACTGTCTAAGCAGAGCGACAGCCATGACATCTAATCACAGGCGAGCTGGCACCTCATAACTTCTACCTAATGTGCTGCAGGTACAGAGGAGAGAAGGGGAGCGCTGCACGACAGCACCCCCGCCACCAAAACACTATTTATAGCCCCTTCAGAGGCCACCAGCAGGAAGTGGATCATACTGAAGGGTTAGGGAAGGTGTCACTACACTATATCACAAGTCTCTGTGTTTAGATATAGGTCTCTCTTGACAAGATTAAACACCGAGATGCCCCGCTATCAGGCCGACGCATTTTTCTGGGTTATAGTCCTGACAAAGTATTGCAGCAAAACGAGGGCAGATATGGTACACATACAAGATGATAATGAGTCATTTACATAATGTTGCTACAACATTATAATTACCTGGCAATTAAAGCAGCTCAAAAGCCTCATTATGGACTGTCCTGAGGGCTGGTTGGACTGGGATACATGCAGCGTGCTCATTCAAGCTCAAGTCTATCAACGCCTATTATTCGTGAGTTCTTTTTTTTTTTTTTACATCAACTGCCCAGAAGCCTCATTCTGGTGAATTATCACATATAAGCAAGTTTTGGCTGACACGCTGTGTTTTAGATGAAGCAAAGCTTTAAGTTAGTGAGATATCGTTGCGGGCTCCTGGACAACGTTCAAAATTTGTTTCCCATCATGTGTGATTTGTCACTCACATTTTTGTGTCCCGAGGGACTTGCTGACACGTCGAAAATGCACAAAGGAGCCATAACAAGGACATGTGTCATACCTTACACCCTTATTAAGCCAGCAATGACAAGTTAGACAGGCAGTCACTTCACCATACTGTACAGCACGCTTGGCACTGAAGCTCCCATTGCTCACAGCCAGAGTAAAGAAGCACCAAAGTCTGTGTGAAATGTCAATATAATAAAAGATGGTGCGAAATATAAAAATGTAGATGTGCAGCAAGGGGGCAAGAGATTTGTGTGTGTGTGCATGTGTGTGTGTCAGAGTTGTTTATGAATAGCAGACAATGAATGATGGAAGCTCTCCCGAGGGTACAGGCCCTGAGCAATGCTGCAGGGACTTGGGAACGCGCCAGTCTCCCATGCCCTGTGAGATGCCAGTTTGGGTGGGCACCGTTCCGAATGGGTGCTCTCTTCTCCAGGATACACGGCGGGTCCCAGGGGAGCGTCTCCAGGCAGTGGCTGCTCCACAGTGGGGCTGGCTGGAATCTCAATCAGGGACACAAGGGGTAGAAAACAAAGTCCAAATATTCCCTCTGTACCTCTATATTGATGTAACATCGGAAAATAGATGAAGGCAGGAAAATGGCTCATTACGTCGGAATCGCACACACCTGTGTTGTAAAAATGACTCATTATGACGGCTTTTGTATTTGTCTTAATTGGTGGAAAATTACACAAATAGCATATGGAGCTTGAATTTAATGAATTTCAACAAGCCTATTTAAAAATTATGAATATGCTTTTTGTTACCAGTGGAATATAGCTCCCTGCTTACATCCTGTCTGCTCACAACTTGTCTGTTTTTTTTTCTCCTCTTTTCTCTCCTGCTCTCCTTCTCACCTGTGCTGCAACAGGAGCTGCTGAAACCCTGACAGGTAATCTTTCTTTTTGCTACCTGCTGTTCATTTGGAAGTGCTTGCTTCTGTCTGTGTCTGTTGATTGGCTGTCCATTGCGGTTTGTTCATCTGTGCATGTTTACATGAATGGCTGGTTATGTTCATAACGTTTCTTTTCAGGAAGGAGGAGATAGCCGTCGGCTCACAGCTCTGATCCTCTGTTTTTATTTGTAATTCTCAAATCAACATTTCACCACATGTAATGGCTGATTTCGATTTCTTTTCAAGCCACTTGGTTTCCTCTTCAATTTGTCTGTAGTTTTGACACATTCCTGCTCCTAACTATAGAAGTTTTGCTAATCTCCTCCCATTCTGTAGCCTCTCCAAAAGTAGAATCTCAGCAGTAAAAGTGTGAGGAATGAATTTAACAATGTGTTTTTCTCTCTTTCCGAGCTGTAAACAGCAGTATTTTCACATAATTTCCATCCTGTAATAAACTAAATCAGTGCTACTTCCCAGGCTAAGAGCCGTAATTACCTAGTTTGAGGGGTGAGGCTATGAAAAAAAAGACCTGTCACGACAGAATATCCACTAAGGTTATTTTCCCAAGCTGCTCCTTTATCAGAGGATAAGTGTTGCAAGTAAACACTCAAAAAGAGTTAATATGGAATGAAGCATGATATTATAATATTAGTGCCTAAACTTAACCGAATTACTAGTTAACTTATTACTAGTACTAGTACTGGGTTGGCCCACCTTTTGCCTCCAGAACTGCTTTAATAGCATCGTTTGAACAAGGTGCTGGAACAATTCTCAGAGATTTTGGTGAATATCGTCATCGTCTGTTGTTGCAGATTTGTTGGCTGGACAGCAAAAATAATCAGTTAGGCTGTTCCATTAAAATGGTAATCAATTGATGGTGGACCAAAGTGTACCCAGAAAATATCCCTGACATCATTAAACCAACACCAGCAGCCTGAACTGTTGATCCAAGACATGATGGGCCCATTTCAATTTCTGACCCTACCATCATAATGTCACAGTAAAAACAAAGACTCATCAGACCAAGCAGTGTTCTTTAATTTTGGTGAATGCATACAAACTGATAGGAGTCTGGTCTTCTGCTGCTGCAGCCCATCTCGTTCAAGGTTCAATGTTCAGTCAGTGATCAGTGCTGAGTGTTGTGCATTCAGAGATGCTTCTCTGCATAGACATGTAAACCCTAGAAATCTCTGTGACATTGTGGTTTTTAACCTCCTAAGACCCGAACTCTTTCATGGCATACATTTTTAATTTCTCTTTGGTATTTGGCTTTATAGTGTTTGATAGGACACTATAAAGTTACAATCGAGTAATGATGTGCAAAACTCTTTATTTGGTGTCTGAACACAGCAGCATTTTGCCTGAGTACAAAAACAAAATGAGAAACAACAATTGTGCCCCTTTGAACAATATGGCTCATTTGAAAGCCATTTGAAAGAGCAAAATTTAGTATTGTGGTCTAGACAACCCAAAATGTGATGTGGACGCCGGTCCTAGGAGGTTAAAATACTCAGGCCAGCATATCTGGCACCAACGATTATACCACATTCAAAGTCACTTGAATTGCCTAAATGTATCGAGTTCCTTCCATGTGATTGGATGGTTATGTGGTGTCATTAAAGAGCAGTTGAACAGGTGTACCTAGTGAAGTAGCTTGTGAGTGTAGTATATGGTGTTTAACCTTTCATGGACCAATACAAAAACAAACAGTGAACACAGTGAGCGTGCAGACCTAGTGAGAATCATTCAAAGGGATTTCTCATATCTTTGCAGTTTTATTCACTTAAAACTCATCTCTAAAGAGCTGCTACCGCTGATGAGTGTGATTTATAAACCCGCTGGAGTCTTTCGTTTCTGTGAGAAAAACAACACTGTAATATTTTAGTTGATAAAAGATGCTTTTTCAGGAAGGACATCCTTTTTTCTAGTTGTGTTGCAGCATCATTATACAAACGGGCACCCTTAGCTTCTAAGAGAGCTTATATTTAGTTAGAAAAAAAACGATGGTCAAATTAGGGGGTACGAATTATTTTTTTGAAGCTTTTCCATGCAGGTCTAGGAGAAATGGCACAGCGCTAATTATACCCTGAGACACAGGCCTTCTTTCTTGTGAACATCCTTAAAACAGCATTTCATCATGAGGATCAGGATTTAATGACTGAGAGGGATAAAGTGCAAAAAGGCAGCATCAGAGAAAGAGAGGGAGAAACTTTTATTGTTAATGACTGTCTATAGTCCTGGTTGTTCCTTGAAAGGACATGACTGCTGCAGACAGCGGTGACTCAAGGGAGAGGAATTGGGGGCTGGCTATCCTGCTTTTTGCTGCCCCTTTCATGTCTTTTGATGTGAAAACAAGAGAGAAAAGTTCAAAGAAAGCGCGAGCTCCATTCAAAAGGTGCCTGTCTCCGAACTTCTGATGGAAGAGCCGACCCCCTAATATTTCCTGATTTCGTCAACTTTTGTAAAAATTGGTCAGGTTTGTGCCGTTTTGCATTTTGAGTACGGCTGATGAACCGAGACTCCGCGCCAGACACTTCATGCCAGATTGTACATCCCCTTGGAGAGCACACAGACTTTTGAAGGTCTGTATTTCCCTCTGACTGTTTCATTCAGTATGTTGTGATGCAGGAACAGGAGGGCAGCCATGTGTAGAGATACAGGCACTTTACTCTCCCAGACAGCTGCTGGAATGAGTCTGAATTTATCAGCCAGTCATCTGTGCCATGCCTCTGCCCACTCCCCCCTACATCCCCACCCACCACCCAGAATTAATGACTGCCTTTCCTCATTTGCACCCAATCATGACTAGGATGCCGAGGCAATTGAAAATGTTTACTTCAATTGCGAAAACCCTCCATGTTCCACAAAGTGGCCTGTTTTTTACTTTGATGGGATTGCTAATCACAGCGACGATATTTATGTGTGTTTTGAATTGGAGATGAGCCTAGGCTAGGATATTGGAGGGGGACCAACCTTGCTTGGGGCTGCTAAACCTTATGGAGAATTTATCTTTTGCGTTCCCTTTCTCTCAGCCCAACAGATTGGGAGCTGAATAACCTTGCTTTGAGGCTGCTGCTCTATGTTGCTGTTGTGACTGCCAAATATATTACTTTTACAGCAATGAAATAAAATAGACATCAAAACACTACACTTTGCTTTTGCCTAAAAACACTATTATGTAGTGTACAGAGGAGCTGCACTGTATTGTTTTCTTTATACTATACTAGAATGCATCCACATTTTAAATCTTCACGTGAGGTCATTTTTGATTTGATGCTCACCATTATCTTGTTTTATTCTATTATTTTAGATGGTAAACAACTAGTGTAGCTAGAAAGTGCCTCTTTCTTCTTATCACTGATTCAGTCGTTCTCATACACCATATTGCTAATGGGTCAGGAGCAAATTATGTGACACTGGAGACTTTAAAAGCTGTGATTAAAGTCTGATATAGGTTTTTTTGTAGACTAATAACATTCTGTGAAACCCATGAGACCAGAATACTGACTTTAAACTAATGCAGCTCATCAGAACAAACCCTGAATTGCCGTCATATTGAATTTTTCCTTCACCTCACAATGAGCCCTGTTTCCTTGAAATTACTTCCTTATTCAAGTAAACTGCACTCTCAAGGGAGGCATCTCCTGGATTCAAATACGTTTGTAGTCAAGTCAACATATCTTTGCCATTTATGTTTTTGTTTTCTTCCCTTTTTCAGGCAACAAATCACATTAGATGGTTGGAACCAACCCTCAGAAACTGAGGAGAAGCTGACATGAGCTCCAGCTTCTTCTTTGAGTAATGTTTGTGCCTAATCTAATCTGAAAAGTTAACTTAAAAGAAAAAAGGAGTAGAAATGTCTAAAGGTTACAAGCTGGGGTTAAAGTGGGATTTCACAGGTGTAGCAGTGCAGCTTGGAGAAAAGAAGAATTCAAATAGTCACACTTTTTGTATGCTCTGTGACCAGCTAACCTGTGTTGTAACACCTCACAGCTCGTTATTCTACTGAATGCAGCAACTTATAAGTAGGGCTTACACAAACCTTATGGCTAGATTTCCAATCCCTAGATGCTATACAGCTATTATAGGTAGAATTTGGTGAGTGAATCTAATCCGCATTATTGCCTTAAATGTAAACTAATTGCTACCCTGTATGTAACCAGTCCATTACTGAAGACTTTATCACAATACTGTAAGCTAACCAGGTTAGCCTGCACTAAACTGCCTAGTTTTTAACGCAGTGTTTGAATAACACAGACAAACTATACTTCAAGATATTTCACTAAAACATAATTCAGCAACACACCTTGTGTAGATCCAGTTTATGATTTTAAAAACTCTGCAATGAATTAGGACATTATATGCAAGCTTAACATTGCCAGTGTGTAACATTTCACTTGCTAAGCTGTGCTTACCTTTGAAAATAGTCTCCCGTCTTCTCCTTTCCTCCCCTTCTTACATCTTTATCCATCTCTCTGTGTCACATATTGACATGTTTCCTCACGATTTTACATTTAACTCACAGACACATTTTGTCAGACTGCACAAAATAGTTTGTATGTTCTTTGAGCTGTTTCTAAAGGCACGTTTGAAATTACATAGCACATAAAAACAATGATCCTCCTCAGTAGTTAACCAGATCCTTGAAGTTTTGCGACCGCCACTTTGCATCTGCACCATTAACACATTAAAAGGTACACGTATGTCCATGATGTCGCTGGAAGCAACGCCAGGCTGCAGCACATGAGAAATGAACTCTTGATTCTTCCGACACATGATCCCCTGGTTACAACTCTTCAACATGGTTTTGGTTCATATGTGAGGATGAGGATCAGATTATGCTACTTTTCAGCCTGTTTTTAAACTCGTGCTGTTACGCTATCACAAAAAAAGACTGTTTAATTCTGTGTTTAACCATAAAGCCTGGCTAGCATACCAGTAATGCCCTTGCAGTTAGCTACAATGATAAATCCATTCCTGTCTTTCTGGCTGTCACATAATTTTTCTCCTTAGGTCAACTTTTACAAGGTTTTTATCATTCAATCATCTATCATTGCTTGTATTAGAAATGTAATAAAAGTTCAACATTTGTGGCAGGGGGTTGGGCAGGAGTGTGGAAGGTATTGTCACACTGGTATACAGCCTGCTATAGCAAGCCAGGGATTTTTGTAAGTTTGGCCTACGTTTCAGAACCGTTACACCTCCGTGAACTCGCTTGTCAGGTATTTTGTTGAAGAGAAAATAGGTTTGCGTTCAATTGTAAAGGGGAATATAGTGTAGCTGTTTGAACTTATATTTTAGGGAGCAGGATTGTCACAATATATAGTGTTTATTGATTAATTCACAGTTAACCGTTACACAGTTTTTTCAGGTACCTGGTAGATTGTGGTGATTCCTCTATGGATTCAGCCTGTGGCAGTGTGCACTATTTTGCACTGACTTTAGTCACAGTGTAGGTGGGATCCACACTTTTCTGATCTGCATGTGCACTATCCACTCATTATTTGCTGTGGCTTGTTTTTACACAAGGGAAACTAAAGGTCTAATATATATGTTACATTAAAACATAGATCTCATTTCCATTTTTATATGCATTACAATCCATCAGTCAGAGGTAATGTGCTGAAAAAGATGGGGCTTCAAACCTTTTTTTGCATTTTCTCATGTACTCTCTCATTTACACATTCAGTCATTGTTGTCCTATCTGAGCAGTTATTCTTGGACGTATTCTTAGTCCATGCCTGTTCAGCAGTATTACATGAAATTGTCCTCAACCACATTAGCATGTAGTAAATATTACCTATTTACGATAAACCTTTAATTGACTGTATTGTGTACTTGTTGGACATAATCTGTGGCTGTTTTTACCTATTACCTTCCTTTTGTCCTGAGCCTGAGACCCGGCAGCAGAGTGGAATGAAATGGGTAGTTCATTGCATCAGACAGGTCTGAGGAGCTTTTCTCCACAGGAGGTTAATTTCTTATTGCTTGCCGCATTCACAGAGTTCATTTTGAATCATGTTAGTTTGCCTGTCTATTCCCATTATCACTATCTGAAAATGCAGGCGTTTTTTCCCCCCCTCCACTTTGTAAATGTCAGAATGCAATAGAGGTGTCTGACAACTCGGGCATGCAAATGTGCTTTTGATGTTTTCTTGGGGCTGTGGCTTAGAGTGTTGTTCCTCCGCTGGTGTGAATCTGAAGCATTAAAACGTATTCTCCATTCTTCTTACGCTTTTTTGGCTCCTGCCGGATAAATATAGCACAAGGTGACTTTTGATTCTCTTCCTCTTTCTCTCCAAAGACAGGGGAAACAAAGCAAGGCTTTTTGTGTGTGGGGGGTTTGGTGTGAGGTGTAAGTTACGATGACAAGGTCCAGGGTCTGTCAGTGGCAACAATGCCAGTGTACAGAGAGTGACTCAGATGCTTACAGCACTTTTATTCCTAGAGATACAGAACAGAACCGCTGAGCACACTGAGCACACATTGGTCACATGGAACCTCAGATGGAGGGCTCTGATAAAGCTTAACCATATACAGCATCCAACTCGGCTCATCTCTCCTCTCTCTGTTCTCTCGTGCTCTGTTTAACTCCCCCTCTCTTCTTCACCTCCTCCACCCCACCCATATCTACTACTTGCCACTTTCTTACACTCGTTCTTTGTCTCTTTTTCTTCCTACCCTCTCCTCACTCCCTACCTTCGTGGGCAGCAGAGCTTACAGCCCATCTGGCACTGACTCACAGGGCCCACTCTGAGCTGGGGGAGATCAATAGTGACAAACACTGCACATGGCTCTTATATTAAAAGGATTAGACATGGCTGCAAACAGACAATCTACACGGCCTATTCACGTATCTTTGCACTGTGCGTGTGTTGACATGCAGTCCCTGTTGTTAGAAACATAAATATTTAAGATACTTTAAATATCCAGACAGAGATGCTTGTTCCACATTTCAAATGTATTTTTTGCTTCTGTGTTTTCTGCCTGCGTTGTGAAGTCGAAGGTCAGAATCTGGCAACTGACAACGTGACGGTGATTGAGGGGGAAACGGCCACCATCAGCTGCAGAGTGAGGAACAACGATGACTCCGTCATCCAGCTGCTCAACCCCAACAGACAGACCATTTACTTCAAAGACGTTAGACGTAAGTGCCAGTGTGTCTTGCACACACACACACATACAGACAGACACACACACACACACACACACACACACAAGATGTCTTTCTGCTGTGAGTCGTCATCATTCTTCCTTTTTTGAAGAAAAGCATTTGTCAGTTAGCGCCTGTATTGTGTTTGTAAGCATGAAGGCTTGAAATGCAAACTTGTGGTCCTTGTTTGCACCAAGGACCATGAGTGCAAACAATTGATGGAAATAGAAGAAATCCAATTTCTTTTAATCCTGAGTACCAGATACCAAGAATATTTGTACTGTCAGTTTTAGAGAATCTTTTTTTTTATGTTTATGACTTTTATACAGTAGTTTGGCACTGGTAAGATAAGCCTGGTCACTCTTGGCATACTCCCGCTGGTATAAATACTTTCAGGATTTTGATAGTTATGCACAGTATCTGGGGTTGACATCTAGTAAACAAACAAAATAGATTACTTCTACTACTACTATTGCTCTTTTATTTTTGTCATTTTAAATCATAGCTGCTGAAAGCTGGAGTGTGTTGATGTGAGGACCCAAATGCAAGGACACAGAGAGGCAGAGTTTAAAACAAGAAGTGACTGACAGAAATTCAATAAACATAATCCATGAAAAAGCCCAAAGGGAAAAATAAACAGAAATCCCAAACAGGTATGAGATAAATCCAGAAACACTGGGCGATAACTAGGAATTAAAGACAAACATGGACTCGGAGTTAGGAGTAAACGATATAACACAACAGAGGACGAAAAAAGACTGAGTTCATTTATACAGACAGGTGCACTGAGGGGTGACCAAAGAAAGTGGAAACAACAGGGGAACAAGAGACAGCTGAACTAAACCTAGATAAGAACAGAACAGATTAAAACACAGTATAAAACAAATGGGGAGACCAAAACCACAAGTAGCCAAAAACAAACAAACAATACTACTAGATATCAAAACCAAAGCAAACAATAATCAAACACAGAACAAAGCAATTTGAAAAACTGGAACTTTACTCAAAAGTCTTCCGACTCAAAGACACGCGGTCATGATAATAATATGACCCTGTGATAATAGTCCAGGATACGGTGCTCCCACTTCCTGGAATAATCTGCAGAAGGAGCTGAAATTGTCAGAAATGGTTACCTTGGGGGAGTTTAAGTCAAATTTTAGAAGAACAAGAGAATACCTCTTTTAGTCAGTGCGACTGTTTTTAATGTCGCTCTTAATGACCTAATGTCGTATATTGTTTTTCACATGTTTGTGTGGAAAATTGCATTTGTTTTTAATTGTTATGTCATTATGTGGCGTATGCGTGTTTGGCTTTTGCTGATTTTTACCTGGATAAATAAAGGAATAATAAAATAATAACACATATGTTAAATGGCCTGCATTTGTATAGCACTTTTCTAGTCCCTAAGGACCCCAAAGCGCTTCACACTACATTCAGTCATTCACGCAAACATTCACACACTGGCGATGGCCAGCTACACTGTAGCCACAGCTGCCCTGGGGCGCACTGACAGAGGCGAGGCTGCCGGACACAGGCGCCACCGGGCCCTCTGACCACCACCAGTAGGCAGACATGGGGTTAGTATCTTGCAGTCAGGAGGCAGCCTGGGATCGAACCACCGACCTTCTGATTAGTGGCTGACCTGCTCTGCCACCTGAGCTACAGCCACCCCCTATTCAATTTATCCTAATCGTATTAATAATAAGCAAACTAAGGTTATAATAATGGCTCTTCTTCCAGAAGACTATGGTGCAAGAATCTGTCTGGGTATAATTTAATCTGCAATGTGTGTATTAGTTTCCATGTTAAATACCCACTTTCAAACTTCAACAACAAAAACTGTAACCTAAGAATTTTTTCCTCACTGTCAAGTGGAATAATTTATAATCTATTGCAAAAAACCCCCAAAAAATTCTATTGAAAGTTACAAAATTTACCTCCACTTGTCATGGGCTGGGTCTGTGACCCGGTGTTTGAGTTCTTATATATTTTGGTATTCATTTGTGCCCTAGTTTAGTTAATCTAGTTAATTTCGAGGTTGCTGTTTAGTCCTTTGTTTCTTAGTTGTTTATGTCATCTCCTCCTGTATTCAGTCTCCCTGGTCCGTGCGTCTACCTGTCATGCGTCATGTCTGTGTGGTTATGTTCAGTTCAGGTCACGTCTAATCCCCATGTTTCCTGTTTTACTTTGAAAGTCTGTGTCTAATGTCAGTGTATGTAGTTTCACTTTCCCTGTCCTGTCATTAGGTTCATGTGTATCAGCTGTTCCCCCTCATGTGTTTCCACTTCCCTTGATCATCCCTTATGTGTATTTAGTCTTTGTGTTTCATTCAGTCTGTGTCGCGTCGTCTGTGTTCCCACCCTCCATGTTTTCACAGCCAGTCTTTGCAGTCATCGTCATAGTTCTCCGAGTTTCCATAATTTATCACAGTATTAGTTTCCCAGTTAAGTTATAGTTTAGTCACGGTATTTCTGCTTTGTTTGAACTCTGTGTCATCAGCCATAATAAAGGCTCGCTTTCAGTTTAAGTTCACTCCCGTCTACTCACTTGTGTTCGCACCTGGGTCCACCACACACACCACCGCACGGCCTACGTCCACAGACCGTGACACCACTTAAGCAGAGCAGAGATGTTTAGCTGTCTTTCTTTAATGTTACTCAGATGTGACAGCCTGAAATGATCCTGTGCATTTCTCACCGATATTTTATTTTTTAGTCAATTGTCAAAGAACACAATAAACAGAGTAATCATAAACAGCCTATTCCTGCAGCATAGTGGAACATCATATTTCTCCTCATTAGCTTGTCCACAACATCTCGTCTACACTCTCGTCTAGACTTTTTGCTTATTTTGCTTATTTTGTGCGATTGTTGCACGTAAAGAGCTGCAATAATTGTAAACACATCCCGTTCAAAGGAATTGTCCTGTGTTTGGCATTACTGTGAAGATATCAGATATCACTAGAACATCAGCTCCAGCTTTTTGTCAGATTTTCTGTCCAAACATGATTCCATCTGTCCTTGACTTTCTGGCTCTTTTACACAAGTCATTAGGCTAAGAATACTGCAAGATTGATATGAGATAATTAACAATGCTACCATAATGGGAATACTTTTGTGTCCTTGTCACTGTTCGATTTTACGATAATCTCTTAGATTAGGATATTGAACATTATGATTATGCATGAGCATATGGGCTACTTCTACTCCGAACTGAGTTTTTGTCTCTGCTTTTTTTTTTTAAAACTTGTTTATATCTGGGATCTGAGCCAAGATTCAAAGTGAACGAGGAACACCCTTCATTTCGGTCTATATTGCATCCCAGCTGTTTCACAAGTCTAGGTAGTGAGACGTGTGTTCCATTTTCCACTAGCGAAGAGCATCGGGGGAGTTTGAGTACACATCTTTGTCATATTTGTACAAAATGCCTAAAGCTGTCTCACAATATGGCAGAGAAGAATGGACTGTAAAATAGCAAAGATCATGTTGTGCTCTACACCTAAAAAAATATTTATTTTGACACCAAAGAGCAGATAGAAAAGCAACAGTGAATAATTCACTGTTACATCACAGAGACAATCAAATTTAGATCAGCACTGCTAAGGAAATCTTTCCATGATGTTAAGACAACATTTTCCTCTTCGTGCTTTGTCGAGGCGCTCCAAGCGGGCCTATAAACGTGGCATTTTCTCCGCCTAACTCAATGCAGTGCCGCCTTCAATTACAAAAAACAAGCAGTTTTGTTTATCCACGATTAGATCTGAGTATATGTTTGGCTGGAGTGTTTCTGGTCCGCCGCTGCATATTTGTGCTTCTGGTAATGGGGTTTAGTGAACCCCATAGCAGCGCTATTCTAGGCTCTGTTCCTAAAGGACTGCTGGTTCTGCTGGGACCCCCCTCGGCCAGTGGCATTGTTACCTGTCAACGGGGCCGCCTGACACAGTGGCAGATCTTTGTATACAAGGAAGTAAACAGCAGTGACACAGAGACACACCAGGAGCCAGAACAGTGGCTACAAGCAAAGCGGCAGCCGCAGAAACACAGATACGCACAGAAATACCAAAACGATAACAGCTTTACAGTACCAGTGAAGGCCATTTAAACAAATTTCTGCTGCAGCAAATAAAGATGAATTATGTCACAGGTAGAAGCGGAGCGAGTCTTGTTAGGGTGAGCCATTTATTGTGCCAGATACATGCGAAATGACATGCAATTTGGCAGACTTGTCATCTGAAATGGGAAAAATGAGCCTTTATCAGCGAAGGTGGACCTCTTTGGATGGTGATGCAATTGAACACCATTATTTATTCACTGCATCTTCTCAGGAGTTGTCTGACTTTGTGTTACAAAGGTTTAAAATGATACTGCCGAAAGGCTTTTGTTTCAACGTCAGACCTGGTAGGTTTAGAGCTTCTGGAAACTGGTTGCTGTTACAGTTATAAGGCTGTTATAAAGACTTTTTTTTTTAATACAAATAAAGTGAGAGCGTCAACCCAATGTGACAGTGTGAAAGGGTTCATTCATAGTTAGGAGTGTGCAGAGAATTACCAGCCAAAGCTGCATCTTTCCTAGACTTTATTGAGCTTTACAACAAGTTTCAGCTAATTGTTTAGCGGTCTAGCAACAACTTTACCACCTTGTTTCACTTTCATCAATCTTCACGCATCAGTAAAAAGCTTAGGAGTTGGCAGAGATCTAAACCCAAGCAGCAATAGACTAAGCGCTGGATTTACAAGATTCTGATGCCTAGAAACTCCGTGCAAATGCCATATCACTGCTTTGTCGTAACAAGTACGCCGGTTATAGCAGTACTTCTTTACGACGTGAAGAATTGTGGCTGATTGAAATATATTTGACTTTAATATGCAAAAGCTCAGCCAATCTACTTCATAAGTATGCGGTGGGGACCTGGCACCATAAGCGAGCGTTTTGATTTAAATGTTCCTAAATTGTGATTGGAGCACAGAAATATGAGACATCCCCCTTTTCCGCTTCAGCCCTACTTGTAATGTACAGGCACAAATACTAAATTACTGATATAAAATATACCACAAGTGTTCTAAATTTGACAGGAAATAAATGTGTATTCATGAAGGACTTCATAAGTAGGATACTGTGAAGCATCGGATCATCGGAGCATTTAGAGAAAGTCCAGATGTCACTCTCTTTCTAAGTGTTCAAGGACCATAACTTAAGGCCCATTCTAACTAAATGTGTCTTACAGATTGACACAAGTAATGTGATTCCAAAACTGTTTATAAATTGCACTTTGATTATGAAAGGCTTTCCAAGAAAAGTACAAAAAGTACACAGATCATATATATGTATTCTTACCAATTTTTTGATTCATTAAATAGTTCCGGCTGCTGGTTGGTGGACCTAGTACTGTTGTGCACAACAAATGTGATTACAGCTCTCAGTTTTGATTAGCTCATCACCATTTCAAAGCACCAGAGAAAGGATGTCCAATCCTTGAATTTGACTTTCTGACTTCCTGATGAGAGCAGTCTCACTGGCTGCTGTGATTATTGATTTACTTGTGAGTTTACATGATGAACAATGGACTGTTTGTTGCTATTTTTTGCCAAAATTGTAAGACAATTAACTAATTATCTTTCTTTTAAGCTCTTTGAGTTGGAATATGTTCTACTTTAATATTAATAAGCATGATCTTAGACTGGATAACATTTTAATGTGAGATAATTTTTTTTCATAAAGCCATCATATTTCCTGATATTTAATAGGCTAATGAATGTAATCATTAGACATATTTTGGTGAAAATATGCACATTCTAATAAACAGCAGACACTGTGCATCATCCACGCTCTTATGTAAGCAGCGAGCCAGTTATGAAACAGCTTTGTGTAAACTGCCATCAGCATCTCACAAGTGAAGGGTTTCCCTCCCTAGCAGGTGCTCGGATTCTCAAAGTGCATCAGTGTCATTGTTTCCCTTTGAGGAGAGACTTTCAAAGAGCTCTCAAATTATATCAGGGCATGAGGTTTCATGTTGACACTGCCCCGAGACCTTGGGTAATGATCATGATGCTAAGTGTAAAGCCTGATGGGAATAATAAACTCCCTGCGCTTTAAGGGGGCTGAATTGAGTTCGTTAGCTCGACAGATGCAGAGAGGGCTTGATAAAGAAGGCAGGTCAAAACATCAAAAGGGCTCCCAATCAAATCAACCAAAGCTGTTTATGTAAAAGAGTGCTCTGGGATGAGGGCTGACCTAAATGAAACGCAGTGGGTAAAACTCAGAGATGGCTAACCTAGTTTGATGACATTAAAAGAAATTTCAGCCAGTCTATACAGGCATTAGTATACATATTCTTGTCTACTTTTGATTTAGAGTTTGAGGCATCCGAGCCTCTCTTCTTGCACACAGTGATTTCATTCATTATGTATGTTTGAATGCCTCTCCTTTTTGTGGAATATGTGAGTTTGATGCATCCATCCATGACCAGCCGCAGCCCATTTTAAGAGTTCCTAGCTTGTTAGGAGTCTTCATGAGCACTCTTCACACTTTCCTTTCTTTGCGAGTGCTCTTCGGACTGTAAAGCTACTTTATAAATCAACTTGTATGAATCATTTTGAAACTCACTTTTCTTTTACTCAATTAAGGAGAAAGCCCACAAAAGAGCAGCACTCTGCCCACCACATTCTCTCCTCAGTCTCATTTTCTACTGTCTCTTTTGTCTTTCTCCGTCCTCTCTCTCGTTCTCACCACTCTCCACCACTTCCCATTTCCCCCACCCGTCCCCCTTCTTTCTCACCCCATGTCCCGCGTTTGTGTCCCTGTACTCTGTATCCTCACTGTCTCTGTCTCACATGTATCCCCACAGCTCTCAAGGACAGCCGGTTCCAGCTGGTGAATTTCTCTGACAACGAACTGCGGGTGTCTCTGTCCAATGTGTCACTCTCCGATGAGGGACGCTATGTGTGCCAGCTCTACACAGATCCTCCTCAGGAAGCCTACGCAGACATCACTGTCCTAGGTAGGTGTGAGGACACATGTGTGAACCTCACGCGCACACAGTCTTTTGTTTTATTTTGCTCCATTATAGACGGTGAATATGAAATAATAGTAATCTTTGATCCTGTTATCTTTAGCAACTGAAACAAAATGTCAGCCAATTAGGCTCTCGCGGTGCTCAACAGCATAACGAAAAGGAGCAGATGCTGAAACTGATGGCTCAGACCGCGTTGGTTTTGGCAGCTGTGTTGACTATGTGAATCCCGGTGAATGTTGACTTGGCTGCTCCAAATGATTCCCTATTGAGAGTCAGCTGTGCCACACTTTGATGCTTTGGAGTGAAATTACTCTAGTTATTATACATGCAGACATCCTGGGGGATTGAAAGGAATTAAAAGCACTTTAAAGTAATTACTCTAGTTGTACAATTGAAACCTAGCTGCAGTATTTCTGAACTAAGGGTTGCATTGAAGAGTCCTTGAAATAAGCACCCTGCTGACTTTTTTCTTTCAAGTAACTGAAGTTCAGCAAGTTTGCTGTGATGAGTAATACAAGGGATGAGGGAGAACTGTTCCCCATCCTCTTTTTACACCCATAGGTTCTAATCACATATGCTTGTTTAACATTAGCTTAAAAGAAATGCAAGGAGATAGATTCGTGACTCATGCTAGCTGAAGGTGTTAATGAATGCATCACAAACTCCTTTTACTCACCTAATAAAAAAAAAAACAACAGTAATTGAGGTAATGTGGTTTGTTGGTCCGCCACTTGTTTGATGGATTGTCACGACACTGTGCAGATTATCACGCAACTCATATCAGCTACTTAAGCCCCTCTTGGGATGAATAAAATAAAAATGTGAGTCATATGACCTCTTGTGTAGGCACCTGCAGTGATTAAAATAAGCACACGTCCGTTCATTTAGACAGGTATGATATGAACAACTGCAAAAGCATCTGAAATGCAGACAAGCTGTTACAAATGAAAATATATTTTAGTCTGTAACAGCTTGTCTATTCTAGTAGCATCTAAATAAAACTATATTTCTCATGTGAGTTGGTAGAAATCGTCAAAGTTATCAAATATACAAACGAGTATCAGGCTCCCATTTTCCAGATGGTATAACAAAACTTTAAATAAATGATAATTATATGATTTAAAAATATGAACCAGTTCACTATATCAGCATGAAATGATGATGTGTCACAACCTCACAGCAGAACAAACAAAAAAGATTTTTTTTTGTTTTCAGTTGTTTTCTACTCTCCATAAGGTTAACATTCTAAATTAAAGCTTTGCTTGGATTGTGCATGCTTTCAAACGAGAACATGGAAAAGATTGGATCTCCTTAGACAATAACAGAACACTGCTTAATGTTAGCCTGTAGTTTATCCTTGCCACATTCACACAAGTTTCTTTTCTTTTTTATGAGAAAATAGAGTATTTCTGTTATTGCTTCCCCAAAAATCTGCGAAAAGACTAGATATCTGTCATAGCTGGTGAGGCAACATCATTTTCAACCTCTCACACTAACGGCTACTTTAAACTACTGTGGTGAGTCTTTTAAGTGCCTACTACGATGCCGTTGCTAGCATTCATGCTTGTGCATGCTGTTAATTGCCTTGTGGTGCACCTATGCAGTGCTAGCCACAATAGAAACAAACAAAATCCTGGCTCTTTTTTCCTTCTTGGATCCCCTTTATTTGCAGTAGTGTCTTTTTTTTGTTTGGTATATCTGTCGCTCAAGTTATTCCACTTCTTTGTATAATCGTGTCCATCTCCTTCCAAGAATTCGCTGAGATATGTGAGTCCTTATATTGAATCTATAATTATTATTCCTCATACTGAAGACACAATACTTGTAGTTTTGCCTCTGTACACCACCACAGTGGAGTGTAATTTCAACAATACGTGATTGAAATGCAGACTTACAGGTTTAATTCAAGAAAAAATGTAAATTATTGGTCTAATTGACTGGCAAGTAGTCTCATGGCCATGTGAGGCCTATTCCCTTGTTATTTTATGACAAATACAGCAGACGTGCTGTCATTTATTGCTGTCATTAATTTAATTTTAAATATGAGAAATGTTAATGCCATTATTAGGCAGAAGACAATCAAAGTCCACAATTCGGAGATGCATTCATGAATGGAAATGCAGAGAGTTTAGAAGGTGAAAACCACTAATTACACTCAAGAGCACAAAGGTCAGGTTAGATCTTTGGACAAATGAAATACCAGAATGATGGGAAAAGGATGAAACCTGTTAGACATAGTGGGGGCAGCATTGTGACGATGCGACTGCTGATAGAAGAGATTCAACCAAATGCTGCAGACTGATCAGTACAAATGACCCAAAGTGTACTGCAAAAGCAACCCAAGAGTTTCTTAAGGTAAAGAAATGGGATATTGTTCAATGGCCAAATCAGTCACATGATCTGAGCTCAACAGAGCATGCTTTTCCATTATTTGATACAAAGGTGGCTGCAGTAAAGGGGTAGCGGAGCATCTCAAGGGGGAAACAACACTTTGTGATGTCCGTGGGTTCTAAAAGTTTTTCCATCCAAGTACAAAGAGTCTTTATGTTTATATTGATTTTGAGCCTCTGAAAATGGGGAACTGTGTATAACCAGTTTGTTAAGTTTGTGTGCTTCCATCACATATTGACTGATTAATTTATTGTGATGGTGCACAGATGCAAAACTACAAAAAAATGTATCATCGTCCCAACTGTTATGGAGAGCACTGTAAATCAGTAAAAGCTGAAACTTATGTATTCACTGACGATCAGTGTGAACAGGTAGCTTACTAATAGTGAGGAATAGTGACTTTACCCAGTATTTAAGTATTTGAAACTTTATTGTAAAGTTGTAATAGATTTTTGTCTGTGTGTCTATGTGCTGCCTCTGCCATTGTTCTGGGTCAGTCCCGCCAGGCAGCCCAATCATCGAGAGCCGCGAGGACGTGGTCAGCGAGGGGAACGAGACGGAGCTCACCTGCACAGCCATTGGCGGCAAGCCAGCCGCCTACATCAGATGGATGAAAGGGGAGGAAGAACTGACAGGTCAGTAGAATAACAGCCTCACCCAGTTTGCTTCACATGCTCCAGGCACTTCTTCTGTGAATAAAACGGAATTCTACTCCAAAACATTAATGTGTGTTGTACTGATTATGTTGACTGACACATATAAGAAGATAATCCAGTCTGGCATACACAGCTGCAGAAAGACAGTGCTTGCTTTCTTTCTTTTCTTTTCTTTTTTTTCTTGTGTGTAACCCCCCTCCCACCCGTCCTTCAGCCTGTGCTGCCTGCTCAGCTCCACTATGTAATCAACAAACTATGCAACCGCAACTGCAAGACCTGCAATTCGGGCCTGTGTTATTTTTCTCATAAATTTTCGAAAACATTTGCCTTAAAGGCATTTTCATACTGTAATTTTCATTTCACAGATCCAAGTTCAGATTTAAAATTGCTTAAATATTTACTGGTTACACTCCGTCTCCTGATGGAATATGTTTTCTAAAGCTACTAAACTCTACATCTTTGTATTTTCTTTAAACCATCCATACATAGCAAACATGGTTATTTGCACATTTCTCCTCCATGCATTTTCCGCCTAAGGCCGGCTGTAGGCTGCTCAGAAACAGGGATGTAATGTGGAGTGGTGAGAAAGCCTTATTACCTCTCCGTTATGATTAGGGGGTCATCAATTATTCATGATATACTTATTATACAACTAGGGAGATATTCGTTTTAGTCATATCGTATTTACACAGAGTGGATGTCTCAGAGCTTGTTGTCAAATTATATATGTATTAGAATGGAGAGGATTCATTTGGCTTGTTGAGAGATGAAATATTTAGACAAGAGTGAATCTGAAGCTAAATGCCATCTGTGCCTCCAGTGTTCCCTACAGGAGTCGAAGTCAATTTCTGTTTATGAGTTGTTGAGTGTTGTGTAAGGAAAGAAGAGACAACAGGATGGTTAGATCAGTGAAATGCCCCTGACATGCTGAGCAGGGCTAATCCATAGTGGCAGTGGATACATAAAGAAAGCCAGAAAGTCACGTCCTCCTGTACCCAAGGAAACACAAATCACTTCTCATTATGGACGTGCTAAACAATTCATTAGCTCCCGCTCAGATTGAGATTCACATGCACACATCTCAGTAGTTTTATAGAATCTCTCTGATCATGTTTGTCTTACGTATGTATGTGGGCGAGACAGTCGTGCCGGTAATAAAGAAATCCTTGGCCTAATTTACACACTCTTTCAAATTGGCCGAATTGCTTCTGCAACCATTTATCATGCTGGCAGGTACGGGACTGATGGGCTGTGGCCTGCGAGAGACTCAGCACACAAAATGCTTGTTAGCATAAATGACATCTGCAGTGTTATTTCAAATGTAGTGGAGCCGAGTGCTCGTCTGCTGAGTACAGGAAGAGATCTGTTCTGTTGGACAGCTGCATTTAATGTTTTAATGCTTTTTTTCCAAATTTACAGGCGATCATGTGACGCCACACGCGGAAAATTTAAGAGGAGCTTTGAAAAGTAGCAGGCTTTGGATTTTATAATGAATTTGAAATATTCCATTTATTGAAAACACACTAAAAACTCAAAAGCTGAACTTTCAAGTTCAACTTTGAAAGATTTTGAATTAATATACAGTTTAAAAAATCATTTTGAAAAATTTGAATATCTTAACTGATAAAATAAAACGTTATTAATTTTTTTGCCCTTGTTTTTAATTTGATGCACTTGAGCTGGTTTATTTTTGACTTTTGGAACTTATATGAGCAAGTATTCCAAAGTCAAGGTTTACCTTTTTTTGGTATGTAATGCTATTCTGTCCCCTTTTGTTACTGAACATCCTGGCATCTAAATAACAAAAAATTACATTCGACAATATTACATCAAAAGAGCTGCTTTTAAAATATTTTAATAAATTCCCAATACAGGTCAAATAATCTATTTTTCACTGCTTGTAAGCTCGAGTACATTTCAGTATCACCGTAATGACGTATAGCTACCGTAATGCTTTCTATATATGTCAACACCTGCTTTGTCCTTTGAGCTATCAAAGATCTTTTAACCACTTATCTTGTGGCAAATTGGCACCATTAAATTTCCACCAAATTAACTATTATCTGTTCCTTATTGTGCCCTGTGGTGGCCTCGGAGACCTGCCCAGGGCATACCCTGTCAGCTGGGATCGGCTCCAGACCCTGAATTGGATAAGCAGTTAAGGAAATGGATTGATGGATGTTCTTTATTGTAATGGATGCAGAAACAAGAGTAATTTAAAAACCTGGCAATTCTCAGACAGGTTCTGGAGTAATGAGCAGTGTCTTTCTGTTTCTGATTTCTAAGCAAATTTATGGATGTTTATTTACGGTGACATCTGAGATAATGATATCCTTGGTAACTGTAAGTCACACTGAATCTTAAAATATGTGTTGTGTCTCAGAGTATCAATTTTGACAAATTGTAGCAATTGAACACCGAGGGTTTAAAGCATTTTAATCACTTCTTTGTGCTTTGCGTCACAGGAGCCCCGACTGCTTACTGTACAGGTTAAGTCACTCACAGTGTATTTTCCTTACATCTCCAGGGTCCCCAGCGTAACTCGCCTTATCTTATATCGAGTGAACGGAGCAAGTTAAAAATCTTTATCATTTTCATTTTCTCTGCATTGCTAATCGAAATACCTCTAGCAGTTTACTGTCTAAGCCTCGCCAAAAGAGCTTGATCACTGGTGGCTCTGCAGTGTGTTGGCAGGCAGAAGACCCGGGTTAGAAACTGACTGAAAGAAAATGTCACCCTGAGAAGCGGTTATGCTTGATTGCACTGGGATTGATCAGTGCTCGATGCTCACAAGAGCGTTTGATTTGACATCTCTGCTGCAACTCTCAAATCTCCTCTGCATTCAGATTTGAGTCCTTCCATGACCTGATGCACGGTTGTTTTCCTCATCTGGGTCTTGGATGACACTGGTAATTGACAAGCGTTGGTTGGCCTGTACATCATTAATAACTCTGTATGAGTTGTCAAGATGCGGTGCAGAACTTTGTTTCCCCATGATTTTCTACTGGTTTTCGTTTTAAAAGAATTTAATAAGAAGACTCGAAACAAAGCAGAACTGATCGTAGAAGTCAAATTAAAGACGCTTTTGTTCATGAAAATGCCAAGACATGGGTAAGTGGTGCTATTTTCCTGACCTTGAAAAGTGTTGCCTGTCCCTTTGGTATTTTGTACTGTCAAATGAAAGACACAACACCATGGGACTTTCAGGCAGACACAGTTACACAAGGCGGATTGGGGCTAATTTGGCAGAAAGTCCTCTTGACATTGCACAGAGACAGCTCTTTTTTTTTTAAGGCGGAGAGGTTGTTACATACCACAAAAAAGCAGAAGAAAATAAAATGACATAAAAACCCATTTGTTTTTACTTGAATCATCAGTTACATCAGCCAATAACTGGATTTTCAGTAGTTACTACAAAAAAAGTCACACATATCGTACCTCTTCTATCTATTACATAGGATTCACATCTGCTTCATAAGCTAACTACTGTTGGAGCAAACATCAAGATAGCTCATTACCTTTAGCGTTTCTGACAGAACTAATTGCAAAAGCTGTTTTTAATAATAAATTCAGCGATTAAATCAAGATTCAAGGCAAGGCAACCAAGGCATAAAAAGCAGGTGTCACGAGGGTGTCAGATTCATTTCTGATGTTGGGGTGACAAAAAAAGTTGAACTGCTTATCTTAGAATAAAAAAAATACATAAACACTGCCTTTATCACACAGTGTCAGTCACAGAGTCAAATGGTAATTTTCCCTGACATGTATAATGACACAGCTTCACCTGAAGTGACGTTCAAAAAGCTTAAAATATTTTGATACAACACACAAGATTTCTCAATAAAGCAGTGTGCCATATGATTTAAGAGCTGGGTTTATGTTAGTTAACATAAGTGGCCAATAATGCAAAGATGTAAAACTGCTGTCCTCTCTCCAGGCGCTCATGCTCAATGTGTCTCAGAATAAAGTGGCATTCCTGTAGTCGGCCTGTGGCCGCACATGCCCACCTCTGGGTCAGAGCCCATTTGCTCGATCACATAAAGTGAACAGCATTGGCAGTAGTGTTTTAATATAATTCATTCTATTATTTTCTAAAAATTTCTATAAAATCACATCAATCAATTCATCAAATTATGTCATCACTCTACAAGTTTTTGCTATCCAGCTGATTATTTCCCACAAAATGCAATTAGCCTAAAATGATTATAAAAAATTAGATGGGCACCAATTACGGCTTAATTTGATTAGTTCATTATTTTGCCACAATTTCACGTATTTATTGATCACTTAATCTCTTTATAAAGAAAAACTGTACTGTGCGAAGCTTAGTCATTTCTTTATATTTTGCTGCCAGACTTTGTTGTAATTCTTTTAAGTGTCTTTGAACAACAGTTCTCCAGAATTTCTGAAGGCATTTCAGTTTTTCTTTAGGCACTGGCTGCCTGTTCCAGTCATTTTTAGTCCAGTCCAATTTTCAGAGCAATTTTTTTATTATTTGTTAAGCGGTTTAACGCTGACCTATAAATCATTCAATAAATAATTTAATAAAAAAGCCTCCTAACTCAAGGGATGACGTGTGTTGCATCTGCACATAACAGGCAACTTAGCAAAGAATCAATATTAAATTGTATCTTTAAGTACTTTACTAGCAGCCTGTTACAAAACCGTATCATTTGTTCCCATTTCTTTAGTTCAATCTATGACAAATGCCAAAGATAACACCGTTTGACAGGCATAAAATAGATCTTTGCATTCCCAAAGAACTATTAACTAAAACCACTTTGCAGTTGTTATGCACGTGTGCAGTGTGTCATTAAAACATTGAGGAAACTGGATAAGTGGTGGACAAATAAGTGTCAGTCTTACAGCAGATGGATAGTATCTAAAGGGCATACCCTTAAGAAATGGGACAAATTCCAGCAAAGATCTGAAACACAGCATGAGAGCATCATCTGATCCATCTAATGTTCACTGAAGCCTCATCAGAAATGGTCTCAGTGGAAGGGTGGCTATCAAAACTAAAAGGCTAAGGTATCCCAAATTACACAAGAATTGGACTGAAAATCGGTGGTAACAGTTCATATGGAGTGATGAATTCAAAAATGAAAAGTTTGGTTGAAATCACTGTCAATATGCATGGTGGAGGTCAGGAAAGAGGTACAGTAGTCACTGTCTTACAGCCATCTGGAGGTTTTTAGGCTTTGGAGCTGCATTAAAGCCAGTGGTTAACGGATCTTGTTAAAATTGATGGAATTATGAGCATGGAAAATCAAATTGTAAACCACCATGAAATATCCTCTGGAATGTGTCTGATTGGCAATGACTTCATTTTTCAGCATGACAATGATTCTAAAAACACTGCCAATGCAGTAAAAGCATACCCGGATAGGAAAACACACAGTGGCCTCTCCAGAGCCTGGACCTCAACATCAGTGACGCAGTGTGGGATCATCTTGACAGACATGAGAGCATAAGACAGCCAAAATCCAAAGAAGAGCTTTGAATGTCCTTCAAGAAGTCTGGAGAACTATTCCTAAGGATTACAAATTACAAATTACAAGAACGCCCGCCTAAGAGAGTTCATGCTGTGCTGTAGAATGAACGTGATCATGCCAAATATTGACTTTCATACTTGTCAGAATTGTGGAAAGTCTGGTTTTTTGCCTTATATGCTGTATTTGCATTTAAGTTTGTGCATTTACCAGTTCTTACAAAATATAAAGAAATAAGGGGTTGGCTAAGGCTTTTACATTGTATTTAAAGAATTCCAACCATATATTTAATTTATGGTGTCAAATCCTGAAACATTTTCATCAAGTTTTCTTTATACTGTGCAATTATGAAACCTGGTAAGACTGTTATTCATCAGTCTTAAATGTTGGTAGCCTGTGAGATCTGTGAGAGCCTGTGTCTGCTACTGGCCAAGTTGATTTTTTCCACCAAGGCACCAGAGTGCCAGAATTTAAAAACAAAATAAAACAAAATCTCACAGTGTGACTGTTGCTACGACCCATGGCCACACACCAACCATTCACAATACGACATGGTGTGACACAGGATACACCAGCCAATTTTGTAAGTGAGTTTTGAATGAAGCTTGAAAACACACACACGCAAACTCTCACACATAGAGACACACTTTTCTTTGGCCAGGACAAGGTTGTCATGTTTTTAAAGCATCTTCTCTCATACTGTATGCACCTTTCTATTTACGATTTGACATGCCTCAAATTGATATTGTACACCCTGTCAGAGATTGCAAACCAACATTTTATTCGACACAAACATAACGTAAACTGCCGTGATTGTTGTTATCGCACGCTCTAAATGCTTCACTGTGATTTTATGAGGCAATTAGTGCGACTGGCCGAGAGAAAAATGGCTAATCACCGCATCTCTTCAGTTTACACTCCACTTCACCCAACTCTTTGGCGCGCAGGGCGCTGCTCCTGGCAGGTGTGCTTGGAAATGCCCTCATTGACCTTGTGATTGTATGGTGACAATACGGCTCTTAATTGACTTTTTTTTTTGCTCTTATTTGGAAAGGAACAAGTACCCACTGATCACAGGACTCAACTTTAACTAAAGATGTTTGGGATAAACTCATTTACTGCTGTTGTGGTGCTTTTTCGAGTGAAGTTAAATGGCATAATTAAGCTGGAGTAGGCACCATGCTTTTGGCATCACTGGACCAAAAACCCACTAAAACCCTGCAGCATATTGTAATTCAAGTGGTCTGCAAGGGAATGAGACTCCTGCACCTCCTCTTGGCTCTGATATCAGGTTCTAATCAGATGTCTTTTAAGACCAGATCAGTTGAGTGGTCTAAAATAGAGTGAGCATGTCCACATGGACGCTGAGATGTAGTAGTACACATGATTAATCAAAGAACCTTCACCTTTACCCACTGCAGGGCACAAACACATGCTGCAACACTTTTATGCATTTTTGTGCAGGCTAGCAAGATCGCTGTTGTTTAGATGAAACCCTTTTTTTTAATGCAGCCTCTTCACACTGACACTGTATTCCTGCTGTTATTACTGTTATTACTTACTTACCCTTTTCAAATGGTCAGTGCACTTTTTCGACTGCCTGTTTCCTCATTGCAGCTGGCAGTGTGGTCAAATTTAATGCCCACAAGTGCATTGACCACTTACTGCTCCCAGTACTTTAAATTTTATGTAGGCAGGTCTTGGGTTGGTGCGTATATGTTACATGGGGTTAATATCCATCAAGAGGCCGCATATATGTGTATTGGTGATCATCAACTGTGGAACAACAGTGTTTTGCCCTCACTGAGTCCGGCACAGCTCCCCTGTGACAAGGCTGAAATGGAAGTGTGCTGCAGGTCAGTGTGGGGCTGTAATTATTTCCTCACTTCATTAAGTGTGAGTAAACCATCACACTCAGCACTGCAGCTAATGCAATGCCCCTGTGGCATTGTAATGCTCTCTAAATGAATGCCCTTCTGACAGCCTAGGGCCTAGTGGGCAGCAGATTACTGCAGGGTTAGCCCCAACAATGCTCAACCCTCGAGCAGCAGAAGCCTTCATTATCAGGCTGGATATGACCCAGCCGCTCCTCGCTGCTCTCGTCAGAATCGAAGGCCTTCGGACTCTTTGAATCCCCTAAAGTCTCGCCTGGGCACCACATCACTGAATCATAAATTAAATGTAAATGTCATCTGAAAGTAGTCCTCTTTGACAGGTAATCCTCTCTTAATAGCTTTGACTATTTGCTCATTAAAGCCAGTGCAGACTGCTGCTGCTGCTGCAGGAGTTCAGATTTGTTTTTGACCTGTTTCGCCATTAACTTTCTCTTCCTGTCATCCCTGTGATGGTTTTCCAGGTGAAACAACAGTTGAGGAGACGTATGACAGGATGTTTACTGTTACCAGCCGGGTAAGATTTTCTGTCACCAAGGAGGATGATGGAATGCCAGTGGACTGCATCATTGACCACCCAGCTGTAAAGGACCTCCTGGCTCAAAGACACTTGGAAGTACTTTGTGAGTGACCCAAAACTCAGTCTTTTCAAGCCTAGAACTAGACCGAGGCCCCACAGACAGTGTCGGGAACTGTTTCTTTTCTGGGATAGTTGAGGGGTTAACTGCTTATTAGTGAGGCTGGGCCATTGATATCAGATGTCCTTCATTTCACTTCACACCTAAGATGTTTCAGGTGTAACACTTGATTCTGATTGCAAAAAAAGTAAGTAAAAAATACTACATGTAAGAATAAGAGAACCTACACAGCCAGATAAGCAAGAGCACTGACAGGGTTCTTTTAGAGTTACTAGAAGCATATTTATACCTCTACCAGAGTTAGAATCCACCACAGTGTTGGTTATTTTGTCACAGTTGAGCAGTGGGCACAGAATTTGGCTGTATTGATTTTTCAAATCCTTACAACTGTGAGGACAAAATGAACAACCTTGGGCTGTATTGATAATAGACACTTGGGAAAATTCTGAAATACAAGTACAAGCACAAGTCTCCGCATCACCAGGCCAGAGTGAGTCCGCCTAGTCAAAGTTGTAAATTGGGCAGAAACTACTACCTGGGAAACAATGATCTTTTGAACCTGTTCTAAACAGCAAAAATAATTAAAGCATAATAATAATAATTCCTTCAGCCTTCAAAAGATGATGACAAAGTGCATTTTTAGTAACACACACAGGCTAATCTCAGTAAAGGCACCTGTATGAATGGAAAGGGTTAATAAGATAATATAAGTCAATGTGATTATGAGCCTAGTACACTTAATCTGGAGTTCTGTGGGTAATCTTAGCCATAAATGTTTGTGTTGGAGTTTGAAAGTAAACACAGACAGAAGCCACCTGGAAGGGCCGTTATGGTTGACTGCACGGTGAACAACAGCAGTGTAAAAAGAATGTTAACTACTAAGTACACCCTTACAGCTTTCATAGGAAACAGCAGCCAGGTGATGCTAACATGAAGCACTTGATTAACTGATCATTAGCACTTTTGTATGTGGGTGTGTGTTGACTCGACACAGTGCCATAATCTTCAAGTGAGTGGACATTAAAACAACAGCGACATCTCAGACTCTACAGGCCTCAGTTAGCATTTTAGATGTTAAAGTTCATGACTGCTTTTTTTTAAATAAGACTGAGCAAATATGTCTCGTTTGGAAGGGTTGCCAAGAGAAAGCCTCTTCTCGCTAAAAATACGATTCGCAAAGTTGCATCTGAGCAAACCGCAAGGCTTCTGGAATAATCTTGTTTGGACAGACGAGACCAAAGTGGAGATATCTGGCCATAAAGCACAGAATCAGAATCAGAAAGACTTTATTTATCCCCAAGGGGCAATTAAGAGAGCACAGCAAAGCCTTTGGCGAAAACTAGGCTCGGCATATCAGCACAAACAGCTCGTAGCAACTGTCAAGCATGGTGGTGGAGGGTTGATGATTTGGGAGCTTTGCAGCCACTGTCCTTTATACCAAATAATTGTAGAGTCAAAGCTTGGTGAAAATGGGTCATAAAACAGAAATGCTGGGGTGAGACATTAAGAGAGCTATGCTTAAAAAAAAAAAAAGCTCACAAACCTCAATAAACCAAAGCAACTTGGCCAAAATTCTTCCACAACAAAGTGAGAGGCTGATAAAACTTACTTCAACTTGTTGTAGCGAAAGGTGGTTCTACAACGTATTGCATCATAGGGTATATTTAGTTTTGCATAGAGTCCTGTGAAAAACATTCTTTTTCACATGACTGTACATCCTCCTTTTTCCAGATCTCTCCAAAGGAAGTGCAAACTATGCAAAACCCACAAATAAACATGTAATATATAATAAACACTTTCCTTTTACATCTCTGGAAACTTGCAAGACAGAGTGGCAAGAAGTAACAGACTCTTGAACCCAGCGTTATAGCTGAGCGTGATCAGGTGTAGATCTTGCGCCATGCTGCGATGTAGATTACACTGACATATTGCACGACTCCTGCATGAACTGTGCGCACACAGGAATAAATAACTTGCAGTTGATACGGTCTTAGAAAGACTTGTAGTATCCTCAGACCTTCATGCCGTAGATGTGTCGCATGTATTTGACTGCTTTATCGTACAGCTGGTGTTTCTTAGAGTGTAATGGTGCCTTGGCCTGAGAGGTACAGCAATCATAAGGGAAAACGTTTCTCCTCAGGTATCAGTGATGCTTATGTGTTCTTTAAATGGTGAATTGATTGAAGAGGTAATGCACACGGCCTTACGCTGTTAAACATCAAAGAAAGGTTAAGGTACCCTTTTGTAGTCTGTGCAGAATTTTAATTTTTTTTTCAGAAGATAACTGTTTTGTCTGACCTTTCAAGGAAAAAGAGAAAGCTTGACTGCAACCGCTTGACATTTTGGCAATCTTTGGCTAGCATTGATAAGAGGAGGGGGGGGGGGAAAGCCATTTTACTATAAGGTACTGCAGACGGACTGGATGTCTAGTGAGCACATCTATAATCATTTCATACTCTTCTATGTTTCGTTATTGACTGTTTTTCTTTCATTTAGAAGTCTGTTTCTCACTGCGCTTCGCTTTAGAGTCCAATAATCATTTAACACACCCTTTAGCTGCAAGTATGAGAAAGAAAGTCAGCTGGATTATAGCTTACACCACTGAAGCATTGTAAATACTGATCTCTTTAACTTCCAGATAAACCAGAAGTAAAGATCGTGGTGACATATCCTGAAGGTTTAACCAGAGAGGGTGACAATCTGGATTTGACATGTATCGCTGAAGGAAAGCCACAGTGAGTATGGATGCATTTCAGTGCTTGAGACTTCTGTTTCATTTTCTATTTTCCACTGTATATTATTTTCCCCGCCAGTCCAAATACCCTCTTAACCTTTACATTTCAGTGTACCATTTAAATGTTACCAGTTGTTAGCATGCTGTATAAACTACATCATTAGACAGGGCCTGCCAATGGCCCTTCTCAGATTCTCAGATTTGACCTTTATTTCAGATTTCTACGATGGATATACAGAGGCTGAGTGATGTGTGTGGTATTTGTGCTCTCCAGTCCCCATCAGATTAACTGGCTGAGAGTAGATGAGGATGTGCCGCCTCATGCTGTGGTCACCGGCTCTGATCTCTACATCGAGAACCTCAACAAGTCCTACAATGGCACCTACCGCTGTGTGGCGTCCAATGCTGTAGGAGAGGCTTATGTCGACTACATCCTCTATGTACATGGTAGATGTTATACTTTATTCCTTTTTACACTATTATTTTAAATACCTCCATCGATTCTCATCATTCCTATGAAAAGCTTATAGACTTAAAGACCTTCGGCAGCTTTGGTGGTTATGATTTTGTGTTACAGTGATGGCACACTGTGTACATACAAGCAGCCACTTTTCAAGCATAGATGTACGTTAGCCGTTATTTAGAGAAATAGGAAGTTTAAAAGGTGGCGGCAGCTGACAAATCCACAGGGCTTTGAATTCATGTTGAAGATTTTAGCTGTAGCTGTATCATCAATGTATGATGACTCTGAAGTATGTGGAGTACAAAGGGATGGATAAAGTGGCTGTTGGCATTACACTGGGATGTCAAAAACCCAAATAGAGAGATGTGTTATGGTATATTATTATTTTTGAAGCAGCAGCAAATAAATCAGACCCAGTAGAAACCCAGAAGCAGCTATATGTTATATCACATTATACTTACCTCCCCTGAATGTGTGGCCCAAATGTAACTATTCAAATGTGGGGTTTTTTTGTGTTTTGTAGTTCTTCCTCCGTTCTGTGGAATTGCTTATCATTCATTGTCTGGTTTTGCTCACTGATAAAGGACACAGACACTTTTAAGAAGGTACTTGACTAATTTAGCATTGCATTCCTAGAATGTCTGAGTTGTTATCGTTGAGCAATTAGCAAAGATAAAGAAAAGTTTCTGAGTAGGTCACTTCTTTTAGCCTTGATGTCAATGCCTGTTGACGCCTAGTCTACTAAACACTTATTGATTCATTTCCATTTTTAATTTAATGCAGTTTTTTGTATCTCCTTGTAAGGTTATCGCTTTTTTAAAGTCTGCACCGTGTCTGGAAATAGACGCCACCTTGCTTTGTGCAGAAATATGCTATCAGACTGTGATGCATTTAGAAATGTTATCAGAAATATGCACCTTCCGTTACCACCAGTGGAGACAAGGATTATACAGACATGCACAAACAGTACCATATTCCTAAGAGCACTGCGTAACACTATGCACTATATTGGCTATTACTTCATTTTCTGTGATCAAGATCGGCCGTGGTGCTGTTGACTTACGTCGAAGTGGTTGGAATTTCAATGTGTTCTCCGGCCATCCAGTAAAGGGCAATTGAGGGACCATCTCTCCCAGGACTTGACTTTAAATTTCACAGACAGTTTGCTCCTCTTGGTTAACCTCTCTTCACTGAGGCCTCATTTTCTTCTTAGCTTAACATGCCTGTCAGCCTTTTCACACTAATTGGAGTTTTTGTGTTTTTCTTGTTTTCTTTTAAACACAGTACAATCCTCAACAAAACAACCAAATGGAACACAAAACAAAATCTAAACATAGGGATTTAATGACTAACTCGACTACTTTTGCCGTTGCCAGTAAATTTTACTTGGATGCAATTGCACATAATTCTGAAAACATTTTTTTTCTCCATACAACTGTTTAAAGGCATCAGGCACTTGCACTTGAATCCCCGAGGGGGGAACAGCAGGAGGTAGCTGTTTGAAGTTGCACAAAGCACCGCGGACTTCATCATTTAGAAATCTCGTAACTTGATGTCAGTGAGGTACACACTACTTGGACCTTAATTTCCTATTTTTGGTGGCTGGCAGGGGTGATGTGGATAAGGGGAAAATAAATTTTCAGCAGGTGCAGCCATTGTTGGTGGGTTTAGCTTTCTCTCCTTGGAGTGCTTGCTCCCTGCTGTTTAGAGAAGCATTTTGTATTTCACTCCCAAGTTTCAATTTGTTCCTGCCTGTGTGCCAACAGCATTGTCTGCCAGTGACCATACACAAGACCAGGAATGAGAATCTGTTGTTTAGGCTCTCAGGAAATATAAACAAAAATACATGTTTGCGTTACCTCAAATAGATTTTCTTTCTTTTTACCTAAGACTCATAACCTATTGCCGGTTGCTTGTAAGTCTTTGCTTTAAACAAATGTCAGGGGCTGGAATCAAAATGATTCTTGATGTTCAGATGAGATTGTGGTTTGTTTGTCCCTTTAAACCTGGAGGCTGTTTTCTCTTTCATCCTGTGCAGGGGGGATGTTTCTTTGGGTGGAAAGAAACTTAAAATTCGCAGTTTCGGGCGTGTACTCACTGGCAGGATTTTGTAACACCGAATCTAGTCTGGATGCCAGTCATGGTAAATTATACAGCTTAAACTGTTAAAGTGAAGGAAAAGGCACTAAGTCAATGAGTTACCCTTTAAGCTGTATAAAAAATAAATTTAAAGCTGTATGTTTATCATTATTTTACTGTAATTCCTTGTATGTATATGCTTTATATCCAATCTGTGTGGCAGTAAACATTTTGTTGTGGTCATAGCACTTGTATTCCTTTCACCGATACTGGTATGAGGAGTCACGCGGCATATAGAATAATATCAACTATGTGTTTTTAAAGTGAACCAATCGTCTCTCTCTCCGAATTAAAAACCCAGAAAGAAACAGGACAGCTTGGTTTTAAAACCACCCAAACCATGCTGGGTTGATGCAGTTTGTTAAATTTGGCCTCCAAAATCAACACTCACATTTAAGCCTAACATGCGCAAAGCTGCAGAGTCGAATGAGAAAGGCTCTGTTGTTCAAAATTGGCTTTTTGTGGATTTTGTGCAAGAGCTGATTGCAGGTTTCCTGCTGGTGATATTGTTTTGATTATTACTCAGTCTGCTTGCTTAGGTCATGTTGACAGCCATGAACTGTGTGTCAAAAACCAGCAATGTAACAGTTCTTTTTTTTTTTTTTTTGTCTAGCTGATGAGCAGATGTTTATGGCAGTTGCTGAAAGATGTGCATTTGTGAAAGTAAATGTGTTTGTAATGGCCTTCATGTCAACACCATTTCACCAATTGTAGGGCCAGCATTGAAAAGGATTTTAATGGAGGGACAAGGTCTTGTGCAGAAGATGCAAAAAGCTGTCAGACTCTAGAGGAATTAAGGAAGAATAAACAGCTACTGTTGGAGCAGGGATGATGGTTTTCTGGGGCTTTGTAAGAGTAACCTGAGACTGAATTTCTACACCTGGAAGCATTACAGAGTTGTGAAATGACTCCCCCCTGATTGCTGAAACTGCATAGGTGCTATTGATGGTTTGAATTTTCTGAAGAATAACCATGTGGGGTGTTAGGAATGTCTTCTAAACTGGGCTTCAAACACAGCAGGATGTCGCTAATCCAAATCTCTGAGGCACAAAGCACTCAGAAAAGCGCTGGTATTCCATTTTATCATTGCTGGAATATTTTCAGTCACATAAAAATGTCTCCCTGCACGCAGTTAATGGAACATACACAGAATTCCTCATCACTGTATGTCTGACATTCAGCAGTTGCTCGAGGACTAATGTGTTTATTTCACCAGCTGACACGCGTGACTTTGTCACCATGACGTAGATTTCCTGTAACTCCCATAACTCTGCCGCCCCATGGTTTGTGCTCTGCCAGGCAGATGATGGCATCTGCTTGTTCCCAATGGGCCTATAATGATCACTTCCAAACAAAAGGACAGCATATGCCAGCAAATAGCTCACTCAAGGCAGCGTTATTCAAGCTACCACGGCTAAATTTCTAATTGCTGTGTAAAGATTCCTCGGAATCAAAGATTTATTGTACTCTCTCAGATCAAATCCTCTCCGATTTTGAACAAGTGGCATAAGCATTTTTTGACTCCCCATCACAGATCTTGAAAGTAATATAATATTCTAATAGTTCAGAAGTTTCGACTGAATCGCCTGCGGGCATTTAGGAACTCATGCATGATGCGTGTCTACTGCTGTTAAATTCATGTATCATTTGATTCATTCTGCACCCATAACACTTACGTGAATGACTGAAAGCCACGGGAAGCGAATGTTCTCCGGTCCCGAATAAAAGCTACAGTGTCTGCGTTGTCAGTGTTTGTGCCTTTGGCCATGACTCCTTCAATTAGTAACTTCCTATCCACATATTTTACCAATTTCCATTAAACACCATTTCTCTGGTGTGCAAATGGTGGACGCTCCATGACTTTAGCTCTCCGTAATGAGACACAGGAGATTGGTAAAAGGTGCTCAAACTGCATATAATTATATCTGCGACTCCCACTCCTGTTTTCTGGAGGATTTAATGCCAGAAAAAAATCATGTTGTGGTCCACGTGAGAGTTTGTTGTCCCAGACTAATCATGCTTGCAACAGTAGCTTAATTAATGTGTGTCTCTGCAACATGCATTGCTCTTTGCGTGATAACCTTGTGCCATTTTTTTCCATAGCTTTCCAGCAGCAATACTCAACAGCAATTTCAACTGTCCACCAGTGCACCCCTCTTATCTGGCCAGCTAGCATTAGGCTCATATTTTTCTGTTGTAAAATGCAATTTTCCCTCTCTTATCTGCCAGTTTTGCTTTGTTTTGCTATTTGCGAGCTCCTGCTAAAGCCATCACACGCCTGTTGCAAAAAAAAGTATTTTATTTAACTAAGGGCATTGCAACCAATAGTTTTATTTTAATGAGCTGTTTTGTACTTGATAAATATTTGCTTGCAGAATTATTGATAGAGCTGGGCCTGAATTGTCTATCAGTTTCAGCCTGTTGCCACCCTCTACCAGCACTGGTCCTTCGGGCTCTTCCTATTTCAAAAAGACTAATGACCTTTCACTGCGTGACAGCCGGGACAGGTGTGAGGCCGATGTAACATCACGTCAAATCAAGCCCCATTGTAGTGCTCGTATTGTATGTGGCCAGTTGAAAGGCTGAAAAAGAGGCTTGTCATGCTGTTCTCCACAAGGGTGTGCCTTCAACAGGCTGTGAATTGTGCCCTCTGGCTGGTGTGTGTTGTTAGGGAGAGCTGGTCAGAGAGAGGCCTTTCTCTCATAGAGGTGACCTGATGCTATAACTCACACATGCTGCCCGTTGGCAGGAAAACAACCCTCACTTTGCCACCATGGTTAAGCCCGCACTTGACTTCCTGACCCAAAAAATCCTCTACAGACAAAAAAAATAAATCAAAGCTTCACAAGCACTGGGAATTTAGGGTTTATCAGGGTTTCGACATAACATGACGGGGCTCGTGGGTCTCCTTGTTCTTATGAAAGGCTGTCGGGAAACTGTGTCCTTGTGAATCACACTGATTTTATGAAACATGCAACACAGTGAGTTTCAACACAACAGCTTGCCGATTTTTTTCGTCGCAATAAGAAAAAAAAGAGAAATCGTTAGATAAATTGATGCAACCTCTTTTACAGGCTTTTTTTCTCTATGTGTGTTTTTATAGAATACCTCTGCAAAACTTTATATAAAGGGCACTTTTAACTAAGAGAAGTAAGCAGAGAAAACAAGAAACAAGTAAAATACATTCCACGCCGTCATGTTGGCAGGCAGGTGTAAGCAGGCATAGATAAACAATTTCTCCTACATTGTTTCACTTTATGGTTAAATTCTCTCATATCAAATTCTTCACTGATACAAATGCTCCCTGAAAATATGGTCTCTCAAAAATACACTCATATTTCAGCCCTCATAATGCTGAGCCCAGAGTCATTCAGCCTGGAAATTGCCCATGGAGAATTCTTGTTCGTCTGGATATTATATGTGCCACATCCTATCCCGGCCTTTGTGAAGACCCTCATCCCTGAATGGCCAATTTCCCTCTTCCAGACACTGACATTTCAGCTATCACACTGCCTTCGGTCACAGGGAAAGAAATCTAGCCCACCCCCCTTTTCAAATACTGTCAGAGCCGAATCTCTTCCTGATACCCGATGCTACACCCTACCACCATCAGCACCACCTCTGCCATACACTCCATCCCCGGCGGCAACATTATGCTGTCCTTGATGTTTTATCATTAGTTTGGGAGTGTGTGGTCCCCCACTGCTGTCTTTTGATGGAGTGCAGACAGTAAAGGCATGGAGACAGCCAGCCAATTTCCCCTGCTGTGACTCTCCCACAGCAAGGGGTCGTGCTGTCTTCCCTCTGCACCAGAGCCTGGCATATATTCCCCTGATGAGGAAGCTTTCAGCCCTCCTTAGTACTATTGCATACCTGAATTGCCCTCCATTCTGTCTTTTTGATTATTTTGTTTGGGGGTTAGTGACAGGCCTAATCAGTACAGTGTGGGGCAGGGGATGCAACTCAGGGCTCTGCTGTGCTGCAGCGGGAGACCACCAAAGTGCTTTAATTTGCAGCCTGACTCAATTATTGAGACTGTGGAAAATAGTAATACCTTTGCATGATTGCCAGGCATTATTATTCATACTTAATTAGAATTTTTTTTTTTTTTTTTTTTTTTACAAATAAAGAAATATAATAGCTTGTCATTATGAAATATAATACAACAACCCCTGTATAGTGAAATGTTAATGCCTTTTTTTATTGTATTTTTAGCCATGATAGTGACATGACTGTTTGGGCTCAGCGACTACTTAATGGGGTTTTGGTATTCACCTATTCATGATCCCCAGATGATGTGTGCTAAATACTTTCATTTCTTGGCTTACCTGTAGAAACACTATGAGGTTGTTTTTAGTGAAATGAACGATCATTCTTAACTTGTGAAATGTCTGAAAAAGGACAATGTTTTTAAATACGGTCACTTTATTAGGTACACATTACCAAGTTGGACTCCATTTGTCGTCAGATCTGCTTTAATTCTTCATGACCAGGTTCAACGAGGTGTTGGGAACATTCCTCAGAGATTTTGGTCCATGTAGACACGATGGCGTCACACTTTCGCTGCAGATTTCTGGCCTGCCGCATCCTAAAGGTGCTCCATCAGACTGAGATCTGAAGACTGTGGGGGCAATATGAGTAACGTGAATTATTTGTTGTGTTCAAGAATCCACTTTGAGGTGATTTGAGCTCTGTGGCATGTTGCATTATGCTGCTTGAAGCAGCCATAAGAAGATCGGCATAGCCTCAGGTAGGCTGTGGCATTAAATGAGCGGCCCAAAGTGTGCCAAGAAGATACCCCGCTACAATATTACACCACCACCAGCAGCAGCCTGAACTGTTGCTAGAAGGTAGGATGGATTCATGCTTTTGTGTTGTTTATGCCAGATTCTGACCCTACCATCTGCAGGTGGTACAGCAGATATCAAAACTCATCAGACCAGGCAATGTTTTCCAATCTTCTGCTGTCTAGTTTTGATGAGTTTGCCTGAATCTTCGGCTGTCTTTCCTGTTCTTGGCTTAAACGAGTGGCACCCAGTGTGATTTTCTGCTGCTGTAGCCCATCTGCTTCGGGGTTGAGTATTCTGGGATGTTCTTCTGCATATCTTTGTTGTAACAAGGGGTTATTTGAATTACTGTTAGTAGCTTAAAGCCGTGTGACCAGTCTTCTTTGACTTCTGGCATTGACGTCAACAGAACTGCCACTCACTGGTTATTTTCTCTTTACACTAGAGATCCCAGTAGATTAGCATTTTATGAAATACTCAGTCTGGCACCAGCAACCAAAGTCACTTAAGTCACCTTTCTTCCCCTTTTTGATGTTCAGTTTGAACTTGAGCAGGTCACCTTCGCCATATACGCATGCCTAAATACATTGAGGTACTGCCATGTGATTGGCTTGGACCATTTTAAGTTTGTCTGGTTTGAAGTTTGAAATTTACTCTTACTTACTCTTTTGCTTGTTTCATTGGTTCTGCTCAGTTAAGTTTAGGCACAAAAACTTTAGCACTTGTTTAGGAAAAGATAAAGGTTAAAATACATGTTTTCATAAAACTGTTACAAGGCTCAGTTTTCTGGGTTTCCAGGGTGCTGTAGGTGACGACAACTGTGGACATTTTACAAGCAGTTTTTCCACGTGGCAGTTGAAGGCTTATTTTTAAAAGCCAAGTGTATGATTGTGTATTACGATGGTCATCCCCAGCAAGAAAACGCAATGTCGATTCACCAGAGGATGACTCTGGATGACTTGATTCTCAGACTTTTCTATCTCAACAATTACTTGATGGTTTGCCATTTAAATTTAGTTCAGACACTGCACCTCACCCCCCCCCCCCCCCCCCCCCCCCCACGTCTGGACAAACTAATATGACAAACATGGTAAAAATGTTACCTCTGAAACATCAGCATGTTAGCACTGTTGCTTGAGCATGTTAACATGCTGATGTTAGCTTTTACATCACAGCTTTTGCTTGAAGGACAGGTTCACATTTTTCCATGTCTGTATTAAAACACCAGTCAGGTGTCCATACGAACATGAACACATGTTTGTTTGCTCTAATCTTTCGACTCATACTGGTCCGTGCTACTTAGGCATTTCCAGTAAAATAAATTGAGAACAAAAGCAGTCCCGATTTTTGCAAAACAAAGTTTATCTTCTGTGCCCCGGCTTGAATAAGAGGCTATCCTCTAAAGTCAAATTCTTTTAGAACCCAATTTCCTCCTTTTGTTTCCTGGGCAGTGTTTCTCTGTAGAGCTGCAGCAGATGATTAGTTAGACAAAAAGATTTCATAACTTAAAAAATGTGACTTTGAAAGGTGCTTGATTGATTTTGATTTAACTGACATTGGCAAGGCCCTGTAAAAGTTTTGAATTTCTTTCTTTTTCTTTTTGCTTTTTCTTGAGTTTTGCAAAAAAAAAAGTACCAAATCACTTAAATTGATTGGAGAACTGCTGCATTAGGACCAGTAAGAAGAGGATGAATTAACAGTGCAAACGATGTTTAAATGTTCATACGGGTGCCTGACTTTGTACCTGACTTCTGTTTTAAGATAAACTTAAAAAGTGTTGCTCTGTCTTTGAACCAGTCTCAAAGCTACGGGCATGACCTTACAGTAACTCACACCGTAGCTAAAATGTGTGCATGTCATAATTTTTATAGTATAGCTTTTCATCTTCAATGACTTTTGTCTCTTTCTTTACTCTTGTCTTTCTTTATTTCTTATACATGTTCTTTATTTTTTACTCTTTTTCATCTAGATGCTCCCACTACTATCCCCACACCCACCACCAACCCAGTCAACACGCAAGGTACTGTATGCCCCCACTGCTGTCCCTCCTAATAGTTGTGTGTGTGTGTGTGTGTGCGTGTGAGTGTGAGAGAGAGAGAGAGAGAGAGAGCCTGCATGCAAGTGCGATAAGATGTTTGGAGAGAGCGAGAGAGTGAACGCTGGTTTGTACCTACAGCTAAGAGACTGTGGATGGCCAGTTTTAATCAGATAGTGCCTCTGATAGGTGACAATGACAACAGGCAGTGCAGGGCTGCCAGAGACACCTGTCACAGGCTTTTCCAGTCACATGATCTTGATCTGAGAAAATTTAGAGACTCCGCGTTGCTGCTCTGCTATCTTATCAGCATCTGCAGCTATATCTCAACCGGCCCATCCATCATATTATAATGCCCTTTACATCTCCTCTACAAATGCCAGTCACATTTCGTCTTTGCGAGGCCAAAAAACATCAATAACTATTTTCTCAAACACATATGAACTCAATGAAAGGCAGTTCATTTGCAGTGTTTTTAGCAGAGCACCCTTTTGGCATCATCTGTGTGCTGGATTCTACGCTTTGATTTACCCCGGCTGAAAAAATAAAAAAAAACATTCATTTCAATATAAACCTTTTTTTTTTTTTTTTTAAAGTTTTGCTATTATTTCAAAAGCACCGTTAAGGCTAGACAGATGGTGAGGCAACCTTGGGAGCTGACATTTAGATATGCCAGAATGTGACATTTCAATACAAAAACTATCCTTAAAGAATAGATCAGTTTATCAATAGCTACTTTAGAGTTATGTCAATTTTCCTCTTTTGTTCTGACCACTCTGCAATTCATAAAGTCATAAAAAAGCAAAAAGCAACCAATAAGTTGGAAAGAGTGCAACAAAGAGCTACGGGAGTCTAAAGAGGGGGATGCTTCCAGACAGCATTCATTTATACAGTCATTGGATCACCGGCCTTTAAGCAGTATTTGTGTGCATTATGCATTCATTTACTAAAAACAGGGCTATATGTGCGAGATCTCCTCCATAAACCGCTATGACACAGCTCTTCCCCAGAGCAAGTTAAGAAATATTTCCTTATGTGTCCTCACTATCTGCAGTACTGCATGTCAGTGATCGCACTGCATGGTTACAGCCTCATTTCAGCTTTCTGACTCTCTCTGGGCGTGGCAGAGTCACAACAGGAAGTTGCTTTGCAAAGCTGTGCATTACTCTGCAGTTTTCTCTAAGCTCTTCTCCTCGGAGTTACTCTGCTGCAGTCGCCTCTGTGTTTTCTGCTGTAACATTCCAGTAATTTCCGAAAGACAGGCTTGAAAAGAGGATTTAACGTGATTTATTCAGTACATGCTGGGAGGATGTAATTGAGCTTTCTTGCAGTTCACTACTCTTCTAAATACCCTGTCACAGGGGCAATGCTAAGCTGGCTTGCGGTAGATTGGTTTGCGCTACCTTAATCAGCATAACAGCAAAGTAAAGCATTTTCCTCTCTCCAATAAAGTATACAGAACAATTTTTTATTCATTCATTTAGACTGGTTTGACTTGGCATGGCCACCACTGTAGGGGTTTTTTTTTGTAATCAGAGGCAACTGAACTTCTTTAGCTACTGTATGTGATCCTTAGTGATTTTAAAGGTACAGTACAGTAAATCTTTGGTAGCATTTATTTTGTTTTAGTTTGGTAGCATTTATTTTAGCTACTTTAGTTGCTCACATATCCTTGTAGTGTTCCTTACAAAACCAAACATAATTATGTAGCTTACAAACTGATTAAAAACTTCACATAATTGTAAACTATAAATAACTTTGCATAGTTGCATAGTTTCTCTGCCAGAAGGCACTCTGCAACTTTCCTGTTAGCAACATGTGTTTGAGATCGAAGCAATTGCTCATTGACAACTTGTTGTGACATTGAAAGAAGATTATTTCTAAACTGCCATATTTGTCTGATGTCATATTATTTTAGTAAAGGCTAATGAATAACTAAACATCACAACCTTTAGAGAAATATGTTTATGTTTCATGTGTCTATTGGATTTTTAAACAACCGACTGCTGTTATTGGCATCAGTCTTAAAAATTTAACATCAGTCAAGCTTTGGAAGTGCCTTAAACCTGCATTTGTTTTAGTGGCCACCAGAGGGCGATATTTTGGGTTGTAAAACTTTGTCTTCGGGGTTGCCTTCGGTACTATCGATGGCTGTGAGCGAACTATGGGCAGAAATCTGTGCCATCAGAAACTGAATTTGAATAAGTTAAATTTGAATTTGAATTGCTCAGATTGAATCTGAATTGTAACTTGAATAAATGCTTTTGAAAACTGAATTTGAATTAGTCTAATTTGAAATTGAATTTATGGTTTGAAAATGATCATCACTAAATTGAAATTGAATTTTATATTTTGAAAATGAATTGATTTGCTTTGAAACTGCATTTTATCCTTTAAAAATTCAGCTCTCGAATAATTTCAGTTTCACTTCTCACCAGTCAATTTCAGTTCCAAAATTCAGTTTTTTGGAACTTACATCCGGTTCCGGTTCAAGCGCAGATTAATAGAACTACGTTTTACTAGCGGACCGAAAGTGTTACTGACGGGAATCTACAGCGTCTTGAGCTGAATTAAGACTTCAGAAGTCATTCGTCATGTCGAATGACCAGCGGATAAACTCTCAGGTTAATAATAAATGTATTACATGTATAAGAACAAGCGTCATGTTAACAAATGATAGCCGTACAGTAACTGTTATGCTTATTGCAGCTGTTAGCTAAAAACGCTAATTTAGCGTAGTTTGCCCTGAATTCAGCTTTGACAAATATGATCGACGGTTTCTAGTAGAATTCCAAAGTTGTCATCTTGTACCCTCTCAGAGTACCCCCTCTGTATGCTTGCAGAGACCCCTACAGTAGGGAAACATGCAAAACAGTGTCCAAACCTTTGTGTTTTAGCTTTATTTATGTCTTACACAGCATCCCAACTCTTTAGCTAACTTAATAACTTTAGCTAAAGTGAATAGTTAGTCTAATTCATTAGTGCAGCATTACTGGATCACCTCTGTTTGAAGTGATATAATGTGATATACAACTATCACTGTGTTTAACTACCATAATAATTCTTAGGGTACTGAGTGCATGCTTAATTAGATTTTTTTTTTTTTTTTAAAGCATACTGCTCCATTACTATGTTTGACAGGCTGAAGTTGTCGGGTCACCTCCTAAATCGACCATCTGTTACAGGTGTTTTGTGCCAGAAATGGAGTGTCCACTGAAGACTGAAGATACTGAATCTCTACGCCTTGCCATTGATCCCTCTTGTGCCTTCATCTAGACAAGAGACATTAACTTAACCACTCTCATATGCTCTGTACCTACATCACCTTCCCTGACAGTTGTAGCTTGGCTCATCTGACGGTGACATTATAAGAATGTGTTATTTTGCAAAGTGCTCTCTAGGGTTCCTAAATAAAATATGGCATTGAGGTAATTTCTTTTGAATTAATCCCTTCTTCTGAAATATAAGAACCTCTCCTGGTTTTAATGGCACTTTGGATTTCCTTACTTTCTGTTCCACTTCCAAACCCAAATAGATGCTGACAAGCTGACACAGTGACATGGAAGAGGGAAAGAAGTTGGAAAGGACTACTACAAATAAACCCAATGCCTAACAATGAAAAATGAAAAATAATAATAATAATAATAAAGATAAAAGATGAAGTAACAAGTTTTTAGTTTTTTTGTTTATTCCAAATGATCATCCACATGTCTGTGACATGTGGATGATCTGATATCCTCGTGTTGGTGTTGTTCCCAGACCATCATGAAAATGTTGTTCCAGGTTCAACATTGCAAGTGACCAATCACATTGTTGTGACGTTATTCTTTTGCGCGCCAAGCCATTCGTGCATTTATGAAATTCCAATGTTGCAAGGACAATATCAATTCTGCTTACTGTTTATTAAAGGGTTAGGGTTAGGGTCAGGGTCCGTTGATCGGCGGACAGAGGCGGTTTCACGCAGCTTTAGTACAGTTTTTTGTTTTACGCCGGTTTTTCCCGAAGTCGCAAAAGTATGACGTCACAACATTCTGATTGGTCACTTGCAATGTTGATCCTGGAACAACAATTAGTATGATGATCTGGGAACAACACCAACACGAGGATATCAGATCAACCGTGACATGTGATGACAAACACCATAATGGAAGGCCTTAGTCATCACATGCTTAAACTCATCATATATTTTTTGCATATGCTGAACAGGCAGTCAGACATGCTGTAACTGTGGGGTAGAAAACAGCATGAACACCATACGGCAGGGGTCTCAAACTCCAGTCCTCGAGGGCATGGAAAAGTTGCATGACACTGGCCCTTGAGGACTGGAGTTTGAGACCCCTGTCATATGGAATATGACAGGTGTGTTGAACTGCATGAAGACTCTGAAGTTTCTCTTCTCTTCTGGCAGGACAGTAATGTGGCCTTGTCCTGTGAGCCACTGTAAGGATGTACTTAGAGTAGAACTGGACTGTCACCGGCCTCAGGCTCTTCACCCTTTTCAAAGACAAAGCAGTCATTTAGATAAAATATTAGATATTGTTTACCTGTAAATGCACAAAGTAAATTTAGAAATGTAATTATTGTCAAGAGTGAACAAGCACTGATAGTGTAATCTACAGCTGTGGCCAAACGTTTAGAGAATGAGAAGTGTTGTTTGCTTATTTACAAAGTTTGCTGTTTCAGTGATAGTTGTATATCACATTATATCACTTCAAACAGAGGTGATCCAGTAATGCTGCACTAATGAATTAGACTAACTATTCACTTTAGCTAAAGTTATTAAGTTAGCTAAAGAGTTGGGATGCTGTGTAAGACATAAATAAAGCTAAAATACAAAGGTTTGGGCACCGTTTTGCATGTTTCCCTACTGTAGGGGTCTCTGCAAGCATACAGAGGGGGTACTCTGAGAGGGTACAAGATGACAACTTTGGAATTCTACTAGAAACAGTCGATCATATTTGTCAAAGCTGAATTCAGGGCAAACTACGCTAAATTAGCGTTTTTAGCTAACAGCTGCAATAAGCATAACAGTTACTGTACGGCTATCTTTTGTTAACATGACGCTTGTTCTTATACATGTAATACATTTATTACCAACCTGAGAGTTTATCTGCTGGTCATTCGACATGACAAATGACTTCTGAAGTCTTAATTCAACTCAAGACGCTGTAGATTCCCGTCAGTAACACTTTCGGTCCGCTAGTAAAACGTAGTTCTATTAATCTGCGCTTGAACCGGAACCGGATGTAAGTTCCAAAAAACTGAATTTTGGAACTGAAATTGAATTGTAGAACTGAAATTGAATGGTGAGAAGTGAAACTGAAATTATTCGAGAGCTGAATTTTTAAAGGATAAAATGCAGTTTCAAAGCAAATCAATTCATTTTCAAAATATAAAATTCAATTTCAATTTAGTGATGATCATTTTCAAACCATAAATTCAATTTCAAATTAGACTAATTCAAATTCAGTTTTCAAAAGCATTTATTCAAGTTACAATTCAGATTCAATCTGAGCAATTCAAATTCAAATTTAACTTATTCAAATTCAGTTTCTGATGGCACAGATTTCTGCCCATAGTGAACAACTTTCTAATTTGACCTCAGTGAACAGTTTGCTGCTGAGTTTATGGGCTCGGTCCCTCATATAAAAAAAAAAGAAAAAAAGAAACAAGAATTAGGCCCATTTTGTAAATTCGCATCGTACTTTTCAGAAAGAAGGGTTATCCAGAGTGTGCTCATTGGTGGAGTTGGAGATTAACAGCCTGAGCTACTCTTTTGTGGTCATGTCCAGGGGCGTAATTTCCAGAGGGGGTTAGGGAGGTTATGACCTCCCCAATAATCAGACCCAACAAATATAAGAATTATCAAGTATCTTGCATAAATAGGCTGTTGATTTTCTTTACTCATTTCAGGTATTACCAGCAAAATAGTTGCTAATCATCAGGGAATTTACCCAGATTTATTTATTTATGTAGACAGAGATCTTGACCCCCCCAATGTTCAGCACAAAGTTACGGTCATGGTCATGTCCTGCTTCAAAAAAGGATTTCCCATGGGTGCTGTCACGGTAACTATGTCCATTATTATTTTATTCCCTCTGTGAGGTTACAGTCGGCCTTTGCATGGAGTTTTTAATATATATGTAGAGACTGAGAAGAGTCACTTGGACAGATGTATTCAATAAAATAAATAAATACATAAATATGTTCTGTTTAAGAAAGTCTGTGAGGCGTACACTTTTTTTACTTTCAACGCACCACATACACATTTTATGACTAGCAGGGGTTCAGATTACCATTTTGTGGGATGATGAAGTGTAACAACCAGCATAAGTCCACATGAGAAGGCAGGCTTCTCTGCCATTACCGTCTTTGGCTATGGCCTCACAAACTGCCCAGAACCTTGAAAAATTACTCTAAGGTGGTACCTGGTGCATTAAAATGTGATGCCAAAGGGACTAAGCATCAGTATATGAGTTGGGAATGAGACCAGGTATGGAGGAGGATTTCTGAAAGCAGTCAACCAACTCCTGCTCCTTTTTGTGGATCAAAAAAATTGAAAAAATGTTATTTTGCTTGGTAGACTTTTTTATTTATTTTTAAAATATTTTTTTGGTGATGTTTTTTCCCCTTGGTGAAGCCTCAGAAGCATCACCCCCAGACCTAAAGCACAGAAAGTCACAGTTGTTTGCCTTCTGTGCTGTTTCATGTTCAGAAAGTTTCACAGGAGTTCATTGTGTCAGGTCTTCCAGTGTCTGAAAAGATGCAGAGAGTGTGTGTTTGTGTGTCTGTGTCGACCACCGGGGAGAGATAAGTCACTGCTTGAACTTGCGCCAGACATATCGCGCTAAATGCACATAGTATGTGGCTGTTCGGGAGAAATTCATTTCAGTTTGAAAGAAGGAGAATGTTGTCTTCAGGATGGACAACCGACATTCACAGCATCACAGAAACAAAAAAAATAGTATGCATCTAGCATGCTGTCAGTGGGTGTATTTTTTGTGGGCAGAGGGTCAGAATTTATCCAGAATCTCCAGCTCTGGAGGAATAAAGGGAGTCTGTGGCGATAATGCTCCAGCTCGTCAGATGCTCAGAGATGATCCAAGGCAGGGACATCATATCCTGGCTAAGCCTCCAGTAAACCACCCCCTCCCTTTCCCCCAGCTTGCTGAGAGGAGCCAGAGGAAAGACATGGAACAGGGAATTATCTTGTAGACTTGATTGAACACACCCTATGTTTCAGCGTATCTGCAGTCCAGAGTAAATTGTTGTTTATCATGCTGCAGCAGAACCTCTGCTGATTAATCTGTAGGACCAAAGGAAAGGCGGGAAGGAGGTTGGGGTTAATTTTTTCTTTTTTGTTACCCATAATTTTACAGTTTCAGCTCGATATCCTCGCTGAAAATTGTTCTTAAGATTTGAGTTGATAAAAATGTTAATGCAGTCATGTGAGCTTAAACAGCACCAGCTTCTCCAGCTACATTCATGCTATAATAGCTTGTTGCTGGGTGTTGTTTAACCTGAAATGACCTGCAGACACTGTTTGGAGAGGAAAAAAATATTTAGGTTGCAAACGTGACTAGAATTATTCACTAAATAATAAATAATTTATGTAGGATTACAACACAATTAAACACAATATTTCTTTCGCTAACTAAACATGGCTTTGGGTTGTTATGAGTTAAAGGTGGATTTCTTAAGTCTTCATCCTTCTGGTTTATAGAAGGTGCAAAGCTGTAAATTAGCTGCCAATAAGCTTTGCAAGTAAACACCACACTGGCTTCTATACAGCACCCTTTGGACTTAATAATACTACTAACAATAATGTAGGTTTATTACGTGCTTGGCGAAGCTGTCAGGGATTTATAGATCTTTATGACTTTAACATGCAGCTGCACTGAATACAAACATGACTTCAGGGCCCGACCTGAACATGGGTTTGTCTGTTTTTTAGTGAATAAGTCACGCAATGTAATGCCAGACAGTATTATAGGAATCCATCTCTGGCAGGTTTTCAAGCATGTTTTCCAGCAGTTTAGTCATTGACAGGTTTTCCACTTCTGTTTAGTCTTGGGAGTCAAGTCTTAACTCCTGTACGCTATTGACTTCAACAAAGACTGTTAGGAGTGCATTTAGTATTCAGCATAATTAGTCATTAAACATTTACCAGCGTTGTTTTAACTCTCGCATGTATCATTTTTTTTCTTTGAAGTATTTCATTGGAAAAATTAAAGAATCATTTAGAAATGCTAATTAGGTTTTTCTCACGTTTGTTTACTCTGACTCCCATACGCAATTGTTTTTTTTCCCTTCCTGCCTTTTTTTATTTATTTAAAAGAGTTATTAGAAACAGAAAAAAAATATATTTTAATGGTCCATTTTAATTGGTCTCCAGGGAAATGGTTAGTATGCCAACCCACCCTGAAGTTAAAAGGCTACCTCATGCCATGATTGATAGATAGATAGATAGATAGATAGATAGATAGATAGATAGATAGATAGATAGATAGATAGGAGTGTTCTTGGCACATTAGGGTTTCAAGGCTGAATGTTATGTTTCTCACACTGTGTCTTTTGTGGCACCTCGCCTTGGTCAACTCTAGCAAACTCTAGCAAAAGAGAAAGGATTTGATTATTTTGTCAACCTTTTCCATTGCCTTGATCTTAACTGGGGTGAAAGCACACAAAACAGAAAGGATGAAGTGTCCATGGGTACTTCTTGCTATTGTGTGCAAAAAATTTGCCAGTCTCAAAAGATACAATAAACAGGGAGGTTAAGTTCAATGGCATAGCTTCCATTCAGCTTCAGTTTTTATTAGTTGCAGTCAGGCCTTCACTTGCATCTGAGCACCTCTGTTAAATGTCACTGTTGTATTGGTACATCTTCGAATCATTTTTTGGGTTATTACAAAAGACACGGGGAATCTATTTAGCGGGCGAGCATTGACATTGGAATTCAGCTGAGGACAATGTTGTGCTCTATTGACGGTCTGCTACAACAGCAATACAAAAAAATGATTTGGTGGAGATTGCCCACGTATGCTCATTTCATTACGTTCATTTCCTTTTCGAATGGCAACAAATACAAGAGCTGCGGATGTTAGCAGTTCAATGCAGTAAAAATGGCTATTGACAGTCCTTAAGTTTACTCTGCAGCAATGCTTCATTGTCCTGCCCTTGTCCTGGAAATAGTTACTCTGAGGCTCTATTCAGTGCAAGTGAAGGGTTTTTTTTGTCTGTATCAATGCACGAGAGTCATTGTTTCAATTATATCCATGTAATTACATCTATAAATTATAATGCGTGTGTGTGTTGGGTTGAAGCATGTGTGCTGAAATTCCTCATTATGTGAGTGGAAAACTATTAAAAGAAAAAGATGGGAAGGCTGAAATCATGTGTCCATGTAATCAGCCCGGTGACAGGCCTGCAGCTGTGATCTCTAACAGTGACAGTAGCAGTCAGATAGGATGCTCTGTTACTGACCAGAGAGGCAATTAGTCATTCCAGTACAGAGCTGGAAAGGTGCGACTGTAAAGCATGTGGTACTGGGAGTTCAGCGGAGCAGATTTCACCACCGTGCAGACACAGGCATCAGTTGCAAATCCTCTTTATTCCCCCATAAATCCCCACGGCTGTGCTCATCCTGTCAGGACGCCTGTGTGGGCATGTCAGCACTCCCCGACCGAGCCGTGAGCAGAGCTGTGCTGGCTGTATGGACACCAGCCACATTACAGACATAATCAAATTCTACTTAATTCAAGTGAGGCCACAAAGGCTGCTTTAATAATACTGCCTGTCATTTGGAGGCTTTTTTCCTGCTCCTAGCACAGTCGAGTATTATATATATACTGAACATGTATGCCGGAAGGAATCACAATCTTGATCCTGGATGTGCTGGAGCAGTGAGTGACAAAGGCATCATCACGGCAATGTGGACGAATGATAGTAATATTACAGTAACACTTTATGAGGTAAATCTGCTCCTGCTCCTGTCAGAGATCAGGGTCAGACACAGATCAGCATTTCTGGAGAGGAAACCTTTGTACTGTTTATTTAACGTTGCTATTCTACAATGTTCTGCTTACTCAGTCTTTCATGTGAGCGACATACAACCTTACAGGATCACAAATGAGGTGTGTCCGTAATTTGTGACATGCATACAGGATTCATTGTTGGCAGGTTAAGTGCTGGCTGCAAGTAGGAAAAGAAGGTTTCCTAGTAATCACAAGGTAGCGCTTTCCACCTGCCTGCATGTCAAAACATCTTTAAGTAAACACTAAACTTGATTGGCTCCTGATATTTGGTACATGTGTGTTTGCATTAGTTAATAAAATGTGTATGAACTTTTTGGTTTCTTTTAATCAAGGTTGAATTATTCTGAAGCATTCAGCAGCTTGCTGGAATCATTTTTTTCAGTTTATTTCATTTGGAGATCTGCTCTGCAGGTGTTAAGCCATGAATTTAATTCACAAAAGGCCCTTTTGTAAAAGGTAGTAATGTTATTACACTTGCATTAGACTATTGTGTGAGAATGTGGTTTTTTAATCTTTTTACAGGGATCTTTAGTCAGGAAGCTCCTCATCAAGTGATGATGAGCCAAAAAATTTAACTTTTGTATAAGTGTGTCATTTTTAAATGGGTTAATCCAGCAATTCACTGTCTGGCACTTATCTATCCACAGGTGGCATTTGTTAAATTGCTGTTAAAGTCTCAAAAAATCTTGAATTCACCTTTTGTGAACCCAAAAGAAGCCTTTTGGTTCCTTTCATCTGACTTAGACATGGCCACCAAATGTATGTAGCAAAGTAGCAAAGGCTGTTTATTGTCAGAAGCTGCTGGCATCACAGAGATAAGCACAAGGTGTCCTTTGGCACTGGTTCTTATAGGAAGGCTGGAGGTGTGTTGGTGGCTTTAGTCACAATTGTCTCAGCCAGGAGATTTTTCAAAGTCACTCACTGCATTTAGGGATGTCTGTGCTTTGTTTTCAGTCAGCGATTAGCTTCAGTTTTAACCCTTTTTTTGATGATGTTCAGGCACCACAGCTAACCTGTGGTTTGAAGTAAATATCATCCAATGTTAGCCCAGCACTAAAAGAAATAACACTTCAAAATATGCTTCATGGCAAGGGGTCAAGCGCTCATGAATCGACACCAAAAGATACCTAGTATCTCTTTGACAAAATGGAAAAATTTGGTTTCCTCGGAGTGAAAACTGTGTGGTTTATTCTGACTTTTAGCCTCTGATTTGATTCCTTAAAAAACTTCCGAAAACACTGCAAAAAAAGCAAAAAGTAGCATCTTACCAGCAGACCTACCCTGCCTGATAATAGAGAAGAATTCTGAAGACAGAGTAGTGCTTCTCACAGGTACTGACCTTTCTGTTAGGAATTACCGTAAAATGCACTTCAGACATTTGTGTTGCACAGCATTATTTTGCTACTGTTTGATTATCTCCTTGCAAAAAGCTGCAGGCTTCATTATCTATTGTATGTATACTAAACTTAAGACCATGCTTTTGCAGAACATCCTCTGCAGTAAGCACAGAGAGATAAAAATAAAAACTAGTGTTGAGTAGTGTACTTAATGCAGGCAACATGAAATGCAACCAACCATAACAGCTGATACTGTAGGTATTATAGGATTTTTGGTTTCTCTCTGACATTTTTGTGATAGGTCTCGGTGCTTACTCTGGGCGAATTTTTCTACCTGTTAAATAAAAGTCTCCCTCGGTGTGCAGAGGCGGCTGAGACCCTGCATGTTTCCTGGTGGATGTGTCAAACGGAAGACAGCGGGGAGCAAGGTGAGGGCAGCAAGGTGTGGGGTGGGGAGTGAGCGAGGGAGGGGAGAGGAGACAGGACGGTTCGCAGGCCATTTAGTGGGTGCATGTTCATTAGCATGGAGCATGGGCTGTTCCCTCTCCTCGGGGAATGAGCCGCGCTATCTGACATCCTCGATACAGTAAACAAACTGCGCCTTGCACATCCCTGCTTCGCACACCCCAACGCACAGCAACGGCTTGCTCTGTGAAGACGAGTCCATTTTAAGGGAGCGCTCAACTGAAACACAACTTTTCTCATTAATTAGTTTCATTGTAGCTCCGCTGCTAAGATGTCCCGGTGCTAAGTGAACGCAGCTTAAATAAGGTGTTGTTTTTTAGGCCGAGATCTGCCCGCATCGCTCGTCTTAGACCCTTCGACTCGACTTATTACGCCCTCGCAGCTTTAAGAAATTCTGAACTCTCCGCTCGTCTTTTATCAAAATCATTCAAGTTCAGAGCATGACTAGTGAGATTGATGGAAAATTGAGCTGCTCCCTCATGCAGCAAAGAACAGTGGAGCCATTCCCTCACCCGCCACTCCTCCATCAGTCCAAATGTGCACAGATATAGACTATTGATAAATGCCTCTGAACTATTCTGAGACTAGAAATTTAAAGGCTTCAAATTTTGCCATGTTCTTCTGTGGTGCACGGATAAATCTGGCTAAGTGCTAGACAGTGATACTCTCTGACACCTGAGGCAGCCACGTATTTCTCTGCATGGGGACACCGGGCGCCAATTTATCTCCAGACTTGTGTCTATTTCTGATGATTGAGCTCTATAACTTCCAGAAATGGCCTCTTAAATCAGACTGTATTTTACAGTGTGTGAACCCTCGCTGAAATTGCAGACAGTGTCTACTGTTTCATGGTGAAATAACTGTCTTAAAACATTTTTCAACATCGCTCTCTCAAGGGGCAGCTACATCAGCTATCGAAGCGCTAGAAATATCCACGTAACGAGCTTGGTTCAACAGTGTAACACCACAAATGTATGCTTAGACAGAAGTGTGACTTTTCTAAACCTGCTCAGAAAATAGATTAGATATTTTTATTAATTAAACGACTGTTTTAAAGTCCCGAGCCAGCCCTAGTTTCTTTATATTTTATTTTCAATGAGCCAGATTTTCTAGTAATTTTATTAAAGTCTTGAGCGATCGTTCTCCAGACTTTCTGATGGTCTCACTCACCAAACTTAAGAGATGAATCACTGTTGTGTCTACATACAACAGACAACTTAGTTTCTAGCAGCCTGTCACAAAAATGCATAATTTGTTCCCATTTCTTAGTTAAATCTATGAAAAATGCAAAGATAGCACAGTATGACAGGATCAACAGTATATGACAGTGTTTGTGCACCAGTGATTCCTAATGAGACTTGGCATATCTCAGCGTGGTGTGCGCTGTGTCCTTAAAAACCTGGACAAACAGAGGGCAACAGAAGGAGTGGCGGGCCTAAACTCCCTACAGCAGATAAATAGTAAGTCGTGTCCTTAAGAAACAGAAAAAAATCCAGCAAAAACCTCACACAGGACCTGATACGTGCATCTGGCCCTTTTGGACACAGGGAGAAAGGTTAATGTCTTATACAGGCTAAGCTTACTCTTGAAGCCACTGAGGTGTTCGTTGGCGAGGGTGATGCGATGTCTCTGGTATGAATTAACTTATTAAACTTGATACAGTCCAATAACTTCAGCCGTACTCATCTTGTCCTTTAGATTCTTTAATTCCACGATTAACATAGCAGCGCAGGGGTTACAAACTATTTGCCTGCTTCTGATCAAAAACACATCTGCCACTAATTACGGTCACTCAAAAAGTGACCTCTAGCGGCATACATAAGGTATCAATCCAAAATTGGCTCCTACAGGTCTTATGGAGTGATGAATCCAACAGTTGACATTTTTGGTTGAAATCATGGTCAATATTTATGGAGGAAGTCAAGTGAGAGGTGCAACAGTGAGTCTGCAGCCAGCCCTGTCATGGTTTGGAGCATTTCAGCCAGAGGTATTGAGATATTCCTAAAACTGATGGAATTATGAATGCAGAAAAATATAGTCAGATTTTAATCCACCTGGAAAGTATCTGATTGACAACAGCTTCATTTTTCACACTGCCAATGTAGTAAAAGCATACTGGAATAGAAACACACAGTTGCACACTATCAATCACAGATTAGCCTCCCCGGAGTCTGGACCTCAACATCATTGAAGCAGTGTGGGATTAGAACAAAAAGTCAGCTAACATCCAAAGAAGAGCTTTGAATGTCATTCAAGAACCTGGAGATCTATTCCTGAGACTACTTAGAGAAATTAAAACAAAGTTAAGAATAAAGCTGTTGATACCAAATATTGACTTTCAAGCTTGTAGTAACAGTACAGAAACTATATTTCTGTCTTATGTTCGGTATTTGGATTTTTGTTTGCATGTTTCAGTAACTGCTGCACCTATTTCATGCTATCCTAGCAAAATATAAAGAAATAAAGGGTGAGCTGAGACTTTTGCGAGATTCTTATTCACTCATTCTTTATCTATGCTGCCCTCATGTCTGTACATGTTACATTCAGGAGCGAGTTAACTTTAGTTAGCACAAAGAACAAGTTGCCGCAGAACTCAGAGAAGTAGCCTGGCACATAGTCCCTGTAAATTCACAGTACTTGAATTTGGTTAATTAGTGGAATTTTATTACCGTAGGCCACAGTAGCCCACCCCCAGCCCCTCATTTACAGGCTTTATGCTAAGTTACACTAACAGGCTGCAGCCTGTAGCTTGTTATTTACCATGCAGTCACAACAGTGATATTGATTTTCTCATCTAACTGTTGGCGAGAAAGCCCATCTGCCTATTCCCCCAAAATGTTAAACGTCAGTGTTAAATGTAATACGTGAATGGGTTTGAATTTGAATTAACAGGTGCTTAATTTTAAGCGGTTTTATAAAACAACCGCATTATAATGCCGCAGATACAGCCTGGAAGGATATTGGTGAGGAAAAATGAAACATTGCTCTGAGTAAAAAGCATCAGTTTGGTTATTAGCAGGCTGAATCAAACTAAACTGAAATGATTTATAGCTTATTTTAAGGATTTAAGCAACATATTGTGAACAGTTTACCTTCCTCTCTGGACCAGCTTGTGCTGCTTTATCATCTATTTTTCATTGGCAAATAACATAAGCTTACTTTTTTTTCCTCAGCAGCTTTTTCAAGAGTTTCCACTCTGTGGTTAGGTCATGCTAAAATGCTCTGAGACAAAACAAACCAATTTCGTTTATTTTGGCAGCCTAATGATATAATAGCCACAGCTTCCAGTGCTGTCCACGTCTCTGTGAAGGTATTAGTTTTGTTGCTGCCTGAGAGGGTTTGCTGATCATGAAATTATTTACGGTTATTGTCCTCTTTTTAGACTCCAGAGCCGGGGAGGGGGCACCGCAGAAAATTGACCACGCTGTCATCGGTGGAGTGGTTGCTGTGGTGATGTTTGCCATCCTCTGCGCGCTCATTGTTCTTGGTCGATACTTTGCCAGACACAAAGGTAAAGCACCGGCAGGGCAATCATACTTGATCATGAACACATCTTAAGCGTTCAAGTGGGTTTTTTTGTTGCTTTTTCTTTGTTGCCGATGGAGTACAATGGGACTGAAGTGAACAAGAGAGTGACGAGGCGGCATGCAGCTAATTTGCGTGCGCTCTTTTGCAGGAACTTACTTCACGCATGAAGCCAAAGGGGCGGACGACGCAGCCGATGCGGATACGGCCATCATCAACGCGGAGGGGGGACACAACAACACAGACGAGAAGAAGGAGTATTATATTTAAACTGGACAGGCCAGGAGAGACGGGTGGGGATGCTGGTGGTTGTGATAGTGGTTGTGGTGGTGCTGTAGGAGCATTGTGTCTAACTCTGATTGGTTGAAGATGACTTAAAGGCAGGGAGGGCAATATTTAAAGAGAAGGAGAAGAAAGAAAAAGGCGGGAAAAGTTGGACTGACGTGGTGGCCAAGTGGTAAGAAGAAGAGGTGTTGCTGAGTGTCCTATTCGACCCTTCCTGGACAGCTGGGGCCTATTCTGTACAGTTCAGTTATTTTACAGACAATTTTGTGCCTTGTTCTCTTTCTTTTGTTTGTTTCGTTGTTTTCCCCTCACACGCCGGTTGAATTGGATTCGTTTTTTTGTCTTTTATCATGTACTCCACTTGATCTTTTGTTGCATTTGGCTTCGTCTATGTGTGCCGCAGCTAGCTTTGAGCTCATGTACCCAGATACAGCGTGATGAGCCTGCTCCTCAGTGCTTTTTTCTTTTTTTCTTTTTTTGGAGCAATCTACAGAGTTCATTAACTGGAATACGGTGTCAACACATTTCTCCCCGCTGGGTCAAAGTCCAACAGTGCCTGCAAGTTCATCAGAGGCCCCCCCTCCTCCCCACATTCCCTCGTACAGGCAGGTCTGATTGGGTTTCAAGTATTACAGCGCAGATTTCCCTCAGCCCCTTTGAGGTCAGGTTCACTGTGTTGATTACTTATATAACAGTCGTGAGTAATTTTGCTCATCATAGAATGTATTTGTACATGAAGGTGATGTAAAAGTGGCGGTACGTACCATTTCGCACCAAACCACACAGTACAACCAATCTTTTGTGGTTTCTGATGATTAGTCGCTAAGAGGCTTTTGCCCAACTCCACCTACGATATCTCGGCAGCTGTAATGTGCCATGATATACAGTTCTAAGTTCTATATAGCCCTTTCTGTCATTTCTGATTGGGATACATAAATAATGAATCTATAATAGAGAGAGAATAACTCTACACAATGCCTTTTGCTAAGCTTCAGATAAGCTTGATGTCTCTATGATAAATAGAAAACTACAGCCAACAGCCAGCTAGCTTGAGACTTGGCTACCTTGAGCTTCACTGCAGCTTGTAAGTGTAGCTGATTCTACCCCTCTTCAGTAGTTATTGACCCAAAAGACTCTGTTTGCAGGTGTTATTATGGGTCAAACTTTACATTCACACATACACGCCTTACACAAAATAGGTCCTGCTACACTGATCGTAACATTTTATTTAATGGTATTCATTAGCTGTTGGTATACCCTGCCATGTGTCTGTTCGCTTTTGTTTTAAATATGACATTTGTCACCTTTTCATACCACCCACGTAGTCTACCTTGGACCAAATCTAATAATTATAGTGCGCTTATACAGTATACAGCAAGTATAGCTTGTGTAAAGCATAGAGCTTTGCAGTGAGCTTCTCGCTAAATAACTGACTTTATTTGATGGCACACTATATTGGCCAGTTAACTGGGAGATGTTAAAAGGCCTTGAGTTATTGATTTTCCAAGGTTTTACCCTTTTATTTGCCGTATCTAAGGGAAGAAAGAATGTTAGGCCTTCAGTGTTTCCTGCCCATGTAAAATATCCTGGCACGTCTCTGTCAATACAGCACGTGAACAAAAAATTCACAGCTTATTTTTATTTTTTTTTGCCCTTACCCATACACAAGTATTGCTGCAAATATGAATGAGTTATATTTTCTTGCTGTGTTTTTAGACATTTCACCTTTGATAACTTGCGAGGGCTCTTGGCCATACAAGTTATCAAAGATTTGCAGATAGCTTTAGACTTGGGGGAAAGATAATTTTCTTACTGTCATCCTGCAGCCACAAACCTTCACAGATGAAGTGTCTGCTGTTAGAAATTTCTCTCTTTTTGTTCGACAACACAAATCGGCAGTGTGCACACGGCGCGCGCTTCATCTCTGACTAGAAGAGGAAAATCCGTTTGGTAATTAGCGAGTGATTTCAGTGTATTGCCTAAAATAATGGAGGAAAAAAAAATCTGTAAATGTATTATGAAAAAGGATAACCACTGCCTTAAACCCACCTCTTGATACTTATCATTATAAAGGAAAAGACTGAAGGACTTAATTTAGTGCCTTCTCCTTTGATTTTGAGGCATATGGTTAGTATCATACAGTATCCTCATGTACACTCTTACAGTATACCTTGTATATATCCGTCCTTTTTAACTTACAGGGCCAATACTCATCCCAGTCGTCTGTCCGCGCACCATAGAGCGGCATCACAATTACAACCTGCAGCATAAAAAAGCTGGAATGAGTTTAAAGCTGGAAAAGAAAAAAAGTATTGGCAGCTTCCACTGACTAGAATGTTGTATTCCAGGATATAGTACTTGTCTTAATTAATGACCACAAAAAAAGTGTTATTATCTCAGCTTCACTTCATTTATTATTTATTTGGATATTTTCAAGGACAAGGCTCTGTAGTACTGTATTATCAGAGAGGAATACTGTACTTAAAGCTATAATAAGCTACAATAAAAGTAACTTTTCTGGATTGTAGTTACAGTGTCATGGGAACAGTTATGTGCATGACCTTTTTGTTTTCTGGGATTTGATATTTATCTTAAATGGTGATTGCTGCTTTTAATGGGGCAACGTTAAAAGATCGCCGGAAGCATCGTTCTAATTCCGTTTTTGATTTTGTTATTTTGAAATACTTGATATTGAGTATGTTTGTTTTCACTCTCTCAGGTTCATGAGTGTTAATAGTTGTGTTTTTTTGCATCTCAGGTAGAATGCAAATTTATGGCCCCAAGTATATACTGTAGTACCACAGCTATTCGAAAAAGTAAAGAAACCACAGGATGTACATGTTTTTCTCAGTTGTACAAGTTTATGTGTTCTTAATATGGTGCACTGTTACAGTAAACGTTAATTATTTTGCATAGACCTAGTTCACAAAGAAAGAAAAACTAGATTTGTTAAGCAGACAAAAATGATGTACAGTCAGTGTCAACAAAATCACGATGATGTTCATGAAACCTCTTCTTCTTCTTCCTCCTCCACTGTAACATTTTGCTCATGCAGTATCGGTTATTTAGTAATTATAGGATGTGACCACAGACAGTCAATCAAGCATCTGTTTGCATTCATAGATGAAGATGGTGTATTTACTGTGACATGAAGTTTTATCAACGATCTGTAACGTCTTGGATATTTGGATGAACTTTATGTTTAAAGCCTGGGGCGGCGGCGTGGGGAAGGGTCGGGAGCAGGGTGGGTGGGTCGCTTGTTTTATAACCCCACAATGGTTGTTTATGTTGTTGAATCTTAAATTTCTCTCTATTCCCAGGTGGCATATTTTCTTTTGTGTAGTGAAGAGGATGTTTCTCATATGGCCATGCATATTTTGTATTGGTTCACGCCAACATTTTTACAAAAGGAAAAAAAAAATCAGAAGAGTACTTGTCTTAATAAAAAGATATCAATGTTTAAAGTGGTGTGCCGCTGTGACTTGATCAAAAAACATGGTTTCACTTTGTAGTCTTGTCCTGCTCGGAGACGGCGCTGAATTTATTAACTCGTATCTGTTGTCAAATTCACTCTGCCTGTTTACCATGCTGAATACATTAGCTGGATTGAACCTGCCTGCCTCATCCTGCGCTGCTGATACTCGTCAAACTCACAAAGGAAGAAAGGTCTCGCGTCGAGGCAAAAATACTGCACAGATGTAGATTCGTCGTGGGTGAGCAGCAGCAGTGGCAGCAATCTGATCTCCCATCAGTGACTGACACGCGTGGCACAGATAGAGGCGAGAAGTGTTTTAAATGACACGATGACTGACATCGACAGGCTTGGGGGCCCCTGTTAAGGGTTCCAGCTGAGCATGTGGATGTTAGTGATTTTGACAAATTGATAGGCATTTTGAGGAACAAGACCTTATTCATAACCATAAGCTATTTCTGTCATCATAATTCTGTCAGTGCCACCATTTCCCATTACTTTAAGTGATCCATCCCAGGTAAAGGTCAATAACATTATTCAAATTTTAATGGGAATAGTTTAACCTTACAAACCAGCCACTTTTCTCCCTTACTCATACAATCACTGCAATATAATGCTTCTCTCAAAGAACATTAGCCGTGTATTGATTTTTTTCTGTGTGAAATATAGCAGATTATGGGATTTTCTCCATATTTATTCTCGAGGTTAAGCCGTCTAAATTAAAGGCAGGTAGGGCGGCTTGCTGGTTGTCTTGGTGATGTTTCAGTTAGATGCTACTAATCCCATTTAAATGTTCAATTTTAATTTGGAATGACATGTTTAAGTGTAATTAGCACAATGGGGAAATTGAGAGTGAACGAATGTCTAAGCATGGCTTGTTTAGTTGGGTAATTGATTGATTGAGATTGATGGCATGTAGCACTTGGCATGGATGAGGTATAATTAAATGATGTGGGATTAAATAGTGGGTGAACAAAGGCAAATGCAACAGGCTGCACACTTGTCTCCCTGTAAATCACTCCTGTTTAGCACAAATACTTTGACTTTTTTTTGTCAGATTATTAGCAGGAGGACAAATCTAATCAGAACGGAAACCTTTCAATTGCATTTGTTTAATTCCTTATAAAGAGCTCAATATCTGTTTTATACTGCTGTACCATTTCTTCAGGTGACTCAGGCCATATATATATCTATATATAGATATATAGATATATATACTGTGGGCTGTATCAACCCTTTACATTCTGCAGGAAATTTGTTAGAACATCACAATTTTTCATCATGTTAAGATAAAATCATCACTATTAAATAATGCTGTCAAACAGTAGCGAATTCCCATGAGTCAATGCCCTTTGTACTAATTTCCTTAAAGGTTATGCAAACAGCATAGAAGGAAAATGTGGAATTTATGCAAGAGTCCGTATGTGCAATTATGTAGAGCAGGAGTAATTTTAAGCCCTTTAGAAGGAGACATGTTCTGATTTTAAACAGTTTTAGTGGATATTGTTATACTACTTGTTTTTTCATTTTCATTTTGGTCAATGGATAAACCATTTATTCATCATGCTAAATATTTCAGCTAATATTTTAGCTAATTGACGGCGCATTATCTCTTATCTTTTTCAGCCATTTACTGTATTAACAACTATCAACATAGCATTTAATGCAGTGTTTGGTCTACTGTGACTCATTTGTTTCCCCTCACTATGAAACACAACAAGCAGTGACTCAATATGTGAATATTTTATAGTCTTTCGATCAGAATTAACTTTTTTTTTCCTTTTCTTTTTTCTTTTAACTCAAATTAGCTGCAGAACTGTGGGTGATTTGGTGAATATAGCTGCAGAAGCTGGTGCTAAAGTATCTGGTTATAATGTAAATGGAAACACAAAATAAAAGATTAAAAAGTAATAAAGTGAGAAATGCAGGAATAATAAATAACCGGGGGAAAACATGTTTGAGGTGTGACTTAAAGAACGTGACTGACTTCACCACCTTGTCTTAACCATATACTGGATAGGTATTATACACCCCACTCCTCCCACTGAGGCAAATCCTGCCATTGTCATGTTGCAGACAGACATTCATGGTGTTCTTTGGCACCTGTGCCTTTGTACACCAGTGGCACCAATGCTGGGTGATGAGAGGTAATTGTACTCTTTTAAGAAGCAACAAAGTCTACATTATAGGGTCAAGACAGGAGAGTGCAATTCAAGGTTTTTATACTATGCTTTGCTTTTCTTCCACCTGCTGATTCCTTTTCTGCTCACTTCCTTTTCATTTGTTGGTAAAACGAAAACACAATCATTTGATTAGCTTTTTAAAACACACCCCATCCAAAACATGTGCTAAATTTATACTTACCCATTGTGTTTAAATGTGATGCCCAGGGGGTCTTTTACAAACTGCATATAACAAGCTGGGAGGGAGGGCCTGTTTAGTTATAGCCATATACCTTGTGTGTCACAGCACAGATGCCAAAGGGCACCTTGGTATTTGACGCTCTGTCAAAGAAAGCAGCCTGGTAATCCTTACACTTGTAATTTCGCCCGCTGGTGTATTTTTCCTGTTCTCCACAAACCGCAAGTGACTTTTTATCCAAGACCGTTTTAAATTTGTTGATTTTAATCATATAAAAGTACCCTAAAGTCACATTTTAACATTGTAACATTAAAGTAAATAATAACTCACATTGCAATATAAGAGCCTGTATTTATTCTAACGTTTTATACTTTCAGTTGCAGCATATATTTCAGATTTATGCACTGTTGTTGTGGTGACTGTCACTATGGGTAGTGTTGCTATAATAATAAGAAGAAAAAGACTGAGGAATATTTTATTTATCCCAAATGTCAGGTAATTACTATGTTACAGCAGACAGAACATAAAAGCAAGGTAGCTCAGAACAAACACCGCGGGAGGAGCTCAGTTAAAAGAAAACACAAAAAAACTGACGAGCTCAATGAGCTCAGATTCTAAATGGCATATAATAAGGAGCTTTAATTTAAAATTCATGCAGATATTGCAGTATAAGTAAAGATCTTCTGTATCTGTTCTTGTGGAAGCAGAGCTCAAACAGAGACAGTATTCAGCAGCAAATCCACTGCGTGCTTCAGAGGGTCATCAGAATCCATTAAATATCCACATCCATTCACCACAGCCACAGTCACGTTGACGACCTCTACGTCAGCTGATGGAGGAATACGAACAGTGTGTCTATTCAAACCGGATTCAAACAGCAACAGCGATGACGAATTCCGCTCTTTGAGATGTATGGATGCTTTCCAGCAGCCATCAGTTCAATGTTCAGGCTAGAGAAATGTTCCTTCACAGCTACTGCAAACCCTCCACATTTCTACTTGCTTGCTGTTTTTCAGTGATCATAATAAGCACTGGAATTGCGCCAAACAAGAGGCGACTGTATTCTTAAGACATCAATATGCGATTTAGTGTTTTCTGCTTTGTATAGAAGAGCAACGTTTTGCTTTTTAAGATAAGTAACATTGTAAAAGTTGCAGGAGAAAGCAGTGTGCAGGAGCCAAAATGCACAAAGTTACTCCACTGTATGCCAAATAGGTTGGTAGAGCAAAAATAAATAAATAAATCAGCTGACTTCTACTGAAAATCTCTAATGTATATAACTTTTTTATGTTTTGGGGGAAATGCCAAGTCATACTCCATGAAACAGATGAGCTGGCTGTTTGAAACAATGGTGAAGGACAAGCACCTGAAGCCTGTGATAACCACAACACAATTATCTCCGACTGCTACAGTATGACCCAGAGAAATCTGCATTAATTAAAGCACACACAACCAGCCTGTTAATCCCGTATGAAAGTGTCAGAGAGAAGAGACTTGTGTTTGTGAGGTGATTAACTCCGAACCGGAAAGATGCTGCGAACAGCACTATAGGCTCTAATGTCAGCGATGTTGCTGCTTGATGTTTAATGCCCTGATACTTAATCAGAGATTGATGTTTACCAGAGGGAGGAAATGTGCTGGATGTTGATGTTGAAGTTTTAGGTGTTATTAATGAGAAAAAGCCATGAAAAAAAGGGCCTTTCTTACCCTTCGCTCCCCCTCCCCCAAAAAGGTTAAGTGTTTCAGACAGGAAATCTGTAATTATCTGCTGAGCCTAAGCTTCAAGCAGCATCCTGTGAAGTTCCCTCAACCAAATCTCAAGGTGACTCCTCTCTGCAGAGGCACCAAGTTTTCTTTTGCTAAATTTACATTGATGTTCCGCTTCATAGCCACCACCCTGATACAATAAGCAAGGCAAACATTTCCCAATCTACTGCTCTTATCTTTTATTCTGCTATGTCTGCATGTAATCTTTCTATCATATTTAGTATTGTTGATGCATAATTAATTTTCATTTAAAGCAAATTCTTAATTTCTGATTATCTTTTAGAGATAGTCGGGTAAAAGAAATACCATTGTTGCCCTACAAAATTTATTTAGTCATCCAGCTCCTTTCATATACACTGCAATGCCTCTATGGATGTTTTTTTTTTATGCTTACGTTTTTGTGTGTGCGTTTCTGTTGTCAGCTTATGAAAGCGTTCTATTTTTGTGGGACAGCCTGCTACAGCCTAAAAAAAATGTCTGTACAAAGCCTTGAAGTCAGTCACATGGAGCTGGTGAGTTGCTGCAGGAACATTGCCACCTCAATTATTTATCACTGAGTCTATTTTTTCACTTATTAAATTAATTAGTTAGGTAATTAAAAGTTACATGTTTTAATTAAATTGGCATTGAATTCTAACACAGGGCCCCTACCTGAAAGAAAGGCATCGTGGGATGGAGTTCGTCAGCTTGAATGAGCTTGAGCTTAAATTCATTCCCATTTGGGAAGATGTGGATAAGTTTAAAAAAAAAAAAAGAATTATCTGTTTCATGCTCTGTAACCATTTCAGTCACGGTCTTTGTGAACAGCATTTGGAGATAGTAGCACAGTGCATTGTCTTACAAATGCTAAGAGCAATGAGTGAAGCTGAAGAAAAAGGGTTTAAAGTTTGAAAGATTTCGCAGAAAACTTCATGCCATAGATGTTCTGGTTGTGGACTTTAAAGGGGGGAGAACAGCATCCGTTATTTCAACTGTTACATACATAAATACATGTGTTAAAGGCAGCTTATTCAAAAGAAATCACTTTTAACAAGAGCTAGAGGGTACCCCTTACCTAGGGGCAAGCTCAAGGGCTGAAAAATGAATGCCAAAACCTGCAGTTCCTCTAATAGCCATTTGACGCTGGCTCTAAAAGCAGTTAATTTCTATAGTTTATAGCCTGGTTTTGGCTTCTGTTAATAGATGTGCCTTTATAATAACTCTAATTGGGGTGATGTTTTTTTTAAAATCAGAATTAATCAATTAAAATACATAGGAGCAGCTTTTGGAAGCTACCATGTCCATCCATCTCTAGAGATGGACATAAGCCTATTGTATGCATGTGGATAGAGACCATCCACGTACACCAAAGGCAGAGAAGAGAACTCCTAGTTGTTTCTGTGCACCTTCACACTCAAGATATAAAGGATCATTGCTGTGTTTTCTCATCTGAGTAAGTTTCCCCTTCACCAAAGAAACAAAAATATGATGGAAAGAGACACTATGACATCTAGATAAAACATCTCCTAAGCCTCATCTCCTAAACTGAAGTCAGGGGTCCAACATCCAAAAGTGTGCATGAACATGCTTAATGGCCCAATTACTTACTGTCAATAGATTAGCCATGCGACCTTCCCATGACAGCTGACAACAAGCTGGCTAAAAAGCAGTGGGTTATAAGCTTGAGTGTCCTAAAAGTCCCAAAAAAATTATCTCTAATAAACAGCTTGATTAAATCTTCAAACCATATGAGAGTTTATTCACTAAGTGTCCAAGTCCAACAATGTAAGTAATTGACTAATGCTAACCGCAGCTAACACAAGCTAACAGCCGCTAAAAAAACAGCCACACTTGCCAACAGAAAAGTTCAAGATATCGTCAACTCACCTCAGTATTGCTGTCATTGGAAAGAAGTGAACTTAACTGACTCACTGCCTCCTGTCATAAAGATTAAATGGCCTGCATTTGTATAGCGCTTTTCTAGTCCATAGGACCCCAAAGCGCTTTACACTACATTCAGTCATTCACACACAGGCGATAGCAAGCTACATTGTAGCCACAGCTGCCCTGGGGCGCACTGACAGAGGCGAGGCTGCGGGACACAGGCGTCACCGGGCCCTCTGACCACCACCAGTAGGCAAACATGGGGTTAGTATCTTGCCCGTGCAGCCTGGGATCGAACCACCGACCTTCTGATTAATGGCTGACCTGCTCTGCCACCTGAGCTACAGCCACCCCCAACAAAATAGACTTGTTAGCTGAGGTAAACAGCAGACTGACTGCTGACCCTCACTACAGCTGAACAGCAGCAGTTGTTGGTTCCTTAGTGAGCTTTTTTAATGGGATATCTGACTAATACTACAATAATACTACTCTGTGCTGTATGATCATTCCAGAAGTTTGTGCTCAAGTTTTAGTGAGTAAACCTATGGGATTTTAGCAATCTTTTTGTAGCACTAATTGTGTGTGTGTGTCTGTGTGATGCACTCTACTTTATGGATATGTAACAAACCTTGATATAGTTAGCCATGTCTGAAATAAAAACAATGTCACATGGCTCCAAAAAAAGCCAACATGTCAGTAGCCAAAAATCTAATAGTTATGTTTCAAAATGTAAATCCAAGCCCAGTAGTTCATGTCATGGTGGAATTGAATTCAGGACCTTCTTGCTGTGTGGCAACAGTGCTAACCACCGTGCCACCGTGCTGCCCAATATCCCCAAGTCTAACATTGTATTTTATAGAAAGGCAAAATTGGCATTTAAATAAAAAAATGATTTTTTTAATGTGTGTCAGTTAGAAGGATTAATATTTTCTTTGCTCCATGATCGCGAAGACCAAATAGCTAAAATGTTTTATATATATATATATATATATATATATATATATATATATATATATATATATATATATATATATATATATATATATATATATATATATATTCCCTAGAATTAGAGTTAGAGTTAGTGTTGGGTCCTCACGAATGATGATGACGGTTATGTTTGTGCACTTTTGTCCTTATATTAATAATTGTCATTTAGCATGGCAAGTTTATAAACAAGCTGAGCTATGGTTGAAGATTTAGCCACTGCCTTAATTGTTTAGTACAGCAAACTCGCTAACTAAAATAATTCATTATCAGAAGTGAAAAGTAAAGAAACACAAAGGCGGGCAGCTCTACATAAAGGGTTTGAAGTTTGAGGTGCTTAGTGATACTGCACAACTGGTGTCTGAACTGCAAAACCTTCCTTTTAATCATCGTTAGGCTCGCTGCAGCTAATCATCACAAAACAAACAACAACAAATCATTTAGATGTGCATCTAAAATTTTCATGGATCTGCAAACTAATTGTATTTTTTTCCTACAGCCCCATTTGAATAAAGAACCTCCCATTAAATGAGATATTTATTAAATAATCCAAAATATACAGTTTAAGGTGGTTTACTCCCAATGAAATCAAGAGAATTCCACTAGAGACCAACTGTTTTTAGGTGGTTGGCTTAAAGAGTACTCCATGATGATTTAAGATAAGCTGCTGTCTTATTTTTGTGGTCTAACAAACTGTTATGTGGATCCCCCCCCACTCCACCCAAAAGTCACATGCTTTTGTGGTATCTTTTCTACTTTAGCGAGGTAAGATGTCAGCAACAGTAGTTATTCTGGCTTGGCAGCGCAGATTAAAAGTGAGTGGATAAAAAGGTTCACAGACAAATACAGAGAAATGTTTGGAATTTGTTTCCTTTGTTCAGCTGTGCAAAGGATTTAGCTTTCGGTTGGTGAAACATTGCTGAGAAGAGCTGTTTATATAGTTGGTCTGTGCGGTCATCGCTACACGTCTACGCTGAGAACTATGTTGACACAACAGTTGAGATCGCACACATACTGTGTGACAAACTACCACAAGATGAAGGAAGCCATCATCTAAGGCATAATTCTTGTGCTATCACTGGGTATTCATTTTAAGACATGAAAGCCTGAGCTTGAGATGTCTCGGCACCCAGCGTTAGTGCACTCTTACCAAGTCATTGTGATGTGAACAAAGAAAATGGAGCTAGTGAAACAAGAAAAATGTGTACAGGAAAGAACAAAAGAGACAAGTTAATGGAAACAAGATGGAACACTTTTTTTTTCTTCACTTAATTAGTGTTTTGAGGAATAGTAGCAGCACAACGAACAATGCGTTTTTTTCGAGAGTTTTATTTTAAACCTTGAGTAATTATAGCAAACGTGAACACACTCCAGTTACATAGATAATTACCTGTAAACACATCATTAAGTCCTTTATATCTCCAGTCAGGGTAGTTTGCCACTTCCTGCACCACATGTAATAACAGCATTTTGTTGTTTGGGGTAATTTTCTACATTTCTGAGTTAAGGCGCTCTATGTCTCAATTATTTACCTTTAATTAATTGCAAAAAATATTTTATATTAAGGCTTTGTGAACTGTGTGCCAACCTTTAATGTAGGAATAAGGTTTTGAAAACAAGGTCTCCACATATTGAATGTGATATCATGTAAGTTATGTGGGAAAAATAAACAGCAGAGGGAGGCATAATGTAGTTAGTTTACTTTTAACCATATTACATGTTACGTAAGAATTTCGCTGGTTGCTGGAACCTGAAAAACAAAACCCTTTGCCTGCCCCGCCTCAAAGCCTATTTGATTTGGTCCACTTTAAGAAAGGGCATGTCAGAAAGATAAATTATACCCAAGCATGCTTTGTTTCTTAATGTAGAAATTAAATTCAGCTTTTAAATGTATAAATTAAATGGTTATGAAATTGCAGGAGGTGGAGCCCGGAGCACTGCAGGCTCCTGTTTCTGCTTTGCTAAATGACTGCATGGATGGAATTACTCTTGTGCACAGCTATAGATTTTTTTTCTACGAGGTCTTCATCATGCATGTCATGATATATATCTGACTTACAGTCACCGACCAACCATAACTTACCAGAAGTGAGGTATGTCCACCTGTGGCAGTGGAACAATAACAGTAACCATGCAACTAAGCGTGAGCATGCTTTGCTGGATTTTTATCTGATGGTTACACTGAATGCTCCTTGATCCAGATGGTGGCCTTTATTTTTCTTCTTTTCTGATGAATAAAACCTTTTCCTCAGCAGCGCAGAACCTGTTGACTTATTTGTCTTTTGTCCCCATTTCCTCATTAGTGACGCCTTATGAGTTTAAAATCTGTTGAATTCAAAATCATCGAACTGTAATCACTAGTGCACAGATATGCTCCATAATAATAGATATATCGCTTACAGATAAACGCCCCAAGTGGATTCACATGGCTAAAGCTTACTCAACTAGTGGTTACCTTTTGAACCAGCCGTACTGCCTTGGATAATTACGTTCTGTTTCTCAGGCTATTATTCATCAGTTAAAGGTCAAGAGCATTGTTTGCAACACAAACTGCGCCTTGCATTGTATGGGCCAGCACGCAGTCTTCCAGTTGCTTAGTCGCTTTTGATATGCATGTGAATGTCAAATTAGAGAACTAAGCCCTAACAGGCAGCCATTACTGCAAGTGAGGAGCCTTTGTGTAAACCTGAGGTCTAATCACTTATTCAATCACTAAGCATTGTCCCTGCTCCCCTCCACCCTGCCACCACTACTCCGTCTAAAAAGCGTCTGATTTTCATTTTCTAAAACCATGGATACACTTGAATAAAATATATATTTCTGCCCAAAGCCAGGGCCTAATTGGTTATCTGAAGTACTAACAAGGTTCTCTTGGCTGCTTTAATTAAACGCGAATCCATTGTCATGTTAACTAGTTAATTAAGTGAGACGAAGATGATCTCTAAGAACTTTCTCTTATCAGATGAGATACTCTGGGTTTTGCTAACAAGTATACAAAATGTTCAGTACACTGGTGATTATGGAAGCGTCTCCCAATCAGCGAGATGCTGAAAACACAACAGAAACCCAAAGTCGGATCTGCGACGCTCATCTCCAAACTGTCGCCAAGAAGGACAAGGTGGCACCGAGCCAGAATGGCAGAACGCGGATCAGATGTTCCTCTGTTGCACGAACAAGGGAAAGCACCCGAAACTGATGTTTTAGCTTAGAGTAAGATCAGGTGCTGCTTTATGTGCTCACTAAAACATCTATTTTAAGGCAGAATTCCAGGCCATCACACACACACTGCTATCTATATACAGAGAGCAGGTTTTTAACCCTCTCGAGGCAGGCGTTGCCGATTTGCAACAGTTAAAAACTAACAACCTGATTACCCCACATACATATTTTATGAGTTTTTTTTTACTCAGAAGTACCACTGCAGGACTTGGTTGTGCATTAGCAATAAAAAGTTTAGTTTGAGCCTGAGTGGGTTAAAAGACAATGCGTCTTTATACATATTCACAAAAAGGGAAAAAAAAACTTCTCCGTTATTTAGGCTGATGATATGTATTCATAAATAAGCCCCAGCTGGATGCATATCTTTCTAAAAGGAGGGTTGTTTTTTTTTTGGTTTGTTTTGAAGTGGATGCTCCTACTGCAGTGTTTTGCTATTTAAATATGCTCTGCACTTCACCGTCAAGATCCATCAAAGAAACAATGAGGAAGTGAACATTCATAAAGTTCCAATAATGTTTTGTAATGGAACATTACACTGTAATGAACAACCAAAAATGGTTCTTTATGGAGCCACTAAAGTGCTGTGAACCAGAGAAACGCAGCTCCTGCCATGTGCTGTATTACTAATAGATCTGCTGACTGCAGTCACAGTCAGAACCATTAAGGATTTTAAATTGTTCGCTCAGAATGTAAAGAGTCTGTAATGCACAATTTTGTTCAACTCTGAAGAGTCGTCTTCCTAAGAGTAGTGGGTAACTATAATCCTGCAGATCACCTGCCCCTGGAGAGGTGAGAGTCCTTTCACCTTGCACCTGCTGGCGTTTGGCACCACACGCCTCACACATTCCATCTCTGCATCTGGACTCCACCAGATGTTCTTGAATAATTTCTCATACAGGTGAAAGTTCCTTCCCTTCGCAGCTGAACCTCAGCTTCTTCTGCCTCTTTCTTCCAATTCGGGTACATCGAGACATGCTCATGCAATTTCCCCTCTGATATATATATATATATATATATATATATATATATATATATATATATATGTGTGTGTATTTTGCACTTGAAAGCCTTCGCTGCAATGAGGGGCGGTGAAAAGTTCGAGGGAGGGACACTAGAAAGGCCCCCTCTTTTTTCCCCACTCATTTCATTTGTCCCCATGCTGAAAAATAAGACTTTAACCTGATCCTGAAGGGTAGCGTGCCTCAGATGCATCACAATGTCCAAAAAGCAGATGGCAGTCTAGCAGGGCAACAATTCTTTCTCTCAAAAGCTGAATAATACATGCATATCTTGCTATGATCCAGCGAATTCAATAGCCTATAGAAAAGGATTGCTCTCAACGTAAACCATTTTGCTAGAGGCCGTGCGCCTTCCTCAGGTCCGGTCTCCCATAAATAATTTGACTTCAACCTTCACATGCATAAAAATTGCAACTTGTTGGTTATGAAAGAGAACAGTGAGGATGCACTTTGAATGCCAATGTGGCGATGAATAAACAATGGCTCGCTGCTCCAGGAGCAATGCAGAGCTGCCAGGAGACATTGCCTAGAGTCCGCAGACTCTCTTAATGGTTTTTGCCAAAGACCGAGCCTTTCAGTCAGCTGTGAATGGGAGGCTGTTTTGATCTGGTGGGGAACACTTTAATAATTTCTAACAATGCAACAATTCCCCAGACACTTTGGACAACCTTGGCTGATTCCCTCTGATTATTCTACTGCCCTCAACTCTCTTTAAACCATGGCTTAAATGGGCTTTCTGTGGCTACAAGCTTAAGGTATATAAGTATAGTATCACACTCGCTTTTAAAGCTCGTCTTCTACAGCTAATTACGCTACTACAGCTAACTGGAAGAGCATATCTTTGTCAATAAATGAGCTCTTTACACATTTCTACATCACATCCAGGTATTTTTCTTTAACAACCTGCACAGTTATTCAAAAGCAATACAAGCAATAAAATAGTCAGGATCCTCTGCAGTGTTTCTGAGCAGATATGAGATGTCTGAGAAGCAAATCAAAGTCTGTGATCTCCCCTGAATGCAGTAGGAGCTTATGTTGTTTCTGCAGTGCTGCAGTGCCACCTGGTGGTGAGCACACGCCACTGTTAAAACTGCTCCAAGCTCTGTGACTCTCAGCCTGAGGATCAGAATAAGAAAGATGGAATAAATACATATTTATTTAAATAACTGCATTATTTATTCACAGCATTTTAGAAATTGATTTATAACATCACATTTCTTGATTTCTTCACATCTCAGATCTTTTAAAAAAGTAGATAGTTAGTAGACTATTTGACTAACGACGCTTCATATTGTATTTCCATAATGCCTGCTTAACTGAACAGAAAAGCTTTGAAATTCCCCAGTTTGCTTAAGAACACTATTGACACAAAATGTTGTTTTGACTATTAAACCTGGAGGGATGAAGTTTCATGTTTCATAGTCTATTAGCTCAAATCCTGGAATGCTTTTTTTTTTAGTGCTCCAGTAGTTTCTTTCTCCAAACCCAGCCTGCTGATTCATAACGGAGTCACAGCTTATAACCCAAATTCCTGGGAAACTGACTTTACACATAAAATGTCAATTTGCAAGTCATTTATATGTCGTAAACATTTTGTGACTCAGCAAAATCTTGTAAATGGCACCAAAACCAGACTTTGCTTTCAGTGAAAAACTAAAAGTATGAAAACAAGAAAAACAAAAAGGTCAGGAAGTGTTTAGCTAGAAAGACGTGAGCTTACCAGACCTCTGTAGCCTCACCCTCTAATGGATGCATTGTAGAGAAACACCTGTTACACTGGTGCACATCTACACATTTTGTTTTAGACTGGTTTTTTTGTGTTTGCCTGTCTCTTAGAAACAAAAACATAAGTGCCAAGTATGAACCGTAGGCCAATTTAGACCTCAAAAGCATTTTTTAAGGTAACAATTAGTGGTAAAAATTTACAAAAAGGCATATCTCGTAGCAAGCAGAATTGTTTTTCCAACACTGTAGAGACCCCTAGAAATTAATTAGTTTAGATGAAAGCCATTAAAGTGTGTTCTTCGACAGCACTGCGGCCTATTGTTGCATTGTGGGTAATGTAGGTGCCATGTATTGATAAATAGCACGAAGAAAGTAATATCTCTGGTTACTAAGCATCCATTTTTAGACATTAACACTAATGAGTAAGGGTTGAAGGTAAAGTAAAGCAAAAAGATGCATATACAGTATCTTAAGTCATGTCCTCTAAATATATCCACGAAATAAGAGTTTGACGCACTGTAATCATTGATAATATATCTTTATTTTTTTTTCTTTACTCTCACTAAAATAACTCAATTAACATGTCTTAACAGAATATCCTCGTCTACATTAAGAATTTAAAAGAGCATCTTTAAATGAATAAAACATGTAAAACACCACACTGTTAAAAGTTCCCCATGAAGAGCGAAGAAACTTTCATTACGCGACCAAAGCACGATGCCGCACAAAATACACTTTCACCGAACCGCATGAGCTGACTCGCATGTACATCTCGAGCATATTTTGCCGCGGTGCGTTCGACCTTAACGAAAGAAAAGGAAAATACGAAATCAAAAATCATAGCACTCATTGTTATTTTGCAATACACAATGTGTGATAAAGAAAAAGAAGCGCAAAGTTAGAAAGCATGAGGTTATCTTCCGCTTTACCGACCCTCCCAAAAAGTGCTAATTTGGATTTTAAACAAAGATTCTGAGCAAGCTGCTTCTTACAGAAAAAAATAGATACGCTATATATCAAGAGGCTTCATGTATACCACGTTAAGACAATGTGTTTCGTACACAGTTATCCTTAAAAGTGCTTGTTGAAGTCTGAGCAGACCAGAATAAAAAACAAATGTACAGTACATTGGCCACATGTTAGATGTGTTATTTATAGAAATATACGTTTAAAATGACTGTTATTTTATACACATTCTAAACTTTAAAATCATATTCATAAAACCAGTTAATTTACCTTGTCATCCCTTGTTGTGTTGCTTAGACATTAAATAAAATCTCTTCTTTTTTAAACACATTTTCTTCTCGTCATGCGTCTTAGTGTTTACACTCTTTTCATTTAATACAAGGCCTGCATACGATTCATTTGTTGGCTTCTAGCTTCCCTGGAAGCCACTGGGAAAATATGAAACTACCACTAACGCTGGCAGTATGATCCCCAGCAGCAGCAGCCTCACTTCACACTTTTTGTAGCAGCTCCTGAAGGTTAAAATAAACACACTTTCAAAGCAACAGTCTGTTGGTCTGGCTGAGGATAAAGTGCTGTTCTCCTTTGGCCCCAATGTGGAATCAGATAAAAAAACAAAAAAAACAAAACAGTGGTCAGAATCACTCGTAGACCCCGGCTTCTGATCTCAGAGCAGCGTGATAAAAAGCCTCATGACCCAGAGCCTGGGACAACAGTCTGTGCCCGCGGGGCGACATGCAGCCCTGGCCAGGCAGATATCCTGCCACGGCTTTAACGGATCTTGTGGGTTTAGGCTTGGGTGCTGCGTAATACCCCTCCATGTGGTCATATTGTGTGGGCCTGACTTTAGTGCTCTGAGTCCTTCTGTTGGAAAAGGATCCCAGATGTTCGGGATCCATTTGGGATTTGGCGTGGTAATGGTAGTAGTGACGGTTTTCTCTGGTGCTCTGCGACCTCCCGGGTCTCCTGAGGATGCTGGGTTTCACCATACCAGAGTAGCTGTTGACAGCGTTGGTCATCATTAATCGATCCTGGTCGTGACCTCGCGTATGGCTTCTGTCGTTGTGCTCGACGGTCTTAAAGTTAGGACAGCCTCTTTCCGGGAGCGAGGGGACTTTGCGAAGCGGTGGCTGCTGAGAGGAACGCTCTTTGATGTGAATCCGCCTGGAAGGCCCCGAGTCCGCGCTTGAGCGGTGAACGCGCTGCCGCCTGGTGACCTCGGGGTCTACCGGCTGGGACCTCTGGGAAGTCGGGGATGTAAGCATAACATTTTGTCTTTCCATCTTGTCAGCGGAAAGGAGGCAGGCATTTCCAGGGTCTGACTTGCTTCTCGTGTGTGCGATGTCTCTACTTCTTGTGTCAGCAAGCGAGATGGGACTCTCGCAAGGAGACGCAGCTGGATATGTGTTTTTATGTCTGGATTTACTCTCCTGCATGACTGGTTGATATAAGAGTCTTTCAAAAACTTCTGCGTCTCTCGCCTCATAAACAACAGTGTCCCTGCTTTCTATGAAAAGCTCTCTGTTCACAGGGGGGACGCGCTGAGGAGAGTAGTTGTAGTAATCTGATTGTCCGCTTTCTCTTGTTGAACGCACGGTGTAAGACTTACTGTGTCGGATGCCGCTTTGCCGGCAGGGCTCTGCGTAATAGCGAGAGCCATCTGCAGGGTTCACATTTGAATAGGGACTGTAGTGGTAGTCAGCGTGTGTGTTCTCAAACTGCGGCCGCACAGGGTGAAGACCAGTCTGATTCAGCCTCTGATAAGGTGCTTCCTGGCCTGCTGTCTGCTCGACATAAAACATGGTGTCAGGGGGCAGGACTTCTGTCTCTGCCAACTCGTAATGACTAATCTGAGGGGCATGGAAGGAGCGAGCCCTCCGGATGGCCGGGTGCCCGACTACTCTATCGTCTGACCTCTGCCACTGGCCTTGTTGCCTGTGGCAGCCACTGATAAGGTGCTCATCTCTATGGTATCGTCTGTACTGAGGTGACAAAGGGTGCCTTAAACCTAAACTGCTGTAGCGGCCTTCAGAGGACTGCCTGTACAAGCCTTTTGGCCCAGAAAGGTGAACCGGCAGAGCATCAGGCCGAGGGCAGTGAGGTGCAGGCATTCGTGCTGCCTGAACTGGTCGGTGATGATGATGATGATGATGATGATGATAATGTTGATTACTGTAGACATCCTCAAGCATGCCGAGCGGCGTCTCCTCTTCTGGGCTGTAATGATGCGTTAAGGAGGGCTGTAATGGACGCGGAAACACCTCCTTGATGGATGCGGGCATGGAGGTCTCTGCCAGAACGGAGCGGAAATTAAAAACGTTTATCGAGTCCGGGTTGACGTATCCAGGAGAAGCCGATGGGCTCTGAGGCGAGTAGACGGGCTGAGTGGGTGTTGACACTCCAACACTCTGATAGGTGTGCTCTGTTTGCGTGACATCGCTAAGCTCTTTTTTCTCTCTGCAGTCCCTCCTCTCAGCGCTGCCTTCATCCAAGCTCCCTGACCCGAGCGGACTGACATTAGGAGTGAAATTGCACATGCTTTCCTGTCCGTCGGTGACCTGTAGCGACTCTGAGCAGAGGTGCGGAGGCAGGAAATGAAGAGGATGAGAGTAGCAGTGGGTCTCCGCAGGGCTGTGCACCGATGTTTGCCACTGGGAAGCAGGGGAGACATTAGAGCCGCTGTACTCCTGGGGATATGCTTTGAGATCAAGGACTGAGGGCCGTGGTGGTCTGTCCTGGACGTGAGATGCTTCCGGTCTGTGAAGCGGATGCACAGGGACATTGCTTCTTCTTTGGGAGCCACTGCTGGCCTTTTGGGCAGTTTCAGCCAGAGCCAGAGCCAACTTGCGTGCGGCACTCGTCAAGGGAGGGTGAGGAGGGAGAACAGAGACTGAACTCATAAGTCTATCTGTTCCTGGGGAGGGATAAGACAAACAACGCTACAGTATGACAGGACAAACAAAGCTATGGTAAGACATGATGGGACAAGACACAAAAGCTTTCATAAGAAACTAAGAAAGGCATTCTTATTTAAATAACCGCTAACTTTACAGTATAAATCAAGTATGCAATGTGAAAGAGCAATGGCACTAACCTGGATCGGACATGTTCTGTGCAGACTGAGTGAGGTCTGTCACAGCTGATGCCTGGCTCGCTGTGCTGAGTGGGCTGCAGTGTTGATAGGACGCTTTGGGCCCTTTTCCATCTGCCAGTGGAGCGTCACTGTTATCCGCTGGGGTAGAAGAAACCTTCTGAGGTGGCAGAGACATGGATGCAGACTGAACATCTGCTTGCGTCTTAAATGATTTCTTCCTGAGTTTAGGGGAGAGCTGCTTGTAGCTAACCTTCCTCACACCTTTACTGAGCACTGGACTAATGTCTGGAGACTGTAGGCAGGCCAGGTTGTTGTTGTTAGGAGAAGAGATGAGCTCTGATTCACTAGAACAACCAACATTCTTCCTCCACTTGTTTGTATCTTTACCGTGTTGTGGTCTAGGGGTTGCTGAAGGTGGGCTGCACTGAAAAGACATGGGGTCAAAGTCTAAAATAGAGATGCCTGCAGCCGGTGGAGAAAGGTCGAGGTCATCCTCCTGGTGCGGAGGTGAAATGCCTGCTGCAGTACTGACACGGTCAGCACCAGCATGACTCTCGTGTGGCGGTTTTGTTTTGCGGTCGCGTTTACTGCCGCCGTTGTGGAGGTCGTCTTTACTGACGGCAGACATGGCCTCGCTAGTTGAACGAGGTCTGAGAGGACGGTAACTTGGAGGCTCCCCTGGGATGGAATAAATTATACTCATATTATATTTATACTGATTATTTAGTAGTATGTTGTACAAAAATATTATAAACCACTGGCAGCATGTTTGAAGTGTGGAAAATAGACAATATTAAACATTAATTACCTTGTAAATTTTGCAAAGAGGTGAGAGATTCTTCACTTTTGGTAGAGCGCAAAGTGCCACTATCTCCTCTTCCCCCTGCAAACATTTGATCAAATTAATATTCCTAATAAATTAATCAGCATCTCTAATAAATACATCAATCAGTACAAGAAAGCGATAAATTAAAATGCAAAAAAAGAAGCAATAAAGATTTGGGGTACAGAAGCTGCATGTTTTCTGGCTGCGCAACAGCAGCAGTGAGCTGACCTGGCAGTGCAATGCTCTTTATCTCGTTAGGCTCACTGGGGTGTCGCTTCAGTTTACGTTTGGACACAGAATGGGATTTTCCCAGGTGGAAAAAAGAGAGCCAGTTCCCCACTGGAGACTTCTTAGCCTTAGCAGGAGGCCGCTTGCTGCTGCAACACAGAAACGCATCATTTTCAATACTGGCGCTTGTTTCTAAAAGTACAAGAAGAAGAAATAACTGCTGTGAACAAAAACAAGACATTAGTAGTTACTATTTTTTCATTATATGATGTGATTAATTATCTAGTCTACAACCAGAGTGTTAGCGATGACTCACGATCAATCACAAATTGCATGATATTGTGAAGTATGAGAAGAGAGTGAAAGGTTTTCTTATCATTGGCTGTATTACACAAACGTATTAGAATTCAAATCCATTCAAAACTCAAAGAGGATCCTGCCACAGCCATAAACAGCATGATCATCATGTCATAGAGTGGACCGGATTAGCACAATGATGATAGGAAACCCCCGACCAGTAATACGAGCACTGACTCAGCGATTATGACCAATAGGAGCATGTTCATCACCATCTAACAGGATACACGTGGCAAAGTGAAAGTTCGAACTCTCCTGTCATTTGTTTTTTCAGCTTTTTTCATGTTGTTCAAGCATGTTTATTATCATGGAGGATCTCATGTTAATGACTTGAATGACTAAATTGTTTGAACTGATTCTTCAGCCCATCAGGAGCAAGAATTTGTAAGTGGTGTGCATGAAGGTCACACTGTGAAAATGGAAAAACCTTGTAAGTGACCTTATCCACACATTTCTTTTTTTATGTGTTACAATTTGTATTCAGCCAAATTGTTGTAAAACTTGAGTGAAGACCCATTACGTCATCATCGTTAAGTGCGATTAAACTGTGACCAATACTGTAAACGGACTGACAGATGACGGATGCCTCATCATGGCTCATCAGTCATCTGATTGGACTAAAAAAAATAAAAAAATAAAAAAAGAGAGAAAATGCAAAATTTCCAAAAGTGAACTTGACATTTTCAGATACTTGTTTTGGCCGATTATTCATCTCATGGCATCTAATTAAAGAATAATTTAGTTATAAAGTTTGCAGCTTTGCTTTGTAAATGACTTTTAATTAAGTGCCAAATATGCTGCTCATCCATTAACTGTTATCAATAAACAGATCAGATCGGGTGTGACAACACGTGAGTCGCGGTTCGAGAAGCAGAAGGATTCCTTCACATATATCACAGAAGGCGGCCATATACCAACCTCTCTATCGGAAGCTCGATGACTGTGTGGAACTTGCCGAGGAGAGCTCCTGGTCCCTCTCCGACCTCGATGTAGTCACTGTGGGTGAGGCAGGGGGTGGTGGCCGGGGAGCTCAGATGTACCTGTGTGCGAGCCTGAGCTTCCTCTATAGACAGTAACTTAGTGGATGGGGAGCAGACCATCAGGGACTTTGGTCTGGATAAGGTGTTGTTACCTAAAGTTGAAATGTTCAGTGTGTTAGAGATGCATACAGGGTATATAATGTATACAAGAACTTTTATAATCCTTGACTGGGAAACAGTTTAAAAAAAAACACTTACCAGTCCTTTCCCTTATGATCGAATTAAGTTTGGGGCTGAAGAGAGCCTCAGTATTATTGAGGATGAATTCCACCACCACCGACTGGATACGCACCTCCATGAACGCGGCCGTGCCGCTAAAGCAGGCCGACTCGATCTGTCTGGACCTGAAACACAGCAAAGCACAGCGCAACCCATTTCACAGCTCTGTACCACTGAGACATGCCCCAGTTCACCGTCACAGAAAGGCTAGAATGAAACAGCAAAGCTAATGCTGTGACGCTATGATAGTCACCTGAGGAGGTTAGGTGCCCAGACGATAGCTAAGTTTTTTGTGTGCATGTTAGTGATGGAGCTGAAGGTGGCGAGTTGGGAGAGGTGCCTCATGAGGAACTCCAGTGTCCTGCAGAGAAAAAAAGTAAATTTTTAATCTAAGCTTTTTTCTTTTTAGACTTTAAAATTGACAACTTTAGCTTATTGTATCTGCTCAAACCCAACACAGTTATCCTTCCTATTACCAATAAAAAGATTTGAAACTGGTAGGATCAGTTTTTCAAATCTCAAGCTAAATAAAATAACTTTCAATTGCTGTGTTTGGTGAATATGAGAGACATTTTTGTAACTGAGATATCGGCTTGTGTAGGAAAACGGGATCTCACGGCTTCCACAAACCAAATCAGGCTCTCAGCAGGGTCCGACATGCTGTTTACAAAATCCCATTTCTACTTCAGACCACCAGGGTGCAGCAGCAGCGAGCTTGAAAGCTGACCTGTAATGTGGAGGAGGCAGCTGCTGGATGACATTGTGGATTTTGACCAGCCTCTCCTCATCTGTGGCTGCAGACACAGCCTCCTGTAAAAAGACAGAGGATAAAGCGCGCATGACTTCGAGACCGTTAATCACAGCCGAGGGAGTTTCCTCAACATCCCCGCTCTCGTTTTCCCCCTCTTTTTTTAAATATTCAAAGCAGCCACTGTTTTGTCTCGCTTAATCTGCTATTCGGGTTTTAACATGCACAACCCCCGCTGTTCCTAGAAAGCTCAGCGTGATGCACTGACCCCATTTTGAGCAGCACTTCAAAATGAGCAGAAATTTTGAAATGATTTCCTCTGTTCTTTTGTCAACACTGAATAACTAGAAATAGGTTCCTCGCAGCTTTTTTGCCCTACTTGTAATACTTGACACTGTTGCAATACCAGCTTCCTTTCTGATATCTATTCCCAGTGTAAACCCGTGCTGTGGTCCTTACCGAGAATCTGTCGTAGAGCTGGTAGGTGAGAAGAGGGTTGGGCAGCTCCCTGAAGTACAGTTTGCAGAGAGAGCCCACTGAGTGGATATCCTGTGTGTAGACGTCTCTGCTCAGGTCTGGGACCTGTTCAGAGTCAAACTCATGCCTACATGGAGACCAAAATAAAGAGAAAGCAGAACAGTGTGGGAGTCATCCTACTGCCCATCTGTCAATATATGAGAAAAACAAACAACAAAAACAGGACTATAAGCTCCTTTTGAGGCAGAAATCATTCATTTACCACATGATAATTATTATTACTATTTCAGTGTCTTTGTTTAAAAAAAAACTTCATTCTTGCATCTAATGCAGGAAATCTATTAATAAACTTGCTGATTATTATCAGAAAATCGTCGACTGCTTTTTTATCTCCTGTGTTTTCATAAATGTTGAAAGACTATTTCATGTGGTGTCAGTCAGTTTTAAGTGAGAAAAGACGTTTTGATTGGCTGTCAAACACCATCAGGTTCTGTGCCTAATTTATGTACTGATGGGGGATTGTTTCACAAATTCCTCCTGGCAAGCATAAAATAGATGAGAAGACCATTACAGCCGTTCAGAGCTGCACAGCTTGAAACAAATTGTGTTTGATGGATTCCAAGAGAAGCAGCTCAAAAAGAAAATAATATTTAATGAATCTCAGTATATTTCCAATTACTTATCATAATTCAGTCACCAAAAAAGCTTTTGAAAGAAAAAAGAAAATAAGCAAAAAGAAGAAGAAAAAAGACACTGAAACCCCAGAGGGAACTCAGACTAGAGGGAATATTTTAGAAGGTAGATGCCAGTTTTGGAATTTGGTCCTTCCTGGGAATCCTCAGGAATTGTTTAGGGTTATATATCGATTTTGCAGCATGTGCGAAACAGGCACAAACCTCAGTTTCTGAATGTTGGAAGAGATCCCTGAGAGCCTGTAGATCCCATCCACCACTCCATGTTTCTCTATGAAGTCTGCACAACTCTTAACAACCTGGGGCACTGCAATAGACAAAAGATGGTCAGCGACATGCTTCATTCCTTTAGGATATCTGAAGTTGTCTATGCATTACCACATAAGAATAAAAAACCCCAAAACTCATTGTTCCTCTGATTAACAAATGGACTCTCCTCTCAAGCAGCCTGCCGTAGATCTTACAGAGGAGGCTGAAGAGTGTGATCCCCATGAAGCTGGAACACATTCTCCGGTCCACCTTCTTAAAAAGAGAAACCACTACCACAGTCTGCCAGTCCAGAGACATTGTCCTCAAGTTCAGTGCTTTGCTGCAAAAGCATGCCCACTAACACAGCCCTGAAACATCCGGTTACTTAAGAAATTCGAGAAGAATCTCATCCACCCCAGGAGCCTGGCCATCAGTGATGGGCAAGTCTTCCCCCTGGTCCCCAGTCTCTGATTCTTCTGTGGAAGCCGTGCTACTGGGATCTAACTATTCCAGTGCACTACACTTACTGTAGACAATGTGAGTAGAGCCCTGCTCTCCCCTCCTGGAAAACCTGATGGTTTGCCACAATTGCCCCAAAGTCTACTAAAAGTTTTGCACCATGGTCTCAATAAACTCCTTTTTTGCTTCAGCTACAGCACAGCTGCACTCCATACAGCCTGCTGGTAGAAATGAGCTTCCCCCAGAGGGTCCATTGGATGAGTTAGGGAGGTGGTTGGGGAGAGGGAGGCCTGAACATATTTGCTTAGACAGCTGGCCCTGTGACCAATGACTCAGATAAGTGACAGAAAATGGCGGATGTAACAATAAAACATCCGTTTTGTCTTGATTCGGTGTACTGTGCATCTCTACATGTTATTACAAGCCAAGACTTTTACTAACCACTGCAGTCTGTTTACTGGGTTGGCCATCACTGACCACGGGCAGGTAACAGTGGTAAACGTCCAGCTTATCTCCGCATCATTCTCTGTTTCAACTCCAATAGTCACATTTAAATAGCTGCTTTTTTAGTGTGTTTTTGTGATAATCTGCTATTTTCGCACCGTAGACATGGATTACTTTGCAGTAAAGACTCAAACACGCTTATAGCTAGTGTCAAATTGAAAGTCGTCATTAAAAATATCCTTTCTTCAGGTGTTTTATAAGTTGGAGGTTTTCTATATCACGTTGCTTGTGTTACATTTTGCACACATTTTTGATGCCTCGATCGGTTCTTTCAAAAGCAATTTTTGAATGGGACGCCCTGACAAAAATCAATCATACCACGAAGTACTGCATGTGCAGCCAAAGCCCGAAAACCTGGATCGTATTTCTCTGTACCACAGCATGGCTCGTTGTGCTATGCAACAATTAAAAACATTTCACTGAGTCAATGTGTTGCAGTGGATAACAGGCTCATTCATCACTGTAAATACAAGGTACTGTGATTTATCTTGAGCGAATCCAAAACACACAGTCCTGAGGCTGTTAAGACTCTTGAGTGAAGTGTTTACGCAGCATTTAAACATACATCACCCACCTTCAACAGGGAAAAACACTGTAATACAACTGGATTTTTTCCTATTTCAGCTGTTTTCTATGAATCATTACTCACTGGCTGAAGTGTTCCCACGAGGAAAGGTTACAAGTAGGCATCGCTTCATTGTAAGGAGTCACAACACAGGTGAAATTACATTATCCAGCGTGAAGAACAGATTTTACTACAATATTTAGCAAGAAATGTATGAAATTAAAATAATACACATGATGAAAGTCACATGAGTATTGTCTACCTATTGACCCGAAGGCCTAAAAACCCAAAATACACAAAGCAGTTTTGGCAAATCTACAAAAATCTATAGAGCCACAGATTCACGAGGTAATCCCTGCTTTGGGATTAGTTCTTACCTTCCAGCAGTTTACACTGAAATGTGAACAGCCAGCAGGTAAAAATGATTCACTGTAAAATGAGAAATAAAAATCCATTTTACCCTCATGTCCTGAGTTGTGGAGATGTTCCCCCAGGTCACAGCCAAACACACGCTCTCGGAGGATGCCGCGCTGCCTGAGCTTCTGCGGCGGCGGTCGAGACTTCATAAAAGACCTCAGGAACGTTACCAGCTTTCCATGCTTCTTACACACTGATTAAGATGAAACACACAACCAACATACATATAACAGGCGAGTGAAATCAATCTGACTCATATCCTGGAAGCAAGTCTTAAATAAATCATCACGCACCGACACACACACACACACACTGAAAAGTACCTGGCTTTGGCACTGAGCTTTGAACACTGGGGGGAATCTTGTCATTTATCAGCTCAACACAGTCACAGGGGAAGAAACCAACCTGGAAGAAGAGAGAAGAGAGACTGAGAGGACTAAAGGGGAGAGACAGAAACTGTGATACGCTTGAATGTTAAAAGGACCAGAGGGGGTGTTTTATGCTGGAGCAGACTGTTATACGGCGAGGGTGCAGAAATAGGTCAGGAAGCATGAGACGCTGCCTCAGACGCTAAATCCTCAGCTATCAGCTGCAATAGTGTGGCTGTCATTGTTTGTGACAAACAGACACAAAACCTGTGAGTCTGTCTCGTTGCGTCTAGATCCTCATTGCAAAACGTGCTCCTGTTGGCAGCAACTACTTCTACTCTAGCAGGGACAACAACACATTTGATTACTTTGGTAAGGCATCCTGGAGTTGCAGGCCAAACCTATTATTAAATATATCCACAGACTTTGTATGGACATTGTAAATGGTTCATTTATTTCAAAGCATCAAATTTTTAAAAACATTTTCTGCTCTCCCATCTCCAATTTGCATAAAAATGTTGTGCGTCCAAAGTCTGAGGATATAACGATTGCTGTGAAATTTAGGCTTCATATGCTAATTACTTTGTATACATTGTATTCCTGGTTTGTTGAGCCACTCCCAGCGTGTTTTTCGTTCACACTTTGAAATCTGAAACTATATTTGAATATGAATATCTCATAAAGTATCCACAATAAAATGCCTGAAATGTTTTTATACATCAAACACAGCAAAATAATTAACAGTTATAAGAAAGGGATTAATAATTAACTTTCCTGTCATAAGTGTCGCGAGGCCAAATTGCCGTTTCCTCATGCCGAGATCGGTATCTCCAAGACCTTAACTCCCCATTCCAACAGTAAGTCTAAAGCCACAACTGCTGCAGGAAAGCAAGGACACACGCTAACTGCCAGAATATATATGAAAATGCTACATTGTTGCATTTTTAATGTCTCTCTGACTATATTTTAAACTTAATCTGGATTATCAGACTGCTCCGGGGCAGTAGGACTCGAAAATTAAAATACACAAAACATATTTTAAAAACATTATTTGCTTAGTTATAACTAGAGTACCATTTAGAAACTATTCAGATCTTTTTGGATCAGACACAAAATGTTTTTGAAACCAGAGAAAGTCGAGCAGAAGACCCATGATGATAGAATGACTCAAAAATATTAAAAGGTAAAACAGAACAGGGATGCAAAGTGGGACACCTCTGGTTCTCTTTAATTAAATTCAAGGTATTACCTGTTTTTACCTGTATTATTATACAGTAGAAAGAGGACATTTGTGCATTTATTATACCTGAAATCCATGTTTCCCTCGCCACCAGCCTGTGTCTTCTTTAGGCGGCATGTCGATGACTGAAACAATGTCCCCCACCTGGATCACAAAGCGTGTGATGATGAGTCTGATCACAGGTGAGTCCATTAAAAAGGAATCATGATGGAATCAGAAATCTGCATATGCTAAACACTCGGTCAAATAAAATCTAGCTAAAGAAGAAAAAACAAGTTAAACAAATGGGAGTGTGTTTCTCATAGATGTTTTATAATAGCTGGTACCTCAAAGGTTAGCTCGTCTGTGGCCTGGGCTGTGTACCGCTTGGTGACGTGGGCAGCGGCGATGGCGGGGACATTGATTGAAGCTTCTTCAGACACCAGCAGATGGTTCCCCTTGTTGTCGATCTAAAAATAAAAAGTGTTACAACAGAGACGTGTTAGCCCAGTTTTTCTTAAGCACAGGAAGCAGGGAACGGGAGCTCTGTCGCTGCAGTAAAAGTGACAGAGACAGGAAGCAGAAGAGAGGGAAAAAAATATTTTCTTTTTACCTCCAACTTGACTTAATATCAGTCGTTCCCTGTTAAAGCAGAGCCTGAACAATGCACAGCATGTAGCATAAGCTATTAAACTATTAAAGCATGTTTATAACCCCTCAATGTCCAAAATCGTCATTAAGGCTACAGGGGAGGGCATCAAATGTAATCTTTATAGGCGAATGAGCTACAGGAGACGCACTACTTCACAAAATACACTGACAACCGCAAGTTCTTTCATGCTTGTGTTGATATGATCTTGGAGCTCTGGTTTCTCTCACCATCAGAAATGTGGAGGGTTAATGCTACCAGTCTTGCCCAGGACACTCTAAATTCTGTTGTGCTATTGTGCTAATTCTTGATTAAAATAAAAAACTTACGTTTTTCTGCAACAAAAGCAAAGTGTCAGAACAAAAATCACCAAAAAGATAGTCAGATACCTCCATCCATGTTAATACCGGACCACAGTTGATCTTATTGTCAGCGATGTTAGAGAAGCGGGACAGGTAGGTTGCCAACATTGTGGCTACTGACTGGAAGGAAGCACATGATCAAGATTTGTAAAACACAAACTGTCTGTAACATTAAACAGATAACTTCAGGCAAATCTGTGATCTTATACGTTATGGACATAGATACCTCATCGGTGTCCTTCAGCGTGTCGTATCGCGGCAGCTCAGTGAGCTGGGAGTAACGACGGTCGTATATACACAAGTGCAGATGCTTGTCCAGCACCCGGAAGTCTTCATAAGACCTCTTCACCAGCCAGTTTCGACCCTGAGAGGACGAACAAATGATAAATGGAAATGGAAAGAAATATACGACATCGTGCGATCTAATCTCGTTCACAAAAGTAGCAAGTGATGTTACCTGGCAAGTGATCTGGACCAGAAAGACCAGCTCCTTGGAGTCCAGCCCAGCCTTTGGTCCTTCACTCTGCCCCTCTGCAAAGGCCAGCTACAGAGAGACAAAGAAGCTAACGCTGAGAAGGCTGTCGTGCTAAATAATTGATCAGTTTAATACAACAACCTCTCTGTATATGACCTGGTATACAAGGAGAACTTCATGTAAGGACCCATTTCTGCATGAAATAGTAAAACCACTTTTACGCTGAACAGTGGAGTGAAAAAGTGTGATGAAAATCAAGCACCAAGGCACTGTGGGCAAATAATGCATTAATATAGGAGGATGTGAAGATTTTGTAAAAAAGGAATTCCGACAAATGATCTTTAAATGTGACTGACAGCCTTCGTGGTTAAGTTATTTGGCGGATAAGGAGGATATATATCATCTGCCAGCAGCACTTCACTATAAATCCTGCAGTATGAAATGTATAATAGATCAGCTGTTAGGATTTCAGAACTTGGAGGTGGTGTAGATTTAAAGAATATTTCTTTTTCTCTTCCTCCTCACTAATTTTTAATATGCCCCAAAACTGAAACGATCAAAGCTTCACTGTAGTTTGGGAATTTGTTGATAGACATTACTGTAGCAGCGACTTCAAAGGCCTCGAAGCCAAGGGAAGTTCTGGTTATTTATATCTGTTAGCAACTCATCCAGATACACTGTTATACAACACGCAGCGACCCAGTTACTGCTCAGCAGTAATACAGCAAACCACAGTGACAACGAACGCAGTCTGAGAAATTTGTATCTAAATAATTCATGATGGAAGAGCTCTTGTACACTGTGAGAATCTGAAATACTAGTCCCGACCAAACAGCTAAATTAGGTACGGACGGGTCAACGAGCCAAAGAGATTATGATGAGAAGGATTATGGACTGAATCACAGACAAAAAAGTAGGTTTCAATTTAAAAGATTTGAATAAAAATAAAACAGCAAAAATCTCAAAGTTTTCACCGAAGGCATGCTTGAGCATCACTTCTTCCGTGACGCTCACACCTCAGAGGCTCCTCTCTTCAAACTAGAGCATGCTAATGCACAAGCGTGACATTATTTCCTCACGAATATCAACCATCAGAAGCTCAGATGAATATATAGTCAACGCATGGTTATGTTACCTGCCACTAAGGCATCTCACATATTCCCCGCAGCTGGAGGAGGTGGCTCTCTCTTTGTGTGCAGCCGCAGTCCTGGACCTCAGCAAGCTCCTCCAACAAGCCAAATCTTAGCTCAGAGCAGCGGCTCAAACGCAGCTCGCCTATTTGCCGTCCCCTGCCGTTTTACCCAAAAAGCTCATTTCCAGTGCTTTGGATCATCGCGCGCTCATGCTCTGTTCTAAAAGCAGAATATATGAAAAGAGGATGCTCCCAACTGTGTGTGTGTGTGTATGTGTGTATATATGTGTGTGTGTGTGCGTTACCCCCCTTCCTGCATCCCTTTTTCGATCTCTTCCCCCTCCTCCCTCTCCTGCGCTCGGTCTCCATCACCCTCCTCCTCTCGCTCTCCCTCGGTCTCTCTCTCTCTCTCTCTTAACCCTCTTTCCTTTCTCCGGCAACAAAAGGGGGTTTGCCAGTAAAATGGGCTCAGCCGGCACACACAGATACACAAGCTCATCCATCATACAAAGGCACAAGACACAAAGATGACCCTTTGTCATTTCAAAACAATTCTCCTTCACTGCGCTCTCAAGGCGAGACTGCAGCTAATCTGGAGAGGGATCAATCAGGCAGGCTGCAGACAGAGGCAGTCTGCTGTCCTTGTGCTATTCTGCAATCATGATATATGAGACTTGATCAGCACCTGGCTGCTGCACTATGTGGATGAAGAGACATGAGAAATGCATCACGGGACAAAGACTAATCTCTCAGATTAAGTCGAGGATTCATCACGTTGCATTGTGGCGTGCAATACACCCCACAGCAATGTCTCCACACACCCAAATTTCTATTTCAGCTTGACTCTGCCTTTTGTCTCCTTGTGGTGCTTTCCAAGGTCACTGGAACTGTGCTGCTTCCACTTCCCTCCACGCTGCTGATGCATCCATCACAATCATGGCAACCACAAGAGGATGCGCAACAGAGTCAGAGCATCCAAGAATCGAAGTCCCGTCCAGCCTGTTACACTGTAGCTGACTAATACTAGATGTAGGGATTCAGCCTTAAAGTATGTGTGCATACATGCATACACTGCTCTGGCAGCCTAAAGCTGACACTGGCAGCCTGTAGTTGGAGCAGCCTGTATCAGAGGTGACTGACGCACTCTGCTGGCAAGCAACCTGCACTACACCGAGGTTAACCAGGCGACTAACAATCACTTCCACACATGGATGAGCAGCCACTAAGGCTTCACTGCTTCTTATTATCACTGCAGTGAACAAAGTCTTTCTTAAACCTAGAAAATTATCTATATGTCCAAATAATTTATTACGTGGTTAAAGGAAAGGAATCCCAATCACTGACTTCAGAGGCCTGTGTTATGAAGCCGGATTTAAGGTTTAGTCTGTGCTTTTAGGTTAACTCTTCCCCTGCATCAACTATAACTGCAGCCACACTCACACACGTAACATGTGATTTATCAGACTGAGATTTTAAATTTGTCTCATACAAAATCCTACAATTCCTGGATAGAATAGACTATTTGCTCTATTGTGACATTTAAGGAGAAAGAAGGATAGAGCAGTAACTGTCCAGGAAAGGCAAACAAGGTTATCGATTCAGCTGCCACGCTGCGTTTAAAGAATGATTCCTTTCTGGAGCAATTCACTAAAACGGCCACTGAACTCGAGCCAAAGACACAATTACTAAACATAGAAACTCTGCTGCTGAAGTCACGGTGTAAGTATTTTCAGGTCTCACCTGAACATTGCCAAAATCAACTGTCTCATAGTGGAAATGGGCACACTCTGCCAATCTGGGAAAGTGACCTCTGGGAAAAGTCAGCCTGAAAAACAAAAACAAAAAAATATAGCAAACGCAGCAACTTATCAGTATTTAAAACACTGAAAAAGAGAAGAGCAAAGTTTATTGGCATAAAAGAAGAAGAAGAAGAAGGGTGAGGTTAGGTCTGCACATGATAACAGACTCACTTATCTGTCTGTGTCACACCCGTCATTTTATAGGTCCTCATTTCAGTGGCCTGAATAAGAGGCCTGGTTTACTGCCTATAATAGCAGCAACACTGTCTCCAGGAACACCTACTTCTTCATGTTCTTGACCTTCATGCTGGCTGTGCTGACGCAGGAACGCAGGATGGGCTCAGCCGGGTGCTCTGTGATGTCATCGCTCCTTGCCTGCCAAACGGAGACAGCATCCTTCGATAAATGTCAGTCAGTCACGGGACAGCTGATGGAGAACCATTTGCAGTGACCACAGTAATGATGTCGATCACATGAAAGAGTGAAGGTGCTACAACTGAAGTGCTACACACTAAAGGAGTGACTCTAAGCAGTACAATAAGTTTTATGCTACAGCATAGTATGCAAGGCTAATATGTTATATTACTATATGCTGTGGTGTATTGCATTCTTTGCTATCCTATAACTGTGTTATCATATATGTGTTCATGTTTTGTTGAAATGTCATTTACACTAATATTAGCAATTCCTGTAAGCATTAGGCCTTTTCTTTCCATGGATTCTGTTACTGTACTACGTTGCTATTGTGCTCCATAGAGCTAGAAAGCCATGCACATGAATGGACAGATATATATTCTAGTACATAATGAACAAATACTGCTTTATCTGACTTGTTATCAAGTCAGATGTTATCAAGTTCATTACTTTGAACCAAAAATGTACTTTATTCAGCATATTTCATACCACCATGATGTCAACAACTCAGAAAACTGGTGCAGCAAACTTGCTCACTTTGAGGCAGAGTTCATTGGAATTTTTCCAGTTAGAAATCAAGTTTTCAATAGTGAACGCATGAATGCAGTATAAGCTGTAATCTTGTTCTTCTTTAAGCTGTTCCCTTTAGGGGTCGACACAGCAGATCATCCCTAGCATCCTCTTCTGTCACACCAACCCTCTGCATGCCCTCCTTCACTACATCCATGAATCTTCTCTGCAGTCTTCCTCTTTTCCTCCTGTCTGGCAGCTCTATAATCCACTTTCTTTGTCTAATATATCCACCATCTCTCCTCTGCACATGTCCAAACTATTTCAGCCTTGCCTCTCTAACTTTGAGCCGTCCCTGTGATGTACTCATTTCTAATCCTGCCAACTCTGCAACCTCCACCTTGGCCTCCTGACTTTAGGTAAGTGCCACCGTCTCCAAACATGTATTATAGCAGGTTTCTCTACCACTGAGCAAACTTCCCCTAACACTCTTGCCACTATCCTTCCGTCACACTTGTCTCCACCCACTCCACGTGTACATAGCTTGAAAATCAAAATGCAAACTTGGAATTTTTTTTTTTTTTTTTAAAATACAGTATACATTAAAAAAAAAAATGCACACGTCATGTGACCACTTTGCCTAATAATCCCTCAGGAGGTAACCATGAGACAACGGGTATCTGGTGCCAGGACTTCCTGTTTTTTGTAGTCGTTATTGTTTAAGAATGTAGATACATTTTTAAAAAGCAAATAAGAAATAATAATCATACAGTCAGTAGTTTTTTGTTTTTTTTTTAAATTGCATTTTAAAATGCATCTATGTTCGGTTAATCAAACAGGAAGTATTGGCACAAGATACATGCTGTCCCACGGTAATGACACTACCCCACAGCCACCCACCTTTGCTCTTCACAGGACTGTTTCCCTGCTTGCAGTCTAACATTGACCAGATGTAAATGGTTAATACTGCTTTAAGCAGAAACCAGAACGCTTCCAGGAACAAGAATCTAGCAAGTCCCTTGCTAACAGATTCTGCATATTCATGTGCAGATATCAGAGTTAAGAGAGATTAATATGGATAGAGAGAGATAGAAACAGACAGATGGTAATTAACAAACAAAATTCACCAATTTTACATCTTAAAATCCCCCTTCAGATAGATAAAGAAGACAAACAGAGAGAAAAGATGACATCATGTGTCTGTGGCATGACACCGTCATCACACCTTTACCTCAGCTGCTATCAAGCATGTCATCTCAGTCTCTGGTGAGATATCCTTAAATGCAAATTTACATAACAGCTGACTTTCACATGTCCGCCATATGACCTCGGTGACAAGATGCTGTGAATAACCTCCAGAACCAGTGCAGCCTCATGGAAGAAGGGAGACATCCATCTCTGCTGGTGTTTATGTGTTTTCTTGTATAAGTGATGAGTCAGAGGCGTGTGTGTGCGCGTGTGTGTGTGTGTGTGTGTGTGTGTGTGTGTGTGTGTGTGTGTGTGTGTGTGTGTGTGTGTGTGTGTGTGTACCATGACAGTGGATGTCTCCTGTGGTTGTTTCTCCTCTAGAGGATTACTGTTAGTGGCTTGAGGTAAGGCATCGTCTTTGTCCAGCTCGGTAGACGGTAACACGTCACTACAGGAAGACACAGGCCAGGAATTTAAATAAAAGAGAGATAACATGTCACAGTATCAACTGCTGTGCCACGGAGACTTTAAAATAAGGCTTGTCACTTTTTTTTTTAAAATACACCAGAGGGAGCAAGTGAGGAGGAATTCATAAAGTGTGGCTTGGTCTCAAATCCTGACATTGCAACAGCATGGCCCAGAAAACATGTTGTACAAGCACTGCAAGGTTTAAATTGCATCACATATGATAACTGGGAAATATGTGAAAATACTAGTTTAATCCAATCAGGTCAAGGTGGAAACATATGTTGCACAAATGTCCGTGATCCAGATTAATCTGAAAGCAAAACAAAACAAACTGTAGCACATTTGGGGTCTGTTGGATGCCCTTAGGAAAGCCAAGGTTGACTATTCAGTGAGCCATAAAGACAATTCACCCACAAGGGACTGCTTCACAAAACCGTCACTTGAAATGTGACTCAGTGTATTGAAGAGGGCAGGGTGAGGTTCCATTCAGCTCAACTTTTATGAGCAACAAAGCCAGGAGAGAGACAGAGCACGGTTTTGTCAGCGTAATTCAGCATGATGAGATCAGGACTCCAGGCCAGGAACACAGACACACAGTGTAATTTATGTGATCCACAGGGATACAGTGAATTGCATAAGAGAAGAAGAGATATGGTAAAGTCTGGACATGATGAAGCTTGAAACAGAGACAGTCTGTCTGTCTCTCTCTCTGGGGACAGGGTCATGTTTTAGCCTTAACGCTGTCCTGCTCTTACTTTCCTTCATGCAGCATCTCAAATGCAAAAACGCATGTAAATGAGCACACAAGCACATGATAGTTAGAGCTACGCACGCACACGTCTGTCTCCACACATTTTTATGTTTTTACATGATTCACATCAGCTGACATGATGTGAGAAAAAAAACAGAGCAACTCACCTCTCAAGGACGTCACTACTTCCTGGTTCTCCCTCGGGTCCTGAGGCAGCATTCTCAATCACCGCGGCAACCACGCATCCAGCCTCCATGATGCTGCTTTTCTGCAACTGTCCGCTGTAGAGAAACGTGAGTGGGAGGAGAGGGAGGGAGACAAAGCCAGAGTGGGTGGGTGAGCGTAAGAGTAGAGCATGGGAGAAGGAGTCCGATCCTATGAAGCCGCCAGACGTTAACACACTTGAGGCTGCAGCGTGCGCGACTCTCAAGGCTACAATTCACATAGCCCAGACTGTAATCTGCGATGACATCATGCTACAGTGCCAGGAGCTGCTTCAGGGATATAAAGAATGTCAGACGGCACATTCATGAGAGGATTTCATGAGAATATCAGCTTCTTTTCTTTCTTCCTTTTTTTTTTTTTATCATTTTTGCACTGACAGGAGTTAGCTGGAGAAAACATCCACCTTCAAGAAAATGTCAAGGCTGTCATGGCAGTTTCAGTATGAGCCCCGGGATAAAATTAGTTCACTTAGCATCATTATCTTTGCTCATAGATATCCACTCACTGGCTATTTTGTTTGGTGCAACTGTTAAGCTGCTAGTAAATGCAAATATCTTATCAGCTAATCACATGGCAACAACTCAATAAATTTTGGCACGTAGAAATGTTCAGAACAACCTGCTTAAGTTTAAACTGAGCATCCAAATTGTTAATAGAGATGATTCAAATCACTTTGAATATGGCATTGTTGTTGGTGGTCTGAGTATTTCAGAAACTGCTGATCCACTGGGATTTTCCAACAAAATCATCTGTAAGGTTTACAGAGATGGTCCATAACTGAGAAAATGTACAGTGAGCACAGTACTCTGGTTAAAAATGACTTCGTACATCAGAGGAGAATGGCCAAAATAGTTCACACTGATGGGAAGGTAATAGTAACTCAAATAATCAATCATTACAACCAAGCTATGTACAAAAGCATCTCTGAATGGACAACATGTTGAACCTTGAAGCAGATGGGCTACAGCTGCTGAAAACCACGCCAGGTGTGACTCCAGTCACCTAAGAACAGGAAACTGAGGCTAGTGTCATAAAGGTGTGGGAGGTTTTTCCTGACAGACTTGGGGCTCCTTAGTGTTAACTGGCATGATTAGAAATGCTACAGCTTACATGAATATTGTTGCTGACCATGTCCATCCATTTGTGACCACAGTGTACTGATCCTCTGATTGCTGATTCCTTTAAAATGACAATGAGTATACTGCACAATCAAATAGAGCATCTATGGTGGAATGGGACGTTCACATCATGGATGTGCAGCCAACAAATTTGCAGCAACTGTGTAATGCTATCGTCTTAATATGGACTTCATCCATTATCTACTTCTAGTTATCTAGGGGCAGGGATAGCTCAGTAGGTAGAGCGGTGGCCCCATGATCGGAAGGTCGGGGGGTCGATTCCTCTGAACAGCCACCCTGAGGTACCCCTGAGCAAGGTACCGTCCCTACACACTGCTCCCCGGGCGCCCAATGGCTACCCACTGCTTCACTGAGTGAATGGGTTAAATGCAGAGAGGAATTTCCCCACGGGGATCAATAAAGAACACTTTCTTCTTTCTTTCTTATCCCTATCAAAGCACCACCTCACATTGGGAGGTCATAGAGTATACCCTGTACTGACCTTCACTCTGTTGCAAGTCACAGACAACTAAATAAGGTTCATACTGGTGCTGTCCAGGTGCAATTTTGGTCTGGGGTTATTTCTTATGTGCTCGGCTTGGCTCCAAGTCACGGTCTGTAGCCTATCCCAGTTACCACAGGGCGAGAAGGGGGGTACACCCTGGACAGGTCGCCAGGCTGTCGGAGGACCAACACAGGAAACAGACGACCATTCATGCTCACATTCAATCCTACAGGCAACTTAGAATAACCAGTTAACCTAATCCCACCAACTGTATGTCTTTGGACTGTGGGAGGAAGCTGGAGTACCAGGAGAGAACCCACACAGACATGAGGAGAACATGCCAACTTCACACTCCAAAACTCAAATTTAAAAAGTTTTAAGTGTAAGAATGCGTAAGAATCATCATATTTGGAAAGGCTCATACCAATATGGCCCTGATCTATCTTACTGTCTAATGGAATCCAGTATCACTACTGACCTCCTTATGTACTGTAAACAAACAGAAGAAATGCCCTGATTAAGCAAACTCGGCACCACAATCTTCCCATAACTAGCTTCTAACCAATGTGGGTGTGCATTGTGAAACAGTGCATGTTAAAAGGGCGTGTGGGTGGAAAAAACAAGCCTCTTTTCACACCTCTGAGGTTCATCTCCAGCACTAAAAATCCCTCCATTTAACTCTAAGGCAGTTTTACCATCCCTAAGCAGCTCTGCTAATCAGCACAGAAATGTTTGGATTAACAAGTAGATTCGTCAGCCCCAACTAACTGCTGCTGTAGTAGCAGTTTCCCACCAGCCCCTCTGGCCCAGAGCCTCACTGAGTTGCTGTTGACGGCCTTCTACAAAGCCTCCTGACTCAGCAGAATGTGAGCAGGCAGACAGGAATATGGGCCAGATCAGACTCCAATTCATCCACATCTCATACTGCATCTCCTCTCTAATAGACACTGTAACCTTGCCAAAGGAGAGCCAACGTACTATACAAGCAAGCAGCAAACTAATTTATTGTTTAGAAGTGTTGCATCAAGCACTGCTTCATAAGGGTCACCGGAGGGAATGTTTTTTGGAAAGTCATATAGAAGTGAAGACAGTATGCTGCCAATTAATGTGGCTCTAGAGGCACATGTAATAAAATTAGTGCCTCTATTTACAGCTTAAAAATCTAGGTTAACACAAAAAGATCCAAGCATTATCTCTTCATTGTTTACAATATTTCCTTTATCGTGCATTCCATGATTTAAAAAAAAAAGTGTGCTACATGGTACAATACCTGACCTTGCTGATGGCACCGCATAAGACAGTGAATCAAGCATAGGAACATGCTGTACTGCACACTGCAGAGGAGGCAGGCTAGCTGTGTGCTTTAAAGCTGCCTGACAGAAACAGAAGCCTGACAACTTGTGGGGGATGAGCTGAAGATAGCCGACAGCAACATATGATTGAGGGCTATACCAAACACCTCTCAGCATCATGAAAATCACAACACATGGAGGAAAAAACAGGAGGACTATTTTGGAATTGCCCCAAATAGCTTGAGCTATAAAAAGATAAAGCTGTCACATCTGTAAAAAAAAGTCATTACTCTAGTTGATCTTGGCAATGAAACAGGTAGCACATATTGATGCAGCCGTACAGGTGAGAAAAACACCATCCCGCCAAACCAGGCATCAAACCCATGTAACTAAAACTGCAGAGCTGCTGTACGTCAAGCAGAAATCATCTTTCCACCACATCTCCATCAGTCATTTTCAATGTGTTAAGCAAACCTAATCCAGATGTACAAATAAAGAAACCCTCTACCTGTCACTTAAAAAAAAGAAAAAAAGTAGTGCTGCTCTGATGTCAGGAGACTGCAACAGAGAGTGTAAAAGGATGTCACCCCGGTATCTGATGGCCTAGATGGCATTTTAAGGAAAAACAGGGCAGCCTACACAGTCGTGCACACTTTTTATGAAACTGCTATCAGCATGTGTGCTGACAAGAAGAATGACTGCCTGTATATTTGTAGCTACAAACACACAGCAGATGTGTCTAAGTGAGTCACAGATACTTTATCACATATGAGAGGAGGCAGGAAGGCAAGCCAAGGAAGGAAGGAAGCTAAGAAGAAGGAGAGGGAATATGAAAATGTCTTTTTACCTTTCTCTGTAAAAATTGAATTTAACTGACACATATTAATGCAAAAATCGCTCCCATTCTGTGGACCTACAGTAAACAGTGTAATATGACCTAATCACACCTTCATTATGGAATTAGCAGAAGTCTAATGAAAGAGCAAAAAGAGTAACAATAAGGCTGCATTGTAATTATCACTGCTAGCTTGCAGAATGTTTGATTTTTACTTTTTAAATTTGATCCCTTACTGGCCAGATGATAAAACACACATTGTTGGAAGTTGCCTAAATAAATACTTCTGGCTACATGATAAGTGTAAATCTGCTACACTCTGTCCTGCTGTTTTCACCACATTTGGGTGTCTGTATTTCAGTGTTAGCTGGGCTGTGTGAAGCAGGTTTGCAGGCCTGTTGTGGTTAGAATGAGCCAAAATAGTAAAGATGGCAGGTCAGAAACCCAAAATGAGCTAGAAAAAAGCTGAAATTATCCGAGAAGCTGAGGTACACAACAAAGTGTGATGATAATCATAGATGGGGAGGAGGAGTCACCATGACACCACCCACTCATCTGTGAGCGGAGCATTTTGCCCGTCAACATCAGGGTCCTTTAAAACTACATTTCACATGTGAGGGGTGAATCCGAATAAGGAGAGAGGGCACGGCACACTCATAAACTTGTGTCTTTAAATCACATGACAGCCAATCAGATACTCTGCTTTATAAACTATTTACTTTACATGGAACTATGATTACCAAAATGAACTTCGTGTTGGATTCAATAAGACTTGGAACTGGTGACTGGGACAATAAATATATTCGCAAAGTGTTTACTGAGGTCATGAATGGAAAAACAAGATGACTATATCATAGTTGCCAATAGTTGCTATTAGAAAGAAAGCAGGTTTAAGGCCCTTGAGCACTGGTTCTACTTTTCAGACCCAAATACGATGCCCATTTCTTATATACGGTCTATAGTGATAACTGTCTCTGGGTATGTGACCCTTTCACATACACATGGCCATGGTATCTGTGAAGTTTATTAAATACCGACTGTATCAGCTTAAACTGCACTTTTAATAAAATTCTTTTATTTTTTCTGCAGAACCCCCCAAAAGGCAAGTGGCTGGCCGATGGAGGAAACTTGATTTCATGCTCTCATTCTGAGCTCTGGATTGCAGTCAACACAGGCAAGAGACGCAGAGGAGAAAGCCCTGTGGTTACCATGGTAACCGCTCTCCCGTCCATCGTGACTTGATGCTCCTCCAGACTGAGGATGAGGTAAGCACAAGGAGGCAAATGATGCCTCAGAGGAACCTTTGGCCAGAAGCTCCGACACATCACCAGAAAGTCTATTTGTTGCTTCTCTGCACGGCAGGACTGAGACAGCAGGTGAGGCACTGCTCTCTGATAATGCCGTTTAAAAAAAATAATAAAAAATCAACTGTAGTTACTGAAGCTTGGGCTCAAATCACTTCATAGAGGGAGGAGGAGGAGATGGTGGTGGCGAGCGGTCATTTGATCTTATAATCTCCTTGAAATCAAACCACAGTGAGATTAAATTTAGCTCGGCCTTTGCCCCGCAACCTCCAGAGTTACAGTGATCCCCGGTGCCAGGCAGAGAGCGGGGTGACCAGCAGGGCGATTAAGTTGTATGCAACAGAGCCAAATATTTAATCAACAAGCTGATCTGTCACTCTGGATGACAGTCTAACCCTTACAGTAAGATGAAGGTCTTTCCAGTATAAGCACGAGTGTTTACTTTGTCTAAAAAAAAGACATTTTACCATTTTACTGTGTAAGACAAAAAAAGAAAAAATGCAGGAATGCCAGAGGACAAGATCCCAGCTCCCTTTACAATCTAGTGCAATCTAATACAGCAATCCCTGCAACAGCTACAAACTTTGTAAAGCTCATGTTCAGCTGTCAGGGAGGTTTTGACTCAGCTCTGTGGAAATGCATTTATAAGGCTGTACTGTACAGTCGACTGGACCACATTACACAAAATACACATTACCATAGAATATGACTAATGCAATTATTACAGCGAGCCCACACACTCCAACACACATTTCTAAATAATATTTTCTACGATGAATCGTTTGTTTTACGACATCTCCAATGCATTTATCTCCTAACGCCAAATACAGTGTCTGTAAATAGCACGTTTTGTCCTACAGACATTACAAACATAATTGTTCCCGAGTGACAAACTGGACCCAGTGGATTCTGGGAGTTGTGTAAAATGTCATCAACTGGATAAAAATATAGTTCATTAGTACAGAATGTCAAATAGCTCAAAGTCTTTACTGGTGCATCTGCAGTCTTAAAAACAAAGCCATTTAAAATGTATATATATGATTACTCAAATGTTGTTAACATATTTCAGTTAACTGAGGGATTGATGGACTAACCATTCACTCAAAAATCTGCCTGTTTCTGTGTTTGACTAATGTAATTACATGTGATTTTGTTACATAAGTATAATGTAAAATTTTACATTTAATTGAATCTGGGCAAATGAAATTCACTTGATTGGTATACATTACATTTAACACATTAACAGTTCATTTAATATATTTCAGTAGCATCTCACTCAGAACTGTTGCTTTATGTTTGTTTCTACTCTACAGCTATTTTATACTCAAGCCTCCACCACACTTGCCATATCTTACATAATGAACACAGCCTCACAAATTACAATACAATTCTTAGCTTTCAAACACTAAAGATCTTTCTAACTAATAAATAAACACATGGCAGAAATTCGAATACAGGAAGTGCAGGTGTCACAACACTTATTGCAGGGCAAGTGTTGCACTGTTGCAGTAACACGGGTCTTGGTTACACTGTGTCCACGCACTGCACAACAGTGATTCACAGACACACACCAGCAACGAAATCCTCTTGACAGACAAAGTCAGTTTTAATTCCCTGTGATGCAATCATGCGCATATTGCAGTCCCGTAAACCGACTCCTGGGATCCACTGGGAAAACTTTACAGCCTGTGTACTCTGACCTGTTGGGCCTGACAGATCAGCGGTCAGCTGCGTGCGTAACACACGCGCACACATAAACACACGATCATTAGTCAACTCTAATGTAAAGAATCACATCAGCTTGGTTGGGGGGGGGGGTGTAAAATACGCGCGATGGTCACACCTTCGGCGGTTGACAGCACATTAAACCCGGTGTGGTTATGTCTGCACAGCCAGTTACGATCCCTGCTCAAACAGCAGCCTACCTGTAACTGTACCCGCTGCTCCACTCTGCTGCCTCCTCTATGCTGCACAGCGCAGGGCTCCTCGACGAGGAAACATGTTGTCAGCATCGCACTGCAGAAATGCGCGGCTCGGACTCACACTCGGGCTACGGCTGATCATCTGAGGTAGACGTTTTGCGGAGAAAACCGTTGACCGGGTGCGGCATCGCTGAGGCAGTGTGGGAGTCTTTCCGGGAGCCGCGACCGGACTGACTGAAAGGCTGGGAAATCTGCACACTCGGTGCCGGGAGCGAGCGCTGCTGAACTGACCTCGTGCCCGCGCCTAGGATGTTTTAGCCTCAGGGCTTCCCAGACCTTTCAAAGTCAAGGACCCACATATGAGGCAGGCATGAGGGTATTGCAAGCGCTTGTTGGAGAAATATTCACCAGTCCGAAGAGCCCCGTCTGGCAAGTTGTGCTGCATTAGGTAATGCTCAGTAAGGAATTACATAACCCTGTAAAATAGGTGGGTGGTAACAGAGAGGAGTGAAACCTGGTGTGCAAGTCACTCATCCTAATACAGCATCTATTGTGCTTGTCCACTGAAGGAGGTAATGTGAAATTCAGCTCTTCTGTTTTAGGCTGTGGGAGCACTGGGACCTTTTGATGACCTTTTATGGTCCTTGCAAACCTGTACTAAAATTTCTGGCCTACTGTAATTTTGAAAATCGATTATACAGCTAGCATAATTGATAGGATCTAATCCATCTTTTTAACAGAAGCTTCTATTTTCATGCACAGCCATTTTTGGCACCATTGAATAACATCATAATATACTGTGAACAGTTTGTGCTCTCTCTTTATTTATTTTTCTTCCAAAAGTAGCTAGCATATGATGGAGATGGACAAAATGTGGAAATTAATTTTGATTATAAATCTACTGCCTGGTAACTAGTTAGGATACCATACAAATTATTCAAGTCCTTCCTTTTCAGCAGCTTGAACGAATGCCTCGTCTAACCTGCACAAACATCAGCTCGGCTTAATTTACATAGAGTGCTGCATCCACAGCCACAATAATGTCACTGCTGCAAATAATCCACTGGAGACTGGAATATGTAACAACATCACCTGTGAAATAAAAATAATGGGGAAAAAAAACATTTGACTTAAAGTTGAGTAGAAGATGAAAAGGACAGATGTTATAGAAAGTGTGACAAATCAGTTGCTGTTTGAACCTATGCTATACATTTCATAGTTGTGAATAATAAATGAAGATAGTACTGTTAGGCCACCTGGGCAAACCCGCTGAAGTCGGTCCCTTTGGAGAACCTGACAGATGTGTGTTACTGCTGTCTGATGCTGCTGGTATGCAGCGTGGTGAACTCACAGGAAAGGCTCAAGCTGCTGTAAGAAGCCAATAAAACTTCAACTCCTGTTAAAGTTTTGTCAAAACCTGGGTTTTAGTCATTAGGCCCAGTGGTTAGCCTTGTTAATGTACCTCATAATGTTAACTTAGTAAAGTTATAACTTTTCCCAGGGTTTTATTTTCTAAGAGATGCCAAGTTTCAGAGCAAAGTGAATATGCAAAAACACCACACAGGTCCCGCACAAAATCCAACTCTGTTTTTCCTCAGTAAACCCTTTCCTAATGAATTTATGTTCTCTAGACCTGTTAATCAGGATGCAGCCGTTAGTGATGCATCCACAGCTTTAACATGTTTTTGGGAGTTGTCTGTGTTTTTGTCTTTGCACCCACTTGCTGTGTGTTTTCAGTTCACGTTCATCTTGTAATGTTTCACTCACATTCAAGTAACTATATTTTGTTCTAAAGGTCAAAAACATGGAGTAACTTTCAGATACTCTGCTGTTGTCCAGTCGCTCTGAATGTGATTTGAACAAAAAAACAAACAAACTGATGTTTAGTTTATTAGCTGGTTTCCTGGTGGAACCTTGTTTGTACAGTTACACCGTTTATGAATTTGTGCTAATTAATTAAGGCGATTTTGCCACCTTTCACCGATTAAAGCTGCTATACTTACCACCCCTGTCCCTCTCATATCCTGTACTTATGCCACATTAAAGGATTTACCAGACAAATCCAAAATGTATTTGGGTCTTATCATCTAACTCTGAGGCAGAAAACTGCCGATATGTAAACATGTTATTTAAAATGGGCTTTTTGTATTTTATTTTGGGCTATATCATTCATCATATCATAGTATCATTGTAATGAATATCTGATGCTCCCAGGCCTCGGGTAAACTGTGGTATTTACCACTATTAGGCAAATACTCAATGTTAAATAATGTTTATTCATTTCTTTAAATAAAAACACCCTCACATTTGCTTTATTGACTTACACAAAAAATGCCATAGTTTAAACAGCAGGAATAAGATACAAAGCAATTAACCCTGTCTATTCAGCAATCTTTGTGAAATGCAGGTGACGTCGTCTGTTTGACCAGCGGATTAGGTGAACTTTTATTTTCCTAAGGTGTATGCAGATGGCTTTGCATTTGTTTGCTTCCAAGCATGCCAGAGGGAATTTGAACAAAAGCACAAAGGTCAGTGTGACAGACCTCATCCTCTTTCAGGTTATTTGTCTTCCTTGTTCTGGCTCAGCCGCAGGACAATTCATTCCTCAAAGTCTGGGTGGGGATATTAATCATTGAACAACAAGCATGCATTTGAACCGAGTCTTTGATCTTCCTTGGTTGTGTCTGTCGGATCTAAGAGTACATTCACAGGATAACTTTTATTCTTTTTTTTAATTCAAGAAAAAAGGTCATTCGAAACCTGGCGCTCCTGTAATCATCCTGCGCATGTGTCCTAAAATAAAAAAAACAACAACAACAACAAAAAGGAAAAAAAAACCCTGACCTGATTAAGCTGCTCATATCCCATCCTCACTCTCTGCCCAACACTTACACCCTGTGTCTAGCGTATGAACTACAGCATCTTCTTCACCGGTCACACAAAACCACAGAAAAAACAGGACCTCTTTTGATTTTTTTATTATATCAAAATACAAAAATTTGAGAGGAAAATTTCATATGGGACTAAACGTTTGAAATGATATGGTGACATGAACACAACACTGCTTTCATATTCTCACAGACATGCCATAGATAGAGCATAGAGCATGTGCTAAGCCCATGCCTACGTCATGACGAGCCACCGGAAGTGAGCCTGTGCGTTTTCCCTATAAAGGCTTGAGATGGCAACGACTGCCGCTGTACATCCAAGGCCAGTTGGTAACGGCCCAGGGTGGTTTTTACATCATAGTTCATTCAGGTTTCAGTTTTACTCAATAAAGAAACAAGATCCATGGCAGTTGAACATGAAGAGTGAGTAAGACATGATCTGAGACGAATTCACTGGAGAGCAGTGGCAAATGAGAAAAAAATGTAATACAAATATTATACATAAGGCTTTGGTACAGCACCATACAGTATGAGTTAATTGCTCACAAAAAGTTAAGTGAAGCATAAATACCTGATGCGGTGACAGAAAAGAAAGACAAGTCTAAAAAACTGACCAAAAACAAAACAGAAACATCAGGTCATTGTTGTTGTTTTTTTTTTTTAAAAAGAGAAAAAGTAAAAAGAAAAACAAAAAAAAACAGACAAATGTTTTTGCTTTGAATTATTTACATATGAACATTATGGAGACAGATTATGCACATAAAAAAACAAAATAAAAACATATAATACAGCATGTAAACATGTGATGTACAGCACAGAGTTCAGTGGATGGAAGTGAAATGAAATGTAGTAAATTTTCTTCCTTTAATTAAGCACTACTTGGTTTGCTTGAGTATGAGCATTAGCTAAAACAGTCAACGATGTAGTGCTTATTGTAGCCTACGATAATAATACATTCTAGTTCTCAGTGCTGGTACACAAAAACAGAGAATATAGAAAATACTACATATTTCTATTTTCCGTCCAATAACAACCAGCTCGGATGTCCATGAATGATTGCTAAATAGGCGTTTTTGTATTGTCTCTACATGCAAGATTAATACAATTTAAAAAAAACGAAAGGAAAAAAACAAATCTCTTCTAAGTATCATCCTACCAGCACCTAGTGATGCACTAAAAGCTGTAAGCAGAAAAATTGAGAGAAAACAAACGAATCAAAAAACAAACAGAAATGAGCTAACAGTACATCCAAAGCAGCCCTCTTAAACACTGTACATGTTTCTGTTGAAGATGCGAGGAAAACAAAAGAGAGGGAAAAAAAGCCCGGAAGACAACATCCATTCTTAAAAACCCACGAGGAAGAGGATGTATGAGCTTTCCCGATTCCTTTCTACGAGGGGGATAATTACAAATGTGGACTGGTGACTACCCATGGCTATACTGTACAGTACTAGTAGCAATTCTACCTTGAAAAAAGGTGGCGGTGTGACATGAGACGGTAGCGCCCCTGCAGTCGTGTGCTTGAAAAACAGTGCTGTTAACCAAAGACCTACAGGAAGTGTGTAGAAAAGATCCCCTCGTGATCTGATGCTCTTAGATTCCTTCTCATGTGTCCTGTGGCGTGTACTAATCTAAATTAGGTTATGTTTCTCCTTTTAGGCTGGGTTAATAGTCTCAATATCAGCACAAACATCGTTTAGAGAGGGTACCTTGGAAGCACAGACAGACATTGCAAACACGCTATAGAAAACAAGTCGTCTTGAGTTCATCTGAATGTCACAAGTCTCTATTATTTGAGGTTACACTACTAGTTTCCAGTATTGTCTATCACTGTCTTCACACCATGATACCGTTAACGAAAAGGGCCTAGAGTGTCTAGTTGCTCAAAAACACCAGGGGCCGACGGAGTCGCTTGTGGAAACAGGGAACGGAAAAAAAATCTTCAGACCTCTATTCTACAGCACCACAAAGTTAAACATAGCACCAAGTCGTAATGTTCAAAGCAACTATGCCCTAACACACGTTTCGTCATCGAACTAATGTAAACACAATTTCCTCCACAGCACGTGTTTTACAGGACTCTAGCATGTCCTCGACTCTTAGAAAAAAACTTTATTTGCTTTGGACACGTGAAGGCGAAGAGATCTGGAGTGAATCTACAGGTGTGCTCGTGAACGGGCGAAATACAGGATTACTTTGTTCCAGAAATATTATAGTAGAGGGCAACACACTTCTGCTCCTAAAGCTTTTTCCAATGGGCATTCACGTACTATACATCAGAGAGAATACTAATCAACTTGTGCAGCCAGCGGGCTATGGCAATAACACACTGTACGGTACTAACATGAACCTTTCTTTTCTTCTCAGATAAAATAACGTCTGCTAAAGTATGACAAATTAGGCACCTTAAAATGTTTTAAAAACATTATCCACTTAAAGCCGTACTGTAAGCAAATACTTTTATATATAATCTAATTTCTTTTTCCGTGGGATCCTTTTCATACATCCTCATACAAGAACGTGTTCCTGTAAAACATGGTTTGCGTCATCTTTACAAATACAATACACACCATGTACAGTACATAACAAATATAGATTTTTTTTTCCTCGTATCTTACACGAAACCAATTTCTGGCGCTAGCCTTCAGGCAAGCGCCGCTTTCTCGCTCGTCAAAAGATTTCGGCGAGCAGACGTGGAGTCGAGTCATTCGCGCGGATTTTTTTTTTTAGCTGGAAACCTTTGAGTCGTTATTAGGAGAAGAACTGTTTGATATGTCTCGGTGACAATACGATGATAACTGCTTTTCCTCTTCTGCAGATCAAAGCGGGGACTTGGCTCAGAAACCGTGTGGGACTGCATACAGGAATTTGGACTTGATGCGCCAACTGGTCACCTCACCAATCTCAGCTACACTAGAAGCAATAATGACGGGTCATTCAATGTTCTGTGACATTGGGACATTCATTTCCTGTACAGCAAAACATACATTCAGTATCGGTTAGTGTCGAAAAATCAACAAACACACAGAGAAGTAGCTAGCAAGTAATCTACAGTTGGTAAAGATAAACAGTCAAGGTGGCCGTCGTTTGAATATTTCCCATTGCTTGTTAACAGCTTTAGAAACAATCACATTCTCCTCTAAGAGCTGCTGCTAAACATTAACATCCTCGCTGTACTGCTTGGTTATTTTTGCATCAAATCTTTTGCATGTACAGTGCAAAAATGTGTCGATTTATTTGCCTTTTCCCCCTCCTAATCTGACTGTGCGCATTTTTTTAAAAATTGTTTTTCATAGGTTTTAATCTGGTTCTATCCTATTATTTGGATATACACAGTTGAAGCACAAGCCCATGTTAAAAGAAAACAAAACAAGTGTTCATGCATCTTCCGTAGCGATTTCTCTCGTGAGTCCTTGGCAGAAAAAGTAAAACCACACACACATACGCTATCCGACTCCCTCACTCCTACAGTGAGAGAAGCGTGAGAAGGCGAAGAAAAAGGCAGTTTATGTTCGAAAAAATAAGCAAACACAACAGATAAATACAAGGCAAAAACAAAAAGGCACCTCGAGCTGTGCCGCGTTCCACAAATGATTTCCTTAATAATGAAATACATACAGTACAGTTCACAATTTGTCACCCCCGTCCCTCTGACCCTTCAAGTCCAACCTCCGCTGAGCATCTGAGTCCCAAGTTAGTTTGAGCGATCTCGTGAAGGTTATGATCTTTGTCTTAACGCAGCGCCGCAGTGCTGTAAACACACTTGAACCATCGCGCAGTAAAATGAAGACGCCTTCCTCTAATTGTTGGCATCGGGTCACAAATCAAAACAAACACAATATGCTAGCTTTTACTGGTAATAAAAAGCTTCTAAAGTAGATAAAGTTAGGCCATATTATCCGTTTGAGAGAATGAGAGTGGCGTGTGATATAAACCTTTTTATCCATATGTAAAAAGGTCAAGTACGTACAGTATACCACAAGAATTACAGCAAATCTGCGTTTACTCTGAGGTATATTTGTGGTAAGAACCCTGTGTTTAAATACTGAATCTATTTGTATTGTAGGAAAGGTAGACTCATGTCCCTGCCCGAGGACGCACCAGGCTTAACAGTACGCTGTATCACTGAAAAACCTAAAGATATGGACCCCTCAATGACCAGTGAGTGAAAAATCTTGAACGTGTTGTGACATACTCAACCAACACATTTTTTTATTACTGTAGGAGGAAGCTTAATTCCCTTGTTTTACTATTTATATACATTATATATTTTCAGAGCATTTTCAAGTGAAATTCCTCAAAGACAAGTTGCAGTGACAACCCGGAAAAGCCATTGTTCTTGTCTTCCAACCCCGGAGTATTCAGCTCAATGTTTCCCACTCCCCGAAACGCAGATTAACTTTTTAAGGATTATAAGAAAGGTATTCGTTTGATATTTGGGTAGAGCAGGACGTGCTGAGGTGGGATTTCTCAGGGGTGGTCAGTTTAGTCGAGTCCAATGGCTTGTTGGGCACACGGGTCAGCGTAGAGTCCCATAATTTGGGCCCTCTGAGTCTGCACTGGCCAGAATGCCTGTCTGGTCCTCCTCGAACTGCCTGCGGCGCAGGAAGGAGGTCAAATAGAGATAGGGGTTCTTCTTGTTTTGCTTTTTCCTCTTTCTCGGGAGGTTAAGATCCTCTCCCTCTTGGGGTGTCTGAGATTGCTGCTGGGTCTGAGAGAGAGACGCACCTGAAAGAGAGGCAAAGGACTCATACACAGGACGGCCGTTTGATCGGTAATCTTTTGTAGCTGCTCTCCGATCGTCAGACAAACCTGTTCTCCTTCCGGAGGTTGTGTTGTTATTGTTGTTGGCAGCCACTCCCTTGGCTTTAGTAATACAGTGTTGTAGCAGTGCTGGTAAGCTCTCAGACCCGGCAGTATCGCTAGACGCACCTAGAGGTTCCCTGAGAAGATGAAAGACACAGCACACATTGTTCTGGATTAATCCAACAGTCGTGTTCGGTCACGTCTCAGAGAGAACAGACAAAATGGCACTTTCATTTCTATTTCCAGAAGGTGCTATCATATGATTTGATGAGCTCTTGAACTTCTACTGAGAGCCCTTTCACTAAGATGATGAATTTCCACTTTCTATCTGCGGTGATGGATGAGAAAAGTTAGATACAAAGAAAGAAAGAGAACGAAAAAGAGAAAGAAAGAATAGTTGACTTAAGGTGGCAGTGGAGTTGGTGAATTATTGGCTATACATTTGTTTTTCTTAAACAATCATTATGTTAAAGACCCACTCTGGGATTTATAATTAAAGTGTATTTGTTCTCAAATTCAATTCATTCAATCAGTTCATTTTCTTCTGATTTTGGTGGAATAACACGCTTTAAAATCTGGGATTTCATCGAGTCTTAGAGACAAAACTATAAAAGAAACGTGCTAAGTTTACAGCAAGCTTTCGCTTTAACATTTGGGTCTTTAAATAGTGACTGCTTCAGAAATGCGAGCAATATTGGCCTCTTTGCTGTATAAAACTCATAAAATGAAAATAATTTCTGGAACTTGACAGTTCCTGTACCAATGAAGTCGTCTAAAAAAATTGTACAAAATTCTCTATTAGCGCTATTTTTACTAGACCGTAGGTTCAGGGGTCGGCAACCTCTGACCGTCACCTGCGTCAGCACACAATCTCGTTTTCAAGTAGTGGCCCGTGAGACGGACAATGGTTCAGAAAATACAAACTACCAATCAAAATTTGGGGTCACTTTTTCAAACGTGTTCAGCTGTGGGCTGAAGAAATGTGTGCCTTAAATATAATGTGTAAGTGGCGGTTGCCCTGTTGCTAAACGTTACTAATAAAAGGGCTTCTTGTTATCTTGTTTTGGTGAATCAGCAAAAGACTTGCTGACATGGTAATGTGACTTTACAAGCACCATACAGTTCATGCTGAGAGGTCTTTAGGCTGCCATACAATCCTCCCCTGTCCCTCAGATATCTTCAAGTGCATGACACAGAAATGCTGATTTAGTAAGTGCAAATTGGGCTTAAATTGAAAGAAATTAATGGGTAAAATTACAGAAAAAGGTCTGGTAGCTCATTTCCCTGGAATTATAAAATGTAATGTAATAAAGTTTTTTTCTGTTAATTCACAGAAATTTCTATCCTGTAGCAAGAGTACTGACAGGGACTAGAAAGAGACAGGATATTTCTCCCATACTGGCTTCACTTCATTGGCTCCCTGTTAAACCCAGAATCAAATTTAAAATAATTTTCATCACATACAACGTCTTGAATAATCAGGCCCAATCTTATCTTAAAGACCTTATGGTACCATTTCACCCGAATGCAGCACTGTGTTCTCCCACTGCTGGATTATTTGTGAGTATTTAAACACAGAATGGGGAGCAGAGCTTTCCGCTTCAAGGCCCTCTTCTGTGGAACCAGCTCGACTTAAAACATTTCTTTTTGATAAAAATTATAGTTACGGTTCGATCACATGACCCCAAATCCTTCTTTAGTTATGCTGCAATAGGTCTAGGTTGCTGAGGGCTTCCCATGATGCACTGACTGTTACTTCTCACTCACCCTTTTTTTCACTCACTATATGTTTATACACCACTCTGCATTAGTTATTATTAATCTATTTTTAATATTATTCCACATCATGTCTTTGTCCTGTCTTCCTCCCCCCACCCCGTCAGATGGCCGTCTTTCCCTGAGCCTGCCTCTACTGGATGCTTCTTCCTGTTGAAAGGGAGTTTTCCCTGATGTTGCAATTTGGGGCTATATAAATAAAAGTGAATTGAGTTTTCTCTGTTATTTAAATGTTTATTTATTCCTTAGTTGCTTTAGTACAGTATGAATGGACATAGGAAGATCTTTGTCAATAGGAAAAGCCAGTTAGAAGTTCAAAATCTATACACTCCTTTACATTCTCAAGAGGGCCAAATTGGAGTCTTTAACGGGCCGATTCTGGCCCCCAGTCCTTATGCTTGACACCCCTGTTTTCAACTCAAAGTCAGAGAAGATGATTACATAAAAGAGGCTTTAATTAATTCCTTTAACACTTGCCTCTGTCCACACTAACTGTTGCTTACTTAATTACTGGGAAAATTTCTGTATTTTACTTATTAGTCAGCTGCATCGCAGCTATGGCTATAATTTTGCAACCCAAACTGTGCATATAATATTATAAAATTGTAGATGAGGTCAAACTTATCATCATAAAAAAAGGTTGCCAACCCCTGCAGTCCATTTATGTACTCTGCATTTCTCTGATTGCTCTGCATCCTAACATGAAAGTTCTGCACATTTCAAAAAACCAGAAAACAGAAAACACACAGGAAGGTGTTCCTGAAACCTTGAGAACTATTTTCATTTCATGAGTGATGCATGCGAAGTTGAATGAAAATAATTAATTAATCAGCACAAAGTAATCACATCACGTTAAGGTATCCTCACTTCCAGTGGTCTGCTTAGAAGCAGTTTTACCTCGTACTGGAATACGCTTGTTGTACTTTTGTTGTCCATCTCTCTCATAGAAAGATGCAATAAAGTTAAATAAAAAAAAGTCCAATAACCTCACAAAAAGTTAAGCTTGTGTTCACGAGGCTCACTGTTGGCTCTTTGCCTTTCAAAGAACTGAATGCAAACAGCGTCGAACCTGACTTAATGCTTTCATTAAGTCAGGTTGTCGCGCCAAACATGTATTGTTTCAAAAGGCATGGGAACACAAAGCTTTAGAGATGCTGTCCATCATTTGTCACTGTGGAGAGAAAGATTGAGAGCCATTAGCAGAGAGGGGGAGACAAATCGGAGAATTGCAACAGTCCTGGACAGTTAGAGAACATTTCCATTATCATCACATAAACTGTGTGCCGAGGCAACAGTGTTAAAATATTGCTCATTTCCATAGACATAAACACTATACAGCACACTTTCAGAAACATGAACACTGCGTACAGAGGCTTCACCATGCTGACGGGAGGAGATGGCAGGTAGAGGAAATGGCCGTTAAAGAACAAGTCACATGACAGGAAGAGGAAATGGCCATTAAAAACAGTCACATGACAGAAAAAACGAAAGCACTCAGGACAACAAATGTGACAAAGAATTTAGTTTGAGAATTGTTGTTATTTGTTTGGTTGTAGAGAGAAGTTTAGAGAATGCATGCATGGCATTTTGCACATGGAACAAAACTTTAAAGGGGAATACTCCAGTCTATCATTCATGTGCGTCCTCTATTGATTCAAGGCTTTTTCTTTTTTTTTTTAGTGCAGGGAAACATGTCTGCGTTCAAACAATGAAAAGGACAAAATCAAATGCTTCTCCACAATCCAAAACCACTCCTCCTGCTTGCTCACAAGCCTAATTACTGTAGCCTACACCACAGCAGGCTTACTCTGCCTTGAAACTGTATTGACAAATGTGTCCTGCAGTCATTATTACCATTAGTTGCACTTCACTTGAATCCAGCACAGAGGCACAACCCAAAGCGATTCCCCTTTAAAGGAGAGAGTGATTAGAGCCCTCCCCCTGCTGACCCCTCCCCTCTCAGACATGGGTCCGACCCTTACCTATTGCGGCGTAGGGGACCGGGTCACAACAACGCTGCCCAGATAGCTGAGATCAATCAAAAACAAATCAGGTAAGACCCTTACCCTCTAAAAAGCAGCAGCCCTATAAGCTACTTTCCCTTAAAGGCCAGTGATAGTGCAGGAGCGAGTCTCTGCTGCATGGCTTTAGCTACCATGTGATTGTAGCTTCTAGGGTAGTGAGGTGGGTGTGAGGGGCCACAGGAGTGTGTGCAGTAAAGAAACTCTACGGGGTGTAGATGTGTTTAAATGTGGGTGTAAAGCATAACATTTCCTCCTTTATGTAGTAAATGTGCTCAGCCACTGATCTACCAATACTACGAGAAAAAAAATCTATTGTTCTATTTAAGCGGGTTAGTCGGTTTTTATCCTTACGGATGCCACTTTCTAATAATGCAGCCATTATATGTTATATGCCTTATAACTTGACACTAATTATTTTTGAATATATTAATTTAATGGTTAATAAATCACTCTGCAATACATCGGATTAAAGTGAACTATTTTGCCAAGTCATCTTCCTCAAAACACTTCGTTTGCCTCTTTAGCGCTCCAATTTTGGACCTTCTAGAAAAGTGGGAGTCCCAGGATATATTTAACATCTTACTTTTTATGATCAAGTGACAGACACAGAGCCTTCTATTTATGACTTTACTATTATAAATACAACTCATCCAACTGTATAACTATAGACCAGATGGTTTGTTATCCATCCTTATAAAGTATTGATAAGTTGAGATTATGGCTTCATTATTTGTTTATAAATTGTTTACTAATTCTTTTTAAAACAATCTTATTAGTTTATGAGCAAGAAGCGAAAGTTAATGAATAACATAACACAATGAGTATGTGTCAACTACTAAATGTGTACAAACTACCAACTGCTTTGTTTTACACTTTCTTTCCATCGCTAAGCTACAATATAGACTTTTACAATTTCAATCTTCTTCAACAAAGAAGAAAAGTGTTCTGCTACAAGCGGCTATAAGCTACTAGCTCTAATATTGGTTGAGTTATGAATAAGTAAGCAATTTATTATCCATGAATAAATAGTCTGGAAGGTGACAGAATAATGGTATAAATAATAAATGTAATTGTTCATTAAATGTACAGTAAATTGTTGAGGTTAAACCTATAAACACTAGTTTCATAAACCGACCCGATTTAATATAATTTATACTCAGTTTTTAAAATACTTTAACTCAAAGATTTTAGATTCAACATGGGAAACAGAAAAAATGGCTTTTAAAGTTGATTTAAGTTTGAATTATGATCAATATTTCATCGATTCTATTGATTACGAGCCATCAGTACTATATACAAAAATACATGATCTTAAAATCACACTGAGCTTTCACATGCTATTCAATGTTAATGTTTAGATCATTTTTAATGAACTGAGACAATGTGTGCTAAATGCAATTACATGCCTTCTGCATATTAAAGTACAATATGCATCTTAATTACTTCTTAATGGAAACATCAAAGTGATACTGAGGATATTTAGCGAGCAGACGAAAAGTCTCCTCCTTAAAAAATGTGTGACTATTCTCTACTGCAATGGATCACCTACCCTGAGGCTGATATCTGGAGCTGGGAGGGCTCTGAGGGTAGCATCTCCTCCTCTGTCCTTCTCTGGGATGGCCTCTGCCCGAAAACATCCCTGCCCTCCGGAGGGGGAGAGGGGGATTGGGAGGGGTAACTGGCTGCAGTGGAGGCATAGGACATGTGGGCGTGGTAACTGGGGCTGGGTTGCTTGGCGCCCTGGCTCTGAGTAGGAGAGGCGGTCAGGGAGGACCTCCGAGAGAAACTGACAGTAGCCGAGGGCTGCAGGGTGATCTCAGGCATCTCCAGAGACCGAGAGGTGCGGAGGATGCTGGGGCGCGGAGGAGGCCTTACAAGAATATCTGGGGAACCCGGCTGGGTGCTAAGTGGGCTCTGGGAGAGTGGAGAGAGGCGGGAGGGTTGGAGTACTAGTGGGGGTAGGCTGGGGTCTGCCCGGCGCCCCGCCCTCGGGCTGAGCCAGGACTGAGGGCTACTACTGGGGGCTGTGCTTGGGCTCCCTGCACGGACTGCCGGGTCAGGGTAAGGCAACACTGGTACACCCACACCGTGGGCCGTGTGTCTGAGCTGGCCGAGACTCTGGGCCTGTTGCATAGCTAAACGCCTAACCGGAGGCCCTGGGGGCCTGTCTCTGCCTGGGGGAGCCACAGGAACCTCCAGCTGCAGGAGTCCGGGGCTTATTGGATCCTTTAGGTGTGGGAGGTGCAGGCGACTGGGAGGGAGAGAGTGAGGAGGATATGGGGGTGGGTCAGGGAGGTCCTGGGGGTGATGTAACGGATGGTGAGGTGGATATATGAACCGTGGACCTTCTAGACCCAGGAAGGGTAACTCATGAGGCTGCCAGCTTTCAGGTGAGCGAGAAGGAGGGCTGTGTGTGTGAGACAGAGAATGGCCAGAGGCAGTGTACTGATGGTGCTCCATCTCTCCACTCTCCTCGGGGATGGAGGGGTAACCAAAGGGCCCCTCGGCGGTGCCTGGGGGTGAGGATAGAGCGGAGCTACGTGGGCTGATGTCAGGCATGTAGAATGGTGGTGGAATCCCTGATTCAGCGCGGCTGCCTAGATACCCATAGAATGGGCCTTGGGGAAAGCCCCTGTAGCGGGAGGCCGGGGCCTGCCCTGAGGCGTGAAGTGCACTGCCCTCTGCAAAGCTCATACCTTCCATGGGCCTGTGTAGGCGGGGGCTGTAGGTGGGGGGCTGCGTTGACTCCAGGCTCGAGGACGTTGGGGAGAGCTGGGGCCGCAGCGTGGGCATGATGGGCGGCAGAGGCCCTGGGTCAAAATCATTCTCCTCATCGGACTGCCGGAACTCAGGGTACATGTCAGACTCCTCTGCGAAGGGGAAGCCCTGGATGCGGCGGGGAGGTGGGCTGGTCTCCATGACGAAGCGGCCATCGGGGCCACGGCTTATCAGCTCAATAGGCGTGGTGACCTCTGCCTCATGTTTGGACACACTGTATTTCTTGCTGGCTATGGCACGCTTGGTTTTCTTGTAGAAGGAGAGCTCTTTTTCTTTTTCTCTCTGAGGACTCGGGAGCTTCCTGACATACAGGCCCGGACCGTGGGAACCCTCCGACGAAAGAGAACGGGGCCGAGATGGAGGGGAGCTCTCTGGACTTATCTTCCCCGATGATAACCTGATAAAAAAAATAAAAATGCAGACACAGAACGCCGGCTTAATTTAACACATAACAGATGAAGCGGATAGTGGTAGGAGTATTTTAAAACAAATCCCCAAAAATCTCTGATACTTGAAATAAACTGATATGATTGCGGTTTGTAAACAGATGACACAGTAGAAAGCCAAAGCGCTCGATCAAGGCAGCCATAATGAACTTCATTACGGTATAATGGCCAGTTTATGGCGGCAGCAGACTCCTGATAGGGGCTGCAGCTAATGAACCAAAGAGTGACGGGATGAGAGAAAAGCCAACAACGCAACCATGACAACCGTATCACAGATCTACTGAGTCTACATCTTCTTGAGCAGACGTGAGACCAATTTCCATATGCTGCACCAAATGGTGATGTGTGGAAAGCAGATGACATCTAACCAGGCCTCATTTGCCCACACCAGGAGCAGCATACTCGACACTTACTGTACTGGGTCACTGAATGCATCGGGTAGACATCAATTAGAATGTGAGTGCATATACACAGTACTGTACTGTACATGCAGCTGAGCTAGTGCAATTTAATCCCTGTATGGTGCATGGAAGTCTGTGCATGCAAATAGTAGGCACCCCTACAACTACAAATAATCACTGTGAGCTAATCATTTCTATGCAATGCATTAACCATGCAGCCAAGCCAGTGCAGTGCAGCACACTCTGTATTTTGGTGCAGGCAGGCACTCACAGGGGGCTGGCCGGCGGGGGCAAGAAACTGCTCCTGGCAGGCTCGTCCCAGCAGGGCTCTACCCCTGGCAAGGGGGTGAGAGGAGGCCTGCGATGGGAAACAAACGACACGGGCCTGGTTCATCTTTAACTATGCTACTTGCTGGAAGGACTAAGTGTAAACTCCCTGAGCAGCCTGGACCATTTCATGAAAAAATAGAAAGAAGTAATCTGATACTGATGTTTTAGGTTTTAAAGTCACAAGCAAACATACATTTACTCTGCAATGGGATTTACACAGATTAGAGTCAGAAAGGAGCTTCTTTTGAGATTGAAATGCAGTCATACATGTACACAAGATATACAGACAGACAGGTACACACGTGTAGCTGATACTGTACAAAGAAACAGCATCATTAAACACTGAGAATCATGCAGAAAGCAGACAGTGTTAAAGAATACAGATGGATCAAAAATCAATACACATACTGCAGCTTGAGCACTCTGGGTAATGTGCTTAAAATGCAGACTTTGCTGCTTTGAACTCTCCTTAATTTTTCCCGTGATCCGCTAGAGGTTGCTACTGTTCATGTTCTTTTACACCTACCAAGAAGCCCAATCATGTCATCAATGGGGTTTTTTTTTGGTTCATTTTCAAGACTTTCCTCAGATATACCATGTTAGATACTGACTTGTTGTTTAAAAGCACTGGAGAAAACATGCTGAGGGTAAAAATCAATTCTTCCCAGTAGGCTCCAAAAGGTATTTTCAGGTGACAGGTCAGAACTGAGTGTTATTTAATGTTAACGTGTATGACTTGTCACAGCATGCAAGGGTACAGATAGTTATAACAGGTGTAAGAGAGGACGAACAGTAGTGGCGACCTCTAGCAGACAGGAGAGGCTCTGGGGTAGCTTTACTTACGGCGACTCAATGCTTTTCCTGAAGTGTGTCACCGACAAGGGAGGATCTGAGAGGACAAACACATTTAAGTTTAGGATTTTCTCTAATGAACACCACAGGTAAAAGTCAGTCACAGGGATGAATTATGAGACAATGAGCTTCTGGGCGCAGACGATAAAGGACCCCCGCCCAGCAAAACAAAAAGCAAGACAGACTGAAAAAGACCAAAAACAACTGCAAACAATTTACTTCTTAGCTACTCTTTGTTGTCATTTTTTATCTCTTTGTGCTTGCTTTGTGTTTTTCTTTGTGCCTCTGAGCCCATTGATAAACCCATCCATGGTCAAACATGAACTTTTACCTAATCTATGTAAATTTAAGTGAAAGAGGAGACTAACCTGGTTTGCGCTTGAGTTTGCGACGGTGTTGCTTGTTGACAAAGCAAGCTGCTAGAGTGCTGAACAGTACCGCCGCTGCCAGAAAACAGATAGTTGCCACGACTCCTGCCACCACAGGTCGCGCCAAACCCTCATCGGGCAACTCTGGAGCAGGGAAGGGATCTGAGAGCATAAAAGGAGATATGGAGTAACAACTTAAAAATAGATTATTCATAAGGGCCGAGCACAAAGACACTCACCTGTGCTAGAAACTCCCACAACATTGCTGCTCTCGCTGATCAGGTCATCCATAACGGCCATTACTCGAAATTCATACCAGGACTCCTGTCAGAGAGATGCAGAGATGCGCTGCAATGCAGGGTATTGTGCTCAGACTATAAGGCATTGTCTTGCTGCACATGATATATTGAAAGCAGCTTCTTATTTATAACTGTTTGCATACCAAAGAGGAGCTACTTTTCCTTAATTGGATTGACAAAAAAGTACTACTTTTCTACTCCTTAGGATTCAACGTTACACAGCTAAATTTCCATATACTGACCTGAACAAGGTCTCTGGCTATGAGCTCGGTCTCAGTTGAAGGGATTAAGTCATCCAGAACCTCCCACCTCTCCCCAAGGCGAAACTCCATGATATAACGGTCGATGGGCGAGGAGTGGTTGGCTGGAGGGAGCCACGTGAGGAGGACACCGTGCTGCGTGCGATTGGCTGTGAGGCACCGTGGTGGAGTAAGAAGCACCAGTGGTTCTGGGGTACCCAGAGGAGAGCCTGTGAACCAACCATGCATTATGAAAATGTATTCAATGGGGGAAAAAAATCAAACAAACAAAAAAAGTTACAGGGTGTTGCTCGTGCGATCGCATTTTTTTTTTTAAAGAGTTAGATAGGGTCCAGATAAAAACTCTGGATGGGCTCCATTCAGGGACCTCCATCAATGGAGCATCAGAGTACACTTTGGATGTAACGATTACCAAGAAATCAGAAATAGCAACACAAAGAGCATTGACTTTTCTTACATTTCTTAGGTTAATCAAAGCTGATTGGTTAACTCAAAATATTTCATTATAGGTCGTGGAGAAATGTATTAAACAGCAGAAGCCTACTGGTTTCCATCTGAGAGTGTGAATTAGGTCAGAACTTTGCAGACCTCATTTAACATTTGCTAAATGAAGGAAAACAGTTGGCAATGTGAGGCCGAATCAGGGCTCACGAGGCAAAAAGTACCCCCACCATCTGGGCCGGATTATCCAATGGGCATTATGTGCACATACCCAGGGGTATGTGCACATAATGTGAAAATAAATTAGAAGTATTTAGCTGAAGTGTATTTTATTTATGTTAGTTCTTTTTTAACTTGTAGTTCTAAATTGGAAGATTATTGTGATATTGAAATATAAAAATAAAATTACGTTCTATTATTTTTTCATCGCTCAAAATAAGCGTCACACTCGCTGAAGCCGGTGTACCCGCCGAAACGCCGTGCATTTATCGAGACTTTCAACCCCAGGTAGGCCAATTATGGCTCTTTGGATCCACATTATGTCAGCAGCTATTCTCCGTGAACTATGGTAAAAACAAACACCGCTCACGCCTCACAGATGACAGCTTACAGTCCTGCGTAAAGATGAAAGTGACTTTGTAAAGCCCCGATTTGCACAGAAGCAGAAGTCCCATTGTAAACATACTATGGCAGACCCGACGATGTTTCCATGAACACGCTCTTTAGCATCTCTTTATTGACCACTTTTCACACACGGTTGCTGTACGCATACAGCCGGCTGTAGCTTTGCAGCTCACAGCCCGACACACACCAACACAACAGCAGAGAGAGCACAGATGTTAAGGCGCCTCCCCTGCAGCGGCGCTGCAGACCACGCCCCGCCACACACATTAACCAGGTAAAATACATATTTAGGCAGAATTTTGCAAATATCTATTTTTCATTTTTCAGCAGCATAGTGCTTTTTTTCCAAATATTTTTTAAAAGTCAGGTCAAGGCTCCAAAAGCCCAAAGGCGATATAACAGTTTTTGTTTGCTACATGGATCCTTTTAGTTCAGCTGGGTGTCTCTCCTTTTGTTATATTTCTTTAAGAGTTCAAAATGTGTTAACAGAGGTGTGGACTCGAGTCACATGACTTGGACTCGAGTCAGACTCGAGTCATTAATTTTATGACTTTAGACTTGACTTGAAAAAATGTTGTAAGACTTGTGACTTGACTTGGACTTTTACACCAATGACTTGGGACTTGAATTGGACTTGAACCGGTTTACTTGAAAAGACTTGATATTTTACCCCAAATATAAAATTTAACATGCATATTATATAGAGATTGAAAATGTGACGTCATTCACGGGTAGAACCGCAAAGGATTCTGGGAACTCGTGGCAAGCGGTACTAGCGCACGCAGGCTTTCAATTGAAATCAGTCACACAGCGATAAAAAGAAACACAAAAATGTCAAGAAGCTGTTGTATTATTAACTGCAATAGCCGGTCGCATGACAGCCACGGGAAGCCGACGGGTAAAGAGATCGGTTGTTATCGGATTACGTCGTTGAAGAGAAATTGTTCGAGCCATGTTTCCGAAGTAACAAAGACGCGACGGATGGCCTGGATCGCAGCCATTCAAAGATCAAATATAACGTCCCAGAACCCTCCAGCTCACAGGTTAGTCTGCTCCAAGCATTTACACAAAGGTCAGTCTGCTGTTGTAGTTAATGCGTCATTTTTCATAACATAATTAGTGATATAGGTTACAAGCAAGTCTGGCGCTGAACAGAAATTGTCGCGCTATGCTCCTTTGTTTATTGTGCATAAATAGTGAATTGTCCTGACACAATATTGCGTTTCGCTTCTGTTATTATGGTACATTAACAAAAACATATACTTTTATTCACAGGATAAAACAGGTTTTTTGTATCACTAATTGCCCAGTACGATTACAGCATACAATATTGTTGTCACTGCTACATTTCTGTGATGGGTACCAGAAATTATTTCCACTACTAATTAATTATTGTTGAGCTCAAAGGTTATATTAATAAACGGTTAACGAATGTGTATTTATGACGACGATTTGTGAGACTGGTAAACTTATGATACGTACGATGGTCTTTCGTTCTACACGGTGCATTTCAAGGTCCTGCACCCATCCGTCGGTAAACTGTACCTGGGCTTGTTGCAGTGACCGGAAGTTACTAAACTTCATGAGTGTGTGCACTCACTCCAAGAACCATATGATTATAAATATGCATATAAATATGCTAAGATGAGATAGCTGACTTCATCTAACTAGCAAATGTTGTCCAGGCTACGTTGGTGATACAGTTTTTTTTTAATATGTATGATATTTTTGTCATGCGATTTTAAAGCTGGTCCTACAACCGCATCCAAGAATAACATGCAGCTTATCTCAGAACTGTCGGTGAAAATTATTCTTGGAGCTAGGTTTAATTGAGCTGCATTTTAAAGAGGTGCAATTTCACAATTTGTGTATATTTTCTAAGTTCACTATTTTGTCATGTGTTGAGAAAAACACAGATTAAAAAATTACATGGTCTAATATTTACATTTAGCATAACTGCAACATTATTTTTTCGTTGTTTTTTTTTAAAGACTCGAAAGGACTTGAAATTCAAAGTTTCAGACTTGTGAGTTGACTCGGACTTTTACACCAGTGACTTGAGACTCGACTCTGACTTGCCTGACATTACTTGAGACTTGACTTGAGACTTGAGGATAAAGACTTGAGACTTACTTGAGACTTGCAAAACAATGACTTGGTCCCACCTCTGTGTGTTAATAACATAAATAAAATGTAATTTTCTCTGTAGCACTTCATGGATTTCATAAGCAACACACCTTAGTTGTACACACAAAGCATAAAGGTAAAAAACAATATATACAGTGTTATCTTCATTTTAGATTTCAAAAAGCATTTGTGGCTCCCAGTGTTTTCTTTTGCTTGGAAACCAAATCCCAATGGCTCTTTGGGTGTTAAGGTTGCAGACCGCTGGCTTAAACGAATAAATAGAAACAATTCCCTTAGAGTAATACTGTAGTCTTGTTATAATTTAACACTTTACTGCTTAGAAACTGATCACTTAATAAGGTAATATTGAAAAACACAACAAAACAAAGCAAAAACACTATATTTCAAGTCAAGATCCTCTTCAAACTAGCCCCATGTAGCTGAATTCACAAGCAGGCTGCTCCTTAGGCAAACATTTATTACACAAGATCAAAAATGCCTCTGGCTGACATCTATCAAAGGCTTTACCACCTGCGGCTTTTCTTCCATTTCCTGTCTGGCCATTCAAAGTGTCTGAAGGATCTCATGTTTAACATTATTAATTAACATCCATATTAGCTGTTTCCAGACTGTAATGACTATTACAGTCTGGAAATCTTCCTAAAAAACTTTGTGACACCAATTTGTTAACAGTTTAAATGTAAACAACACAAGTGTGTCTCTATCTTTCTTGTAACTTCCATTATTTCTGAATTAGATGATACGGATAAACTTACGGGTTCAATATACATTTCATTTCTACAATAAAACATACAAAGAGTCTCACTAAGTAACTATTGCATTTTGTACTGCAGAGTGTTTCTAATATAACATTAAAAGTAACTAAAATGCAGATTAGTGGGCAGTCATCATGTCCAACAACCTCTACCAACAAGGTAGCCTGCATTACATAATAAAGTAAGCTTAAGAACTGTAAAGTAGGGCTTAAATAAACCTACACAGCCACTGTGGCTGCATTTCTTCATTTAATTTGTTGCTCTGAGCTTTTGAAGGTGATGGAGATGAGCACATACAAACATACAAAATCACATTGGACTGTATCTCATCTGGAAATCTGAATACAGCATTCACATTTAAACAATAAAACTAAGCATAGGACAGGATGAGTTTAACCATCACTAGAGGGCAGTATATTCCACACTGTGTCTGGTTATAGTCTAAAATTAGAAATAGTGTCTCAGTGCAACTCAGCGGGTTGATTCTGAAGTCAAAAAGCAGCAAACATGGCTGGAACATCCTTTGATTAGCAGTACCCACCTGCAGTGGTGACTGTCACAACTTCACTGAATGGGCCCGTGCCCAGTTTGTTTTGAGCCAACACACTGAACTGGTACTCTGTCCCAGCCTCCAGCCCTGGCACCACCAACCAGGTCTGAGCACCAGAAACTGGCATCGAATGCCAGTCATGAGGACCGAAGTCTATTTTCTTTGACCTACGGACAGAGAAATAAAGCAGACAAAGAGAAACTTATGAAGGAGAAAATCTATAATGATTAATTAACTATAAACAGTCACATGACAAGCTGCATCTAATTTAAAGGCGACGCACCAAACAGAGTAACTTTTATAACGTTTTAGAGACTCGGATCAATCTAACATGCTTACGATTTATGAAACCTCCAGGCTCGACTCTTTGAAACACTGTAACGCGTAGGAGAAAAACTTTGGGAGAGGCAGCCTTTAATTTCAAGCTCTGAGCTGTTAGAACAGCCTGCCAGAGAAGTGGAGAGCAGCTGAAACAGTTCACATCATCAGCCCCATGAGGTGTAAGCAACTTTTCCTATTCCATAAATATATATGCCTGGTCTAGTTCAGTCAAAAAATGAGAATTTAATCTAATAATGCACAGAACAGTTCCTGATATGCATCGTTTTAAGGAAAACCTAAATATAAACTGGAAACCTGAATTTTTTCCTTTTTATAATAGTGTGAGATACATAATATTTGGATTTCCAGAGTCTTGGAAACTGGGGGAAAATTTTAAAATAAAAATGTAAAGAACATCAGATAAACATAAATTTGCCTTTTTTCTTAGACTCTTTTCCAAAAAAGTCTTAATATTTTTCCTGTTAGACTAAAAAAAACTATAAATGTCCTCTTTGTGCATAAAAAGATAAATATTATGTTAATTAAAGATACATTAATACATACTTTGTGTATTTCTCTATCATGTAAGTCTTGTGTAAGTCACAGCTATTTTATTGTGTTTTATTGTATTCATTGTGTCCACAATACTGCACTCCACTCAGCCATAATGTGTTTTGCTCGACATTAAAAAATGTGCTCAGTATGTAATTACAGTATCGCTTACAGAGGCACAACTGCAGACTGTGACTCACATATTCATGTCTGTGATGTCCTTGTCTTCATGTTTACAGTCAACAAATGTCTTTCCTGATACACCAGGATAAATGATTTGCACACAGGGAAAAATATTCTAAATTTTTGTGATGCCATCTGGTGTTCCTGCAGTGACACTCCATTAAGTTCTCAGTGCACACCATGAATTATGCACATCTATATCTATATACACTAAATACCTCAAGTCAAAAAAATCCCGCTGTGAGCGTCTGACTGAATTTGCGAAGAAGAGCTCCGACTAATCCGGACGTACGCGTCTACCTCCAGCTACCATCTGTTTCTGCATCTATGCAGACTGCTGGCATTGATTTAAAGTAAAGTGAGAGTACTCACACTGGACCATACCACACAGAGAATGTCTGTTCGAAGCCGCCATCATAACCTGGTTCCCAGGACACATTAGCAGAGGTTGTTAAGGGCAGTACATGGATATTGCCAGGAGCGTGTGGGCTGGTGCCTGAGTGATTTACAGAGACAGAGACAGAGTGGGAATAAATTCATAATGCACACATACTAATTTACTTATAATATAACATCTTACACCCACACATCACTTAATATCACTTGCAGTGATTAAGCTATAGAAATTCTGTAAATACTAATACTGTTTTGACATTTTATACATATAACTGTCTGTTCCTGAATTACTATGATTTGTGTTTTAGTCGAATAATGTAAATGACGCAAATTATTTATGCTATTTATGCTATTTTCACCCTCCAAATGTTGCTGTGTCATGCATCTGCCAGCTCTATGCAAATCATGTGATGCTGGCTGAGGTGGTGACCAGCGTAAGGTCAGGCAATTCAAGTGCAGCAGTGCTATCTGCAGCTCATCTCATCCCACCAAACAGGCCTAGCAGCTGTGCAGTGTGGCCTGAAGCCAGTTAGTTCTCACTGGGATAAAAGGGAGACCTGTGGGTGGTCGGAGGAGCACAGCTGTCTGCACCACCCTGCCACACCTGCCAGCTTAGTGCTGGTCACATGGAGGCGAGCTGAACGTTGCCAGCTGTGCAACACTGTGATGAATCCTTGGAAAATAGGCCAATGGACCATGGTGTCAGTCTTACTGATCTGCTCGCTTTCACCAGAGGAGAGTTCACAGAATTTATGATTTACCTGTACAGCTCTCACATCTGTTTTTAAAAAATATTAAACATTTCTTTGATAAACTACATTAATATTTTGATTTTTTTTTTAAATTTTTTATTAAACATTTTAGCTAGTTTTGAATTTGATGGCAGCAATACATCTAAAAAAAGAGATGAGCTGAGATGGGGGCAACACATAGCTAGGAAACAGCTTAGACATGTTTTGAAGGTTGCTAATGGTTGGGTATAAAAGAGCATCTTAGAGAGTATAATATCATCAATAAACTCAGAGAATCTGGAGAAATCTCTGTGTGCAAGGCCAAAAATCTATATTGGATGCCCAATCAGACAGCAGTATATTACAAACAGGCATGATTCTGTCATGGAAATCACTGTGTGGGCTCAGAAATCACTCTTTGTGAGCACATTACCATCCATGTATGCAGATAAGAGCTCTATCATTCAGAGAGGAATCCACATGTGAACGTGATGCAGAAATGTCGCTGTCTTCTTTGGGACAAAGCTCATTTAAAATGAACTGAGGCAAAGTGGAAAACTGTTCAGATGACTTAAAATGTGAAATTCTTGTCAGAAAACATGGGAATTGCATCTTTCAGACTAAAGAGGAGATGAACCATCAGCTTGCACACACAGGTTTAAGGACATTTGCTTTTTCCAGTGAAGGTCTTGCATATTTCAGTAAAAGAAAACTAAACCAATTACTACATCTATTAGAACAGCATGACTTCATATATTCATGAGTAAATCATTACATTTTTAATATGATAAAAAAGACCCAGGACTGTTGAGCAGCTAGAATCTGATATCAGACAAGAATGGGACAACATTCCTCCCCAAAAACGTTCAACAGCTGCTCTCCTTAATGCTGGGAAGTTTATGGAGCATTGTTAAATGAAGGGCTGATGCTACACAGCGGAAAACAGCTAAACTGTTTTAAGATATGTCGCTGCCATCAAAGTCAATATACATTTTTTATTCAAATGGTACATTTTCTCAGTTTAAACATTTAAATGTGTTTTTAATGTAATATTGTGAATAAAATATGGCCTTTATCAGATTTACGAATCATTGCATTGTTTTTGTTTACATTTTTTACAGCATTTTTTTTTTTATTGGGGTGATAGCATTAGAAAAGCTGAGCGGCCATCTTTGTCCCAGTGCCTCCTATCTATCTCTGCAGAAAATAATTTTTAACAATCATTATTTCATTTCATAATTTTATTTAAAAATGTAAACTTTTATGTTTTGATATTTTCTATATAAACTTTTATATATTATATTATTCATTACACACAGGATCTTGTGAATGATCATCATCTGTATAGTCAGCAGTCTTCCTCGTGACTGTGATTGTGTGCATGAACTAGAGAGAGATGTATTTATGGTGTCTGCTCAAATTTTAAATTAAATGATACTAGATTTGAGATTAAGGTGCAATCAACACAAATGAAACCAAAAAAAAGTTTGAAATATTTCACTTTCAATGAAAGACAATAAGTTGTAACTAAGAAACTGTAAGTTCACCTTTTTGAATTTGATTTATGATAAACTGAACTTCTAACCAACAGTAGGTTTTCAAAGTCTAGACAAGAATCTGAAATTTAATTGCAAATCATCATAACTTCATTTGCCATATTAGTTATATATCGATGAAGCTACAGTATGCAGCCCACTTAAATGGCTGGGATTCCAGACATAAGGAAATTGTGACATCTTAAGTAAGTAAAAGGCATTGTCAGTGTTGCGAAATCAATTTGGATCAAAGAATACAACAAAAGGTACTTAAAGGTAAAATTGTTGAGATCAGTTTGAATGCTGCAACTTGATCGCAGAATACAAATAAAATAAGAAGATCCACAATGTAAGACTGGCTCTACCAATGCACATGAAGGCTTTCAGCAGCCTGTTTCAAACTTAATAACCCTGTTTGCCTTTGTCAACACTTCAGTCAGTCAATTCAAAGAGTAAAAAAGATGCCCTTGGTTCAATGACTAGACAGACAAAGGCTGCAGTGACAGTGTTTCAGCACATTGTACTTACACATTCAGGCTTTAAATTAACTGTATAAAGCCACTGCAGATAAGATTAGATTAAATTTTAATGATGGCCAAAGGGAAATTGGGTAAAGGCAAAGAGTTTGAGGGATGAGGGTGACATCTTCTTCATGCAAATCCCACAGCAAAGTGAACTCAACATAAGTAAGAAAGGTCAGTGGCTGAGGAAACTGAGAAAGCTGAGAGCGCTGTGCAGACTGTTTGTACCGATGACTAGGATACGCGTGCTGGCAGTGATGCTTGTGACCACATTTGTGGCTACACACTCCCATTCTCCATGGTCTTCTTTGCTGAGGGACACAAACTGTAAGCTGCCACTGGGTAGGATGTTGTGCTTACTCCTGCTTGGCTTCCCCACCTTCAATTGACATGAAAATTACAGTGGTACAATTAAACACAGCAAAAATGTCAAGAAGTTATAGGTGAAAACAAGCACATATTTTCAAGAGAATTTCGATGGCGTGTGTTTAGCTGTTTGGCACCTTTCTCCAGGTGATAGATGGTATATCAGGGTCTCCAGAAGCAGCACAGGGGATTACTAGCTCTCTCCCAGCCTCTTGACGGTACTCCCCCCCAGGCCTCACATTAAAGTAAGGGGGATCCTTGAGAAATCAAATCATAAACACTTACAAGTAAGTGTGCACAAGTTATAAAAGAGAGACTATATAGAACTTAAACAGTGATCTACCTTTAGCACCAAAGTGGCAGGGGGGGACATGCCCATGGTACCCAGGGCGTTGTAAGGCACACAGGTGTAGGTGCCCAGGGAGTCTTCTGTGGCCTCCGCCACCCGGATACTTCCGTCTGGCATCAGGCTCCAACCGGGGTACTATAAGACAAGGGGGCATCTGAAATGCTTGATTTTAGGGGTTTTCCTGAACTCTCAGGGTCCCATTTAATGTTTTTGAACTGCACGAGAAAACAAAGATCCCCAAAGATTCTTTAAATCAGATGAATGGAAGTTAATGTTTATTTAATACAGACCTGCCCTCAACACTGGCAGCATTTTAGATAAAAGAAAAACAGAGCAAAGATAGAGAGCTCTGTGCACAAAGATGCTATATCCAGGTGGCACTTTGAAATGATAAAAAAATCATTTATGTACGCAGCTGCTGTACTGTGTATGCAAAAAAAAATCTTTACTTGTTAATTTATGCACCAACTGGCCACTTCATTAGTTACACTTGTTCAGCTGCTTGTTTGAGCAAGTAGAGCAAGCTTGTTCAGCAGAGCCCGACCGATATATTGGCGTGGAGAATATATCGGTCGATACTAGCTATATGCCGATGAATTCGCATCTGCATTTATAATGGCCGATATATGAAAATTTAAAAAGTAAAAGGTGGAAAAAACAAGCTTCAACCTTGTTATGAGTGTTTTTGTTGCAACGTTTGTCCAATATCGGCATCACTATCATCTTAACAATCTTATATCAGTCGGGTTCTACTAATATGGCAATGACATGGGAGCAACCCGGTCAGTTTAGGCATGTAGTCATAGTCGTGATGACCTGCTGAAGTCCCAAACAAGCACCAGAAAACGGAGAAGAATGACAATCTAAGAGACTTAGAAAGTGGCTTGCTTGCTGGTCTGAGACAGTCTGGACTGAGTATTTTAGATGCTGTGGATCTACTTGGTGTTTTCTTGGCACATTTTTGGCCCCCTAATAGCAACTGAGCACCATTTAAATACCACGGCTTAGCTGAGTACTGCTGCTGACCTTGTCCATCCCTTTATGACCTGTATTATGATGACCAGCGGGATAATGCACCATCTCACAAAGCTCAAATAATAACAAGCTAGTTTCTTTCACGCGACACGGAGTTTGTTCTAATCAAATGGCTTCAACAGTCACGGGATCTCTGTCCAGTGTGTATGTGCACTGTGTGATGCTATCAGGTCAAAATGGACCAAAATCTTTGAGCAATGATTAAAAAGGCAGAAGGGGGTTCAAACCAGTAATACCAAGATGTAACCAATAAAGTAGCCAGTGAAGGGACACTGCAAGTAAGTAAAAACTAGCAACTAAAAATCCCATTTAAGCTAAACTACAGAAATATTATCAGCAAATGTACAAAAATGTTCAAATCAAAAATGCCCCGGTGAGTGACATTAGTAGATTGTTAATACTGCTGCTAATTTTATTATTATTATTGTTAGATTTGTCAGCGTGTACTGAGATAATGTTGAGAAACACAAGACAGAAGAACACATCTGCTACAAATATTTGTACTTTTCGCCTCATTGGGCTTCCAACAACTTACTCAAAGGAAACCATTTGTGAACCTTAAAAAGGGAAATGAGAGACATCGGAAACATGGCGAGATCCTAAATTAGACCCAAAATACAAACAACATCTGCTTTTTCAATAACGTCTCATATTATTCTTTGCTTCTATGAACGTCTCGATGCATGCTCAATAATCCACGTATGGAAATCTCGCACAGTTGAATTTGTTGGATGCAGTGTTTTCACTGGGAGACGTGTTTCATCACTCATCCAAGTGACTTTTTCAGCCTCTTTTCAGTGGGAGAAATGCTTCATCGCTCATCAAAGAGACTAGAAAAAGTCACTTTGATGAGCGATGAAACATTGCTCCCACTGAAAACACGGCAAACCCAATGAACAGAATCAACTTTCAACGTTTTAATGAATGTTCCAGTTCTGAAAAGTGAGCAGTTCTTAAGTAACAGTTCATGTGTCAGATATGAGGAAGCAGAAGTATAAAGCAGTAGTTTAATGGACCCCAAATGTGTATACAAGTACAGTATGTGACTAAATGCTCACAGTCACTTAACTATTGGCAAGAAACATAAGCAATAGTTGTGTCTTTTTGAATGCTTGTTTCCCAAAAGAAAACCAATTCGTAATTTAAAAAATCCACAGAGGGCTGTTAAATATAACACTTCAACACAACCTTCAAAGCAGTCCAGCAGTCCAACAACGTAATAACTCCTCAAACCTAATAAGATATTAGACTAGATGATACTTCTCTGAGTTTCTGTAAAATCTGTTTTTATGGGTTTTACAATAAAAATGGGGAAAAAAAGTCATCTTTACTGGACAATATTTGAGAAATATAATTTTCAGCATAATCAAAGACTCCCTTGTGCTAAACCGGTAAGATAATTATGACTTATTTTGCCACGAATCTCGACAAAAAAGCAGATCAGACTCACCTTCTCCACTCGGAGTGGGTATCCATCTTTCTCCCACTTCACTGATGTCACAGGTGGGTTTGCATCCACCGGGCAGCGGATGATGCCTGGCAGTTTCCGTGGGACGTAGATGACCGGGGGCATGTTGATCACTCGGGCAGGGTCTGGACAAATAAGGGTCGGGTGATAAATCGACAAACTATAAATAACTGTTAATTTCTGAAAATGCTTGATTCAACATGTTTTGATTAACAGAAAAATCAAACATGTTTATAAAGCTTCCCAGATTAGGAAGATTCACAGCTAGAAGTGTTAGCGTCTTATCAATTTTCTTAATGCCTATCACTGCCAAATTTAGGAACACATAAACAGAGGCAGGTAAAATCAGCATTAACATATTTTTAAAAGTGCAGCATGTGGCATTTCTGGCAAAACTAATATCTTCACAACTCGTTTTATATATCAGGACAAAAACATTTAAATTTCAAATAATTTACATGCAGATAAACAACAGCACATCACATATTCTATTCATTATTTTATATAAACTAAGCCAGGATGGAGACGCAAGGCGTGAAAAAACAAGTGCGCCCCATGATTCAGCAGCTTGTAGAAGTAATAACTTTTCTGTAGGACTTTATCGGTCTCTCACATCGCTGTGGAGGAATTTCAGTCCACTCGTCTTTACAACGTTGCTTCAGGTCATTGAGGTTTGCGGGTATTTGCTTTTGCTCGGCTCTCTTTAAGTTCTCACAACAGCATTTTAATGAGGTCGAGGTTTGGACTCTGACTGGACCGTTGCAGCATCTCGATTCTTTTCTTTTTCAGTCATTCGGTTGCTGCTGTGCTTGGGATCATTGTCCTGTAGCATGACCCAATTTCAGCCTTTTCAGCTTTAGCTGTCAGACAGACGGCCTCACATTTGACTCTTTGAATACTTTGGTATAAAGAGGAGTTTGTGGTGGATGCAATCAGTGCAAGGTGCTCAGGTCCTGTGGCTGCAAAATAAACCAGCCCTTCCTCGCTGCACCGACAGTCAGGACGAATATTTGTGCTGAATTGTTGCGATTGGTTTGCAAAGGACATTCCTCCAGACGTCTTGTGGTTAGTTCAGATGCAATTCTGCAAACCTATGATTTGGTTTGGTTTCTTCGAAACAAATCATGACACTGCTTTATATGTCATCTATAAGTGTTCACCTGAGGTTGCACTTAAATCATTTTAAGACCTGCTAAGGTCTGCTCCCAAACCATGAATCTACATCAACTACAACAAATAGTATTAAGATGCTGTTTCATAAATGCTTCACTTATAGCTGTTTCTGTTCATGTTTAAGAGATGAATTAAAACATCTCCGGAGCATTTTCAAGGACTGGGAAAAATCAGAGAAGTAGAAAAAAAATCTCCTGACATGTAAGGAACATAAAAGAGGTGCTGAAAGGGGAATTAGTGGAAGAGAAGATTAGGCAGCAGCCAGCAAGAGAGTTCTCAACATAATCACTGCACATGCATGTGTGTGAGCAGCGTGCACAGGATGTGGTGAAGCATTACAGCCTCCAAAAGGTTTTTTAGTGTTCAATGCAAATTTTCTCGAGTACTATCGTTTCTTTTTTTAAGCCGAGTGAGTGAAATTTTGACATATTTCTGCACATACAGACTTGCTAAGTTACAGAAGATACTTGGCTTCGCATATAAAATCCAGAAAACATCCAGAAAACTATTGCACCACCATTTAATTTCTGCTTTGCTAGTCCAAGAAGTTTTTTACTTTGAGTTAGGAGTGTTTTTCCTCTCTTCCGGGAGTGATTCTCAGCTGCTTCATACATAAAGCTGGAGTTTGTTTTACATGGACCATCAGGACATTGGTTTATCGCCTGCTGTATGTGAGGCTAGTGATGAAGTCAGTGCCTGCAGTGCTGTGAATCCCCCAGCTCCCTCTCATAGTGTAGCACAATAATCAATGACCAGCAGCAACTTGGGAGCAAATTAGCTCTGCACAGTGGACTTATGATGAAACGTCATGTGTGTGGGAGTGGGGTTCTTCTCTCATCACTCATAGCCACAATCAAAGGAGAGCTGGAAAAATTGAGTCTGAGGACGAGTTTGTCTCCATGTTTGTGCACAGGAATGAGGCTGGAGCCGGAATAGATTATAATCCAATTCCTAAATTCCAATGAGAGTGAGAAAATGGTCAAATCAAAACTCTGCTGCCTTTCTGCAACACCTGACCTTGAAATTCAAGAAGGTTACTTTGCATTACAGGAGCAGCGCAGCCAAATACTACAGCAGCCTCCAGCACGAGCAGACTCCATACTGCTGCTGCTGCTGCTGCTCCTCACATGGCTCGCTGTACTAGCTCCCCGCCCCTCCCCCTCCCACTTTGTCGTCATGGCAACACTCACACTGAACAGTCAGGTAGGCTGATGCTGAGGGCGAGATACCGAGACTGTTGCTCGGACTGCAGGTGTACTTCCCAGCATCCTCCGGCTTGACCCGGAAGATGATAAGGGTGCCGTCGATGAGAATGCGCACTCGGAGCTTCAGATCGCTGCAAGAAGACACAGACGTTTTATCACAGCGTGTTACTGAAGCACACCGACAGGACAGGGCACACATCTACAGAGCTGAATTACATCAAGGTGCCATAAGAGAGCAGCAGAGAGTCAAACAGAAGCCAGCTGAGAGGGGTCCAAAGAACACTCTGTACAAAACGAGAGACTCAAATAAATCTGCTAATTGTCATAACTGCCAAATGGTACGGCCCTCGTGGTTTCCCTTTCAATTAAAAAAAAAATGACAGAGCAGACAATATTAATTTATTTTTCTTTGTTTGTTTTAAACAGATACTCAGGACTCACTCAGTACTTTAATAATTAATTACTTTAAACGAAAAAAAGCCTTTAAATAAAAAGTAAACGTAAAAAAGACCTTCAGGGCTTTGTTAATGGTTGATCATTTATTATACAGATGAGTTATCACATTTATTTAACGGGATGATATTAATACTTCTAGAAAAGAGCTGTTAAAGATTATTTTGTCAAATACTTAATTGGTAACTAACATATTTGTCACACTGAGCTTCGCAAATTGTTGTTGAGACTTGGTATCTGCTTCCTCCTGCCTTCAGCTTATTTGTACTTAATGAGAGTTTTGAGCATCTACAAAAAAGTTCTTTACAAAAACAAATGATCATCAGTATCAGTAAATATCAGCATCAGTAAATCAGTAAATTTCATTTAAATTAATAGCAACAAAAAAATGAGAAACCCCATATATAACAGTTACATAACTTTGGTTTGAATGATTTAATTATGTGTTGCAACTAAATCAGGATCATTAACATTAATGCTGACTATATATTATTTATTAGTAACTAAGAGAGCAGCCAAAGGGTATTTTCACTCATTTCTCCTTTTTTCTCCAACACCAAACAAGCAGCAAAAGTGAAAATGAGAATTAAACCAAGAGAACGCCAGAAGGTCACTGCCATAGCGGCTCATTTGGCTCACGATCCGTCACAGTTCACCGGTTAGGGTGAATACCCATTAGGCGATCACTGTGTGCAGGTTTCATTTAAGTTTAATCCAGAAGGAGTCCTTGTGAACTGTGTACGACAGGATGGACGATGGAAGTCTCACCCTGGTATAAATTCATCTGTCTTTCGGCTGGATGAGCTAAAAGATGTAAAAATCTCACTGGCCCTCTCTACAATAACACAGGCTGAACATTTGGCTCAGAACACATGACCGGATCTGTTCTGTTACACGCATGAGGGCATCAACAATTAACTATTAAAATTCATCATATGTAATCATATTTTATGTATAATCAGACTTTTGTGGAAATGTTACAGCTGTGAAATAAAAATGAGATGTTTTTCAAGCTGTTGTAGGTGCATAAACGCTAAAAACTGTTCATTTTAGCCAACAGCTAAGTGGTTGTAGCAATCGGCTAAAACGTGACATCACAAGATCTAATGTAGTCAAGAATCTTCATGGGCTGAAGGTGTAACTGTGAGCCAATTTTGGCTGCTCAAGTCCCGATCATGTAGGACTAGTTCACAGGCAAACAAACAGAGGATTTGTCTGCAGAGGAGCACACACCTGAGGCAGGGATAGCTAAGTCTATAAACACTTAGATCAAGTCCTTTACAACTTGCTGGTTTTGAAAGGGAAAAGATCACTAAGTCAAATTTCAGTACCATATGGCACATATAGCCAGAGTGTTTATATATATGCACATGTGATTAATCATGTGATCATTTGCTAGCTGTTCTTAAAGGCTATGGTTTGCTGTAAGCTGCTTAAATTAAACGTGTCTTACTTCTAACACTTGGCAATAGGCTCTTGTTGTGCAACCACTAAAAGTTTGATCAGTGCATAAATTCTGACTGTCTCATCATAAAGTCCCTCAACTAAATCTTTCCCATCCTGTAAAAAAAAAAGAACGAAAAAAAAAATCAAGATTGACGTTACAAAAGCTGTTTAAAATTAGTATGGAAACTTCCTCTGTGAAAGTCCTTCAGACACTTGTTTTCACCGCCAGTCAAAACCCTATTCACTAGTTCTTCCTTCCCACTTGTTCTGTCTGTCACTTCCTCACTGCAAAAGCCTCTCAGACTCTAAACACCAGCTCTGGGGAGCCTGCAGAGGTCCTGGCTACGCTTCATATCATCACCGCATGAGAGGCATATGATGACACAAGGCCTGAGTCATGTGATGTTGTCACCAGAGCGCACTAACTCGCCTGGCACGTTCCAGACGGGACCCCGGCAGGCCCACTCTTACTGCCTCTGGGGTCACAGCAGGGCATGGCACACACAAACTAAATACCCTTGGACAGTCGCTCAAAACGCAGCACAGCAAAGGGCTCAGAGACCCGCAATGTCAATCACATCACAAAAGCTCAGGGATAAAGGCCTTATGCAGCTTGCATGGTGCTGATTTAAATCACTAAGTCTTAACCTCACACAAGTGCTTAACTAACAAGTTTCCCTACACTGAGAGCGAGAACAGCCACAGTACAGAAGTGAACTTGATCATAACTTTACTTCTTGAAGTAGACGTTGTCCTCTTCCCAAAACCAGGTGTAGGTGAGGTTGCCTGGATATGCCTCTGCTTGGCAGGTAAAGAGTGCATTCTGGGATATGTTTACAGTGACATTTTCTGGTGGTGAAACGATGTATGGAGGCCCTGAAAGAAACAGAAAAAAGTGTTAAAAGCGCTGAAGCAGGCAGTCTTTTTTTCAATCCGCCTTATGAATGTTAATTCAAAATTTCCGTCTTTTTACAGCTTTGGTTTTCATCTCCATTTCAGCTTTTCTAGCTGCTAAATGGACTCAGGCCCATTTCCAGAAAAAGAAATGGAAAGATGGCACTGTCTTTATCTAGGTATATACTGTGTAGGCTTTGCCAACGCCAAAGAAGGCATTTTACAATAATATTTAGTGCAGTGCTTGCAGTATACACTCATCAGCCGTTTTTATAGGTGTTCAACTGCTTGTCGATGTAAATATTTATAGCAACTTTGGGATGTGGAGGAGCACAAGACAGCCAAGGTGTATCTAATAAAGTGTCCAGTGAATACTTTCTAATAGTTTCAGCTGGTTTTTGACATCTTTTGTTTGTGGATGAACAGTCACTGTCTAGAAAGGTTTGTAGCAGATGTTTCATGTCGCTTCATAAGCTTGAACTAATACAGTAAAGCTGACAGTGGATGAAACAGCGAGCACAAAGGTGCTAAAAAGCACAACTTCCTGTGGATTTGTTCTTTGCACCACATAAGATAAGATAACCTTTATTAGTCCCACGCGTGGGAAATTAGTTAACATATGTGGTGCCCAAAGCTCTTGTTTTATTTTTACTTAAAAAAAATTATATTATTGAATGTTAGGCATATATCATCGCCTTCACCCCAACCCCAACATAATAATTTAATTCTTTAAAACCTAAACTTATTAATTTTTTTCAAAATTGATGAAATTTCATTTAAAAAAAATCTTATTTAGAGGCTTTCACACCAACTTTGTTCTTTCGGGTGCAAATCAGGGTGAGAAAAGGCACACACTAAGTAATATTTACAGCATATATCATCACAGTCTGATTTAAAATACAGTAAGCAGCCAGCTGTTGTAAACTTAATACTAGTCAGCATTCTGGTTTCGCATGCTTCACACTGTAACCTTTTTCATCTCCTGAAGTGCTCTAGATTTGCTCTTAGCGCTCAATAAAACAGCAGAAGCCATGAAAGGTAAGCTGTCTTTTATGAGAAGGCCCAGATACAAACCTCCTGTTTGTTCACTTCTGAGCATGCACAGCCTTTTACATCACTGTGCAGATGTTTCACATAACAATTAAAAACAGATCACCAGACTGAGAACCATGACTCCTCAGATGTCTCCTGGTTATTGCTCCGCGTCTGCGAAGTAATCGCGTCTCTTATTTCACGGTGTTATTCGTGGTAATATTCAAACAAACTACAGCATCAACCTTTTTTGTTTTTGTGGTTTTGGTCTTGTTATATTGCAAAAACACTGCAATGTCTACAAAACTACAATGAAAGATTTCTGTGCATTTATCATATACGCATATCATGACTGAGACTTCTTGCATAACGATAAGAGAGAACAGGTATCGAATTGGTACTTCCACCAGAGGCCTGAAGCCTTAATGCAGTTGTATCTCATGCACCACCAGTTAAGTCTTCAGTAAGTTACAAAACAATCACCATGTTTGCAGTGTGTGTGTGTGTGTGTGTGTGTGTGTGTGTGTGTGTGTGTGTGTGTGTGCGTGCCTCCATTTACTGTACTGCGAAGGAGTGGAGTTATTTCTCTGCTATGTTTGCACCTACAGAAGTCAAGCGTTAAAACACACCTTAAAAGCAAGATGCTCAGTTGCTTGTTAAATACACACTGTTAACTCCCCCAAGCCCCGCTGTATCAAGAGACCGAGAGAGGCTGCTATCACAACCATCTATCTGATCTGTGTCTAGCAGAGAGCCTGGTTAATGGACCGGAGACAGACAGTGACGCGCTCTTAGACAGATCCTGTTGTATACACATGGCTGTGCACACATTCACATACAGAGGCCCCAGACTGAGCTATTGACTGCCCGATACAGACTCAGAAGGTATGTTACATACATCAGTACCCCAGAGGAGTGCAGAGCTTTGCCTTTAAGTATAAATAATGGAACCTAACTACTATATCGATGCAATCAGAGTGGTATGCCTCCGGTAGAGACGGGGAAAGATTTTTCTTTTCAATGAAAAATCTGGCAAAATATCAAAACACATTCGGATTCGACTTTTATATTTGTAACTTGTATATCTGTTTTACTCATCCTGAGGAGACATCACCTTGAACCAACAGACGGGTAGTGTGGAGCACTTCTCCCTGGTCGCTGTGGGCTCGGCATGTGTACGCCCCTCTGTCATCTCTGGTGATGCCAAGGATGGTTAGTCTGCCATCGTGTACCTGCAAATGAATGGGCAGGAGAAAGAAATAAACATCCAGCCTTTATATGGCAAATTTAAAACTTAAAAGCCCTTGTTATGTTATAATTAGAATGATACCATATAGATGAATAGAAGTACAATTGTATAGTACCTCGAATGTATTCTGTTCAGATCATGTAGTTTGTTAAATTTTACTACAGGTCAAAGTTTCATGCAAAAAAAAAAGACTTAAAAGTCACAAGTGTGTCCTGATTTATTAGCTCCAGGTGTGATTCCTGCATATGGTCACCTTGGTAACGTCTAACTCAGTGTTACCGTACATCCCTGTGTGCAGGCACTGATGAGAACCAATAAGCGGCGAGGAAAAACACATTAACCAAACCTCATAAATTATGCAACAGGTGGCGAGAGGCTCTGTCCATTCATGTCACACACAGCTGTAGTCTGTCCATTCACACAGCTGAGCGGAGAATCTGCTATGCCTGCAGAATTATTGCTATTCATCTGTCTCTCAGATGCTTTATGGTACAAGCAGAGCAAACAAAGCAGAGCTTAACTTTTGCAAGGTTGTTGGGGAGCTGCATCGCCGTCATAACAATGTTAATGGCGAGATAACACCCTCGTGTGTGGCACACTTGGTTCTAGGAGTGTAAACTAACCACTGATTTAAGGTGAATTTATTGCTTTGTTGGTTCAATAATGACTGAAGGAATGAAACTGTCTTTATTTTAGTAGAAAAATAATGCTCTCTTTCCAATTCCAGTTCACCTCCTTCACATGCAATTTACTTTAAATGACCTTCTCTTATTCAAGGCTTATATAAAGGCTAAAATGAATTACATTAATCGTTAGCCGCATTCACTCTCTAAAATTGAAATAAAAATTTTCTTTGTGTGATTAGTGCAAAATTGTTCGGTGAGCCAAACTGAGCATGCTATATAAGAATGATTGCAGTCCAATCATCCAATCATCACCCATCATCCAATCTTCAGGTATTTTGGGATACCAGGTGAGAATTGGAGATCTGGTCTGAATTTATGTTTCTAAACTATCTATGCCATGGGGTATTGTAACCAGTAAGCCCTTCTGAAAATCTAAACTGTAACTAGTGCCATAACATGATGTATAGCTCCCTAGAAATGTGAATATGCAGCCCGGGCAGCTCATAACAACTGCGACTGGCCCACTCAGTACTCTCATTTCCTCGTAATTCTAATGCTAACTAGTGCATTGGCAGCAAAATCTATGTAGGCTCTACATAGATTCAATGCAGACATAAAAATTTTAAATGCAGCCAATTCCTAAGTGCTTTAACCTGCATTATTTTTTAAATGACCAATAGGAGGGTTGTAAATAAAACCTGTCTTTACATAGAGTTCTTTGGAAAAACAGCCTTTGGTTCCTTTGCTCTTTGTCTTGTTATGAAGCTTAATATCAACGGTGGCTACATCCATCTTTTACATACAGTCTATATTTGGACCGAACAGTGAAATAAACGTAGCTTGTGTTTTGCTAAAGCCTCAGGCACACAGGCCTAGAGACTGTTTGACAACTGTCTGTCAGCCAGTGGTTGTAAGAAAAATGTGTATTCTCCAACCAGTCGGCAGCTGTGGGAGGTTGCTAGCTATTGTTTGGTGAAAATGGCCACACAGTGGTACACAATTCAGCATGTTCTATGCAGACGATGAGCAACTACGGCAATCTGCCAACAAACCACATCCATGTGACATTTAAGAGGTATGTTTAGCCAACATTGAGGTCCCCCAACTTTTATTTTGAAACTATTTTTCAACCATTACTAGACATCAACAAAAGACCGCCATCTGACAGACATTCAGTGTTGAAATGTTTGCTGGAAACGTTCAGTCAGAGGCTGAGTGTAACACAAACAAAGACACTCATGCACAAAAGGTTATTTTTAGCTAGCTTGTCATTGCTAGCTATCAAGCATGTTTCGGGGACAGCGTGGTCTAGCATATTTTTAAATCCTGGCATTTGTTGTTGCACTGAATCTAAAAAAGCCAAAGAGTCTAAACCACTGTTAGATCAAATCACTAAACTCATACACACCACAAATGCAGCAGTGATGTTAACACACAGTAATCTTAACAGAATCTAAAGACATGCACTGGTCGTCATTCTGATCCAATACTTTCTGTGCCATAGCTGAACTCAATCCAAGGTGAGTGTGAGGAAAGTAAGCAGAATTCCAACTTCTGTCCTATGCACTTCACTCCAGTGAGAATGATATTTGGTTGGCTGCCACTGCCTTCCTGAGTTTTTTAAGTCTTCTTTTTCAGTTTCCTGGTTACTTAATAGATCTTTTTTTCCGGGCTTTAAAAAAATGAGGAAAGTGAAGAAGGAGGAGAATGTGGAGGATGAGTGTTTCTGCTCCTCTCTAACCCCGTCTGTCACATTCCTCCCTTTCTCCATGACGTCTCCGTGGATCTGAGCATGTGGGTGAGCAAACATATCCTAATGCTCCCTATCGCACACACACACACACAGCTCTCCTCTCAGCACAGAAAGGAGCACTCCCGTATTTTAGGGGAGATGCAGCAAGAAACAGGTGAATGTACGAGGGGAGACGATAAATGCAAAGTGAGGTTATTAGAATTTGGCATTTGGCTCTCACTAAAGATTTTCCTTTTTAGTGCAACATTCATATTAGGGCTAATGTAATATTGATGCCGAAAAGGGGAGATTAATAATGCATCAGAATGTTGTCTAATCGTTTACTGAGGGAATGGTGTTAAAGAGAGGCGACTGATGGTGGGGCAAAAAAGGCGAAAATGAAAGGAAACGAGGCCTTTAACAGACACGCTTCTGTGCTGCTGTCACTTCCTTTGCTGTATGTTACACAGGCAGCTGTGAAAAGGTGATAGCGCCTGCAGCAGACTGCAATATCAGACACATACGAGAATGTGAAGGCATGCAAGCACCTTTGAAAAATCCTAAAAACAATTACAAGCAGTATGAAAAATTACCACCGTTGCTACACTTCTTAGACACGATCAGCAATCTGCTTGCATCTGTTACAGGCGTTTGTGCGTCTGGTGTGTGTGCGTTTTGTTTTAGCAATTAGCTGATGTTTGAGTCAGCCTCCCATATCTAACTTAACTTTTGCAAGACTAACTCCAGAGATGAATTTGCTGGGGGTCAGACGTGTAGGTGCAGGTAGTGCTTCTCATAGTATAGTGAGAGCAAGCGATCCTCCACTCCAGAGAAAGTGACACTTGCACCGCTCACTCAAGATCCAACATCCTATGGCTCTAATGCATCATCGCTCGTCGAAGCTTTTGCCACTTTTGAATCATCTGTCATGGAGCTGTGGGTTGACTGTCTTTGATTTGTTGCAACTAACACTACAAACCTGATTTAAATGTTTGCAAGCACTGAGGCAGTGCCAGAAATATCCTTGCCATGACATCAGGCTGTCTGCATTTGGGAGTTTAAAAAAACAGTCAGGCATCACCAGACAACAAAGAGGGCTCAGAAATGTGAGGTGTGCCACTAAGCTGTGCTTAAAATTGTTCAGATTATGCAGGGTTTATTTTTATTTTTCCTAACGACATCACAGGGAAGACAGAACAGCCTGACTGTCAGTCATCCTGGAGCGATGACATAATTGTGTCCTAAATAGCCAAATATCTGCAGCTTTCCACTACTTGTACACCAAGTCTGTGGTGCAATGTTTTAAATGTACAAAAACGATGGGATGGTTCTGCTGTTTTTTCAGACTTCGGACAACACATCAGGTTTAGAGACTAAACCACAGCTCATGAAGCAGCTCGACAATAGAACAAACTGACATTAGCCCGAGTGAGACATAGTCCACAACATACTGTCAGTACAGATGGGCTCAGCGGATGATGCCATCTGTGCACAAACCCCACTTCTATTTTTGCACACAATCATAAATCGGAGTTATGTCCATGATATTTTCTTACCGAGTATTTTGCGTTGGTTGCAAGCTCCTCCCCCTCCCTCAGCCAGCTGATCATTGGTTTTGGATTTCCCTGGGCAGAGCAGCTTAGCGCAGTGCTTCCCCCTTCCTTCGCCTCCACGTATTGCGCCGGCGTCTCCGTGAATGAAGGTGGAGCTGGGGAGAACATAGGACAAGGAATTCTTGGTACCATCCCAGTATCCAGACAGAAAAATCTCAAAAGCTATTCTATGGACTGGCATAGGCCCTTTTCCCTCACTGCTTCTTAAGCACAATCATAGGTTTTCCTTACATTGATTGACTGGTGCAGTTGATTGATTGGATTGATTCAATGGTAACCACATGATGTGTTAAAAAGACCTTTGTAACATGTTACTTCTAACTTTTGAGACTGCCTTACCTCATAATCATCATCACATGTTAAATACTTTGGTTCATCACTAAATACCTGCATATTACTTTAACATAAGCCTCATAAGCCTTTATTTGGAGAAAGGTGGAAGAGACACACCAAATGACCAGGGGTGGAATCGCACCCGGTCCTCAGTAATACATGCAGCACCTGTTTAATGTGTTTGGCTACACCATCAAGCAAAGTGCTCTTCTGCACGGCTGTTGTATTGCAGGCACATGTAGTACAGCTTTCCATTTTAGGGGGTATCTGTTTACAGCTGGTTGGGCAGTAGGATCACAAGTGGACAGCCAGTGGACATTTCCATTGAATACGCAATTGTAGTAATTTGAAATCACTTTACATCCTTAAGCACCTTTAATATTACAAAGAAAACCCCAGCAATGGGCGAGCACTTGGTGACAGTGGGGAGGAAGAACTCCCTATCAACAAGAAGAGACTTCCAGCAGAAGCAGGTGCAGCAATCTGCTGTGAGCAATTCTAAAGTAAAGGGAATGAGAAGAATAGAGAGGATTCAAACAACAAACAGACAAAACTACAAAGCACAGGCTGGACTAGACAAAAGTTAACTCTCCGGATTCAACAAATGCGCCGGCTCATTTCAACTTCTGTCAAAAGTGTGGTTTTGTTGTAATAGTTTACAGTGGAAATGTGGATCTTATTGAGAGTTTGTTGCATGGAAGTCCTACACCAGAAAAACAGATCTGAAGGCAACAAAATAACCATGCTAATGTTGTGGAGACATCTTTGAGTCTCTTTGGGGCGATCGTGGCTCAAGAGTTGGGCGTTCGCCTTGTAATCGGAAGGTTGCCGGTTCGAGCCCCGGCTTGGACAGTCTCGGTCGTTGTGTCCTTGGGCAAGACATTTCACCCGTTGCCTACTGGTGGTGGTCAGAGGGCCCGGTGGCGCCAGTGTCCGGCAGCCTCGCCTCTGTCAGTGCGCCCCAGGGTGGCTGTGGCTACAATGTAGCTTACCATCACCAGTGTGTGAATGTGTGCGTGAATGGGTGGATGACTGGATATGTAAAGCGCTTTGGGGTCCTTAGGGACTAGAAAAGCGCTATATAACTACAGGCCATTTACCATTTGAGGCTATTTAGATATTATAATACACATAATATGTGTGTTATTTTTTAGATAATCTCAATAGATATTTAGGATTCAGTTAAATGTTTTAGTTTGATATTGCAAAGCAGCATTTGCTAGCAGTGGTTGCCGCTGCTCTCCCAAAGTGCGGGATAGGATTAGGGTTAGGGAGAGCGCATAGAAGTGTTTATCGTGTGTTTTCAATCTCCAGCTGACCCCACGTGACCCCAAGATTTTTGTCCACAGTTATTTTGACTGAGCAAGAACTAGCTAAGAAAACGCATCCAAAATGCGTCAAGCAAAGAAGAACATGTGTACGCATGATTCAACTGTTGAAGCTGTCAGGCCAAAGTCATTTGTGACTTTGAGACACGGGACACAAGCCAAAAAACCGACACACTGGTGACATATTTTCCCGTTGTGTTTTCGCTGGGCATCAGGACAAATTAGTGTTTACAGTACAAAAGATACAAGGCCAAATGTGTCCCACGTTGTTTGAGTGAGAATAATGAGTCTCGGCGGTCATTTACACTTGTATTTAGTGCTGTCCACTCATGAGCTAATTGTCCAAGACACATTTCAGAAATCTGAAGTAAATAGGGTCTAAGTCAAACAGGCATTCCTCAGATAGGACATGATGCAACACTTGCACAGTGGGACATGTACCAGGGTTGATAACAAGCTCCCCTGCAGGCTTCCTTCTTTTTGCTTTGTTTTTTAATACAAAACCACTTTGTAACACTGCTGCATTTCCACCTGATGTATCCGAGCTTCGCTAAGAGTCACACGGGAGCTGTTCACCAGCTCCTGCAGGCCAATAAACTGTGGCTTCCTCAGCCAGCTGCTTTCAGTGGTTCAACATAATATTTTGATTATAAGTAGTGGCACAGTGTTTAGTTAAATAGGGGGAAAAAGGCACTGCTATACAAGTGGGTCACCGCTTGCCGCTGGGAGTGCTGCCATGCTTAGACTGCACACAAGCACCTGGCATGGAGTAAACAAATTGGCCAATTAGCACATTTAGACATCTGCCCGTCCATTTTGCCCTCTCGCTCCCTAACACTCATTACATTATATGATACAGCAGATTAATGGAGATTCTAATAAAATGCATGACTGATTTACGTATCATGCAGTTGATGGGTCGGCGGTTACATTAAACGGATCATGATGCATTATTTTAGTTAAGAGGCAACCCTGTGCCGCTGCTTCACTATGAGTTTCTGCATGTATAGTATGTCGCTGATTGTCACTGGTGGCTGCAATATGTATGCAGCCAAGTACGTTTACTCAAGAAAAGCAACTTTAAGCTCATAAACAGCGACATGCTTCGGCTCCAGGACATTTTGCGTTTCTGAAGAGGAGATCTCTCCTTTAATTTATACCAGTATTTCATAGAGAAATATAGAAATATTTATAATAATACAGCTGGTGTTTCCTCTTTCCTACTTCATCAGTCATCTCACAACAAGTCCAATTTATGTTGTGATCTTCTTGACCTGACTGACTTCGTTGGAAACCACTCAACAAAACCAGATATTGGTAAATAGTAGAAAAATGCTGATTGCACTCTAATGCAGCAGCATTAATAGCACAATGCTGCTGCATTACAAACATGGTGAACATTATCTGAATGTTGTGTCCTTAAGAAAGAAGAGAAAATCCAGCATAGACCTGGCACCAGATTTGAGAGAATAATCTGACTCTTCACTTAATCAATCCACTGTTCACTGAAATTAGCCATCAATAAGCCATTCTTAAGGATGGGAAAAACAGAAGACATTTCTGAGCTACGTCAAGTTACATGAGAACTGTGCTAAAAAATCTGTGAGAAAACATGATGATGAATCCAAATTTGAAATTTATGGTTCAACTTGCATAAATATATACAGAGCTTTTGCAGTCATCTGTAAAACACAGTGGAGACTCTCTCATGGTTTGGACTGCATTTCATCCAGTACTTTCAGGGTTTGATCCACCATGCAATATCATCTGAAAAACATCTGATTGCCTTGGCTTTATTTGTCACCATGAGAATGATCACAAACACAATGCCAATGCAGTAAAAGCATGCCGGGATAGAAAAAGACACAGTGGAAGACTGTGCCATGGATTGGCCTCCCCAGAGCCGGGTCTTCAACATTATTGAAGCAGTGCGAGATCATCTTGACAGAGAACGGAACAAAACGCAGCCAACATCCAAAGAAGAGCTTTGAATGTCCTTCAAGACGCCTGGAGAACTATTCCTGAAGACTACTTGAAGAAAAGGAAATTAGAACTGTACTGTTTTTGCTTCATATACTGCATTATCTATTTTCCTAGCAAAATATAAGGAAATGAGGGATGGCTCAAGATTTTTACATATAGAGTATGGGTGGATATATTTAGCAGGTAATATTTCTGCACTTTTACTCGTGAGACATTTAATTGTAACGTGGAAATTTTACAGCACTGGTACTTTCACTTAAGTGAATCACCTGAGTACTTGCTCCTCCACTGTAAGCGCTGTTATTCATTCTAATCCCAAAGCTTTTATCAAGGGAATAAGCACCAGCTGACAGGAAATAGGTGGCATACATGGTGGTGCTGGTGACAGCAGCAGGCACTTTGGTCAACTTGGGATTTGTTTCACACCGTCAGGTATAGCTCATCACAGAGGAAGTGTCACAATACTTGGGGAACCTGGGAGTTGCTCTACAAAAAAAGTAAGCTGAGCATTAAATCTGCGCCCTACTTACAGCATCTCTTCATCAATTATATACATTAAAAGATGTTTGGAGTTCCCAAACTCCCCCTGTTCTTCTCTGTAGGCCATGCAGCACATCAGCAGATGGCCTGGATGCTAAGAAGCAGGGTAAAGGCTGTTCTTTTTGAAGGCTTATTTACTCAAGACTGTGTTTGCGTCATTTTATTTCCTTGCTTGTTTTGGGGGGTTTTTTGTTTTCCTTTTCTTGTATCTGTTCCTAAGAGAATATGGAGAATTGGAGTACATATTTTCATTGATTTCACATCACGAGTCTCAAAGGTTTAAGTGTAAACTGCTGCAGAGAGAAGAAAGAGGCACTCGGTGACACTTTCCTCCCTCTTCTAATGTCAGCATACGTAAGGTACTCCACAGCGTCTCATGTGTAATTAAGAGGAGAAACAATGGGACTTACTTCCTCTCACTTCTTCACTGCCACAATCCCATCCATCTCTTTTCTTTAGGTGGACGTAGGTTATTTTGTAGATTAGATGATCATACTAACATAAACTCTTAACTTCAAAAACAAATGTGCATTTATCTCGGTTTGTTGCTTTCCTCCTCAAACTTATAGAAAGAGCTGCGTGAGCACAAGGGTGCTTTTATGTCTGTCAGATTTGTTTTTAATTACAGTGAAAAACTGATGTGAGTCATCCACATTTGTCTTTTCTAGGCATGTTTTTGGAATACATCATAGCTTTTAGGAAATTTGATATTAACTCTGGAACAGGCTGTGCTGGAAGTTATCCCTACTTACTATACAGTCTAAATTTTATTTGAATGTCTGAATCATTAACTGTAATTCTGAGTAATAAATGGCTGTAAGACTAGTTTCTGTTCATTTAAATTAATACTAAAACGTTTGTGCATTTCCATCACAGTGAGACCTTTGTGACAAAAAACATAATCATTCAAATCATCAACCAGTTGAATACGGACATTTTGAAACAACTAACAAATACAGTGAGCCTAAGGATAAAGCTTTCCTGTGCTTAGAGCCAGCGACAATATAGCAGCCTCGGTTATGATGAAAACTATGGAGACGAGTGAAAACGAGAAAAGTCCTGTTGTCAGGCGAATTTACAAATACGCTGGAAAATGATGTGAATACCTGACATTTGTTTGTTATATCAATCTGTTACACCTGCTTGTGTTTGCTAAGGCAAAATATGTCAAGTAAAACTTCAGCTCATTCTGATTTATTCCAGTACCAGAGCACTTTATTTTCAGTTGCTCCCATAAGAGAAGACCCTGCAATACTTAATGCAATTAATGCAGATTATGAGAACCTGAGATTAATTTTCTTAACGATGGAAATGTGAATATTTTAAATTGAAGAAAAGTGAATCTTTGATTGTGTATGCTGCCAGTTAGACTTTTTAAAAAGAAATCAGTATTGGCCAAAATTCCTATCAGCATCCACAGGGCAACAATTACAACCTGTTAGGGTTGGGCGATATGTAAAAATTTTCCAATCGGCAATCGTCAGTCCAAGAATCGCCGATGGGTGATATATTCGCGCATGCGCAGACTTTTTGATGGGCGGAGCAATGTAATCATGCACGGACTGATTTGCACGTTTATGACACAGAAGAAGTCCAAACATGGACAAAGTAGTTGAAAAAAGCAAAACAAAAACGCTGTCAGCGTTAACGCGGCTTGAACGCGGTCATCACGATTAAAATTTTTAACGCTCTCAAACCATCTGGAGCGCAGAATGAACAAAATTTGGACAAACTGCCGAAATGCGTTGACAGAGACATTTCAGGGATTTTGCGCTTCACATGGGTTAATTGTTAATCGCATAAGTCATGACGACGGCGCTGACAGCACTAAAAAAATATAAAGTCGCCAATTTGGGGTTTCTTTGGCTTTAAACCAGATGAAAAAGGTCAACCTAAGGATGTAACCAAAGCGGTGTGCCACTTGTGCAGACGTATAGTGCGAGCAAAGTACTGAAACACGGCTAACTTGCAAGCGCATGTACGTGTCCATCATCCGGCTAAGTTTGCTAGGCTGTCACCAGCTTCTGCAGCTCCATCAACAAGCATTTGGGCGCACTCTGAGGAGGCTGCATTTGCTCGCAGATGAAAGAGGGTGCTGTTAAAACAGCACTATTATTTTTTTTTCTCATGTTGACTGCTTCTATTAGCTCCTTCTATTAGACAAATATATCGTCGATAGTCGATATATTTGTCCAATCAGCTCGATATATTCGTCCGATCGAACCTTGCAGACAAGGTTCACTAAAGTCTTCACCCAAATTGTGTTCAAGGTCAAAATCAAATCTGTCATTTTATATATAATAACCTGCGAATTGTGATGGATTGTGAGCCAGATAAGCTGCTGCATTACTAACGTTCTGGTTAATACAAGCACACAGTTATACAAGAGTCATAATAGAGAAAAACATTTGTTAATTTTAGCTTATCATTTTTATCGGGGCATCTTATTCACCACACACACAGTATTTATTACATTTTGTACGCCCACCTCTAATTTAAATTTGCAAGCTGGGCTCCCGTAAAGTCTGGAGGGTGATTGTTCACCCCAGACTCACCATAGTGGACAGCACAGTGACTGACAAAGACAGATACACACGGGTAATAAATGGAGCTGACATTTGGGACCCAGTTGCATCGACCAAATGGGACCTAAATGCCAAGCCATCACTAACCCAGTGACATGGTGGCAAGGTCTGATTGTGTCTCTTTTTTCAAGTTTAAATATGCATGGATAAAATTAAAATCACATGACAATGATGGGGCACTTTCTTTTTGCTTTCTTAAAAAGCTTACTGATGCTTGAGGACTATGCTTCTTACAAAGGCAAGAAGAAGACGAGGGAGGGAGAAAACAGAGAGAGAGTAGCCTTAGTGTCTTTTTCGGGCACAAGGCCTTGCCATCTGACACCTGCCACTGAGTGGGCATGAATTCCCTCTCCGCTTGGCAGGAAGTTAAGGCCAGTCACAGGAACTCAAAGAAGCAGTATATGCAAATACTAACGGCCAAAGGAAATGAGTGCCCTTAGTGTCTGTGCCTAGGCCAGACGAAAATGGCACCTGCTTCCTTCACAGACCCCCATTTAAGGGACAACAGTAGCAAAAAGGCTTCATATGAACTCCCCTGTTAGATGTCTAGACGCTGAAACAGCTTTTGATTTTTTCATGAATGTCTGTCTGTTGTTTACATAACAAAACTCCAACTAAATATTTATACCAGCAAAACATGTCCATCTGTGAGTAGAGCTGTGCGTGCACTCTATCGAGAGCGGCATTGCATACATACATGAGGTCTTACAAAATGCAGACATATAAAATGCCAAATATACATGAGATTCGGGGATATTATTAGATGTGTTGAAGCCAGAGGAGCTCTGTTTCTGTTGGAAGGCCTGACAGGAGTAGAGACCAGCACACGAAGGAGGGGAGGGGGGCAGTTGAAAGTGAATATTGATGAAGCAGCTACAGAGATGCAGTATGCCTACACAACAAGACATTCATACGCACACGCCTACAGATGTTCACAAACTCCAAACATCACAAGAGTGCGCAGGTGACGCTCACTATGACCGATTCACCCTATCCGACATTAACCAGCAAACAGAGATTTCTTTCAGCCGCACACAAGCACGCGAAATGGGATGCTCTCGTGTCAGCTTTGAGTTAACGTCCGTTACATGGAGCACGCGTTAGAAAATCATTTGCAATGCCCGATGTGGCAAAACACAAATTCAAAGCAAAGCACCGATAATCACCATTTTTACAAAGTGATTATGCTGTGCACTGGACAGTATAAATGATCTTTTTTTTCATAGAGAATTTTGCACGCAGTGCAGTGTAATCACTATTCAAATACGAGAAAAGCATCTTGTAAAACATATGCATGATCAACTCAAATATGCATGACTTTCACACAGCTCTCAAGCTCGAAGTTCAAAGACCAAAAATATACATGTGAATGAGCCTGACAGTACTTTGTCTCTAAAGTCTCTCTCTAACAGCACAGAGGATTACAGCTTTCTGAACTTAGAGTCCTGTGACGCTTTACCGCAAGAAATTCACCGCTTTCGGTTTCTCTTCCAAAAGTCTGCTTAGGAAACATTCCCTGACACATAAAATCAGTAACCAAAAAGCTAACAAAAGAATTGCGACTGATAGTACTCCACAATCTCGTCTCCTGCACGAGTGTGCCGCGGTTTCTTTATTGCATCTTTGCTGCGCCGTGCATCTGCAGCAAGCATCGACTGTAAAACAGGAGCTTACTGCGAATATCTTTCCGAAAAAGGCTGAAACGCACAGAGTACAAAGGCATCGCTGCGCAATGTGAAGACACACTTTGCACAGGAGTCTCTGCGCCGCTGGGGCATTCCTGAGAAATGCAAAGGTGCAGATTTTTTTTCCGCCTGGTCATCAGTTTGATAGCTCTCAGACTATCACAGACAATCCCTGCCGGAACCGCCTTAAACTAGACACAATCAATCCTCCTCTAACCAGACGCTCATCCCTTTTTTTCCTTGAGGCCTTTTATAAAGGAGCTACAGGAGTGACCTAAAACAGTGCCTGACTCAAATACACTGATAAATTTGAATTTTTCTGTAAATGAAAGATGAGTAAAAGAAGGAGGCCTGTGAGCAACTAAAAAAAGGTCCAGTTAGCATAAAAAAATGAATGAAATTAAATATTTAAAGCAAAATAAATAAATAGATTTTTTCTAATAACAATGTACCATTCCCACATCTTTAATTGAAATGCCAATGATAAATCTACGTGATTATCCTTATCATAAAAACACACGGAGCTTAAGCCGATCCTCTTTTCTTTTTCTTTTTTTTGTCTTCACAGACTCACACTTCCAGGTCAGAAGGTAGGCTGTTTGGCCAGATGACTCACCATTGACTGTGAGGTGCACCCAGCTGCCGTTGTGGAAGGTGTCGTACTGCTGCTCCAGCATCAGGACCCTGCACTCATACCAGCCCTGGTCCTCGGAGCGCACTGGGTCAATCTGCAGGGAGGCCTTCCCATGCAGAGAGGCTCTACCTGCAGACAGCAGGGAGGGAAAAAAGCAGAATTAACCACTTCAGTACTTTAAATGTATCTTTAGAGATACCACCATACACACACCCAAGAGCTTTGCTGGTCACCAAAAAGATCCATCATAGCAGCTGGGGGTTAAGTGCTTTATTTTAGGGCAGTGGCTGTAAGAGTGTGAGTTTTATTTCTGCTCTGACAGTAGTCCACAGCTCACAGTCGTATAACGCTTCTAAGCATGTTCCAGATGTTCAAAAAATAATATATAAAGATAAACTAAAGATTCATATATTTTCCTTTTCCTTGTAAGGGCGTCGTAAACTCAAGCCTTTTGATCCGCAAAGTCAGGTATGACAAACTGATTCATTTTTGAGGTCTTTTTCAAACTGCTTACTCGTATTCAGGCACTACATCAGACTGGAGCCTTTCCAAGCACTAGATGGAAGGAAGGAAAACACTGGCTGCCAGTCTCTTGTAGAGCTAACACAGACAGACAGTCCCAAACACTTACTGTACAGTCATACTTACGGGCAATTTAGAGCCTTCAATCAACCTGACTTCTAAGTCTCTGAACTCTAAGGAAACACACACAGATATAAACAGCACGCAGAGTCGATTTGAGAGCAGAATGGTTTTGATATTATGAGGGAATATGGACATTTTCCGTCTTGACAGAATGTCAAGCCCATAGCCCGCTTTAAAGAGGAGATGGTTATTTTAGTTTAATGTATGAGCGCAAACAGCTGTAAACAGCTGACCTAGATTCAACTGAAGATTTCTTCAGTCCTCTTAATACACAATTAAAAGAATACAGCCGTAATTATAATCAAAAGAAAAATTCTGACCAGTAGGCTTTTCCCATATTATGGGACCGATACTGGTTCGCAGGCACTGCAGTGAGTGCAAACAGCAGAGTGTATGTGCTTAAAGTGGCAGAGACACAAAAAAGACCTTAAAAGATGCCTATGGGCCAGATTTATTAAGAATGATGCTGGTAAATCAGTTTATGCGCTAACGTCACTCACAAAAATCTCTGAGATCCCACAGCTTGCATGCAATCTTGTCAATACCCTTTCTTTCTAAATAATGACACAAATGATTTTTATGCCAAATGTCACTGTATAGCAATCAGACAAACTACTAAGTGGACAAGAAGTTTTATTTGTTGCTAATAGGTGTTTGTGGAAGTCTTTTCTCTAAGCCAAACTTCTGTTTCATAGGGTTACAACAGAATCCCTATGAGTGTCCCCAACACACACACACACACACACACACACACACACACACACACACACACACACACATATATATATATATATATATATATATATATATATATATATATATATATATATATATATATATATATATAAATTCCCAAAATGTAAAACTAGTTCTTTAACTTATTAAATGTCACAACTTTTACGAGCATCCACATGGGCCGAAGTATTATGATTTATCCTTAGAACTGCCAGTCACACCTTTAGCTGAATTTTAATACAGCGTTTGGTGTCGCTGTGGGAAAAGACCAGCTTTCCACTTCACATAAATGATCTTTCTTACGAAACTTCTCCATCCCCAACTCTTTTTACTTCAAGGCTGAGGATAAATTGGAATTCTAAAAGGAGGAAATCACAAGGGATGAGAGACATTCAGGAAGCCAGGCATGGTGAAATCTTCAGCTGCTAAGCTGTCTGTCTTCAAGCCTCCAGCCCGCTGCTCACATGGCTGCATCTGACAGCCCGACAGACTAAAACATTCGAATCTCCTCTGTCTGACGAGTGTTTGGAAATGGAGCATTTTTCCCAACTTTGATGTGTAGATGTTCTGTAAGCACTGTTTCCTCTTACTTCAGACTAAATGTCAGGCAAATCTATCGATGCTGAGGGCGGGCTGAATTGCTCTACCGGTACAAAAATGCAATAGATAGATACCCAACCCTGTGATTGCTGCCGTGGCTGGGGTAGAAAACTGACGTTTTTTTTGTTAGTGGAAAATCAATACAGTACAGAGGAAGCGAGAGAAGCGCGGACTGCAGTCTTGCAGTAAAAAGGTAGATCGTCTTTAAAAAGTCAGGGCTATTTTTGAAGTGCTGAGTGGGGTGGGTGGTGGCATGAAGGGTAGGGATCAGTCTCAGCTTCTATTTGTCAAGGAGTGAGAGGGTGCTGCTGTAAACAGAGTTAACAGCACTGTATCCACGTCAGAATGGGCCTCCTGGGTATACACCACTTACACAGTACAGGGTTCTGTCTGCTGTGAAAACAGAGGGGCCAACACCTTGTTCAGATCACATCACAGGCTATGTCAGATAGGAAAGCTTTGAAAAGTAAATACTGAAGATCCAAAGTGACAAAGTTGGCAAACACATTGAGAAAAGACACATTTTAAGTCAGCTGAGTTTCACATGTGAGTAAAAAGAATATGGCTAAAGGAAAACGTTGTTGTAGTAAGAGTACAAAAAAATTTGAATTCAGTCTTTCCCCATTATAGAGTGAAACGGCACATCGTGGTTAATTCAGTAATCTAAAGCCTGGTGCACATTGCTTTTGGGTTTGTCGCCGATGGTTGGTCACCAGCAAACATCCCCGTGGTTTGCTAGTAGACTGGTTGTCTAGGTAACGCTCTTATGTATTTACTACCCAGTCATTTGTCAGTCCTGCACTCTCATTGGTGGTCAGTTTAAAAAATTGAATTCAGGGCTCCCTATTTTCACATTGACTGCAGTTATTTCATCCATCATTGCTTGAAGTCACTGAATATCATTGACTTTACATGCGCTCTTACTGCTAGGCGCTTGCCGTGCATTCCTTTGAAGCTGATAGTTGTTTACTTGAGAATATTTCAGTCACCGGTTGAGAAAAGATTATCTCAGGTTACGCACACTTTCTGTCACCAGCGGTTATTTTATTGTATATTGCATAAATTTTTTACACAACATCTTTTTTCCCATTTGCATTTGAACATGCAAACAATGGCACACATAAATCCAAAGCACCAACTTCATCAAAATCATAAAAAAACATATTGGGACCTTCTGATTTTCATGTTTTACCTGCTTTAAACCTGGCTTTTTATTGAACTTTTGCAAAACTTTGGAAGTGTTTTAGCTAGTATAGTTTTTAATTCCCTGAATCAGCTTAATTAGAAACCTTTTTTTTGTAGATTGTTGAGGGTTGAGCCAGAGTCCATGTTGTACCTTATGACTATTTCTCTTCCATTGAAAGTTTTCATTTTGTGAACAGTGCTGGGCTTGGAAGCAAGGGAGGCCGCCTGGTTTAGTTTCATGCTAAAGCTACCACACAGTCCAGACTTGAAGGTACATCGCCTTGAAGCTGGAGAAGGTTCTATGCTCTGGTTGCCTCGGTAACCCACTAAAATATTTACTACAAGTTCAAACGTCAGTTAACAGTGCTGTCGTGCTTTTATTGGATGTTGCTTCAGTCGCTCACCAGGAAGCTGAGATAAATGTATCTTGGGTCACGCCCGCTTCAAATCACCAGCGGTTATTTTGCTCGCGGCTGCTTGAAGTCACCAAATGTCATTCATTTCCTGTGATCTCAGCTCGCCGGATCGTTTGCAGCATGGACGCAGGTTTTCTCTTCGGATCAAGCACACCTTGCTGCTTTTTAACGTGAATGTGTGGTTATTTTACTTTTATTGCTTTACCACATTAAAACCAGCGTATTGCATGGCTGTCAGAAATTTCGATTTTGCTACATTTTTTGAATTATGTCATGCTAAAATATCCACTATTGATGCATTACTACTAACAGGCTGCTCCTAACTCAGCCCTGAACAAGCAAAACCAAACTCTCTAAACAACTCCTCTTATTTTTAATATTAAGAAAAATGCAACACATTGCATCATCTCTGCATCCATCTGCAGATAACTGATTATTACATATCCGTATTATCCACATGCAAGCTGGGGCTAAACATGGTGGCAAAAGAGATATGATTCAGTTTTCCAACAGCTTGTCCCAAAGCGGCAGGATCTGACACTAAAATTTCACAAGCTGCACATCTGAATTATTGATTGTGTCTTTGCTACAGCAGGCACAAAAATAGATGTTTTTTAATGTTATAATTTCCATATAGCTGCAGGTCAAACTGGCAAACAAAATGATCCAGGATAGCAGAGAGATCTGTATAATTTTGCATTTTGCATCGAGTTAAAGAGGCAAAAAAACACACACACACAGCTGCAATGAAAACATCTCGTCTTAGATTTGAATGACACATAGAAATGATTGTGCTATAGGTCTCTTAACAGTCTTTAAAACCGGATAATTAACAAGACTGATAGGCCTAGACAAACCGATGCATTGAACCCGAATGGATTCCTGGAATCAAAAGTGCAATCATCAGAGTGAAAATATGCGCGCAAGTAAGTACAGTATTCATGGATAATCTTCTCTGTTTTGGTAGCAGCTGTGTGATGGAATAATCACACATTTCCTCTATTCATCAACTTTATTCATACTGAGTGATAACGATTCATGGGAATAGCCCAGATGAGCTCTGAGACCACACGGGCCCATTAAGCGCCCAAAGGAGCATCTCATAAACTGCAGTCCAGTGTCATTATTACGCTGTCACCATGCACATGCAATCCCCAGAAACACTTTAATCTATGTAATGAGACTGGCTATATTCAAGTTGCATCTGTTCACTGGTAATTCCTCAACAGTGGACCTAATGCCACATGGCGAAGGCCCACTAGTCCAAGTGAGCACAGTGAAGTGTAGAAAAGTGCTGTTTGTTCACACAAAAAGCTGTTAGTCACGAGCCTAAACAGTGAAACGCTTCAGCAGCTGCAACGTCTACTGTAGCCACTGTATAATAAAAAGGGGCGCTCCCAAGACAGCGAGTCACTGCCATTAGGCTTCTTTGCCGTGAAGATCCTGCATTAAAAGCCCACCGGGAAGAATTCCAGTGATTGCTGTATTATTTACAGGCTTTACATGATTCATATAAATAAAAGCAGAAAACTCTTTCACGTCCACATTTAGGACACTCAAGCTGAGGAGGTAAATCCTCGGCTTCTTCGGGAAGTCACGTCTTCATTTATTTCACAGCCTATTACCAGGTCAGCCAGAAGCTTTGTGCTTCTAAAGAGGTGAGAAAAGGGAAGGGCTAAATCTGACCTCGTTCTGACAACTCACCATCTTATCACAGCCGCTGAGGCAACATCAGAAGAACCAATTTCCTGCTGTAAGCACTCAGCACAGAGCCTGCTGCAGACATACTGTCTTGACTTGTGTTACGCTGTGATGAATGTGAGGTAAACACATTTTGTACCCTAACCTTAAAGCAGCTATAATCAATAATTTTATATTAACAGAGGATCAAATGTAAAAGTGGTTGCCCGACTCTGCGGTTCAATTTCGACTCTGCGGAGCTCTGCGGCATCGTAGTTTTAATTTTACAGCGCACGGCTTTATTGTTTTTGTTCACTCTCACTGCTTTAGGACATCACTTTGGCCTCAACCGTCAGCTGAGTTTAGAAAAATCCCAGTGTTAAGTACTGTGCCGGCACCAGACAGCACACAGACACGGTTAAGACACAGGTAGTGATCATAGAAATGCATTTAACAGCCAGGTTATTCTTTCAGGAGCTGGTAGACCAAAAAACAAGCAAAGTAAAAACAGAATGATGCTCATGTTGCTCCCCGTCTGCACATCTGCTTAAATAAAAACAGACTTGCAATAAATCCCCCATTAAAAGGATGCAGCTTCACACATTAGGCACATTCATCTAAATCATTCTAAACTCCAGTTACATCTCTATAAAAGCAAAGATTGTTAGGGTTTACTAACATGAGATTACTTTTCTTTTTCTACATGTACATGTGGGGGCTTTTTTAATATACTTTACTGACTCTGTACTTTATGTGCTCTGTATATTTTATGAGTGTGTGGGAAGGCCTACATGTTCAATGCACTATTCAATTATTGTGAATGTTTTTTTCTGCTTTTCCTGCACAGCTCTGAACACCCAGTCGTTCTCGAGCCGCATAAAAGCCTCGGTGCGCGATGAGCCACTCGCCTGATGCTCAAACAGCAGAAGTACGATTCTGAGGGGAAAACACTGTGGATCAAGCTGAAATTGCAGGTCAATCTTCTCAATGAAATACGACTGAGAGGTACACATGTGCACAGCACATTTGCACTACAATCTGTTTGAAATGGTCCCGCTCTCAGCCAAAAGCTCATAATAAGGTCTGCAGCAGTGCAGGAAAATCTATATCCTGCGCAATCATAGAAATGTTTACCGAATGATTATAGTTATGCAGGACCCTTGGAGCTAAACATTGCAATGTTTCTGTAATAATATATCATTACTATAGCCATGAGCCACAAGATCGGGGGCTGACTTGACAGGTTGATCGAAGACGTCTTTACTGAAACAAGGTGAAACAACTAAAACGAGGAAAAAATGAGATGTTTTGTTATCTTTTTTTGTCTTTATAGAATTACTGTGGCGTGTGGGGGAAGATTTATTTCAATGCAGAATTAAAGGAGAGGAAATAAGCAGAATCCACCTATCAACAACTCTAAAGTTCATTAATGACCATCTGAGAGGGGACAGTTGGGTTTATATGAGCAAAAACCTGAAGTTCAAGATAGATACATCACAATCAAGTGTGGATTATATCTAGATGTCAATGAAAAGAGTCTTAGAGGTGCTAGTAGGTAAATATATCTTAACCTATATTAACTATGATTTTGGCACCATTCACTGTTTGGTATGCACTCGAATTCGGTTCATATTACATACAGATAAACATGTGTGCTCGTCCCGCGGGGTGTTCTTCAATTTGACCGCTGTATGTAGCGTGAAATTATGTTGTCAACATTGTTTCTGCTGCAGTGTCAACAATAAAAAGTCTCAGATTCAGCGTGCTTGGCAGTTGATAAGATTTTGATCCTCACTTATCCCAGGAGGCATCCAAGTCCACATTAATTCAGAGGTTTTAGACTAAATCCATCATGGATAAAACTTATTACTCACAATGTTTCTGTATTTGTCTGCTCTCTGTAGCTGCATTACTTTATTTTAGCCAGACCTACAGTTGTCTTACCAGTGTATTCTGGATCCACATGAGGAGGGTAGAAGCGGAAGTTGATGAAGAAGGGAATAGACACTCCAAACCTGAACCACTCCACCACATAGGGGGGCTGCTGGCCGTCCAGGGGAGGGGACACGTCACACCCCAGGATCACGCTCTCTCCAGCGCGCGCCGTCACAAACCGGGGCTCCTCTCTCACTCCGTGGGCACCTGGAAGGAGAGGGAAGACGTTTTGTGGGCAAACACGTCATTTTCATGTTCATCGCAGCACAGCTGGTGCGTGACATGCAGGAGAACAAGAAACAGGAAAATCTTCATGCGCTGAAATCCTGCAGACTAAGCAGGAAAATCCCATTTCATTCAAGACTAATTTACAAACAATAATTGGGGTGGCGATTCAACGCGATCGACTAAACTAATGGATTAAAAGTACATTTTATTCAAAGAGCGCTGTACTGTACAGTGAGGTGGTAGTGCACCGGTGACCGCGCACATGTGAAAACCCCTCATCCTATCGGCCTATCGTCATCTGTCACCTGCATCTGTTGGTTGAGTGTTTTGCGGCTGTGCCATACTGTACAATAAATGAGCTGCCAAGGGGTTCCATTGATCATAGCTGGCTGTTGCTCAGATGAGCTTTACTATGAGCACCACCAGGCTTGGCGTTTAGCCATGAATGTCCAGGCACGCTGCCGAGCGTTGACCTATCAGATGACTCAAAGGTCGGCATACCTGCCTCAGCAGAACGCTCACTCTGGGAATGGATTTTCTCCAGCTGCCACCCCTGCCTTTCATTGAGCTGGCTGTATCTCCACCGTCAGAGCAAGCATGACCACCCGCCCTCACCCAGGGGGAAAATCGCTTCAGGGATCAAGAGACATGCTGACGTTTCACTCCAGAGAAACACCAGCTGAATAACTTAACACTTTCATTATGTGTTAAGTTATTCTGATGTTGGGAGGTCGCCTTGTAATCGGAAGGTTGCCGGTTCGAGCCCCGGCTTGGACAGTCTCGGTCGTTGTGTCCTTGGGCAAGACACTTCACCCGTTGCCTACTGGTGGTGGTCAGAGGGCCCGGTGGCGCCAGTGTCCGGCAGCCTCGCCTCTGTCAGTGCGCCCCAGGGTGGCTGTGGCTACAATGTAGCTTACCATCACCAGTGTATGAATGTGTGTGTGAATGGGTGGATGACTGGATATGTAAAGCGCTTTGGGGTCCTTAGGGACTAGTAAAGCGCTATATAAATACAGGCCATTTACCATTTACCATTCATTAGCAGTAACGTTCGCATCATCAGGGATCATTTTTACTGAAGAACAAATATGTGACGACTTGGAGGTATTTTGGGCTCAAGCAGAGCTGCTGTTACACGCCGGGCGGGAGTGGGTGGCCATGCGTGTATGTTATGATGTTGGACCACCTTGTCACAATTGAAAATATGAACACATGCCTTTCACCTGTGCATTAAAAAAAACAAAAAACAAATCTCTTCGCCCAGTTCCTCTACCAAAAATATTTTTTTTAAAAATGAAGCTTTGACTCCACCCCTACAGGCCATATGCACCACTTAGTGATTGTGTTTACCAGCTTAATCTGCATTATCCTTTGACAGAGTTAATCCACTTTATTCGTTTCAGCCGGCACAGATTCTAGACTGAAACAGAGCAGATTTAATCAAATTACACTTTTTAAAGTGGAGATATGGTCTGCCAGTTACAGCCTTCAGTGCTGGAATCTGCTTTGCTACTGTGCCTCTTTAGTCACAAGGAAAAGCAGGCATACTGTGCAACACTAAGCTCTAATGAGCAGCATAAACCAACTGAAACAAGTGTGCATGACTGCCTATAACCATTCAAACATGGCCTATAACATAAAACTGGGGTGATGCAATTTTTAAAAACCTATAAAAGAAGTTATATAGGAAAGAAATAGCATAAGCACACCACTTTGTACCAGCTAGATCATGTTAGTAATAAAACATTATTCACTAAAATAAGTAAACTGTAGCATGTCAAAATGGACAAAGATTGCTAAGACTGAACACTGAAGGGAGCTAATGGTTGAAAAGTGCTTCTGTGGGCATAAAACCACCCTGCAAGTGATACAAGCCTTTTAATGAGCTTCTGTAGAAACCTGTCCAGTCCATATCAGCGCAACAAAATCAGAAATCTGCTATACTAATCCTTTCAGGCTCGCCAAAAGTCTGGAATTCACACCTGAACATGCTCCATTGCAGGCTCATTTATAACACTTTCACAACGATTATAATAACCCCCTCAACGCCCATCAGGTGATTGTGCTGGGGCATATCACACAACATTCAGCTGTTAAATTCTATTTAAAAAAGGATGAAAGAGTAATTCTAGTTCAGTGAATCCCAGAGTGCCTTAAAGCTCTCGGTTCAAAAAATGTAGAAAATAGACATACTGGCATTCTTGAAAACTGTTTGTCACCAAAACACTAAGAGCTGGACTGGTCCAGAAAATGCAGCCAAATACACTTTTTTTTAACCATATTTCTTGTACTGCTATAATTATTGGAGGGTGAATTATGATCATTATTTTCAGATCCATTTTTTTTTCCCTTGGACTCTACTAGAGCAGCTTGGTGTGATTCACTGTTTAAAATAATTTTACACATAAAACATTGTCCGAAAGAAGCTGCTTTAGCTACCTGATTGGCTGCCCCTCACAAGCAGAAGACTTTAACAATAGATTGGGGCTTTCTATACTCACAGCCAGAGCTGTGTGCCTTAGACAGCCGTACAAAACAAGTGGCCTCTCTATGGCATCATACAAACTCGAGAGTAGAATTAAATTGTGTGTGTCCACAGGTTGACCTTTTGGGATTAGTTGCACATGCACTGACTTGATAAATGTTTAATCCTGCACACACCATTGTAACAGTAAAGGTCCTTATAATCCATGTTAGTAGATGGATTGTGTTACCTCCAAACAAAGACAGGCTAGTAGTTTCCTTGTGTTCCCAATCTAAACGGGTTAGTGACAATAGTGGCTGGACTACCAGAAGGACACTAACCTATCCATGAGGTCAAAAAAAGCGCAGAACAACATCTGAAGAACTTCAGTCCTCACTTGCCTTAGCTAAGGTCTGTGTTCATGACTCAATAATAAGAAAGAGACTCTGCAAGTTACTCTGCAAACACTACTGATCAAAACCCCCCACAAAGGCTTATTAACATTTACCAGAAAACATCTTGATTTGATTTGATTTTCTCAAGACTCTGGGTAAAATATTCTGTGAACTGCTTAGACCTAAGTTTAACTTTTTGGAAAGTTTGAGCCTCCTTACATAAAACTAATACAATACCAACAGTCAAACATGATGGTGGTAGTGTGTTGGTGATGGCTTTGGTGTTTTAGGACCTGTATGACTTGATATAGTTTTGAAGGAATCGTGAATTCTACTCTTAAACAGAAAATTGTGAAGGAGAAGATTTGACCATCTTTTTGTGCCCTAAATTTCAGGTGGACCCTTGTTACGCAGAAGAACTGAAACACATCAGCAAGTTCAAAACTAAATGAAGCTTTCAGAGCGGCCTAATCAAAGCGGAGACTTTGGTGCTTTGGCATGCCCTTAAACAGGCCGTCCATGCTTAAAAACCCCTTAATATAGCTGAATTTTGCAGAGAGGAATGGGCCAAAATTCCTCTAGTGATGTTAAAGACTCATGCCAGTTAGGAATGCTTGACTGCAATTCTTACTGCCAAGAGTGGCACAACCAGTTATTAGTGTGAAATTACTTTTTCATAAAAGGCTAGGCAGGTTTGGATAACTTTTTTCCCTTAATCAATGTAATCGTTGTCTAAAAACTGCATTTTGTATTTACTCAGGTTATCTTTGTCTAATAGTAAATTTTCTTAGATGACGAACGATAAAAGTGTAACAAACCTAGCCAAAGACTTAACTTTGGGTGATCATAAAATAATATTTTGCTTTCTTTTTGGGGGGGTGAACGCAGTGAGTGTTTCGGGTGTAAAACAGTGTCCAGCATTTGTACTTCGAGGCTTTCAGAGGAAAAAAAACACAAGTTCCTATCCATAATGAAGCACAGTGGATACATTGTTTGGTTTGAGTAAGTAGAGTCACTTGACATAAAGCACACACTCAAACCCGGTGGAACAGCAGTGCATGCTGCTGAAATCCATTGTTTTCTCTGCAGACAGTTGAGGTTGCAGGAGTTTAGCAGCTCAGATTTCTAACTCACATTATTTTTGGATCTATGTGGCAGAGAGAGCATGCCTTGGACACAGAATAGGCTTTCAGGGCTTGAGATAATATATGGCAGGGCCAATAATTCTCAAGTTCTTTTATGAGATCCTCATGAGGGAACAATCAGCACAGGCTTGGTCACCACTTTCATTTCCTTAATGGAGACACAGCGACCCAATAGGGTTTATATAGGGGCTTATTCAGGGGAAATATTTATGCGCTCAACAACTCATAAATGTGATACAAGGGTCCATGCTTAAGATCTTTCAAATAAAGAGTGCTGTAGATATAAAGGAATCAATGCAGTTAGGATGGTTGCAACTAGTTATTGCTTTGGCATTGTAAATGTCAGCTGAACCCAAGTTGTACAGTGAAACTATTCAAAGAGGTAGAAATCTGTTGAGTAAGATCTGCATAAATCAGACACCTAATAAATCCTGCAGACTATTATGTTTTACGTTTCTGTCCTCAGCCTGAAGTGGATTTACTGCTAAGATCATGAATTTCTGAAGGGTAACAATTCAGTTACCTGTCAAGATATATCCGCTATACGGGCAGTAGTTGAGGAACAAAAGCAAAATACAGAGGGAGTAAGTCGGAGTATGAACTAGATACTAGTTTTGACTTTGACTTTTCTATATCCTCAAATCATTTTGTCAATGAATCATTTGGGTAACAAAATGTTAGAAGATATTGAAATATGCCCGTTTGGACATTTCCAACATTTATTTTTTTTCCCCAAACCTCAAGCCAACAGCAACAAAATCCAGTTGACTGAATCAACCTCTTTGTGTCTTGTAACCCCTTAAAGAGACAATTAACACCAAAATCAAACACAAGTTCTTCCTCTGGCCAGTAGTTCAACAACAAAAAAAGGATTCATTCATTTATTTTTCCAAATTTCACTCGCCAAAAAAGACAACATGCAGGTAGCTAACAATATAGCTCAGGTGAGTAGTTATGCCAATAATTGTAGCTTTTTTTCATAAGCACAAGACTCTCATTATTGGTAAATGCAAACATTTCCTCCTGCAGAGGGACACAGTCAGTGGTTCTGATGTGGTATGAAGAAAATAGTATAGTATGAAAATGTTCATAACGAGGCTTGAGGATTTTTTTACACTGTCGCTGTATCTATTGCACTTTTAGCAGCACAAGGTGAGTACCATATATATATATATATATATATATATATATATATATATATATATATATATATATATATATATATATATATATATATATATATATATATATGTGTGTGTGTGTGTGTGTGTGTGTGTGTGTGTGTGTGTGTGTATGTATATATACACACCCCCAGGTTATTATCTTAAAATTTTGCATTATTAAGTCGCAATTTTGAGATATATAATGAATATTGACCCAAAACTTTGACTTATGGATAGCAAAAAATATCTTTTCAATGCTGGAAACAAGCTTTCACATGATTCAGCAATGTAATAAACACCATAAATCAATAAAATAGCGGCTGTTGGTCAACCAGACCAGCACGTGAATCATCGCAACAGAACAGCAGTGGCACGCAGGGTCAAATCTGCCACAGATTTAAACTCAAAGCGTTTTTCAAATGGCAGTGGGTTAAAATGGAGGAGTTGCGAAAATGTTTTGATAGTAATAAGGCCCAATAACACAAAATATGAAAATAAAGGGAGTTCAGTGAGAGACAATTTTTGATTAACTCTGCTCAGATTTCTGATCTAGGCTGCCTAAACCTTGTTTTTGAAACTGGAGCAATATTTCAGGCAGTAAAACTAAAATCTAATACTTACCTCGTGCTTGGATTTGATTCAGCACATGAGCGAGGATAACCATTGCTCACTGCAGTCAGAGATTTTGTAAAATGCTGTGTGGGTGGGTGGGTGCATGTGTGCGTGCTTCTCAGTGATGGGGAGCTGAATGGCGCTTTATGCTGGACAGAGCTCCTGATGTGGAGGATGTAATGGAATATAGACTGGACAGAGGCTGGAGAGAGAATCTCAAGGACATGCAGCCACTGGGCTGGAGGGGCCACTGACAGGGCGGTAATTGAATGCCAGCCTGCATGTGCTGAAGGTCACATCAGCAAATAGCCTGAGTCTGTGTGTGCCTATACATATCTGTGTTACTGCGCTAATCTGGGCCTGCACAATTAAAACATGCAGCACCTAAACTACAACAGAATACAAACTATTCCACTCAAGGAAAGATGCAGCAGAAAGTAAAAAAAACAACTTTTTTTTAAAGAATTAACAAAAATACTTTAAAACTTGAATGGATTATAATTGGTGTCAGTATAATAATGAGTAACATAAACTACATTTAAGTTGCTTATTTAAAACCTTCTTATTTGAGAGGAATTTCAAAAATGCACAGATAAACAGAGTGTAGGTGTATGGGTTGTGTATAGAAAAGCCTATAATCTGATGTGTAAAAGAGGATTTAATCAGACTTTGTTAATTGATTACCAAAGGTCAGATATAGTATATGGATTAAGGCCTTTATCTCAGAAGAATAACACAAGTCAGAATAGGAAATAACTATTTAGGAAATATTTGCTGAAAATAAAACACTACTATATATTGTAAATAATAATGTAAAAATATAATAAAATAATGACATTGATGGAAACAAAGAATGTATTACAGAGAAATGTGCAACATGGGAACAAATTATTTGGAAATTATTATAAAGAAACAGGAAACTTTGGTCCAAAATATTATACTGTATTAGCAAAGAAAAAGCAAGGCGTTTATTTGTAGTTAGCATGCTATATTTATCTATATAGCTGCCTACACTACAATTATAACTATAGCAGTGCATATAAGAGTATAATTATATTAGCAGCTTTCATTGTCACAAAGTCTAATTTAAAAAGTAAGGAAGAGCACCGGTAAGTCACTAACATTTTATGACTGGTAGCAATGCACTGAATTAAGGATCCAAAACTCTTAATGTAATAGACTGGTACGACCCGAGTTCATCACTACACACATGCAGTATTAGCTCGACAGTCATAATTTCATGGGTACTGACATATGTTTTGGTATCAAAAGTGAAAGCGAAAGGAAAAATGGAAGATGGGGTGGGGGATTCGGGGTAATCAGTGATTTGAAAGTTAGCTTTAGCAGAACACAGATCAAGGGTTAAAACAGGGATGGAAGGGAGTGTAGTAAAAACGAAAAACAAAACAGGAAAGGACAATGGCTTTACAAGATGACCGTGTGAGTCATGAGATGAGATGGAAATGCTCTAAAATCAAAAAATGTCATTGTGTGATGTCTGTGAAGGTTCATTGTGTGATTTAAAAAGTTGTGTTGGACTGAGTTAATTTTTGCCAGTAATATCTAAAACTTCCAAGTTACTGTGGAATAAACTAAAGGTTGTGTGTGCAAGACCTTTAAATCCTATATGGTACAAACATTTCAAATAAAGATGTGTGTCATGAAACGAACTTGTGAATTATTGGCAGTTTTCCTTGCTAGTTTTTGCTTCAGTTATTGTACCACTTAAACCATGAATACTCAAAGTTTCATATTGAGTAAATGTAGAAAAGAATTTATGCATCAAACCAGGGCAGAAAGATGTGTGTTTGGGTTCAGAGTTGAACAATCTTCTATAAGTGGTGCAAATTTAGCAAAAAATACTTATTTCTATTGTGTGCCAAGATTTGCTGTTTTATGTTTCAAAATCCAAGTTTCTGTGTATTGTGTTACCATCTTGGTGTTATATAGTTTTATATAGTTTTGACCACTCTGAAAAAATAACTGTGCAAAGCAATAACATATCTTTTGTTGTTGACTACTTTCCTGAAGTCTTTTTTGTTAACTGTATCTCCTGGCGATTCTGTTGGTGATTTTAGTCTGTCTTTATGGGTTGGATGGGGACACTGACACAATGTACAGGTTCATTTTCATTGAAATCTGAGTCGATGTTGGATGATTCATGCTAGCAACTAGAGCTGGGCGATATGAGATTTTTTCATATCACGATATGTTTTTTTCATTTCAGGCGATAACGATATCTATCACGATATAAGCCAAATAACTATATTTGTAAGATTTAAATGTGCCGTTGCTCACAAGTAAAATGTGAAATAATCAGCAGCTTGTTTTTATTTAAATATTTATTTCCCATAATAAGTTCAACAGGGTAGATGTACTTAAGGAACATGAGACTTTTTCAGATAAATAAAGGCAAATATTACAAACTACACAAAAGGCAGCCGCTAAAGCGTTTAAGTTTCAAAATAGAACAAACGAAACAGACTAAATTGTCAATTCCACTTAGAAACAAAATATTAATTCTAAAAATAAATCTTAGTTTGTTTTACAGAAGAACAGACAAAATTGACTAACTTTTGTCAATATCAAATAAACTGAGAACTAAAAGGAAATTCTCAATCTCTCCTTGTTGTATAGCTTAGCTTTTCAAACAGTTTTAACAGTTACTTTAGTCTGACAAAAGCCGAATGACGAATTAGCGCTTCCAGTCAGAGACTGAGGCTACGTCCACACGTACACGGGTATTTTTGAAAACTGAGATTTTCCATTTTCGTTTTAAAAAATAATCCCGTCCACACATAAAGGCAGAAATGAAGGAAAACGCTGCTATGAACATGCCAAAGCAGCAGGTGGCGCTAGATTCCTAACCGTGCAGAAATGTTGGCCAATCAGAAGTCTAGAAGCCTCGGTGGGAAAAAGTAAACAAAGCTGGGGCATAGAAGCAGAACCGAGTCGTATGTGTGGAGGGACAGTAACTGTGTGTATATGTAAGCATTAAACACTGCAGAGAGTAGAATTAACAGTAACAGTATTGTAGAAATTCATTTCACCGAAACAATAACGTGGCGCAGTGTGACGCATGCACCAGTTTATTGTATTTCCAGACTTGCTTTCGGCACAATTTACAGTGCACGCTACTCTGTTTTTTGTCAGACTTGAAATAGCCGAAATACCTTCACACTACGGAACTTCTATGGCTCTTCCGTTCGACAATCTCTCCGGCGTTGGAACCATCATCTGTTTTCTCTTCGGTCACGCTCGGTTGATTTTTCTAGTCGGCACACTCATTTCCTCCATTACGCGCTGGCTCCATTACCCGCTGGCTGCTCCCAAACAAACACACGTGCGGCTTGGCACTTGTGCTGTACGTAACAAGTCACGCGACGTGACGCTGCGGCTGTGATTGGTTCGGCTCTGTGCTACTTAATTTGGATTGGCTGACCTTTTTTTTTTTTTTTTAAGAGGACAAGAGCGGCGAAGTCTATCGCGATAGTTTAATTTCTCTATCGAGTAAAAGTTATATCGCGATACATATCGTTATCGTTCTATCGCCCAGCTCTACTAGCAACCACTGCACTTTTTTTGGCCTTCAAACATTGAGTACAGATTAGTTTATAGTCTCTCTGCAAGCGGCTGAATAAGTCAGCTGTGTTGCTTGGATATGATTTGTTCGTGGTTAATATCACTTTCACTAAATCCAAAGCAGTTCCTAATAACGAATGATAATCCGCTTCGAAGGACAAACTCTTAACCTTCTACGGTGCCAGAAATTTGAATTGTTTGGTGTAGTTGTCTTTTAACATGTTGGTGTCTCTCCAGACTCGACTTCAAGCTGAGGGGTGCAGGGACCAGCTGTGATTGGCACATACAGACATGTTGTCAGGCAGTGATTTATGGAACGCTTGCTTTGCGTTCTGTCGGCAGAGCACGCATTTTCAGTATCACTCAATCAGTTTCATTTAATTGTGTCAAGCTATTGCGACTCATTGTGATTACATTTCAAGTGATTGTGGAACCCCAAGAACTGCACACAGAAAATCCTGGATTTAGACGAACCTGTAGTTTCCACATTGTTCTACGCACTTTGGTTCTTCAGTGAAGTGTAGGGATGTCCCGATGCCAGAAATGTAGTAGAAGTAATGCCACTCAATAAACAATTTGATACCATAATTAAGAAATAAAGATTATCGTTTAAATAACTGACATAGTGGTGGACTGCTTATTTCAAAATTTAACATTATATTTTTTTGAATGGACACAGATTAAAATGTTAAGATGGTTTGGATGCCATTTTTACCACATCATGTCTCCATGCTTTCCTATGTGCTGTACTCTCTTAAGCCTTTGATCATTTAATTTCAAAGATTCATACTCTGTTTACTGTATACCATCCTGCTAATAAACTCCACTGCATAAAACATCTAAAACAGAATTTTGAATTTCTTCCTTTCTTCTACCAACTTTTCCACCTCAGATGGGAATAAAAACGTCTCTGTCAGTTAAATATCTGTGAGCTTTTTAAGTTCCTGCTTGTTTTTTTGTTTTTGTGCAATCTAAAAAGGCACATAAATTAAAGCTGCACCTTGTGTCTACTCTGTTCTTCGGTACAGGAACAATCTGATATAGATCTCTTCATTATTTAGTCCTCTTTAATGTCTAGGTTCCCTTCCACTGACAAGCAATGCTCAGTCAGGGATGCGATAGATGTGCTGACACCTGAACGTGCAGCAAGAGGAGAAAGAAGATGGATGTGTGAAATGAGCTTGGCTTGCCAAAGGCACAAAGGGCAAACCAACATCACTGGGCGCTGCTCTGGCAGAGCTGCACATTATAGGGGATCTCTGGCAGTAGCTGTAAGCCAGAGAAACCATTCAGTCATTTTTAAAGTCTCTCACAGTAATTTTTAGATGATTTATAAATGTTTAAAAAAAAAAACACTGCAGCTAATAACACATATTAGAGAGTTCACATGGCTTGTCTAATTAAAGCTGCGCACAAGACTGCATCAGTAAACCATATGTAACCACGACACACAGCTTCTATATTCCATATGAGCTGCTCGTACATCAACTGCACATATCGTCCTATCCTCTCATTCACTCGCTCCCTCTCTCACAAGCTTGCTTCCTCTTTCACTGACTGTCACACTCAAGCTGCAGTTCAGCACGATGTAAGTGTGGAATCCACATCTATCGCTGGACATATGCATATGCATGTGAATGTTTCTCCTGAATACACACATTTAAGATGTAAGACATGTGACTAACTCTTAGGAGGAGTATGTCTTGTAAATGACCTAGAAGGATAGGAACTGTTGTATTATCATCATTCAGTATCTGCAGTTGTGTTCCTGCCTTACTTTGTTCCGTAAACTACAGTTAAACTGTGTTTCAGTCCTTTTCATACATATTAACACATACAATTTGTCAAATCTCATTTGATAACAATAAGAAAACAGTATTTGTTTTGTTAAAATGCACACCAGTTAGCCACAAATTTCAAACTATCGACAGCCAAAGTGAATGCCACTGATCACCTCTTCACAATGCAATGTTCTACTGTGAGACTTTAGTTTGCTATTTATATGGGGACTACTTTACTGCTGATCTAACCTAGCAGACCAGCACAACCCTCATTGTTAAAGCACTCCCTGATGGCAACAGCCTCCCCAAACAGGGCAGTGGATGTAGCTACAGGGCTTGATTAGCACAAAAACACAATCTGACTGAACATCTGCAGGATCCATAGAGACCCCACTGTGCAACCCACAGAACCCAAAGGATCCACTGCCAACATCCCAGTGCCAAGACGCCCCACTCCCAGAAGTCCATGGTGGTGCTACCACTGGGATCTGCTCAATATTATGCACTGATCTATATAATAAACATTCAAAAAACAAATATGGTAAGTTATTTATAAAGGAACCTGCACATTCATTAACATGAAGTTCATCGTGCAAATATGCCAGATTCAACCATACAAGCTCATTTTTAGCTGTAGTACCAAGTTAAGTTGCAAAAGCATGTAAGCTTAGACACAAAGAGACAGAAACATGAATGATAAAAGGAAACCATAACCATATAAACACAAGAATGCAATCAATAAAACACAGGCAGTAAAAACAGAGACTTTCAGTGACAGCACTTTAGATTATGACAGCATGTTTGAGTATCCAGCAAGAGTTAAGAGATGCATCTACTATATCAGGTATGTCCTGCTCAGTAAGAAAACACTGACTGCCCAAAATGCACCCTTTTTTTTGCAATCCACCCTAAATAATGAAGCGCTTTACAAGCGGCGTTCTGTTCTGTCTCATACTCCTTTACCGTATCTGTGCAATCCTATTTATGTTACATCAGATGGACAAGATATGTTGATATAACGCAGTGTCGTCCACCACCACAGCTCTACTAACACCCTCAGCATAAAGTAGAGTTATCACCTTTCTGATAATGTCAACAAAACCTGAAAATGAAGAAGCTTTTGTAGATGCAGAATTTATGGGAGAGCCGCTGCGTTGGTTCAGAATTGATCGGACAAATGCTGCTAATAGGATTCTCACAGACTGTATATGGCATATAGATTATCTGTAAAATGATGCCTGAACTACTGAAGAGTGACTATAGAGACTGTTGAACAAAGTCTGTCAGAGAAACAAACAGGTCAGCCTGCAGCTGGGATGCTTCTTCAGTGGGGACTTTAAGGGTTCAGTATTGTAAGACCTAATCAAATAAATTAAACCTAATTTGACCTCAACTAAAGGAAACAATGAAAACTGATTTCTGTTATATGTAGTTCACTGTGTATAATCAAGTAACTGACCATGTTCATGAAGAGGACTCCGCTCTGCCTCCTTTAATGAAGCGCCTTGGTGTTATCTGCTCAGTCCAGCCCAGTCTGTCTGGATCTTTATCTACAACTCCCAACACCGAAAGCTAACATGGTCAGGGACTTGTCTTCGCATTCAGCGCCTGCTACTCGAACATATAAGGCTGATTCTGATCAGAATATGGTTCTTTTTTTTATCAGTCACTGAACTCAGTCCAAAAAGTCCTCATGAATAAATGACAACAACCTTCTAAGTCATGCCCAATCCAAGGTTAACATATATTTTAACATAGTATTTGCCTGTACTTTCTGAAACAGGAAAAGCATCCATCCCTGAGACTTTTCATATCAATATACGAACACCACAGTGTATCCAGTTTCCTCATTATTTGTATTGTTCAACAAAAACCCCAATGTTTTTTCCTTTGATTCTAAAATAAAGACATCATCAGAGATCTTTGTGGAAAAGCAACAGACCTCAAGTTCTCTCACTGGTTGTTTCACTGTTAAAGGCTTCAACAAACAACAATTAACATTAACATTTAAACTGTTAATCAACCAATTACTTACCTCATCAAACATAATAAACAGTGCAAAACATTTTAATTTTATATTTTCAAATATAACATAGGTTTTCCAAAAAAAATGTTCATTTCTAAAAAGCAAAACTAGAAGTGAATAAGAAATTAACTCATACATTTTATTGCTAATAGTTTGAGGATTTCTTCATCATAAGTCATCAGATCAGTAACAGAATAGGAGCATTTGCATGTAAAATATATGAAATATGGATAAAATAAACCGGGCTTTCTGTTATCCATTGTATGCAAATGCTCGACTACTCCGCCTAGGCTGCACTGTCGAGTTCAGATCCACTGAGCGCAGCGCAAGCTAGCAAGACAGAAGCTAAGCTCATTGCAACATGGCAACTGCCTCAGTGCTACCCGAAATTGAACCTCCCCCACCCTCATTCAGATCTGGCGTTTGGAACTATCTTCTATCTATCCTGATGGTAAGCGCGTCATGGACAAAAGCAAAACAGTATGTCGGATGTGCCACGCAATGCTCAATTGGTGGGAACTAGTGCGTTAGCGCAGTTTGCTTGTTAACGTGTTGACGCCGTCCAGCCCCACGCACGGGGCGATCCGTGGTAACTCGTTAACGGAGATTTGCCGCGTTATGGCGTTAATGTCATTTTAACGAGATTAACGCTGACAGCACTAGTGGGAACACAACGAATATGACTGCACATTTACGCCGACATCATCCTAGTGCAAAGACAAGTGAAAGCAGACAAAAACAACAAGCACGCATGCTACAAACTTTACCCGAGTCATTTAGACAGCCGTTAGCACATGATTCTCCTTATGGGGACCTGATATGTTTAATATGCTGCTGAGAATATAGCCCAGAAGAAGCGTATAGTATAGCTTTTATTTTAGAAAGAGCCATTTCTCTGTAATAAACTCTCTTTTCCAAAGATGAGTGATTTCTCGATCAGATAGATGTATTTTTAAATTATTTTGTTGTTTCAGCAACATTAAATTTAAAAACTGTACTTTTGAGTTAAAATATATATTTATAATTTTAATAAATGACAAATTAAAAAGGCATGAACATTTTTTTGCATCGAAAAAATATCGAACCGTGACACCAAAGTATCGAACCGAACCAGCCAAAGAAGAGCGAGAGCAGCATGTCAGCCTAGGATCATGATTTAGTATCTAAAAACAAAGCTTTGTCAACAACCTCCAAAAAAGCACAAAACTTTGCAAAATATGCAAAAAATAAAATATGCCCACTAAAGGTGAAAGCAAAAACTTGAGAGGATATCTGGTGAAAAAATGCTAACGCTAAGCTAGCTAAGAACCCAGAGTGAAAGCTGAGTGAATGCCGACCCAAACAACCAGACCCTTAACTTCAACAGGTAACAAGCAGATGAGCAGTCGGGCTACCTGTTCACGTTTCGAAAGCAGAAACATTCGCTTTTTTGTGCCGGTTTACATTCTTATCAATTCCCATCCCCAGCTCCTGAAGACTTACAATGTTGTTACTTTAGTTACCGTTAAACCAAAGTAACTAAGGTACTGTGAAGGAAAAACACTTCTGAAACACGTTATATTACCATTTGCTTCCATTTGACTAATGGAAAATGCATTTCCTTACACGAATAAATGTTTCTGTCTGTAAGATGCACGCATCAGTGAAACACTGTTCAGTATTTTTTCTATATTGTCAGAAATAGCGCTATCACAAGTTTGCTTGAAATATCATGATAGAATTTTGAAGCTGTATCACCCACACCTAACTGAATTAGTGACCCACTTATTGTTCATTTCCTCTCAGTTTAAATCCCTGATTAATCTTTAAGTACATTTTTTGATCGACTGCCTTTTTAATCAAATTCACATTTTATTTACTTTTTAGCCACATGTGAAGAAATGCCGACTTGACAACTTGTACATATCACTAAACCTGACATACTGAGGCACATTATATTATTCTTATCACTGCAAGCAGTGAACTGCTACATGCTTCGAGAGAGATGAGGCTGCAGGTGTCAGTCCATCCAACGAGAACCACATATTCTGAAAAACTGGCTTTCCCAGAATGCTGCAGGCTTTGTTTGGAGACTCCGCTGGGACTGGACTGGCTGAAGGAGGAGTAGAGAAGGGAGGGGGCATCAGCAGAAAGAGCTGGCACATGCCCAGTACTGAAAGTCTGCCATCCACAGCTTGAGCACGGCCCCTCTCCTAAGCTTACTAAGCTTTACTCTCACGACAGCGAGCGACAACGTAAGGCGCAGAGAAAAACTGAGAGAGTGAGAGAAAGAGTTTGTACAGTATGTCTGCAGAAAAACGATTGGTTGGACAGAATCAGGAGGGGATCACTGCAGAACTGTTTGGCAGACATATAAAGCAAAGTCACACTGGACAAATATTTCAAGTTTAAACTGATATGAAATGAATAATAAGTGATTAATCAATGCTTCTTAATTCTTAACTGAGAACCCAAAACTGAAAAAAGGTTTATGTACTTATAACTTTATGCTCAACTTGACAAGAGGAAAGAAAAATCAAGGACTTCACATGACTTGAACTAGCCAGTTTGTGTGGGCCAGAAGCTACTGTCTCTATTACCAATCAACTTAATTCAGTCAGGTGATTAAATAATGGAAAGCTTCTTATTCTGAGAAACTAAACTGTTGGGCTCATAGTATCAACAAATATAATGAAAACCTAAAAAGAAGTGATGGGAGAAAAAAACCTTTAACCACGTTATGAGTGTTGATGTTTCATAGTTTGCCCACTACAACTTCCCCGTTGGCCACATATGTGTTTGGAGGGCCACAAACACAGGAGCAGCTGATCTGATCAGAGTCACTGAGAGAGTGTAAACTATTAAATAAATAACTACACACAACAAATGTTAGCGAAATCTGTTTATGTTTTGTGTGTCTGAAAGAAGTTTGCTGCATGTTTTTATTATGATGTACATGTGATATATCAGCCGGGTCACGTGACAGTTTGTGAAACAGTCACAAAAAATGAATCCAATTTTTTGTGTTCATGCACACGAGCTGTTATGAGTATGAATTTGTAAGCAAAGCATTTAAATAGGAAATGTATTTCATGTCAAAAACATGGCGTTTTTTGTAGAGAAAGCAGGAAGTTGTCACTGTGGCAACCAGGAAAAAAGACACGGCAGCCAGTATTTTAACCTACATCATGATAATTTTGTAAATCTAACTCAGTAGTTTCTAATAAAGTAACTTAATTGAAATTTATAATGCATTTAAAAAACAAAACTGAAGCTGTGACATGTATGAGTTGTATTTGGGCCTCTGGTATGCAAGTCAAGATGACTTATTTCTCTTCCACCCCGTTCCACCCTAAGTAGCTGGATTTTTTTGCTCCCTTTTAATCAGTACATTTCAAAAGTCATGTTCAGGGGCACAAAGAAAAAATGGAAAATTCATGTCCTCCAGCACGAATCAATAGATAGAAGGTCATGACTATATTATGAACTGCTGTGAGTCCAGACTGTATACATATGTATTTATTTATGTTCTTAACTCATTTTATGATGTGAATTATTGGCCTCTTGGCTAAGTGCAGTTTCCAAACTATATTTTCCCTGGAGGATAGTAAAGACTATCGAATCCAAACTACTGACAACAAAGAAAATCTGAAATCTTTAATTAAATTGGCTTTTGGGTCCAGTGAGGCCATGGTGTCAACGCCAAAGAGCTCTAATGCAGATGCACTGGCACCTAGTCCCTAAAGTAATTTTGGTTATTCCAGCTTGTTTTCCCCCAGTGAACTGTGTGCTCATTAAGTGCAGATTGTCTGACACAGAAGTCAGACAATCATGGAAATTGGATGCATAAAATATCAAAATCAGGTTTCAACAAATCAAAACCAGAAAAAAACAATTCAACAGTCATTATCTGATTTTGCATGTGTGTGTGCAGGTGTTTGTCACATTCATTAAGTAAAAACAGTTTTAATTCTCAATTAAAAGTGAAGAAAAAAATCAAACATGGATCATATTAAATCTCTAATCACATTAAACCATAAATTAAATCTAAACCAAATTTAACTCTTTATTTGTTGTGTTTTTAGTCATTTTAAATAAATTGTGAAACTATCACCAGATTAGCCTTGCTTACCTAAACCTAATTTTTGACTGCTGTTCACAAAGATTAGATCTTATAGAAAAATCACAGTTCCTATTCAGTCAACACATAAAACATCATTAAACCCAACTGTAGAGGAAGTTTAAAGAAAGAAGCCACAGTGGATGTCAGACAAATTAAAACTCTGCTGTCAAAACAGTATTTCAACCATATCACGAACTGCAGCCTCACTTAATGTCCCAGACAGTTCTAGCATCCAGACAAAAACCGAAGGCAGACCCATTTATCTGAACGACAATCTGAATCAGGACCCACAGACGCAGTAGGAGGGTTTTCAGACGGTGCCTCGGTGCTTCAGGGAGCCCTCAGATATGTGAGTGACATTTCTGACACCTTCATAAATCCCATCTGCATCTGTATATCCAGCTCATTTAAGAGCAAGCATGCCAAGCCATGGCTCATGAGGGAGTTCCGGATCCAGTGAAACATCAAGGAGGTGGTTCACAAGAAGACAAATACAGATGAATACCATCTGGCCAAAAGCCAGCTCGACAAACTCTTAAAAAACAGAGAGTCCCAGCAGAGGACCAGGGAGGAGATCAGTAAGCCATCAGTGACTCTGAAAATAGTCCTTCAAGTGTACCACTTCCCAACAATGGCCAATGACAATTAATTACTTCTGTATTGCCGTCAGTGTCCCTCACGCTTCACCTTCATTGGTTGCCAAGTCACTGTTGACTTTGCTGAGCTAACCTCAGCTGTCCCTCACCATATGCCGTCTCCCCAATGGACACTTGGCAAAAATAAAAAATAAGAAATGTCTAGTTCCTGTGACTGATTGTTCACCGAATCAGAAAAATATGTTGAAACTGTTGATTACATTTGGTGAAGAGGTCATAAAGAGGACGCTGAAGCTTAACTATAAATAATGTCTCTGTTTGCTTTTGGAGACACAGAAACAACAAGTAACAGTCCTTAAATCCTACTAAACACCTTCTTTCTGTGGTGTGTCGCTACTTGGGGCAAAAGAAAAAGAGTAACAAATGTTGGAAATAATCAGTAACAAATGAGTAGTTACCGTTGTGTGTGGCTCAGTTAATGGTGCAGGTTAATGAGGACTTGAGGGGAGCTACTAATTAAAAAACAAGAATGACTACAAACTGATGATTACCTAGTGGTTCACTAATATGCTACTTTTTGAGATAGCCGTTAGATGATCAAATAAGATAGATCATAAAATATTAGTTTGCATGATAATTGAATGAGTTTGAAGTCTTATCAGAAACTTTCCTACACTTTACAATAATTCCATTCAATGATTCTTGATTCTTCTTGAGTCTTCTTGATTTTTTTTGTTTTATTCACATAGTGCAAAAATCACAAGAGTAGCCTCAAGGTGCTTTATATTGTAAGGTAAGGACCCTACAATAATACAGAGAAAAGCCCAACAATCAAACAACCACCTATGAATATACACTTGGTAACAGTGGGAAGGGAAAAGTTCCCTTTTAACAGGAAGAGACCTCCTGCAGAATACTTTGAGGAGTGGTTTTACAACTCTTGAAAATGACAATACAAAGTAATCCTTACCTAAATGACAGCAGTAGACTCAATTAACGAATTATGGGACTACTTTCTTATAACTCAGTGCTGCTTTACTCGAGAGTCCTGGTCACACTCCAGGAATCACGTCTCTTTCAGATGGAAATCCAAATTTTTGCCAAGAACTGTTTAAGACTTATCAACCCATGAAGGATCAGAACCTATTCAGAAGGGTTTCTAAACTACTCATTGTAATTTTATAAGCTCTGTGCATGCCTCACAGTGTATTACAGCAAACACGTTTGCAGATGATGCCTCGTCTACATCTCAAAATGCACTTTAAGTCCCTATAAAGGAGGCGTAAAGCCTGTGCAAAACCCTGTTGTACCATTAACACAACTTAGTGTTTTAAGACAATTCTAGTCCAAAAATCAGTTTTATTGTCACTGCAGGTGTATCAGTATATTATATTTTGATTTTCTTTCTGAGGCTATCCTGTATGTCTATCCTGTATGTGTTCAATTAGAACTTTCTTTCCTAAAATTCTTATCTTGTAGCGTTTATCCAAATATCTAAATGTGATTTATTTTAATACATTATCAAATATTAACATACAATCTCATCTGAAAGTTACATTGTGTAAAATCTTACCTCTATATGTTTTTATCCCTCCCAATTTAGGTGCACAATCCTAGCTACAGTAGCCACTGTAGGACAAAAAACTCTGGTCACCATTCATCTATAGTGAGTGTAGGCTGTCAGTCTGCTGTTTACCCTGTCAATATGTGTCTACAACCATTTCTGGTGGAGGAGGCTGTAAAACTTAAAAGGAGTCCAATACGAGTTGATGAGTCAGTGAAGCTCACTTCTCTCAAATGACAGTCATACTGAGGTGCTGAGGCTGAGAACTTTTCTGTCAGTTAGTGCTGCTGCTTTTGTGGTATTAGCTGCTGTTAGCCTCCGTTAGCCTCCGTTTGCTGCTCTTAGCCTCTGTTACAACATTCATTAAAGTGGATTTAACATCGTTGGACTTGGACACTTAGTGAATGAATTCTCATACAATGTGAGAATGTAATCAAACTATCTCAACCAGTATATTCAAGAAGGCGGGGGATCACAGCCACTACATCAAACCAATGTCTGCTCCTATGCATTTTTAATTGATTAAGTCTAGGTTTATGAGAATTTAATTTATTTTTGGAAGACACAATCCCACAGTCAATGTATATTAATAAGTAAAAAAAAAGAATATTTTTCCCCATTAAATAACCTGAAAAACAACTGAATGTAGCTTAAAAAAATTAATTATATAAATTTGATAGTATACGAAAGAATAATAATTATATCTCATTACACAAAACATTCTCCATTTATGCAATAAAATATATATGTGCAACTATTTCTGAGACAAGTCACCAGACATCATGAATTTAAGTTTGAAACATGTCATCATTTTGCTGCAGGCTCACGGTCATTTATTAATCCCTAACACTGAGCAAAGTGCACATACAACAAAAACCCAGCCATGGAAAATGAGCCAAGTCTCAGCTCATCTGAGATCCAACTTTGATTCTCTTTCTTTGGAGCAAGTAAGTTTCTGGCCATTTGTTTTGTCCATTGGAATATAAAAATTGGACCTGAAGCCTCCATACATGGAAGCAATGATCAAGAATAAATGACATAATCTGCAGTGGCAAATCCATCAAACTTTATGAAAAATATAACATTTTAATAGCAGGGTAGTTGTTTCACCTTGCCTACAGTGCATATGCTAAGCTAGGCTAAATAGCGGCAGGGTGTAGATTCTCAATTAATGGACACACATGAAAGTAGTAATGTTCTTCCAAATAATTAGCTGCCAGAGTAAATACTGATGTTAATGTTTTAGCAGTATGCTACATTTTCAACTATTTTCAACTGTACCTATACTGATACTTAACACGTCGTTTCTTGTTCTCTATTAACCAAAAATTACATCAAAACACTTCATTTATTGCCAGAAATCCTTAAACTCTGAGCACAGGTCAGTGTGCGCTGTAGTTCACGAACAGTCAAGAAAAGGCACAGTTGGTGTTTTCATGCTTTGTCAGTGATTTTTCGTGGTAGCAGGCTACAATCAGATGGTATATTTAGGGTCCCTGTAATATTTGAAGTAGACCGCCTCTCATTTGTAGTCACTAATAGCCTATGTCGTGATTTGTGATTCTCTCATGCAGCCTGTGAGGCTTAAATCACCTTCTGTGCAGTGACTATATCAGACAACACCTTTGAATCGATATGATTAAGATCCCCATCTATGTAAGGCAGATGATGAGTGTTTAAAAAAAACCCTCTGAGCGGTTTCTCTTCCTAAATCAAACTCGTTTCACTACATTGGCTCAAGATTTCATATTGGGCTTATCTTGGCCTTGGCTGACATCACAGGAGGAGTCAGACCTGTGAGCAGACCAGTTTTGACTGGGTATGTGGGGGTCATTGGGATAAGTACTAGGGGACAACTTGGCAGATGTCTCCCTCCTCTGGACACAAGTGGAAAAGCAAGGTTAAGTAAGTACATGGGTCAATACAGAGTGCTGGTAAAAATAAATAAATAAATATGAACAAAAGGGAGATTGTGCAGGTTGTAACTGCAGGAATGACTAGTTTACGAAGCTCTTAGATCAGCACAAGGCGAGTCTTGCAGCCTGGGTGCTTAGTGCATCACATACAGCACCGTGACCCCCCTCCCTCCCTCCCTCCATCCATGTGCAATGTGAAATTCAGCATACGAATCCCATGCATGCTGCAGCGGGCTCTATCAAATCCAAGAGTGCATTTTATCTGACACGTGATGCATTATTTAGTTACTTTTCCATCTTGAGGGCTGAGACGGTCACACCCCTCTCTGGAGAACTCAAATGGGACTGCTTGCTATGATAGCCTACAATGCACACATTTCCCCTCAGCAGCAGCAGCAGGGACGTTATCTTCCAATCTGCTCGCTGCTTTATCACCCAAATGAGCCTCACATATTTCACATACACGGGCCAAACCCACCAGCCACATTAATAGAGCTATCTTTGCCGTGATCAGTCATCGTGGACACATGGATGTGTTATCAGAATTAGGCTATCTCATTTCAGGTAACCATGTAAATGAGCCAGGCCGTTTTCAAGGCAATTTTTGTTTTCCTGACAGCCTTTAACCAGGGCTAAACTTTCACGTGACATATGAGATATGCAGCCATTTGTTAGAATCAAATTGCCCCACAGTTCATATGACCTAACATACAGAAGAAGAAGGAGGGAGGGGGGGGGGGGGGGGGGGGCAAAAAAAAATCTCTTGCGATCAGAACAAGCAGCACCAAGAGCACGCGAAGACAGCAGAAATCAAAAGCTATGTGCGGCACAAGATATATTGCACTTCAACTCACCTTGAGCGGCCGTTCCTCTGGTGCTGAATACACTTGCTATCAGAGTGGCCACATACCAAATCATAGTACTATTGCCGACCAGCTATTACCACGCAAAGTGCCCCGTTCAACCAATCTCTCATATTCGACCTTGCACCTCGCGGTCTCTTAGCACAAGCCCCTTTTCATATCCTATTTTCTTTCCTCGTGGCGTTTCCCTTCATCCCTTCCCTCCCCCGTCCTTCCATCCGCATCCTCTCCCGAAGAGACAGAGCACCTGCACCGTTTGTAGTAGACGGAGCCGTTTTACGAGCGCATAGTGAAACCAAGTGTGAGAATGCAGCCACAGGTCCGCCTCTCCTGTCACTGGATTGGCTGCTGATTGAGTCTTTGGGGCGTGTATTGGTTCTCCTTACGCCCCGCACCCGAATGACAGGAGAATCGGCCGTGCGCCGATTCAAGGTGAGTTGGAGCGTGCCGTAGTAGTGGAACCGCAGTATCATGCGCATTGACAAGAGAGCCCGTGTCCACATCTTTGAACACCTCTCCTAAAGTGTCCCCACGTGCACCATCACCGCACGCCATCCATTCATCCACCCACTTTCCTTTTGCATTATTCCTCATATCAATACTGGCAACCTCCCCCCCCCCAATCCCGCTACATAGGTTGCAGGTTGACTGTGTGTAATGAAAATGGGGGACGCTGGTGGAGCTGTGTGACTCATCTGTGGCTCCTCCACAGCCGTCGGTAGCTGTCATGTCGCTGTTGCCGGTTTAAAACACTCGTTTTTTTAGGGGTTTGGGGGGTTTCGCTACTGTGCCGTGTCTGGCTTTATTTGCTGGGTGTGGCGACACATGCGAGAGCGTTTTCCACTATTTTTTCCTCGATGGCCGCGAGCGTGAGGATGCAGCTCCATCATGCTGCCCACTGCGTACACATGGTTGCCACTGATAAGGGTGCCTCAGATTCACCCCCTCTGTTTTTCTACATGCATGACCACAGAGGATTCAGAACGCCTGTGCGTCTCTGGCTGCTCCACATCAGCTCAGATCGCGCACAAACTACACTCCTTACACGCTCCTGCCGCCGCCGCCGCTGCTGCCTTGTTACTGAAGATAAACATGTGGGTGATCTATCATTTTAGCAAAGTCTTGCAGCCGAATTTGTCTCATTTTTGCCTCGACATTTCTGTCTGTCTTGTCTGTCTGTCTCACCCCTCCCTCCTTTTTTTCTTTTTTTTGCTCCTGCGTGAAATCAAAGAAAAATCTACAAATGTGACCAAAAAAAAAAATCAAAGACACCCCCCCCCCCCTTTTTTTTTTTTTTTTGTCTGGAAACCATGCAGTGAAATGATATTGTCATAACGCATTTGAATATTTTAGGACACATTTGAAATCCACTATAGGGCTCAGGTTTTACTGGGATTAAACCTCAAGCATTAAGCCTCCTCCACATAAACTCGGGCATATGTGTTAAATGCAGTAGCATTTAAAAGGGACAGGCATACTGAAGTATCATACAGAACACAGTCTCTAACTCATCTTCGAGATGAGTTGCACTTTATCTCAGATGTGGGACATTTTGATGGAATATTCAAACAAAAGATAATTGCCCATTCTTTGATTTGGTGATGGTGGTGCTGCACTAATGTCACCTTAAATTCTCATAAAGGTGTCAGGTTCAGGTGTGGTTACTTTCAAGACCAAAGCTGTGATCCACGCATCCTCTTCAGGGTGGTAGTGTGGCTGGAGCCCATCGCAGCTGCAACAGGGCGAGAGGCAGGGTACGCCTTGGACAGGTCACCCGTCTGTTGCAGGGCTAACACATGGAGGCAGAAAACCATTTGCACTCACATCACATCTATTGGCAACTTCAAATTACTAGTTAACCTAACCCCACTACCTTCATCTCTATAGACTGAAGGAGAGAACCTGTGCAATATGCAAACTCCAAATAGAAAGGCCCCAGCCAGAGGGTGGATTTGAACCCATGCAGGACCTTCTTGCTGTGAGGCAACTGTGCTAACCACAGCTCCACCATGCCGCTTGCCATGATTCAGATAATCTTATGAAACCTTCCACTTATTGTTATGCTGTAAGCAAGCATTTACCCCCATTCAGATTCTTTTTCTTTCACCCGCTCTATGTTACTTGCTTCCAGCCTTCGCATGGGCTCACACAAGATGAGGGGTTAAGGATTTATAAGACAGGAAGTAAGTAAAATAATAATTTATATTGAATATACCTTTATTGTGAAATTCCACAGAGCTTTGCAGTACCAAGCCTCTAAAAAGTGTTCAAATGAATCAAACTTCGTGCAAATATGAGGTAGAGGTAGCATCTGCTCCTCCCTCACAGCAAGCTGTAGCATGCTGCATACATGTTTCGGTGCAGCTCTTATAGGTGTGAGACCCAGTGCAGGATGCTAAAGAAAGCCTCCCTGAGCTCATGTTGTGCCAGTAAGAGAACAGCCTGAATGCTGCTGCTGCTGCTGCTGCTGGAAGGAAGGCTTTACTCAGCAGCAGGCTCAATGGCATATACAATGCAAGTTGTGAGTCATAAATTATGAGTCCTAATTATCAATAGCAGTGTGGCAGGAAGCTCTTGTTTAGTCATGCCCCTACATTTAAACTCCGCAGAGAGAGCTGCACGGAAGAAGTGTTAGCAATGCAGCTCGAGCCATTTGGAAGGTGGAGCATCCGTCAGATTCTCACAATTGCTGCCGGTGGAGTTGTGCAGCGTTGTGCTGTGGCTGCTGCATGGCAAAACAAGGTCATATTACCGCCAGACCCCCCTTCCCTCTCCAACCTTCACCTAAAGTTACAGAAGTGCTGACACAACACCAGGACACATTATAGGCCTATACCTTGAATATCCCGAGCCTTTGATGAGCCTGTTTCCACGGGGACAAACATGACATTTGCTTCAAAAGACCACAGGAGAGCCTTTTTTGTTGTTGTTGTAATTTCTATGGAGAACTTGATTTTCTATAACGAATGGCAAAGAAAAGATAAGAGTTAGGATAATCTCTTATGTAACACCACTTCTATTAGTTTTACAGCTCCAATCGAGGAGGCTGAGGATAGTTATTACCAAATGGAGCAAGGGAACATAAAAAAGTCTATATTTTTAAATATAGTGCGAACCAGTCGTGCTGTCTGGAAAATAATTTCAGGGATTTTTTTTGTGGAAAACAGTAATTTCTTTTAATGAAGGCATCATTAATCAGATTTCGGTTTCACCACATCCTTGCTGCAGAATGCTTTAAAGTGTATCAGTACAATTTTGGTGCAGCATTTCTGATTTTGATCATTCAAGGTCACGTTGCTGCATGTTGCATCTGCTGGATTTCTACATGTAAGGGAGGCTTATTACGTGGGGTTTTTTTGTGCTTGAATAAAAGATTATATCACTCCACTACCACCAAGTCCTGTACACTTGCTTATTTTTAGGGTGATCATCCGGTGGGATCATCTCAATCTGTCGCCACTGTGAGCAGACAAGTTTTTTTTTCCATGTCCTCCACAAGATTACTCTAAAAACTGGAAAAGAATACAGTTATAGTGTCCTTAATCCACAATTTTCAAACAAAACCCACAGCAAATCCTGGCTCTGTTCCTTTATTGTAGTGTGTTTAAAATCCAGTGCAATATGCATAGGCTCAAATGCTCCCACAGACTCGGATGCTTTAGTGACAGAGACATATGGGTGTGTACACTGAGGGCCCCATCCAGCATCAGTCAGTCAGGCTGCAGCTCGCTAACCTGCTTGCACCAAGCAAGATGTCAAGGACGTCGACTGCTGAGCAGATGTTCTGCTGCATGTCTGTTTATGGTGTTTTTAAAAGCTCTGTAGGTCACAATCATTTCAGACTGTTTCTAAGAATAATTCACACTTTTGGCCATTAGTGGTCAGCAGTGTTTTACACAACAGAATAGCCCTGCTTTTCAACTTTTATTTTTAGTTGCTGGTTTATTTTTGGACCAGCTCTTTATCCTCTCGAGGATACTTGAGGGTGCATGGGAGTTTGCCCAACCAGTCTACATGTGTTTTGTGGACTTGGAGAAGGCATTCGACCGTGTCCCTCGGGGTGTCCTGTGGGAGGTGTTGCGGGAGTATGGGGTGTCTGGCCCATTGCTACGGGCCATTCGATCCCTATACAACCGTTGCAAGAGCTTGGTTCGCATTGCCGGCAATAAGTTGGACTCGTTCCTGGTGGGTGATGGGCTCCGCCAGGGCTGCCCTTTGTCTCCGGTTCTGTTCATAATTTTTATGGACAGGATTTCTAGGCGCAGCCAAGTGGCGGAGGGCTTTCACTTTGGTGGCCTCAGAATCTCATCTCTGATTTTTGCGGATGATGTGGTTCTGTTGGCTTCATCGGGTGAGGGCCTCCAGCTCGCACTGGAACGGTTCGCAGCCGAGTGTGAAGCAGCGGGAATGAGGATCAGCACCTCCAAATCTGAGGCCATGGTTCTCAGCCGGAAAAGGGTGGAGTGCCCACTCCGGGTCGGGGATGAGTTCCTGCCCCAAGTGGAGGAGTTCAAGTATCTCGGGGTCTTGTTCGCGAGTGATGGGAGAAGGGAGCCTGAGATCGACAGACGGATTGGGGCTGCAGCTGCAGTAATGCGGACGCTGCACCGGTCCGTCGTGGTGAAGAGGGAGCTGAGTGTAAAAGCAAAGCTCTCAATTTACCGGTCGATCTACGTCCCTACCCTCACCTATGGCCACGAGCTGTGGGTAGTGACCGAAAGAATGAGATCGCGGATACAAGCGGCAGAAATGAGCTTCCTCCGAAGGGTGGCTGGCCTCTCCCTTAGAGATAGGGTGAGAAGTTCGGCCATCCGGGAGGGTCTCAGAGTAGAGCCGCTGCTGCTCCACATCGAAAGGAGCCAGCTGAGGTGGTTCGGGCATCTGACAAGGATGCCCCCTGGGCGCCTCCTGGGTGAGGTGTTCCAGGCATGTCCCACCAGGAGGAGGCCCCGGGGCAGACCCAGGACACGCTGGAGAGATTATATCTCTCGGCTGGCCTGGGAACGCCTTGGTATTCCCCCGGATAAGCTGGAGGAGGTGGCTGGGGAGAGGGAGGTCTGGGCCTCTTTGCTTAGGCTGCTGCCCCCGCGACCCGGCCTCGGATAAAGCGGATGAAGATGGATGGATGGATGGACGGATGGTTTATTTTTGTGTTTGTGCAAAAAAAAATGTGGCATTAATTTTTCAAAATATGAATCAGCTCTCACTATGAGTTTTACAAGTTCAGAGTATTGATTAGCTTGTAGTTCACTTTCCCTTTCATATGTCTGACGAAACAGTCATTATCAATAGATGGTGTGTTGCATTACCTCATAGTGCTCCTACTACAGGGTGGGCCATTTATATGGATACACCGTAATAACATGGGAATGGTTGGTGATATTAAAGTCCTGTTTGTGGTACATTAGTATATGTGAGGGGGCAAACTCCTCAAGATTGGTGGTGACCATGGTGGCCATTTAGAAGTCGGCCATCTTGGATACAACTTTTGTTTTTTCAATAGGAAGAGGGCCACGTGACACATCAAACTTATTGGTAATGTCACAAGAAAAACAATGGTGTGCTTGGTTTCAACGTAACTTTATTCTTTCATGAGTTATTTACAAGTTTCTGACCGCTTATAAAATGTGTTCAATGTGCTGCCCATTGTGTTGGATTGTCAATGCAACCCTCTTCTCCCACTCTTCACACACTGATAGCAACACCGCAGGAGAAATGCCAGCACAGGCATCCGGTATCTGTAGTTTCAGGTGCTGCACATCTCGTATCTTCACACCATAGACAATTGCCTTCAGATGACCCCAAAGATAAAAGTCTAAGGGGGTCAGATCGGGAGACCTTGGGGACCATTCAACTGGCCCACGACGACCAATCCACTTTCCAGGAAACTGTTCATCTAGGAATGCTCGGACCTGGCACCCATAATGTGGTGGTGCAGATTCTTGCTGGAAAAACTCAGGGAACGTGCCAGCTTCAGTGCATAAAGAGGGAAACACATCATCATGTAGCAATTTCAAATATCCAGTGGCCTTGAGGTTTCCATTGATGAAGAATGGACCCACTATCGTTGTACCCCATATATCACACCAAACCATCACTTTTGTTGTTCCAACAGTCTTGGAGGGATCCATCCAATGTGGGTTAGTGTCAGACCAATAGCGGTGGTTTTGTTTTTTAACTTCACCACTCACATAAAAGTTTGCCTCATCACTGAACAAAATCTTCTGTATGAACTGAGGGTCCTGTTCCAATTTTTGTTTTGCCCATTCTGCAAATTCTGTGCGCTGATCTGGGTCATCCTCGTTGAGATGCTGCAGTAGCTGGAGTTTGTAAGGGTGCCATTTGTGAGTAGCTAATATCCGCCGAAGGGATGTTCAACTAATGCCACTCTCAGTGACATGCGGCGAGTGCTACGCTGTGGGCTCTTGCTGAATGAAGCTAGGACAGCCACTGATGTTTCTTCATTAGTGACAGTTTTCTTGCGTCCACATTTTGGCAACACTGAACCAGTTTCACAAAACTGAGCAAGCAGTTTGCTAACTGTAGCATGGGAGACGGGTGGTTTCGTAGGGTGTCTTGCATTGAAATCTGCTGCAATGATCCGGTTACTGTGTTCACCAGATATCAACACAATTTCGATCGGCTCCTCACGTGTTAACCTGTTCGACATGTCAATGGCTGTGAACAAAGAGAAACTTGTAAATAACTCATGAAAGAATAAAGTTACGTTGAAACCAAGCACACCATTGTTTTTCTTGTGACATTACCAATAAGTTTGATGTGTCACATGGCCCTCTTCCTATTGAAAAAACAAAAGTTGTATCCAAGATGGCCGACTTCTAAATGGCCACCATGGTCACCACCAATCTTGAGGAGTTTGCCCCCTCACATATACTAATGTGCCACAAACAGGATTTTAATATCACCAACCATTCCCATTTTATTATGGTGTATCCATATAAATGGCCCACCCTGTAGTTTTAATAATAATGATGATCCATCTGGGACAGAAACAGAAAACATGTATACATATACAAATTTCTGTCATATGATAGACAAAATGACTTTTTGACATGCGTGAGTCAGTCTGGAAGAATTGCCTTTAGCTCAGTGTCTTCTTACTGTTTCACTTACATTTCAAGCACAAATGCCTCAAATTAGCCTGTCAAATGTCAAATATTCAGTCTGTGGGACTTTTTTTGATGGGATAAAGCAGGGAATCTGGGAAATAATAGTACACTATACTTTGATATTTGTTCTAGAGCAAGGAATTATATCAGATGTTATATATAGATTGACACCTGGTGATTGTGGAGGCTCTTTCAGTACAGTGAACTAATTTTCATGTTGAAGAATCTAGTTTGAGATAATTTGAGCTTTGTGGCACGGTACCATATCCTGCTGGAAGCATCCATCAAAAGAAGAGAACACTGTGGTCACAAAGGGATGGACATGGTCAGCAAGAATATTCAGTCGGGTTGTGGTGTTTGGACAATGCTCAGCTGGTAGTAAGAGGCCCAGAGTGTGCAAAGAAAATATCCACCAGTCCATTACAACATCACCATCCTGAACTGTTGAGCACAGATCAATGCTTTCATGTTTATGCCAAATTCTCACCCTGAAATCATGACTCATGACTCAAGACTCAGAGAATGTCCCATTTTGGTGAGCCTGTGTGAATTGTGACCTCATTTCCTGTTCTAGCTGACAGGAATTACACCCAGTGTGGATTTCTGCTGCTCTAGTCCAATTAGTTCATCGGTTTAATGTGTTGTACAGTCAGAGATGCTCTTCTGCTTGGCTGTAACAAGTGGGTTTAAGCATGTATAAGGATAATTAGCTTAATTAGTGTGCCATACCTGAAATTAACTAAGGGCATCAGCTGAGCTCTCAGCTCATGTGGGCTGGCATTGAGATCAGCTGATCTACTGTGCTGAGCTTGACTTTGTGGACTGTGTGAATTAACATGTGGGCCATTTGGATTTAGTGCGAGGCAAAGAAATAATCCTTAAGTAAGCCTTGTAGTGTCTCAGAAAAATCTCATATAACTTTTATAACCCAGAGAAAAAATAAAGTGAATTATTTTCGAACAATTTTTTTTTCAGTTTTTTGCCCGACGCAGACACACTGCAGCATTTCACAGAAATTATTGTATCAATGAGAACAATTAAAAGTAGGCGTAAATGCTAAACATAACCTTTAAAAGCAGGATCCAAAAACAATTTGATATCTTTGTGTCCTTTGTCTCTGTTTGTCTATGAAGCAGCAGATGTGACTGACAAATCCATTGTGTTGGCAGGAGGGCTTAGGGCCTCAAAGTCACTTTGATTCTCTGCAGTGCTCCTCAGATGAGAATCACTTGTCATGTTCAGTGGTCATCAGTAGAGTCTGTGAACAGCCCGCCCAAATTGTGTATCTGTGGGGAAAATACGGCAGTAGCGAAGCGCCACGCTTTGCTTTTCTCAGCGCACCGAATCACAGCACTATCCTTCACATGTGTCTTTCAGCTTAGCTCAGAAGGTTAAATAATTTAATTTTAACGTTTTTTTCAGTCTTGATTTGCAGTGAGTCTATATAACTACCCGCACGCAGCATCTCCACACCCATCAAAAGCCCTGCACTCAGCTTTTTGATGACAGTTATATTAAAACACATTTAGCTAAGTGTAGTTGCCATGGTTTTGCATGTTTGTAAAGGTGTACAGTGCTTCCAGAAATAGCTCCTCTTAATGAAAACACACCCAGCTATTATCATTATAAAGCAAAAGACCAGGGTGTGGAAGAAAAGCAGAAATTTGAAGTTCAACCTAAAATCAATAAGCCTCTAAACATCTGTGTTTTTTCTCCTGTGCATCGCACTATTTTCCAGCTCATTTGTGAAATCTATAAATACCACAGTGCAAAAAGAGCTGTAGATGCAGCGCTGTCTAATTCTACACTCTTGATCTGTGCAGCATCACGGTGCCATTTAGCCTCTCTGAATGTGATCAGCTTCACTGTGGGCGAGGCTCAGTTGATGAAGGAGTTCAAGCTGTTGTGGCCAACGGCGGGAATCTCTGCACGTGAGCAAAACACAATGAACACAAAGAACTCGCCTACTGCTTTTGACTTTTCTCATAAAATTCAAATTCAAATTTTATTTGTCACGTACACAGTCATACACAGTACGATATGTAGTGAAATGCTTGGACAACTGCTCGTGACCTAAAGAAAACAAAAAAGGAAAAGGCTATGAATAAGATAGGAAATAAATATGAAAAATTAAAAAGGGTAAATTTAACTAGGAAGGAATAAAATATAAATTAAGGTTAAAAATGAAATAACTGTACAACACAAATTAGAATGAAGGGTAAATTTAACTGGGAAGAATAAGATAAAATATATAAATTAAAGTTGAAAATAAAATAACTGTACAACAAAATACACAATACACAATATAGAACTATATAAGAATGTATGAAGAAATCTAAATATAAATAAATATATACACAATAACAGCAGCTGTACAAGTATTAACTGGAAATGAAGAATATAGTGACCAGTGTTGTGCAAAAACAATGTCCAGAAAGTCCAGTGTGTGTGTAAGAACCATATGTGTGGGTCAGTACTGTGTGGTGGTGTGATTGAGAGACCGTATCGCCTGCGGGAAGAAGCTCCTCCTCAGTCTCTCTGTGTTGGTCTTCAGGGAGCGGAATCGCTTTCCTGACCTCAACAGAGAGAACAGTCTGTTGTTGGGATGGCTGAGGTCCTTCACCATCTTCCTGGCCTTGGTCCAGCACCGCCTGCTGTAGATTGAGTGCAGGTCAGGGAGCTCGGAGCGGATGGTGCGCTCAGCTGACCGCACAACCCTCTGTAGAGCTCGTCTGTCCTGCATGGTGCTGTTCCCGAACCAGGTTAAGATGTTTTGTAAAGTTAATCCCATTTGCAACCAGCAGACAAACTTTACAACATTGTTCTGCATACAGGGTCAAACGATGTGTCCAAACAACAGTCGGAGGTTCTGAAACAGGACTTTACTGGAATATTAAATACTGTAAACTCTCTGAATGCAGCTGTATTCATCAGTGGACCTGTACCGCCGGTCAGAGGAGGAGACGAGAGATTCAGCAGGTTGTTTACACTGAATAAATGGCTTATATCAGCATGTGCTGACCACTCAGTGCACTTTATCGACAACTTTAATATTTTTTGGGAACGCAGGCATCTGTTCAAAGCAAATGGATTTAATTTTAACAAGTCAGGGGTGAAACTGTTCACCTCCAACTTGTTTTATTCCATACGTCATCCATCTGTGCTTGGTGCCAAGGCTGAGATAAATGAGGAGTTATCTCATAAAGAGGAACAAACAGTACTCCAAGAACAGACAAAGCCCAGCAGAAACCTTGAGGAGGAGCTCCATTTGCCCCCACCCGGGAAGAGCCTCAGAAAGGAGAGACATCCATGGCATCTGAGGAAGAGCCTCAGAAAGGAGAGACATCTAAGGCAAGAAGAGGGGTCCCTATTTGCCTCCAACTCTCTCAACAACACCAACGACCAGGACAAGGGACCACGACCTTCCCCAGTCCCCCAAACCCCTGACAGGCCATCACCCTCCTCCCCCTCCCTTTCTCCCTCCTCCCCACACCTGAAATTCACTGAGGAGATGATGGAGCGGGTCAATGCTGGGCTCAGATCTACCCCCCGTCCCAATCCCTTTTTGTCCCCCATAAACCCCCCACCAGAGCGGCCAAAGGTTCGCCATCGAGCCCCACCCTCAACAGAGCAATCGAAGTCACATTGCCCAGCCTCGCCCCCCTTAGTTCCTCTTCATGCCCTGTCTCCGCAGTCTGATGTGTGATGTGTGAAGGGTCCGGGCTGTGAGGATTATGGCAGTGATGACTTTTCCCAGGAGAAGCTGGGACCCTGTTTACTAGAAGGTTTTAAAATTTCTGTACTTTTAGGTGACAGGAGACATGTGGCCTGGTCAAAACACAGAGAGCTGCACTCTAAAAGATCTTTAAACATAGTAAACATACCTTGTGTGCCACAGACTGCTCCCAAACACGAGGGGACAAGTAATACCTCTAAAACACTTAAGTTGGCTTTATTAAACATTAGATCTCTAGCTGGGAAAACATTTTTAATTAATGATTTAATCACTGAGCACAGCCTTGATTTTATGTTTTTAACTGAAACTTGGTTGGACCAAAGTAACAGTGGAGCTGTTCTCATCGAGACGACCCCTCCTAACTACAGTTTTATCAGTGAGGTCAGGGCGAGCAGGAGAGGAGGAGGGGTTGCTGTCTTATTTAATGAATCATTTCAATGTAAGCAGCTATCTCCTGGAAGTTTTCAGTCTTTTGAATATGTGGCTTTACAGCTGAAGGCCCCATCCAAAGTTGTGTTTCTTAATGTTTACAGGCCTCCCAAATACTGCACAGACTTTTTTAATGACCTCAGTGAACTGCTGTCTGTGATCTGTGTTGATTTTGACTGTGTAATTATTGCTGGGGATTTTAACATTCATGTGGACAACCCTCAGGACAAAGGGACTAAAGACCTGAGTAACACTCTGGGCAACTTTGGGCTGACTCAGCATGTAACAGAGGCCACACATAATAGAGGACACACTCTTGACCTACTGATCTCCAAAGGCCTGAGCATTTCAAAGGTTACTGTGTCTGATGTGGGCCTGTCTGATCATTACTGTGTTTTCTTTGAAAGTAAAATCTCAGCCCACACAAATATATCAACAACAGTGATCACAAAACGGTGTATAACTGAACACAGTAGTGCAATTTTTAACCAGGTCTTCCCATTAACACCTGACCTGTCCAGAGGGTCAGTCAATGAGCTCGTCAATAGCTTCAATGCTAACATGTTAAATGTAATGGACACTATTGCTCCCATTAAGGTGAAGGTTATCTCTGGAAGGAAAAAGTCTCCATGGAGAAACTCCACACTGGTGAAAAATGAAAAAAGAGAGTGTAGGAAAGCTGAGCGTAGATGGAGAAAAACAAACCTCCAGGTTCATTATGACATTTATAAAGAGAAACTTCACAACTATAATTTACAACTGAGGAATGCAAGGAGGTCCTACTTCTCTGACATCATCACTAAAAACAGTCATAATTCTCGGGTCTTATTTTCTACAGTTGACAGGCTAACAAACCCTCCTGTGTCAGTGGCAGCTGAACTTCATTCGACCATGGCCTGCAATGACTTTGCCAAATTCTTCACTGAAAAAATCCAAAAAATTAGACAAGCAATTGGTACATCAACAGCAGATCCAGGATATGTACTGTGTCCACCAAAAAACTGTTTAAACACCATGAAACAGTTTCAACCTATTAACAGCAAAGACCTGGAGGACATCTTAGGTCAACTGAACTCCTCCTCCTGCTGTTTAGATGTCCTGCCAACAAGTTTTTTCAAAAAGGTCTCAAAGACTTTAGAGTCAGACCTGTTACAGATCGTCAACTTTTCTTTATTATCAGGTGTGTTTCCAGAATCACTAAAAACTGCTGTAATCAAACCTATACTGAAAAAGGACAATCTTGACAAGACACAAATGAACAACTACAGGCCGATCTCAAATCTCCCGTTTTTAAGTAAGATCATTGAAAAAGCAGTTTCTCAACAGCTCAGTTACTTCTTAAAACAGAATAATTGCTACGATGCCTTCCAGTCAGGTTTTAGACAGAACCACAGCACTGAAACCGCTCTGACCAAAGTGTTCAATGACATATGTCTGAATACAGACAGTGGAAAAATGTCAGTCTTAGTTTTACTGGATCTCAGTGCAGCATTTGATACAGTTGACCACAACATATTACTCAAACGACTGGAGAACTGGACAGGTCTTTCAGGAACTGTACTAAACTGGTTCAAAACATACGTAGAAAACAGGAAATACTTTGTATCAATAGGTAACTTCACATCTGAGCAGACAAGTATCACATGTGGAGTTCCCCAAGGTTCCATCTTGGGACCCCTTCTGTTTAACATCTACATGCTCCCACTGGCACAGATTATAAACAACAACAAAATAAACTATCACAGCTATGCAGATGACACACAAATATATATCACAATGTCACCAGGAGACCGAGGCCCTGTACAGGCTCTTGGTAAATGCATTGAGGAAATCAATGACTGGTTGTGCCACAATTTTCTCCAGCTAAACAAAAACAAAACTGAGGTAATAGTCTTTGGCGCCAAAGAAAAACGATTACAGGTCACCAGAGAACTTCAATCTATACATCTAAAAACCACAAACCAGGCGAGAAATTTGGGTGTAGTGATGGATGCAGACCTAAACTTAGAAAAACACATTAAGACAATAACAAAGTCAGCTTACTATCACCTCAAGAATATATCAAGGATAAAAGATCTGATGTCTCAACAGGACCTGGAAAAACTAGTCCATGCATTCATCTTTAGTAGGCTTGATTACTGTAACAGCATCTTTACAGGTCTACCTAAAAAATCAGTCAGACAACTACAGCTCATTCAGAACTCTGCTGCTCGAGTCCTCACTAAGACCAAAAAAGTGGACCACATCAGTCCAGCTCTGAGGTCCTTACACTGGCTGCCTGTCCGTCAGAGGATAGACTTTAAAGTTCTGATGCTGGCCTATAAAGCTCTGAATGGTTTAGGACCAAAATACATCAATGACCTCCTGACCCAGTATGAACCATCCAGATCCCTCAGGTCATCTGGATCCGGTCTTTTATCAGTTCCCAGAGTCAGAACCAGACACGGAGAAGCTGCATTCAGCTTTTATGCTCCTTATATCTGGAACAAACTCCCAGAAAGCCTCAGATCAGCTGAAACACTCAGTTTATTTAAATCCAGGTTGAAGACTCACCTGTTCTCAGCTGCATTTGAATAAAGCACCAAATCCACACTTTAAGCTTAAATTTCAAAACTTACATTTAACTACTGATTTTATCTACTGTTCTGATTTTATCTGTTTTGATTTTATATACTGTTGTTTGTTTGTTTGTTTGTTTGTTAATTAGTTAGTTAGTTTATTTGCTTGTTTTAATCAATTTTAAATCATGCTTTTTATTTGTTCTTGTTTCTAATGTCTCTGTAAAGCACTTTGAATCACCTTGTTGTTGAATTGTGCTATACAAATAAACTTGCCTTGCCTTGCCTTGCCTTGCCTTTACAGTGCTACAAGCTGAACAGTGCAGTCTGTTCCCAGTGTTTAATACTGCTATGGTTTATTCCTTTTTTTACAGAAGAATTTAAACTATTACCCATCACTAGCTGAAACAATTCAGTGAACTTTTTGTTTTTAAAAAAGTACTGTAAGCACAGATGTGTAGAAGTATTCAAGTATATGCAAAATATGGAGTTATTCAGTATTTATTCTAAAGACATCTCTCTACCACACAACTTTTCATTTAATTTTCTTGAAAAACCTCAGTGAGAAAACAAAAACTCAGCTAAATCTTTTGTTCCTTGAGGATCAGGCTACAAGACATCATTCACATCACATTCAGCATCATCTTGACAAATGTGGCCTGGAGTGTAAAGCAGATAATGTACGTTCACTTTGACACACTCAGTAAAGTTACTGGATGAAAGGGGTCAGTGGCTTCAGAGAATTGGTTCAAGAATCTGTTACTGTTCTGCACAACAGTTAAAATAAGCTTTATATCCTCACAGGTGATTTTAGAGCTTTAGTCAACTTCTGCCTTTTTCTAATGACAACGATCATACAAATGCAATGAAGGCACAGCTGATTTGATTGATTTTCAAGATTTTACATCTGCAAACCTTTAACAACACTGGGGCTATCTTGTATTTTCCTTATCCTGATCACATGATTCATATGTGAAATCAATATCACAAAAGGTAACCTGTTATTCTGTCCTTCTTATATCATAAATGGTACATTTCAATGTGTGGTTAAACAAATCCATAAAAATTAACATGGAAAATTCCTTCAGTAAATTGTACTGTACTTTTACACATTATGTTTTTTGTTTTGTTTTGCTTTTACAGGGGAAGCAGATGTAAAATAAGAAGCTATTTTATTTTAAGTTTGTAATTTCAGTTTCATAACCTGATCTATAATTCAGCTCTTCTATTGGCTGAGATATTGAAATTTTATACAGAGATCATTTGTAATTTCTAATGAATGACATTAGAAAACTGCAGCTTTAGAGAAAGTGCAGATAAATAATGCATCCCTCCATTTTCCTCCACTTATCCAGTTCAGGGTTGCAGTTGGGTTGGAGCCTTTCCTGGCTGTCATGGATAGAGCGGCAGGGTACGCCCTGGGCAGGTCACTGATCTAATGCAGAGAGACCGACAACCAGTTTACATCTACGGTATATTTTTGAATCACCAGTTGATCTAAGCTGCATGTCTCTGGATTGTGGGGAAAAAACTGGAGCAGCTGTAGGAAACCCACACAGAAATGCCCCTGGCTTCTTGCTGTGTGGTAACTAATCATGCTATAAAGGGCACAAATAAACAGTTATCAGGATATCCATAAATGTCACAATGAGCTGAAGCATTAAGATTATATAGAGATAATTTAATTTAAGTGAATAGTTACATAATGCCGCAGAAGGACGCTGAATCCCTCCTTAACGAACCCATTTGCCTCCTTCAATCTGACATGATGTGAAACTTTAACCTCCCCAGCATTTGTTCCTTTTCCTGCCTTTTCTATCTGATCATTGTGTCTGGGACTTTGAGCTGCACCTTAAAGTCCCACCGACTCTTCTGGCTGCAGCTTTTTAATGAAAGCTCCATCCGAATGTGTGTCAGCTGCAATCAGAAAAATGTTACATTTAAAATGAAAGATCAAAAGCAGCGCAAGCTACACAGCCTCAGGAATCTCGCAGTTTTAAAAAGCACAATGCAGCTTAAATGTACTTACATTATACAGTTAGAACAGGAACAATATGCAGCAGAAATATTTGGAAGAGAAAAAGACACACACACACACACACACACACACACACACACACACACACTAATGATGGCTGCATGGAGGGGGATGGCAGGCTTTATGGGAATCTTTAAAGAGCAGGTTTCTGACTCTCACAGAAGGTTACTTAGAGATTAGAATATCCATCAAAGAAAGTGTGACAGTTATGACCAATATAAAGCCAGAGATAGTCTACATTAGCATTTCTTTAAATCCCTTAAGATGTGGAGTGCCTTCATCTATCCAACATATGTATCATTTGTTTTCAGTGTGAAAAGCATGAGAAACAGCAGTATGTAAAAGTACTGGGCACTGAACTGCATATAAGGCATTTATATACACAATATAATAAGTGTATAAGGTCTAAAGTTTGGATATGGATGGCCATTATCTTGAGCAGGTTTATAATGATGCGTCTCTGCACGGCATAACAGCGCGTTACTGCCGTTGTGCAAGACAGCGACCTGGTATGTTCTTTCACTTCTGCCCTGATTTTTTTAAATGAAATAAACAGAAAGTATCTGCTGTGAATAACCTGCAGAACTCTCTCGCTGCAGAACACAGCTCGCTGTGTATTTCGCAGTAACTGACTGATGAATCCGGCAGTTTAGAGATGATACGCTGCAAGTGAAATATGTGACTGCTTTGGCAAAGAAGGGCAAATGTTTCGGTCATGAGCAAGTCTTTTAAAACACCTGAATAATCTCTCCATGGTTGGTCCAGTCGAAAGAGTCAGAAGATGCCCTACTTACCTTCGTCTCATGACTGCTAAGATTTCAGAAATAAATCACATGACTCTGAAGGGAACGTTTAAAATTGCAACTAAAACCAGGAAAAGAGATCACACCACGCTGAGAATTGCCACGTGGGCTTTTAATTTTGTAAGAGATTGATTTTAAGATTGTTACTGAATGGTTTTATAGCTTTTCCAAGCCAGAATCAAGACTATATTTTAAGCTGTGTTCAAGTTTAAATCTCTAGCAAGAAAAGTACAATTACAGCTATTTTACCATGTTTCCTGTATCTCTGTTTTTATTGTTTTCTAATATTAAGGCACATTGTAACACTGGTTTTAGAAGCTGCTATAAGGAAGCTGTTATTATATACAGTATTTACACTTGAGGGACTAAAGTGCCTCCATTTGACTAACCATTTAAGTCTTGTAAGAAAAAATAGAAATCATGGACAAAGTAGTAAACAGTAAAATACATTATAGATGTACTGCATGCAGATTAATGCGGATCAACCATTATTAAAGGTTATAGTGCATGGCACATTGACTAAGGGGACTAACTAAAAAGATGTGATGTTTCTTGTGCTTTATTTCTGTTGCATTGAATCTAGTGGAGTTGTAGCTGAGAGATGCAGACAACAGTCAATAACAAAAGGCTTATTGTAGTTCAGAATTTTGTCTCTTATTCACAAAGGCCAAGGTTGGTCAATTTGGCCTCACAGATGAAGAGTCTTTACAGAATTTTCGCTGTACTACAAATAAAATATAAAAACCCTGAGGCTTCAGAGTATAATCAAAATGTTTAAACTCCAGAATGTGTTTATCAGGCGTTTATCCATTCAGCAGCAGTTTCTGTTTTTCATGATATACTGCAAAATGTCAAAACTCACAGGAAGGAGCGCAAAGCACGAACTAGAGAAAGAAATTTGCTCCTTTAATTCACTGTAGGTTTTACCTGCTGATATGCTTTAATATCCTGCGCTTATTTCAACCCCTTAAATAGCTTAGTTGGTGTTAGACCTGCCTATCAAGCTTGCACGAAGAGGGCTTGCGGGTTTGAGACTGGAAAGACTGGGTGGATATTAAATCCAACTGCAGTGCATTATTCATAGCTTGGAAGATATATAATCACTGTGCAAATGATGCACGATGGCTCAAGCAAACAGCCACCGCCTTGTACAACAGCTACAGCACAGATGCAGGTGCCAATGAGCAACACCTGTAATATGACTCACTGTCACACTGTGATGCTCTGGCTAATTTGGCTCTTTAATTAGTTGAAGCATGGCACATATTTTTTGCATTTCACTCAGAAAAATGAAGTCTTCACATTTTTTCTCAAAAAGGAAGATGACAAACCTGGATATTTCTTTGTAAAACAATCAAAATGTACAGTTTTGTCTGAGCTGCAACAAAAGGGCAGCCACGAAGAGCTTCTCAACAGAGGAACCATTGCCTAGCAACACTACCAACAGTGAAAGCAGGGCAGCATGGTCTGATGGAGCATGAGTATTCAAAGAGGGCAACAAGTTCATCTGTAATATGTTGCCTTTTTATGTCTTTTTTTTTCTTTCTTTCTTTTTCTTGTAGTGGGTGGACTACACGGTTGTATTCAGTGGGCTAAACCTTAACTGCATCAGAAGAGTTTCACATCATGTGACTGTGAAATTGTGGAAATGCAAAATATAATATATGCATACCTAATTATAGACCTTATGTCTACATACATGCTGTTGATCTTTGGATGAGTGAGATGTATTGGCAGATTATTATTTCTGGTTTCACACTGCCATCTACTGCTTTTTCCAGGAATCCAAGAAGCTGATATTTGTCAAAACAATTATAGGAAATACAACTCTATAAAAATCATATTAATAGAATCTTTATAGGACACTTTGATGTCGGGAATATAAAACAATTTATAGAGGACGCTGCAATCTTTTGAAATTGAAATAAAGATAAAAAAGCACAAGGTTCTTTCTTAATAAATGTTGCATCATCAGTGATTTTTGTTATATTTGTTTTGGTGAGGATTCCTTTGGGGGGGGGGGGATCCTCTGCCTTTATGCCCTTGTGGTGTTGATTAATTATTGCCGAAGACCTCAGCGGGGTCTTACAGGCAACTGTTTTCAGATAGATAGATAGATAGATAGATAGATAGATAGATAGATAGATAGATAGATAGATAGATAGATAGATAGATAGATAGATAGATAGATAGATAGATAGATAGATAGATAGATAGATAGATAGAACGTTTTCTCAGACTGTTTGCAGATCACTACTGCATGCATAGAAATCTCATTCTAACTGTCAAGCATGGTGGTGGAGCGATCATGATTTGGGCTTGTTTTGCTCCCACAGAACCAGACCATCTAGTCATGAACTCTGTATATTCAGTCCGGCCTTCTGCCTGGCAGCTAAAGCTTGGGCACAATTTGGGTCATGCAACAGGACAGTGATCCCAAGCACAGAAGAAGATCTAAAAGAGAATGGCCCAAAAACAAAAGAACCAAGGTGCTGCAATCAAATGCTGTGGTTGGACCTTAAGAGAGCTGTGCATAAACAAATGCCCATAAACCTCAAAGAACTGAAGCAATGTTGTAATGAAGAGTGTGCCAAAGTTCCTCCACAAGTCCCTTTAGGCCTGTAAAAACTCTCTTTTTCACATGTATGCGTCTCAGGTTTCCATCATAACGGTTCTTTAAAAATGTAAAAAATGTGTCATGGAAGCTAAATGAAAGTGTGAGAAGTCAAACTGATAGTTGACGCTATAGTGGATGGACCTTTAAATGACTTTATTTTATTTCTCATTCCAGTTTCAATGTCTATTCCATGCATAAAACAGAAGAATCAGTTCACTGTATTCAAATATCCAGACGACATACTCAACATACTCTTAACATTGAAACTGATTGTCATAAATATACTCACACCTACTGTATCAAGGAAATTAAATAGAGAAATTTTTTTTTTTTCATAGAAATAAATCAGTTTCTCATCCACTTTTGATGATCAAAACACTGACCTACATCCATCTTAAATCATCCTGATTATGCATTTCTCACCATTTTATCTTATATGAAAAAGAGGGACAGTCCTCCCGAGCATACAGAAGAGAGCAGCGTTACATGTTTATTTACAAGACTCTGATGCAATGATTGCCTTGTTCCCTCTCCTCTCTGATTCAGTTCAAACACCAATTACAGTGTCAGCTCACTGGAGACTTTAGCATGAGTTGTACTTCTTATTCACACTGAACAGGGGAGAACAAAACAAAGCATCATCCGTAAAAGATTATATCCAGTCTGTTAATCTGCATCGGCATCCTTTTCTTCTGATCATGTATATAATGCGTCTGTCTGTCAGCGTGAGCAAGAGATCTCAAAATGCTGCTTGATTTTCAGCTGTTATATGTTTCTTTTAATAAAGGGGAAAAAATCTTCCCTATTATGGTCTTTTAAGGTCCCAAAAAGAAAAATAACCACTAGAGGGTGTAGGTCGCCACTTTCCCACGAGAACATACGGTCAGAATTGTGCGTGTGTGTGGAGGAGGAGGTGGAGGGCATGTTTGGCACCGCCTACCGCCTGTCAGACTTCGTTCAGGGCGCAACCCCACTCAGCAGCCCTTGTAGCTATGGAAACTCGTCGATGGCAACATCCACCAGTCTTTTGTGCCCTCATCCTCCTCTTACCTCTCAGAGGTGCTGAGTGTGTGCAGCTGTAACCGATAAATGATACGCTGCAAGATGGCGATTGCGCGACTCGTAGCCTGTTTTGTGCTTTACAGCAGCCTAGGTGAGTTTTCCCCCGCTTATTCACAAAGCTATTATCATATCGGAGTCGGCGAGGTGCGACTACAGTCAAGTTAAATCCGAGCTGTAGCGGTTCTGTCAGCGCTACGAGCCGACAAGGACGTTTTTTAACGTTAGCTTGACGTGTAAACGGGCTGGGAAATGTCAGGAAAACGTTTTTGTTGTGTTTTGTGGCGTTTTAACAGTCTGTTCATTATCGATTGAAGATTGTATTTGATTGTTTTACGCTTGAGCAAACCTCACATCCGAGCTGGAAAATGACGTAGTTGTCAGAGCACCCTTGACGTTTTGAATTTTTTTTTTTTTTACGTGATTTTAAAAACGTGTAACCTAGCCTAGAAATCATACATATTGCACGCTCACTTGTCGACTAATTTCTAAAGAAATTTCCAGAATACAAACAATGCAAACGTTACTTTAGTATAAAAAGACGGCAGCCACATGGTGGAGACCTGTGGTACACAGAAACACGGGCCTGTGAATAATATATATTTAAAATGCTTTGTCTTTTTGGTTGTTGCATATATGTATATGCATCATATACATTTGAGGCTGCTTGAATTTCATTTTATTGTAGTTTGACCTCTCCTGATCACGTGGTGATTGATCGATAGTGATGGTGAGTGGGGTGCCATGAGTGAGGCAGGTCGAGGGCAGCGGTGACAAGATGATGTGCAGCAGCAACAGCTGATGCTGGATGGTTGCGTCGGCTAATTGGCTGCGGGTGGGTGCACCACTAAGTGTTGAACTTTTCACCCAGGTGCTCTGCAAGCAGTAAATCAAATGACTAAGCGGAGATGACAGGCAGAGGTTCATTTGTTATGCTCTCAAGTTTTGGTTGTAAAAACTCCGAGCTGTGTGTGAATGTAGCTCACGATTTGGTTTATGTTCTGACCTTGAGCTTTAGGGTGCTGTCATGTTTGAATAATGAAAATGAATCGTTATTCAAACGTTTTGCATTTAGCATATTGTGATTCATGCTGCATATAACTGGAACGCACTGATGTGTAAAGCTGAATTATTTTAAGTTAAGGTAAAAATAGATGCCTTCTTGTGATTCTGATGTGCAGAAAATTGGATGTAATTCTTACATTGTTAATTTTTTTTTTCCTTTATGCTGCAAGAAAATTGAAAAGTTAAAAAAAAGAAATGCTATTTCTGAGATTTTCCGGACTCAGAATTGGGCTTTGGACATTATGAATGAGACTTTGCATCAAAAATAAAAATCTGTAATCATTTGCTCATCAGCCACTTTGTTAGGTACAACAGGTAACTCAAATAGCTATTTAGCTAGTCACATGGCACAGTCTATTTATGCATGTAGAAATGGTCAAGACAACATGCTGAAGTTTAAACTGAACTGCGACATCATTGTTGATGGCTGACGGGTTTGTCTGAGTATTTCAGAAACTGTTGATCCACTGGAAATCTCCCATGAAACCACCTCTGGGGTTTACTATAAAAGATAAGATATCCAGTAAGCAGCAGTTCTCTGGTTGAAAATGCTTTGTTGATGCCAGAGGTCAGAGGAGAATGGCCAAACTGCTTTGAGTTGATAAGAAGATAAATATAAGTAAGTAATGAGGACACGCAGAAGAGCATTCTGAATGCAAAACATGTTGAACCTCAAAGCAGATGGACTACAGCAGCAGAAGATCACACCATGTGCCACCCCTGTCAGCTAAGAACAGGAAACAGATGTGCTCACCAAAACTGTACAGGAGAAGCTTGGAAAAATGTTTACTGATTTGATCTGATGATGGTAGAGTCTGAATTTGGTGTAAGCAACCAGGAAGCATGGATCCATCCTTATATCACTATTCAGGCTGCTGCTGTTGGTGTAATGGTGTTGGAGATGTTTTCTGGGCTCAGTTTTGGCTGCTTAATACCAAGTTTGCGTGATTTAAATGCCTCAGCCTGCCTGTGTAGTTTTAACAATGTCCACCCTTCATGACCACAGTGTACTCATCTTCTCAAACCGGCTTCTTGAACATGACAATGACTTCACCATACTTAAATGGCCTCTGCTCTCACCAGATATCAAGAGCTTGTCTCAATGAATGCCTTTGGCATGTGGCGGAACGGGAGGTACAGATCACGGCAACTGCGTGATGCTATCATGTCAGCATGGTCCAAAATATCTGATTCCCCCACCTTGTTGAACATATGCCTTGAAGAATTAAAGCATTCCTAAAAGTAAAAAAGGTCCAACCTGGTATGAGCAAAGTGTACCTAATGAATTGGCCGTTGAGTTTTTGTGTTAGGATTTCATTAAATGCTAATTGTCTTGAATGATTGTTCAGGAGCAATTGATACATTTTTCTGTCAATAGATGATAAAAAACTGCTAGAGTCCCATTTCCCACACACCACAAAAATGTATTCAAATTGCTTTTTCCAAGTTCATAAAGTTTACAATCATATATTCACATATGAGAGGCAGGAACCAGAGGATATCTGGTATTTTAGTGTTTAACACACGCTCTATCAAATATGAACATTGTTGGCGTTGCTGTTTTATGTAATTTAAGCTGCGTTGTTATAGGTTGCGAAAAATGAGTTATATTTTATCGGCCTTGTGCTTTATTGGGACTTCATTTATATTTCATCTGTCTGAGGTGCTGCAGTCATTGTGTCACGTGCGTAGCTTGAATGAACAGTTTATTTCCTCCCAGTTCTTATAACAACATAACCAACTTAATCAAATCTGCTTGAGCGTTGAGTTGTTCTGTTACGCAGTCACTCCAGTATGCTGTAAATCCCAGTGGGCCTCCTCGCTCCATCCACTGTCTTCGGCATATTTGCTGCGACTGCACTGGAATGTCTGGGAAAAAGCTTTTTATAGATTCACTGGATCAACAACTTTTTGTTGCAGGGACAGGGATGGGTGGTTGTTTTCATATTTAGAGCGTAAGAGGATTGCTGAATGTGACTATTTAAAAGCCAGTTTCTCTCAGAACTGACTATAGACCTACTTTGTCTTTGCATTAGAATGACAGAGGGATTAAAAATGAGCCCCTGTTTGCTTTCCAGCAAGCGCTGAGATTATTTTCATAATTCCGAAACATTGTCTTCTCTTCAGCCTGCACCGTGTCACGGGGGAAGGGAGGCTACCAAACATTGTTGTCTGCGTGCTTTTATTTTAAGCTCGCATTAGTAATTAGTTATACATTGTCATGTTAATTGACTGTGGTTACTCTTTCCCACGTCCTACATTTTGCATTATTTGGAAGAGAGATGAGAAAAACCTTTAATAACATCCTGTTAACGCCGTTCCTGCTTGTACAACCGGTGCGCACTGATTCTAGATTTTGTTCGCCCCAGATAATAAAGGCTAAAAACTTGTTTTTCTCCATGGTTTTTGTTCAGATGAACACGGGAGATGTATCCTCTAAGGAGATTTTGTCAGCGTTACAACATACTTATGAAAACAGATGAACTCGAGCAGATCTGTTTCCTGTAAACTTTGAAAAGCACATCACACACGGCCGTGTTGCAACCCATAACACTGCGAAAGCAGTTGTTTTCTCTTACGTGATACTTTGAGTCTGCAGTGTGATTGCAGCTGCAGATTTAATTAAACGTTCCAGTATTTGAAAGAGCTTTTGTTTTTCTTTCTTTCTTTCTTTTTTTCAAAAATATCGTTCCTCAAAACGAGTACCTCGCAGATCTGGAAGAAGCAGTTCAAAGGGCATTTTGAAGGGTCAGTACGTGCGTATGTCGAGGGAGCTTCAGTTGGACGGGCCTTCGTCGCGTCTCTCGGGATGTCCAGTCACTGCTGTGGTAAAAATAGCCCTTGATGTACAGGGTGGGAAAGTCAGCAGCAGAGACGGAAGCTGAGACCTGCGAGTCAGATCTCATCACTGTCCGCAGCTGTGCTTATAAGAGCGGATGCTTTGGTTGGACCCATGTTTTCATCACTTGAAGGCTATATGCTCGCTCTCCCTTTGGCTCCCAGTCACAATGTACAACTCAGGGACGCCCGTGTCCTAACAAGGCTGCTCAAATCCCTCGGAGTTAGTCAGAGTGCACGCTGCCTCGGGAAAACAGGAGGGATGTCTTGTCGTATTCAGGGGCGGCTCAGATTATTATTGTCTAATTTCAGCCTCTATTTGAAACCCTAACTACTGCCCCCACTGGGAGCGTGATTGCCTTCATTACTCAGCATGGGTGCTGTTCGTTGTGCGTGTACTCAGTAATTACTGCATTTGGAACAAAAAAATGTTGACTATAGGGTACCAAGGGAAGGTAGAAACCTACTTATTTAGCCTTAGCAAAGACTGTTGAATTATTTGTGTTTGCCGAGCAGTAATTTTCACATTTCCTTAATTCGATGTCACACTGCACACCCGTCTCGTCCCCAGATTCACGTATTTTCCACTTAAATTGGCATTCGGCGGACCCAAATTGAACAAAACTTGTGAATTACGCCTCTCGCCGTTATAATCTGACATTTGCAAAATAACACTGATTGCTTTCAGCGTTTCGCTCAAGCACTGAACTTAAAATAAGCGCGTCTCATGTGTTGTGTTTGTGCCAGAGGGAAACGAAGATGGTTGATTAAGTATGGTTCAAATGTGAGCTCATTCCCGCTGTGAAGTTATTCTTGTGCTTCTGATTTGATTTGTTTGGGGATCTTGATAAATGATTTATTTTGCAACCTCAGTATGAATTAGTATTATGATTTAGCAAAGGAGCTAGCCCTGAAAAAATACAAAAAAATGTACATGTACTTCTAGTAATATAATATACTATATACTAGATGCACATTATAATAATATAATGTAATTCTAGTAATATTTTAGTGTGTATGGTTTTTAAACGATGTGTAAAAGTGGATGAACCGCGCACCCCTTCTCTAAACCAGTATTTTTTTTCTTCAGTGAGTAAACGCTTTAATAGTACACTGCACCAAATACTGAAATGACTTGGGGGCTTTCTGGTCTACTGGGTGACACATCATTGACCATTTCCAGCTATTCCTCAGGGGCGCATCGTCATCCATAATATCTAACATAACTAGTGATGCAAACTATCTCTGCAGCTGTGTTTTTGTCAGAAATCAATATAAAGATATCATCTCTAACTCCCCCTTTTTTAATAGTTAATGTCCCCAGAATGGTTTCCAGTGTAACGGTCGCTTAAAAAAAGAAATTAAAAACTTGCATTCAGTTCAATTAAATTGTATTTATATAGCACCAAATCACAACAGCAGTCACCTGTTGTAAGGTAAAGACTCCACAATAATACAGAGGAAACCCCAACAATTAAACAACACTCTTTGATCGAGCATGTGACTGTGGAAAGAGAGAACAGGAAGAAAACTCTGTTATGTGTGTCTTATTATGATCAACTAATATAACCATATGTGCATTAACTACACTCACTTCTAATGGCTAAAGGACATCCCTGTTGCTGGTGATGAGCTGGGGGGTAAACATTTGGAGGGCCAACCACACTCAAACTTGCAGCCAGTTAAAAATCGCTGGTTAACCTGGTAACGTGACATGCAGGTGAGGGTACTGTGCAAGAGAAGCACACACAGAAGATGGGAACAGCAGGCTGTGCATAAAATTTGAACATAAGCTCCAGGCTGGAAAAGTGAGGCCAGAGGAAAATCTGCTTCCATTCTTTCTCCGGGTTTTTCTCCTGGTTGCAAAAAGAAAGTAAAATTACTGGACTTCACTGACCTATGACCTCAGTAAACACTTTCCTGAATGTTCTGTGTCAGTTTCACATCCTTTTGAAAACAAAAGAACAAGTTAGGCTTGCTTTTGCAGTTACCAAGTTGCTACTAGGGATGCATGCGACTACTTGATTACACATTAAAATGTTCTGCCTCTTGCTAGTTGGTACCAAAGATACTAGTTAGCTAAGTTACTTATTTGGTTTTTATTAATAAGCAGTGGCAGCTCCATCCCGGTGAGAAATGTTGTGACGCCACCAGCCACAAACCAGGGCTGTGGTTTGTTGGTACTGTGACATTAAGTACTGTGACTATTATATATGGCACAGTGTCCAACAGATTTACATTTAAAACTCAACTTGATTATCAAGACATGTGATTAGCGGCTTCAAATAGCTCTCAAATACATGTGCAGTTATTGTATGGCTAATATTTAACCTCATCACTTCACTTCAGTTCTGAATGTTCTCTGAGGGTTGACTTTTTCTCTTGTTTAAATAACTAGCAAATTAGTTACCAGGAGCATCCTTAGTTACTACTGCATGTGAGTGTGTAGCTTGAGACTACAACATAGGAATTCAGTGAGGTTACAGTGGCAACATCCATCTTCTATATACAGTTAATGTTTGGAGCCTTTCTGTTATAAAACAAGCAGTGTGAAATAAAGTCAATATAGCAACTGTCATGTTTGCTAATGGCTAAAGCCTGTGTGTCATTTACTTGGTCTGAGCCGGCTGTGCTGCAGTACTAAACACAAATCCTTTTATTCTGTCCTGCAACTTATTACAAGAGCATTGCTGATCCTTAGTAACTGAGCTAAAGTGACTTTGGCTCTTGTCTGCACGCTTACTTACATTGTCTGCTGCATTCTCGGTCTGGATTTCATCTTGCGCAGGATTAAAGCTGACAACAACAGCAACAACAAAAAATGGGTCACTATCCAAATATTTACAGAGTCCTTCGTGTCAAATCTCTGTTTTCTTTCATTATCATTTACAACTAGCCCTGGTCTCTTCCATCGACTCATCATAAGTCACGTTATTATCCAATTAAACGCCACAAATAATTCAAGTTAAATGTTAATGACAGTATATTTCTACAAGGAGTTCATTAAAAATATGTGGCACACTTATGTCAGCTATATTTGTCGGTCTAATCCAGTGTTTATTAGGCAACATGCCCGGTTTATAATGTCTGCTAATGAAAATGCTCGCGTTACTCAGCGTTTACTGCCTGTGTTTTTTTTTCTCCACAGGTCACATTCCATCATCACTTGGGGTAATCCTCCGGACCACGGACAAGATTGTTTGGGCAAATGAGTTTGAGCGTGAGTTGCTCGAAAATCACACTAACCTATTTAACCAAGGTACCGTTTCTTTTTTCCAGATTTAGCCTGCCTCTCTCTCATGCTGTCATGCGTTCTGTTTTCTTCCCAGCCATCGAACTGACCTGCTTAATAGAGTCCATCTCGACAAACAACCCAAGGATCGAGTGGAAAAAGATTAAAAATGGTGTTCCCAGTTATGTGTACTTTCAAAACAAGATAGCAGGTAAACCTCTTGGAAACTGTCTTTTAGAGAAACCAGTAGAGCACAGTGTTTCAAAGCAAAGTCGCAGCACTCAAAGCTTAGCTGAGTGAATGCTACCTTGAAAGACCTTGGCTCAGAATTCTGTTTTTAAGCCGTGAAGTCACGCTGTGTATTTGAATGAGCAATTGTAAAGTGTTTTTCACCCCCCCATCTCTCTCTCTTTCTGTCGTTCTCCAAAAGGGGACTTGGAGAGCAGAGCTCAGCTCAGAGAGCCGGCCAACATTCTGATCTTCAACGCCACTCGATCAGACACAGCAGAGTACCGCTGCGAGGTGGCCGCCATCGATGATCAAAGGGACTTTGATGAAATACTTATTAGTCTTGCAGTAAGAGGTATGGAGAGCAGAGCTAAAAGTCACTGCATGTCTATATCGTCAACCCTCTAAAGTTCTAATCACACTTTGTTCTTATGATCGAATAGATATTAAGATTATGTGGCAGTTTATACATTTTACACTCAATTTACTTCTGAAATATAAAGCTACATCATGATTGCTGTCACTGTGAGGTTGCCATGCATCTAACCGTTGCCTTTGAGGTGCTGGTAGATTAAGCTAGTGGCCTGCTGGGACAGCAATCACAACCATTTAACACCCACTTACATAAATCACTCGGGATATCTGGGGCTTGTGGCGACGTTATAACAATTCCAACTTTAACCTTACGTATCACTTGATGACAGTTCTCTTTGTCACCATACAGTGGCTGAGAACACACTTCACCTCAGGGAGTCGCAGACTTGTCTTTAGACACGGAGCCTGTTGCAGACCCTGGCCTGCACACAGAGAAACACAAAAAACGAGTGCCAGCAGTGTTTGCTGTATGTGGCATAACCACTGCCTGTATATAAATTGTGCACCACTATGGACTTTATGGACAATAACCCTGTGTGTCTGAAAAGTGAAGCCAGTGTGGATGCTCTTTAAACCTGCATTCTTTATAGTGACCAGCAGGTGGCAACACCTCTGGTTGCAAACAGATTGTGTGGGAGTCAATGAGGAAATCACCCACTTGGTCTTTGAGCTCAGTCAACAGTTTCCTGATTAATTTTATGGACGTATTTGCTACTTTTAAATCCTGGCCAGCAAAGTATGTTGTTACAGATGAAATGATGAAATGTTATCCTTTAGCCATTTAGTAAGTAAAAGTATCGCTTTCAGCAGTGTGTAAATGCTACACAACATTCAGCAGCCTGATGTGAATCTGTGCTTTTTGTGTGTAGTGAAACCTGTTGTACCACGGTGCAGCGTGCCAGAGGCCGTCACAGTGGGAACATCAACAGAGCTGCGATGTCTGGAAAATGAGGGCTTTCCCGCTCCTCAGTACCGTTGGTTTCACAACAATGAAGAGCTTCCACAGGATCCCAAAAACAGCGCAAAGTTTGCCAACTCTTCCTACAGCATCAACCCCGACACCGGAGGCCTGGTACAAAAATGACAAGCATCCTGTTGTTGCTACATTTATGGCTTTATCATTTCAGTTCCTATTGTCTGTGCAAAATATCTCTTGAGGCACGGCAGCACTCAGTATTTACTATTATTATTGTTAAATGAACAGATGTAAACTTCTTCTCCCTGCCTGTCTGTTCTGTTTGTAGACAGGACTCATTAGTGCCGGGTATTCTCTGTCAGAGCTTATCTAATGTAAATGTTACCCGCTTAATCTAAATAAAACCTTAAGCATTATATGACTAAGAGCAGGATTAACCCTCGTGTGTAAAAAGAGCCAGTAAGAACACTTATCCAAAACCTGGCATATGGAACAAGGATAATGTTGCATTTAAAGCCAAACTGATGTGTTTCCAGGTAAAAGTTTAACATCTGGCAGAAATTTAACCATGTTATAAAACATAGAGCGATGCCCTCTAATCTAAAATCTTACAGCAGTATTAAAAGCAGCCCGTAAATTAGGGCTGAACGATTATGGAAAATAATCTAATTGCGATTTTTTGCCCCAATATTGCGATTGCGATGCGATATGCGATTATTTTTTAAGGTCTTTGTCTTCTGTATTATTAAACAAAGACAAGCAATACATCATATAGTATGGCCAATACTATATTACATTAATTTTAAACTGTTCTTTCCTGGAAGACAGACCTCTGTTATGATGACATGAGGTGATGCATGAATTGATGACTGACATTTTTATTTAACTTCTTCAATCACAACAGTATATTTGAACATACACAATAGTTTATTTTTAGCTTACAAACATCTGAGCATAAAGTGCTGACAAGGAACCCTGGTGTAAACATTAAAATGAAAGTCAGTACAATGTGCAGATTGCAGAAATATACATAAAAAAAATCAGTGGCTTTACCACACTCAGTTTTTCGACATCTGTGAACTACTAGACAGTCATTCAATTAAAAAATAATATTAAATAAATAAAACTAATAAATAAAAAATACACACATCTTACTTATCTCTGTAGTCAGTAACATTACACATAAAGTGCAAACATAATAGCAATTGTATAAACACACACACAAACACGCCTTTAAAGTTTAAAGGCGTGAAATTGGACGGTCTAGCCTTCTGAATCAGAAGGCTAGTTCTGATTAGCGTCACCGCTGTCTCGGTGGAGTTTAATAAACTCGGCCGTCTGCTTCTTGCTATCTAAAATATAACCAGACACTGGTGTAAATTCTCGACTGTCTCATACTTCTGTTTAATAAGTTTTCTGTTTGACGTTTAGTCAGCTGTGTGAAAACCAAGGAGGAACCCACCCGGGGGATTAATAAAGTTTTATTTTATCTAATCTAATAACTTTAATCTCAGCCAAACCGATTTACTCACGAACAAACAAAACACTGAAAAAAGCCCAACAATAACATTTTTAGGTTGTCTAAGTGACTTATATATTACGTTTAACCCGAGCAGCGAAACTCCGCGGTGATCTGAAAATGATGTGCCGGGAGTTGTGCCGTTCTCGGCCGCATCAGTAACCCTCGAGCTCCCGGCTAGCTGTCGAGCTGGTGGGTAGCAGACGCCTCTGAAAACGTCGAAGCACTTTTGCAAATATGGGATATCTTGATAAACCAAGCAGATATTTGATGTTTACACAACTACTTTCTCGCCTGAAAATATGTTAAAAGTTTATTTTGTGACCCAGAAAGATTAGTATGAGTAATTTTAAAACTTAGTAGCGGCCGCCATTGCTGGAAACTGGAGTTTGGCTGGGCCGCGCTATGAATTCTGGGATATGGTAGTAATTTGGACAGCCTTCGGCGCGTCGCTGTGACGTAATCGGTCTACAAATGCGGCCTCAGGAGGATGCAGCCCATGAATTGTATAATATAATCGCAGTATAATCGCAGCCTTTGCGGTTAGAAAATTGCACTTGATCATGTCGCGATATTATCGCAAATGCGATATATCGTTCAGCCCTACCGTAAATCCATCTGAAGGCCAAAATGTCGCTATATTCAACCACAGCCAGACATCCTATTGTTGACAGTTCGTCTGCGTGTCAGTGCACTGACAGTTTTCTAAAAATGTCTCCACAGAAATTTCGAAGGGTCAGGAAGGAGGACGCGGGGGAGTACTACTGCCAGGCAAAGAATGATGCGGGGCATGCACAGTGTCCCACGCAAATAATGGAAGTCTGTGAGTGACATTCACACCAGCCAAGCAGGTCTTTTGACAGCACTTTAAGCCAAAAGCAAAATCAGACACGTTCACTCTCAAGTTTCAAGTTAACACGGCAAAGAGAAAAAGTGTGAAATAACAGAAGGAAGCTAAAACATATGAACACAGACAGGACAAGACAGGCGCGACTTCACATGTAGGAATGAAATAAACTTTATCTCAAAGCAAACATCAATATTTTTCATTAATTTTACCCCAAGCACCACTGTTCCCACTAAATATTATATAAACTATTTGAAGGCCAAGCATACTTTGTGCTTATAACTGCCATTTGAAGGCAGCTAAGGGAAACTAATTCCCTCTGCTGAGCGTCATCCCTTTGCAACGAACTGGATGCAGGAAAGCTCCGGCTGTCCAGGTCAGTCTGATCCCAGCACCTCGCTGGGAAGCAACAGTTTCAGACACCCACGCCCCTGATATGCTAACATGCCCATGACAGCGTATTCTGCAGCCAGAACATGAAGCAGAAAGGATCAAGCAGCTGTCCACACAGTTAGTGTTTTTGCACACTATAGGCATTCATTTTGTTGTAGGAGTTGTTCATTTTTGAACATTTGAACATTTTTATAGAAAAAATAATGGAAAAAACAAACAAAAGACATTCACCATAATTCATGTAAAAAATCTAATTCGTTATTTTTATCACATTTATTATTAAATGTCAAAATTTGTTACTGTACATCATCTGAATTCTTCTTATTTAATGTGATAAGCAGACAAAGTTTGTTTTTATTTGTTTCATTGTTTGGTATCTTGAGTTGGTGTATTTAATGAACATGAAATTCTTCTTATTTTCATCGAAGCCAATAACAATTAAGTGAGGATTTTAGGAGTGTGGCAATTACACAAGATATACATAAAAATGAAAATGCAGCAATGATATAAGTCATGGTTAAAGGCTATCGATATGTCTCAGGCCACGTAACTCTCTCAAGAGCACTTCTCTGTGCCCTGTTGCAGATGACGTTGACATCCTGGGGATTTTCCTCAAGGTGTTTGGTGCTGTGGTTGCGTTCTTATGCTTGGCGGTTTCCATTTGTCATTCCTTCAGACGTGGATGCTTCCACAAAAAAGGCCACAATGAAAATAAGTGAGTACAGTCTGCAGCTCTGATGAAAGGATACAAAATCCTGACTTTTTTTTTTTTAATGCATTCTGTTTCACTTTATTTCAGCTACAACTGGCCTGCACAGAATAGCAGTGTTGAGTATGGAGACGCGGATGAGGTAAACTTACAAAGCACACCGCATTCGTTGGAAGTCAAATCCAAAAAAAAGAAAATCTAAGGTAACTTCCTACTTCCTGTTTTTCATAGGGTCATTTCCGCCACAAGTCTTCCTTCGTTATTTGACAGCCGACACAGAGGACGCGATGTAACCACGACGAAGTAAACTTGCAACAATGATGCTCCACTTGGTAAAGTTTGGAGTCTAACATGGCACATTATTCTCTGATGCACATCAAAATCAAATCAGCCGACTTGCCAAAGTAATTTTAATATCATTTTGTGGCACTTGGTTGAGTTTTGCAATGCCACAGATTTTTTTGTTGTTGTTTATTAATATTAAATTCCATGAAAATATTTGGTTTTTACATATTTTTCTCATTTTATACTCAACATAAAGCTACTATACAATAAAACGATTTCAAAGCTGTGGAGGTCGATGTTTATATCACAGTGTCATCACAAAGGTTACTGTAAACTACATTCCCTCACTGTTTTTGGACAAATCCTCTTTTATAGCTCTTCAATTTTTTACAGTGGACGTAAATTGTTTACTTCATCCTTGTTCTTAGTTTGTTTCACATGCAGAGGACGAAACATGTTTTTGTACATACTGTAGTTAAACAGGCAATAAGTAGCAGGCTGCAAAAGGCTCATGAGCTGACTAGAAGGCACAATTTAATAGCCTATGACTATATTTACAAATGAAAACAAACATGTACAAGTACAGAATAAAGTGTGAATTTTAACACCATATATTCCAATATGCTGCAAACTCAATATGTACTATAAAGGTGGTGTTGATGATTTCTTGGAGTGCTGTTTCTGTGTATAAGTGACCTTTTGTGCTTTACTAATTATTTTGTGAGTATTGGACATATTGTCCAGGTTTGACTCAGTATTATAAATGTACATACATGCATATACTTTTTGGAGCTTTTCATTTGAATGCGTAGCACTCCATACCTTATTGTAAATATTGCAATAAACTGTTTATTGGAAATACATTTACAGTATTCACTGTTCAGTGTGTATCTGCAGTGTTGAGCCTGTCAGTAACAACAGTGTGTCATTTTAGACATTAGTGTCAAAGATGTGTGTAACAACTCAGGAACTGTTGTACAATGTCCACTGTTCATTTGATATTAATGTTATACGTTAATGTTATTTTGTTACTATTAAATATATTTCAGCTGAATTTTTGGAGTCTCAAATGTTTTGGTGGATTTTGTCCAGATGATTAAAGTGAAATATAGAGATACACAGACAAACAAGGTTTCTGTGTAGTGAGGGGGAAATCACGCACAAACACAAACATAGCTTGTCCATGTTGACTCAATCCAGAAATGTTTTTTGTGGTCCTCCTATTGCAGCTCTCTCTGGAAGAGACTCTCCTGCCTGGCAGCACAATCTCACCCTTGCCGCTTTAACTTTGTTTCCAAACCTCTCAACCTGAACTCAATCCCTCTGATACTCATTTTAATCCTGTGCCTCCTGGTAAATCAGCGAAAATCTTCACCATCTCCGGCTCAACCTCCTGTGTTGTTTTTACGGCCGCCGTCTCACTACCATCACAACACATGACAACACACAAATTATATATGCAAGTCAAAAAATCCAGAGTGGAGGAAAATTAGTGCAGGTATTACAGTAAAATGAAAAAGCTTTTTGAAATCAGTTGGCTCATAGTTTTGTAGACATCCAGAGTTTCATTGACGCGCCAATCAACGCTTCATTAGGCAAGTTGTAATTATTATTATTCCAGTTTTTCTGAATTGCTAAAACACATTTGCTGAAACCTCCACCCATTTTCTCAAAACCTTAAACAGAACTACATTCACAAAACCTCAGATTCTTCTGTCAGAATCAAACTATCACTTCAAAATCAGTTTTTACACAACAAGTAAAAATATATTCACCACAGAATATTCGTTAGACACTACATCAGATAATTGAAGATACGGCATTCAGGGCATGTAGTTAACAGGAAATATTTAAGTGTATTTAACAAATGACCATAATTAGAATGATATGAAGTGCTGAATGTAGATAACAAAAATGAATTAATTAAAAATAAAACTAAATTAAAAGCACATTTCTGTAATTCACAGATTCATTCAACATCATCATGTCTTTGTGTGGGGCCAGTCCAGAGGACTTCATCCACATCATCCACATCACAGGCAATATTCTCCCATGCCAGGCAACATAAGAAAAACCTTCTTGAGTGCAGAAACCAGCATTGACTAGACTCCAAAGTTGTCCCATCACAGGTGTGTTCTATTGCCTCCAGTAAAGTTTCCCCAGTGTAGGGCTGCCGGTCATAGACCTTCCACCTCCACGCAGAGAAAAACTCTTCTGTTGGATTCAGGATGGGGCTGTAAGGTGGAAGGGAAATGTTTATAAAGCGCTGGTTGTTTGTGAACCATTCATGTATCAGGACAGCACAGTGAAAGTTCACATTGTCCCAAACAATGACATATACAGGTTGCACTGCTTGTTGATCCAGCTGTTCACGTGCAACCATGAAATCCTGTAGATGACCCAGAAATGTAAGGAGATGTGCAGTGTTATATGGCCCCAGGTTTGCATGACAGTGGAGAGGCCCGCAGTTACTTTGCCACCATGCTGGCCAGGGACTTCAATAATGGCATGTTGACCAATTATGTTCCTGCCTCTCCACCTCCTTTTTGCCAGATTGAATCCTGCTTCATCTATGAAATTATATTCATGGGTCCTTTTCATGAAATCCAATTCAAATCCTCTACAGTAGTGTACTATAAGTTATACAGAAAGATGAAATAGTGTATTTACAGTATACACATTTCATTTATGTACATTACAATATAGCATAATAGTAAGTCTATGGGCATAGAATTCTAAGCGTCGCTGCTGAAAGTGTGTGTAGATCGCACATACTGATGACGTAGAACTCTTGTGTAGTGAGTTGCTGCGTGCGAAAGATGACAGCTGTGTTGGAGTTGTGTTCACATTTTGCCTCCAGTGCCAGTGTAAATATAATAGCATTCATACATACTACATACGCTGTACATAATAATAATAATAATAATAATAATAATAATAATAATAATAATAATAATAATAATAATAATAATAATAATAATAATTATTATTATTATTATTATTGTTATTGTTATTGTTATTATTATTATTATTAACTTCTGATAATTTAAGTATTTTCATAATTTTTGCTAATGGTTTGAAAGTGCTTATAAATGTTTATATTGTTTGCATGAGTGTAGTATTGTAATGCAATTTATTTATATTTCTTTTCCTTTTAACACTTGCAGGTCTTAAACACGCTGTAGTTCAAGCATAATCGCTAGTGCCTAGCGACTTCCGCGCCTTTCTTTCCGCTTTTACTGTGAAAAAACGCCACCCGGAAGTAGTTCAGCTAACGCAGGTAAAGAAAGCTGGTGTTACATCCTGGTCGTTTGACAGCGTTCGTCGTTTTATCCCCAGAAAACAAACATGTAAGATACATTTACGCGGCGAGCTCTGTGTGAACAGCAGACCCATCCGTCGCTGCTTCGGGCTGTTTATCGGTGAGATCCAGGCTCAGCAACGGAGAGCAGAAAAAAAAGAAAAGGGCTATTCACAATACTGTGTGTTTTAGCATCGAAGCGCTAATTTGCTTGACATGTAGCTCGTGTGGAGGTTTCTGTGACATATCTTGAGACTTTTTAATGTCAGTCGGTGTAATTCGTGCTACGAGAAGCAGCCAAGCTCGCGCACTCCGCAGGCCTTAGCGTGCACTTGTTTTCTACTTTGAAACGTTAGCAGGTTCGGTGCAGCGTGCTAACAAGTCAGTTAACTCGCACTTAGATAAGATAAAGAGTTAGCGAGGACGCAGCATTATAATGAGTTTCTTTAGTTTTGGTCAAAGCGCAGAAATCGATGTTGTCCTGAATGACGCCGAAACGAGGAAGAAGGTTGAACACAAAACTGAAGATGGGAAGAAAGACAAATATTTTCTTTTCTACGACGGCGAGACTGTCAGTGGAAAGGTGAATGTGACGCTGAAGAACCCCGGAAAGAGGCTGGAGCACCACGGCATCAAAATTGAATTTGTGGGACAAATAGGTATGTAAAAATAGCAGCGAGTGATAGACTGTGGGGTGAAGAAACATGGAGGCATCCCTCAACAGTGAAACAAACAGATGCTTCAGTTTTCAACTTTATATTAGACATGAAAGGAAACACAGGGGGCCACATATTACACCTGTGTAGACCTGTTTCAGATCACCTGTAAGCTGCACTCTAGTGTCCTTAATCTGCTGCAGCTGGACTGTTAAAAGTTCCAGCAGTGAAATTGTAAGCAACACAGACAATCCCTGCTTGAGTGTTACATTTGTGAAAGAGCTGTGTGAAAACTTGGACACATAAATAGATTTTAAGAAGTGAAATTCACATGTTAAAGTAAAATTCACATGGTATGGCTTTCTGGCCACTAAAATCAATTACGAGTTCAAGAGCTCAGTTGTATCCAAAATCGTGCACAGTATAGTTTGTTTTTTTTTAATACTATCTTTCCTCTTGTTCTAGAGTTGTATTACGACAGAGGAAACCATCATGAATTTGTTTCCCTGGTGAAAGATCTCGCAAGACCTGGTGAAATAACTCAGTCCCAGACCTTTGACTTTGAGTTCACTCATGTTGAGAAACCTTACGAGTCCTACACAGGCCAGAATGTCAAGCTAAGGTAAGTTTGATCCTTCACTGTCGTTTTGTCAGCAGTACAGTGAGCGCGTTACTTGTTAACCTGCCTGTCATGTGGTTGCACTTAAACTGAGCAGTTTTCAAGCTTGATGTTGGCCACATTTGACTTGCAGTACATGCACGCTGCTCAGACCAATGACGGTGGAAGTGAGTAACGTTAAATCATTACAGTGTCAACAATCGAGGGGTGAAAAGTGAACTGTGACGACTTAATATGTGTTGCAAATGTTGGACAAGGGCTAGACTGTGAATGCTTGAAGACAGCTGCAGATCTTTTGGGGTATTCTTTGTATGCAGTGATAAGTACCTATCAAAACGTATCCAAGGTGAATGGGTAATAGGGTTGGACTCTGTTAATTGAATGAACAGAAAACGCTTTAAACTTGACTTGAAGGTGTCAGACTAGTCAGATTGACCATGGTGAGCCCTGTCCACCACCAAAGGTTCCTACAGATGAATGCGACAGCGTCATAGCTGGAAGGGCACTGGGAGAAGGTAGGCTTTTACCAGTGTAAGAGGTGGCAGCATTATGAATATGCATTTCAGTGTTGCAACCAGACATCTGGTTGAGTCTTTGTCATGAGGTGGAGCAGTAAACGATAGGATAGGCAGGTGGATTTGACATTATGGTCAATTAGTGTGTAGTTGTGACTTTCTACTAAGGAGGAAATGGCACTTTTTTCATTGCTTGTGTGCTTTATTTTCAGATATTTTCTTCGTGCCACGGTGATAAGAAGACTAAATGACATCACTAAAGAGATGGACATTGTGGTCCACACACTGAGCACCTATCCTGAGCTCAACTCCTCCATTAAAATGGAAGTTGGAATTGAGGACTGCCTCCACATCGAGTTTGAGTATAACAAATCCAAGTAAGGCTTGCAGGGCTGCAGCAAACCACTATCATTCACTTTTTTCCCTTGTTATGCTGTGTTTAAGAGTGAAATAGTTTTATACAGTATCAGCAAAACCATCTCTTTTTAAGTGAAAGATGCATTTATTTATTTAGAAACTGAACCAGTAGCTGAAACAATGATTGATTTATTATCAGTTTAAATGAAAAGCATGTACTGAACATTGTGCTTGTTAGTGACTAAACTGTAGATCTCATTCGCAGTTGTCGCCTGTGCTTTTCTTTTCTTTTTCTCCAGGTACCATCTGAAAGATGTAATTGTGGGAAAAATCTATTTTCTGCTGGTGAGAATTAAGATTAAACACATGGAGATTGACATCATCAAACGTGAGACAACAGGCACAGGCCCAAGCGTTTACCACGAAAATGACACTATTGCCAAGTACGAGATCATGGATGGAGCGCCGGTCAGAGGTAAACAAAAGTTATTCACAGTTTCAACAAGTCACACAATGCAAACACTGCTCAGCCTCTGAGAGTGTGTTTAACATTGCAGGAGAGTCCATCCCCATCCGATTATTTCTGGCTGGATATGATCTGACCCCCACCATGCGAGACATCAACAAGAAGTTCTCGGTGCGCTACTACCTGAACCTGGTTTTGATTGACGAGGAGGAGAGACGTTACTTCAAACAGCAGGTACGACTGGAAGCAAAACATCAGACAGCGTTTTTACATTTTTCTGAATCTTCTACTTCACTAGTTTAAAACTATCCATGTGAATGTGATTTTTAGTGCTTATTAGTCTATATGAAGGGCAGCTCTCAAACAGTATCCAGCTGGTGGATGTGGGCACAGCTGCAGATGCTCTGCCTGGCTGACATTAGTGCAGCTGTGGCTGGATGTGGTTCTGATTTTGACTGCCTCTGTATTTCGATTGTGTCAGAGTGAAAGGACAGTGTGGCTTCAAGAGGAGGCTCAGCCTCCAACTACCACTGTAGGCACACAAAGCCGCCTGCATGTAGTCAATCAGTGCTACATCCTGTTGTGTCACAGCCGTAACTGTAATAACTGAAGTGTGCCTACAGCCAGGATGTAATGGCAGCTGAACCCTGTTTCACTAAGAAAGCTGGCGAACATCCTCCTGTTGTTTGCTTTCTAAATGTGGGGGTACAGGCTATGATAGAGCTGTGAGTGTGTAGCGATTCTGACTGTAGTTACAGCTAGCGCTACTGAATAATCAGAGGTGGGAACTGAGAGCAGGTTCCAACTGGTTCTGTTCTGAATTGTACTCCATCCAAAGCTTATGCCCCCCAGCTTATCAGTGCCTTTTATTAGTGCTGGCATGTTTTATTTATTTATGTCTTTTTTTTCATGGCAGTGGAGCTGAAGAGATAATAGACCTGCTGCACTGGCACTAAAAACCCCCCCAAAAAACGAAATCCTATGTAGGTGAAAATCGATCAATAATCAATAAAGAATCTGCTTGAAACCTCGAAACTGAACACCATCAGTAAAACCTTATCAATAGCAATTCTTAAACACAGGTGCTATTGTGGAGCTCTGCTTTTTTTCTGTGTTAGATAGTGAAAATGTTGCACTAGAAAACAAGTCTGACAGCGAATAAGAAGTAGTGGTGCTTTTATTGGTTGATGTCCCACTGACTGGTTCTAAAAGGCTAAAATCATTTATCAGTCACATTTGAGAGCTAGGAAAACTCTGTGCTCAGTTTGGTACCTTTTCTTTCATTTACAGGTCATGGGCTGAGGTGTTCTTCATGTCATCACCTTACATTTGTCTTTGATTTCTCTCCCCTCCAGGAAATCACACTGTGGAGAAAAGGGGACGTGGTGAGGAAAAGCATGTCTCACCAGGCTGCCATCGCCTCTCAGAGGTTCGAAGGATCAGCCGCTTCAGAGAGCGCACTGGAACAGGCTGCAAAAGAGGAGAGCGGGTAGAGCTGCAGCTCTCCTCTCACGGGACTCACAAAGGGTCTGCACTGGGGTGGTGGGGGGTACATGTGAACTGTACAACATCTGGAGAGGCAGCTGCTTTACTTGTAGCTGCTGCTTCTAGTAAAGAAAGAAGGGAGACCGACATACGGTAAAACTGTGTGAACTATGAAACAGTTTGCATGAGGCATTCAAATGGGCTTCAGGCTGCTGGTCCTATCCTTCCTCATTAATGCATTTTTTTTGGGGGGGGGGTTCTTTTTGGGAATCAAAGTAAACCCATGTCTTATTGTTCGCTGGGTAAAACCATGTGAAATTGAATTTTAAGCCTTCTGTTTGTTACGTTCTAACACTTTTGGGATCAATTGATTTCTAATCTCATAATTATTTCAAACGAATGCTCATCAAGTGCATCTCCAACATTCCACGTTTAATGAATGCATTCCTAACATTGTTCTAAGGTCAAGAAATCCAAGATAACTTTGCACTGCTTTACCTTGCTGAACACATTTTTCTGTGTTTGTGTGTTTGCACAAAAAAAGGATGGAAGTGGAAACTCTAATCTCTCGCTGCTGTTTGAGTGAGAGAGCTAAAGTATTAATCCACACGTTTGTTTTTAAACCTGTAAATAAGGCCAGTTAAACCTGTTATCCTGTTTCCAGCTCGTGTACACAGACTATCTAGTACACAGTGCTACAAAATGACGTTTCATGTCCATAAGCTTTACCTCAGCATTCCAGTGGTGTTAGGAAAGGATGTCAAAGTGTTTGTCTTGAGGTCTGATAGTATGAAGTCTTCTGTATCCTCTTTATTAGAGACTTAAAAGTTGTGCCTACGTGTATCAAGCTAATTGAATCCTCCTGCCTCTAACATAATTTTAGTCTTTTAACCAGAGAAAGTTACAGTAGAACTATCTTTTGCAAAATGCTACTCGATTACTCCTTGTTCCCAAAAGTCTAATAAATTGATGCCAAATGAATTTAATTCTCTGTGGTTTTGTTGTGAAAATGAATGAATGTGTTGACTTAATGAACCTGAGCATTCATTAAAATGTACTTACAGCTAATGTAGTTTTATTTATTTAACATTCAACTGCTATAGAGTAGTGAGCAGATCTGCAACAGAGTGACTGAGGGGAGGGGAGGGGAGGGGAAGGGGGGGGGGGATCAAGGTGCTGCAGTGGCCCCATCAAACTCCAGACTTTAACCTCTCTAAGAGCTGTGCATAAATGACTCCCTGCAAACCTAAATAAACTGAAGCAATGCTGTAAAGAAGAGTGAGCCAAAATCCCTCTACAATGTGAGAGACTAATACAGGGATACAGACAATAATCAGTTTATTGGTGCTGAAGGTGGTTTTACAAGCTACTGAATGATATGATATACTTCAGTTTTTCACATACACATGACTGTACAGTTTGATTTTTAAGTTCTCATGAGTTGCAAAATTAGTAGATTTTTATTTTGAATTTCTCATAGGAAAATGTCCTTCCATCCATTCTCTTCCACTTTTTCTCATCAGGGCTGGATCTATCCCAACTATCATAGGGCAAGAGTCAGGGTATACCCCGGACAGGTCACCAGTCTGATGCAGGGCAATTTAGAACAACAAATTAATCTAACCCTACCAACTGCATGTCTTTAAAACATGGGGTGGGGCAGGGTAGGGTTAGGTTAAACCAGAGACCTTATGCAAACATGGGGAGAACATACAAACCACGCACAGAAGCCCTGGCTAGATGTTGGAGGCGAACTCAGGACCTTCTGAGGCAACGGTGCAAGCAAGCCACAGCAACTTCTGCTGGACCACATATTCATTATAAGGACATTTCCACAAAAGACTTTGTCTGTATATCGGTTTTATCTGTTTTATAACAGGTTTCTACGTTCTGGTGGGTTCTTAGGAGATCCGTGTCAAAATTATAAGTTTTATCTTAACAACAGTAACATCAGGTGAAAGAGGACATGCATGCATGTGCTTTGAGGTGTAATTTAAACACGTAAAGAGAAAGGTCTCAACTAAAGACAAGGCTTAAAACTTAAAGGTGATGTTATCCTAATGTGACAACCAGAGCGAAGGAGACAATGTTTCATAAAACTATGACTGTGGAAAAGACCACAGAAGATATCAACACACTGATTCAGTCATTAGCGCTCTGGAGCTTTGTGACCTGAGCCCTGGGCCACACTTCATGAGTGGAAACACACAGTGTGCCCCAGGGCTCGGGTTCCAAAGCAGGCTGGGCTTTTTCAGCCACTGCTGTTCGAAGTAGCTATTTTGCATCAGCATACACAATTATTCAAGTAAATCAATTGGAAATAGTTAATAAAAACTATTTAAATAACAGTGATGTCAGGAGATAAATGGTGCTACACCATCTGACTGACTCTGACATATAATACGGGAGTTGTTGTTTTGGCATCGGGCTGCAGCAACAGCATTAATACTTCCAAACCAGCATCTCATCAGAGGTTATATAAGGTACTTTTCAGCATTCAGCACATTAAATTCATTTAATGTGGGTCCCCCACAGTCTACAAAAAGGAAAATTTACCAAGAGCCCTTTGCATGTTGTTGTTGTTGTTTTTTTTTTTTGCAATTAAGCAAATACCTGGAAGGCCATGCCACATAGGCTGTTTGCGGGTTTTATTTTCCCACTCACTCTGTCATCACCGGGCAGCAGTTGAGCACACAATGTTAAGTTATTCCCATGTGATAAAACGAGCGTTGAAAGGGTATCAGGAGTCGTAAAATATGCTGCCGTTTATAAATTATGAATTAAATAACGTCAATAAAATGATGCTTGACGCTACTCTGAGAGCAAAGGCCAGCCATAATTAATGCTGCTTCTGTTTATACTTTATAAAGAGGCACTGCTTTCCATCCAGTTCCAAGAAACTCAAGTCATAACCACATGTTTGTGTTTTCACAGATTGAATCTGGACTATGATGTCTAATAAAAATATTTAATATCTTTAATAAACGTTAACAGTTACAGTGAAGCAATGGTACTTGTGATGATTTTGCTGCGTTGTGAAGTCAATCCTTACAGTGGCTCTTTGTCCTCCAGACTCAAGATGAAGTCAAACTCCTCTGCGAAGAAAGAAACAGTGTTCACAGCTATTTCTCTTTTATTTGTTTATTTATTTACTTTTTTCTTTCCGCTTCTGTCATACCGGTGTTGAGAGGCTGCACAGAGAGCCTAGCCCTTGTAAAAAGCGCCATGTCCTTGAGGGGCCCCCCCTTAGCGCGATGCTGCAGGTGGTGCTTTTTAAGCTCCGACAGAGGAAGAAAACGCTTCATCATCCTTTGATACTGGACGTCTACCTGAGGGAGAAGAGAACGAGCTCAGCCTTCACGCTTGAGTCTTATCATTAACTGCGCTTAATGCGTTCAGCTTACCATGCTCCACTTGGGGTCGTCTGGTTTGCTGGTTGCATCATAATGCACATCTTTCCTGTCAAACTGAGTGTGGTCCACATAAGCTTCCTTCACAACCTAGAAAGAGGAAATGAAGCTGAACATCGGGCCCGTCTCGAGCTTTACCTAAATATAGAAGAGCGACTCACTTTCATGAGTCCTGCTATCCCCGGCTCCTTGCAGTTGCTGTGGTAAAAGAAAGCCAGCTGCCCCTCTTTCATCTGCCTCATGAAATTGCGTGCCTGCAGAAGATAAGCATAGCAAATTCAAAAATAATTTGCACAGTGGTGCAGTGAGCAGAGACAGAAAAGCCCTTTCAGGAGTAGCAGCGCATTGCTCCTTTTTTCAGATAAACATCTTCTTTTTGCAGGACTCTGTGCTGCAACTCTACCTGATAATTACGAACGCCATCCCAGCAGCTGGTCTGATCAGGCAGAGCCTTCAGGTCCTCGATGCCAAACTGCAGAGTGAACAGGAAGCATCAGACAAGTGAGACCAGCTCACACTTTAAAATGCGCTGACAAAGCTGGTGCTGCTCCATACCTTTACGTCGATGCCATTCTCAAAGCGGCTCTCGGGCTCAGACTTCATCAGCCAGCGACTGTACTGTGGAGAACCAGAAGACGCCGAGCTCTCGTCAGTTTTTCCACCAGAAGTTGCAGCTTTCCTCTTCTTCAAAGCTGGGGACACTGGCTCCCTGTCATCATCTTTGCCTGTGGTTTGGAAGCACTCTTTAGTTAAAACTGTGTTTACACGCACTCTTCGAGGGGTTGAATGTCACAATAATTTGGTGTTTTTAATGATTTCTTTGAACCATTCTTTTTCCAGGGTGGAGTGATTGTACAGCATAAATCTGTGATGACTTTAAAAAACAAGAACAAGCGCTTAAGTTATAATAATAAGCGGCACTGGAGGTTCTGCAATGTTGTTATTTCTTTGGCAGCACCCATTGGATTGACCAATACTCAGAACAATGGAAAAATCGAAGGAACTTAGTAAACATCTAATAAATAGAATTGTAGATTAACACAAGTTGGGAATGTCTCTTAGAAATGCAGATTCCAAAATAATCAGTGCAAACACAACTTTCCGGGGTTCTAGAAGAAGACCCACACTGTCACCCTCGCATGAGCAGAAATTGGTTCAGATGTTCAGGAACAACTAAAGGACCAAAAAGGTTCAAGCCTAGCATGAACGGGAAACTAATGGAACAACAGGAAAACTGTCTACAGTGAAGTTAGTTTTACAGTGCCATGGACTAACTGTCAAGCATGGTGGTGGTAGCATCATGGACACAAAGTAGATGGAATAATGAAGGAGGAGAACTATGTCCAAATTGTTCAACTTCACCTCAAATCAACCTGGACACAATTGAGTGTTTCAATCAGACAATGATGCCAAACACATGTGAAATCTGGTTTTGTAATTGATAAAGCAGGTTAACATTAAGCTTCTGGGATGGCCTTCCCAAAGCCCCAACCTAAACCCTATTGAACATTTTTGGACTATTTGAATGAACCCTACCAATTCTTCAAAAAAAGAGTGGTCAAACATGCAGCCAGAATTATGCATGAAGTTTGTTGATGCCCACCCAAAGTGTGTGGTTGACGTGCAGCTTGCTAAAGGACAGTCAACCAAATATTAGTGGGGGTGTTTGAATGCACTTGACTCATTATATAAAATTGAGACTAAATTCAAAATAAATTCACACTTGTGCACCCAATGGTTTTGGTTAATTAATTAAAGATGTAGCTATAAAATATTCTACCCTGGAAAATCCTTAGAAATCCTGAAATTACTCTGAGATTCATGCCCAGGATGAGTGTATTAACCTTCTAATATCAGACAGGTGATTTTCTTCTGTGATTTGATTTACCTACCTGAACCTGTATTCCTTTTACTGACTCTGGCCTTTTTCTTTGGTGGCATCTCTTTGACTCTGTAAAGATCCACAAAAGGTTTGGATGGTTTGTTTCTGTAAAGCTTGTGAGGGCAAAAACACAAGAAGTTTTAGGTATAACTTGTACTCTGGTAGCTCTCCCACCAAGAACTCAGACAATCAGCATTTTTTCCTTTTTATCCACTAATGATTTCCATCCCTTATATTTATATCCATTTATACTTTTCTAAAGTTCATACAAAGTGTTGTTAACTGAAGAACATTAGGTTGGGTCAGTGTCTTGTCTCTTTATGTAATCCCAAACGGACTACTCTAAAAATCATTCAAAATGAGTCCAAGATCACATAAATTTGGCTTTATTTACCGGTAGTTGCGTCCAGCCGCAATTAATGTTGGTAAGCACAGCAGTCTTCCAATGAGCCGTGATTATCTTCTTCATGTAGGAAGCTTTAATTTGAGAAGTGTTACTAACATATATTTTTAATAACCACAGTTTACATCAGTAGTGGCAGACTGAAGGTTAGAAACACCTCAACTTAAATAACACAACCACAAATTGTATTTGGTGTGACTCAAGTGCTTGCTGTAACTAAAGAAAAACATACTGCACTAGTTAACAATATTAATGCTGGTATTATTAAATGTTTTCTGAATAAGTGCTCTTATTTACATGTGTAAACTGCTTAGACACTAACAAGCAGCAGAAACACAGAAGCATCAGGAATGCGTGCAAACTAGACGTAACGTACTGTCCGGAGATAAACTCGGTAATAATCAGTCATGGAGTCGTACCTTCAGCTCCGCACAGCTCCAGCCATCAATCCCGCGGAAAAAACTGCAACACGTGACCTAAAAACCGTATAGGTGCACTCGATTTATTCTCCAGCCACTGCCGTGTGTCCGCTGTAGAAGCACTGCCGCCATATTGGTACGGGGAACACGTGACTATTTTCAGGCCTTTTGGTTTATTAGGAATTAAATTAATCGGATTTTATTGTCTATTTATTTTTCGTTTGCCTGTTTACTTAAGTTTTTATGACAATAACACCCCTTTATTTTTATTATTATTATTATTATTATTATTATTATTATTATTAATATATTATTATTATTATTATAACCTACAAATAAACAGGGTGTAAGTTAAGTCAAAGTCAACTTTATTGTAAGTTTTCAGTGTGTACAGGATACACATGGAAACGACTAAAGTGAATCCAAAATAAAATAAATAGTCTGAGAATATGTGATAAAGAAAGTAAATATGAGGTTACAAAGTGTTATGTTATGTGTTAAAGCCTACAGAATTGTTGGTATTAATGTATAAAGGTTAAAAGGATTCTCAAAGCTATATACATTTATTCATTTATGCAAGCTTCACAATTTTATGGAAGCTTGTTTCCAAAATAAGTTTTGCCAGGCAGAGTGTAAATTGTAAAAATTTTTAATTAACTTGAGATGTTATTGATTTATTAAGACAAAATATTAACTTCTCAAGTTGAATTCTGAGATGTGAACCTGAAATATTCACTTACAGATGGCAAAATAAGTGAATACGTTAACAAAAGAAAAAAATAAAAAATAAATCAGTGGTAGACACAAGCTTCCATCATTTACATTTCACAATTTAAATATCATTATTTAAAAAGATATACAATTAAAAAATAATGTTATGGACCCTACACTGTAGTTTAATAATCAAACTGGTCATGTCATACATCTGAATAAATAACAGCAAATAAATGCCGTGGTAGTTCAAAAACTTTTTCATAAGCATAATATCAATACTCACTTGTGTTATCTAGCATAAATGAATTACTTCATGTGATTAAACAAATCAAAGTAAAATTTCTAAACATGTATAAATGTTTAAAATATTTACTTTCAACATTTCGTTTAATTGAAACGAACCCCGTTTCAATATGGCACCTTTAAATGCGTAATACAAGCCGGAAGTGCGACTACAAACTACAATAACCAGCAGTCCCGCTGCCGAGTGACTCACCACTGTAGAGGTAAACATGGCTGCTGTAGGAGCTCTGTCGAGAATAGCCCGGCTGGGCTCCAGAATATGTAAAAATCGTGTAACATTAAGCGGAAACTCACAGAGAAGAGGAATAGCCGCATGCATCGACCGTAAGTACCAGAAAACGAGATCTACTAGCTTTAAGTAATACAAGTAGCTCTAAAAACTCTGTTTCTTTCATTTACCTCATTGGACCTGAAGCAATGAAATGAACCAGCGATATGTTAAGTAGTCACACAGCTTTGTAGCAAACAAACGTGACTGCTGATTAAGATTTAAAAAAAAAAAGAAGCTTATGCTACACATATTCAGCGCTTTTATTTACTTATTTATCGCAGCCGACTGTCATTGGTAGGTTTGTTAGATCTCAGTTCCAGTCGGAAGGCAGAGAAAGCTGCACGCCTCTCCTTAGCACCGCCCCTCTCTTTCGGATTATTCAACACCTAGATGTTATTTAAATCATCGTGGCTGTTATGTTGTAATGTGTTAGGTATAACAGGACATAATACTCTATGATATTAGATGTTTTTCAGTTCAATTCTATTTTATTTATATAGCACCATATCACAACACCATTTGCCTCAAGGCACTTTGTATTGTAAGGTAAGGATCCTACAATAATACAAAGAAAACAGAAAAAAACCCAGCACTCATATGACCTCTTGTGAGCAAGCGCTTTGGCAGCACTAGGAAGGAAAAACTAGAAGGAGGACGAAACCTCCAGCAGAACCAGACTCGGGGAGGGGCGTCCATCTGCCACAGCTGGCTGGGGTTGAGGAACAAAGACAGGACAAAGACTGTGGAAGAGAGCTAGAGATTAATATAGGTTTATAAATACATAGTGAGTAAAAAAGGTGACTATTTATATACTCTAAATGAATCTCTGTTTAACAATATGCTGTAGACACTTATGAGGGAATTCTTAGCCTGGGTTCAACGTGACCTGAGCCAGACTGTGAAGACATGAAATATGAACAGTATGTAATGGTTAAAAGCACACAGAGCAGTTTCTGTATTTAATGTCCTCCGCTCTTTGTCTGCAGCTTCCCACGGACTCACAGATGAACAGAAGGAGTTTCAAAAAGTGGCCTTTGACTTTGCAGCCAATGAAATGGCCCCACACATGGCAGAGTGGGACCAAAAGGTATGAGCTAGGAGGCTTAAAACACTGTTATTAATCAAACGTGAAAGCAACAGATGTGAGGGGTTCAAAACCATGTTTGCTCATATAAAGGCAATCTTTTGTATCAATCCAAAGTCCTGATCAGGAGAAAAAAAAAGTAAAAATAAGTATTAGGCAATAAGTAACTAGTAACAGCACTAGGCAGGGTGTGCTAATGGTTAGATGTTTCTTCCCCACTCAGGAAATCTTTCCAGTGGAGACCATGCGTAAAGCGGCCCAGCTGGGTTTCGGTGGGATTTACGTTCAGCCAGATGTTGGAGGATCTGGCCTTTCTCGGCTGGACACGTCGATCATCTTTGAGGCTTTGTCCACGGGATGTGTGAGCACCACAGCCTACATCAGCATCCACAAGTATGAATAATAAGATTATTTTGGTTGGGAGCATTTTTAAAAGACGCCATATTTACAGCAGGTGTCAGTTTGTCTGGATTATACATACAGGAAGATGGGTACACTGTGGCCATGAAGGGATGAACGTGGTCGGTAACAATACTCAGGTTCACTTTAGCATTTAAATAATTGGTACTTTAGCAGGCTGAACTGTTAATACAAGGCAGGATAGATCCATGCTTTCATGTTGTTCATGTCAAATGTTGAAGCTGAAATCGAGACTCAACAGACCAGGCAACATATCTCTAGTATCCAATTTTGGTGAACTCGTGCGAATCCTAGCCTCAGTTTGCTGTACTTAGCTGACAGGAGTGGTACTCTGTGTACTCAGACCAGCACGTATTCTACCAACACCATCATTAAATCACATTTCTTCCAATCTGATGCTCAGTTTGAACATCACTGGGTCGACTCGACTGTGTCTTCATGTCTAAATGCACTGAGTTGCTGTCATGTGATTGGCTGATCAGATATTTGTGTTAACAAACAGTTGAAGTGGTATGCCTAACAAAGTGGCCAGAGAGTGTATGTTATTTATTTATTTGCATGTTAATCTCCTCTGTCCTCCTTATCTTTGCAGCATGTGTGCCTGGATGATAGACAGCTATGGCAATAAAGAGCAAAGGGAAAAGTTTTGTCCTGATCTCTGTTCTATGGAGAAGTTTGCCTCCTATTGTCTCACTGAACCAGGTGAGTCTGCATGCGAAAAGACAGCAGAGTTCTTTGTGTAAAATTATTCACAGCTGTCTATGTGAGAAATTCGTTTCACATGTATGTTGTTCTTCCACACATGTGAGTACTTTAGTTAAAGTTCAACCTGCGATCTTTGTTTTAGGCAGCGGCAGCGATGCTGCTTCTCTTCTGACCTCTGCTCAGCGGAAAGGCGACCATTACGTCTTGAATGGCTCAAAGGTAACTCAGACCTGTCTGTACGCTCATGTCATTTAAGGTCTGTAGAAATGCAAGCTCCTCTAATTTATTCGGCACTTTTTAGGCCTTCATCAGTGGAGGAGGAGACACAGATGTCTACGTCGTGATGTGCAGAACTGGAGGTAAAGGACCTAAAGGTATCTCATGTCTGGTGGTGGAGAAGGGAACCCCCGGCCTCAGTTTTGGCAAAAAAGAAAAAAAAGTACGACTTCACAGTTGCGCCACTTTGGTGTTCAACCACTAGATGGCAGAATTGAGCCAATCAGCTGTTAAAAACAATCTGTCCTCCAGGTGGGCTGGAACTCTCAGCCGACCAGGGCCGTGATATTTGAGGACTGTGCGGTTCCAGTGGCGAACCGGCTCGGTGAGGAAGGACAGGGCTTCAACTTCGCAATGAAAGGCCTGAATGGAGGCAGAATTAATATTGGTAAGGAGGAAAACACCACCCAAGTAGCCAAGCATCCAAAAACTGTGTCTTTTATACTTACAATCCAATGTAAATCTTTTTTTTTTTTTTAAAGCTAGAAGTAACAGTATGTAATCTGCATCATAATTGGGCTTCAACGAGCTTCGGGGGAAACAGATTTGTGCATAAATTGCGTGCAGCGTGCTTTTAAAGAAACCTTGAGTTGGTTAAGGCATGACGAATGGTTTCAGTAGATTTGGATTAACACACTTTTATAAATGAGCATGCCCTTGGTTATGACCAGTAGCAGTGGTTTGCTCAGTAATAACTCAGCTCAAACCGTCAGTATTTGTGGTCACACAGTATTTGGCATTGACATGAAGGCGTTTAAAACAAAGCCAAACAACTTACTCACTGGTTTTCCTCTAAATACTCTGCCGCCAGCTTCCTGTTCTCTTGGGGCGGCGCATGCTTCTGTGCAGCTGGCGAGGGATCACCTGTTAGTGCGCAAGCAGTTTGGAGAAACACTCTCAAACAACCAGGTAAGCAGGTTCCCCTGTTTTCAGTTTATTTAGTGAAAACTCAGTGAAACAGAATACTTGCCCTGCCACTGTTATTCACGCCCCCCCCCCCCTCTTTTAATATGGTAGTTTCTTCAGTTCAAACTGGCAGAAATGGCCACCAAGTTGGTTGCGTCTCGCCTTTTGATACGTGAAGCAGCGCAGGCGTTGCAGGAGGACCGCCCCGATGCTGTTGCCATCTGCTCCATGGCCAAGCTCTTTGCCACAGACAAGTGCTTTAATGTGAGCAGTGCTAAGGAGGATTAACAGTATTTGGCTAAAAAGCATGAAATTAACTATATTAAGTGATCTTTTATGTTTTTTCCTGCTTGTATTCAACAGATCTGCAACCAGGCTCTTCAGATGCACGGTGGGTACGGTTACCTTAAAGACTACGCAGTGCAGCAGTTTGTCCGGGACATCAGAGTCCACCAGATCCTAGAAGGTGAGGTTTTTTCTCTCTCTTTAGCCTTTTTGTTTGTCTTTTGTCATATTTTAGTGTGGCTCCTTTGGTTTCATGTAAGGCAACTGTGATGCTGTTTTTCACCAGCTGTTTCCTGCTTTTGTTTCCCTTAAAGGAACCAATGAAGTGATGAGGATGATCATTTCCCGAAATCTGCTGTCGGAGTCGTGATAAAGCTCGTCCTCTGGATTTAAACTGACCATGTTGTTATGGTCTTCATATCTGGTTTGTTACAGTATGACTGGTGCTGCCCTGCACATCATAGTTTCAATGAATGTTTCCTGACTTGAGTGTATGTTCATCCACCCACCCTCCATCTAATAACCCTCGCAAATCAGCATCATTGTCATAAATAAACCCTTTAGACTCCATGTTTGAATGTGTACGCCACATCAGATGTAATGTAAGTTAGCACAACCAACTTCAGTGTAGTTTTTTCAATCCTTCTGTCACAAATCACCCTTGACACTCGTCTCCAACTGCTCCACCCTGCTGGCACTCCGTCTGTTGCTTTGAAGGGTTTACCCCAGGTAATTAAACTCATCCACCAGCGACGGAGAGATGACAGAGGAAAAAGTAATAAGAAAAAGTAACAGTTCATAAAATCCCAGCATCACTGTCCCTAAAGTGGTCTTTCAATCCTTATGTATATTCATGGTTATTGCAATTTTACTGTATTTCATCCTTTTCTTTGCTTTTTGCAGAATTACAGAAATATGTCACAGGTGCTGTGAAGGTTATATAATGAAATGTTACACTCCAAATAAAGCTTTCTTAAACTGGACTTCATTTGCAGTTTAGCACCTTTAGGTTTTTGTTTCCATTAAATATGGAACTGATCAATATTTAGTCAAATACTGCAGAACATTTTATTGAAAAACAAAATTCCATCAACAGTCAGAACTGCATTAAAAGTGCTACATGTAGTATTTCAACATCAGAACATCATTGCATCGTTATCTCCAGAGTTCAGTGTAATTGAAATCATGAAAACAAACAAGCAGAAAACATTGGTCAGATATCGAGGATGGACGCTTTCTTGAGCGGTCTCCACTACTGGCTCTGCCATATGTTTGCAGTAATCTTGTTATACTCAACAATTTTAAGCAAAATAGTCAGAAACCATCGCCTTTAACACTTATACTCACTACTTTGGTTACATTCCAGCTACCATAACAAGCAAAATCATCACGTTTTGAGTCCTTATCAGTCTTCAACCCACACTGAAACTGTTTCTTGATGTGAACATGAATGTGGGCCAGAAATGTGAAACTCTAGAAACTATTTTCAGTGTCTGAATTGTGTGTTTTTGCTCTGAACGAGTGCAGTTAGCCTGAGAAAAGTGAACTTTACACATCCAGGTAAAATAACATAAAAATGAAATTAGAAAAATCTCTTTACAATGAAGTTGTAGAAATCATAGAAATGTAGCCAAAACATTGCACGACAATCGCAAGTAAACCATCCTGCTTGCTACGGTTTACAATATCACTGTATGCTGCTACGTAAAATCAACACTTCTTTTCGTTCTAAGCATGGAAATAAAAATATATTTCTCTTTAATGAGCCTGATCGCAGCATTTAAAAGAAAACTGAAATGAAAAACGCTGCACTGGTTCGTCAACAAACCGAAGGAAGAGTTTGTTCCAGTGAAGCACGTTTTTTTCCTTCTCTCTCAACCTATCAGGCCTTCACCGAGAAAGGGCGCTTCATTGCGAGGGATTCTCTGTCCTTTGCTTCCCACGCCGTTACACCAGTGATCCAGCCTGGCTTTGAGCAGGCACCATGACAGCAACAGCTCCCATGCGTGTCAGAGTGGAGGAACTAACTTGTGGGGACGCTGTGGGTGGAGGTGCCATCTGAGGCTGCGCCCCCTCAGTTCTTTTGGGGTTGGTGACCGCAGAGCTCCTGAGAACCTGCGAAGGAGCCCCGTTTGCACTCGGAGGCCGCCTGTGTTTACGCGACGGCGTGCCTCCGATGTTGTAGCCAGGAAGCCCTTGTAAGGTATTGGCTTCTCCAGGGCGCAGCTGGTAGGCGTTGATCACTGAGCTCGCGTCTGAAGCTGATATCGGGGAGTACGGATAGTGGAAGTTGGGCTGATGGGGGTCTCGTGGTTGAGGGCTGGTGGCTATGGAGGATAACGTGCCATTCTTGGACATACCATCTGAGCCTGTGTTGCTCTTTGCCCATGACACTCGCTTTGGTGCCTGAGCGTCCTCCCTGCGGTAAAAAGCAAGGAAAGAGGGTGAAAGAAAAATCATTAAAAAGGAGACAGAAAACAAAACAGAAGTGAAGTGCTTCAAGTAAAACGATAACGGACACTGCAGCTGCAATACTGTCAACAAAACACATTGAGTGACAGTATTTTATACTCACGTGATCTCCTAACAATCAAGCGCTTGTAAACTACTGATTTAGTGTAAACGATGCTCTACTTACACAGTATCAGTTACAAAGGTTAAATGTTCAAAAATGCACAAAAACTAGGATAGCATGAAAACACAGATAACACATACTTGCTGAATCACTGCTTTGCATTACTGTAAACGGACTCTTAGAAGCAGAAGGCTTGTTTGGTTTTTTTTGGAAAATTTGTGGGTACATTACACCGTGAGGTGGAGGGCACACATTATGGCGCTTACCATATCTTAGTGCAGGGGTTCTGGTTGGATGATGTGCAACACTGCACATTTCACACTGAGCAAAAGTCAATTTAAAGCCCTGCTCCAAACAACTGGATTCAAAATAATGAGAAAAAACAGGATCTACCCTCTTCGACTCCAAATGGCCTCTTTAGGATGAATAGGATGACTTTACTGTCACGTCGTGCTCAGAGACGACACACTCTACTTTCCATTTGTATCATCATCATTTTTTGGACACAGAAATTACATCTCACTACTCCACATTTCTGACAGCTGTCAAGAAATACATGATGTACACATAGACTGTATAAAGCCTTAGCTCCGGTGATATAAGCCTTTTAATGGTAAACTTCTGTTTGAAGACATGAGATGAGCATTTTAACCTTTATGTGGTGTTTTTAAACTGGAGAAGGGAAACTGGATGCTTATTGGCCAATGACTTGTTGATCACAAGTGATTAACCAATGAGAAAATCCAGGCTAATCCTCCTTTTGGATTACATGGAATGACCAAAATTTACAAAACTGACATAATTTTACTGTTCAACATGTCCTAAAACAAGGGAATAACATATTAAACTCATCAGCAATTTGTTTAATGATGTTTTTATTAGAATATAATAAGCCACGCATGGCGTCACTGTGATCTTGTAGAGGCATAAAAGAGGATTTAATGTGACAAAGTGCCCACTCTACAGACAGTGAAACTCACTTGATTTCATTGGCTATCTCCTCCTCTGTGTCCCCTCTCCTCCTCAGTATGAATATGAGAAACAGCACCATGGCCACCAGTCCCACCACTGACCCCAGAGTAGCTGCTGTAATCACACCTGCGTTGGAAGCTGAGAAACGTAACAAAGATGGAGTGGTGATTTCCCAAACAAACTTTTAAATACTCTGGGGTGAAGGAGAATAAAAACAGAGTTCATGCTGTGTACATACAGGTGAAAACCTCCAGGTTAATGGAGCAGCTGTCGGAGCCGGCGGTGTTGCTGGCTCGACAGATGTACTTCCCTGACATGCTTTTAGTGAGGTTGCTCAGCCTGAGGGTACCGTGTCTCTCATCTGAAAAAAACAACTGTAGTTACACACTCTTCACAATCACATATTTATGTGATCTGAGCCAGGAAGAAGAAAAACGTCAAGGGAACTAAACACATGAACTTACTACAGTACGAAGTAACAGACTTACTATATATACACAATTACAATTGACTATAACTGGATTTATATTTATTAAAAATAAAAAGTTTGTTCGTTTGCAACTTAGTTTTCTCTTTTAAACTTAAACATGGGATTCTTTCTATCATTATCACAAGTATTATGTTAGTATCACTTTATTTATTTTTGTTGTTTTTTTATATCATGCTAAGACTAATGTATTCAACATATCATTGCAGTGTTAATACAGAATATAATTATTGGCTGGCCATTATTGGCTGGTTTCCATTACTTAGTGGAGGAAAAGAAATGTTACATTGCTGCAATTTAACAACACTAGTCTGTTGATGCTGGACATGAGTTTTTGTTTTCATATTTTCTCACACATGCAGTGAGAGCATGTGCATCAGTCTCACAATCTGTTCCTCTTAGCACATCTGATCTTAAAATACTATGTTGCAGACATAGGCTGTCGAAAAATAAACAAGCTTCATACTGGATTTATCACAGCAAATCCTCTGAAATCCAATCTGAGACGTCATATCGCAGCACGCCTTCATCTGATCTCATTTTGATTCATGGCGGCAACTGAGAGTAGGTGTGTTTGATTTTACTGGAAACCCTCCCCTGAAAAAGTGACTGTAAAGCATTGAGTCAGTCACAAAGGGCAAAAGAAGTAGATTTAGTGGAAAGGTGTGAGCAAAATCTTTAATAATTATTCCCAAACTGCTCTAATCCCAAAGTTTTGGTTGGGCAAAGGCTGGACTGAGCTTTGTTTTGTCTCTCCTGTTTCACTACTACAAGGAGGGCTAAGGTAGGCAGATGTAATAATTTCTAAATCTGTTGTGTTTTCAATAAATACAGAAGAAGAAGAAGCTGCTGACATATATCCTGCCCCTCTAGGTCTTAAAAAAACATTGAAATCAAAAGTAGAAATAAATTATGCCTATGCTTATTAAGCTTAAGACCAGCGTGTTAACATTATGCGTGAGAAATCAAAATAAACCCAAGAAAAACAGTTGTGGATAAGGGTGATATGCACCTGTCCTGCTGTGATTATTTAATCCCTGGGCCTAAAAAACAGTTGTGAAGGCCCCAACCTAATTGTGACAGATTAGCCGCGTATCAGCTGACTCGTTTGGAGCGATTTCAAGCCTGCACAGTGATCACAGATCCCCGTGGCAACAGAGCTGCAGGGATCTGATGTTACAGTAAGTGCGACTTCATGTCAAGATGGGACCATTACTCATGTTATGCTGCCATCACTGCAAGGTCAATGAGCAGCATTTGTCAAAGCCTTGACACATGACATGTGACTCATGGAAACTGGCAGACTTTGCAGCTAATAGTATAGTCAGCTACCTCACATGGCATATGTGCCCATCGAATGCAGGATTAGTTTGCACAGCAATGTAAGCAAACATGTTTAGTTTGGATGTCAGTAAAGGGTATAACATTAATTCTGACCTAAAGGGCTAAACAGCCATAAGCTGATAAAATTTCGAGTAAGTAAGAAGCACAACTAAAACAGAAGCATAAAAGACACCTTTCCCTGTTTATTCACTCATAAATCTATTAATTTCATGCCTATGTTTAAATGATATCCTTAGTATGAGGAGTGTCTCAAGAGTTTTTGGGCTGCAGTAACAATATTAAAACAGATACAGTATATAGGGCAAAAAAAAATAATAGGTTTTTACAATAACATAATTTATTCTGACATCTTTGCACTCTGCACCATAAATCTCCTTGACTTTAGGTGCCTCTTTTATGCTTGAATAAGTCATAGGTTAGTGTTAAATAGCTAAAAAGGTGGTCAAAATTATTTTTTTTTATAAAATTATAATATATATATATATATATATTTTATTAAACCCTTTATAAAGCCTGGAGAACTTAGAACATCTGACTCCTTGGAGGCAATTTTTTTTTTCTTTTTTAAATGAGTGTTGGCTTGAGACTTTTACACAGCATATATGCTGTAAAAAGCTACAGTGAACAGACAATATGTAATCATAATAATAATAATAATAACAGTAATATTAGTAATAATAATAATAGTTTTACTTAGCTAAATAAGTAAAACTATTACCAGCAGAAACTGTTAATTACTCGTATTGTAGCCTACTAATTTTATATTTTGCTATTAATAAACATTTATTTATAGCACACTAAACTGCAAATTGTATAGCATTGTTACAAAGTTTACATATCAAGTTAATGAGTTTAAACAGTTGAACAATTCCTTTGAGTTTTACAGTTACTTCAAACTAGCTGCTGAACAAATTTCTAGCACATCAAGCTAAAGCTAATTAGCTACTAGCTAGCTAGCAAACATTAACTATTTTTTAAATCAATGACTGTATAAAATTTTTTTCAATATATGGTTTAAACATTGCTTGCTGTGTTTTTTTTTAAAGTTTAAACTTTATTGTGTGATATTTAGGTCCTCTTGGATTAAGTCAGTTATTCTGTGTGCTAACTCGCTAACCATGAAAGCTAAAAAGTGACTGAAAGGGTTACAGATATTTTTATCCATATCTGCAAGAAAATCATATTCATGTTTTTCACATGTGAAATATTCATATATAAGTAATAAAATATGAAAGCATATTAAATTTATACAATTTAGGGTTATTATTGACTATATTCATATTTATTTATTAACCCACATCATAGCTTAACTACACAATAATAAATTAACATAATCTTATAGTACACAGTTAAAAACTGCAATGGGATGACAGCTAAATCTAACACAACATACTGCAAAGATTTAAAGGACAAAGTCAACCCTTCCGCTTAATATTAATGAGGCTTGGAAGTTTAAAAGTCCTTGTCATGAGGGGTTAAAGTGGGATTTGGCAGGTGGGGAACACCAAGATCAAGTCTTAGTCTTAAGAATCACTTAGAAAAAGGGCACATAAGACATTGTTTTGTAAGCTCCAGTAGGTTTGTCCTTGTGTACAACCTGTGATCTGCTGACCTGGGTTTCTACTCTAATATTCATTGCTCTGTCTGATGATGCAACCAACTGAATTCAACAATATCTAAAGCAGATGTTACACAGGCTATATGGCCGATTTCCAACCCCCTAACTAGATACAATAAAGCTAGTATAAAAGGTTTATACCTTGATGTCTGCTACCTTTGATGTAATCTGGTAACATTGCCCTAGCTGTAACCAGTCAAGCGCACTGCATTACTGTAAACTAACCAGTGTACCCTGCACTAGCCTGAACAGTATATTCTTAAAATTTAAATGACTTAAATTTGTTTTTGGAAGACATTTCACAAAAACATAATTTAGCAACACATCACCTATAGATCCAAAATTTTAATTAAGCACTCTAAAATGAATCAGAAAATTACACATAAATTTTAACTTACTAGTCCATAAAAATGTCACACGCTGAGCAATGATTACTTTTGAAAATAACCTTTGATCTTCCTTTCCTTTCTTCCCTTTCTTTCTCTGTCAATGTCACACATTAACATTTTTCCCCCTGGGAAATACAGAAACTGTCCACTTTTTTGAAAAACTGCACGGAAACAGTTGTGTGTGTTTGGTGACATTTGTTAAGTTGATTAAAATGTTGCATTTAAAACTACCTGCCATTTAAAAAAAATGTTACTCTGTTATGCTTACTTCAGTAGCTACCCAGTTGCTAAGTACCACAACAAATTTACTTCTGCACCATGAACGCATCACAGCAACAATAAAAAGAGGGATGTGTTGAAAGTGTAAGTGGGCCTTGGGATGTCAGTTTTTTTCTTGTTACTGAGTAAGTACCACCAAGCTGCCCCTGGCAGCCACCACAGCCTGCAGCACATGAAGAATGAACTCATTCAATAGTGATATACAGTGCTGCCCCATTCCCGATTTTCCTCTTTTTTTCTGTTTGTCACACTTGAGTGTTTCAGATCATCAAACAAATGTAAATATTAGACAAAGATAACACAAGTTAACACAAAATCCTGTTTTTAAATGAAAGCCTTTATTATTAAGTGAAAAAAATGACCCTGTGTGAAAAAGTAAATGGCCCCTAAACCTAATAACTGGTTGGCCCACCCTTAGCAGCAACAACTGCAATCAAGCGTTTGCAATAACTGAGTTTACAGCACTGTGGAGGAATTCTGGCAGAATCATCTTTGCAGAATTGTTGTAATTCAGCCACACTGGAGAGTTTTCGAGCATGAACCACCTTTTTAAGGTCATGCCACATGCTAGAATCGAATTCTAGGCCACTCCGAAGGCTTCATTTCTGGTGGTGTTTTTTGGATCATTGTCCTGCTGCAGAACCAAAGTGTGCTTGAGGTCAGAAGCAGATGGCCCGACAGTCTCCTTTTCTGCTTTTTCTGAAATGTGGTGTTACTTTTACACTAGATGTAATGGGACACACATGTCCCAAACTGTTCAAATTTTGTCTTGTCAGTCCACAGAGCATCTTCCCAAATGTCTTGGGGATCATCAAGATGTTTTCTTCCAAAACTGAGTTGAGCCATTATGTTCCTTTTGCTCAGCAGAGGTTTTCGTCTTGGAACTTGGCCTTGTAGGTCATTTTTGCCCAGTCTCTTTCTTACTAAAGAGTCATGAACACCTGACCATAACTCAGCCAAGTGAGGCCTGCAGTTCTTTGGGTGTTGTTCTGGGGTCTTTTTAAAGTCTTGGATGAGTCGTCCTTGTGCTCTTAGGGTACTGTTCCATGTTTTCACCATTTGTAGATAATGGCTCTCACTGTAGTACCACAGCTTTAGAAATGGCTTTATAAACTTTACCAGACTAAGAGATCTCAATTACATTATTTCTTATTTTTTCACACAGGGCCATGTAGATTTAGATAATTATTTTTTTGCCTAAATAATAAACAGCTTCATGTAGAAAATGCATTTTTTCTTTACCTGCATTATATTTGTATAATATTTACATTTCTTTGATGATCTGAAACATTTAAGTTTGACAAACACACCAAAAAAAAAACAGGAAATCTGGAAAGGGGAAAAGATTTGTTCACCACTGTACAATAACCTGTCTGTCAGATTTAATTACTCGTGCTGTTCCAGATTGTTCCAGCCCACTTTAACCCCTGCTTGTCATGGAAATAGTCAGGAAAGATTACAGCATAAAACACTGGTTCACAATTCCAAATGGTTAAAATAAAGACAACTGAGTGGTTTTATAATTAATATTTATAGAGTTTGAATCTAGTCTTTTTATTTTAAATTTTTGAAAATACTATTATAAGCATTATTACAAATGGGGTTGATTTGTCTTTTCCTTTAAAGCTTTCTTAGAGCTTAAGGAGTGCCATGTTGACTCTACAAACATAATTATTCTTGCAGGTAGAGGTGAGAAAGAGTATGGGGAATAACTGAAAAACGTATGACTGAAAGCCCTTACCCATGAACCCAAGGACAAGCATGGTCTGGGGGCAGGCTCTCCACTCTTTCAATTATTTTTTTACAAAAAGATGAAAAAGAGAGTGAGCTTAAATGAAAGGTAGAGAGGGAATGGTAGAAATTGAAGGGAGGGGTAGCAAGATGTGCTGCACTCTCTGTCCCAAATCCAACTTATGCTTCTTAGAGGGGCTGATCAAGTAATGACATGGGGCTAGTTTGATTAGGTACCTAGGCCAACAGGAAATGAGAAGTGCGGCGAGAGGATCAGCAGAGAGAGAGGAAAAAACAGAGAGGGAGAGAGAGAGAGAGACTGCTGAAAGGGATAAGCAGTGATGGGCAGAGTAAAGTTCAAGTGTCACAGAGTTGGCATATATCAGTGTGCATAAAAAGATGCGCGCAGGGTTGGAGCTCGAGTGTTGAAAGCATGTGAGAGGATGCATAATCAGAGGGAGTAGTTTTCATGTTATGAGTTTGAGGACTTAAAGAGATGAAGGCCAGAGATCAGAACAGTTAAGTCAATACTCAATCAATCAGCCAAAGTCCTACTGCTCAGAAACAGATGGCGTCTTTTTTTTCTTTGTGAAAAATAATGCAAGAAATTCCTGTTTTCTCTCTTGCGCTTGTGCAGCACGTTGAAAGGAGAATGCTACGTGTCTCATTCAGTAAAGAGGATTTCACACTGTGCGTCATGCCACGATCGAGGATCTTCCTCTGAAGTCCATTTGAAACATTTACAGCTGCAGTCAAAATTATTCAACCCCTTTATCCTGCTGGTGTAAACAATAAAACTCAAGGGAATCATTTATTTATTCACTATACTGTAGTGAACAAAGACAAAACAGCTTCAAATAATTAAACTTTGACAGGGTCAATCTGTTCAGTTGGGAATCATGAATCACTGTGAATCCATTTCACCTGCTGTGGTTCAGATGAAAGTGACAACAGGTGTGCTGGAGAGGATCACAACAGTGGAATGGTTTTGCATGTGGTAGCCACAGACCATTACTCTCTCTTTATACACTCTGAATGACTTTTCTGCAATTTTGCTTTTTCTTAGTAATCTTGCTGCTACTTTTGCATGAGACAGTACCTGCAGTCCATTCAGGTTGCACATGTAGTCCAGCTTGTCCAGGAGAGCACATCCCCATTCATGTGTACCATTGCAAGAAGCTTTGCTGTGTCTCCCAGAACAGCCTCAAGAGTGTGGAGGAGATACTAGGAAATGGATACAAGGAGGAGAGCTGCATTACTGGTATCTGCTCCTTTGTACGAGGAGTAGCAGGAGGTGATAGATGATAGGGATCGGCATCCTTTAGTACAGCATGTGTTCACAGACTGACATCACGCAGCCGAACACTAGAACTGGCAGGTCGATCACTGGTGCCCCATTCATTTCACAGATGATGTTGGAAGCATTATAATATTCGCCACAGCGTCTTCCGACTCTTTCACACCATCCATATCTGCTCAGTGTGAACCTATTGTCATATTTTGAGAGAAAAGTCCTACCAGTTCTGCTGTTCTTTGGCAGATGCACAGAGGACAGGTTCTTCTAAAGAACATTTGGGACTAATGCTGCCCTCACGCAGTCTGATTCTGACAGTTTGGTCAGAAACATGCACATACGCGGCCCATTGGAGGTCATTCTGTAGTAGGGCTGGGCGATATGACCCAAAATTCATATCTCGATATTTTTTAGCTGGATGGCGATATAAGATATATATCTCGATATATTTTTTTAAAGCCATAAAGTAAGAACAAAAAGAGAGTTCTTAGTCAAAGCTGTGTCCCAGATGTCACACAGGCACTTTTATTAACATAGAGCAGATGTACATAAAATTTACTCAAAAATAAATTATGAGCATTTATTAAATAATAATGCTCCATAAATAAAAGAAAACAATGTTGTTTTTGTGCATAACAAAAAGCTCACAATTGTGCAGTCAAAATGTAAACTAATAGACGCTGAGCACAATAACAAAGACAGATTTCACAGCTGCTCTGTTCCCAACTTGTACTGCGTGACTGACAGCCTGGAGTTTGAAATCCGCTTCGCAACCACGTCTCTTAACAGGTGCCATTTATAGTCCTTATACACAGTAGGGTAATATTACGTTGAAGCACAGTACGTATCACTCCGCGAGGCTCAGCCGTAATGCTCCGACAATCCATCAAGCGGTGCAGCTCCGTAGCTTACTAAAATCGTACTAAAACATTTTTTGACAGATTGCTGAGCTCCGTGTTCCACATAAAATCGGTTCGCGGCCATCAAGCACAACCAGAATTCATACATAAGGCGCGCTGTCAACTTTTGAGAAAATGAAAGGATTTTAGTCCGTGGCGTTAGCGTGGTTAGCTCGTTAGCGTGGTTAGCTCGTTAGCGTGGTTAGCTAGCTAACACGTTGACGCCGTCCAGCCCCACGCACGGGGCGATGCGCAGTAACTCGTTAACGGAGATTTGCCGTGTCCATCTTGTCGCTTCCTGCAGGTGAAGCGATGGGGGACGAGGAGTTGTGTTCAGTGAAGGAGAGGCGAGGCTGAGTAACATTGCGTAAAGACGAAAGTGGACGAAAGAGAGGCAAACCTGCGGCTCCACAAGTATAATTATAACGTAACATAGACTATATCGATATAAAGGATATTGTCACATCTTATATCTCGTATAAAAATATATCGATATTTTTTAAAAACTCGATATATCGCCCAGCTCTATTCTGTAGGGCTCTGTCAGCGGTCCTTCTGTTCCTCCTGGCACAAAGGAGCATATACCAGTCCTCCTGGTTGATGCACTTCTACGGCTCTGTCTATGTCCTCATGTAATGACTGATAGACTGTCATGGGAGATGCAAATAACTCTGTTGGCCAGTAGTGAAGAGGGCACCAACACAAAACAAAACTAGAGCAAACTCAATCAGGAGGGATAAGGAGAGAGCAACAATCTGTGGCCACTACAAGTAAAACCCTCTTTCATTTGCACTAAATGTATTCATAATGATCTATCAGTCCTAACTGGACAGACTGATATGCCCGAGGTTTAACGGACTGTGTGCAATACTGTGACGATCAAGCAGTGCATTTTGCTATAATGATTAATATACATTTCTGATAGTTTCTGACAAACGTTCCTGTCTTTTGTGTTCTGCTCCTAATATTCTCATATTCACTAATATTGAATTCACTAATATTCCTTTCCTTTTGTGCTGCAGCTGTTTTGCTTAAATCTCACTGATGATTTTAAAAGGGATTTAAATCCGGGGACATGTTTCCTGAACCAGTGTTTTAACATTTAGAAGTGCTGGGGTCACCCCCTTCCCAGAAAAACTCATCATTAAGAAAGTACAGCTTTCTTCCAACGATCTAAGATGCTTTGCTCTGTAACAGAGTACCAAATCTCCACGTCTTATGGTCTTTTTGGCAGGCTTTGACCATGTGTTCCAATTCACTTTCATCACTTCAATAAAACAATTCTCTGAACTCAGCAGGATTATGTGATTTGGTTCTTGCATATTCAAGTTGTCATCTATGTGTTTTTTGTGGATAAACTGAGACGAGCAAGGTTTCTGTTATTTCTGTTAGTGGGTTATTTTTTTCCTAGTTGTTATTTTTAAATGTGTGATTTTGCTAAACTTTGAAACTTGATTAACTAAGTATGTGACCATAATAACAACTGGTGGCCCTTTTTTAAAAGATACAGTTAGTTCCATAATTAAAGACAACATTTTTGTACTTTTGCCTCTTCAGAGGATTTAAAATCAAACGGTTAAGATGTGACGGAAGTGCAGACTTTCCGCTTTAATTTAAAGGGTTGCACAACAAATTTAGCATGAACTTTTCAGGAATTACAGCCATTTTTATACATAGTCTACTATTTTCAGAGGCTTAAAATAGTTCCATCAATTCCATCAAGCGGTTTTATGGCTGATTTCTTGTTATTTCATGAAACAAAGCAGATGTAATATGTGAAGTTTCAAGGTCTTGAATTTATATCTTATAGCTTTTCATGGTGATTTTAAACATGAGGCCCAAAGAGATTTCAGGAAAAGTGGGAGAGGCTGAAAAAAACAGAATAAACCCATCAGACAGCGAAAGCTTCAGGAGTGACTAAATAACAATCTGGTACAATCTTAAGAAAGAAAGAAGAAACAAATTGATCAGCTCACCAAGACCAAAAGGCCCATAGACTACAGAAAACAACTAAAGTGGATGATGACAGAATTATTTCCATGGTTGAAAACAGAAAAAAACCCTCTTTGATCAGATCAAACCAAGATTAACTTGTACCAGAATGACAGGAAAATAAAAATATGGAAAAGGCGAGAAACAGTTTATGATCCAAAGCATGCCACATGATCTGTCAAACATGGTGGAGACAAGGTTATATCGTGGGCATGTAAGGTGGACAGTGGAACTGGGTCACTATTGTTTTTTGATGATGTGACTGCTGCTACACTCTCTGCTCAAATTCAGCCAAATGCTGCAAAACTGATCAGGCAGTAAAGTGCAAATGGATGATGACCAAAAGCAAACTGCAAAAGCATCCCAAGAGTATCTCAAGGCAACGAAATTGGGTATAGAAAATAAATGTGAGGCTGAGAGGTGCAAACAAGCAACAACTGAAGGTGGCAGCAGTAACGGCTTAGCAGAGCATCTTAAGGGAGGAAACACAGCTTCTGATCCTCTGAAAATGGGAGACTATAAAAAATATCTGTAATTCCTCAACAGTTAATTCAAAGTTTTTGTTAAATAGCTGACTTATTGATTATGATTAATAATGATATTATTTTGAAAGTCTCAGGATAACATTAAACCCAAGCAGAGGCTATTTTTCTTTGGTCTTGTTTAGTTCCTGTTCTCAGGCTTCAAACAACCCAAACACCTTGGTGTGATGGCTGAGAGGCAAAATACTGGGGAAAAGGGCATCAAAGCACTTGCTCTTCCCTTCTTGTCTTTGACTGCTGCACAGTTTCTATAAGGCTATGAATTCCTCTGGTCTTTCATTTTTGACACAGCATGAAAACGCATATAGAGATTTACAGTCAGAAAATTAAGCGGAATATGGAAAGTGACCTGGTCCAACATACTGGAAGAGTTTCCGCTATCCTATTGTATTCTCAGTATGATAACTCTTTCTGGAAATTAGTTTGAATAACTCTTCCTGTTGTGAAACACTAAGTTAATGAATAATAGAAATAAAAACACTTTTGCTCAGGTATTACCATGTTTACCTCTGAGACATTCATCTTTAATGGGAGACATTCTGAACCCATGTTGCTGAGGTAAAGCCAAAGTGAAACCAGCTTCTTTAAGGATGGCTTTGTTCCATCAGTTGCATCAGTGAAACACCACAGCAAACTAGCAACAACAGCAGGAACCTGAAATGATCGGTGTGCTTTTTCCTGCCACAGTATGACGCCTGTGAAACAGGTCCTTACAGTCTTTGTATAATCACCAGAGCACACTGCTCGATGGGGACTTTTTTTTCAGTGCTGATGCAAAACCTGGGCAAACATAACCTGAAAGGATGAACATGACATCAAGTGAGCAAATATGGAGTGGGTGGAGAGTTGTTTTTGCAGGCAGGAGGGGGCACGAGTAATTTAAGTTTAGGCATTGCGTGCTGGGAAAATACTTACTCTGCATTGGAGAGAAGAAGACCTCAGACATGGGTGCAGCCTTGGTCCATTTGTACTGAGGGACAGGCTTTCCATGACTGGACTTACAGCTCAGAGTCACATTGCCCTTCACCACTGGGTTCCCTGTCATGGTGCACACTGGGGGAGAAGGAGGGACTGGGCAGAGGGACAGATAATGTTAGTGATTTAAAACATGCGCGATAAGAAGCTACACCAGCAGCCCCATTTAGTGAACTTCTATGGTAGTTGTAATGCAGCGCCAGCGATGTGGAAATGTCTCAGGGCAGTAGCCACGCCGCAAAAAAAAAGTACATTTCAATCTGCTGCTGGAGGATGAGGAAGTGTGTGAGCTGCACTGCAGACTTTCTGATTACATCTAACCTTTGAAATTCCTCTGACGCTGCGGACCATTACCTTTGACATTAAGGCTCATCTCCCCAGAAATGCCAGGAGCTCCGGGGATGACGACAATACACGTGTAGCGACCAGAGTCGGATTCCTGGGTGTTATTGATGTAGATGGAGAGGTTGGCCGAGGGCATGGCCACACTGAAGCCCACTCTTTTTGTGAACTCGTTCTGACCGTGTCCGACCTCACCTGAGCTAAAGTTTATCACCTGCACGGAGAGAACACGTCCACAGAAACACAGACATCACTACATCGATATGGATTATTTCATTCAAATGAACATTTTTTTGAATTCTGCCTGATATTAAGATGTGCAGATTACCATGTCCTTCATAAAGATAATCCTGGCATCTACAGATGGTGGATGTTGAATTTTAGCCTGATTTTCTGTTTGAGATAATCTCACAGGCATCGGAAACTGTTTAGATAATATTAATCATATAAACACACACAAACATAGTGCATGTGCAGGCATGTGCAAGTTCACTAGCAGCGTGTGCTATGTAAGAGAGGTACAGCACAATGTAGGGCTCAAGTGTCATTAGAGGCATATTGTCCTTCCTAACGCCCTCCCCTTCTTCCTTCCACTATGAATTAGACAGTGGCTTTAGAAAAAATCCTAATCTCTACATATCAACATGTTTTACAAATCTCTATGGGTGAGTCAGAATGTAACATTGTCATGCAATGCAACATTACTCTCTTCCTCTTGCTTAAATTAAACAATAAGAAGATCTAAACACAGCTTTAAATACAGTCTTTAAACTGATATTGTATGATAGAAAATAATCTACGCAAAGTAGTTCAGTTCGTTGTTTGAGCTCTAATAGTTTTTGCATTAGATGTAAAGCTTCTGTAGCGCTTGCCAGAGAACCAACCAGCAAACCGTACTTTACTCTAATCCCTTTAAAGAGGCTCTCGGTTGTCTTTGCACCAGAGGTCAGAGCAGCTATTCAGCACAACGTTACACTGCTTCGGCTGTTCCCTTCTCACCTGCTTGGACTCGTTCCCAGAGAAGTACCAAATGAAAGAGTTTTTGGAAATGTCTGCGCTGGGGCTGTACCACGCTTGTAACACCACCATCTGGCCTTGTACCACCTCCATCTCTTTTCTGGGGAACTCCACCTTCTTTGTGTCACCTGGAACCAAAACAGTGATAACAAGGGTTTAAAAAGCACTTCTTATCATGACCTCGACGGAGCAGCTGAACAGCAGCCTTGACTGCTTTTTGCAGAAAGCCAGGTTGCTATGGCAACACAATAAGTCAGTTTAACTTTTGCGTTTGTTTTATTCGACTTATTTCTGGGGATTAGATTGAATCCATTTTTTGCAGGGCTCCAACAAGAGATCATTATTTTGCAGTCATGGAAGATATCAAAGATATTCACATAATAATATTAGGGAGAGAGAAGCAGCACTGACTTTCACTGATATAAGAAGCTGAAGCAATAATTTTTAATAATACTTTGGTATAAAAATCACCCTGATTCTATTTTAAGTTGTCTGAATATCAATAATCCGTTTTCTTTTGTTTTTGTTCTGTAAATGTCTGCCATCATCATGGCCATGTAAGAGATATTAGTTGAGTGATTTTAACCATCTTTTTTCGCAGCAATTGTTTTGATCTGCAATATGAAAAGAACTACTCAGGAAACCAGAACATCAGAGACGTAGCAGCTCATCCATCTCATGATCCTTCACAATTCCCAGGTTATTGCCCGTCATATGACAAATGTGAGTTGACCTTGAACACAACTTGTGTATTTTTAAGTAAGTTTCACTAAAATCTGGCCACGACTAGAACAGGAGGACTAGTAAACGGTGGCATAAGTGGCGTATGCTCATCGTTCTTTAAACTGGATGAACCAAAATTAGCGGCATAAAAACTTTTGAACAGCACAAAAACAATAACTAAAATTGTCAAATGACTTAATGGCTTCATTGTAACATCTTCATATGTAGTAAAAACTCAATGATAACATTGCAGAAGGTGGAGATTACTACTCTAGTTTCTCTGATCTGAGCACTCTTGACAATTTTAATTTAAATCAGTATCTCTTAAGTTATTATCTATGGCAAAACAAGCGGACATTAGTGCTGCCAAATCAACAAAGATCTAAATCACCACACACCCAGCCTCTAAATTCTCAAATTTAGCCTTCATAAAAGATTTACACTACAGTAGATTAAGTCTCTACTGTTCTGCATGGGAAACGAGCAAATGGTGAAGGAGAAAAACAAACTTAACCCTTCGTATCAATACATGAAAATTGTAACTCTTTATTTTTATTGGAGGATATTAACGCTTTTCTTTTCACTCGTTTGACCCCCCCCCCCCCCCCCCCCCTCCCAGCAATGGTTCATTGTTAAGATGCAAATTAAAACGCTATATTTGGTTCTTCATCTGCATCTGATACAGGTTTAAGAGGTAAAGAAAGTAGAATTTTGGCTTATCTCAAACTAATTTCATCAACCAAAAGTCATATTTACAAGTGTCCACTATCTCACTACTGTTAACATTCGGATGAAGCTGATGTGGTTGGAAAATGCTTCCTCTTAAACTCTTAAATACATTTGCACATAGAAAAGAAACCAAAGACGAAACGACGGAGGTGGAATGATGATAATGAAGCAGTCATGGTGATATGAAGACAGGTTGTGGGAAACGATAACACAAAAGAGATCTTTTTGAACTCACAGGGTGCCCAGTCACCCGAACCAGACACCTGAAGCTGGATCAACTGATCCCAGCAGCTGGTCTCCGTCTGAGTCTCCAGTTTGGAGCTTGCTTTAAAAACTAAAGCCAAGGACGTGAAAAAGACCCACTGCTGCTATATCCTTTAAATGCTGCAAATGAAACAGTGAAAAGTGTCCCTCCTGCGCTCAAATGGATGGCAGGGCGTAGCAGAGAGGAATGGGAGGCAGCGTTATGATCCATAGACATCCAGCTGAGATCCCCACATCTGTTCATGCAGACACGCCTTCCTTCTCTCCCACAGTGAAGCCATGCAGGGGCAGGAGAATTAGTCAGAGGGTGGTGGTGTGGGCACAGATGGAAAGGAGGAAAGTGTGTGTGCATGTATAAAGCACCAAAAAATGAAACAGAACTTGTTTTTGGGGTTTTTTCACATGCACTTTTTCCTGCAGTGACTCAGTGCTTTCTTTTTCCTCCTGGGACAATGTGACCCCGCAAGTGTGGTGCTCCTATCCCTTAATTTCTCAATCTCTGAATCTGGTAAGTCCTTCTGACTAATCCCTCAACAATCTCAGACTCAATCCTCTCACCTCATGTGAGCAAAAGAGCTCAGCTGTACACAGATATGATGTAACACACGATCATTTCTCCCACCAATACCAGGGTCACGATCATCACAGCAACATGTAGGCTTTTCAATTACAAAACTGTGGGGTGGTTACGGGGTTAGGGTGACCTCAGCTGAACCTGTTTGCAAATGATGCAATCAGAAACATTAGATAGAAGAAAATTATCTAAAAAATATTTTTCAAGGCAGAAAGCAACTTGACTCCTGCATCCAACCCTAACACCTCTTATGTCGGGTGGATTTTTTGGATTGCGATCACGTGGTGCACATGAGGGGCAGTGCAGTTTGATCTCCCTTTGGGTGAATGTGCAAATACACAGGTGAACCTTGACCTTTCAGTAGGCTGTACTGAAACTAATAAGACCCTTAAATGTATCAATCCTACAGAGGCACGCTTACAATTAGTAGATGTAGCAGAGCTGCTCATTCATACTCAAACTGAAGCTCATCATCTGTTGGCATCTAATCGCATAAATATTGAATGCTAAAATGCGGACACAGTGTTGGTTGTAGATAAAAGGGACGTCACCAACTGAGGGGAGATCTACCCTGCTTTTATTTTTCATCAACACATGTAAAGATGTCAAAAGCTGTGATTTATACTGTGACATGTAAACGAAAGGAAAACATTCTTCCTGTTTGTTCCTCATTTGCTCGTGCCAGCCATGTTGAGGAGTAAAGCCATCTATTGGGCATGTGTGCATGAGATTAATATCTTTATCGCCATCATCATCACCACCGCCATGCCCATATCAGCCGTCAGATCAGCCTGTTTTTGATTGGTAATGTACAGCAGCCCAGGGTGCAGCGAAATCATCTATTTTCAGATCTGAAACATAGATTTTTCCCTCGCAAATCCTGTTAGCTCTCTGATTTCATTTCCACCAGCTATCGTCTTTACTGTCATGCCCATCAATAAAGCAATATGTACATGCTGCAACAATTGTGTAATATTATTGCATAAATGGTCTTGTTTGTGATGCAGCTGTGTGGCGTATCTCCGACTTCTCTAAATGGTCACATGCTCAGTGTATGCTGATCAAAATACAGCGTGTACAAAAGGCCCAATTAGAGAGGACCAGCTTTGTTCTGCAGGTCGCTTTTCGCTATGAATTTCTGCAGAGAGCTTGCAGAAGCAGTGCATGCAAACAGCATTTCTGAATGATACACGGAGATTTTGTGATGAAGCGCGATAATAACCTGTAGTCTTCTAAGTCCAGACTATTCTTGTGCTTCTTTGAGCAGGTTTATCCTCAGAACTGTGTCATTCAATTTCCTGTCTCCATCTGGGATGAGTCTGTGTGTGTGTATGTGCGTATGTGTGTGTGTGTTTGTCTGTATGTGTATGTCAGTAGACTCAGATACAAAGGCTGTTCAACATGTGGATATGGATATAAATCAACTTAAATCCCTCACCAGAGGTAAAAAATCTGGAAAAGCTACTAATAAAAGAGGATACTGGAGGAAATGAGACTAGGTAGCCTCAGCTAACCTTGCCCTAATTATATTTTCCTAAAGGCTATTGTTCAGCCTAGCCACGCTTTGATTCTGCTAATAGGATTCTTTCCTTTATGAATAAACAACATTTAAAAAAATATATAATATTATTATTTTTCCTGAGGGGCATCTTGGTGGATTCTCAGCTGCAAAAGCATTTCAGATGGCAACGAAACTGTACTAACAAAACAGAATAGAACAACAAGCCCAGTCAACCATATCACGCATGCTGGAGCTGGAGCACAATTAGGAGACCAAATGTGTTTCCTGTAGTACCGACAGTCGTCCATAGGGGGAAGCACTTTCATATGAAACCAGAGATCCTCTGATGGTAGCTAAAACCCCAGTGGAAACCATCATTTCGCCAGAGCAGCTAAATTTAAGTCCCAGCAGATGAATAAATAACTGTAAACAGATGCAACGCAGTAAGTAAGTAATCACAGACTTATATAAAAATGAAATGTTGAAAAAGCAGCCTCGGCAAGTGTCTAAAAATACACAAACTAGTGCCTCACTTACTCAGATATGTGTAATTAGCATGTCTAACAGGGCATCCAAACCTAGTTTTGCTGTGTTATGATCAAATGAAGGATTAAAAGTCGCCCCCCCGCCTTCCACCTCCAAGCCCTCAGGTAGCCATGTAGGCCTGTGTGAAGATAAACTGATCCTCTTTAACCAGCCTTACTCTATCTCTCCGAGTAATCTCTGCTTCCACCCATGTCTTTCCCTCATGTGAGTCTCTCTCTGGAGCTAAAGGTTTAGCTGAGGCTGATATTAACTCTTGATTTCCACCTCTTCCCCCCCCTTTTTTCATAATCAAAACAGCAGAGCGGGGCTTTAGCTGTAAAATGACCTAACAAACAATATATTTGAATTTTAATTAGACGGTAAACACAATCTCACATTTTCATGACCTTTTTTAATCACTATTCCAATGTTATTAACCATTCAACGAGCTTTTATGCTGTAGGTTACATTCACCAACTCACACAAGCACATTTTTAAACCACCTATTTAATGTGTACAACTCTTATCTATAGAAAACTGGAGGAGTCAGTCAGAACCACTGACCTTCTTACATATTTAGTTTAATCTGTTGTTTCTTTCATTTACATTCATTAAAACCATAAAAGCACTGAAAATGCCCTGAAGCAACACAAAACAGAAAATCGAAGGTCATATGGTGCTGAATCTGCGAGCACTTCATGTATGTAAATGAAGAGGAGGCAAGTGAATAAATGAAATTGGGAGAAGTAGAAGGCAAAGAAGGTGGATGATTTTAAAGACCTGGGGTCAAGCATCCTAAGTGAGAGACAAGCGTATAAGAGAGGTGAAGAAGAGAGTGCAGGCAGAGAGGTGTGGGTGGAGATGAATGTCAAGAGTGATTTGTGACAGACTGAGAGAACCAGGAATGAAAGGGAAGGTTTACAAGATAGTAGTGAGACCTGCTGTGATGTATGGTTTAGATACGGTGGTGATAAAAAAAAATGGAAAAAACAGGAGGCTGAGCTGGAGATGGAAGAGTTGAAGATGTTAAGATTTCCACTGGGAATGATCGGCATGGACAGGACTAAAAATGAGTACATCAGAAGGACAGCTCAAGTTGAGCAGTTGGGAGACAAGTTACAGAGGCAAGGGTGAGAAAGTTTGGACATGTGCAGAGGAGAAATAATGGATTTATGAGACAAAGGATGTTGAAGACGGAGCTGCCAGGCAGGAGGAAAAGACGAAGGCCACTTCAGTCCATCCAAAGATTGACTGGATTGAATCCAATAGAAGGTGTTGTGGATAGGCGTAGTTTTGGGTCACGTGGTGTCAGTAATAGTGATTGCTATATCACCTGTTCACGGCCCGAGGGAAATTTTGTGAATGAGTGGGTGATGGGGGAAGTCGACTTTTGCTGACCGCTCAAGCTTGGAATGTTTTTGATCACTGTTTTTCTACGGATTTTAAGGAGTTGATAACAAATAAAGGAGAACTTTGACTAACGTTTTAAACAGCGAGCGTGTCAACATTATTCCCCTATTCAGCTGCTCGGCGACTCAAAGGCTTGACAGTCGCCAATAGAAGGCATGCAGATGACTAGTGTGGCCAAAGAGGATGCTAGGGATGCTTTATTGGTACAGTTATGGCCCCGTCATATCAACTGGGCATTTTTTAAACACCACAGCATACCTATTCATCTTCTGATGGCTGCTTCCAGCAAGATAACATAGTATGTCACAAAGCTCAAATCATCTCCAAGTGGTGTACTGAACATGATAATGAGTTCACTGTACTCAAACGGCCTCCACAGTCACCAGATCTCAATCCAATAGAGTTACTTTGGGAACAGGAGATCTGCAGTAACTGTGTGATGCTGTCATGTCAATATGGACCAAAATCTGAGGAATGTCTCCAGCACATGGTTGAATCTGCTTGTGGTGAGGCGTGGTCGGTGGTGCCGTACGGACGCACCTGCACGGCATCCGCAATCATGCCCGCCTGTTAAAACACGGGGACGGGAGCGGGTCAGGAGCAGTGGAGGCGCCGCTCCAGCCAGTGGTGGACAAGGTGCCAGAGGGTCCGTGCCCGCTGGAGGTGGAGGAGCCGCTCCAGCCAGAGATGGAGGTGTACGAGGGTCCGCTCCAGCTGGGAGCGGTGGAAGAACCATGTGGGGAGACGGAGGTCCCCGCGCCAGTGGAGCCTGCTCGATCCGGGTGCGAGGTTGAGGCACGGACTGCCCCGGAGCAACGGATGCTGGTCCAGCCGCCCGAGAGCAGGGGCTCACGACTGTGTCTGCAGGGTCGTGCCGGCTTGTCAGGTGGCCGGCCTCCGGACCAGCGTCGCTGCCACCACTGGAGGTGTGGCCGGCCCCCGGAAGAGACACACAGCCCTGTGGTGAGGCGTGGTCGGTGGTGCCGTGCGGACGCACCTCCATGGCATCCGCAATCACACCCGCCTGTTAAAACATGGGGACTCATGGGTTGGTGGAGGATTGTGTTGTGGTGTGATGTGCGGCTGCCAGCCTGTGAGCTGCAGCTGGCGCGAATAAAAATGGCTCAAAGCAACAACCCGTGGTCCCGCCGTGCCTTATTCACACCACACAGCTCTATGGAGAATTATACGGCAAAAGGGGCCCAACCTGATACTAGTAAGGCATAGTAATAAGTGTCTAGTGAGTGTATACAGTAATCTAAGGGAAGTGTCCAAATTCCATTATAATTTCTTATTATATTATGTGATACATATTGCCATCATTCTCCCACAAATGATTATCTGAAAAGGAGCGGCTGTAATATGGTTAGTTTGAAATCTGTGAAGTGACTTTCAGTAATTTTCAGAATTTAATCCAGAACAGCGTTTGGAAAGTCTTCAAGAGTCATATTCCTATTTTATTTATACCCACAGTGAAGAGTCAACAAGATCTTAGTCAGTAGACCTTCTCTATACACTCAGCTGAAAAGGACAACTGTAAGACACCAAAAGCCAGTTGACTAAACATCTCAAAGACTGTTTGTGTGTCAGGGTCCTGGGTCTGAGCAACCCAGGATCCCTGAGCAGTTATGAATTATATGATTATTATTATATGTATTTTGGTGTTGCTGCTGCTCTTCTCCATGCTTGTAGATGTGAGTGTGTGTGTGTGTGTGTGTCTGCGGGTATGCTTGGAGGATGGAGCTCAGCCACCTGCAGGCCTGAGGGGTGTGGCCCTGCGGAAGGACTGGCCACACCCGAAGTCACACACCTGCTGCTGATCAGGCCTCGTCGGGGGAGCTACTTAGGAGAGAGTTGGAGCTCCCACCGACGCGGGATCATTTCCTTGAGACTCCACGTTAGTCGTCCCATTGAATTGAGTTAATGTGTGTAAGTGTATGCCCGCGGTTATTTGTGTCCTGACGGCTGCGTCTATTGTTTCCCGCAGGAGGAGCGTGGAAGGCACGAAGAGCAGCGAGCACCGGGGGGTGCTGACACGGGAGCGGAGAGCACAGAGACACGAACTATTCACGCAGAGACACGACACGGGAGTCTGGGAGAACACGGGGATTTATTGTTGTTTTTGTTCCACTCTGTAAATAAACACACTGCTTGAACTTTGAGCTCCGCGCCTGGGTCCTCCTTCCCCACATCCCCACGGTCTGCCAGCCAGACCGTGACATTGTGTGTGTTACTCAGATTTGCCATAGTGGAGGTGATATAACCACAGGTGTTTCTCAGAAACAGAAAAATACATAATAACAACTCCTTTTATACCTGATACTACCTGAAAAGAGAAAACAAGATTAAAATGAGTCTTTCATTTTTATGTATGCAGTTTTATGTTACTGTACATATATTATACTAATAATATACCAAGCAAAACCTTCTGGAAAACTGCTTAAAAATCATGTTTTGGGGAATAAACAAACACAAGTATCTTAATCAAAAGCCACATGAAAAAATCAGTGACAGCTGACAAATTTCCATCATTTCCCAATGTATAGCGTGATATATTTTACGCCACATGTTTAATTAAAATGGAGATCATATGTTTGCACTCACAGCTGGTCTGAACATAAATAATTAAAAACACCAGACTCATTTTGCTCATTACAATCTTTCATCACACTGGCTGATTAACAGATCTCAATGACCTTGAGCTTTACTTTTATCGAGAAGTTCAGCAAGTGAGAAAGCCATTGCAAAGTGATTTTCCAGATTTTTTTTTAAAAGTCAAACAAGGACAAACATGAACAAAGATTAAAGCGGAGCCAGAAAAAAATGGGTTATTCTCTGATTTTGTCTTTTGACAGACAGGACCAGCAGGAATGTAGGACAACAAAATAGCCTTGTTGGTGTAAAACTGCATACTGGACTGACCCTACAGGCTTCAAGCAGATGGTGCTTCAATAATAAATATTTGGGGAAGGCTCCTTTAAATTGGATTACATTAGTGTAATCTCTGCAGCTATTTTAAACCATTTTGAGTGTGCTATCTCATCACAGTAGCTTTAATCCCTCTTAACTTTTGATTGTGTTTAAATTGATTCTCCTCGCACACATGGCTCCCAACTCCCACAACCTCCCTCTGGTTCTCACAGCAAAGTCGTTTTACTCTCACATGCAAAAGCAGACACATGTGTAGTCATGCACACACACAAATATACACACACACATGCAAAACTGAAGACTGTTTTTACAGTATCACCTTGAGGTCGTAGCAGAAGCAGCGGCCCACTCACATTAGAAAGGTGGCAGCTGAGAACATGCAGCATTGTTTCCCACTGGACTAAATTTAGTTTGAGTGAATGTGGAAATATTCGGGTGAAAGTAAACATTAACACAGGCCTAGAAACCAGTCTGTCACAATCTGGCAACCAAACTGGTCAAACTGCCCCCACTGGATCAGGAAAACCTTTTTGCAATTGCTTTGGTAGCCAACAATAACTGCATCCTCTACTTTGAGTGAAACTTTGAAAAGTATGATGAAAACCAGAAACAGAGACTAGGTACCTTAAAAGGAAATGCTGCACTTTTTGTTGGCTACAGCGCTGCAGGGCTTTTACTTAAGGTCTATGTTTTCTGTTTCTGATAATCAGGCAACCACAACAATCTGATAGTGACCAAAACAATGAAAAGAAGGATTTTGATGCAGTGTGCGCTTTGCTATCACTTTCACTTAGCGAGGTTTCTGGTTTTTCCTAACTAGTTCTCGAACAAATTCCACATGATATCACATGAGAAACCTCTACATACTGATTGTGGCCCATGTACACAGAAATAATACTGTCCACTATGATTAAAGTATCCACTGTAATTAGAGCATTAACCATATATTTAAAGCAGGCGGAAGCTAAGCTAGGCTAGGCTAAGCTAAGCTAACTGCCAGGCTGACCAAAGAGTTAAAATGGTATTAAAGTTTTCTGGTTAACTTTAACCCAACCTAATGTTAAGTTAAAGTTTAAGTGATTATCACCATCTTTTTATGTTATCTTGTGGTATGCGCCATCTCATGTAAAGCTGTTGAACTGAGGATTAAACTGGGTTTGACTTTAAAAGATTAAATTGTAAATTTAAATCAGTCAGAAAAACCACAGTTACGTTTATTTTAATCCAAATTATTGAGCGCTATTTTCCACTTTTAAGAGGGACGAAAAGTCTGCGTTATGACATTAGAGTGACAGGCGGTGGAGCATCAGTCATTCTACAACTTATGGCAGACCCGAGTTCAACAAGTCACAGATTTTTACATACCATTTTTAAATATGTTCTTAATTCAAAGAATGTGGCTCTGGATCATTTCTCATTATGGTTATCAAGAAAAACCTACGTAACTATATTCCCGCCACCACACTGTCATACTTGTATGTTTCCCAGTTTGGCTGGTAATTGACTCGACGGGGTAAAAGACATCTTTGGCGTTATGATTTCTATTAATGACTTTTTCTATTTTAACTTTTGACTCAGTAACTGCCGAGTTCCAAACCTGCTCTGGCATTAACGTCAGCACAAAAACTTTAAAAAGCTCCTGTAGGTGTAATGTGTAGTTGGCCAAGGAATTTGATCCATTTAGTGTAGCAAGCTGTACGTAATAACGTAGCCAGTGGGTGTCAGTATCAGTTGAAAAAAGACTCCTTTAAACATAAACATGAGAAGCAATAAAAACCGGAGAGCCATGACCCTTCATGTCCTCTCTGACACTGCATTCTGCCAACACAAAGGTAAATACGAGGATCAGTTGCCTCTAAAGCACTGAGGCAAACGCTGCGTGATATATTGTACGCTTAAATCATCTAAAATGAGATTACTACCATTACAACCTTTGATAATAATCATTAAGATAAGATAAGATAAGATAAGATAGAACTTTATTAATCCCTCGGGTGGGTTCCTCTGGGAAATTCGACATTATTCACAAAGCTCGCATCAGTGAAAACTAAATAGAGATCAGTAAATTTTCACCGTACTACTTCTCTTCTTTCCCCTCCTCTCTTAAGGAGTGTAACAACAGGTCAGTCAGAGAACCGTTGCACACGCTTGGCTTTTTGTCCTTTGACTCTTATCCTGAAAGCCCTACATGTCTTCTTACAGCCCTGACATACAGAAAATTTAACCGCAATGCTCTTTTTTGTGAACACAGCGCAATACAAGAAACTGGGAAGCAGAGGAACAGTTTTCTATAGTCAGAGAAAGAAGGAGGGTGCAGTGGGCTGAGGCTTTGATCACATGCAAATACCGCTCACACAGGGGATATAGGTGTTTATGTGGGAAAACAAAGACTTCTATTGTAGGACAACTTCTGTGACTTATGCAAGTTGAACTGAAAAAAAAGGGTAACATCTGTACATGTTGGCATTAATGTATCACTTGTATAAATGTTCCAAACTGGTAAAAAAATTAGCTGAATATGACCACAGTAGCTGTTGTGGTGACTTGGTTTGTCTGATTTGAATTAGCGGATGCCAGCCAGAAGCCTTTTCATCCCAGCTGTCCATCTCGAGTCCCGCAGTGCACTTCCTAACCCCTCTTCCAGCCAGCTCTTGGGTCCTCGTGGCAGGGAATGAAAGGCAAGCTGAGAGCTTAAATGGGTCTGCAATGTTACACCACAACAGAGCCCATAACCACCATGCTACCCCTCACACCATCTCGGCTCTTTGAAGAAGATATTTATAAACCATTAGTGTGGCAGCAGGGTGAGGCTTGGCTGTTCTATCTCCCAGATCTGTCATGTGTTACCATGCACAAGGCGAGCTGTGCTGACAAGAGTGACAGGGTGAGGGCTGAAAGGGCCTCTGCTGAACAAGTCCAGGGTCGAACATGACGGCTAAGGCCCCCTCTTGCCACTTTACTGCCTGTGGGACACGGGGAGGGCTTAATGCAGTCAGACTGTAATTAAGAAGCTGAGTGATCTGATTTCAGATTTCCACTGAGCACTCGGCTGAGAGGAATTACAGGATGAGGCTCATAATCTGTATACAACATCAGATGCCTCACAAGTTCATCACAGGAGGACGTGCAGGGTGAGAAGTAAATTAGATGCTGCTTTCACTTTCTGGAGACTGGAACAGTCGTCTTTCTCGTGTCTGTTTATTAAGGAACAGTTTGAGTTTTTTAGCACTAACACTATTTAGATGAATCTCTTCGTATCAGCTTAAATACAGATGTGTCAATATGGTCACTTATAGATGTAGCTGATGTATTTACAGGTTATTACAGGTTTACAGTTAGTAATGATCACAGAATTTCTTGACAAAGCATAATAAGCCTATGCTACAGTGGTTCCTCAGAGACCCCAGACACCAAAGGTCTGTGTTTAAAATTCTCCCAGATTTTAAGATGTCAACCTGAAAGCAGGATTTAAGACTCAGAAGGCCATGGTATAAACAGAAAAAAAGATGTCCTGAATTCAACTTTTACCAGACAGACTTAAGGCAAGTGTCAAATCTTAACCACAGGGTTTTTTTTGAAGTGCAATCCAATCGATATATGTGACTTTGAAGTTCCTAATCAATGTGATCAGCAGGATGGAGCCTTTTAACTGATGCACAGACCACATCTGCCTTCACATCTTCTGCCTTTAACAGACGTGTAAAGCACGCATTTAACAAATGTTGTGGCTATCAGCCACACAGGCCTAGAGACCAGTTGGCAACTCACTGTCAATCTTCAGTTGCTAAGGAAAAAAGCCGACTGGCAAGTGGTTGTTTTCTGTTGCTAGGTGAAATCAGCCACAAAGAAGGTACTGCACCAGAATCCTCCTTTTGTTGATAGTAGATTGCTGAATTCACTGTTGTTTGCATGAAAGATGTAAACTTATCTCCAAAAAGTGGTTAACTACAACCAAACGCTAGTGAAATTTGAAAAAGTTCAACACAAGTTTTTTTAAAATGTCGTACCACTTCCACCATAAGGTTTCAAAAGGTGCAACTCTTACTTTGAAGGCAAACAGTCTTTGTTTCCTGTTTGCATTGCACTTTTTCATGTTTTACTGCCACTCGGTGAGTAACTGCCAAGTCTTTGCAGACAAGGGTCGCACAATTCATATTAATCGCAATAACAATTTCAGCTTCCCACAAGTGAAGATGATCGAGTGACACTGAAAATATGCACGCCACCAAAAGAAGACAAAGCAAAAGCAAAAGCAAACCAAGCGCTCCCTCAATCAATGTACGACCACGTATCTGCAGATGTCAATGAACCTTGTAGTTTTCTGGACTAGTTTGAATGAGTAACTGTCATGGTCCGTGACTCAGTGATTTTGTGTTTAGTGTATTTATTGATGTTGTTATTATTATTATTATTATTTGTGGACTGTTTTGGGATGGTTTGTATTTTGGGGTTTTGGATACTGGGTTTCTGGGCTTGTGCTCCCTCTGTTGGCCCCTGGTGTTAGTGTTCCCCTGTCTCGTCAGGTTAATCAGGTCCAGCTGTGTCTCCCACCTGTGTGTGATTTCCCAGTGTCCCTCTGTGTATTTATAGTGTGTGCCTGCCTGTATTCCTCGTCTGTATTCATCCTCTGTGTTCATTCCCTGTGATTCTTGCATTCCTTCATTTCCTGTTTTATTGTGAAGGTCTTCGTTCCATGTTCAGGGATTCCCTCAGTCCAGTGTCGTGTTCTCCCTCATTCCTAACTGTGTATTTCTATGTGTTAGTTCAGGTTTCAAGCTTCACAGTTTAGATTAGTTTTGCATTTCTTTGACAGTCCAGCCATAAATCTGAGTTCTTGTGTTAAATCCTGCCTGGCGAGTCTGCTTTTCGGTCCAATCCTGCCTGCTCCACACACAGTTTATGGCATTATGTCTGAAAATCTGACAAACCAAAGTCCAGTATTCTCGCTTATTTTAGCTCTGGCTCTTTAGATCATTATAGTGAACTGCTATATTCATTTTCTAAATACTAATCTTAGTTCTTTGTAGGTACCATGTAGTGTACTGTAGTGACCAAAACAGTTGTGCCACATAAAATGAGCTAAAGCCAATTAAGCTCTCTAAAACTGGGAAGCTGGGAAAACATTTCTTTGATCCATCAATACTATGCAAATATTATTTATTTCAGTTTTGACCTGTACATTTGGTGGAAAAAATGAAAGTAATTTCATATCATACGAAACCTTTAATAAAAAAAATCCAACCTCTGTAAAATCGCTAAACTATCACACCACACAACTATCCTTTTGAGGATAAAAGTCCCATTTGAAATATGCTAATACGCCCTATATCTCAATGTCTATCTTTACCTTAAGCATATAAATGAAGTGATCAATAATTAACACCTGATGGACATGCCATTACATAGGCTGAATCTATATTTTAAAAAATCCTAATTATAGCATGCTATTTTAACATGTATCTAGGAGATAGGTAATATAAATCACTTCATGCATTCCCGTAGAGCACACATGAGTCAAAGTTTGAAGTAGTTTATTATTTCACAACAAAAGTGTGTATAAAGTCTGTAGCTTTTAACAACGAACTGGACTTGAATATATAATGAAATCATTATATAAAGCTTCAAAGAGACAGGCATCAAGAAGAGACAGGATCAGATGGTCGGTAGTGATGACCCTGTTGGGCATCATCCCTTTCCATACATATCCAACTGTCTGAATTATGCAGATGAATACAGCTGACACTTTCGCCCACCTACCCACATGTTCACCTACAGAATCGCTGAAGGGTCTGGCCAAAGGTGAGAGTAGCAACAGGAAAAGACTCTAATCTAACTAACACGAGCAAAGTTTTTTGTCTTTCATTCTGTTCTCTCATAATTTTGAGCAATCAATCATATTAGACTCATTACCTGGTAACAGAAAGCTAAAAAAGGGGTAAATGTTGTGAAAAGACCTATATTAACCTAAAACCTGATCTGTTCCTAAAACAAAGCAATTTGTTCTGTACCTGGACCTGTCCAAATGAAAAATGAAGCTTAAGAATATAAAACTCTTGATTTCTGAGTGAAAATGCTGTGAATAATATCCCTTCTAGTGCTATGTTTAAAATAGCCCAACAAAGCAGCATTACCAGTATACTGTGAATGGCTGTGCAGTGTGGCACAGTCTGCCTACAAAGAGATACAGCAATTTGATAAATGGATTGGTCCTTATATAGTGCTGTTCTATTCTACTGGAGCACTCAAAGCGCTTTATACAACATGCCTCATTTCCCCATTCACACACATTCAGACAAGCTTTGTTTTCTATGCCTAAGTGCTTTTCTATCTAACATTCGCGCTCTGATGAACACATGAAAGAGCAACAATAGGTTCAGTATTTTGCCCAAGGATACTTTGGCATGCAGACTGGAGCAGCCAGGGATGGAACCACCAACCTGTTAATTAGTAGATGACCTGGTCTACTGCCTCAGCTTCCTCAGCAAGAACTTGGATAGAACTTGAAAGTACATTAGCGAGTCATACCAATGGTAATGTCCATCAGTGTCTAATTTACAGCTAAATATCTTGTTATTCATCAATTGTAGTGTACAACAATTGTTTTAAGTGAATTCTCTACCCCCAGTATTCTCCACCCCATCTACCTCCTTAAGTATTTCACAGGAGAGGAAAATGTGGTTTCCTTGAAATGTAATTAAGAACAGTCTTTACTTGAGTGGGAACAATACTTCTCAGAAACAGTGCTTTCATAACATAAAAATAAAATATTATAGTCAGTTGTTTGAGTTCACAGGGTATTGCAGGCAGTACTGCCGTGTGACGTGACTCATTATCATCTGTTTGACATCCTCATCAATCACAGGCACAATTACCTTGGCCCCTGTAATTTGTACAGCTAATTCAAATCTTGCTTTACTTCCCTGCTGTGCATTACTGTACTAATGTGACACAGTATTGATCCCCGTAGAGACATTTTCTCTTCAAGGAATGGCCTAAGTGCAGGGTCAGTAATGGGAGAGCAGCCCTGCTGCTGGTAAAGATGCTGTCATGTTAAACCCGGAGCCTGTGGTTGAATGAGAGTTAACACACTCCAGTCCTTATGCTTGACCTTATTTAGGGCAATTTTTTTGTTTGTTTGTTTAGCCACTTAAGGCTGACCTATCCCATATGGAAAAGATATATATAAATCTTATAAAGTTTGTATCTGTCTTGTGTAAAACTTGTATGAAAAGCATATAAGAGTGAAAACAGATATAAGATCCCTTGAAAAATTATATAATGAAACTTGTATGTTTTGGATACTTACTAAAACAATGTATGAAAGTAATGAGAAAGTGGCCACTTTCATGAGTAATCACATATAGGTTTTTACTATTTCTTTTCCATATGGGATGACTCATTCAAGCATGCAAAACGCATAACTCTAGGGATGAACTAGTGTTGTCTCTGGTGTGTACATAACTTAATAAAGAACCGATTTTAAATATCTTTAAGCACTTTGTTTCCAGCAGCATGTTACAAAAATCACTAATTCCCATTTCCTTAGTTGAATCTATGAAAAATGTCAAAGATAACATAGTTTTACAGATATAATTGTATTTTTGCACCAACAAAGTGATTCCCAAAGAGCTATTAGCTAAGAAATTTTCAGAGCTCAGCATGATGTCCAGTGTGTTCTTAAATATTTGAGAACAGAAAAAAAATCTACAACACCTATTTCCCATTTTCCTAACAAAATATACAGAAATGAGGGGTGGCTTTTGACTTTTTTGCACGCTATTGTAGATTTATGTTGCTTTTTTTCACTAGCTGCCTGCTTCAGGCCACATTAACTCAGGCAATTACCATACAAAGAGCCCAAAAGGTGTCTTTGATTAATTATTAATCCCTCAATTAACCGGCTGTCACATTGGCTATGTGGCTGGCAGAGTTAAACTCCAAAAGCACCAAGTAAAACTCTAAATAGCTTTTTTGCAGACTAACAAAAATACAAAGATAAGCAGGTCAGGTCAATCCAAACTCAAAATTCTTCCTAGAAAACACAGGAGAATGGAGAACAAAGGAAGACTCAGATAATATTTATACACCAGTAAAGTAAGGAGATGAGAAACACCAGGGAACAAAGCTGAATGAAATCTGACAAACTAACTAAGGGAAAGCAAAACTAAAAACACACAAAGACAAGGGCCTATCAAAATAAAACAGGAAGTAACAAACAATGAGACCAGGACTAAGACATGGGCTAAGAGATTTAGAAAAAATAAGACAGGACTGACTTCCACAGGAGATGCTCAGAACAAGACAGAGACAAAACTAGGACACAAAGGGAACTAACAATATCACACAAGAAACCATGAACCACAAACATAGATAGAGGCCTAAGAGGCACTTGGAAAAAACTAACTCAAGACTAAACAGTACAATGTTTGAAGTAGAATCATCTCTTGATTCAGAACAAAGACTCATGAGACCACAACAAAATGGAAAATATCCCCAAACTCAAAATGCTAGGTCCTGGGACCATGACACTGATAATCTTTTTTTTTGTACTGCTGGCAGCCTTTTTTAAGCCAATAAATGCACAAAGCTAAACACTGGTTTTGTCGTTTTTTTAAATATTGGTTTTTGAAGCCAAATAAACAATAAGTGTCATGATATCAGCTATGGCTTAAGACAACTGTTTTTTCATCTTGATGCGTTCTCAATCATCCAGGAAAGTAAATCTCCAAAAGTTGATTCTGTTCATCTGGACGTAGCGTTTTGTGGGAGAAACGTTTCGTCACTTATCCAAGTGACTTCTTCAGTCTCAGCTGACTGCAGAACAACCGCTGCCCAAGCAAAAACCTGTAGTGATCCCATATGTGTCAGGAGTATCGGAGCAGTTGAGACACATTTTTTCTAAACACCGGGTCTCTGTGGCTTTTAAACCCCAAAACACGCTGCGCCAAAAATTGGTCCACCCCAAGGATCGGGTCCCCCGACACAAACAGAGTAACATAGTGTACGCTGTTAAGTGCCAGGAGGATTGCCAGGATTTATACATCGGGAAAACCAAACAACCTCTGGCGAAGCGGATGGCACAACACAGAAGAGCTACCTCGTCAGGCCAGGACTCTGCAGTCTATTTACACCTACAAGCCAGTGGACACTCTTTCAAGGATGAGGATGTACACATCCTGGACAGGGAGGAACGCTGGTTTGAGGAGGCCATTTACGTGAAAAGGGAAAGACCATCTCTGAATCGAGGAGGGGGCCTAAGGGTAGATCTTTTGCCATCTTACAATGCTGTGATTGCAGCCATTCACCAACTCTCTGTGAATGGTACTCACGGCCATTGATCAGTGGTCTTTGATCAGTAGGTTTTGGTCAGTGGTTGTTGATCAATGGTCATGAGAATTTGCATAATTACGATTAAGGAACTGTCCTCCCAGCCCATTGTTCCTTCAGTGGGCTGATTTCAGTCATTATGCAAATGTACTGTTTATAAGATTGGGGAAACCTGCAGTCAGCTGAGACTGAAGAAGTCACTTGGATGAGTGACGAAACGTTTCTCCCACAAAACGCTACGTCCAGATGAACAGAATCAACTTCTGGAGAACTGTTTTTTCACTATTTTCTTAAAGTCAGTCAGCTGGTTAGCAAACATTCAGCAGACTGCTAGGGGTGAATAGTCCAAGATTGTCAAGTCTTCACATGTCCTTTAATTTGACAGCAATCTGAAGTCAAATTACCGACACAGAAAGATTACCAGCGTGTGACAGCAGGACATACTGAGTGATTAAATTCAAAGACCTGAAAAAGGCTTTTATTTCAACCACCAACAGATCCACAGAAAATCACAAATAGATCCATAAGCACACACGCACAGAAAAATTGCTGCAGCATGGTAGACATTATAATTCAGCCATAACCTCAGCCTTTCTATTTCCAGGAGAATTAAATGATTTTTTGCACACACATAGAAAAAAGACAGTACACAACACGGAGGCAAAGTCGACGTCGACTTGCACTCAACACAATTAAGAACAGCAGTAATTTAAGGGAGGTGAGAGGACTGTAATCAGCTTGGATTATATCAAAGTGTAAAAGGATTCGATGGCCCCCACACCCTGACATGATAGATTAAGCGAGAGAAGCTTTTAAAGCCTCTCGGGGGTCTGGCTGTGAATGCATTATAAACTGTGCTTTTGTACGTGTGCTCCCTCCTTTTTTGGGATTAGATGGAGAACAGTTGCTCCCTTGAGATTCTCGGTGTGGTGTCTCTGTGTTATGGTCAAAGACATGAAAGAGATTTATTGTGGTGTTTGTGTAATCCTCCTGAGCTTCTTTGCTTTTCGCTGAAACAAAGTTGATAAATAAAAAGCTGGTGCCTCAGTACATGCCAGCTGGCATTCATTCAAATGTGAGGATTAAATCAAAACTGGTGAAATTATTGTAAAGTGCACCTAAATTGTAATGTATAGTGAAACAGGATTCAGTTCCTCTGTCATACCTCAACAAGTGTGATGCAGAAATGCAGAAAGAGAGCAGGATACATTTCTGGCTTTTGGCCCCAGACGCCTCCTCTCAGCTGGATGTGTCTACTATGCGTCACCCAGTAAGTGTCCATGGGGCATCCTGCCTCCTTTCATTGTGTTTTAATGTCAAGAGTTAGACTTTTTAGGCATTTTGTATAGATTTAAGTGTGAATACAGAGACCATGATCTCCTGCATGTACTTTATCTGTGTTTGGTTTTAAAATGATTTTCAGTAGCATTCACGGCATGCATTTCCTCAACCCAAACTTTGTGAGTATATTATATATATCATTTATTTTCTTCTCCTTATCAACTCAGTGTCACATGGAGGTGAAGACTGTCCCTCCATGGTATCATAGGGAGACAAGCAGGGTACAACCCGGACAGGTTGGCAATGTGTTAGAGGGTCAACACATCAGGAGAAAGAAACGTTCACACTCAGGATCAATTTAGAATTGCCCACTGACCTAACCCCTGTGGGAGGGAACCAGAGTACCCAGAGCGAACATGCAAACTCCACACAGATCAGTGGATTTGAAACCAGGACCTGCTTGTTGGTAGATGACAGTGCTAACCACTATATTCCTGTATTATTTTAACAAAATGCACAACTGTCAGAAACCCAAAACTACTATAACATACTGAAGCCTTTACTTTGTTGTATTCATGCAGGTGAATAATCACAGAGGAGAAGATGAATGGTGGAAGAAGTCCTGTATTACATCATTTCTTTTACAAAAAGTCTGACCCACTGTTTCTAGAGTTATGTGTTCCTGCCACTTTGCCTTAAAATGACCTTAAAATACCTTTGACCTTAAAATATGTTAAGTTACCGTTCTTTTTTTATGCAAAACCTCTGATACTGGTTTTTTGGACACATTCGTGCAGTGCTATATGAATAGCACTTGTTGCCCTTTCACCTCCGTAGCCTCACGTCCACCCTCTGCTCTGAGACCCCTTTCCCAGCCTTGCCTTTCTGCAGCAGCTTTACAGATAATCAATCACTGTTTCTTAGACCAGGTCACTAAGCTGCCTCGCCACACTCTAATCTTATTATCAGGCCAAGCTGGCTTTAGCAGGGAGGGAGATGGGATTGACAAAAGTTGTACATAAAAGACACATTGTAGCATGCATGAACACTCTCCTTTGAATTGAGAGTCAATTATAGTAGAAAAAGGAGAAAAGGAGAGGCACTGACTCCTGTAAGATTATGCACAGATCGATAATCTTTTTCTGTAAAAGATGGAGAGAAATCAATATTGCATGGCACAATATCGCTCTATTTTTCTGTATAACACAGCATAATTGCTTTTACACCAGGTATTAACACATTTCAGTCTCTTTTATCAAAGGTTGCCTGTATGAAATTGTCCAGAAAGAGACTGCAATTAATTCCCACCCACACCTGAGGGGACGTGACTCGTGGCTCTCCACTGACCTTGTCTTATGTGAATTTTCCTCCATGTTGATTCCATGTGCTACAAAAACCAACAACGACAACAAAAGCTGAAGTGTTATGGGATGCATCATCAACAGATTATGGAACTCAGAAATTAGTTTTCACAAGACGCTGAACTGAAAACCTACAACTTCCATGACAAAAAATTCAATAGTGTGGGACAAAAAGCATGAGCAGAAATTTCTGTATTTCTGAGAATGTGACCAAAAACATTTTTACAGTGTGAAATTTGAAGTATAGTGGAAATGTGCATATTTCATAAAAATATAAAGTTATCGTGCATAGACTACATATAAACGATGGAAGCCCATAAGCTGGATGTAGCCCATTGGTTAATAGAAAATGTACTTGTCAATTACAAACTAAGCCCCCCTAATGCTAGATTTTTAAAAACATATTTAATATGACTGAAAACTAGAGACTGAGACCATAAACTCATCAACAATGTTTTTCTGAGAAAATGATGCTGTCACACAACTTCACTTCTAACTTTTTTTACAACGTAATTTTGTTCTGCTGAAAATAAAAACAACAAAAACAGAGGTTTAACAAACTTCAATAAATACATTAGCTAACTATGTAGCTGCATTCTTCACATTAGCTTCTCTAAGAGATAACTAAGGTACTTTCGACTGCTTCTTTTTTTTCCAAGCGGTCGCCACCGCTAACTTGGGTTTTAGTTACTGACTATGGTATGGGAAGGTACATGCATATTATCTCTGAAGAAAGTACAAAGTTACTCAGAAATTATTCACATATTTCACTTATCTTAACTGCACTACTGTATAATTCTGTATAAAGAATCATTCTGTACAATATGATAATCATAATTCTACAACTGTTTACAACTGTTTATAGCTTGCATAGTTCATATTTCTGTATAGTTTTCAAATTTATATCCTGTACATAGCTTGTACACTCACTACAGCCTGTACATACTTATAGCATATTCATAACATACCTTCATACCGTGCACATTGCAACATACCCATAATAGACCCATATTTTGTACCCTCATACCTATAACAGACCCATTTCTGTAATATATCTATATTATGGCTAAAGCACTTTCTGGATGGATGCAAACTGCATTTTGTTTCCTTGTACTTGTGACATGTGCAATGACAATAAAGTTGAATTCTATTCTATTCTATTCTAATGCCTCTCCAGCATCATCATTGTAGAATGGTCTACACGTGTAATTTGCTTATATGTAGCAGTCTTCTTTGTTGTTTGTGTAACCGTAACATTTGCAGCTAAACCTTTTTCACAGCTGCAAATTCTGTGTGAGCTTTTAGGGAGAAGAATCTGATTTATAGCTTCTGTGGTATCCTTTACTAGACCTACTTTTATCACTGATGAACTGCAGACATGCTGTAAATGTGATAAGCATGTTTTAAAGGTTAAGAGTTTCCATTTCTTTGTCATCAGATCATCAGACACTCACAGACCTTATTCTGTCTTGACTAAATAATATAAAAATACACCTTGGAGCCTGTTTATTTCTGATTTCCATCACGATCCTTATTTGGGTAAGGGGTTAAGAAAACGGACGGATGGAAAGCAAAAGAAGGGAATGCATGATGATTTTGAATGAACGTGAGGTGTGACTGAGAGTCCTTAATGAATAGTGTGATTTCATTTGTACTCCTTGTATCATTGTAAATAGTTTAGTAATTAGAAATTGTGAATAATTATCCACTGTATGTATTGAGAGCTGCAGCAGGTAATAAAGAGTTAGAAGCCTGTTCTGATGTAACCTTTTTCCTCTTCTTTGTTGGATTGGAGCATAGGTTAGTGTACTGTCTTTTGTTTACCTTTTGTTTTCGATTAGAGAACAGCAGGGAACACTAGGACCTTTTTTTTCGTTAGTCTTGTGTTGCTGACCCTTCCTTGCTTAGAGCATTATATGTCTAGGTTATCCCTAGGCTGAGAATGTAACAAATTATTTAGCCTTTTATTACATTTTAATATGAATATGTATATATATATGTATATATATATATATATATATATATATATATATATATATATATATATATATATATATATATATATATATATACATATATATATATATATATATATATTAGGGGTGCAACGATATTTGTATCGATATTGAACCGTCGGTACGCATATGTATCGAACAATACAACATTTGTAATTTATTTTATCAATTTTCCTTCTGACGATGCTGTCTGTGTTGAGCGCTCAGTGAATCTGTGTTCGACTACTCCGCCTAGGCTGCACTGTCGAGCGCAGATCCACTGAGCGCTCAACACAGACAGCATAGTCAGAAGGAAGAGCGCAGGGCAAGCTAGCGAGACAGAAGTTAAGCTCTCCTTGCAACAGGCAAGTTGAACCTCATTCAGATCTGGCGTTTGGAATTATTTTGGTTTTCATGTGACGTATGACCCTGAAGGTAAGCGAGTCATGGACTAAAGTAAAACAGTATGTTGGATGTGCCATGCAATGCTCAATTACATTGGTGTGAACTAGTGTGTTAGCGCAGTTAGCTCGTTAACGTGTTGGCCGTCTAGCCCCATGCACGGAGCGATCGGCGGTAGCTCGTTAACGGAGATTTGCCGTGTTGTGGCGTTAAGGTCATTTCAACGAGATTAACCTGAAAGCACTAGTGGGAACACAACGAATATGACTGCACATTTACGCCGACATCATCCTAGTGCAAAGACAAGTGGAAGCAGACAAAAAAAAGCAAGCATGCTACTAACTTTAGCCGAGCCATTTAGACAGCTGTTAGCACATGATTCTCCTTATGCTGCTGAGAATATAGCCCAGAAGAAGCGGATAGTATAGCTTTTATTTTGGAAAGAGCCATTTCTCTGTAATAAACTCTCTTTTCCAAAGTTGAGTGATTCCTCAATCAGATACAGGGCTTGCAATATCGCTAGCCCGACGTCCCGGAGCTAGCGATTTTTTCAGTCGGGCTACCAAAATCTATCTCTGCCCTGCCCGTCGGGCTATTGTAGGAAAAATATATGTCAATGCTTTTGCATTCTTTCAGAAATGTAGCTGGGTAATTATGTCATTGGCATCGGTGAGCCACTGTCAATATGTGACATATTGAAGTCGCGTTTGAATTTGCGCTTGTTTTTTTGCTTTCACTTTGCAATGACAGCACTGATCTGTGAGTGATGATAATTTGTGCACCAATTCCTCTGACATCATCTTATTAATCGTTAGCTTACTATGCAAACTATGCAAATCGAATTTCCCAGAGGAACCCACCCGAGGGATTAATAAAGTTCTATCTAATCTAAAAAACATGACAAGTGAAATCTCCCGCAGCAAGCTTAAACATGTGAGAGGTTGATCGCGCAGAGAATCGCTGAGCTTATGTGAGTGTGTGTGTAAAAGCATTTCAGTTCTGCTGAGCCAAATAAGACAGGTCAGGGTGAAGAAGTGACAGCCAAAGAAAAGCTTACCACAAAACGGAGAAGTTATGATAAATCAGACTATAAGGCAAAAAGAAAGTGCAGCTTTATGGTTTCATGGACAAAAGAACTTCTGTGGCTGCAATATGATGAGCTAAATAACCAGGGCTGCACATAAGTGGTCCGCAGGTGCGCATTCGCTGTCAAAATAAAAAACACGCACAAGGGTTAGGGTTAAATTTAAAAACTGTACTTTTGAGTTAAAATATATATTTATAATTTTAATAAATGACAAATTAAAAATGCATGAACATTTTTTTGTATCGAAAAAATATCGAACCGTGACACCAAAGTATCGAACCGAATATATATATATATATATATATATATATATATATATATATATATATATTAGGGGTGCAACGATACACAAAATTCACGGTTCGGAACATTTTTTTGTATCGAAAAAATATCGAACCGTGACACCAAAGTATCGAACCGAATATATATATATATATATATATATATATATATATATATATATTAGGGGTGCAACGATACACAAAATTCACGGTTCGGTTCGGTTCGATACTTTGGTGTCACGGTTCGATATTTTTTCGATACAAAAAAATGTTCATGCATTTTTAATTTGTCATTTATTAAAATTATAAATATATATTTTAACTCAAAAGTACAGTTTTTAAATTTAACCCTAACCCTTGTGCGTGTTTTTTATTTTGACAGCGAATGCGCACCTGCGGACCACTTATGTGCACCCCTGGTTATTTAGCTCGTCATATTGCAGCCACAGAAATTATTTTGTCCATGAAACCATAAAGCTGCACTTTCTTTTTGCCTTATAGTCTGATTTGTCATAACTTCTCCGTTTTGTGGTAAGCTTTTCTTTGGCTGTCACTTCTTCACCCCGACCTGTCTTATTTGGCTCAGCAGAACTAAAATATATATACTGCTACTTTTACACACGGACTCACATAAGCTCAGCGATTCTCTGCGCGATCAACCTCTCACATGTTTAAGCTTGCTGCGGGAGATTTCACTTGTCATGTTTGCATAGTAAGCTAACGATTAATAAGACGATGTCAGAGGAATTGGTGCACAAATTATCATCACTCACAGATCAGTGCTGTCATTGCAAAGTGAAAGCAAAAAAACAAGCGCAAATTCAAACGCGACTTCAATATGTCACATATTGACAGTGGCTCACCGATGCCAATGACATAATTACCCAGCTACATTTCTGAAAGAATGCAAAAGCATTGACATATATTTTTCCTACAATAGCCCGACGGGCAGGGCAGAGATAGATTTTGGTAGCCCGACTGGAAAGATCGCTAGCTCCGGGACGTCGGGCTAGCGATTTTGCAAGCCCTGTATCTGATTGAGGAATCACTCATCTTTGGAAAAGAGAGTTTATTACAGAGAAATGTCTCTTTCCAAAATAAAAGCTATACTATCCGCTTCTTCTGGGCTATATTCTCAGCAGCATAAGGAGAATCACGTGCTAACAGCTGTCTAAATGACTCGGCTAAAGTTAGTAGCATGCTTGTTGTTTTTGTCTTTGCACTAGGATGATGTCGGCGTAAATGTGCAGTCATATTCGTTGTGTTCCCACTAGTGCTTTCAGGTTAATCTCGTTGAAATGACCTTAACGCCACAACACGGCAAATCTCCGTTAACGAGCTACCGCCGATCGCCCCGTGCATGGGGCTAGACAGCTAACACGTTAACGAGCTAACTGCGCTAACACACTAGTTCACACCAATGTAATTAAGCATTGCATGGCACATCCAACATACTGTTTTACTTTAGTCCATGACTCGCTTACCTTCAGGGTCATACGTCACATGAAAACCAAAATAATTCCAAACGCCAGATCTGAATGAGGGTGGGGGAGGTCCATGTTGCAAGGAGAGCTTAACTTCTGTCTCGCTAGCTTGCCCTGCGCTCTTCCTCCTGACTATGCTGTCTGTGTTGAGCGCTCAGTGGATCTGCGCTCGACAGTGCAGCCTAGGCGGAGTAGTCGAACGCAGATTCACTGAGCGCTCAACACAGACAGCATCGTCAGAAGGAAAGTTGATAAAATAAATTACAAATGTTGTATTGTTCGATACATATGCGTACCGAACCGAAAGCACTGTATCGAACGGTTCAATATCGATACGAATATCGTTGCACCCCTAATATATATATATATATATATATCTGAGTCAGTAAATAATGATGAACTCTTGACCCAGCAGATATATTGACTGTCTTCCCCCATAGCAGAAGTCATCCAGTGGGTTTCCATGTTGATCTGTCGCAGTTTATATGACAATAAGTGAACAAAATGATAATAAAGTTTAACTACAAAATGTTACGTTCCACAACTTTCTTTTTAAGTTCCATGTCTTCAATATAGAAACGCTTTGAAAGCTGAATGTCCTTTAATGCTGTAGCTCTACTTCTGTGACTGCAGCCGTCACACTAATGTTCTCATTTGGAGGCAGTGAAGATGTACAAGTGCGCTGATTAGAAGATCAAAATGCACGGCGGTCATCTCCACTAGAAGATTTCAAAGAAAACTCCAGCAGGACCTCTGTCCGTATTTTGTTCGTCTTTTGGGTAATTAGTCACTTTTCAGTGCGGGGAGGAATAGATGAATAATGAAATAAAGCCGTAAATGCCACAAAACCAGGAAATGTTTCGGCTGGCACCATTGATTTATCACAAATTGCATATGAGTCAAGGCTGTGTGAAAACAGAGCAGTGTTATTTTAGAGCTAATAAATTGCTTTTTTTTGCCTGAACATAGAATATAAATGCATCTCTGTGAGGAAATTATTTGTAGCGGCACACAATTATTCTCACAAGCTCTTAAAAGGAGCTGTTAATCCCTGCTTTGTTTTCAGTCATCTTTAAATGATACAAAAAGAGGGTGTGCGTTTCAAGGTGACGCCGCTCTAATAGCACAAAGCCAAAAAGCTAAAAACAGATGCGGAAAATAACCTTTTATCTTCTTTAGTTTGAAGGCTTATTTTCAACAAGCTGTAAGTACAATAAAAGTCACGACAGCTATATTTACAAAACAGTTTACAAGAGAGTTTTGGGGTTATCATAGTAAAAATGTGTTCAGGTCTAATGGTATGTCAGCAATAAGCAGTTTTTATAAGTAAGTGCTTATAAGGCAAGGAAATCTCAACTATAGCATTATTATGTTCATGCCAAAAACTGTGCACAAGATAGAACATAATCATGAGGAAATAATTAAATTTCACAGTTGTTGGTATTCATTGCCACTCATGCAATTAAATTTAAGTTCAACAACCTCCGCACGCAGAACTCAGCAGCAAAGTGCACAAAACAGCCACGCAGCTCTGCTCTCTGAGATGAATAGGGCTGGGTGTCATCACTGATTTCTAGAATCGATTCGATTCCGATTCACTTTTATCAAAGGTTGCCTGTATGAAATTGTTCAGAAAGAGACTGCAATTAATTCCCACCCAGACCTGAGGGGACGTGACTCGTGGCTCTCCACTGGCTTTGCCTTATGTTTTACTTACTTCTTTTCGGAAGTAAGTAAAAGGAAAAACAACAGCGTCCGACAGCGCTGTAAACAACTGTAGACTTGTGCTTAACAAGCAAGTGACTAATGCAGAAAACAGATTTTTAGACGGGAAACTGTTCTTGAAGTACACTGAGAGAGAGAGAGAGAGAGAGAGAGAGAGAGCTGTGCATGAAGTGGGATTTTATCATGGTGGAAGCAAAACAGCGAAAGTAAGAGGGAATTCAAGACGATGTTTATGTGAAGCGTAGCTTGGATCTTCTTTTGCTGCTGGTTCAGTTAAATAGTTTGGAGAGAGATAAAAACCTGCAGCTTCAGAATCAGCGCAAAAAGGGCGTAAACACAAAGCGCGGACCCGCCGAAACATCGGAATCAGCGAGCTGTGAGCTGTCCGTGCCGTCGGGTGAGAAAGGCGACAGCTCACTGATTCTGATCCGCATTTTGTGTTTACGTCTTTGTGCAGAATCCGTGTACCTGCTCTCATTTACTGTTTTAGCTGTAACTGAGATTCTGGCGTAAAGTAAATTTATATTTAAAAAATCGATTCAGGATTTTAATGAATCGATATCACGTTATCCAAGCTAGAATCGATTTTAATCGATAAATCGATAATCAAAACCCACTCCTAGAGATGAATTCTGCTCGCTCGAATCAATCAGCTTTTAAAAGTTTGGGGGGCAGAGCCCAATGAAAGAAAGGGCCCAGTCTGATTGGTCACTTTCGAAAAACGGTGACGCTACACCCTCTGTGATGCACTTTAGGAGCAGCATAAATGCTGTTTTATGGTGTATTTGTTTACAATTTAGAAAATGAAGTTTTCCGACCCAACTGTTCGCAGTCACTTTTTGCAGTGTAGCAGCAGAAGTACTGTCTATAATCACTGGATTACTCTAATGCTGCAGAAATCTTAAAAACTCTAAGACAAACACACACACAACCTCATAACAAAGAGCACATGTGAGGCCTAAGAAAAGTAAAAATGAGCTTTTCATAGGCAATTAAGCAAGCTTAATTTTCTAAAATGTGGACATACAACCACAAATAAAACTGAAATTTTAATATGTTTCATTATTATAAATTATTTGATACTGTGCAACAGACTAAGGGGACAGGACTACAGAGGAGTCTGAACTTTAGTTTTTAATATTTCTTTCAACTTGCTTAAACCACAGAGGTGGTGGTGTCACTGTAGGTTAATTTATTGATATTTTGTACTAAGGATTGGTTTCACCTTTTATCAACCTACCAAGTATCTTGTTATTTCAGAATAACTTCAGATCATATGATCAGATGTCTTTGTCCAAACATTTAAGCAGCGCTTACATAAAGCAAGTCACGAAACATGTCTGCTTGAAAAATGAAGTGACTGCTGAACATTCAAGGCAGTCAAAGAGAGCGCAGGGAAAAGACGTGTAGCACATGGGCTGGAGTGGAATCGATCCCTCAGTACATGGGGCGAGTATAGTTAGAGATGATTTTCCCTTTACTATGGCTGAAACGATTAATCCTTCCAGCAGAGCGGGTCAACACACAGATGAAGGCAGGAAGTTGTAAATGCACATCAAACTGAACCTGCACACCTCTATAAGAGTTTTTGGATTCAATGAGCCTGCTTGTGTGTATGTTCACCAATAAATAATTAAACAGTGCCTGAAATGTCTATGAAACAAATATTGTCACTTTCTGTTTGCCTATGATGAAATCCCACCTATGTCTATTTACACCCTGCACACACTTGATAGTTTATTGGGTTATTAAGGTCAGGCTCTAACCACTGCTATTATTTCATTTTATTTGATGGAGATTTTCTTCTGGACTGCTGAAGGCTACCAGCGTACTCATTCAAAATTACTCAGTTCAGCTCCTGGGTTGTTTTGGTGTGAATGGATCTGGTTGGTTTGAAAATGTCACTAGTCACTGTAAGAGCTTTGTAACGCAGCGTGCTCTTTTAAAGAGATCAAAGGATAGATTATATTTATCTTGTACTTCTCTTAATGGAGATTCAAAACCAGTCAAAAAGACTACGAATGGACAGCGAATGTGGTTGTTTCTGTTCTGCAGCTGCAGCTACTGAACACACTGGAGGGCAGTTCTCGGGGCTGAAAAATTTCTCCTGTGTCTCACAGGTGTCAGAATCATTTCTGCCTTTCTGGGGGCAGACTTGATACCTGAGGAGGTTCATGACTTCACCTTCCCATCTGAAATGAAGCATATTTGATGTCTAAGCTATGCCGGTAAAGGTGCCATGGTTACTGGGCTTATCAGGTTGGAGCAGGCTTCTTAGAAGCAGCTGTGTTCGCCAGATCAATTTAGAAGACCAACCAACCCCTGGGCTTGAAATAGAAATGAGTAAATTCCCCCTCTGAAAAAAATCTATACAGGTTAGACTCTATAGATTCTAATATATGTAATTTAATGCATGACTCCCTGCTGCCACTTTGCTGACAGAGTCACAGGAGAGAGCTAAACAAAGCAGGTCATGTTTTTAGGCTAGTGTAATTTTAGGCCCGCTTGATATTATCCTACGTTTCACAGTTGCATGACTATTTCAGAACAGCTACAAAGCTGATACTGAACTGAAATGTTTTTATTAGTAATTTAGAATGTTCTAGTTCCAAACTTCTTTTAACTGAAAAATTCTCATTAGGCAATAAATGCAAAATCTTAATCATTAAAGCTGTGTCGGCATAAAGTTAAGCCTCAAAGCAGCCGATTTAACTTCAGTGGGCTTTCAGGAGCCACTTCAGGGTAAATGTGACTCAATATGATCTTAAAGAGACGCATATTGGAATACATCAGGGGTACATGTGAGGTGCTGTCCTGAAGTTTTCTGTAAAAGATGTTCAGTGTGAGACTACAGTTCAAACAGAACAACCTGGGGACACAAAAGCCATTGTGTGATGGCTTAGCCTCTAGGGACAGCTGGCAGTGCTTCAGAGCTTTGAGGCAACCGTCAGACATGTTGAAAGAAACCTCCTGTTCTCTTTATAAGCTAATAAACACTACTGAAAGAAGGCTTCTGGAAAAAAGTGCATATCTTGCACATATCAAATTAGTAGGGGTGCAACGATACACAAAATTCACGGTTCGGTTCGGTTCGATACTTTGGTGTCACGGTTCGATATTTTTTCGATACAAAAAAAATGTTCATGCCTTTTTAATTTGTCATTTATTAAAATTATAAATATATATTTTAACTCAAAAGTACAGTTTTTAAATTTAACCCTAACCCTTGTGCGTGTTTTTTATTTTGACAGCGAATGCGCACCTGCGGACCACTTATGTGCAGCCCTGGTTATTTAGCTTGTCATATTGCAGCCACAGAAATTATTTTGTCCATGAAACCATAAAGCTGCACTTTCTTTTTGCCTTATAGTCTGATTTGTCATAACTTCTCCGTTTTGTGGTAAGCTTTTCTTTGGCTGTCACTTCTTCACCCTGACCTGTCTTATTTGGCTCAGCAGAACTAAAATATATATCTGTCTGTGAAGGTTCTCAGTCATCCAGGTCATCGTAGTCAAATATAAATCCTGCTGCTTTTACACACGGACTCACATAAGCTCAGCGATTCTCTGCGCAATCAACCTCTCACATGTTTAAGCTTGCTGTGGGAGATTTCACTTGTCATGTTTGCATAGTAAGCTAACGATTAATAAGACGATGTCAGAGGAATTGGTGCACAAATTATCATCACTCACAGATCAGTGCTGTCGCTCTCTATACACAGTTCGCACGATTGCAAAGTGAAAGCAAAAAAACAAGCGCAAATTCAAACGCAATTTCAATATGTCACATATTGACAGTGGCTCACCGATGCCAATGACATAATTACCCAGCTACATTTCTGAAAGAATGCAAAAGCATTGACATATATTTTTCCTTCTTACAATAGCCCGACGGGCAGGGCAGAGATAGATTTTGGTAGCCCGACTGAAAAAATCGCTAGCTCCGGGACGTCGGGCTAGCGATATTGCAAGCCCTGTATCTGATTGAGGAATCACTCAACTTTGGAAAAGAGAGTTTATTACAGAGAAATGGCTCTTTCCAAAATAAAAGCTATACTATCCGCTTCTTCTGGGCTATATTCTCAGCAGCATAAGGAGAATCATGTGCTAACAGCTGTCTAAATGACTCGGCTAAAGTTAGTAGCATGCTTGTTGTTTTGGTCTTTGCACTAGGATGATGTCGGCGTAAATGTGCAGTCATATTCGTTGTGTTCCCACTAGTGCTTTCAGGTTAATCTCGTTGAAATGACCTTAACACCACAACATGGCAAATCTCCGTTAACGAGCTACCGCCGATCGCTTCACCATCCCTGGAAGCACAAAACACAGTGAAAATTTTATCCACAACCTAAATTGATGTTAGAGCTGCACTAAACACTTGAGGGCTAGAAAGCAAAGTGAGGATTTATGGAAACAACAACGCCTGTTTTACGAGGATTTGCTCTAACATACACAGAGAGCAGGTCAAGGACCATGATCTTAAAACTAAAACATTTTGTTTATGCTGATATTTTTCAAATGAGTATTTTTAGGTTGTTAGTTTATTTTGTGTTAATTTGTTTTTGTTTTCTTTGCAGTAATATAAGGCTGACGATTTCTGGTAAAAATCATAAAGAACCCACACTTCCTGCTGTACTAAGTAGGAATACTATTGCAACAACAGGGTAAAACTAACCTGTCTCACAACGGATTAACCCCGCTCACGTTCCTTGTTAGAGGGTTAACAATCCAATAGTTGGTGAACATTTGAGCTTTGGAAGTGAGGCAAGGAGCCTCAGTGCAAAGTGGAAACTAACAGGATGATTTAAGATTCAAATCAGCTGCCCACCACTTAATATTTAAAGTAAAAAGAGGATTCTGGAACCACAGGCCAATCACTATATAATATGAACAGGAAGCTGCTCTATCGGTGCGTGATTATGGCTAAAAGGATGATCATAACCACTTTAATAAATACCGAGTTAACAATTATTTCTGAGGATTCTTCTGAAAAATATAAATAAAATATTTGACCAAAACTTTTCGAAAAATAAAATACACACGATATTGCTTTTATTTTTACACTCTTCTTCATTCCTGTATATTTTAGCATTTTTTGCAGATAAATGCATCCCCTAAAAGTCCTTTTATTACATTAATTGTACCTGCATGACGGATATGAATAAAACTCAAAGCAAAGTACTCGGCAGCTGTGGGATCCCTCTCTATTTCCTCTCCAGTGTATGCACACAGCACAAGAATAGACACCACTGTTAGGGGATAACACATGTTTATCCAATAAATTGACAAGTTTCCATAAGTCTTTATTACTTTTACTGTTTATTGGACACTTGTAATGCAATGCCAGATGGGATGCACCTTCATTGGTGATTCCAGTGTCTTTGTGAGCCAGACGGATTTGCAGACTTGCTGCACAGCCTCACTTTGTAGATGTTAGAGCTAACGTTTGATAATTCCCATGACCAACCACTGCTTGATGATCATGATACTCCAGTTAGTGGTGCGTTTTCATGTGGTTGAATAGGTTAACTGTCTTCCTCTGTGGTGTAAACAAAACTCTAGAGCACTTTCTGCATATGATATGTTCTCTGTTAACATCACTTTGACTTCTGCTGTGTATGTGTGTGACTGTCTGTTATCTGTAGTATGTAACTGCACTCTATCATGCTCACAGCTGTTCGCAGTGCAGGGAACATCTGTGATTGACACATGCAGGCACATCGTCGGGCAGCGATTTATCTTGTCAGTGATTTTCAATATTGGAAGGTGACAGACTGCTCAGATGGTTCAGCGAACAAACCAGCAGGCTGTTCAGGTCAGAGTGTGTGACATATTTTAAAAAAATACAAACTTGGAGCCACAGCACGGAGCTTGCTGCCCAAAATCTACACACAGACAGACTTCTATAGGTTTTTACTCATGACTCTCTGACTGACACGTCTCCTTTTTATACGTAATTTCTGCTTTAACTTTGATAACCCTGAACTTTGCAAATAAGTAATAAGAGAATATTGGAGTACCATGGGCATATCCCGCATGCATGATTGTCACAGGAGCAGCACACTGTCAGCTGCTGTGTAATGTTAAAAACCTCCAAGAGTTTAAAACACACTTAATGCACCTATCTGACTTCTGTTGTATAAAGGTCTGTTAAATTTTGTTGTGTTACTAAAATGATGACTACGATCACTGGGATTAAGGCTCAACTCTGCCAGCCCTGTGCTGCTAGAAGGGAGCCCGCTCAGGGTTACACATGTTTCTGTTATACAGTGCACTTCATTTTCACACTAAACCACATATGTTTAACTTTACGGTGATGCTACAAAATCCCACACACACTAAACATCACACTTTTCAGTGAAAAAGAGGAACGCTTTCCTTCAAGAACGCATTACATGAACAAGCGTAACATTACAGAGGCGCAGCGTAATGCAGGTTTAATTTGTAAGGCGGAATAACAGCAGCCTGTGAGTTGCCTCGCTATGGTGGGATTGACCTCTGGAACCTTCTTTAGCCTCACAAACCAGATGACAGCGTTAATCTGGCCACAACGAACTTCCCCTCCATCTGCCGAGACGATCGAGCAACAACAGAAAAGGCACAAAGGACGCTCTCCTCAGACAAAAACCCTGCTGCTTTCACACGGACCACACAGCAGCTTTACAGGGCTGTCACCACAATTTTAAAATTAATGTATTACCGACACCAAAAACATCCAGTTTAATTTTGCTTTACTATGATAGTCAAACCGGACTATAATCTTCAAGCATCTTAGTGCAAAACTCATCTCCTGCCATCAGACAGGCCATTTCCTACCTCCACTACCAAGTCAAGAGAAAAAAAGGTATCATTTCTTAACAAACGAGCGGTTTTAAAGATAAAAAAAAATCAATCTTTTAATAAAAGCAAAGATTTTAAAATGCTGAAGAAGTTAAAAAGGTTTTTTTTTTATGTTCAAATGGTTAAAAGAAGATACAAACAATAACATTTCAAAATCCTTTCAGTGTTTGTGTTGAATTGCAGAAACTGCCCGGAAATTAATTCCAGTAGCTTAAGGCAGCTTTCTCAAGCTATGAACAGTAGCATTAATGGCTTGCTTTGTCTCAGACCTCAACATAAACGGCCCTTTTCAAATCAAATGTCACAGCACACAATGCATAATAGCTTTGTGTTGTGCATGTGTTCACACTCGGAGCAAAAGTCTTATTTAAAGAGAAAATATACCTCATTGGTGTGTGTTGTTTACCCAGGGTGCACCTGGTCTGAATCATCACGACCTTCGCCTACGCCTGGGGTGTAAATGACACACTCCTCCAAGATACATCATTTATGGCCAACGATCTGCAGGGAGACCAACGGCTAGAACAAACGCAATGCACCTCATTTGGATATTTTTTACTCTGCAGAACTGTGATTCAGAAGCTGTGACGCATCTGAGGTGAGACCAAAGAGCAAAGTGACAATATAATTGGCAAAGGGGTGAGACTGAAATGAGTCCTGCAAGTCTCATCTCCCCTGGTGGGTGAACCGGACTGGTCACCAGTGGAAACATCATTAGTCTCTTAAAAATGGAGCATGGACGGCAAGCCCACCTGTAAAACTTTACCACTAGATCTCTCTGTGCTTCTTTTTTGCCTCACTGTCTACACAACTACACAAACACACAATATTAACATCCCTTCCTTAATATTTTTTAGGACTCCCTTATGCTGCAAAGACAGCTCTGACCTCTCCGGGCACGGACACGAGTAATGACACAAAAGAAACAAAAGGTCTTGCTGTGTATGCGCTCTTATTACAAAGCAAAGGTTTACTGTTGCCGTAGAACCGGTATCTTAATGTGCTTTACATATTCTGTGTGAATTAGAGCTGTGCAATATGACAATATATAAAAGATGATGAAATGAAAACCTTTTCATCTCTGTCGTTCATGCTCTATCCTTTATTTCATGGTGTTGCAAAATACACTGTTTACTGCAATATGTTTTCCTCGTTTGGTGACGGTGCTCAATCTTATGCAGCAACACATGGATGCAGGCACACATGTGAATATCAACTCAGTGAGTACAGGTGAGACAAAACTAGGAAGCTCTGAATAACAGAAGGATCAGTAAAGACAAATCAAGGCGCTTGTTCCTAAATGAGGGGTTACCTCTGTAGTATGGATGGTTACATAAAGTCTAATGTGGACTATAAAACTGCACTGTACACGCCAGTCTCGAAAAGAGATGGGAGAAACACCCTTCAGCTATGTTACGAGTGCTGATGTTCCATCATCTGCCCACGAGATGGACAGAAACGTGTTTAAAATCCCACAAACTACCAGCTAATGCGAACAGTCACACAGAGGACGAGCAAGTAAATAAATACCCAGTCAACACACATATGTGGGGCCCAAATAGGGAGTAGCAGGGCTAATATTTGGGGCTTACTTGGGAAACCCAACTGGGGTCCAGCTAATTTTGTCCTCAGTTTCCATGGTGGCCCAAAGTGTGTTTCCCCAGATGGGTTTATGCTGGGTCCCGAATAAGCCCCAAATCAGGCCCAGTCAAAAAAAATATGTGGGGCCCAGATGGGTAGAAGCAGGTCTGATGGTTGGGGCCCACTTGGGTTACCCACCTGGGACCCAGCTAATTTTGTCCTCAGTTTCCATGGTGGCCCCAAATGTGTTTGCCCAGATGGATTAATGATGGGACCCGGATGGGCCCCAAATCAGGCCCAGTCAACAAATGAGTCTGGGGCCCAGATGGGTAGAAGCAGGTCTGATGGTTGGGGCCCACTTGGGTTACCCACCTGGCACCCAGCTACTTTTAATAATAATGATGCATTTTATTTGAGGGCACCTTTCAGAAACTCAAGGTCACCTTACAAAGAACAAAATTAATAAAAAGAACAATAGTCATAAAATATATAAAATAAGTTAAAATTGCAAAACAGAGCTTGACAAAATCAGCACTAAAGCGAATAAGCCAGTTTAAACAGATGTGTTTTGAGCTGTGTCTTAAATACGGAAAGGGAGTCAATATTTCTTATGGCTGGAGGAAGAGAGTTCCAGAGCCGGGGAGCAGAGCAACTGAAAGCTCTGTTCCCCATAGTAATAAGGCGTTTCCATGATGGCCTATAGTTATAACTATAGGGCTGTGCGATATGACCAAAATCTCATATCCCAGTATAAGACATTTATCGTCCCGACAACGATATATATCAAAAATTTTTTACATTTTCTGTAAATTCTGTGAATCTCAGGCAACTCGACTTGCACGAACTGTTTTCAGCTGGGCGTTGCGATGAAAAATATTGCCGTAAACAGTTTATTTTGCGAGACAATGAAACAAACAATAGCGTAAAATTAAAAATATATATTTTGGGCGCTATATTTGAATATCTGATTTTTTGATCACCAAATATCGGTATTGGTATTGGAATTAAAAACCCCAATATCAGCCAAGCTCATGTCTTATATTACCCAGATGAGATTTTCGTCCTCTACACAGGCCTAGTTTGAGTCTTTTCACTTTCAAGGGATCTATACATAGATTTTTTTATTGCTTTGTTGCCTTAATTTGAAAAACAAAAAATGCTCATAAATATCTGTTAAAGTCAAAGATGGAAAACTGAGCTCCTGAATGTAGGTATTATTCCACTCTTCAATGTTGAAGTTACTGCCTTAAAGGTTCTAAAACGTAGCAGCACAATGCTGAGCGTTACTGGACTGTAAGAGTGTGCTGTGGATAGCAAATCACTAATGCAGTCAGTGTACCAAACATCAAAGCAAGTCATTCAGCAAGCAAAATGCTGATTAGTTTGTGAGCATAATGGTTAACGTTGTGTGCCATATTTTTCTTTCTGATGTGGGGGAAATGTGGGCTACTTATTTCATGTGCATCAGCTAAAATGTGCATGGCTAAAATGTGACAGTTTCATTACAGCAGCGCAAACACAACCAGCAAACTGTAAGAAACCACTGCAAGCATTATATAAACAACTATTTTTGCACCAGGATGAGGCTTTCTGGTCTGTTACCGGGTGCAAAAATCTGTTCCGCATCAGTGTTTTCAAAGTTCCACATCCATCATGGTTAACTCAAAGCAAATTCAGACTGCTTTGATGACCTGCCTCAAAGTCACATTAGCTCAGTGATCCAGCACGCAAAGCTCCAATCAACACCTGTCAACCTCCACTACTGCAACTGTCGACAGAGGGAACTTGGATGTTTTGATAGATCCATGTCGGTATGAAGTCCAACATGCAGCAGCTGTTGCGTGCAGCAACATAAAACACTGCTCACCACTGTCCTCTTTATTGTTTGGCAAGCGTGAGCCAATTAATTTGACCTAGTTTTACATGAGAGAATTCTTTAGGTAGCTTTGGCTCCTTCTGCCTCCAATCAGTGTCTCTCCCCACTGCAGGGGTCTTTCTGTGAGTTTGTGCTATACAGAGTGGACTCTGGTCAATTAGGCTTCCTCATCCAACGCCCACACTAAGGTATGTGTCAGCCTAACAAATGTAACTGTGCATGAAACTGGTGCCAATTTACCAGTTTGTGCCAGAAAAGATCAATTTGGTTCAATGAAGCGGCTCCGAAGATGCACGGCATCAGGATGTTTTCTGAGGAGCTGACGACGAGGCATGATTGCAAAAGCATTCAAATGTAATGTTTCCAGCAAAAAGCCTGGAAAAAAAAGAATTTCCTATTAAAAAAAGAAACTCACAACATTTAAAGACCCCTTTAAATGAAAACCAAGTTTTTAATTCTCCTAACATTTTAAATGCTAAACAACATTATGAATGAGGTAAGGAGTAAATGCCATTGCTCAGCATATCTCTTTGGAACACAGTGTATTTCTAAGAGTCTGTGATGGAAGAAGCACACTCGGAGGCAGGAATGATCTTTTGTGGTGCAGTGAGATTTTGCAGACACATGACTACTATCCACATGGCATTAACTTGTCTGCCATTTTGAATGTGTAACAATCGTAAAGACAATGTAGAGTAAAGTGAATAAGGCGCCTGTCGCACATGTCTGGACACTGATCTATGACCATCTGACCGTGTGAAAACTACCAGCTCTAAGGGTAAAATTAGTACTGCCAGACTGATTGCAAGTGGTTGCTGGAGTTCGATGGCAGTTGCAAGGAAAAATAATTGCTAAAAATCCAATCACACAGGCCTACAGGCTGGTCAGTGACCTGCTGGCAACCACCCGTCACTAGGGAAAAACATCTTTCCCAACCAGATGGCAAAAACCTTGTGATTTCTTTCGTTGCTAGCATATTGCTGCTGACATAGTTTGACTGCATGTCTACAAACACTGTCCAGTCCAGCCACTCTCACAGCTGTAGCGAAACTGTGGAAAGTGCAACACAAACTGAAGACTGTTCATCTTCAAAGTAAAAGCCTTTTGAAATACGTTGTATCCATTGCTTTCCATTGATAGGGTTTCTAAGCAGAAAGACAAAATCAAATTTACTCACGATGTTTAAAAGAGATTTGAAAACTACTGCAAACAGTGCTAATCTCCCCTCTGTTTTTGGCACACTCCAAAATCCCCCCCCCCCTTATAAAACAATTTGGAATCCCCCGTTTCCTGTTTGATAGTGTGGGCCTTCAACATGGTGGCCATGGGCTGTGAACGACAAACCTTCCTTACAAACATTTCAGCAGTACTGGCAATAAAAATGATTCTACTTGAATAATATGATTTTGATCTGCAGCACGACCAAAATCATTGTGACCATGTGGTATGAACTTTTAATCTTTTGAAACGGTTTCTTTGATGACTGCAACTCACAGTTGTTGTGTTTAGAGTGACTGCTATCATATCATGTCTACCAACAGTCTGACTGAATGGGGTCAAGCTGGCAATTTCAGGCAATCTGTTTATAATAATACAGCAACTAACTGTAAAAAATCGGGGGGGAAATCACATATTTGCTGCTGTTTACACAGAAATTCACAGTAACTACTTACCATTCTGAATCTAAATGGAACCTTCACAATAGTGATGTTGCTAAAGGACATAGACACTCAGCAACCGTGCCTTTATTTAGGAAAACCAAATGCAACCAGCTGAGTTGAGTGTCTTACTATAAAGAGTAGCGCTGCAGGCGAATTGTGCTATCGGCACAGACTCCAAAGAGTTGGCAGTCTGTCTGTGTTTATAACTTAGTCTGAGATCATTTGCACGCATTCGGCAATCTGTGTATCAAATTAGGCATCAACAATTGTGTAACTCGACTGGTATTGTGGTACTGACTACTAATGCCTGATGCAGTCCCATTCTTGCATATTGTTTATTTCCTGCTTCTACAGTGTGGTAAACTATGAGGGGATATTGGGCTTACGTTTTTCCTGCAATGATGAACCGACAACAACAATTTTATGTGTATGTGATGCTTTGGCTTTCTGAACTGCTTAAAAAGAACCAAACATGACTGCGTTTTGTTCATAAGATAATTGACATGTTAAATGAATAAGTTCAACAGTTCTTGAAGTCTTCACTTTCATATGAGTTTCCTGCTGGGAGTGACACAAACACCCTGATATCTACAAATGCTTTGACTTTGACATCAAGAAGACTGAGACACTTCTTTGCCATTCTGCGGTGGTCTCTGAGGGCTTCCAAATCTTTGCACTGACAGTTAATACTCATGCAGCAGCCTTGCCAGGAATGCTGTTTGTTCCAAGCTGGACCACAACTGACTAATTTCTTGTTTAGTTAATCATGCAATACATAATCAGAATTACGCTAAGCTCTGGGAGTTAGTCTCTGAAAAGGGATATAACTGGCTCGCAATCATCAGCTTACACCAACGACATAAACCAGACGTCAGTGAAGACAATCGGCTGAGGACATGACCTTCTTTTAATAGCAAAACCAAAGAGAAAGACATTCAAATTAGAAGGGAGCGATGGTGCCACGTCAAGTCACCTTGTCACGGTCCTCAGGCCAATCTGAAATATCTAATGGGCAAGAGTAGTGCATTTCTGCATGAATACACCGAATGGTACAACCAAGATGTGATTTACTGCTGCTAATGGGTACAAACGATTGTTCAGAATCTGCCTCAAATCATCAAAAATAAAATGGGTGCCCAAAGGAAGCATATTAACAGATTTATTTAAGCGTTTAGTGACCAATTAGCTACGGGTCTTCTCATGCAAGGCCAATAAAGCTGCTGCATTTCATCAATACAAACAGAGTCTTCTCTGCTCTTCTAAAGTCAGGACGGGCAGACGTTTTCCTGACAGGCAGGACGGGTTTGACAGGCTGCTTAGCTGCTGTCCAAGACGTAAAAAGGAATCCATCGATCAAATCCAAAAAGCTATTTGATCATCAGAACAAGAAGCGGTTGAAGTCTCTCATCAGCGAGGCACAAACTGAATTCATTCATTTCATCCCATTAAAAGCAGTTGCACAAATCAAAGCGCGGCAGACGTAATGTCACGCTACAGTAGCTCCAATGCAGAAGCCCACACAGATTTGAACTCAGGTGTCCTCTAACTGCTTGAGAACAACACTGATGTTTTTATTAAGCGATTACAGCATTGAATGTAAGTTAAGATTGATATAAAGTTCCAGTATTGTCTTTCCTGATGCTGCTTTTAAGTCAAAACCCCCAGTTTGAACCAAACAAATCCTGACATAAAGGAGACAAGCTGTAACAATCTCTGATTTCCACACTGGGAGAAAGCAAACATCTGGTAGGAAATGATGCAGCGGCACGGTTGACAGGAATAAGATCGGCCAAGTCAGAAAAACCTAAAGGGTGTTTTGGAGTAGAGCCTGGATGGTGTATTGGAGTGTGTATTCACAGAAGGAAATTAATAATATTTTAGCACATCAGTGTGTGTGTGTGTGTGTGTGTGTGTGTGTGTGTGTGTTTGTGCTTGTTTTGGCTCTAGGGTTTAGAGCTAAATGAAATGACTGCAGTCCAAACTGATAAAAGCTAAATATGATTTAAACTTGTCTGCATCAAATTGCTGTTCAAAAAGCATTAACATTTTTATTTGCAATGCTTCAGTCTGTCAGTCACTATCTATGATTTATTTAAACGTTTGCGCATTAACTGCATGCACACAAAGCAGTAACAGGGGCCAAACTGTGCAGGACATTAAACCTGTATGACCAGTATTCTTAGGTAAGCCTTCTTAATTTGACAGCTGGGATTTCTCTGACTAGAATTTTCAAAAATGACATCCGGCTCCTTCAGGTAGACTCAAGCTTTTATGTTATTTTTAACCTCACAGGGGACAATAACGATGGGGGGGAGAGAAAAAAGGCAGCAACGTTTGAGTTCCTTGAAATTCATTTCTGAGCATTCAACCATGCAACAACATTATGCCCTCTTAAAATGAGGAGTACTCTGCTGTGTGCTTAAAAGGGAACCTCTGGTATAAAAACACACACACTCACTCACACACACACACACGCACACGCACACACACATAAGCAGTTGCAGCCACAGCGATATAAATTACATATTTAATGAAAAGTCCCTGCTTCTAAATTCAAAATTTAAGGTAGGAGGTGGAAAGAGGTTTCAGCTTTCCAAGACGCGTAATTAGGACTGAAGCAGGTTATTCGCTGTTTGTTACTGCCAATAAGTCTGAATCTGAGCAATGAATAAACGCCTTTAAATCCCACTCGGCTTCGAGGCAGAAGTGTATAGAGGTCGTGCATGTTCAGTTAAAAAAGTATTTTATTCAATGGAGTTTGACTCTTTGCTTAATTCATTGACAATTCAATATTAAAGCAAATTCTTCCATCAGTGATAAGTTGGTTATTTGCTCTCAGATGTTTATAAAGGTGAAGAAAAACATAGTTTTGTCGCCACTGACATGCTGTGAGGTTTAGGGAGCGTGAGTGGATTAATTACCCTACCTTGAATGATCCACAATAACATCAGCATGGCTTGGAGTCTTGTCTTTATCCCCATGGTGCCACATCCACCGGCTGCTCCCAGCAGCTTTTCTAAAGCTGGCACCAAAACACTCCTCGCACTTCCCTTTCCACAAGTGCTGCCCAGTTATCTTCAGGTAACAATTAATTGTCCGTTACACAAACATGCGAGGCGACGTCTGCAAACGAAGCACCCTCTCCTCTTCCCATCCCTATCATTAACAGCGGCTGACATCGCGGAGCGCACCGGCGTCTCCCCCGCTCCTGCGCTCCACGGATGTCAGGAGAGAAGAAAACATTCAAACTGTTCCACTTCCGTCTGTTTCTCTGCTGCTGTGCTGAGTCCGCTTTATGGAGGGATTACTTCTGCCGCACGTCTGTGCTGAAGTGTGTCGCTCCTTTTTGTCCTGATCCCACAGTAAACTGTAGGCGCTTTTTTCACCTGCTGGAACTGCTCGGTGCCGCCCCCTGTCAGCAACGGTTACGCACTGTTTCCAAACTTTAAGCAGCTCGTCTTAGGACGCACACCAATCAGTGCTGCACCTTACAGTTTTCTACGCCCAGAGACTCCACTCATACTCTCATACGTTAAATAATAACCGCTGTTGTAACTGTTGTAACTGGAAGTAATTCTCAGAAATTCTCCACTTGCCAAAAATGTTGTGTGTATTTACCTCTTTATTTTTATGGTGTTGTATTATTCTGTGGCTTATGGGTAAGCACAGGCCTTCTTTCAGCACCTCACTGATACCAGGTTGGACCCAGAACTGCCTTAATTCTTCACAGCACAGATTCAACGAGGAGACAGAGATTTTAGTCCATTTTGACATAGATGCTGCAGATTTTTCAGCTCCACATCTAGGATGTGAGTTTCCTGTTCCACCACTTCCCAGCGGTGCTCTGTTAGACTGAGATCTGGTGAGTGTGGAGGCCATTTGAGTACAGTGAACTCATTTTCATGTTCAAGAAAACAGTTTGAGATGATCCGGGCTAAATGACAATGGTGTGTTCCTGAAAGCATCTATCAGAGGATGGGTACACTGTAGTCATAAATGATCAGCGGCAATACTCAGGTGTTTAAATGATGCTGAGCCTGTCCTCTGAATATTATAGCTAGAACTGAGACTCATCATATAAGGAAACATTTTTCCAGTCTTGTTGTTTAATTTTGCTGAGCCCAAGTGAACAGGCTTCCTGTTCTAAGATGGGTTGCTGTAGCCCATCTGCTTCAAGGTTTGGCATGTTGTGCATTCTGGCATGCTTTTGTCCATACCTTGGCTGTAACAAGTAGTTATTTGAATAACTGTTGCCTTCCTATCAATTTGAAGCAGTCTGGTCATTCTCTGATGCCAAACAAGATATTCTCACCGGTTATGTCATGTTCAAAGTTGCTTAAATCACATATTTACCTCCCATTCTGATGCTTGCTTTGAACTTCAGGTCCTCCTGAACATGCCTAACTCCACTGAGTTGCTGCCATGTATTTAGCTGATTAGATATTTGGATTAATGAGCCACTGAACACGTGTACCTATCAAAAACGTCCGATTGGTGTCTGTGCAAACATACAATTCACCCCACTGAATATCAAGCCAGACTAAATTAACTACTAGCCTCAGAAATTCTTGGTGTGACGATGACTGAAACTGATCACACTCTCACCACTGAGGGATCTTATCTTGAGTGCAGTGACAGCTGAAAACCACCACATCAAGCCTCAAGTCATATTTTATGAACTATACAGCGTATTATTCTTTCATATCACCAAAAGCCACAATGACACTCAAGGAATATGTTGGACTGAAAAGAATCAAACCAGCCTAAAAAAATAAGGTCATATACACTATAATGTTTTCTTCCTTAACAGTCTGTTAAAAGATTTAAAAGCGGGTTTGCAAAAGCAACGAGAAATGTCAAACTTTAATGAAAGAGGGATTGTCTGCATTTGTTTCATCCAGTTTCCCCCGTAAATGGACCGAAAACTTTCTCTGCCCTGCACAGGATAAAAATGCAGAAAACCGACACGCTGTCGCAAAAGCAGAAACATTAGGAAACAAACTGCACAAGCCGCATGGCCTTCATGGCCCCCCGTCTGAGTGAAAGTCTGTATTTGACAGGTGTGGTCAGACGTGTGCTTTGCCACACTCGAAACTGCAGAAGCGTGGCCTCACACACACTGACACATGCTGGTAAATCTCTGCAGCGAGGTCAGAAGTCCAACAACTACAATGTTTCACAATGGTATGAAGGGGTAATTCATGAAATTACAACAAAATGCCTGCGTAAATCAGCGTTATCTCTGGTTAGGTTGCTACAAATTTATTTCCTATTTAGACATGTAGCAGATGTGAATTGACTTGGAGTTACTCTATATTAATCTGACAGCCGTTCACTGTGCCTGCAGGTGCATAGTGGGGGTTTAAAACTCTTTCAATAAAAACAGATTAATACAGCAGTGAGCGTGAACCTAAACAGTAAAGCTACATCAGAGAAGAAGAGTGAGTTCACTACGAGCAACATTTTTCCCGTTAGCCATAGACTGATTTGATATAAACATGTTGATTACAGCAGTTGCAAGTAAATCCTAACAAGTTCTGGTGGCACGCCTGGTCTTGTAACACTGAAAAAATAATAATGTCCTCACAGGAACTTTTACACAGATCCATTTAAATGTAATTCCCACTCATTCATCATGTATTATTTCATGCATTACAAGGTCTAATTCAGAGCAGAATCGCGTGTCACAGGTGAGTGTTGCACAAAGTCTACCCAGCCACTTCTACAGGAGTAATGTAATGTGGTCACAGACCCAAGCTGTTCTCACAATAAATGCATTACCAGGTGAAATATTCATGCAGGTGGGTCAATGTGTTGCATTTTTAATGGAATATAATGGATTTATTACATGATATTAAGCTCTGTGATATCACTCCATCATCTTAGCATGCACCAAGGTTCACCAGTAAACACGCTTGATGGGCGGCACAGCTCATTCAAAGGCTGAAACATGTTTGTGTTGTTTTGGTTTTTAATTTATTTTCGTCTGTCATACAGGAAGTTAGACACCTGATTTATTTATGTGCTTCTCATATTGCAGAGTCTGTTGTCCTCCCTCTGTTGGATCTACTGAAAACCCTTTGTGAGTGCCATCTTATCCATACAGAATACACACGTACAGTACGATTCAGTGCTATTCAGCCTGACACAGAAGTCTATTTAAAATGTGTTGGTGGCCTCATCCCATGATTCACTGAGCGTTTCTTCTTCTTTCACCTTTATTCCACCTACTGTTTATATTTACATACCACTCTGCATTTAATCAGTAGTTATTATTAATCTCCTACTCCTATTGCTACTACCTGTAACTAGTTCTGCTGGCAGTTTCTTCCTGTTTAAGGGGAGTTTTTCCTTCCAGCTATCGCCAAAGGAGTTGCTCATAAGGGGTCTTGAGGGGGTCTCTAGGATTGTTGGGGTTTTTGACTGCACCTTGAGGCAGGTGTTGTGATTTGGCAGCATTATAAATAAAACTGAATTGAACTGAGATTAATTCAACTAAAGTTTTTATTTTTGTTGATGTAGTAGTTACGATATTAAGATATTTACAAACTGGTTTTACACCAGCCTGAGTTGAGTATTAACTGCAGACTTTTATGTTCACGTTGTGTGTCAGTGAGTGGGAAAGATGTAGAAATCATAGACGCATCAGAAAAAATCGATGTAGCTGTCATGTGTGAGTAATTGATTCTGGTGTGAAAGAAGCACTGGTACGAAACTGCACAGCTTGCATGTTAAAGCATACAGTTCCCCTTCAATGATCAACATTTCCAGTGGGTCAGATACATTTTAGACCTTAATTCAGCAAAAATGTTGGACGACTCCCACACCTGTGCTTCCATGCAGTGTGTGCACGTGATAAATGGCTGCACAAAAGACCCTGAAATGACAGAATCTAATCTTGGCTGGCGTTTAGTCCGAGAAATATTTCTATGGTTGATTTGTGTCTCTTTCTGTGGCTATCTATATGAGGAAATTTCCTCCCGACAGTTTCCCTCAATGTGTCCATTGTTAAGACTGTCAGAGGTGCTGCTATCTCGCTGCCAGCCTTGACTGTACACTTCTAGATCGCATGACTGGACATCTTTGCACTTTGCTCTCCTCGGAGACTGTAAAACACTATATGATGGATTGCTTGGATTTCTACAAAGTGTTCAGGGCAGCTGAGTCTTTTGTGCCACCCAGTGGAGAACACCCAGAACACAGGAGCAGCGCCTCTGTGTGTTTACTCATCGCCTCTACCTTTTTTGGCTGGAGGAAAAAATAAAAGCATGGACAGGTCAGCAGTCCCTCACAGGGCTTATACAGATTGACAGACAATCTTTCAGGCTCATGTTTGTACCTGTTGGCAGTTTTTAGTGTCAGGTCCTGACCTGAATGTCTGTGGACAAACACCCAGAGGAAATCCACGTGACAGCACGCTGAGAACATGTCCTCTTAGAAAAGGCCACAGCAGGGATTCCGCCTATTGACTTTATTGTTAATTCACAGTCTTTGACCACTGAAACTTCACTTTATATCCTACTCACAGAAGAAGACTTTAATGCCATGAAGTATTTTTAACAGAAATCAGTGGGCTGAAGGTGCTGTTCTTGATTTTATTTTGATCTTTGGTTTAATCATATTTCATTCTAACAGGGTTTGGTGTCTATTAAGATTACAGTGCTGTGTCAGTAAGAGTGGGTGGTTTTATTTTATTTAAACCAGAGCAAATCAAATCTCAGCTTTAATATAGATCTCATTCCCAGGCTAATACATAGTCTGTCACTGTCAATAAAGCAGATAGAAGTCTTGCATATAAAACTTCACCTAACACAAAAGTATAAGCATCAAATATAATTCAGCTACCTAATGCAAACATGTAGAAGTGCTGTATATATACTATTAGTGATCAGTAAAAAATTTTGTCCACAATAAATAGCTTTAAAATTAAAAATGTAATATAGTAATAATAACAATGCTATAAAATGTGGTAGAGCAGAAGCATAAATATCCTGCCTCCCACTTTTTGACCTTATCATTTAAATGTTGCAGCGGAAACTGAGACTCATCATTTTCATGTTTCTATTGTCCAATCTATTGTGACTCATTGATAACTGTAGCCTCAGTTTCCTGTACTTGGCTAATACATGTGGCACCCAGTGTGGTCCCCTGATGCTTTAAAGGTTCATTATGCTTTTTCAATCAGAGATACTCTTCTGCATCTACGTTTGTTGTAACAAGTTTGGGCTAATATTGCCTTTCTATCAGCTTGAAGCAGTCTTGCCATTTTCCACTGATCTCTGGCATCCACAAGGCATTTTTGCACAAAGAACTGCCACTCACTGGAAATTTCCTCTTTTCTGGACCATTCTCTGTAAAGTCTAGAAAATCCCACTAGATTAGCAGTTTTGGAAATATTTAGAGCAGCCTGGCACCAACGACCATGTTCAAATTCACTTAAATCAACTTCTTCCACATTCTGTTGCTCGATTTGAACTTTAAACACGTCTAAATGTTTTGAGTTGCTGCCACATGACTAGATGATTGCATATTTCTATTGAGAAACAGATGAACAGGCATACTTAATGAAGTGACCAATGAATGCATTTAATATAAATTATTGTAAAATGCAAAGTAAGTTTTTGCTGAAGGAGCCTGAACCTTCCACATTATGAAAAACCTAAAATAATGTTAGCTAGTTAGCATTATTTATCACAGACTTCAAATTTTTATATTAAAAACGGAATCTGATCTCCATCAGCTAAAATTAAAACGCTCTCTGGCATCGCTCTTTTTTCTAAAGTGCAAAACTGAAAAGTTGTTTATCTCACCTCAACACTTTGTGGCCTTGATGTGATTTGTAGAAATAGTTATGACTGATGAAAGCAAGCATTTCATTGGTGGCAGATCTGAAGAATAAGAGTCTGAAACCAACACTGGTTTCTCAAACCTGCCAATTTCTGTAAGTGTGTATGTACTAAATAAAGTTAGCATTAGAGCTAAATGCTAACATTATCATGACAACATGCACAGTGCTGTTGCTAACGCTAACTCAAATATTAAAGCACGCAAAGAGGCATTTACATATTTCAGGACTAAAACACCCAGTTAAGGCTGTTTAATGAGCTAAGTGTATAAAATAGGACAGAAGACAGCAGTGTTTCCATCTGATAAAACAGTGCATCCACAGTGTAAATAAAAGGCTCTCTTGCCTTTGAATATTTTTATTTAAAATGAGCATATATAGCATTTGGACAATTGACATTTGGGGAGCAGGAAATGTGCATTTTAAGTTCCTCGAATAGCATCTGAAATAATTCAAGCCCTGTGAAAGAGTCTAATGTTTCTATAGCATTTCATGCTCCACATTAACACCGGCCTCAAATCAGAGAGAAAACAAATATGCAAATGCTTTCTAGATCCACACATAATCAAATTTACAGTTTAGTATCGCTGATAATACATTTGTTCTTTACCCCTCTGCGATGCTGTTGACTTATTGTGTTATGCTGTGTCTAGGGTTGCCAACTCCCTGAAAAATAAATAAGGGACACCTCGTGGCCAGGGCCGGGCGACCCAGTTGTCTTCACCCTTCCCAGTGTGGTGAATTTTCTAGCTCTTTTTTTGTGTGTGAAATTATTTTTTTTAACCCTTTGACTTGAATTTGATTTAAGTAGATGTGTATTCTTTGTGATATGAACACATGTGAAACAAATGATCATTTAGCCATTTATTTTTAGCTCAAAATGACAACATTAACACAATAAAACAGGTCTCTTTCTTAAACAGAAGCCTGTCATGCTTAACTTTTGAGAATATAAGTAAATCTTTCTTTAAAAGCACTCTGTCCTGCTTAACTTAAAATAATAGAAAACAATAGAAAGAAAAACATTCTTGTAACAGTGCACATTTAGTGCATTTAGTACAATCGGCTTCAGTTGAAATATTATTTCAGCTTTTCTGATGCTAATCAGCTGCTCCTGTTTGTAAACCCGCTTGTTCCCATGATTACGCATCTTAACTCATCATCATTATTCATCTGTGTATTACTTTTATGTATTAGTCATCTATTTGTTGTAATCATCTATCCTTGCAGTTGTTTATTACACAAAATAAATTATATTATCACACTTCTGGCCACATAGCGCTGATATTCATTGCACATGCCCATATTAACTTTTTCCAGCCAGGTGTTTTCCTTTTCCCATTCTTCCCTTTGTCTGAGGGGAACAAACATTGCTGCTCTAATGCTGGGCTTACACTGTGCGGTTTTAGGCCCATTTTGAGACTATTTTTGAGTGATCGGACCGATTTTGGCCTTCATCGTGCATCGTGTAGTATACGTGGGGTAACGAGAAGTGATTAACACCTCACGACCAGCTCCCGATCATCAATCGCTCGTGAGGTTCTCACCACAGCCGCTCACACTGCTCGCGCGCAAACACGTAAACGTCGGTGAAAAAGACGGTGCAGCTCGGCTGTGCAGCGTGTGATCTGGACACAAGCGATGGAGGCACAACTTGTAGAACTTTGGAAAGCTCATCCGAGCCTTTTCGATGTGGCATCACAAAATTATCACGACCACAACAACCGTGAAAACAGTTGGATTTACACTGCTGCTCAATCACAGCTGCCTGATGAGTGTTTTTCATTAGCAATTTAGCAAAGTTGATGGTGGTGGTGTGTCTGTGTGAGTGTAAGACGGAGAGAGAGAGTGACAGATTTTCTGTTATAACCTTCATGTTATGGAGGCACAGTGTGAGCACTCAGGTCGCATCAGAGCATCGGGCCGTATAGTGTGAGACCTGCATCGTGACCTACCAACTTCTAACCCCTGCGAGTCAATCGTGCAGTTTGAGCAGGAGCTGAATAACGTGACTGAAAAAATCGCACAGTGTTTGCCCAGCTTTAGGTGTACTGTCGTCCGAGACTTGCACCGCAGTGTCGGCGTTTGTTTCCCTGTTGGCCATGCTTCTTGTTGTGGTCATCTGTTGTCTTCCGGTATTTTCTCCGTAAGCGACCTTTCCTCGACCAATGAGATGAGCGGTAATCTGAATTGTCATACTCGAATTGTCATAAGTGTGCTGTCAGCTCATTGGTCACAAAGCAGGAGAGGGGCTGGGAATTATGTTTTCAAACAAAGCGTTAATTCCATTAAAAGTTATAGACTACTTTTGATTCTCACTGTATTACGGGACAAAGTGCGTCCCTTATTAGCTCAATACGGGACGTGAACTTTTGTTTCTAAATACGGGACGATTCCGTATTTTAAGGGACGGTTGGCAACCCTAGCTGTGTCACATTCACTGCATGTCGTGGCTTAATTTCTATTTCCCCAACTAAAACGGGATCTTACAGATCTTTGAACATTTCCGTGGAGCAGCTTTGGCCTCCTTATATGTCCTGATAGAGAAGCGGCTTTTCATTGATAACTGCTTTTCTGACAACCCTCTGCCCATGCTGCAATTTTATTTGAAAATGAATAAATAAAGATAATGATAATAGCTTTTTGAGGGATGTGATATTTCGAAGAATGGCATTAAATCCACCTACACTAGATCTTTGTATACACAGACAATGGTTACTTCAATGACCTTTTCAACAGCCAGGCCTTCATAAAATGAAAGCAACACTTTAATTTGTGCTGCATAGGTAACTTTTAACATCTCCCCACACTAAAAGCAGAGACATTTAAGAAACATTACTTTATACTGTGCCTCCAATCAGCCTAATTGTTATGCTCGTCAGCAATAGTCCACACTTTCTTTAGCTAGCAGCTGCTTTTTCATCCTCTTTCTGTCCTGACCATGTATGTACCTGCCTTTTTCTGTTTGTTGAGCCACTTAAGATTGACCTATGATTCATTCAAGAAAAAAAAGGTCCTAACTCGAGGGATAAACGGGTATTGTGGTAAACATAACAGGCATCTTAGCACAAAACCAATATATCTTTAGGCAGGTTGTTACCAGCAGCCTGTGGCAAAAACTACATCATTTGTTCTCTGATTCCCAAAAAGCTATTATCTGAAAACCTGCTATATTTTTAGACAACAGGACAAGTGGAGGACAAACGAATAAGTGTCCATAGTAAATGAACAGCATCTGAAAACTATTTTAATTCAGGAACAGGAAAATAACACCTGACACAGGACCTGAGAGATGCATCTGACCTTATCAGATACATTGTCAGTGGAAGGCTGGCTGTCAAGAAGCCACTTATAAAGAAGGAAAACAGGACGAAAACACTGATGTATGCCAAATATTTCATGGATCAGTCATGGATTGACCTCCCTAGAAATTACAAGAAAGCTTGCCTGAGAGTGTTCAGGTTGTGCTGAAGAATAAAGGTGGTCATACCAAATATTTCAAGCTTGTTAGGATTGTAAAAGCTCAGTTTTTTCCTTAAATACTGTATTTCTGTGCTTTTTTACACATTTTTAAAAAATAAACTGCTCCACTTATTTCCCATTTTCCAAGCAAATATTAAAAAAAACAAAGAGTGGCACAGCTCTGTACATTTGCATACAAAGACTAACTCCTCCTTTGTTCCCGATAACATGCTGGAAACATCAGAGTGTAGAGATGACAGGAGTTTGAGGAATTCTCACTGTTAGAGCTATTAGTTTACTGTGGACATCGACTGCTTCCCTCCTACATTTCCATTAAAAATGTATGAGTCACAGTGACAAGCTCATATTGTGCAGCCTGGACACAGCACTCTAACAGAAGCTGTGTGTGTGTTTTTGTGTGTGTGAAGCTGGATGTCTGCCACAGGTTTTCTGATATGAACCCTGAGTATAATAGGCCCTCTATCATTTATCACTCTTTACCGTCACTACAGAGAAGATTAGATTTTGACGAGCATACAGAATATACAAAATGACCTTGTTTGAGCCGGAGACATGCATCTAAGTTTTGTTTTTGTGTTTTTTTTCCCTCCAAAGGGAGATAATACAGTTCTACTTGTGCAGCACAGTGTCTCACATTCCCAACCCTTCTCTGTAAGTTTGAATGTGCAATTTACATTAATTGTAGTCAGAAGTAAGTCTACTGTAATGTGAGTCAGGAAAGTCATGCTGTGAAAGTGCACCATCCTTGTTCAGTTTCTCTCCAAAGGCTGAAAACATTCTGATTTAATCTTAATAGGCAATTTGCTTCATGCTAGCAGTGCATCTGTTTGAGCTCTCCCTGTGATGCCGCACGTGTCAGAGAGCCTGAAATAAAACAAATGCTCCTATCTGAGACTCGCCTTCCTAACACTGAACCCAAATCTGTTCCTTCAAAGTATTTCCTTCAGACTAGATTAAACTCCAGGGGTAACAAAAACAGCACATAAAGACATTCCTAATATGAGAACTGCCCTCTGAGCTTTGTCAATTGTACTCTGAGTCAATTAAAATGTCTGTCCTTTACAGCAGCCCCTTCTTAATAACTTCTATCTGAAAGTTGCTGGCAGTGAGCTGAGATAGATAGAAAAAAGTGCACTCGCTGTACATGTCGATACAATACTGGGCAAAATGACACATTTCAGTACAGATGCTGCTTGTGCAATGGGAGGAGAAGTCTCTGAAAGAGCCCAATTTTCTGTTTTTTCTTTTGTGAAAAAATAAAAGAGTGATTGTTTGAGGAAAGAAGGAGACACGCTGTCACAGTATCAAAAACCTGGGCTTATTATGTGTCATTATTTTCTCAATTAGACTATTACATACCTAATCATTTGGTCTATAACATTGTGTCATAAAATGGTTAAAGGAATCTGTGCAGCTTCTGAGTATCATGAGATAAAAAACTACATGTTTAAATGTTTTGTTTTGTTTGACCAAAACCCAAATAACTACACTGTAAAAAAATTGTAATATAAAAGTGTTTTTACTGTGTATTTTACAGTTTTATATTGTTTTTTTAAGAATATCATTAAATTTACATAAATAGACAGTGATTTTACATTTCAAGTGTAAATTAACGTAAAATCACTGTAAATGTAATAAAACATAATTTTCTTGTTTTTTAAATGTATTTGTCTGTACATATGCATATTTAGATTGTCAAAATACATTCACAAATGTATCATAATTTCACAAATATTTGTCTGTTATTTGAAAGATTGAACTGTTAAATTCAAATGTAATGCTATGGAAAAATATATAAATATATATAGTTGGCAGTTCGCCTTGTAATCAGAAGGTTGCCGGTTCGAGCCCCGGCTTGGACAGTCTGGGTCGTTGTGTCCTTGGGCAAGACACTTCACCTACCACCTACTGGTGATGGCCAGAGGGGCCGATGGTGCGATATGGCAGCCTTGCCTCTGTCAGTCTGCCCCAGGGCAGCTGTGGCTACAACTGTAGCTTGCCTCCACCAGTGTGTGAATGTGAGAGTGAATGAATAGTGGCATTGTAAAGCGCTTTGAGGGTCTCAAAAAGCACTATATAAATGCAATCCATTATTATTTAAACCAACTGTATATTTCTGTACATTTAAGTATTATTATTCATATTGCTGCATTCATTGACCTTGTTTATAGGTAATTTCATTGTTTGATCACATTAAAATGTTCCTACTTTAATATTTAAAAGCACTTGAAAAAGGCAAAATCCCATGTACAATTAGGGCAACAAACTGTATTGTCATTACTGAAAATAACCGTATTTTTATGAGAAAGTTATTTTCTGTTATTTTCTGGTATTAAAATAACACCCAGCTGCTGGAATATTACTGTTTTTTTAGGATTTTTTTTTTTACAGTGTACAGTTTACTGTTGCACAAATGAAGAACAGCTATAGATGCTCTGGAAGCCGTTTTGTTTCCTGTATTTACAACTAAAAATTGCCTTTGTTAGCACTTTGTTTGCTGCACATTCATGATCTCTCCTGTGGACCTTATCCTAAAGGTGCTCTATTAGATTGAAGCCTGGTGACTGTGTAGGTCATTTGAGTACACTGAACTCACTGTCATGTTCAAGAAATCAGTCTGAGATTATCTGACCTTTGTGACTTAGTGTGTTATCCTGCTGGAAGCAGCCATCAGAAGATGGCGACAGCAGCAATACTCAGGTAGGTTGTAGATACTTAGTTAGTACTAAGAAGCCAGAAAACATCCCTTACACCAATACTTCTATAACATTATTCAGCCAGAGAACAGCTCCTCATGGGTATTTTCTCCTTTTGAGAGTAATGTCTGTAATCCTTAGAGATGATTGGGTGGGAAGATTCCAATATCTCTCAATCCAGCCTATTAAATCCCATTTCCTCCCAATTCTGATTCTCAGTTTGAGCTTCAAAATGTTGTTGTCTAAATGCTCTGACATGCTGCCGTGTGATTGGCTGATTTTATATTAGTTAACAAACAGATGAATAGGTGTAACTAATGAAGTGGCTAGTAGATGTAAGACCAACTAAATTTCAGTGCATTATTTGTTTCCAGTATGCTGCAATGCATGTTTGATTCTTTATACTAGGAACTGCTGAGCAGAACCTTCGTTGGCCTATAATGAAATAAATCAAAATTCAATATGTCAACACTTTGCTTTCCCCCCAGTTTTTCAAGCGATTTTTGCACATCTATCCACTCGGATGTTACGTTGCGCATGTGCTGTTGTAAAAAAAGTTTCTGTTTGGTGGTTCTTCCTTGTAGGTGATGTTTGTGTATCATAACCGTACAGCAGAAAAGTGCCCCACAGTGTATTACCTAAGCCATCCTGCAGTTCCTTTATAGATGTTTTCATGATCTTGCAGATTTTGGCATCCACAGCTCACATTGTTTTTGCTTTCTCTGTGACATTTCAAACATTGGAAATTTCATGTTGAAAGCACTGCGGTGACTTTTAATATCCTCTCCCTGAATTATAGGGATCGGTTTTTCAGATCCTTGGTCAGTTAGCACATGGTTATCGACTGTTACCACAAGCTTTGAAAAATCTGCTCCTTCTTAATGATAATTCATGACCTGCTTTACTACCTGCTTTTAATTGCTAATGAATTAAATTAAAATTTGTTTTTTAATGTATGCTTGCTGCAGGGTTTCTATGTAGTTCTTTTTCACTCATCAAAAGTAAATTGATCTGATGGCCAAGCTTCTGTGATTATTGAACTGTAAGAAATATTCTGATATAAATCATGCAAATTAATGTGATACAAAAATGCCAAATGCAATGCAAGCTTAAAGCAATAAAAGTAACAAACCCCCCCAATAATGATAAAATGTACATAACTCTCAAAAACCAAAGAAAACTAACTGTTAAAATTACATCTTCAAATTTTTATAACATTTTTATGGCTTCACATTCACATTACTGTTACATTACTAAAACATGGATATATTTAAGATCCATTGTTCATAATTTTGTTCCCAAAATGATAGAATTGTAAGTAATTCTATCAGTTTACTTTGAATAAGTCAGTTTCTCCATTTTCTAATTAAGTGATAATGAAAATCTGTTGGTAGCATCTCTGCTGTTGTTTCCTGCATGCACGCATGCTGATATTTATTGATGCCTCTGGGTTTTGTGAGCAGATTATTAATTTCCCAATAATGAGATATTCTTAGAAGGGACATTTGACAACTAGTGCAAGCATGGAAACCAATCAGAGCTGTAGCAGTGCTGGTACCTCGGTGAGATTATGCAGCCTCCGTGTCAAAGAAAACAGGTGCACTTATGAATTGAGGCCAGCAGAGGACTCCCCTGAGCCTCTGCTGGAATCAGCTGCTGCTTAGTGTGCACTCTGAAAAGACCCTTTCCTCCCTTTTGTTGTTTATTCTTTCACTCCTTCGTGAGCCTTGTTGCACAAGGTCATTGTTGGCTTCACACAACTGCTGCAGAAAACACACAAAAAAGAAAAACAGAGAAAAACATGTCCACGCACAGCACATGGTGTGTGTTTTATATCTGGCAAATGTATTACATATTACATATGTGATACACTGACAGTATTATCACTGTGAAACATGGTGGAGAAGCAAGACTTGAGGCCCGTGATGCAATCTGGCAGATGAGATAAATGGGCTCTCAAATATAAGTGGCAATTACATGAGAGTTCTATTTGTACCAAGCAATCAGTGGCTGAAGATCTGGAAACTGAGAACACTTTTTTCCCTTCATTTCTGCAAATATCAGATTCAGTAGATACTGTTAAGTGGAGCTCATCGAATCTAGTCTGCGTTTCACAATCCCGTAAAACAAGTTACATTTTAATTGCTTTTCCATAAAACATGATTTCCCCTAAAACAACAGGAAAAAACTTACACTGCAAACTGCTGTCTGAGCCCCTGAATATGTATATAACAAAAAGCTCAGAACCACGTATGTTATCGTATGTTATGGCGGGACGTTTGTGACAGAAATGAGGCGCTGATGATGTGAATTTTAAGCTGTAAATATGCATGCATGGATGTATGGATTACAGCTTGTGTAGCAACAGAGATAAGACAAGGAGATGGAGCCAATTTTCTGCCTGGAAAAGAAAGATATAAATGCAGACATTTTTATTTTTACTTGACAAAAATAGACCAATTTTTGACTACTACTTACATTATTTTGGTCTGTATACATTCAGTTTATTTGCCTATATATTCCAACTACTATAGCTTCTCTCCCAGCGTCCCTTTGCTCTGTAAGCAGATCCAATCAATGAATTGAAACATGCCAAAAACAAACCTTTTTCTCCAGCAAGTTTCTGCTGTTAATCAACCTGCTGACCTGTAATCTTCTGACTTGGAGACATCCCAAGGTTGGTTTTTCGTGTTACTTATTTAAAAAAAATAACTTCAACACATCATAATTTGTGTTTAAGAGATACTTCTGGAGTGATAAACACGAACTGTTCTCACCTTTACCTTGAAACGATCAACCGAATGAATAAACTACTGAGAATTCACTTGACTCATTCTGGTAAAAGACGCAGATTTACTCCCCACCGTATATTCTTGGGTAAAGGTTAAATTTAAAGGTTGAATTTTTTTTTGTAGTTAGAAGAAAACATTCACAATGAAAGCAAGTTTGTTTTCGGTACATCTTTGTTGCATCTTTGCATAATAATAAACACAGTACTAACCACGATGAAAGTTAATTTGATTGAGCCCCCTGTAAAAACTGAGAGATGGATGTGCTTAGAGTGATTCAAAGCTCCAAGAGGAGCAGCTACAAGTTCTTCCTGATGTATATTTACAGCCTTTAATCAATGTGATGTTATGCAGTCATATACAAAAGAAGCTTTCACAGGACTCGACGCGGTTCTTAGAAAAGTTTCTCTCTGATTCAGTTGCTTGTAGAACCACGTTTAGCACCAATAATCTGAAGTAATTGTGTTCTGTGTGATTTCATCAGTCTCTCACATCGTTGCAGAGGAATTTTCGCCCACTCTTCTTTATAAAGTTGCTTCAGTTCATTGAAGATTGTTGGTATTCGTTTATGCACAGCTCTCGCACGACAACATTTCAATCAGGCTCAGGTCTTTGATCATGGGTCATTGCAGGAACGTGATTTTCATCCATTCTGTTGTAGATTTACTGCCCGTGCATGTGATCGTTGTTGCTGTTGGACAGGCTCACATTTGACTCTTGAGGAGCTCATGGTTGACTCAGTGACTGCGAGGTGCCCAGATCCTGTGTCTGCAAAACAAACCCTCCAAAGGACCTTGTTCCAGACGTCTTGTGGTTTGTTCAGTGACTTTGCAAATCTAATCTAACGGTTTCTCCTGCCAACCCATGTGAACAAGTCATACTTCCGCAGTCTTTTTCTTTTCGTGCTGTTGTTTTAAGATTTATCTCTTGGGATTTCTGCAGTTTGTCTGAGCGTCACATGGGTGAATTTTCTGGGACATCCACTCTTGGAAAAGTAGCATTCACTTACACCTGAATGCTAGAGATCAGCAAACTCCCAAAACCTCTGCGTTTATACAGGTGCTCACACTTCAAGTCAAGTGATTAGCTGGCAGATTTTGGCTGCCTCTGACACTCTTAATTCCTATGGAAGCAGTAGATCTGCACTTAGCTTTTTCCCCACAGAGTCCTGGGAAAGCCTTCTTTTTTAAACAGGACTGTGGTTGTTAAATCCGCCCCATCACGTGACACAAGCTGTGTTGAAATCAATTTTCGTAAGTTCAAACAACTAACAAAATTCAGTAAATAGATGAATCAAATAATCCGATAAATCAAATAAACCGGAAATTAAATACGACTGAGGCTTGAGCAAACAAACCATCTTAATGAAGCTGAAAGAACCAACAAAACTACACTGTCAGTGCTTCGTTTAATTAAGCCAGAAGAATGGCACAACATCAAATTTTCACGCAGCTTTTATGCTCATGTTTTTTATGTTTAGCTGATAAGTTGCATCTTTTAGTAAAACTAACGTCCAACAGATTCTAATGTGGATCCCCAGTAAATCAAAATTATGAGCTGGTAACCGAATCTCCTCCTAATATGAAAGTCATTAAAGGAGCAGTAATGAATTAATAAGTAAGACTTATGAGCTGGTAATTCGACTTTATTTGTTTTCATAAAGACTAACTTTTAATCTATTTAGGCATTATAAGAGTTCTGATGGAGAAGATGTGACTACTGGGAAAGACAATTATTTAAAGTGAAGGCAGCACACTGCAAATTATTGATCTCTGCAGTGCCTGTCTGTCATTCTGTCTGAAGTGCATGAATGATGGCTTGGGATTAAAAATACATGTTAAATGAGCAGATAGAAGCTGTAACATTCATCACACAGTGCACTGTACTGTAAGCAGCCGCATGCAGGCTCCTTTTATATAAGCTTATCAGATGCAGCAGGAGCCAGGGCTCCTCCAGGGCTCTTCCAGCCACGTGCTCAGTTCAAACCACTCTAAAACAATATAATGTGACAGCACCATTTAAGAGCGTGACAAAGGGGGAGCCACGTTGCCATGTATTGCTCCCTCTGCTGGTCAGGGTCGCAGCAGATTTAAGAAGACAAAAAAAAGCTCTTGAGTCAAATGTTGGTGCAGTAGTAGCTGCTTACCTTTGCACTCTGGTGCATTGAATGTAAATGACTTTCTGCTGTTGGCCCCGTGCTGCTGTGACACTCAGCCTATAAATAAACTCTACAGTCCCCCCGGCTATTTTCTCACACACACATACAGCACACACACATACACACACCGGGGAAACAAAACCCCTGCTCCTGTGACTAATGAAATCTGCTGACAAGATATCTTAGCAGGTCAGCAGCTAGAGGACCCTCGATCATGTAAAAAGAGATAAGAGGAGCTTAATTAGTGGCAGCGAATGGGATCCAAACATCCTGAGAGGGATGTCAGCTTTTATCAGCAAGATTCGAGATTTTTCTTTTTTTTTTTGGTAAGTGCTGTGGCTGCTGCGAAAGTGAAACAGTATGGAGTTTGTCATAATGAGATGGAGCCAGACGGTGATCAGAGCCACATAAGGTCAGAGCCGGGGGGGTGGTGAGAGGCCGACAGCTGAATCTCACATTCTTCACCGCAGTCAGACAGACTGCCACATCCCACCATCTGTACCTCCCTGTTCTGTCAGCACACACATATACACACATATACTCACACATATACACACACACCTACAGCAAAAGGGAAAAAAAGACCAAGTGTCACCTTAAATCCTGCTTAATCCTAAAAGGGGAAAAAAGATACTGAGTAGAAAGAAAAGAAAAGACCCCCTTGTTGAGTGTTACAAGGATTAACACGCACATATATACACACACAATCTTGGGAAATCTATCTATCTATCTATCTATTAGGGGTGCAACGATACTCGTATCGATATTGAACCGTTCGATACAGTGCTTTCAGTTCGGTACGCATATGTATCGAACAATACAACATTTTTAATTTATTTCATCAACTTTCCTTCTGACGATGCTGTCTGTGTTGAGAGCTCAGTGGATCTCCGTTCGACTACTCTGCCTAGGCTGCACTGTCGAGCGCAGATCCACTGAGCACAGCGCAAGCTAGCAAGACAGAAGCTAAGCTCATTGCAACATGGCAAATTGAACCTCCCCCACCCTCATTCAGATCTGGCCTTTGGAACTATTTTGGTCTTCATGTGAAGTATGACCCTTACGGAGCCCCGCAGGGGACATAGGAGAAAAAGAAAATTAAGACGGACTTTTGCGAGATCTCGCAAAACTAACTCGGGATCTTGCAAAAGTTTTGCGAGATCTCGCAAAACAAACTCGGGATCTCGCAAAAGTTGAATTCCAACAATGGCGGCAGCTACTTAGTTGTAATATTACTCTTTCTGGGTCACAAAATACACTTTTAAGATATTTTGAGGCATGAATGTAGTTGTGTAAACGTCAGATATCTGCTCGGTTTACAAGACATCACATATTTGCAAAAGTGCTCCGACGTTTTCGGAGATCTGACACCCGCCATCTTGAAGCTAACGGGAGGTTGAGACCTACTACAGCCGGGAGGAACACCGCTCTCCCGGCACATCGTGCCTTGACCTCCCGGTTGGCCTCCGAAGAATGCGAGATCCCGAGTTTGTTTTGCGAGATCTCGCAAAAGTCCGTCTTAATTTTTTTCTTAATTTTTTTTTCTCCCATGTCCCTTGCGGGGCTCCATAGACCCTGAAGGTAAGCGCGTCATGGACAAAAGTAAAACAGTATGTTGGATGTGCCACGCAATGCTCAATTTGTGGGAACTAGTGCGTTAGCGCAGTTAGCTTGTTAACGTGTTGACGCCGTCCAGCCCCATGCACGGGGCGATCCGCGGTAGCTCGTTAACTGAGATTTGCCGTGTTGTGGCATTAACGTCATTTCAGATTAACGCTGACAGAACTAGTGGGAACAAAATTAATATGACTGCACATTTACGCCGACATCATCTTAGTGCAAAGACAAGTGGAAGCAGACAAAAACAACAAGCACGCATGCTACAAACTTTACCCGAGTCGTTTAGACAGCCGTTAGCACATGATTCTCCTTATGGGGACATGATATGTTTAATATGCTGCTGAGAATATAGCCCAGAAGAAGAGTATAGTATAGCTTTTATTTTGGAAAGAGCCATTTCTCTGTAATAAACTCTCTTTTCCAAAGATGAGGGATTTCTCGATCAGATAGATTTATTATTTTATCCCTTTGTTGTTTCAGCAACATTAAATTTAAAAACTGTACTTTTGAGTTAAAATATATATTTATAATTTTAATAAATGACAAATTAAAAAAGCATGAACATTTTTTGTATCGAAAAAATATCGAACCTTGACACCAAAGTATCGAACCGAACCGTGAATTTTGTGTATCGTTGCACCCCTACTATCTATCTATCTATCTATCTATCTATCTATCTATCTGTCTGTCTGTCTGTCTGTCTAACTGTATATGAGTGTGTTAGAACAACAAGTTCTTCAAAACTTAAGCTAATAAAATAATCTTACATTAATCTTACATTAACTTTGACTTTAAAAACTCATAATTAACACCTGGCACCATTGTAAAAGTTCCCATCAAGTTCTCCCCATACTTTTTGAGTTTTTGACGCTGTCTGCGTGACTCCTTTTTTGTTTTACAGTTTTTCTCGATTGGTTTGGCTCATTTCTTGAAACCGAGATGACATTCTCAAAATAACATGGACAAATCTCCAAACCACCTTGCAATTGTTCACAACAGAATGTCATTTCTCATTGGTTTTATCAAATTGCAAATGCTTTAGTTCATGTCTCAAGTGACTCTGTGCTTCTTTTCAAATGATTATGTACAAGTAGCTACAGTTAGCACAATGAGCCCACATTTAGCACATTTTCCAAATAAATAGATCTTGGTGATCTAAACTGATTAGTTGATTTTTCAGTGAAATGGTCACTCACTCCAAAACATATCAGCATGGTTTCAGTGTATAAGTCATCATATGCACAATTGTCTGTTCAACTGTCAAAATTAGTCAGAGATATAATACCATGAAAGTATGTCTTGGAACATTTGATAAAGTTACGACAGTACTTGACAATCAATCAGGTGAAAGTAGAACTAACGAAGGAGCAGTTTCCCACATCTCAGATGACCATGAAACAGATTTACGGGGTACCATTTGAGAGAAACTGACGGAGTGAAAGGGCTGCGGTACCAGTATGTGCATGTAAGTCAACTACTGGTTGTCTATCATTGTAACACTATTACAGTAAGACATGGTTACCACTGTTTTTTTGTTTTGCGTTATCCTTTTTACCTTCAGAATCCAGCTTTGTGTGACTAGAGCATTTTGCCTAGAAATTGTCTTCAGTTGTCCACTCCCTGTTTTTACAGTACTTTAGATCCTCCCTGCAGTATCTGTCTCTACTTGACTGATTAGATTTATTTCTATTCTATTGTAGAGAATAATGGCATTAGAAGGCAACGAAACCCCTCACATCCTAGTGTTCGTTGATGAAGCTGGCTTCAACCTGGCCAAAGGTCGAAGGCGTGGCCGTAACATCATTGGCCACCGAGCCACTGTGGATGTCCCAGGCCAGCGAGGAGCAAATATAACAATGTGTGCCGCCATATCAGAAAGAGGTGTGGCCACACACATTCCCAGTTTAGGGCCCTACAATACGCAAAAGCTCCTCAATTTTTTGGACCACCTTTATACTGATCTGATCCCAGAAAATGAGAGGTGAAGAAGGACCTCAGCTACCACATTATGTCTGTCACGGCTGCCGAGGCGAGCCGTGTGGAGTTGGAAGAAGGACCCAAGATGCAGGCAGTGGATGAGATACCGGTGGTTTTATTTACAGAGGTGTAGTGGCAAACAAACAGTGGGGCATAACAAATAACTAAAGACACCTAAACTGGGAGAACTAAAAATAACAGACCTGGGAGCATATGATAACGGGATGAGAAGCAGAGAGACGCAGACGACGAACAGGACACCGTGGAATACAGGGTAACAGACTGACAGGGCGTTACACAGACGAACCGGCAACAGGCAGGAGAACACACAGGGCTTAAATACACACACCAGTAATCAGGGGATGAGAGACAGGAGGGCAAGATAAGATAAGATAGAACTTTATTAATCCCTCGGGTGGGTTCCTCTGGGAAATTCGATTTCCAAAAAAGCACAGCACCGACAGAAGTTACAGAGTTATACACACACACATATATATAAATACAGAGACAATATAAATAAAATATACGAAGGGGATAAATAGAATAAATAGGAATAAAAATAAAAATACAAGTGAATTGCACATTTCAAGTATTGAGTCTATTGCACCGTTGACTATTTACAAAAGTATTGCACAAAAGGTATTGTACAGTGAGGTGCAGAGGCACTACAGCTTAGTTGTTCCCTCCTTTGTCCTCCTGTTTCCCCTCCCTCTCCCCACCAGAGAGGAGTTAAACAGTCTGATGGCGTGTGGGACAAAGGAGTTTTTAAGTCTGTTAGTTCTTGTCTTTGGGAGAAGCAACCTGTCACTGAACAGACTCTTCTGATTGTTTATGGCCGTGTGCAGAGGATGCCCAGCATTGTCCATAATGTCCATCAGTTTCTTTAATGTCCTTTTCTCTGCCACTGTCACCAGAGTGTCCAGCTTCATGCCGACCACAGAGCTAGCCCTCCTGATCAGTTTCTCCAGCCTGGATGAGTCCTTCTTTGCTGTGCTGCTCCCCCAGCACACCACAGCATAGAAAAGTACTCCAGCAACCACCGACTGGTAAAACATCCTCAGGAGCTTCCTGCAGATGTTAAAAGACCTCAGCCTCCTGAGGAAGTACAGTCGGCTTTGGGCTTTTTTATACAGGTGCTCTGTGTTGCATGACCAGTCCAGTTTATTGTCCACCCACAGCCCGAGGTACTTGTACTTGTTGACCACCTCCACCTCCTCCCCCTCTATCTGAACCGGCAGTGGACCTGCTCTAGACCTCCCGAAGTCCAACACAGCTGGGAGGAATCTGAGCTGACGGGACAGGGGAAACGTAAACTGAGCACACTCACATATGACACAGACCTTCACAATAAAACAGGAAACTCAGACACATGGAACCAGACAAGACATTGAACTAAACAGACAGATTCACAAACAGATGGGGTGACACCATAGACAGACAGATACAGACGCGGACTCAGAGGCAGACTGAATATAACACATAGAACTTAAACAATCATCATCAAGAAAATGATAACGAACTAAAAGCGCTGGGTCACCGACCCAGGACCATGACAGTGTCATTGTGTGGGATAATGTGAACTTCCACCACGACCCACGCATCAGAACCTGGTTCACCACCCATCCCCGGATGCTGATGGAGTTTCTTCCACCTTACTCTCCTTTCCTAAATCCAATTGAGGGTTTTTTTTTTCAGCTTGGAGGTGGAGGGTGTATGAGCATCAGGCTCAAGACCAGAGGGCCCTGCTGCATGCAATGGATGCTGCATGTGAGGACATCACAGGGGATCAATGTAGGGGATGGTTGAGACCTTCACGCCGTTTCTTCCCTCGCTGCATCGCAAGGGAAAATATCCGTTATGATATGGATGAGAATTTATGGCCTGACAGTGAGCAGCGCGTCGATGGCCAGGGGGATGAGGATGGTGGCCAGGAAGGAGAGGGTGACAATGGCGACCACTGAAAATATTACTGTACTATAGTTCTGAAACCTTATTTACAGTATGGTAGGCTAGAGTTCTTTTTGTTTTTTTTTGTTTTTTGTTTGTGTTTATAACTGTTCACATTTACAGAATCCTGTATATGTTTTCTTTTCACAGTATGTTCTCTAATGTTAACATTTCTTTGTACGGATAAGTATGTTTACAGTTTCCTTGAGTATGAGTGGTTTACTGGAGGCTGATTTTACTGTAACATCTTTTAGTTTTATTCATAGTGGTATTCTGTTGCTAGACCTGTGCCTCAGTGACAGAACGTCTAAGCATTTTTGACTTGCAGTGCTTAAACAATGCCAAAGGTATAATGCATTTTGGGGGCATTGAGAAGGATATTTAGTTTTGACACATGGATAAACTCTTTTGGGAGAGGTGTGAGCTTTTGCAGGGGATCCATGGAGTTGTGCTAAACCATCCAGGTTATTTTGACAAAAGCACTAAATGAATGCACATGTGCCAAGGCAATTGAGAAGGATCTGTGCTATTTTGACTGTACTGACCTTTTATATGGGAAAGGAATCTGCTTTTGAAGCATGGACGAAGAGTTTGGGGAAGGATATTTGATTTTGCTAGTGAGCTATACTGTTGGGCAGAACTGTAAGACTGTTTGGCCAAATGACCTTATGGTTTTGAGATTGTCATCTCGGTTTCAAGAAATGACCCAAACCAATCGAGAAAAACTGTAATATCAGTGGTCACACATAATTCATTCAAATTTTCTTTTTCACATTTTCCCCAAAATTTTGTTGTAATTACAACACATTCAAACAGAAACCCGGCCAGTGTCGAACCTTATTGTTGAATGAGCTCCACGACCTTCTGAACACAATAGGTGCAACACTCTCTCCCACAGCATCTGCTCCTTTAATTAAAATGTTTCAAAGCTGAGCTGATCAGCAGGCATGTACAAATAACTACAGCCTTGGCTGAATGTCTAATGACTATCACTGATTATTCACTAATGCGCTGAAAAACAAACTGATTCATAAGAACTCCGATTTAATGAAAGATGCACAAACAAGTAAAACAGGGGAGTTTCGGAAGTACTCCTGTATTATCTTTGCATGTTCACAAAGGAGAAAGGAAAACATCAAAGACACAACTCTAACTACATCTAAGCAGAATGTTGTTAATCGGGTCAGCATTATTTACTGATGACTTCTCTGAGGTTTTCCACGGAAAATAAGATCTTTATTTCCACCTGATACCTCCAGGACTCTGGCCACTCTCTTGTTGAGATGCCTCTGTGTTATACCTACTTCGCCATTGTGGCCCTTAATAAGGTCCACACTTCCACAGAAGCAGAGATCGAATCTATTGTGGGGCCCCTCTTTGTCTCCTGCCATGCAACAGACATCTGGACCCCCTCTTCTGTTGCACAATTTCCAGTCCTATTGAAAGGGACAAAGGAAAGCAGGCATCAAGCATCCAAAAGTCACTCTCAATCATGCTGGACTTTCACAACCTGACATGAGCACAATGAGGTGGAGGGAGATGAAGCAACAGCACCGAGGAATGGGTCTGGGCCCCGCCCCAAGGGAGCTGTTTGTGTCCAGAGCTCCCTGAGAGAAAGACCCCGGCCAAACTCTAGAGGCTACAGCAGGGCCAGATTGTGGAAGAGTGGGTGTGAAACAGCAGCTGCTGAACAAATCTCGACATGAGGGAGTGGATGACAAACAGCAAGACTGAGATGATGTGAAGTGGAGAGGACGCAGGACATGTTAGCACACACGGTTGACGCTCTCTGTCATCATTATCAGCCTCAGCAGCAGCGACAGTGATGATGAAAGTGAGAGAGTGATTATGGCTGTGCTGAGGTGTTGGAGTGATTACGGATAAACAATGGCAGTTGTCGCGAATTCAGATTGTTACTTCTATGTCGGAAGCACCTCTCATTAGGGGCTTTATAGCAAAAGGGGAAAATGCACAAGCAAGCATGAGGAACAAGTTTCATCTTTGTGAGCCTCCAGAAACTGAGACTCATGTATGTGAAGTGTCAAGAAAAAGGAACTAATAAAGTGAATACAACAACTAGTGGCTAAAAATGACTCAAATATCAATTTAATAGGTGATAATAGAAATGAAAAAACTCAATTTAAGTTTTAATCATTAAAAACTTTACCTCACTGACACTGTTTTGGTGTCACTTTAAAGGAAAACAGAGCCTTTTACTTGAATAAATTTAGCTTTTATTGAGGTTGAGGAAACTTAAAATAGCATTGTGCAGAGCATGGAGTCACAAATCAGTGTTCCTGAGCAAGACTCTGAATCCCAAAATGCTTTTATGTCCATGTCTGCCCAGACTCTTATAACATCTGTAGTGATGACTGATAAATAATTAAGTTAATGTTAGGCGGCATGGTGCAGTGGTGTGGTTAGAGCACGGTCTGGGCTTGAATCCACCTGGTGCTGAGCCTCTTCTGTGTGGATTTTTCATGTTCTGCCGGTACCTTGTTCTCCCACGCTTCCTCCCACAGTCCAAAAATATCCATGTTAGGTTACAGGCTGATTCTAAATCGTCTGTAGGTGTAAATGGTTGTCTGTCTCTCTGTGTTTGCCCTGTAATAGACTACCATCTGGTCCAGGTTGTATCCCTGGATGGAAGTTGATGGAAAACAAAAGTGCCAAAATTAGAAACATCCTGAATCAGATTTATGAAAAACTATTCTACTGTATTTAGGGCTATTGTCCTAAAAGCTCCCTGAAAAGCCTTAAGTTGATTCAACACACTGAAGTACACAGAGTACTAATGGAAGCTAGAAAGAGAGATCATATTTCTCTCTTATTATTGTCTCGTCATTGGCTCCCAGTTAAGCCCAGATTTAACTTGAAAATCCTTTTCCCCGCATACAAAATCTTAGATGATCAGACAGTATCATATCTTAAAGACCTCAGAGTATCATATGGTCCCAACAGAGCGCTTCCTTCTCAGAGAGCAGGCTTCTTGCGGTTCCTAGTTTCTAAAAGTAGAACAAACTACCAGGCTCCTCTCTCCAGCTCCCAGTTTGGGTTCAGGAGACAGACACCCTGTCTACTACTAAAATGATGTCTGGATGGCCGGATCAGGTGGCCATGAAACATCCCTTGGTTATTCTGCTGTAGTCTCTGCTTCTGCTGAGGACCCATGACGCTCTGAGTATTTTCCTCCACTTTCCTCTTATTATTTTCACAACTTCATGTCAGTAACTGCTGTAGTCTGTCCTTTTTCTATTTATCATCTCTCTGTCATCAGCGAAATCTTTTCTCTTAATCTCAGACTGCTCCTGCACCCACTGTACCGTTTGGGCTTGATTTTCTTGGAGATTTCTTCCTGTGAAAAAGGACTTCTTCCTTCCCACTGTCCTCAAGTGCTAGCTCAGTAGAGATGGTCTGATTGGCGGTGTTTCTTCTGTAACATTGGTCTATATATGTCTTTATCTTTCAATATAAAGTGCTGCTCGATGACTGTGGCTGTGAACTAAAACTAAATAAATAAAACTGAATTTAACTTGTCCTGCTGTTACCAAGTTACCGCACGGATTAAATGACCAGAAAAGCGTCAACACTTCAGCACTTTATCCTGGGATGTTGATCTAAAAATGTCTGTAGTTTTTCATAGATTATTGAGCTGCAGCCAAAATTAATTTTTATTACTAAAGGAACTTTTGACCTGAATCACCAAAATTAAAGGAAGTTATATCTTCCAGGTCCAAGTATTTGTTTGTTACAAATTTGAGGACATTTTTATTCAGGCGTTAAAGAGATGGATGGACTCACAAGTCAAAAATGCAATGCAGTTCTGGCCAAGCTATGCTGATGCCAAGGCATTAAAAATCCCCATATTTGCCATGTAACTTATTCTACTGAGAGTTTAGATCTTGGAATCTGAACATTAAGTCTAGGATTTACCCTCTAACCCACTCGTTCTGGTTCTCAACCTTTTTGTGTGACCCTGAAATTGTAATGCTGCCCTACATTACAACCCAAGAGCATTTCTATTGGCTTACATTAATATTAGACATAAAACCACCTTTAAGATCTTCACATTATTAGCCATAATTAGTTTTCAGTATTTTTGTCATTAGCCAATATAGACATTAAAAGCACACCCTTTACCTGAAACACAAGTATCATTTCTAATAAAAGTGACTTCCACACTGACGCTTATACTACCACAGTTCATAATAAGACCAGCAGCTGTGCCCCTTCTGCAAGTTTTATTTCACGCTCCCGTCCTGTGAGTACACTTTGAGAGCGCAGATGTCGTGTCTGTCTCTTTAAAACACAGACTCCTGGAGGTTGGCGAGGATTGTTGCGGATCTGGGAGTGCGCAGCTCGGCTCGGCATGTTCAGCGCTTCATATTCGCTCAAACTGACGCTGCAACCCGCAAGTGCCCGACTCTGAGCAGAGGAAGAGGAGAGGAATTGTTTTATTTATGACCGGGCTAAATATAGTTAAGCCCCCCCACCCCCTCTTTTTTATTTTATTTTTTTTGTTTTTTTTGTTTTGTTTTCGGCAGCAGCAGAGGGAGCATCTTAGGAAGAAGTCGCTGTGCGTGTGAGCGACCATGCGGACACTAAGAAGTGATGCTGCTGAGTTTTGTTATTAGGTTTCTCCTCCCGGGCGGTGCTGATGCTGATGCTGATCCTGCTGCTGTCATGGGTTCCTGGGAGTGACATCAAAGTTTTTTTTCGGGCTGATCTCAAACGTTTGAATATTCCAGCTGAGACTTCGTTTTCAAAGCCATCAGCTCGGCCAGTTTTCTTTAGTAAAATCCGTTTTTTCTTTTCTTTTCTTTTCTTTTCTTTTCTTTTTTCCATGACTGGAGTTTTGGTTTAACTGATCATTTTGACGCTGAGTCCCTCAAGAGAGCTGCAGACTCCGGCGGATTTGGCACCGGGAGAGTGAGGAGATGAACGTTGCCAATTTACTACTAGTGACTGTCTCCTTCGTCAGCGTTTCTTCAGGTAAAACGATGTTAATTCTACAAAAGTCTCGTATAACTGGCTCTTTCTCACACGCACACGTGCACGCGCACTAACAGCTCATATGGCGTGACTGCCTCCTAGTTGTGCTTGGCTTTTCTTATCGTGTTTTCTGTCCCTCCAGATGGGTGTAGATGTTGTGTTTAGCTTCATTTCAAACACCCCTACAGCTGTGGGAACTGAACACATCCTCCCCAACAACAGATGGATTTTAAACTGGAAATGTCACATGTGCATTCATTTTTATTTCATTATTTTAATACCACCGATGAATGCCAGCAAGACTCTCATGTTCTCAGTGTCCCCTTGGTCCCTGAAGTGGCCACACAGCGAAACCATTAGACCACAGCAGAGGTCAAAAGAAGCTCCACTCAAGCAAAAGCGAAACCATTAAACTCTCACTTTTAATCCAGCTGTGAGCGCAGAAATTGTGAGGGGTAGTGCAATAGGCTGACAAGCCACCACCCTCCAGGCGTGCTTATAGAGGCGCACACACATTACCAAAGATGCTTTTAAAAGATCATTTTTGATTACCTTTGACAAAAGGATTATATTTTAATCGTTGCTCTAGTAACAGCTTAAATTTCCAAGCCTTAATCCAAAGCATAAATAAAAGCAGGGCTCAGAAAAAAAAAACAATTCATGAGAGTGCAGATGTTTTGTTTTGTTTTTTCATTCTCAATGGGGCTAAAAAAATTTAATGTTAAGGAAATTAAATTTCGACTCAGTGGACATGAAAGGAAATAAATCTCTCTTGATTAAATGATGTATTTACATTTTAGACCAAAGCCTCATTAATACTGGATTTGCACAGCCAGTGGAAACACTGATATTTTAGAGTTCAAAGAAAGATTAAAAAAAAATACACAGACAGTTCTGGAATTATTTAAACTAGACCTCCAAAGGGATCCAGTGGTGCTGCTGTAGAACTTTTTGTTGTATAGTTTACTTGGATGGCTTCACTGACAGTTTGTGACACTGATGTTATTCAGGATTATATTAGATTTAATAACTGGACTCAAAGATGGTTAATCCTGAAAACAGTCCTCAGAAAACTTTTAGAGTTAATGATGGAAACATTTAAAACCCTTGTGTACAGTTGCAACAATGTCTACACATATCCCCAAAATTACGTGCAGAGAAAATGCTTCACAGGAAACTTTTTGTTGCTTTTTTGACAAAAATGATTATTAAGCCTTTAAAGTAACACATTCAGTTTGGTTTACAACATCTGTTTGAATCATTATGACGTCACAGGCCTAGAGACTGGTTGGCAACCTCCAGTTACAAAGAAGAAGAAGAAAAAATACGTGTTCTTATTTAGTGATTGGTTGCTGAAGGTTACTGACTGTAGCAAAAGGGCGTGCTGCATCAAAATCCTCCAAACAATTGCTTTGGTTACTAGCAAACTGCCACATTCATTAGTTAGCATGGAAGAAGCTAACTTATTTGCAAAGACTTGCTTTGAAGGCAAATGTTTTCCGTCTCTTGGTTGGTGACTGTTTGCAAACAAGTCGTCATCTTCCCTGCAAGCACAAAATTCCTCTTTGCAACCAATTTCACCTCGCCATTTATAGCAACCACTCACCTGTCTATACATTTTTAACTAATCACCTGTTGTTTTGTTTAGTTCTGACCAACTCTGGGGGGTAAAGGATTTGTCTTCTGCTGCTAAACTGTGCTTGCACGCTTGTTTATGCTGGCAAGTTATAGCACCCAGGGGTTTTACTCGCATTGCTGGTAAATGTTAAAGTTTTGGGCCATAAAACCAAGCGCAGCTCTATTTTACAATGTCTTCAGTCATAAACAAAAAAAATTGCTTCAAACCCTGAGCTCTTTAACCCCAGTAACTTTGCTTGCAACCCACATTGCTTCATTATTGTAAACTGGAACCACCTCTGAACATTAAAGGTACTTCTCAACACCCACACCATCTGCCCACATCTATTGATCTGGAGTGGGTATTTCCTCTTGTCCCGCCTCTACGATACAGCGTGTTCCCATATGTATTTTCATAAAAGCATTCGTGAAAAGGATTCGAACAGGCTTCATGACTCCTGCTTGAACCGCGCTCAGACAAAAACACCACCGGTACACACAGCCTAGCAGTTTTTCACAAAGCCTCCGTGTGATTGCGAACAACAATGGCCTGCCTCACAATGTGCATGTAATTCAGCCCAGCAGCTCGCCTCTCACGCAGACATGCAAACCGAACCTCAATTAATAGACTTCAATACGTCTCATTGAAATTTCTGTTATCTCGAGCTGTATTCAGACTCAGCTGTTGTGGTGCTTGCTGCAGAACTAATCGATGCTAAACAATCCTTAGCTGGTGATTTGTGTCCGCTCCGATCCCTGCGGTCATTACTTAGCGACAAATGTGGCTCAGGGCTGACTAAAGCTTCCTATAGTACTTCTTGATAAAAAGAACACAGATGATGAAACCACTGCAGAGGGGAGGTAGTCGTCTAATGTGCCACAGCCTCGAGTCATGTTGCCGGATGCTGATGATGTCCCACTTCTGGTACAGTGGCTGATGACATCATTTAGAGTTTAGATGATGGAAGAGGAGGACGGTTGCTAAACAAAGGCTTCAGTTCTCAGTCTGATGCCAGAAGAAAATCAAACCCGACTCATCGGCTTTGAAATGTAGTCTGCTGTGACATGTTATCACCCTCCCGCAGAGATTACTTGGCAATGTCACAAGAACTCCTTGAATGTTTTGGCCCTTTTAAGTATGTAAATGAATTGAAATGAGAAAAAAAAGAAAAGAAAAAGACATGAGTGAATTTCAGCAGACAGCCACGAGCCCCAACTACAAGCTGCCAGCCTTCTGCTGCTGTCTCACTTTAACTTTCGTGTAAAGTTCGCCTCTGAGCTTTCTGCAGGTTGTGTTTCTGTTTTTGTTTTTCCCACCAGATATAAAGCTGTGAGCTGAGACAGGTCCAGGTGTTTTCGTGTGTGTGTGTTTAACTCCGAGCCTGGGTGTTGATAAAAGGCTCTGAGATATGAAGCAAAACAGGACGTCCCCTCGGTGTCTCTGTTGTTTTCACACATTAGCATGACTGCAGTACACTTCTGCCCCTGGGGAGGATGCGGGGTTAATATTTGTAAATACTAATTAATGAAAGCAGCCCCCAGCCTTATGAAACACCACAGCTAGGAGCCAAGAAACGCCAGATATAGCCCGAATAACCAGCTTGTAAAATGCAATCGTGATCTCCCTCTCAGCTCCTACCCGGCTTACTTTGCGTGTTAGATGAGGCAGAGATGTAGGAGACGCCTTGAGCAAACATGTGGGCGTGTGTCAGAGAGAGAGAATTAGGACCAATGCAATAACTTGTCTATCAGATCTGCCTGTGGCATTAATGAGCTTTCATTAAACTGTGGTTGCACGCTTTCTCTGGATTTCTTTCTCGGTTTTTTGTTTTTTCCTTTTCTTTGTGTATAAAAAGCATCAGTTGCAGTTATTACAATTATTCCATCTAATCATCATGGATGATTCATCACGGATCATCAGTTCATAACGAGTTAAATCTGTATCAGCTCTAAATCTGCTTAGATTTTTTTTAATACCACTGAAAAGAAAACAAAAAATCCTGCATGAATTTATGTTGTGTGTTGCAGATACTGGACATGATAACACTCACAAACCACTTTTTTAGGTACGCCTGTTTAACTGCTCAGTAATATAAATATCCAATCAGCCAATCACATGGCAGAAACTGTGCATTTAGGCACAGCTTAAGATGTCCTGCAGTATAGTTCTGTTTATATGGCATCAAGTAACAACAACAGTCACCTCAAGGCACTTTATATTGTAAGGTAAAGAGAAAATCCCAACTATCAAATGATCAGAATGGGGAAGAAATGTGATTTAAGTGACTTTGAAGGTGGCATGTTTCTAGGTGCCAGACATGCTGGCCTGAGTATTTCAGAAACAACCGTCTCGAGGGTTTACAGAGGATGGTCAGAAAAAGAGAAAATATCCAGCGAGCGGCAGTTCTCTGGGTGAAAATGCCTTATTGATGTTAGAGGTCAGAAGCGAATGGCCAGACTGCTTTGAGCTGCTGGGAAGACAACAGCAAGTCAAATAACCACTCGTTACAACCAAGGCAGACGAGGAGCGTCTCTGAACGCACAACATGACAACCCTTGAAGCATGTGGGCTATATTGCTAACCCCAAGAACTTCCAACAGCTCAAGTAAAACCAGGTTACTTGAATGTATGGTGCTATTGTGGTTATTGCTAAAATTAGCCTGTTTTATCATATTTACTTAAGGTAGAACTTAATTAATATTCTGAGAAATGACACTTTGACACCCCGAAGGGTTCAGGTTTCAGGTCAGTGCGTACATGTGTCGTAAATGTTTCGCAGCTGCACTGGGCTGTCTTTTTCAGGAAAACAAAGCTTTAAGCTCCACTGTCAGCAGTGTTACTTTGTAATACGTCAGTAATGGCATTACATTTCTGTTTAATGCACTAATGTCAGGCAACACTGCTCCTAAATTAAGTAATTACAGTTACTCCATCCATTTTTTTGCCTGGTTACCAGAAAAGCAGTTTCAGCAGAGATGCTCAGACCCCCGCACCAGAGGGACATAATCTCTCCAGCATGATAAAAACCTAATGTGCCTTTATGTGTACACACACATGCACATAACCTTTAATTTTCTGTGCATAGGTACAAACATTACAAACTGTACTCTGACTTTTTCCACATATACAAGTTGTTTTTATAGGCCAGAAGCCTGGGGTGGGGGAAGTCATAAGGTCAACAAAAGTCCAGTCTGCAATGTCTCAAGATTTTCTCCATCACTAAAGAAAATCTTCTCATCCAAGCAATAACACGACGCACAGTGAGATAAATGTGCGCACCTCTGACATTGCGAGACAAAATCTTTGTTGCCGTCATCCGCAAGCAAACACAGAGAACTTCATCTTACGGAGCTTTTTCAAAAGCTGCTGTTCATGTGTGGGCAAAAAAGCCAGGCTGTAATCCACCATCCACTTCTGCAAAAACTGCATCAAAGCTTCCCAAACACCAAGCTACTGACAGAAAACCCCCGATGCAAAGTGATGCTCCACATTTGAGCGTGCCAGTGCCATAACCCGAAGCTTGGTTTTTGAAAGGGTAACAAAAGCTACGATGAACCGGCTTACAGCACCACACCTGGTTTAACATGAGTGGTGGTGGTTTGTGGGCTTGTTTTTGCTGACTTTGCTGTTGGTTTGTGGTGACTTTAAAGAAGGATCAATTTTGAATGGATTTATGCTGATCCGTGGCCATATATAACATCAAAGTGTCTGAGACTTCCGTGGCAGTGCAAGATAATGTCACAAGTAGTGAAACAAATTACTCTCTACAGGCAGTAAATAACTTTTATGCAAAACCGCAATGTTCTTTTTTTTTTTTTTTTAAAAATAACAAAACTGAGACTGAATATTGGACCCTAAGTGTAAATAGGCACACTTTTCAATATTTTTAAGAGCTGATTATAAATAAATGACCATAAGGATACTGATACGGCCGATATTTATTGAAGCGTTTCATTTAAGAGCGAAAATATCTTTTTTCATGTTGAAGTGTAAACATGTATCAGATGGAATTTACTGCATTTCTCTCTGTAAAGCACCTCTTGCTCTGATACATTTGTGTGTTTACCGGTTAGCCTTGAGAGTATTACAGAGTGTGATAACCTTGCAGGGGGGCGGCACACTCTCGTTTAAATAAAGCTCCCGTCATATTGGACGTCAGCTCAAGGTTGACTGCCATTCACGCTTATGGCTCAACTTACCTCCGCATTGCCCTTCATGCTTGCAGAAGTTAACATGTTTAAAAGCTTCTCATTGATTCGTCCGCTCTGACGCCGCAGCGCAGCGATGAAACGCGTTTAGTGGCTACAGGGGGCCTAACAAGGTTTTGTTTTCTGCTTTAACTTACAATTGAGGGTTGCTGGATCAACATGCACGTTAAATTGGATATTTCACCAGTGTGGAGCTGATATCTGCCGGTGTCCTGTTGATTTTAGCTGTACTTTCTGCTGAGAGCTTTAACCCTCGGTTCTTTAAAATAGCTGCTCTCATAAATGGGAGTCTGTGCACTAAATGCTGCAACAGACTCATGTCAAAGCTTTGCATTTTCTGTGCTTATTTTAAAAGTCTGCCATACAGCGTGCTTAGCCAGTGCACTTTCTAACTTGTTCATCTCTTGTAAATTAAGTCATTTCACACCAGGATGCGCCAAATTAAAAATTTTCACACAAATCAAGTCACACTCTAAATTCCCCTATGCACTCGGAGATCTCCGAGGACCTGCTGGCTCCAATGTGCCGTGTTTATGATCCGACTAAAAACATACCTTCTCTGAGGTCCCCATTATCAGCGGTGACATTTATTTTTCCACGACACAAACAGGTTGACAGAGTTTCTTTTTTTTGCCGAAAGGTGCTTTCAACCGCCGCACCGCAATCTTCTTGTCACGAGGCAAACGTTGCTGTGAAAGTATTGTTTCTCACAAAGAAAATGTGCTGCTGTCATGCTCATAGCGGCGTAGACTTTTCACTGATTGCACACTTGTCGCGGGAGCAGGTTGCTGCTTGTCACTTTGGCCATCTGAAGCTGTTTTGCTGTTATTTTTCTGCTTTGACGAGACTATTTTGTCTGTAACACATCAGCATGGTGCCACGCTGATTCTGTTATCTGTAGTAAGTGCCCGTTGACTCTTATTAATAATACCAAAGCTGGCTTTGGTTGGAAAACGTTGCCTCTAATGCACTTTAAGACACAGCTGGGCTGAGTTTCCCAAAATGAAAGCACTGAATTTGATTTCAGGATTTTGAAAAGTATCCTATTCAAATATGAGAAAACGAAGACAAAGATTTGTCACAGTGACATTTGGCTATTCAAATCAACTGAATGGGGCGAGGGCACAGTGAGTACAAGGACAGCTCAACATTGCAGAATAGAGAGCTTTAACTACGGTATTATACACTCACAATAAAGGGATTAAAATGACCCCTGTTAACAGTTGATAGCATTATTAATGGCAGACGGATGGCTTTATGCAGTAGGCGAAATGATGAGGTAATCGCTGAGATTAGCTGGTATTACTGTAAATATACATAATGTCATTTGTCTGTATTAATCTGACTTCTTATCTGTTCTTCTTGGAGACATAATTGTAGATATTCACAGAAATAAACGGCTCCAAGAGTTTTTGTTATTAGCAAAGCTTTATTTAGTTTAGATAATATTAGATGAGACTTCATCACCCTGAAGGAGCTTTGTCTTGAACACAAAATTAGAAATACATAGGGCACTCATTCAACATCAAAATGTCCTCTGCAAGAGAGGTCCCGTGTGCATCTGTTCCCATGCCACGATCCATCAAAATGACAAATATTATACACATAAGCGTGTCCCACAGAGGAAAAAACGTGTTCCACTCAAACTGCATTAAAGAAAGCATTAAAGCTGCACCGATATATTATTGATGTGAAGAGTGGATGTGCAAAAGGGTCACTCTTAGTGAGAAACCCACTGAGAATCACCAGCCAACAGCACACTTCCTCTCAACATGTTCAGCTCATTGTTTAGCTCTCCTGTCCACAGTGTTGTACAGTTCATATCAGCCAACAGTTTTTACCAAAAATGCTCTTTTTCATAAACCTGCCAAGTACCGTACTGAGTGATTGATGCTGCTAGCAACTAGCTGCAGAACAAAACGGGGCATCTTGTAGCTGATGAGCCAGTGCGCGATTTCACTCCAGAGGTGGTGAACAAAAACGGAGCATAAAGGATGTTTTGACTTGTGTCTGTCAAGTGAGCTTTGTTCTATAACTTCAGGATTTATTAAGAGTTACTTGTCACATGTTAAAGTTGCATATACCAACATTAGATGTCATTTTCCTTGCTCTCTCTAATTTTCCAATACAGTTTGAGTTTGCTTTGAAAGTGCACAGAGTTCATCCGTCCATGTTTGATTAAATTGAAGGTCTGTCTTTTATTAAAGATTTGCCTTCAACAATAATTGAACAGTAAACAGTAGAATTTAATAGTTCGTGTTAGCAGAGACGGGTCTTCCAGCGGAATCTGCATGAATATTGAAGATACTTATATTGTCTAGACGGAGGAATAATCACACGTGGGGCATCGGCTTTTCACCGGAACAACACTTAGTTTTTATTATTGAACTCTCGCGTGCACTCTGCAGCATAACAGGAAGCATCCTTTCAAAATAAAATCACAACAGATGACAACGAGGGCATACCTATTAACTAGCTCAACAGTTCGTTTCACTAAATTTGTGGATGATGAGCTTGATGACTCAGTTGCAGCACACATGAGGTTGTCAAGTCTTTAAAAAAAAGTCATGCTGATGTCCTAATGATGTCATGGCGAAGTCATGGAGACATTGAATATGAAAGAAACCAGGCTTCCAGGAAACACAAACAAGAGGCTATACTATGATTTGTGGCCATATATATATATATATATATATATATATATATATATATATATATATATATATATATATATATATATATATATATATATATATATATATATATATATATATATATATATATATATATATATATATATATATATATATATATATATATATATATATATATATATATATATATATATATATATATATATATATATATATATATATATATATATATATATATATATATATATATATATACCAGGCGGAAACACCAAGCAGCTGGATAGCGTAGTGGTTAGACTACACGCCTTTGGAACAGAGGATCGCAAATTCGATTCCTGCCTGGGGCGTCTGTATCCAGTAAGGGTCCTAAGGCTAGACCCCCTATGCTAAGCAAGCCTACCGCAGACATGAGCGAGACAGATAAATATGAAGGCATGCCGGCTCGGACGTCGCCCGGATCAACAAGGTCCGCGTCAGGTGTTGAGGAACCAGGGCACCCTGACGAAAAGTGGGCTACTGGAACAAGAAGGCATCGGTGGGCAAGAGACGAAAACAGGGCGTTGTTGGAATGCTACTATGCAAGTAACCCCGGCGGAAGGGGCTACATGAATAGGATGAGGGACCTATGGATTCTTCGATACCCAACATCCACAATGACGGCGAAACAACTAGTAGCTCAGTGTTCCAACATTCGAAAGAAGGGACTGCTCTCACAGCTAGAGATTGACGAGGTACAACACAAATGCTACGGCAAGGAGGAGTCAGGACGCCAGGTCAGGGGGGAGATATCATCACCCCCACCAGAGATTGGGTACATAGCCCCAAGTGCGATAGGAGAAGGATCGTTGAGTGCGAGAGGAACTGACCTGAAAAATAGGATCATGGCCAAGCTTGAAACCTGGATCCCGCGTAGCCGGTTACCAAGATTACGTGAAGTTCCCTCAGAAGGTCTGCTAGATGATGTTAATGCAGCACTACGGACAATACCTACAACCACGATTACCGACACTAACAAGCTGATCTACAATACGGCAACAGTGATCAGTGAGATGCTTGGCTACAAGTTGAACAGCGACAAGGGGCAGTACCCTCCATGGAGAAGGAGGCTAGAGGGCAAGATCAAAGTAGCACGGAGGGAGGTTAGCCAACTAACGGAGTTGCAGAAAGGTGCGACAAATAAGGTGCCTAAGAAATACAGCAAGCTGTCCATACCTGAGGCCTTGGAAACTGCCAAGCAAAGACTCACAGCCTTGGCCAGCCGCTTGAGGAGGTACACCAGAGAGATAGAAGGCAGGAGAATAAACCAGCTGTTCTCCACAGAACCAGCAAAGGTGTACTCTCAGTGGCAAGGGAACAATAAGAGAACAGCACCACCAAGGCTGGAGACGGAGCAATACTGGAAGAGCATATGGGAGAAGGATGCAACCCATAACGGCAATGCTCAGTGGCTAGAGGATCTGAGGGCTGACCACAGCGACCTCCCTGAACAGGGTCCAGTAACCATCACAGTGGCAGATATCCAAGAAAGGGTCTCCAGTATGAAGAGTTGGACAGCACCAGGGCCCGACATGGTTCACGCCTACTGGCTGAAGAAGCTGACTGCACTCCACGAGCGTCTGGCAGCACAAATGAACCAGCTGCTAGTTAACGAGAGACACCCGGAATGGCTAACTGAAGGCCGGACGGTCCTGATCCCCAAGGACCCCAAGAAGGGACCGGTCCCCTCCGACCAATAACCTGCCTCAGTACTACATGGAAGCTCCTGTCAGGCATCATATCGGCTAAGATGAACAGGCACATGGGTCAATACATGAGCGGGACACAGAAAGGAATTGGCAAGAATACCAGAGGCGTAAAACACCAGCTACTGGTAGACAGAACAATCAGCCGAGACTGCAAGACCAGACTGACCAACCTGTGCACTGCCTGGATTGATTACAAGAAGGCCTATGACTCAATGCCCCACAGCTGGATACTGGAATGCCTAGAATTGTACAAGATCAATGGGACCCTAAGAGCCTTCATCAGGAACTCAATGGGGATGTGGCGTACAACACTAGAGGCCAACTCCAAGCCCATAGCACAAGTCACCATCAAGTGCGGGATCTACCAAGGAGATGCTCTGTCCCCACTGCTGTTCTGCATAGGCCTGAACCCCCTCAGTGAGATCATTAACAAGACTGGCTACGGATACCGACTACAGAACGGAGCAGTTGTCAGCCACCTCCTGTACATGGATGACATCAAGCTGTATGCCAAGAGTGAACGAGACATCGATTCACTGATCCACACTACCAGGCTATACAGCAATGACATTGGAATGTCGTTCGGACTGGAGAAGTGTAGTCGGATGGTAACAAAGAGAGGGAAGGTAGTCAGAACTGAGGGGATTGAACTACCAGAAGGCAACATTGCAGACATAGAGGACAGTTACAAGTACTTGGGGATCCCACAGGCGAATGGGAACCATGAAGAGGCTGCTAGAAAAGCTGCAACCACCAAGTACCTGCAGAGGGTCAGGCAAGTCCTGAGGAGTCAGCTGAATGGTAAGAACAAGATCCGGGCCATCAACACGTACGCCCTGCCCGTGATCAGGTACCCTGCTGGGGTAATAGGCTGGCCAAAGGAGGAGATAGAAGCCACTGACATAAAGACAAGAAAGCTCCTTACCATGCATGGAGGGTTTCACCCCAAATCCAGCACCCTGAGGCTGTACGCTAAGCGGAAGGAAGGGGGCCGGGGACTGGTGAGTGTCAGCACCACAGTCCAGGATGAGACAACGAACATCCAAGAATACATTAGGAAGATGGCCCCAACTGACCGAGTGCTCAGTGAATACCTCAGGCAGCAGAAACCCAAGAAAGAGGAGGGAGACGAGGAACCATCATGGAAGGACAGGCCCCTGCACGGTATGTACCACCGGCAGATAGAGGAGGTGGCTGATATCCAGAAATCCTACCAGTGGCTGGACAAAGCTGGACTGAAAGACAGCACAGAGGCACTAATCATGGCAGCACAAGAACAAGCTCTGAGCACAAGATCCATAGAGGCTGGGGTCTATCACACCAGGCAAGACCCCAGGTGCAGGCTGTGTAAAGATGCCCCAGAGACAATCCAGCACATAACAGCAGGGTGCAAGATGCTAGCAGGCAAGGCATACATGGAACGCCATAACCAAGTGGCCGGCATAGTGTACAGGAACATCTGTGCCGAGTATAACCTGGAAGTCCCGAGGTCAAAATGGGAGATGCCCCCAAGGGTGGTGGAGAATGACCGAGCTAAGATCCTGTGGGACTTCCAGATACAGACGGACAAAATGGTGATGGCTAACCAACCGGACATAGTGGTGGTAGACAAACAGAAGAAGATAGCCGTAGTGATCGATGTAGCGGTTCCGAATGACAGCAATATCAGGAAGAAGGAACACGAGAAGCTGGAGAAATACCAAGGGCTCAGAGAAGAGCTCGAGAGGATGTGGAGGGTGAAGGTAACGGTGGTCCCCGTGGTAATCGGAGCACTAGGTGCGGTGACTCCCAAGCTAGGCGAGTGGCTCCAGCAGATCCCAGGAACAACATCGGAGATCTCTGTCCAGAAGAGCGCAGTCCTGGGAACAGCTAAGATACTGCGCAGGACCCTCAAGCTCCCAGGCCTCTGGTAGAGGACCCGAGCTTGAAGGATAAACCGCCCGCAGGGGCGTGCTGGGTGTTTTTATATATATATATATATATATATATATATATATATATATATATATCCTTTGAAATGGCTCTTAATCTAATCAGAATCCATTGTTTCCATAATGATGGAAATCTGGCCGGTCGTTTCAGTCGCACGTACACTCTACCAGCTTGACTTGGAGAGATGCTGTGCTCTATGGGCCCAAAATTACGGAAGCGTGAGGAACACGGAGGAAGCTTGGAATTTATTTTTTGATATATGCACCACTGAGCAACTCGTGTTCAAATAACTGAGGCACCATCTTGTCATCAATGCAACATGCACCTGAACCCGTGGATGTGGAAAGGTGGAATCTATTCAAATATGCTTGCACTACGCGGTGCCGGTTTAAGGGTTTTGTTTTGCTTTTTTTTTTTTTTTTAAACAAGAGTTACTCATTAAAAGTGCCTCAGCAGTAGAGCTTGGCCTTTTACTGCTTTGACCTTTACTTTATGATTTATATTTCCACCTCAGTTGAAATGCAGCACTGAGCTCCTGGGACCTCTTTTAAGAAGTCTGGTCTCTCTCAAGTACATGTATACATAGTGCTTTTTAAAAATAAAATAAAATGCAGTTATCACTCAAGAGGAAGTGAGCACAGAGTGATGTAACTGTATTACATGATCTGGGATTAGAAATCCTTTATGTGCTTGCAAACAAGGTTCAACACCAGGACATCACTGGGCTGCAGATCCTCCCTTTATCAAATATTGTTCCAATGTCTCAGTTTCAATATAATATATATTATCCTGTGTATAATATAACAATATAATATATGTAAACAAAGTGTGTTTTCGCATCAGTACTCAGTAAAGGTGCCATATCTTATTTTAATGGCTCTGCTAGCATTCATCCACATCCGCATTAGTGTTTTGAGCTGTCCTGGTTTGTGACCCTGGCGCTGCGAGTGCTCGGATCGCGCTTTAGATGTTTACTTCAGGTTTGTGCCATAGCAGCGACTTCAGCCCATGAAAAAAACACAACAACCATAAATCTGCTTATAGCTAAAAGTGAGGATTTATCCTGAAGCCTCCTGATTTAAGTGTAATGTAGCAGCAGCATGTGTGTCATTAGGTTAGGTCCTGTCTGTTCCTCTCCAATGATAATGTAGGATTTCCATGCAGTCTAGATTATGTGCTAAGAATAATGCCTCAGAAAGAGCAGCACAATAATCAGTGGCACAGTGACCATTTCATTTTCTCTCTTTCTTTCTGCCTTTTTTTGTGGTTGGGGGAACTTGAGCGGCAGACCATCTGCTCCTCAGAACCGAACTAAAAGCGGCAGTCTTTTGAATTATTCATTTTTTAAAACGAAGCACATTGTTAGAGACATTTGGTCGTGGTCTAAAAGCTTACCTTGGGTCCTGAAGAAGTGTGACTTTCTCTCACAACCGAGCGAAGATAGTAATGGATCCCCCAGAGAGAAGGGGATATGGGAGTTATCTAAGTATGTCAGTCTGCGTAGCTTCTTCCTTTAACTTTAGTCTTTTTCCTTCAAATGCAAAGACCTTATCTTATACTCAACGTTCAGCCAGCTATCATCTCTACCACTATCCTGCCTGACACAGAGATTGGCTATTACCATATCATATGGCTGATTGAATCCTCTGTGCTGCCGGTGGCTTTGCTGGTGGCTTTCTCTGCAGCGTATGTACACTGTGTCCTGCTGTTTAGAGAATATAGAAAGAGCAGATAGATGTCAAATTGATTTATTTATCTGAAACGCACAGGTTGTTGTTGTTGTGGGAAAATGTAGCATCTTACTTTGAACTTCAAACAGAGATTACTGATGATTTTCCCCTTCACCACACAAATTTATCAAGCATCTCCGAAAGAAGCTTTTTCTCTCCTTTCAAAAAGGTTTTGCTTTTGTCTGTCCTCTCACAAAGAAACTGTTTCCATGAATGACAGCAGGTCATCCCGATAGATAACATCTCACCTTCATCTCGGCTTCACAGGGTCTCGGCCGCGTTTTGAAGACAGCCCGCCGCGGATTGCGGAGGACCCCTCGGATTTGATTGTCTCCAAGGGGGAGCCTGCCACCCTCAACTGCAAGGCAGAGGGCCGCCCCATCCCCAGCATTGAATGGTACAAAGATGGTGAACGTGTGGAGACAGACAAAGATGACCCGCGTTCTCACCGCATGCTCCTGCCCAGCGGCTCCCTTTTCTTCTTGCGCATCGTGCACGGCCGACGGAGCAAACCAGACGAGGGCGTTTACACCTGTGTGGCCCGCAACTACCTGGGAGAGGCCATTAGTCGCAACGCTTCACTGGAAGTTGCCGGTAAGGCCTTGTGTTATTGATCATCGTGCTAACAGTGTTTGTGGTTCCTTTTGCATTATATCTTGATATGTATGTTATGTGTACACAGATGCCTCACAGTTGTGTCTCAGATCTTTTTGCAGCTGCCTGCCAACTTTGTGGAGGTTCACTGGAGAAGTGGTGCTTAAAAATAATGACATGAAATACACAGACAGTAGGAAGCGACTTCTAAAAATATTGAGGTGTAGCTAAAATCAGTGATAAGTAATGGCCTGTGGATTCGTCCTTATTTTTTGGCTACTTTGGCAACAGTGATGCAATTTGTCTTGAAGTCTGTGTGTGTTAGTTGTTTAATAGCACTTTTAGAAGAGGCAGGCATGCAATCATTTTGTGCCACATTAGGCAGCTTAGCTACTATCCATAAATATTAAGATATAACAATACACAACACATGAAAATAATTTCAGTTTTTGGAAGTGAAACTGTGGTATATAATGTAATGGGTGCAGCTGAGTGTGGATGCTGACCATAGTTAGTGGAGTTTGTGACATTTCATCTTTAATCAAACATCTGGATTTATTGAATGATGGATCTGTGGCTCCATTCTGCACTATTGTGTCGACCAAAATCTCCACAGATGCAAAACTGTTTATTACACATTTGCTAAAAAGAAGGCAAACTCAGTCACCCATTGCGGCTGATGAAGCTTCAGTCCCCCAACTCCGTACTCATCTGCAGAACAACACCCATCTTTGACAGCTCGTTCTTTGGCTGCAGCTTGCACTGTTTCTGCATAACTGCATAAAATGTGTTTTATTAGTGCTGTTATCAGTGAAAAATGTGCCTTCAAAAAATATTAGCAAATGTTATATTTGATAGTAGCAGTAGTACGGTTTTTCTTTATTGTATTTTTCATTTCATGATGTGTAAAATGTTTTCTGCCTGGGCTGCGGGCAGGTAAATTCATCTTTACGAAGCCACGCTGTTGTGATGTGAATTTCAGCATTGTCCTTAAAAGTTTTTGAAAAGATTTCCCTGGAAAAGACGTTGTCTTGATGAGTGCATCTGTTGTTCTAAAAGCTGTATCATTCCATCGCAAATCAGCAAATTTTTAGAATTTTCTCCAAGTTGCGCAAAAAATTCTATTCTCCAAAGATTAAACATTTATAATAAGCACTGTGAATTTCCAGCTCCACACCTCAAACACTCTTTAAGACATATTCTTTTGAAAAATGCTCAGTTGACCCACACCACAAGGCAAACATCTAAACATTTATAAGAGCCTGCACATTTCTGCAACAAATCTTTGGACACCTGAAGCCAAGATAAACTTGTACCTGAATGATGGGAAGAGAAAAGCATGAAGGAGGCAAACGGCTCATTATGCGAAGCATATCGCATCATCTGTCAAACATGATGGGGGAGACGTGACTGCACGGGTATGTATGGCTCCCAGTGGAACCGAGTCACCGGTGTTTATGGATGCTGTGACTGCTGATAGAAGCAGCAGGATGAATTCTGTAGTGTACAGGGATATACTCTCTGCTCAGATTCAGCCAAATGACCTTCATCCGAGATTAAGAACAACTATTATATTTTACATTTTTTTGAGTTTCTTCAGTTACTTTTGAGTCTCTGAAAAACAAAAGATTTTTTTTTAATCACTTGAATCAAAGTTGAAAGTTTGCGCTTCAATCAGATCTTGATTGCTTAATTTAGAACAGTGTAGTTGTGTACGGAGGCCAACATTACAAAAAAGTGCAATTATCTGCTCACTTACGGAGATGAATGTAACTGTTCAGGAGATGCATGGTTGTATGTTTGCCATGCTTCTTATACTCTGACACTATTGTGTCTACAGATCACTGTGAATGAGACTTTTGTCTGAGAGCCGAAGCGCCCAGAACCATCAAGGAGGTCATCACGTTTCTCACTCCTTTTTTTTGTGAGACCTCACCATTTAGAGGAATTAATCCAAAAAAAAAAAAAAAAAAAAATTACAATACGTATGATTATGTGTACAAACATTATAATTGTATGTGATAGAATTAGAGAAATTGGTACGTACTAAAGTCAGTCTCCTAATAAAGCATTTCTGGGTTGATAAATACTATTATAAAGGGTGTTTGTAGCTGATTTCAGCCTGGCATGGTTCCTGTAACGTGGCTTTGAATTGTGCTTCTGTTGGTTTTCAAAGTGCAAGGTCCCCGCAGCTTCTCAAACAATTGTGACTGAAATTAGCAGCACTGATTGGCCATTTTGGTAATTGCAAGCAAGCATACACCCAGCATGACCCATGGAGCCAAATTTTAGGAAATAATGCCAGGCTGACATAAATTATGCTTTGATAAAATAAGATCATTATGTTGCTATAGTTCAAGTCTACAAACTACTTAAGGAAAACCTGAGCCAAAAAAATAAAAAAAATGTAGATAATCATTATTTGCTAATTACTCTCCCTGTGATTTTCTGTCTTAATGGATTTAACATTTAGTGAAGGAAATGCCAGAAAATTCCCCATTACAATTTCCTAAATCTAAGTTCACGTCTTCAAATGTCATTTCGTCAAACTCCTCATATTTGAGCAATCGGAAGTGGTGAAATATGAGGATTTTTACAGCCGATACAGAAGATAAGGCATTACTCATCTTTTCTGTTGGGGCTGCACTGATAAATGTTTATGTCGGCTGTACTGGACTTCTCTGTGGCAGTTAGATTGCCATCTCCTCACCTCAGAGTCAGTGTGTACAAACAAGATCAGGAGAGTATGCCTTTAAAGCTTTGTTATTTATTAGCTTGCTGCTGAGCAGTACAGAGTGTGAGCTTCCTCATCTGTTGGTGGAAGTGCACTGAAGTAGAAAAAAAGACTCCCTCATGGAGCCGTGTCTGTTATTTTTTCTCCCCCGTCAAGGACACGTGCCATTGTCTTCCCCCTCTCCTCGTTGCGCCGGCGTGGCTCGGCCCTGGGCTGAACTGCGGCTCTCTTTGGCACGAGAAAATGGATTAGTCAGTGGGTTGATTAGGGGAAGGAGCCTAACAGATTAGCAAGGTTGAATTGTCCTCGTTAAAAAACACAAAACAGCAATTTGAGCAAGGCCTTATCTGCCTCCATACTGAGGCTTCTTTTCCAGCAGTGTGTGTGTGTGAGCGCTCACGGCTGGCTGACCTCATCTGTGGCTTGGGTCCAAAAATAGGGACAGCCTCCGCAGATATCCTGCATATTGACAACCATAAGTGTCTGCAAGTAATGCAGATATCCAAGCTGGGAGGAGATATAAGGCTGTCATATTGCCTCTTTTGAGTTGCTGATAATAAATGTAGCTTTGTGTGCTGCTGATTACAGTGCAGTCATACTGGTGAAGGGATGATTCACCTGCAGGCACCGAGTGACTAACAGTATTAATAAGTGCCTGTTTTGCTCTAATCTCAGTGCCTGCAGCCTACCAGGGCATATGCTAGGACAGCATGATGGTGGTCTTGGATTCCCCCTCCCGTCTGTGTGAGGTTGTGCTGACTGTGGGGTAAATAGTGACCCAATTAGCACTGGCATCGGGGGCGGGGGGAGTCTGCAGTGTTAATTAGAGGCCAGTTTTAAGCTGGTGGCCTTGCAGAAATGTGTGTCGGTTGTGGCTCGGTGGCAGGAGTCTGAGAGACAACAGGTGGGAGGAGGAAGAGCTTAAACCTCCCACTGAGCAGAAATGAATACGGATGCATCTGTGTGAATGCTGCAGCTCAGAACAGGGAGCAGGAGTGCTGACACTAACCTGGTTTTCACCACATTAATTACTCATTTATTGCCGGTGAATGATGCATAATGCATTTGGCTGCATGACTAAGACTTTTATCTGTAGTGCACTAGCCACATGCCGTACTTTTGCTTGAACTACTTGGGCAAATTGTTCTTATTCCTCTGAACTGCAGGGTGTCATGGATAACTGTAGGGCTCGAAGACTTGTAGAAGCCCACGTGAATCATATTTGGAAACATTTTTGGAACGTAAGCCACATTTTTTCAGAGCACCACTGCTACAAATTAAATTCTAGCTGATCACAGAAAACTAAATTAGAGATGCTTAACATTGTGCCCATTGTTTCATCTTTCTGTTCATTCACACTGATACATTTAAATTCTTTCACAGAAGTATTTGTTTGCTGACACTGGGGTGAAGCACATTTCCATTTTATTATTTTTCCACATTTTTTCCGCTGTGGTTGGTTTCATTCATGCAATGCTTCTTCCCAGGGGAAACCATGGATGTGTTAAGAGAGCTGACTATGGGCGCGACCCAGTGGCAGGGTACATATCACATGGGCTAAAAAGCCCTTAGGAACAGAATTGCTGGTTCAGGGCCTAGCGGCTTCTAACTGCATGTCATTTCACTGCTCTCTTGTCTGTCAGTCTCTGCTGTGCACGGTCAAATAAAGACTAAAGGCTGCCAAAAACATGTAAAATAATAAAAAAGACAGCTAATAATTTGCTGTCACTCACCAATTTGCATTTTATGTGGGCGACATTTCTTTCCAGAGTGTCACAAATTGAATAACTGAATTTAATTATTTCTTAGCATAACGCTCTTTAGATAGTTTAGTTTGAAGGTTGGTTTGAAATGGTTCAGGGACTGATATTTTGCCCATCTGTTCTGCAGTCAAATTAGGGAAGACTGTGGTTGGAGCCTGTGGTTGTGGCCAATGAACTTGTGATATTGTTACTTTTAAAATGATGGCTTTGAAGTTTGGGACCAGGTGTGCAATTACATGGAGTCAGGTGCTGTCTTCAGAACAACTTTGTGATCAAGTCAGTGTGCCATCAATTTGCAAAATGAATGGGTTAAAGTTGGCATGAACTGTGAAAATCCAATGAAAATTGCAAATCCGTTGTTGTCTACATGCACAGAAATAGACCCTGTGCACGAAAAAATGCTAACTTCCCGTTTTAAGACTGGATGTAGGGTTGTACATTTCCGGTAGCTTTATTTTGCGGTCAATCACTACTGCGAAGATGGACTCCAAAATCATGTCCAAAACACGAAAACTGAAAGATCGCGTTAAGGTACGAAGAGCAGAGGTGGGAACACTCACCACTGCTGTGTCATAAAAAAAATCAAATGATCAATTTTGACGATTGAAGCGTGTACATCGATTGGTTGTTTACATCTGTTGCACACTTGGATTAAAATGAATTGAAATCAGTGTGGCTTTGTGAGTTCGCCTTTACTGCATCTGCAATTATATACATGGACATAGCACAACGTTACACACTTTTGCAGTCTCACACAACTCTTATAGGCGCACTGCCTTATGGGTAGTCTTTAAACTCAAATCACTAGTGATGGCCCGCTTGAAGCTGACGCTCCGGAGCGTGTGTCGAAAAAAACAACACACTGGTTCAGAAGCACTGTGTCGAGGCTTGCTTCGTTTGGCAAAAGTCACGTGACCAGTGACGTCCGAAGCTTCATTACGCACGTAACTGCTTCGGTACCTGATTCAAACAGATATAAGGAAGTGAATCATCCACGGGATTCGTGGAGTGTGTTGATGGTGACAGATAGCGACGAGGTGATCATTCCACTGACAGATATGGAGCCAGCGAGGAAGAGAGGACGTTCTGGCGTGTGGGAATATTTTGAGTTGATTTTGCTCAATTCATTTTATCTGCCGAAGTGAAAAACTTGAAATGTCCAAAATCATGTTTTCATAATGTAAATATCATTACAGCATATGACTTTAGGAACACTTCCATGTGAATTAAAGCTAATGAAGACTACAAAAATGTATTTGACACTATACGTACATGACATTGCTACACAGTTTAGAAAATCATTTTGTTTATTGTTTTTAGGTGATAGTCTGCAGGACCCAGGAATACCTGCATATCTACCAACTTGCAGTGTAGTTCCTGCACTCCACAGCCTCTTCTGTTCCATGCAAGTGGATTTTCTCCAGGGCAGGAGAAACTATTTCTAAGAAAAGAAACAGACTCAGCCAGCGCACAGTAACACTAATCCTCTTGTTAACTGTAAATAACAAAAGGGCTACCTTACATTGATCATGTTTTTACTTTGCAAGTTCTTGATTAGGGATGGGTTTTGATTATCGCTTTTCTGATTACAATCCATGCTAAATTGAATAAAGTGATATTGATTCATTAAAATCCCGTGTCGATTTGTAAATTAACGTTATTATGCCTGAAACGCCAGCATCTCAGGTTAAACCTCACAACATGTCGTCAAACACCATGCAGCTAAAACAGTAACTGGGAGCAGGTTTACGGATTCTGCATACAAACGTGAACACAGAGCGCGGACCCGACGCGTCAGAGTCAGATTTTGATGTGTCGGCGGGTCCGCGCTGTGTTTGCCTCTTCTTTTTTTTTTCCCGCTGGCTTCTGCAGCTGCAGGTTTCATAACTCTCTGTTTACATCTCTAATTAAGTCTCACGTGTCAGCTTTCTTTTAATAGATACGAAATTATGGATATATACTGTTAAATGATCAGACTTGTAATATTTCTGACTGAGGCAAAACTTTCCAGATTCCAATCAAATTGAATCGGATCCTGTATCGAATCAAAATGATTCTACAAATCAGTGACGATGCAGCCGTACTCAGCTTCCTAAGCATTTTCCCTTTCCAGTTCACAATCAATCCCACCCCTAGGTCAAAAATATGTATAGGACAATTGGCCTCATCTAATATTTTGTATGAACCTGTCAAGCTGTCCAGTGATTAAACGACAAGTAGATGGAGGCAGGACTTCACAGCAGGGGCATACTCCATAATGTGCTGTGCATTATCATATGTATATTATATATATTGCTCACTTATTGTATTTACCAACATCAAGGAGTTATGAGCAAAGAAAGGCCACCATAGTGCATGTTTAAATAGGGAAAGTTTATTGATCAAAATGTATTACGCAAATACGCATTACATTTTTTTCAGCCCCCCAATCGAGAAAACAAAACCAATTACATGTTCAAAGCAACGGAACGGTGGCCCAATATCAGAGAGAACTCCACTCTTGAGTGAGCAGTGATAATTGAGCAGTCCGTTTTATTTTGCAGATTCAAGCTGCTCTTCAAAATTTTCACCACCAGATGTCACCGGAGAGGACTGTGTTGAAAAGCTTCGAGTAATGAACCGTTTTTCAATACAAGCTTCAGTGCTTCGGAAAGCTTCATTTGGCCATCACTACAAATCACTAATATTTCTTACAGTGTAACAATGGAATAAACATAAACAAAAGATAGTGTGATCCACCAGTCTATATCTGCTGTGATTACAGCCCGGTACAGGTATAAATCCACAAAAGTGCCACGAGGTTTCCGCACAAACTAATGAATCAGATCTAGCTGCTGCTAATCGTTAGCATCACGGCTAATTCACATCGCTACCAATAACTTATACACTAATAACACATAGTGGGGATTAACGGCCAACTTTCCCACATTCTCTGCAACCCCGTGGACTCATCTGTAGATACATTTTAAGTTATTTACCATCTTGTATCTGCTTACATAGCACAACGTTACACACTTTTGCAGTCTCACACAACGCTTATAGGCGCACTGCCTTATGGGTAGTGGCTGGCTTCTTTACTCCCGCTAGAGCTGCTCATTTTAGGGGATACTCCCTCTTCAGAATCAGAATCAGAAAGGGGTTTATTGCCAAATGTTGAGCAGGTTTACAACATTAGGAAATTGTGGTGTAACGGAGGAATAACTACGCTTCCTGAACTATGTCATTTTTGGAGACTGGGGCACACATTATTTTTCCACAATCAAAGAAAATACAGATTTGAACAATCAGACCATTTAACTAACTACAATATTGTCACTAAAGATTATGGGGGGTGTCTTGTTTTGTCCACAATGTCTTTCTTGTCCTTACACATCACTCAACATAAGCAGAATTGCGTTACAAAAATTAGAAGACACATTGTCCAGATTCAGAAGCACATCTCTGTATAGTGACAGTTCTTATGATTTAAACAGGCAAATGTTCAGTATTCAATCTACAGGTGAACAACAGTCAAATGTTTCTCCCGTTATGTCGATATCAGTTAGCCAAGAACACACTTAACACAGCATTTTTTTTTAACAGCTCATTGTGTTCTGCGTCCTGATCAGCTGCAGACCACTGTCCATCTCCTCTGTGCCGTCTCTCCTGTACAGTACAGAATCGCTACATCGATCGCTGATTCATTGATTCATTAATGATTCATTGACGTTGAATTCTCTCGCAGCTGCTCTATTCCGTGTTCTGGAACTGAAAACAGGGTTTGATCTTTGGTTTCATTCTATAATACTGGACTTATTTTTCTACAAAGTTTTGAACTTTAGAGTTTTAAACAAGAGAGAAAAGTGTGAAAATGTTCATGCCTGTCTGAGAAAAGTGTATTAAGTGTGTAGTGAGGGACTTTACGGTCTTAAAACATCTAATTGTAAAAAATAAAGTTGGCTACTTTGCGGATTTCACCTATCGCTGGTTATTTTTAGAACATAACACCCGCGATAAACGAGGGACCACTGTATACAAACGCTGAGAAATATAAAATTTGAATCCTTTTTCTCTTTTGTTCTGAGGGGCGGGGGAAAATATCGACACATCGACGAACATCATCTACAGATATATTCGGTAAATGCCCAAGACATCTTGAGAAATGTAAATCGCCGCTTGATTCATCCATTTGGTTGATTTGTTTTGGAAAAACCGACCGTAAACAAGGAGCGAATATCACACCTGAAACGAAGCGCTCTACAGGAGTTTCCCCACTGGAAGTAGCTTATGCCAAGGTGCACATAATCTATTCACATTCCCTACTATGAGTACAAATTTGAAATAGAAATTCATAAATTCCTCAACAAATACTGAGTAGTTGCTACAGGATGGCAATTTAACTGAAAAATGATGTAGGCTTTACTTTCATATTGAGATTTTGCAGACATGTGACCACGTGACTAAATGAGTATTCTGCAGCTGGTTGCAACTGATGGGACAGAGACAGAGTGCACTGAAACATGTCCACTAGAGGGGAAAACATAACAACATTAGTGAAATCTATTTGCACTGAGATACAAACGTTTCTGTGTGAGCTGTGCTAAGAAGCTATCTTAGCAGGCTATGCTAGCAGTTAGAAACTAATGCTAGCAAATATCTATCGAACAATTGTGTAACAGCAGCAGTTCTGAAACCGAGGCTGAAATCTCCTTATAAATGTGTCGTTGTTCCAGTTTTTCATTTGTTAAAAAACCTTTCTATAACTAAGCTGTTAATACTTAGTTAAAGCATGCTAGTGTTGTATGTTTTAATGTTTAAACATTGTTTTGCTAATGAGTAAACTGGAAATGCAACAGGATAATGGATTTTAATCTCGATCCTATTTTGATCAGTTGATCAGTAAAAAGATTTTTCTCCATATTTAGCTCATCCGGTCGAGGCTCCATCCACCCACAGTTAATAAGAATTGCTACTGCTCCTGTAGCATTGGTCAGAATCTAATCAAACTTGCACATAGTGATCACTTAATAGGTATTCACCAAAATATTGCTCAAGGTCAAGGTAACATTTAGTTGCAGTAACTTGTGAATTATAATGGATTTTGAGCCTAGTACATCACTGACGTGTGTTCTGGTCCTTATTCAGCCTCTAATTTTAGAAGCAGTGTGTGAATGATGGCTCAGAAATGAAGGCATGTACTCCAACATGATTTGGAGAATCAGCTATAAGTGGTGTGCTCTTAAAATGTTAAAATAATTTCCCTGCTAGAACTACTAAAACCAAAGTTTGGATATACAATTAAAGACTTAGCTTTTCAATTTGACACCTTTTGAAAACTGTTCGGGGTCATTACCCCATTGTTGTTGTTGCAGTACTTTCCAGTAGAAGAAAAAGGCCTGATCACATTAGCTACTAGCCATTTTAAGATGTAACAGGTTTTCTTTGCAGAGCTCATGTTTCCACAGAAACTCTAAGAAAGAGGTTTCTATAGTAGAACACTTGAAGTTGTGGCCCTCGGGCCTCCGGCCTCTGGGCCTGCGGCTCGGTTCACTCTGGCACAGCTGGCTGCTGGCAGAGCTGGCGGGCACGCCACTGCAGCCCCCTCTGGCTTCTGCTCCATGGCTACTGGGTGACCCCTCATCTGGGGCTCTTTCCAGGAGGGTGGCATGGATGCCCCTCCGGTGGTCCTCCTTGGGCTCTCACGCTCTGGGGCCTCTGGATGTCTGGAGGCTGGATCTCCTCCATGCCTGCACTGTTAAAAAAACGGTAATATTCCAGCAGCTGGGGCGCCAAAATACTACCGTAAAATAACAGAAAATAACTTTCCCATGAAAATATGGTTATTTTCAGTAATGAAAATAGAGTTTGTTGCGCTAATTTTACATGGGATTCTGCCTTTTCTGCCATATTGCACCATCAGCCCTTCTGGCCATCACCAGTAGGTGAAGAGTCTTGACCACGGACACAATACCGAGAGTGTCCGAGCCGGGGCTCGAACTGCCAACTCTTGAGCCACAATCGCCCTAAATAGCAATGATAATAATACTTATGTGATGTAACACAAGCTTATAGGAATCATGTTATATACTTTTCCATAGCATTACATTTGAATTCAACAGTTCGATCTTTCAAATAACGGACAAATATTTGTGAAATCATGATACATTTCTGAATGTATTTTAACAATCTAAATATGCATATGTACAAAAAATATATTTACAAAATGTTATGTTATGTTATGTTGATGTTATGTTATTTTACCTTTGACATGTAAAATCACAGTCTACTTATGTAAATTTAATGATATTCTAGAAAGACAGTACAAAACTGTAAAATATACAGTAAGATACTTTGACATTACGGTACTATTTTTTGGAACAGTGTGCTTCATGCCCTGGGGGACAGGGCTATAGCTCCCTACATCCTCTAGCAGACCATTACATGGGGAAACCTTTTGAATACAAGCGCTCTGATCCACACAGGTGTGCACACGGGTGTTCACTGTTCATAGACATAAACTACACCTTTATTGGCTGCTATTTCCAAGCACATTATGTGCTGTCGGTCCTGCTTGCTACACAACAACATTCAATATTTAGTATTTACTGCTATTTACACTTAGCTAGATTAACGTGATGGTGTTGTGTTTAGTATGTTTCTCTGTTTTTTGGTTTTTTTGCTTGTTTTCTCTTCTTTTTCTCTCAACAGGTGATCCAGGAGATTTTTTTTTCTCTTTCCCTTTTTAAGTGCCCTTTCTCACTGTCCCTCTTCCCTTCTGTTTTTCTTTTCCTTCATCTTTCAATCTCCCTTTCCTATCCCTCAGTCATGTCTGTCCCGTCTGTAACAACTGAAAATAAAATAAAATAAACAATAACAACAAAGGTTGATCAAATGGACCAATACGGCAAGGCCGTGATGATCCATTTGGCAAAGTAAATCCATTGGGTATCCTTGTTGGTCTTCAGACAACAATTCTGACGGCTAAAGAACCAAATGGGATAGGCAAAAAAAAAAAGGAAAAAAAAGAAGAAGTTGTGGCCTTGATTCACACAAAAGAGATGAATATGTAAAGTGTAGCAGAAATGACTGCTGGCTTCACTGAACCATGAGATCTATCCATAATTCATTAAAATTATCTAAAAATTTAGAGTTCTGTCTTCAGGACTATTCCTATTTGATGCAAATTTGCTGTTTAAGTAATTATTTTTATATTATACTATGCATTTTTTGCACCTGTGGTCCAGAAGTTATGGTTTTTGTGTAGCTGCTGTTGCTCTCTTCCAGAGTACCTTGTAGTAAGGAACGTGCACAGCTGCGAAATGCCAACAGCAGTCATAATTCTGCCTTTTTTCCGTCTCTTTTCACCGTAGTGCTGCCAGTAACCGGCTGCCTTGCCTGCCTGTTGAAAAACCAGAATAATGAGACGGTAGGAGTGGACTGAAATCCATTCCCTTATTCTTCCAAAGCAGCTTTTTTTGCTTAAAAAAGAAAGAAAGAAAAACAAGGGGGGGGGGGGGGGGGGGAGTAGTAGTTGTGCCTATTTAGAAATCATGAATGTGAATGTCTGGCTGTCTCGGCAAGGAGAAAGTCACATGGTGTGCCAGGATTAGAATAAAGTAGGACAAATAAAAAAATAAAACTTGCTTAAAAGGCTTTAGAGCCAGATGTTCCTCTTACTCCTGATGAGGGATTATGAAGGAATCAAAGTTCTGCTTGCATCTTGCTTCTTGGCTTCTCCTGCTTTCTGTTTTCCTTTCAGCATAAAGAATGTGCAGGTATTATCTCTGATGAATACAGTTTATAGAATATTTGTTTTTTGGTGCATGAAATCAGTCAGGCTAAATTTTAATATGCAGTTGTGCAAATATGAACCACTGGCATGATTTATATGAATCCTGTCAGGGATTACTAATATTGCAAAAATGTCTTCACTCAGTGCCGATTTGTAATTGAAACAGCATTGCATTTTTGGAAAATGGAAGGATTCATGACCAAGTCTTTGTCATAATGGCTGTTTGCCCTGGAGTGCCTTCTCATCACCCATCAACACCATCAGACAATGGGTGGATTAAAGCAATCTCTCTTCGCTGTAGGCAAAGTCTCCATTAGCTATGACAGGGCAGTATCACAGCAATGGGATTAGACCACCTCCCTAACGGCTTTTCTGCTCTCCGGAATAAAAGAACAATCGAAGTCAAGCAGCGGGTCGTCTGCAACTCTCCGAAATGTGCGCTTGCTGCTGACCTTTTACCCTTCTGTCCACCCTCCTACCTGTCAGCCATGAAAACACAGAGCTAGTTGTGCGTTCACACATCTGTCAAGGCCAATGCTGTCTACTGTGTCTCCTTCCCACACTCGCTGTCACCTCATGTTTTGCACAAAACCTCTGCAGATTCCCCCCCCCCACTCTCCTGTCTGTCACACTCACGCGTCATGTGTTGCTTTTTTTCAGCCGCTGCGTATAAAGAATCCATGGACTGCTAGTCATCCATATACAATATGCAATACAAAGGCATTTTCATATGATTAATCGCTATTGTTCATGTTTCCAAAAAAACATTAACAGATGGCCTTTCTGCAGCTCTCATCTGCTCAAGTCTATAATATCACTTAAAAATCAAGTGATGAATATTTTCGGGGAGATTAAGTCTCTTAATCTGTATATCCCTGAAATATTAAAGTAGTTGAAATGAACGGGCGCTCCTGGAATACTCAGCACATAAAAGAATATACCACCAAAAGTCATTTAGGTCTGCTTTTGTATTGTCTAAGCTCACAGAAAGTGCCTTGGGGAATATGAGGATTTGTCTGAGCAGAGGCAGGGTCAACTCTTAACTGCCCTGCAGTAACCACACTGCTTGTCTGAGCCCAGTGTGAATGGATAGAGGAGAGAGTGTGGGGCCTGGTTTGGAAGATTGCTTGCTAGACCCAGTCGCATTATGTCTGAGAAGTTATATTAGGGACAGCAGCCCCTCAGGAGATGCGGTTCATCTGTGTTTCTGAAGAAGTTTGTCGATTTCGTGGTGGGACCGTCATTGCATACAAACATCCATGGGAAACTGTTTGGCATGGCAGCCTTTAAAGTCAGAGCAAGGAAGGATCACATTAACTTGAACTTCAAAGAACATTTCGGAGCTTGTGTTGTAGTGTTTGGGGGTAATGATGGCAGAAATTCTGCTCTCTGGCGTTCGTTTCGACCCTCAAATGTCCCACTTTCTGTGAGACTGTGCCTGGGGACTCTAGGACTTAAATGCTAAAGGTGTGTACGTGCATGGGCTTTCTGTGCGAACTCATGTCTGTGTGTGTGTGTGTGTGCATATGTACAGTTCAGGGATTAGCTCCTTGCCCATAACTTTTTCACTTCAGTCACTGTGGCAGTGAAACAAAGGCCTCAGTGCTCCTATCTCACCAGGCCTTGCAGACTGAAGTCTAAAAATAATGCAGCACTTTCAATTAGCCCTTCAGCTCTGCAAAGCATTTCAAATATGCAGCCAAGTGAGCAGCTTCAGGGTTATTTGATGAACAGACTGTTGTAAGAAATATCGTTTTTGGTTGTACTCCATCCATTTTAATATCTTAGAAAACCCAGACATATTCTGTGAGTAGTTTTCAATTCACGCTGATTGCTTTTAGTCAGTGGTGGGATTGGTAATTTGTTTATTGAACACAAATGAGCTCACTCGTACGCCTCAGAATTTGTTCAGTTTACTGCATTTTTAAGCAGTAGACTCAGACCAAAGGTTGTCATGATGCCAGTATTTCAAAGTCATTGCTGATACCAAAGAAAATACTTGATACCATTGTCAATACCACATAGGAGTGGGAAAAAAGAATACCATCTTTGATCTGATTGCTCTTAGCAATACCAGAGGTACCAAGGTGAGGTGCTCCAACCTGAAGTTGTGCCTTTTTTCAGCTTCATGGACATGAATAATAACTTTTTATGTAATTGAACACAAATTTATAAGTAATGCATTTCAATAGGAAACATGTTTTGTGTCAGAAGCAGGTTTCCAGAAGCAGCCGAGAGATGATTGCATGGCAGCAAGGGAAAAAAAAGTTTTAAACGAAGTGAAAACGTATTGTATTTTTCTAAATCTAACCAAATCGTTTAACAGCTAAACTTAACCGAACTGCACATTTGTTAAAAAAAAAGTATGACTTGAACTTATGTAACAGGCATGAAAGCCAACAGAGCTTACTCCTCCACCAAACATCCAACCACTAAATGTGGACTCTTTTTTTTGCCTTTTAATGAGTACATATGAAACTATACTGATGTTCAGGGGACACAAAATAATTGGGAAATTCATGTTGAGGAACACGAAAACAAAATTCAAACAGCACAATTAAAAAACATAATGATCATGACTAGATCGCGACCTGCCACAGACCATGCCCTGCAGCAGGATATTGTGCCCAGGCCACACTGGCAGAGTGCTGCAGACCTTTCTGGATCAAGAGCAAAGCTAGTCCCTATATGCTTCCTATCCAAGATGCTGGGTTGGTGCACTAATAAGAGGCAGACACAACCAATGATCCACAGCCGTAAGCTGCACTCATCCAGGAATGAAGAGCGACAACAGAGCCAACTTGTAGGGCAGGGATAGCTCAGTAGGTAGAGTGGTTGCCCCATGATCGGAAGGTCGGGGGTTCGATTCCCCTTAACAGCTACCCTGAGGTACCCCTGAGCAAGGTACCGTCCCTACACACTGCTCCCCGGGCGCCCAATGGCTGCCCACTGCTTCACTGAGTGAATGGGTTAAATGCAGAGAGCAATTTCCCCACGGGGCTCAATAAAAGTACAATAATGTACACACTTTCTTCTTCTTGTACATACCTCATATTAAACACCATGTATATATTGTATCTACACATATGATAGTTTTGGTCTATATATAATATTGTGTTTCTTTCTTTGTGTTTGGTTTTGCTGAAGTTCCCAAATGTTGTGTTGGGAATTTTGTGGAGGGTATTTTTCTTTGTAGCAGATCTTTGGTCCGTGGATACATAAAGAGCTTCTGTACCGCATTGATTGACTGTGAATAATAATTAGTATATCACTGATGGTAAATGAGAAATTTGATGATTTCAAAGGGGTCAGAAGTCTTAATTTCCAAAAGACTTCTCACTTCAAATCTCGTAGCATGAAACAAAAAGAAATTGGGGGAAAAAAATGATTTCAGTCGGTAAAGAGGGTAAACTTCCTCTTTGTTTTCAATGCAATTTAGTTACAATACAGCCTGAGTTAAAGAGAGATGGGCAGAGAAGGTAAATGAATTGACTGTCTGGCACTTGACTAAGTATTGAATATTTATTGCTGATTACCCCAAGACAATCGTGCCTGTTGAACAAGAGTGAGAAATGATTTTCCGTCTTTAAACAGCTGCGATAAAGTGATTTCAAATGAGATTTTATTCAAGCCCAGTGGATCTGAATATTGATGCTGTATTAAAAGGCCAGGGCTACCATGTCAACACGGACCTGTCAGGCATGCTGGTGGATAATTAATGTTGCATAGATTTAGTCAGGTACTCAGAGTAATTGGCTGAGAATAAACTAAGTGCAAGTCGATTTAAGGTGGCTTACAGAAATGTCACAATTCTCAGTGACTAAAGACGCCACTAGCTTCCATATACCACTTTCTGCAGCTCAACAGTTTACAGTGAAAACCAGTTTTATTGGAAATTTAAAGTTCTGCCAATCTTAATTTTCACACAAGTGAAAAAAGCTGCAAGTCATTTCAGATTAAAGAAATTAATATTTTAATATAATTTCTTTTTTAAAAACACACATAATGATATTTCGTTAAGAAGCTGTTGAATAGCAAGGTATGCTTATTTTAGGTCCAGACTGAAACATATTTATTCTGCAAGTTAATAAACCAGAAGCAATCTATAAAAACACAGAGAAAAGCAACTTTTAGCTCTGCAAGTTTGTTTTGGCAGATCTTTACACTAGCTGCCCTTCATGACACAACCCCAAAGGGATTTGTGTCTTTTCTTCTTGAATGACTTTTTGCTTGTTAAGTGAATGTGTGAACTACTACTACTATGGAGCCACTCATGCAAAAAATAACAGGAGTAGAAAAAGATTGCAAAAGTGTTATGCTATAATTCTGAACAAATGAAAAAAAAAAAACACCTTGAAAAGTATTAATTTAACAATCCAAGAGGCAAAATATTTTCAACCGAGATAAGAGGGTTTTAGTATTCTAATAGTGGGATTGCAAATACTTACAAATGACCAAAGGTTTTTGAAATAACCTCTAAAAAAGCAAGAGATTAGCTCTGATATGCAAGTGATGGCCACTGGGATATTATGTTCTCTTGACTTGCAGCAGGCAAACTAGTGTTTCCTCTACCATTGCATCAGAGTTAAGGATGTATGACCCCCCTGACAACCACCAGTGGTTTATTCGTGGATGTCAACCACCTAATGAATGGAGACTTTAAACCTAATGAATATAACCAATGATGCTACCAGTGCTCGACACTCAACTTTAACTGTATGTTGACCAGTGATGGTTGACCAGTAACGCCGTTACTTTTTTTCAGTAACGAGTAATCCAACTAATTACTATTCCTATCGTTACAGTTAGTAACAAGAAAATGCTGTCCGTTACTGTTTTTCAACCGCATCTTATATCAGTTGCACGGAAGTAGCTGTAAGTAATCTGGGCGCTACAGCTTTAAGCTGCTGCGCGCGCTCCCGCGGACGGTAATCACGATCACTGTCTAGCACAACACCTGGAGCTAAGGGGGCAAAACAGTCGCATGAGTGCTGCTGTTTGACTGAGGAAGAATAAAGTAGTCGGCCAGTCACATGACCACTTAAAGACAAAGCAACAAGGTGATATATACCAGTTTTTAAATTGTGTTTTGAGATGTGAGAGATTTGTGACGTTTAGCGTGTTTGGAGTGTGTAGTTAATGTGTTGTCTTGTGTAGTTAGTGTGTAGTGTTGTAGATAGTTTTGTGTTGTGTGTCAGAACAATGAGGCAACTGCTGTCTCCAGGTAGAAACAGGAGGAGTGATACACTTTGCTGCTGTCAGACCTGCAGGCTGTGATGTTCTCCTTTACAGTGGACAGAAATTATTTTTTGGAGTGGCACAAATAATTTGTGTGGCATCTTATTGAATGCAGAACAGCTGATTGTTCTGTAAATAGTTTGAAATAGTTATTTTAAAAAGGGTAAAAAGTTAATGGATGCAAATAACTTTGTTTGCAAAACATGCATATGATTTTAAAATTGACAATTTATATTTGTATTTAAAGTTATGAAATATGATTCATTAAACATGTTTGTGGTTGTTACAGTAAAAATATAACCTTTTCTACTCGGATTTTATGTTTTTTGTCTGATTTTAGATCAGTTGTGTTAGTACAGTGTGTCAAAATGAAAACTGTAAATTCAGACACGTGAGGTTGTGCTGAAAAGAATGATACCAAACAGGGCAAAGTAAATAGTTTTTAAAGGTAAAATGTGGAGGGAAAATCAAAAGTAGTGAAAAATGGCCAAGTATACCCTGGACCCCAGAGGGTTAAACGTTTTTTTTTTTTTAAAGTAACGCAATAGTTATTTTTCAAGTAATTAATTACTTTTAGAATATTGTAACTCAGTTACTAACTCAGTTATTTTTTGAAGACGTAACTAGTAACTATAATTACCTTTTCAAAGTAACTTGTTGACACTTATTTTGAAAAAGCTATAAGCAAGTTTTTATCAATTGTGACTCAAAGGCAGAGGTGAGTAATTAATTTTCTCAAGGGGCCTAATTGTAACATCGACTAGCAGTTTATAAATAGAACCAAATAATATTGAGCAGCATTGAATTCAGCTTATTAGTGCAGCCCTCCACAGCAGTGCCAGTTTCTCATGTGGCCCCTTGAGAAAATGATTTGGGAAAATTGGCCACCCCTACTCTAAGGTAAATTTGGGCTTTCATTGCTGGAGTGTTGGCTAAACTTGCCAAAATCAATAACCCTAACCCTAAGTGCAGGGCAGAGCCAGAAATAGCCCGATATTCAGAAGAAGGCTCTTATCATTGATGAGTCAGCCACAGCAGACATTCAGAGAACTTCAGTTCTTAGCACTTGATTGGAGCAAGTGAACTCACATTTCTTTTTTTTACACTTGTTTTGCCTTATAAAGACTTAAAAAAAAACCCTTTCCAAATGTCTCGCTTGGCCAGCAGAGAGGTGTTAAATGATTTGTGTTTGGTCTGTTACAAAGGCAGTCATTGAGTGAAGATTGGCAGAAAAGCCCAAGATCTTTTATCTTTGCATCTCAGAAAGATCGATGAAATATTCATTACCGTGTAAAAGCAGACCGATTGATTATACTGGAATAATACACTTTGGTTCAGAAAGGATCCTGTAGGAGTGTGTCTATTGAAAATGCGAGCCTGTCAATTCAGTTCAATTGTACAGCAGGTCTCTTGAGAGTGTTCAGTTCGCAGCTCTCACTGAGGCTTTCATCTGTCAATCACAGCACAAGATTAGAAGATATCAGAGGTCGCCGTGTCAAAGTTCTGTCGTCATCCACAGGGTGGCAGGAGCTCAAACTTTAGAAATGACACGAGCGGAAAGGCTTTGCTCGGTCGGTGCTGATTTCTCTTGACTCAGAGATGTGCTGAAGATTTGTAAGATAGCTCTTGAATCAGAGACACAATCCTCTCGTTGATTCAGAGGCACTATTTCTTCTTTCTCTCCCCTGCACACGGGCTAAATTATGAATGTGCTGTTATTTGTTTACTCCATGTTGGAATGAGAGATGTGCATTATTCATCTGTTCTGACAGGAGAGACAGCGCTTCCCTCGCTTCCCCCCCTTCCTGACACCATGACACCCCCCTCCTCCAATCCCTCTCTCAGCAGCAAGACATCTCCCCCCCTCCCCTCCTCCCAAACATCTCCCAGTGTCACAGTGGATCAGGTCAGGAGGCAACTGAGGAAGCTTCGCCCCAGAAAGGCAGCAGGCCCAGACAAGGTGTGTCCTAGGATGCTTAAGGCGTGTGCTGCTGAACTTGGGGAGCCGCTACAACGAGTCTTCAACCTCAGTCTGCGACTGGGGAGAGTGCCCGCCCTATGGAAGACATCCTGCATCGTCCCGGTCCCCAAAAAGAACCGGCCCAATGAGCTGAATGACTTCCGACCGGTGGCACTGACGTCACATCTTATGAAGACTCTAGAGCGGCTCTTCCTCAACCTCCTCCGACCACAGGTACAACATGCCCAGGACCCACTACAGTTTGCATACAAGGTGGGTGTCGGAGTGGAGGATGCCATCCTGTACCTCCTACACAGAGCCCACTCACACCTGGATGGGGGAAAAGGCACGGTCAGGATCCTGTTTCTTGACTTTTCCAGTGCCTTTAATACCATCCGGCCCTGTATGCTTCAGGAAAAACTGAACAGGATGGAGGTGGACCCCTGCCTGGTCGCTTGGATCTCCGACTACCTCACCGACAGACCACAGTACGTCAGGCTGAAGGACATCACGTCTGACACTGTGGTCAGCAGCACAGGAGCACCACAGGGAACTGTGCTGTCCCCTCTTCTCTTCACCCTGTACACCTCTGACTTCTGCTACAACTCTGAATTATGCCATATTCAGAAGTTTGCAGATGACACGGCCATCATGGGGTGTATCTGGGATGATCAGGAAGAGGAGTACAGAAGTCTGGTGAGGAACTTTGTCGCATGGAGTCACACAAACCACCTGCAACTCAACACCTCAAAGACTAAGGAACTGGTTGTGGACTTCGGGAGGTCTAGAGCAGGTCCACTGCCGGTTCAGATAGAGGGGGAGGAGGTGGAGGTGGTCAACAAGTACAAGTACCTCGGGCTGTGGGTGGACAATAAACTGGACTGGTCATGCAACACAGAGCACCTGTATAAAAAAGCACAAAGCCGACTGTACTTCCTCAGGAGGCTGAGGTCTTTTAACATCTGCAGGAAGCTCCTGAGGATGTTTTACCAGTCAGTGGTTGCTGGAGTACTTTTCTATGCTGTGGTGTGCTGGGGGAGCAGCACAGCAAAGAGGGACTCATCCAGGCTGGAGAAACTGATCAGGAGGGCTAGCTCTGTGGTCGGCATGAAGCTGGACACTCTGGTGACAGTGGCAGAGAAAAGGACATTAAAGAAACTGATGGACATTATGGACAATGCCAGGCATCCTCTGCACACGGCCATAAACAATCAGAAGAGTCTGTTCAGTGACAGGTTGCTTCTCCCCAAGACAAGAACTAACAGACTTAAAAACTCCTTTGTCCCACACGCCATCAGACTGTTTAACTCCTCTCTGGAGGGGAGAGGGAGGGGAAACAGGAGGACGAAGGAGGGGGGAACAACTAAGCTGTAGTGCCTCTTCACCTCACTGTACAATACCTTGTGCAATACTTTTTGTAAATAGTCAACAGTGCAATAGACTCAATACTTGAAATGTGCAATTCACTTGTATTTTTATTTTTTATTCCTATTTATTCTATTTATCCCCTTTGTATATTTTATTTATATTTGTCTCTGTATTTATATATGTGTGTGTGTGTATGTATATATATATATATATATATATATATATATATATATATATATATATATATATATATATATATATATAAACAGTTCTGTAACTGTAACTTCGGTCGTTGCTGTGCTTTTTTTGGAAGTCGAATTTCCCAGAGGAACCCACCCGAGGGATTAATAAAGTTCTATCTTATCTTATCTTATCAGAGTAGGATGCAGGCTTTAAAACCAAGCACAGACTAACAAGGACAATGCTGGGGATGTAAGCAGTCAGGCACATGCAGACACAATAATTGACTTTCTCTATAAAAAAAAAAACGTGTTCAGAAAACTCTCAGCAGAAAAATGGTTCACCTGGGAGAAAGCAGCCTTAATTACTTCCAAGACAAATTGGTGCTTCATTTGTTGATACTGGTTATATGGCTGTGTGCCTGTTTGCTGATCTGTGAGTCTGATTTCCAGTCTTTGTTTTAAATACATTACTCATACAGGGCCTTCTGAAGCTAATTAGATTTCTTTGTGTTTTCTTTTTAGTCCTGAGAGATGATTTCCGGCAGGCCCCGAGTGACGTGGTGGTAGCTGCCGGTGAGCCTGCTGTGTTGGAGTGTGTACCTCCACGAGGTCACCCCGAGCCCACCGTGTCCTGGAAACGCAACAACGTCCGAGTCAGCACCAAAGATGAGCGCGTCACTGTAAGTTCAACAATCATTAGAAAAAACGTTCATTTTTTGCGAAAAATACAGCGATTTGTAAACCCGATAAACTCCACTGCATTAATCTTTACATCTCTGGATCATCTCAAAAATCAAGACCTCAGAGGTCAAAGTAGTCATAGCTGGTAACCTAAACCTAACCATATATTTGGGAGAAAGCCAAAATTTACTTTCTTTTGTAAATATTTTTTGATCTGTGTAAGTAAGAATGATGATTTTCTTTGTTCTCTGATTGCAAAGACTTTGGGGAGTGACTAAAGAAAACAAAATTTTAAGCTTGTGTGCCTAGGGTTAGAGTTCTGCCCATCACCAATGATGACTCAGACCTCAAACGGTTAACCAGTTTTAAGTTGGATGCAGTCTCACCTCTGGTAAAAATCTCACTCCAGAATGTTTTCAGTTGTCCTGCTAAACAAACAACCAAAAACATCATACCAACCTCCCTGGCAGAAGAGGTAGAGGAAGATGGATGTCTGTTTTTTGGATTTTGTCATCAGACAGTGATCACGAGGGGCTGCGCGGACATCTCAAAATTATGATGATTGAACATGTGCCCCAGGCGGTGGATTTCAGGTGGCCTTCAAAGCTAATAGATCCAATCTTTCCTGCATGTCCTGAGCCTGTCTCGGGGTCTCCTCCCTTTAGGACACGCTTCAACCACCTCATCTAATCAGATGCCTAAACCACTTTAACTGGCTCTTTTTGGAGGAGTAGCGGCTCTACCCTGAGCCTCTCCCAAATGACAGAGCTCCTAAATATTGGGGAGGAGGGATTGGTATACCCACGAGAAAGAAAGACGTACCTGTGGGCTGTCCTGTGGGCCACCAGCTGAAGGAGGAGTCATAGGAGTTTGGTGCTTTGTGGATCAGGTGGCAGCCAGAGGCACAGTGATCGGATCCTTGTTACTTTCTTACTGATTCGTTTATTATAGACCTGCTGTAGTTTCCAATTCCTAACATCCATGATCAATAATTCTGGATATAAATCCAATGAAAACCAACATCGAACTGTGCTTAATAATGGCCATAGCCTTTATACATGAAGTGTGATAAATATTATTGGTCTGTGCTGTGAGGCTCAATTGTTGCCAAAAACTATTAAAAATACAATAGAGACCTACATTTGAAATGAACACGATCCCTGAAGTTTATTTTGAGTTAATCCCACATACTCTCTAGTGATGTGAGTACTTTGCAGTGCTCCAAATGCGTATGAATCCATCTCTGAAAATAGTTCACAAAGGTACAGTTTCACTTCTGACTGAGTCACACTTAATTAAAATCTGTCTTTCATTATTTTACTTAAAAAATTAAAAAAGCAATAAACATCTGTGATTTATTACAGAGTCACTACAGACTGCAAAGGTAGACTTTGAGTACCTGGGGTAGGAATAAGTTGAAATTTTAAGGTTAAAGAGGTGTTCAAAAAGGAAAATGACCAAACAAAATTAATTTAAACTTTAACGTGTACAACTGTGAGCAAAGACCTGTGTGGATAGATTCTGGTTTGTCTTTCTTTCCTCAGGACTGATAAATATTCCCTCAAATGGTCTAGAAAAACTCTGTTGTACAGGTGGGAGAGATATCAATTCAGACTGACAACAGTTTCTGTTGACTATCATTTAATGCGGACACCTTCGTACGCTGCAGAGCGTAAAGTGTCTCTGATTCTGCTGTCGCTTTTCTTCTGTCCTCTCATGTGTAAAAACAACAGCTGGACACAATCTCTGGTTGTTGAAAAATAGATTTGGAACTGTGAGAAGTCACAGGCGGATGAAAGATATTGTTTACGTCAGTAGCTCAAGCAGGAGCTTTAAACTGAACTTAATTTCAAGTAAATCTGTGCTGAGAACCTCAAGCATAAGAATGTAGGTAGAAAATAAACATCACAGCAACGTATACACGTACACCTACAGTGACTCATACAGTGTTTTGAATATGAGCGATTAATGATCTTTGCATCAGTGCAAACATAACTAAACGTGCCATTGTGTTTTTCAGATGCGTGGTGGCAAACTGATGATCTCTCACACCAGGAAGAGCGATGCAGGCATGTACGTCTGCGTGGGCAGTAACATGGTTGGAGAGAGGGACAGTGATCCTGCAGAGCTGGTGGTGTATGGTGAGGTTCAAACAGTTACGTAGTCAGTCCTTCGAAGAGCATAAAGTGGTCATGTTTAAAGGCATCTGTTGTCTAGCAGAGCGCCCCGTGTTGGTGCGAAGGCCTGTTAACCAGGTGGTCATGGAGGAAGAGACTGTTGACTTTCTATGTGAGGTCCACGGGGATCCTGCTCCTACTGTGCGATGGCGGCGAGAAGAAGGAGAGCTTCCCCGCGGGAGGTGAGCTGATGGGCATGACCGCAGACAAATAGAGAGACAGACTGTTGATGCACACACAGCCTGAGAGCACTCTTGTGTTAACACACGTGCCCCAGAAAACGTAAATATGTGCAGGAGCTGTTTATTAACTCATGTCTTTCTGTTACATATCACACCCGCATCACATCGCACTTCTGAGGCAGCAGCGCGCCTTCTCCCTCAGACTGATTCCACCTCGCAGCCATAATGAACACATCGAGAAATCATTCCTACCGTTCTCTATAAAACCGTATAACACCGTTCATTTTGTGACAGGTGATCACACCAGTCAGGCATAAGATCCCAAACAGATTTTTGTATTATGTCTTCATGCAGCTGTTTTCTCAGATTTATAGTGTTCATATTATTTATGAACACCTCTCTCTTACAAGTCATTCCTACTTTTACTCTCTTTAGCAATCTCTCTTTAGCAATTTTGTTTTTAATCACTCTTTTTTTAATCTATCTATCTATCTATCTATCTATCTATCTATCTATCTATCTATCTATCTATCTATCTATCTATCTAGACTAAATACATGACTATTTGGACAATTGCAATTTTTGTAACTATATCTGCACACCACCACAGTGGCTTTTAAATCAAACTATCAAGCTGTGATTGAACTGCAGGTTTTCAGCTTTGATTCAACAGGATTGACAAAAGTACTGAATTAAGTGTTTAGGAATTAAAACTTCTCCAGTTTTCAGAGGCTGGATCATTTACTGACAAGCATTTCCATGGCCACATGAGGCCGGCTCTGTTGTTATACCATCAAAAATTAAGCAGTTAAAAGTCCTGGAATTGATTCCAAGTAATGATATTGCATTTGGTATCTTTTCACTGGAACTATCAACATGAGAGCCAAAGAGATGTGTATCCAAGTGAAGGAAGGCAAAGTTTAAAAAAACAAAATAAATCAGAATAAGAGAGACAGCAAAAACTTTAGCAGTGGCCAGATCAACATTCTGCTACATTCTTTAAAAAAAACTGGCCACCTTAGAAATACTAAATGGACTGAAAGACCACAGATGGAACTGAAAAATTACTTCCCTGAAAATCCAACTAAATCAAAAGGTAGACTGTCCATGTCAAGTTTGCAATGAGATGCCTTTGTGAATGGAAATACAGAGAACAATAAACCACTGGTTACACTCAACAGGAAGAGCAGCAAGGCCAGATTAGACTCTGAAAAAATTATTTGGACAGATGAAGCCGAGATGTATCAGAATGACCGGACGAGAAAAGTATGAAGAAGCATACTTTGGCGGTCTGATCCAGCGTACCACATCATCTGTCAAACATGGTGGAGGCAGTGTTAAGGCATAGGCCCGTATACCTGCCAGTGGAAACATCACTAATGTTTACTGATGATGTGAGCGCTGCTAGAAGTAGCAGGATGAATTCTTACGTGTACAGAGATATACTTTCTGCTCAGATTCAGCCAAATGCTGCAAAACTGGTTGGGCCGCACTTCACAGTACAAATGAATACTAGTCTAAAGCATACTACAAAAACAGCCCAAGAGGTTCTCAAGCCAAAGAAATGGGATAATGTTCAATGGCTAAGTCAGCCATTTGATCCCAATCCAACACAGCGTGCTTTTCAGTTACTGAAGACAGAAACAAAGGCAGAAAGACCCACAAACAAGCAGCGAGTGTAGGCGGCTGCAGGAAAGGCCTGGCAGAGCATCTTAAGGGAGGAAACACAGCGTTTGGCGGTGACCATGAAATCTAGACTTTAGTTTGTCACATTAATTCTGAGCCTCTGAAAAAAGTGGATTTTGTGTAAAAACCAGTTTTAATTCTTGATCAGTTTGTGTTAAACGCCTTGAATTAGTGATGAAAGTCTGTACTTTAGTCACATCTTGTTTCAAAACTTCATAAAAAATGAAAAGACTGCAAGAATTTAATGGAGAGAAGTTTCATGCTTTCTTATGGTAATGGCGCTATAATAATCATTTTTAGCCAAAACTGATAAATAATTCTATTATTTTGAAACTTAACAGCTTAATGACTTAAACAGCAGAGATATGAACTTCACATAAAGAATTTTCACATTTTATGTAGATATAATTTTACTTACTTATTTTCAATTTAGTGAGTTAATGCAGTCCTGCTCCACAATGGCTGCTGCTGTTAGAGTCTTTTACAGATTACAGCTTAATTTGAAGCTTGTGATAGCAGCCACTAAAGGGATGTGTTACTGGAAATGGGGGAAAGCTAACTGGCTTTGACTATTTTCCAACAGTTTCACAAAACTGTGTCAAACATATGGCCCTTGATTTATTAATTATTATATTCTTATATTGAACATGACCTGCACACACTGGGGATTGTAGCAAAATGTGATAGTCGGTAATATTTCATAAATGAATAAATATTCATATTAAGTATGACAGGTCTGTGATTTTTCTGTGAATTGGGAAGTCTTACTTTAAACTTGGTGATCCCTGCATAAGCCTGGTGTAAGAGTCTTTATAGAGACATTTTAAAATGCTACTCATATACGTCTCATTAAACGTGTCCATATACTGTATTATCCATTAATGGGAGACCAAATGCTTAAATGTATGTCCTGAACAATTTTGGCAAAACCTGCACAAAAAGCAAAGTCACGGTGACTGCGGCGTAAGAGTTTATTTGTCCACTTGGCAACAGGATGATGAAGATTGTTGTTTCATGTTTGCAAAGAGCCTTTCTGTCTTTCATCTTTTTCCATTTCATGTCTTCCTTTGGTTGCTCACTGATCCATGAAATAAATGGAATTTAAGCAGATTTTACTCTTTGTGTTTCAGTAATTGTACGCCTTGCGTAGACAAAGAGAGCTACACTGTACATAATATAAATAATTCTGCTCTGTCTTTATATTTAATCTACTGCCCGTACAAAACCAAGTGAAAAATCCTTCGATGTGTTGAGGTAATCTCATTTCTTTCTAATTGATTTTCATCAGTTTCAGTCATTTTCCTGGAGCCTGTGACAATATCTAAAGCAGATAAGACACATTGTTCCACCGGTTTCAAGATAATGCCACCTGATAGCAAAGAAATCCTTCTAAGGACAAGAAATTCCATTACCCCAAACCACTGGCAGAATTTTTCACTTTGTGGAGATTATCATGGTTACTTATTTATTTATTTTGCTATGCATCCGCCAGATCTTTCATTAACTCGCTTTTTATTCACAGGTTTGAAATCCGCAACGGCAACAACCTCCGTTTGTTCCGCGTGAAAGAGCAGGATGAAGGGACGTATACCTGCACATCAGAGAACAGTGTGGGCAAGACGGAGGCTTCAGCCATGCTGCAGGTGCACGGTGAGAAGCACATCATGCATATTGTATACAAACTCACACACACACATATACACACTCACACACTTAGACATGCATAAAAAAGCTCTCAATTCAGGGCCATTTTCACGTATAAGGTAGAGTCACATGGCAGCTGCATCATGCAAAGCCTGTTCCCACTTGATGTCCAACGCTCACTGTGTTATATCAGTCCCTGTCCAGCGGTGCTGCCAGGAGCTTATGCTAAACCGTATGGATTACGCCATTTGACAGATGTTTGGTAGATGTGTGGGTTAACTCACTGCCAGAGAGCAGTCTCAATATTAATAAGACATGACTCCCCCACCTCCTCTCTTCCTGTCTCTTTATCTCCCTCCTCCCTCCTCGTCCTTTTCACTCACTCGGTGTCTTGGTTTAAATAGTCTCAGACGACTTCATCCGCTAATGCCTTTTTCAGTGTAAATGAAATCCGAACCAAGCGGTTTTCTGTTCACACTTTTCTGTTTTGTTTCTTTGTGCTTTTACATGCTATACTTTCCGTTTAGTTGCTCAGCGTTTCATCCATCTCATTAATTCTCCATCTCTCTCCGTTTCAAACTCTATCATCATTCCAGTCGGCCGGCTCTGTGAGTTCACTTTCCATCTAATTCTTCTCCACAGAAGGGCATTTATGTTGCTCATTTGTCTAGAAAAAAATATTTTCTGTATGACGTTCTTAATGGTTTTTAAAAGCAACTATAAATGCCTAATGGTGTAAATGAGTTCCTCCATTAGGTACTGACATGTTGACAACATGCCTGTTGCTGCAGTCAGGCATTAAGTAAGCCCCAGACACAGTGACTTAATGTACAGCAGATTAAGGACTCCTATCAAACACACATCTGCTGTGTTGAGAAGAGTGTAGCACCATCGTTTCTAAATCCTTCTCTCTTTTGCAGCTGGAGGAGTTCAAAATGCAGCTGAAAGGCTTTTAATTACAACTAAACTGAGGCTGAAATAACAACGTATTTGACCTCATCCATTATTACAGAGCACTTAAACTAATATTCTATCATTAGACTTAGTACTAGCAATATGTTTGGTGGAGATGCATCAAGCTTTTGACCATCAAGATCACAATTACCTTGATATTTATTGTGCTTTTGTCAAGCGCCTAATTTGGGTCAAGTTTCAAAAACAGTGTTGCCTACATTTCCCACAATACTCCTCAAACTCCAACTTTTTTATGAATTTGTTTTTTTGTGTAAGCTTCTAATTTTGGCCTTTAGTCAAGATAAGACTGATGGCATCAATATGACATCATTAGGCTTATTTTCTCAATAAATCAGGTCCAGATCAAACTCACCTTCTTATTTCTGCTTTATAAAACCCCAGTAAAGGACACACAGTACTTGCAAAAGGTACCCTTCATGTCTTTATATTTAGCTTTGAAAGAGCCAGATTTTCCTGTAATATTTTGAAAGTGGTCTTGTGCATCAGTTCTCCAGGCTTTCTGAAGGTCATTCAAGGGTTTTCTTTGGACACTGGTTGATTTTTCAATCATTTTCAGCCCAGTCCTTGGAACTGACCAAGAAAGAAGCACCTTAACACTGACCTATGAATCATTTAAGTGCAGAAAAAGACATCAAACTCAAGGAAACCAACAACATGTCTGCACAGAGATTTTGAAGAACCGATTTTAAATAGTATCTTTAGGCACTTTGCTGCTTGCAACCTGCTGCAAAAACACATTACGTCTTGTCATGTCTTTATGTGAATTTAGGAAAAATGGCAAAGATAGCAAAGACTGACAGGCATAAAATAGAATTTTTGCACCAACAAGCTGGCTGGCAACACAGTGCTGGAGATTTAAAAATAGATTTAAACCAGTTGAACTATCATGTTTCAGCTAGACAACAGTAACACACAGTTAAATCTCTAATTGGGACATAAAGCCAAGAGCTCATATTCCCAATAGCCTTTCTCCCAGACGGACTACTTTGCACCAGCTGCTAGACTTCTAACTAAAACAGGACTTACAGAATTAAACTGATATACATTGCAAATCTTATTCAAAATCTACATAAAATCTTTAAAATGGTTTAGAGTCACTTTAAGACTCCATGATAAAAAACAGCCACAAGTAGCGCCAAAGTGAATATGAAATAAATGAGAGCAATCTTGTGCTATATGTGACTAACGCATCAGATCTGCTGAAAGACATTATAACATCTGAAGAAAGAGAAAAAAAACTTCACAGAAAGATCATCACAACACTATAATGATAAAAGATGTTCTGCGGCTGGGAAAATGCTCTCGGTGAGAATATTAAGACACGACACAGATGACTCAGTTGTCTTGTGTATTGAGCCAAATATGCATTTGTGCGCCCTAATACAAGTGTGTGTGTGTGTGTTTGTGTGTGCAGCTACATATGCACCATATGCACTATGCAGAGATTTGTAGAGAGGATGCATCCAGGCTAGAGAAGCTTCCCATTTGGTGGGAAGTGAGAGCCAATTATTCAGGCGGGGGCAGAATGCAGTGGTCAGTGTAAATCTACAGAGGATGTGATGATGTGGATAACATGGTGATCTGACCCAAGCTGGAAATTGGCAGCTCTTCTCAGACCTTTCCCAAAATAACTCAGTAAATGTCATCAGAATGACGCTGGCTTTTGCTGCCATGATTTTCTTTCATCCCCCCCCGCCCCCCATTTTTCTCTTTAAGAGGACATGGAGGTGATTTTTCTCATTAAGGACGAGAGAGTGATAATGATGAGTATGTAGCAACAGATCAAAAAACTCAGAAGGTCAAAGAAAAGACTCTTAAATCTCACTCGTTAACAGCTAACGAGCGCTTTATCGATCCAGCTCGGGGTTAACAGCGGTTTTGGAAAATAACTAAACCGAGAGACGTTCAGTATTTCAATATCATTACGTTTTATAGATCCACTTTATTATATTACTTTATTTTACTTCACTACATTTACTTGGCAACTGTTTGCTTCCTTCCTGCCTCATTAAGCAACTTAGGTCTTCAGAGAGTTCCTCTTTGGCAGTTTCTCATCCTGGCTTCCAAATCGAATATATATTTAAAACTGGTTCAAGCAGCTACAACTGCTTAGAAGCAGTTTGTTTGCTGCTGTGAAAATAATGTGCCGAATACAGCGAATCAGCAAGTATGCGCCCTTATGGATGGCACAAAGAGTAAGAAACTACCATTTTGCTGTGTTTGCATTCTTAAGGAAAAGGGGGAAGTAAAGAAATATTGTTGCTATAGTGTTGGCGTCTTTAAAATGGTTTGCCATATTGGATTCAGAATGGTTCCTTCCCATTCAAATTAAATGAACACTTTCCCACTGATAAATTATAGAGGAGAAAATTGGGTTGGCTTTTCAGCAGAAAGGGAGCGTTCATAAAGCAGGCCATTTCATGCACAAGTATGACTTTTAATGGGTGGTCACACTCCTCCTTCTCTTCCAGTACCACCTCACATTGCTACAAAGCCCCGAGACCAGATTGCCACCCAGGGGAGGAGCATCACCTTCCAATGCGGCACCACGGGAAACCCTCCACCTGCCATCTTCTGGCAGAAAGAGGGCAGCCAGGTAAGAGGCTGGAGCAAAGCACAAGGCGCTCTCTAATGCTAAATACTGCAGCAGCAGAGACATCCAGGACACCAAATGAGTGAATATAAATACATTTGCTCCCCTAACAAGCCCGGGCTTGCTCTTCATGAGCACTTGGCGCATTCTTTGTAAACTTTACTTCAAGTATTCTTTATCACATCAATAGTCAAGAGTTTCACACCTTCTTTGTTTAAAAGGCGAGAACGACTCACCACAATGTGAGCAGGTTTTTTTGTCTGATTTAATCTTACTTTTTCTGACACCTCTTTTTTAGAGTTGCCCACATTGATCAAGACACATTTTTCCAGGCGAAATAAGCGAGAGGCGAGCGAGATAATGCAGCACATTTGCATTTGGCTCAGAGATATGCGCAGAGACAAAGTGTTGGAAGACATTGCATTGGCGAGAAATCTTTCTCCTGTTTGCGTGCCACTCTGGTTTTGGGGGAGTCGACAGGAGAGGGAAGAGAAAGTAGAAGAGACTGAAAGAGGGCTTCCAGGAAGCACACCAGGTGTGGAAATTGCTTCTTCAGGCCAGGATTGCAGATGAATGCTGCCCTCCTTCCACATTATTCCTGACCACAAATGCCATGTTGCTTAATGGCAGCTGGGTTCACTGACTCAGGAGTGGAGGAGAAGCTTCAGGTGTTTTCGGAAAGGTTCCACAGAGCAAACAGGAAGTTGAGCTACTGATTTTGTGAATAAGCTTCAGTCGGCAGGATAGGTTGATGCCTTGCTTGGCTGTTTGTAGGGCTTTTTGCTGTATATGTGGGATTATCTGTAGCCTTATAACCTCGGTCCCTCCACTGGAGTCTAAGCCTCTTAGAGGAAATGAAATGGATGGCTGAATGGATTGATGCATCCCTCCCCCTTGTTCCCATCCATCTCACTTACAGGAAAACAAGATGGGATAGCTATAAAATGTCAGTTTCACAGGCATCATCCCCCCCAAAAAAACAACACAACAACCAGAGTCTTTCAGGGTTTTTTCTTTTTTCAAATGTGAGATTATCATTAGAAGTTAATAGTTTGAGCCCCGGATTCGGGTGAAAACATGTAAAATAATGTGTCAAAACTAATTTGACAACAGTTTTACTTTAATGATTTATTAATTCTTTACACAATTCATCAACTAAAAGTAAGGATCCACAGCTCATCTCTGGGAGGATGTAATTAATGGAAGATGTACTAATTAGCAGTAAAAGTACAAGCAGAGCTGAGTCTGATGGGAATGTCATTAGCTTTGCAGGTTTTTATTCATTAGGCACGGCGACAAATTTCATTTTGATCTTATGGTGGTGTTGCATGAGAAGTTACAGGATCACCAAATAATAATAACTAATCTGGAGCTGCACATGAATATCTGTAATATTTTTCAGGGACTTGAGTCCATGAGTTATTCGTTTAAGGTGGGATCATAAATTCATTTTGAATTCAACCAGTGCTCCACTTCAAGGTCACCTCCATCAGCACCTCTGGGACACTTTCAAATGTGCTGCTATTTTTAGAGTTCTCCAAAATCTAAAACGTGGAGCGATATAAGTCCTGATGTGTCCAAGCCTGAATGTGGTGCACAGGGTGAGGAGTGGGATCTCAGTGTGTGTGTGGTTTTTTTTAACTTTTTTGGCAATGTTAGTGAGGTTGTCCTGGAGTGTATGAGAAGAACATTGGCAAAAGAAAAATCTGAACTGCAGTACATGCTTTTGTGCATGACTCAAAGAGAAAGAATGAAGCTTCCACAGACTGATCTAAAAATAAAACATATGCTTTTGATGAGTGGATTTCTGGGAATTTGTGATTGCGGCTGAACATAGCCTTTTAAATATGACGCTTTGGCTTTGTTTTTCAGTTTTATTTGGGTCCACATTAAAGTTTTCCTTAGACACAACCAGCCATTTCAAACAGCCAATTTGAGCTGCAGGAAATTGCGACTAAAATTGTTCTAGTCCTATTTCCTTTTCTATAAACTTACTCAAATAGCTGAGGTAAATGATTTGACAATAAAAACATTGATTTACTTTTTGCTGCATGCATTTTTCTGTTTAGATGTTGTTGTTCCCCGGCCAGCCGCCTTCCCAGTCTGGTCGTTACTCTGTTTCCATGAATGGAGAGCTGACCATCACAGATGTCCACCCTGAGGACTCGGGCTTTTATATCTGCCAGGCCATCAGTGTAGCAGGAAGTGTTCTGACCAAGGCACTGCTGGAGGTGGAGGGAGGTAAGACCTCAATAGGTACAGTTACTTTTAAACCTGAGGGGTTGATTCTTTGTTCTGCACCATCAGCTAATGAGGGGAAAACATATTAATTACTTAGTAGGTGCACAACAATGAGGCTCATGCAGACAGAGACGGTGCGCAGTTAGAGACCCCATGCTGGATGAGCAATGAATTGAAGGCTTAATGTTTTCCCACAGGCAGCTTGTAAGCACCAGATTTAAGCTTTCTTTTACTCCTTATACAGCCTATTGTTTTCTGCTTACTAAGCATCTTAAGTATTTTTACCCTTTGCTCTCCAGCTGCTGGCGACTTTATAAAGCCGTCCTTCCTGCAGACCTTTTATATGCCTTCCTAATGTTATCTGTCCATCTTGACTTTTCTGCACTGTGATCTAATTGGAACAAGGATATCACCCCTAACATAATACTCCGCCTCTTCTTCACTCAAACTGGCAGGTCCTTCAGGTCGTATCCCGCCAATCATTCGCCAAGGCCCAGCCAATCAGACCGTATCTCGGGGTGCAACGGCACAGCTCTATTGCCGTGTAAATGGAGGTACATCAGTCGAGATTTCATGGGAGAAGGACAGAGAGAGACTTCAGGGAAATACACCTCGACTGACCTTGATGGAAAATGGCACGTTGCAAATCGCAGACGTAAAGGTGTGTATGTGTTTGGGTGTGTGCGGATGAGGCATTTGTTGGAAAGGGCACGTAACAAGCGACTTCTGAAAGGCAGTTGCTCTTAAATGGAAGGAGCGGAAGGAAAGACGGAGTGTGCACGGAAAGATGGAAATTATATATAAAAAAAAAACTGTGGAGAATAAAATACCTGTGTGATCTCTGACCGTCTGTCACCTTCCCCGCAGCCCTCATAGTAACCCATTTCTTCCTCATTTCCATCAGCAATTCCATTTCTGTTTGTAAAATTAAAGTGAGTCTGAGTTAAAAAGACCAATCTCTCTAAGGCGGTGCGTATCTCTCCAGTGTAATTATGTGCTCATGCGGTGTGTAATTGTAATGTTAATGAAGGTGCTTGTTTGTAAATGCTAATGTGTTCTGCTTTGATGGAAGAGCAGTCAGAAACCCCTTTGTGCTATAACCCCACCTGGAGGTCAGCGAGCCTGTGCAGGACAGAGCAAAGGCAGCATCATTTACATTAATTGACTGGCGATAGATGATTCATCATCTAACCGGCTTTTAATTAAATCTCCTGGCTGGAATGTGCTTATTCACGTCCTCCTTCATCCTTTTTCTCAGCAGTGGTGCTCAGCTAACTTGGAGCATTAAGGTTTGGTCCGGTGCACCGCTGAGGCAGGGGAAATCTGCCATGCCAATGTGCTCAATGGAACAGAAGAGATGCATTAGGGTGGCATCAAGGGGTTGACAAAGGGGGGAAAAATGGGGACACGGAGATGATGAGTGAGGGACTAAATATATTTACCCTGCTGCTGCCCAACCCACCATCAATATTTTAGCTGTAGTTGGAGTCATCTGAAGAAGTTCACCTGCCCACAAGCTGTGCGGTCTGTCAGCCAGAGGTCAACACTGCGGTGGATGATCTCATACGGTCTGAGGATAGTTCCAGCAGACTGGCTCTCAGCCAGGACACGGCCAGAGCGAACAGCAAGCGTATCAGTGAAGCATGCAGGCACATACTGTACACTTCATAACATAAAAAGAAGGTCGGGTGGGGCGTAGTGTCGCTCGGTGACAGTTGCTTAATGTGGATGGAGTGTGCGTGGCTTGCATTTAATTGCACAAACATGGCTGCTTAATTGGGTCCAGTTTCACCTGGAGCTTAAAGGTATAAGTGCCAATTTTTACATTTTTTAAATATTTTTTAAAACGTGTTTTTGCTTTTTTGTAGCAAACCTTTAAATATGCCTTTTGAATCATTTATTGAAGCGTAGGAGCTTAAAGCTGAACAACAGTTGCAAGCAGGTCTAGCATTTTAAATTTGTCAGCGGCATTATCGTATTTTTATCTTAACAATAATTCAAATGTCTGTGCGTGCTGTGAGAAAGGCTGGCTCTTGTGACGGAGCTGAAATTTATTAAAATTATCACCTTATTCTGCAGCTGCACTCAACTCTGAAGATAATCTTTTTTTGGGTGTCTTTCACTGTGTTAACTGTGCTGGTTGCGTCTCACTGCTCTCATCAGCATCTCGCACTCATTGTCAGTGAAAATGCACCAAATGGCAGACACCTCCAAATAAGCGTTGATGTGCTACGTAACCGATGGTTGCAGACATCACAGAGAAGCGTGTTGTATGCGTTTATAATGTCATCGCTAATATAACGACACGTATGAGTTGTTTACTGCTCGCTTCTTATTTAAATGCTTTTGCAGGCTGAAGTGAGACACTTAATAGTTTCCTCACAAAAATGTCCAAAACAACTGATAGAAAGATCTGCATTTATATTTTGGTACTAATTAGACTCTAGCACAATTGCTGTAATGATTTCCAGCGGAGGGTCAGCTCACCTCGCAGAAAAACAGCACATTATGTGAGAAATACAGCATTAACAATGAAAGAATAATTATCTGGGTTTAAATGAAGCAGCCCTCTCAAGGACATTAATATTCTGTGTATAATTATAAAACTGCTCTTCACAGAGCATCGAATGGACATCATTATGAAATTTCAGTCAGGCAACTATCATTTGCAATAAATTATTGCATCAACTGAAAGAGCATATAAGTGGGCAGTTGGGGTCACCCAGGAAGTCCCGGAGACCGTGGTTTCTGCGGTTTTCGCTCATTCTTTAGTTTAGCTTTCAATCACTTTGGTTTTTGTTCGCTGTTTGGTCAGATTTAGGCACCATCCTCTTGATCAGACTTAGGAACTGTTTGTGTTAAAAGCTCTCTGCTTGTATCGCAGGACTGAAGCCAAAGAAGAAAAAAGACTGCAGCGGTTTTGACTATGTGGCAGCATTTAACATCGTAGGAGTTACAGTGATCACACTGCTCAGTAAAAACTCTTGCTAACATCTATTAATCCTAAATAAATACATCCTACATAAGATATCTTGTTATTCTGATGTCATCAGAATTTAATCACAGTCTTTTAATAGTTGATGTCGGACACAACACAGCATATAATGCTTCTTTTGGCTGCTCCCTTATTCACAAGGGGTCATCACAGCAGGTAGCTCAGCATGTTTGATTTGGCGGATTCTAATGACAGATGCCCTTCCCCACAAGGATTTGTGTCTCCGCCCAAAATCTGATCACAGATCTTTAACTTGGTTGGCAGATGCATAAAGCGCTACTGCACTGAGCCAATGCACAAGCAATATATAATTAATCACTGCTATTTTCATCACATAAGCAAATAAACACTATTACACCAATAACAATCACTGTAGCCATTATTTATGATCATTTTGTTGTGATGCAAAACTATTAATTGCTAAAGTTGTTCTAATTAAAGCTAAAGCTACTTTCAGCTGCTCCCTCATTTGTAAGGGGTCGCCACAGCGGGTAATTCTGCATGTTTGATTTGGCAGATTTTCCCGCCAGATGCTCGTCTTGATGCGGCCCCAAAGAGAGACACAGCAACACATTAACTAAAGTTGTTTAAACTCTCGATTTATTAGCTATTAAGAACTAATGCTTTCTCAAGTGAGAGATTGTTACTGACATAAAATGTTTAGCAAATTCAGTGTAAGGTTTATGCCATCAAAATCATTCTTTTTATGTTTCTGTAATAGTTAGTCTGCCAGAACATACAAAATGACATTTTGCTAAAATATAATTACCATAATAATCTAATTATTTGGGGGTTTTTTTCAAAAAGGAGAAAATTATAGGAAAGCACATTGCTATTTATTGATTAAAATGCAAAATTACATTTATTCATTTTATTCATGAAAAGAAAAACTATATTTATAGTGGCTGAATGTTACTTTTGATTAATTTTTGACTTTGTTGGCTCAAATTTGGTAAATTAGATTCGAAATCGCATCAAAGTTAAAACTGTTTAAGTCTTTCCTTTTAAGCTGTGATGAGTTAGATAAAGAGAGGTCACTTGGAAAAAAATGAACATGATTTATTAAGATACAGAATTTGATTAACAAGCTGTGTGGCGATTAGACTCTGATAAACCATCACAGCAGGATGGTTTATCCGAACAATGATAGGAATTATGATAGGACTCCACTAGAGTATAGCTGAGGGTGAAGATGAAGATGGAGGCGTGGATGGGGCGCTGAGTGACCAGGGTGAGGTAGAGATGGGGGAGGAGGAGGTGGGCTGCAAGGGCCTGAAAGGCAGAGTGACAGAAGATCGCTGAGATTTAAAGTACGCTGACAGAGACATGATTGGCTCTTAAGAGACATGCAAGAAAATGATTGGACTAGATGGACTATAGCGATGCTGGCATTGAATTTGACACTGTGGGAAAGAGGAAGTGATGTAATAGACCCAGGAAAGCAGGCAGATGAGTGATTACTGATATTACTCACACATAAGCTTCATTATAATGTTACATTCCCCTAAAAAGGTAAAGTTACAAAAAAAGTGTTGATGAAAGAGAGATGAAGGCAAAATATGAAAGTAAAGCTTTTGATTAATAATTAAACAGACAGAGATGGACGAGCTGCTATCCAACTCAAAAGAAGAGAAACATAGCAAAGCCCAGGAGTCACTAAACAAAAGCACAAATTAAAAAGGTTAATGACCAACAACACAAACAGCTCACGAGCTTCAAAACCAAAAAAGCCTCTCTAGCACTGGAGCTCTCTTCTCTCTGGTCTTAAGTACTTTGGCTCAATAGCTGAGTAGAGTCAGTTGCACGAAAGTGGGTGGCATCTACTACTGAAGAAAGAACAAGACACAGCGCCAAGGTCAAAATCACAGCAGGCCCGTAGCAACAGTTAGAGCGTGCTGTCTGCAAGCTCCTCGCTCCCTGCAGTATTTACATGTAGCAACAGGGCAGAGATGAGTATGAATCACCCTTGGAGCTTACAGGTGGATGTTGGGGTGGTGAAGGGGTTGAAAGAGCAGGTAATGATGCGGGGTAGCAGCAGTGACACGCTACATTTACAGCTTAAACAAACCAATAAGGGAGGATGAGTTTGGTGTGTGATGTATGAAAAGCTGTGCAACTCAAGCTGCCTGAACTAGCTTGCAGGCTTAGCTTCTTTATTTTTGATTTACTTCACTACTGCTGTGGTGGATGCTATGGCTAGCTCATGCCTTATATAACTTCTTCTATGTATGAAACTGCTTTTTGACATGTCGTAAAAGTCTAGTGGAGTAGAAGCATAAAATGAAAATTAGCAGAAATTGCTGAAAAAGTGAAAGTGTTTGTGGCATTTATTGTGTTATTTTTTTTCAAGTCTGTCTCAAATGCTGACTGCTGTTTAACAGGACACGGACTCGGGTATGTACACGTGCGTGGTTTCCAGCACCACAGGAGAGTCGAGCTGGAGTGGGATTTTGACTGTCAGAGGTACTTAGACTGAAACTCGCCACAGTCTCTCTGTCTGTTACACTTCACACTCTGTCACTCCTCAACTACACCTCCTTTCCCAAGAAACTACTTAGTCTGCCAGTGTTCTTCATAGGAGCACAATCTGTAGCTTCCACAAGACAAAGTACAGTTTGAGATAAAATGTTAATCAAACTTAGCCCACTGATATGATGTAATTATGTTTTTTTTGTGTGTGTGTGTTTCTGTAATGAAAGATGGAGGTTCTTCAGTGTCCAGAGCTTCTGAGTTCATCCAGCTTCCAGGACCTCCACAGAAGCCTGTCATAACAGAGGTGACCAAAAACACAGTCACCCTCACCTGGCAGTCCAATCCCCATGAAGGCGGGGCCGCTGTCACCTCCTACATTATCGAAGCCTTCAGGTGAGTTTTCAAAACAGGAGCATACTTTAGTTTTTCAGTCTTTTGTGGACTTGTCTCAGTTTATCTGAAATTTCTAGATCACAGCAAATACAGGCTAACTATCCATCCATCCATCCATCCATCAATCCCTCCACATTAAACTAAATGCAAAAACAAAGCTCTGGTGTAAAACACGACAAAGCTTTTTAAAAATGTGTTATAGTAGTAAAGCTTATTAATAACTTTTTGCTTTGCTGTACATAGATTTAAACCCTTAATAATGGTGAATTTCCTCTGCTTAACCATTTCCACTCTCAGATCTTCTTCTTCTTGTCTCACAGACATTGTCTCTATTTGTACCCTTCACTAAATCTGGTCTGAAAAGAAACATGACTGACCAAAGTCTCTCATCATGGGTTAGATTTTCTAAAACCTCAAATCAGAGGAAAGGCAGAAATCTTTTTCACACTCAGTCCTCTTTGAAAAAAAAAAAAACTGCTGAAAGGTTTTTATGCTTTTTGATGATGTTGGGGTTTTTTGTCCAGTAATGGTCACATGTTGACTTGCTGAGGTCAGGTCTATATTGAGTCAGAATGTCATTAATAGAAGATGAATTGATTATGAGGCCTGAAGAGATTTTAGTGCAAGTTAAGGCTATTACTGGATGGAACCCCACCCCCACCCACCCAAAATAAACCAATTAGAGACAGCAAAAACTTTTGGAGTGCCCAAATCCACTTCTTTTTCTTACGGCTGCTTCCTTTCGAGGTTGTCACAGCAGATAATCTCCCTCCCTGTCCCCAACAGCGCTCTGCATGTCCGTTTTACTGCATGCATAAATCTTCTTTGTGGTCTTCCTCTTCCTCCTGCATGATAGCTCCATATGCAACATCCTTTGTCAAATATATCCATTATTCCCCTCTGCACATGTCCAAACCATCTGAGCATTGCCCCTCTAACTTTGTCTTCCAACCGCTGAGGTGAGCCGAGCTGTCCCTCTGATGTACTCACTTGTCATCCCAGTCATGCCTAAGAAAAATCAACTATGCCACCTCCAGCTTGGCCTCCTGTCTCCAAATCATACATTATAGACGGTCTTATTACCATCTTGTTAACCTTCCCTTTTACACTTGCTGCTATCCATCTGTCACAAATCACTAAAGACAGCTAAAATGAGTGATGACAGAATTATTTCCATGGTTAAGAAAAAACAAAAACAAATTACAAACACTTTCGATGTGGTAGCTTTATCATTGCTGACAACCAAAAGACGCCCTCATGAATGGAAATACAAAGTTTACAACAAGGTTCAAGCCAGAGGTTAGACTGAATATTTAAAAAGACTACAAACCTTTCTAAGAAATTCAAATGAACCAGAATGAGGGGAAAAGAAAAAAATTGCAAAAGAGAGAACAGGTCACGATCCGACGTGACATCACCTGTCAAACATAGTGGAGGCAATGTCATGGGCGTGTATGGCTAACAGTGAAACTGGATCACTGATGTTTATTGATGATGTGACTGCTGACCAAAGTAGCAGGATGAATACAGGTGATGGACACAGGGCTATACTCTGTGCTCAGATTCAGGCAAATTCAAATGGAGAAATGGAAAACTCTTCAATGGCAGAGAGACCCACAAACAAGGACAAACTGAAAGGAGCTGCAGTAGAACACATATTATTTTGGTTTTTGAATTTTATCTACTTAATTTATTTATTACCGTAATATACTGTCTTCCTGACTTAAAGTTAAACAGGCAGCCTCGACTTAACTTTCCACCCTTGATAAAGGTCTCACTGTCTGACTGACTCTTCCCAGATAATGAAGTCTTCTTCATTTAGACTCATTAGACTTTGGAAATGACTCATCTCTGCCTGAGGGAGAGACACTTCTGTTACCACACGTTGCAAAGTGAAACCCACCACATCAGTGTTTAGCCGCGGCTTTTCCGAGGAGAGCCATAGCAGCCCTAACAACCAACTAGAGTCCTGAGCGAGACAGGGAGAGTGAAAGAGGAGACAATTACTGCAGTGGTCAGCTTGGCAGCTCTGTCCTGTCCTGGGGCAATGGCAGGAGGGGATGTGAGCCGAGCTGGAAGTTCACTCATTGTAGAAACAGGACGGGGGGTACAGAAAAAGTGTATAGACACAAACATGCACGCACACGAGCACGCATATATTTCTTTCTGTGCAGGCAGAAAGCTCAGTCTGGCACACTTGCACACAGAGCTGATAAAAATCCATTCAGTGCTACACGCTCCAACTCCAATGAGTTGTTTGTTTTTGTGGATCAGAAGGAACAAAGAAAGAAACACTTTTATGATTGCAGTATGCCTTTTTATACCAAACATAGCAAGAGTTATGTTTTTGATTTTAAAAGGGAGGCAGTCTAGATGGAGTATTTACTACATAAATGTAGCAGTTACATTTTCCTTTTTCACTGAAAACAAAACCACAAAAAAAGGTTAAAAAAAAAAAAGAAATGGCAAAACTGTTTCTCTGGAGAACATTTGTTGAGAAAAAAGCCACAGAAGAAAGGAGAAAAAGCTGTGACCTGCTTGATGTAATTGCCTCGCCATTTCCTCCTCCATGGAGTTGAGGAAAATGTTAAACTGCACTCATGCTGCTTGATAGTGCCCGTACCTGCACAGCATAAAGCTGTTGTATCCTCGCCGGGCTCATTCAGTAGTCATCATTATAACCTGCTGCAATTAAAGACGGAATAAAACTTTGTTAGCAAGCTGAGAGAAGCAGCTATGAGGGTTTTTTTTTTTCTTCCAATGAACAGAAACTCGTGAATCCAAGAAGCAACTGGTGATTTCTTTAATTTGTTTGCTCATTCAACAGAGGCTGCTGAAACATTTCTTGTTCACGTGCCTGCTGAGCGTCAAGCGAGAAGATTGATATCTGTTCATTTAATATGGGGCTGCAGCCAGAAGAAGATTAGCACTGATTTGCATTAAGACTGTGGTGTCAGTTTTCTATTTTAGTTTTCTTTTTAGGAGATTAGAAGAAATTATTCACTGTTTTCCATTTTAAATATCACAGAGGGAGGGGGGTTGGAGCCTATCCCAGCTGTCATTGGGTGATAGTCGGGGTACTCCCTGGGTAGTCTATCATAGGATTAAAATACAGACACAGACAACCCTTCACAGCCATACTTGCAGCCAAGTTTTATTCACCGATTAACCTAACACGTGTGTCATTTTACTGTGGGAGGAAGCTGGAGTAAGCACATGCAAACCACACAGATTCAAACACAGAACCGCTTTGCTGTGAGCCATCAGTGCTAACCACTGCAGCACTGTAAAGAAATGCACTTAAGATCCCATGTTGCCTTCAGAACTGCCTTAATTCTTCATGGCAGAGATTGAACACGGTGCTGGGAACATTCCTCTGAGATTTTGGTCCTTATTGACATGATAGCGTCACACAGTCACTGCGGAATAAATCTCCTGTTGGGTAGTGACAGTACTCAGGCAGGCTGTGGTGTTTAAACAATGTTCAGTTGGTACTAAGGGGCCACCAGCAGCAGCCTGAACCATTGATACAGTACAAGGCAGGATGATCAGTCCTGTCATGATGTTTATGTAAAATTCTGTCTCTACCATCCAAATGTTGCAGGAGAAACTGAGCCCCAGACAACACTTATCTACTCATTTTGTCCACTTTAATTTCCTGTTTTTTAGCAGTAGTGGAACCTGCTGTGGTCTTCTGCTGCTGCAGCTAATCTGCTTCGATGTTCAGAGAGGCACTTCTGCATGGTTGTAACAAGTGTTTATTTGAGTTAGTGTTGGCACCCTGGCTGTTATCCTGTGATCTCTGACATCAGCAAGATATTTTCGCGTAGAGAACTGCCGCTTACTAGATATTTTATCTTCTTCAGACCATTCCCTGAAAAACAATAGTAATCCCAGCTCGTCTGGCACCAACAAGCATACGATATTTAAGGTCACTTATATCACCTTTCTTCCTCATTCTCTTGTTTGGCTTGAACCTTAGCACATCATCTCGACCTTATCTCCATGCAGAACAGCTTTTACTTACTGCTTTGTGATTGGCTAATTGGATATTTTTAAGAATAGGTGTACTTAATAAAATAAGTGTATCTAAAGTATATCTAAAAAAAATAGATATGAAACTGCTTAAAAGAGATTTAACTTTTTTTTTTTGCATTTTTGTTATTTTTTTTCTTCTGACAAAATAATTTACCATTTAATTAAGAAGAGAAAAAAACAGCTATGGCTCATATTTATAGCTTTCTTTCTCCGGGTTATTTCTATTCTTGCTTTGAGATATCACACTTCATTTTCTTATGCTCGCAAGATTAAAAAATGTATTTACCCCTTAATGAGGGTGACTACCGTAACTGCAGTTGCCATATTTCCTAAGTATGCAAAATTCAGATCTCTCCTGACATCTCTCCTGGCTGCTCTACTTTCATCTGTCTGTGCAATTAGGGCATGAGCAGAAGAGCTGTGATCAAGCCTATTACCTTGTTATCTCATGGTAACACGACAGATAACGAGAGAGAAAAGAAGCATCTCTTGAAGCTGTTTATTGTAGTCCTCGCGCCAACTTTACATGCAGTTATCCGAACTCTTTCAGGCAGCAAACACGCTCCCGATAAAGACTTGACCTACCCTTTAAGTCATGTTCACACACTCTTGTTTTGATCTCAGTCGTTCACTCTGACAGTCAGATCTTCATCACAAGAAATTCAATTTTAAGATAGTCGTTTTCTTTGACGTTATCCGTCTTGCAGCCAATCAGTGGGCAGGACCTGGCAGACCGTAGCGGACCATGTGAAGCAGGAGAGGCACACTGTTGTCGGACTCTTCCCCAACACCGTTTATCTCTTTATCGTCAGAGCAGTCAACTCGTACGGCCTCAGCGACCCCAGTCCGATCTCCGAGCCTGTCAGGACACAGGGTGAGTTACATAAGATGAAAGACAAAAAAATCCTTTTTTGATGTAATGGTTTTCATTAGATTCTTCACAGTTCAGTCTTGGTTTCAGTTTCCATGAGGCAGTATATTTTAGATACTGGATGTAGAGCTGAGGCAGAGATAATGTGCTACATGCTTTGGAAAAATAAAACTTGCTTTGCATGTGCAGTCTCAAAACTAATTGCTTTCTCAGTGTGATGCTCTTCTGCCGGGAGCAATGTTGAATTTCATCAAAAAGTTGTTCCCTGCTTTTGCTGAATTTCTGCTATTCAGCTGTTTTGTTTTCATGTTGCCAGGCTGGACTGATTAGATTTCTTTGCTGTCTTAGATGGGAGTCCGACTGAACAGGGAGTGGACCACAGACAGGTGCAGAGAGAGCTGGGAGAGGTGTCTGTCTACCTGCAGAAGCCGATGGTTCTGTCTCCTACGAGCGCCAAGATTTCTTGGAGTGTGAGATTAATACTGATGGGTTTCAAAGTCAGCTTGTAATGTGTGGAGGACAGGCTAATCTCCAAACATTAGCTTCAGAAACTCTGCTCAGCATTATATGACGCCAATAGATCAACGTGTAGAGAAACAGCTGGTTACGCTTCCCTGCTTTTGATAACTGATTTAAATGTGAGACCATGTTTTTGTGCTTTTTGTCTTCCACCTTCTTTAGGTTGCCCGTCAGTCACGGTACGTTCAGGGTTACCGTATATTTTATCGAACGATTGGCAGCTCCTGGCTGGTCCAAGATGTGGAGGCCACATCTGACTACAGTACCATCTTAGCAGATCTGCACAGTGGTACCGAGTACGAGGTCAAGATCCGGCCTTACTTCAATGAGTTACAAGGGCATGACAGCCTCATGGTTCTCCTGCGTACCTCGGAGGAGGGTAAGGAATGTGTATTAATAACCTAATCAGTAGCAAGTAATGCTAACTAGTAGTAAGCAAGTACAGTACTGTGCAAAAGTCTTAAGACACCCCACAGTTCTTTATGTTTGCAGAGAAAAAATGAGAAAAGGCTGAGCTGTGCCAAATTACACAAGAACTGAAAACCAGCGGAGACGTCTTATGGAGCAAAGAATCCAAATTTACTTTTTTTTTTTTTTGTTCAAATCATCGGTTTATACAGAGGATGTCAGGAAAGAGGTTAATGTGGACAGAAATCTGTAGAGGCTCTGTCATTACTTGGGGCTGCATTTCAGCCAGTGGTGTTGGGAATCTTGTCAAAATTGATGGAATTATGAACATGGATGGAAGTACCATCAGATTTTGATCTACATATCAATATCGTGTGGAAATTAAATCAGAAGACTACTTAATGAAATTAAAAGAAATCTTGCCTAACAGAGTTCAGGCTGTGTTGAAGAATAAAGGTCTTCATTCCAAATGTTGACTTTCAGGCTTGATACAATTTTACAAACTCTGTTTCTGTCTTATATTTTACTCAGTTGCTGCACCTGTTTTTCATTTTCCCAGCAAAAATGTTGAAAAAATTAGGAATGGCTCATGGCTTCCGGACAGTAGCATATGTGTTTAAACAAATTTGAGATACCAGTTAAATCCTGTTTTGTTTCTTTGTAGTCGATGTGAAGCAACAGCCAGCAGCTTAGCTTTGCATAGAAACTGGAAATAACAATAGTTAGCCTGGACTCAAAAACTCATAGATAGAGGTTTAATAAAAAGTGGTTAGTATTATGTTAGTTTAGGAGCTTTAGAGGTATGATTTTAACCATAATCTCTAGATCAAGCCGCTTGTGTCCAGCTTTTGTTGAGCAAGGTGAAGGACTGCTGCCAAGAAAGTAAAATAACATGTTTCCTTCCAAAACTGATTAAAGCTCTTTCATTTATTATGAACTATTTTTTATTTATAATATTTAGTCACATTTATCAATGTGGAGGGATTTATTAGTTACACAGTTTAAAGTGCTTTAGATGAGGCAAAGAAATCCTTTAAAAACAGTATTTTTCCAGTGGAGTTAGATTATCAGACAACAAAGGAATGAATGAGTTCTAATTAATTTAGCAAAAAATCTGAAATAACCTCCTAATTTTGAAAAATAAAGACACTGTTTAATTTTCTTATATAGAATGCTTATAAATAAGTAATTAAGGATTATTTTCTTTCAGGTTTTTCTAGTTTCTATAAATTATATCTGTTATTTGCAGGAAATTGTGCAGGAATTATGGACCTGTAAACACAGTCTTATCACAGCTCTGGTATGTATTAATAACTATAGTAACATCTCATTTTTTCTTATCTCTGTTTGCAGTTTTGTGTGCCCCTCCACAGGCTGTATCAGTGGTGCAGCTCACCAACAGCACCAGTATCAGCGTGTCCTGGGAGCCGCCGCCTCATAATATTCAGAGCGGCATAATTAGAGAGTACAAGGTGAGGCCGCATTTTACTGTTTGTCTTCTTCTCTGGTGTTTATTTCTGTTGTTAAGCTCGTCAGTAAAGCAAATTGTTCTTTCGATTTGCATCTGTGTGCAGGCATTACTCAGTGTTTCCTAGGTTTGGTTGTTTAGATGCTTGTGAAAAACACAGATTTTAATGAACAATTAGTAATTAGTCATTGCCTTTTATGTGTTGCCAGTACTTGCGATGCTGCTCGGTTTTGTGTCATCAGATTCTCGGCTGAACAGTCACCATCCCTCTCATCTGTTAGCTCTGTGAAAAAAAACAGAGTTCTCATTATCTGTCTCTTAGAATGAGCGCAACACTGATTACTAATCATCAGGCTGCTTATGCAGAGCGTGGAAAAAAACATCAAAATAGAACATGGAGTACTATTGTTTTGATTCCCTCTCGCCGTCTTGTGTCTACACGTAGACAGTTATGAGTCTGATCATGAGAATCCATATTCTTCTGAATGTGTGATGGATCATCAGCCAAAGGCAGGGATCATATTTAATCCCCTTAAATATTTCAATTTCTCAGAAATACACCCAATATTTTGTTCAAGCCCTCAAAGGCTGACGTAAGAAAATATTGCACGGTATTACCTGACACATTTTCATTGTAACTCCCAGTGTCTTCATCACAAATGCTCTATAGGAGATTTAGAATAAATAAAAGGTTTACTCAGTGTTGATGAATGTGGACAGGTGTGGGGATTATGGCAGAGGTGGTGCGAAGTCTTGGAAGGGAAGATTTTACATACTAAGCACTCCTTGTACCTGTTGCTTATATCCTATGGATAGTAGTCTTGTACCATTGTAGAGCAACTTTCATGTGCGAGTTGCCTAAATTGTGAGGACCTTAAACTTTGGTGTCACACAGGTCTGGTGTCTGGGCAGCGGCGTTGAGCAGGAGAACCAAATAAACCGAACCGTGGATGGAGCAGTCCTGTCCATCCTGCTGACGGGCCTGCTGCCTGAAGTCCGTTACACCGTGATGGTGGCTGCTGTCACCAGCCTGGGTGTGGGCGCTCAGAGTCCGCCTGTCAGCCTGCTTCTCAGTGAGTCAGTCAAACTGTTACAGTTACTACACACGCCGAAATATGCCAAGACGCACTCTGCAAGCTGACTTTACCACATGTAAAATGTGTATGTGGAGAGTTGACTGCGCTGCATGAATACGATTAAAGCTGGTGCATCACCAACACTAACTTTTGCAGGTGTTTGTCACGAATTTGAGTCAGTAGTTGTGATTGCATAATAAGTTTGCCATTTATTTTGTTTAGTTTTGTGTCTCTGTGGCTCTGCTTTTTAATTTACTTGGCTATATTAGTCACATAGTCCGAGAAGATGTGTTGCTTCCAAAGAACATGTTTTGCTTCCAGTGTTTCCTGAAATGTTTTTCTTTTACTTGTAACCCTTTTACAGAAAACATGGGAAACTTACCTATTTGAGTTATTGATGAAAGTTAGGTGAGATCTTCTCACTTCTTCTGTTGGATCTAACTTGGCTTATCAAAAAGTCTAAAAACACCAAAGGTGGAAAAACTAGCATGTCTTCTATGTCTTGTTTAATCCGTACCAACACAAGTTACAGTTTTATGATACAGTCAAACTAGGGAAAGATAATTTACAACCCTAAAATAATTGCAACCATGTGTAGTGAACTTGGGACTCTCCACCAGAGCAACAGATTTTAAGCCCTATGGGAGTGTCCGACAAGAGGGTCATGGACCCCCTATTGATCCTCTACCTAATCACACGAGCCAAGGTGTTAAAACAGGTGTGGGTCACAGACAGCCAAGGTTTCGGGTGAATCCACTGTGAAACCTGGCCCCACCCTATTTCCTGAGGTCAAATGGCCCAGGATGTGAGTGGGCGTTAAGGCATCTGGGAAAGGATCTCAAAACTGGATTATAGATGGCAGACTAATTATATATGGCTAAGATAAACTGCTTGTAAGTTGTAACTTTCCACCTGTTGTTCCTTTGGGGCGTCTCCGGCACATCTCCTAATGCGTGTCTGTGCAGGCAGGAAGTATGTCCACAAATAAAATCAATATAACTTCCTTCACGTTTAACCAGTTTTCAAGTGCTTTAATGCCCCAATTTGATCCTAATCCCCTCGACTGTGCTGGCCCATTAAAAGAAGAATTTACTCAGTTTACTATTTAATCACCCTGAATGATATGTGAGGAAACAAAACCATTTAAAAAGCTTGTTTTTTTTCTACTCTGAAGTGACTGACAGCTCTCTGCTTTGGCTGTGTATCATGTGGCTCCATTAACTGGATCGCTTCTCTTTCAGCTCCCCCGCTTGAGAAGACTTCAACGACCGTGACTAAGGGCGATGACCTCAGCATAGCAGAGCAGATCACAAGCGTCATCCGCCAGCCAGCCTTCATCGCTGGGCTGGGTGTGGCTGCGTGGTTGGTGCTGATGGGCTTCAGCGGGTGGCTATACTGTCGCCACCGAAGGAGGAAGCAGCTGGGACACTATACCACATCCTTCGCATACACCCCAGCAGGTGAGGGGGGGAGGAGGGATTAACTATGACTTACTTACCTGCTTTAGGTAGAGAAAAAAAAGTAAAAAGCAGGAGAGGTTATCGTCACAGGACTCGAGATGATTTGATGAACCCTGTCACAGACGACTCATTATGTAACGGAGACATAAAAGAGAAAAAAAGACGCAAACCATCAGATTTTGTTTTCATCCAATGACAGTGACAAAGTTCTTAATAGACCTCCGGGGATATCTGGAGCAGTGATGAATGTTTTTAATTTTAGTTTGTACTTTGCAAAGCGATGCCTGCACTTTAATCGCATATTCAGTTAATTAAAATATATTTATTCCCACTGGGTAGTCTTCATGGCAGGAGCAAAGGGAAAAAAAGAAAAAAAAACCCTCAAGAGAGACTCTGAAGCATATGTAAAAAGCTCAGCGCACACTTTACTTGATGCCCTTTGGCTCAGAAGCACACAGCACATCAGTTCTCAGTTCTTGTCTGACTTTGAGATGTATTTGCTCAATAATGGCTCAAGGCCTTAGGAGCAAATATGCAATTTAATTTTCGCATTAATATTTCATAATGTTGCATGTATGTCTTTCACTTTATGGTATGGATTTCTTTATTTAATTAAAAATGGATTTTAACCATCCCTAACTCCAGATACAGCAGCAGAAAAATGACATCTACATTTTTATGTATTGCAGGCATACGCTATATAGATCTGCTGTGTTCCTCTTGGTGTATGTAGGTCAACAGTGCACCCTCATAAAATATCAATTCAAATCTGCTTTCTTAAACCCCCGTGTGGGATAAACTGTTTATTTGGTTATGGAGCATGATAATTCGGTCCAAAACATCTTTATCTTTCAGTGGCTCTTTGGGAAAAAAGGGGCTTAAAGCAAAAGCTTTATCTTCTTTGCTGTTTTCCAAATTTATAACTTTGCTCTTTTTTCCTCTTGCAGTTGGCTTCGCTCACAGTGAGGGATCAGGAATCATTAATGGAGGGTAAACTCTACGTTATGATTTGATTCATCAGATGATTAGTGTCACTGTGTGTTTCATAGAAGCAGTATTGATATAATCTCATCTTTCTTCCCAGGCCTGGCTTGTTGGGATCAAATATGGGCAACTACCCCTGGCTGGCAGACTCTTGGCCCACTCCAAACCTGACTCACAACAGCAAAGACTCGGTCAACTGCTGCTCTGGCAAACTGGATTCAGAGAGATATTACAACAGTAAGAGCTCTCTGATGTGAAATGCTAGAGTGCTGAATAAAAGATTGTCCTTGTTAATGTAACATAGTCATTTGCTGTGCAGCTGTTGGGATCATAAACTACCCAAACCAGTCAGAGAAGCACAGCGCGGCGTCCAACGACAGTCCCATCTACAGCACCATCAACACAACGGCTGAAGACGACCTCCTGGCGTACTACGACACCTACTCGAGCACGTCCTACAACAAGGGTCCAGACCCTTACAGCAGCAACCCAATACTGTCAAACAGTGGGTTTGGAGGTCTGGAGCAGGACCTGGATCATTGGACCATAAAGTCTGGTCACTCTGGATCTGAATACGCCAAGCTTCAGTACAGCAAGAAGAGCAATGGTAAGAATTTTGTGGAAGCGGAAAAGATCAAAAAATGTATCTTTGGACAGCTTAACTGGAAATGTCTGTCTGGCTCTTTATACGCAGTCATGAGAAAAATAATTTTCTGTAGTTGTGGTTATGGCATCATTATGCTTCTTGAAAATCTGTTGAGACGGTTAATGACCATTTGAAAATCACACATTCATTTAATTTTGCGGGAAAGAAAACACCTGTTCTGTTATTCAAAATGGATCATTTGTAACCACCTTAACCTTTTTAAGATGTTTTAATTACGAGATTGCACAGTAATGAGATCTTTTCTTGGACGATATAGAACGACATGATTACACGGGAAGGTCTGCATTCATCTTTTTTCATTTTCTGAACGCACTGCAGTTCCATAGTAATAAGTTAACTTCATAAAACTGTGTAGACTTGTGATTACGTGTAACAATCTGAGACGTTGCTTGTGTAATTACATTTATTAGAGCACTGCAACCTTAAAAAGGAAATATTAGTGAGCTGCCTTTTTTTTCTGTAGCTTGACATTGGCCAATAGTGCTTTGTTTTATAGATAGTTTATATGGCTGCCATAGTGCAATGTTTTCATCTCTTTTCTTATATGCAAGTGTTGTAACCACCTACAACACGTATACTTCCACCCACATGTGAAAGCTTGGGCAGCTTCATTAACTCACATATGATATATACAGGGAGTGCAGAATTATTAGGCAAATGAGTATTTTGTCCACATCATCCTCTTCATGCATGTTGTCTTACTCCAAGCATGTTGTCTTACTCCAAGCTGTATAGGCTCGAAAGCCTACTACCAATTAAGCATATTAGGTGATGTGCATCTCTGTAATGAGAAGGGGTGTGGTCTAATGACATCAACACCCTATATCAGGTGTGCATAATTATTAGGCAACTTCCTTTCCTTTGACAAAATGGGTCAAAAGAAGGACTTGACAGGCTCAGAAAAGTCAAAAATAGTGAGATATCTTGCAGAGGGATGCAGCAGTCTCAAAATTGCAAAGCTTCTGAAGCGTGATCATCGAACAATCAAGCGTTTCATTCAAAATAGTCAACAGGGTCACAAGAAGCGTGTGGAAAAACCAAGGAGCAAAATAACTGCCCATGAACTGAGAAAAGTCAAGCGTGCAGCTGCCAAGATGCCACTTGCCACCAGTTTGGCCATATTTCAGAGCTGCAACATCACTGGAGTGCCCAAAAGCACAAGGTGTGCAATACTCAGAGACATGGCCAAGGTAAGAAAGGCTGAAAGACGACCACCACTGAACAAGACACACAAGCTGAAACGTCAAGACTGGGCCAAGAAATATCTCAAGACTGATTTTTCTAAGGTTTTATGGACTGATGAAATGAGAGTGAGTCTTGATGGGCCAGATGGATGGGCCCGTGGCTGGATTGGTAAAGGGCAGAGAGCTCCAGTCCGACTCAGACGCCAGCAAGGTGGAGGTGGAGTACTGGTTTGGGCTGGTATCATCAAAGATGAGCTTGTTGGGCCTTTTCGGGTTGAGGATGGAGTCAAGCTCAACTCCCAGTCCTACTGCCAGTTTCTGGAAGACACCTTCTTCAAGCAGTGGTACAGGAAGAAGTCTGCATCCTTCAAGAAAAACATGATTTTCATGCAGGACAATGCTCCATCACACGCGTCCAAGTACTCCACAGCGTGGCTGGCAAGAAAGGGTATAAAAGAAGAAAAACTAATGACATGGCCTCCTTGTTCACCTGATCTGAACCCCATTGAGAACCTGTGGTCCATCATCAAATGTGAGATTTACAAGGAGGGAAAACAGTACACCTCTCTGAACAGTGTCTGGGAGGCTGTGGTTGCTGCTGCACGCAATGTTGATGGTGAACAGATCAAAACACTGACAGAATCCATGGATGGCAGGCTTTTGAGTGTCCTTGCAAAGAAAGGTGGCTATATTGGTCGCTGATTTGTTTTTGTTTTGTTTTTGAATGTCAGAAATGTATATTTGTGAATGTGGAGATGTTATATTGGTTTCACTGGTAAAAATAAGTAATTGAAATGGGTATATATTTGTTTTTTGTTAAGTTGCCTAATAATTATGCACAGTAATAGTCACCTGCACACACAGATATCCCCCTAAAATAGCTAAAACTAAAAACAAACTAAAAACTACTTCCAAAAACATTCAGCTTTGATATTAATGAGTTTTTTGGGTTCATTGAGAACATGGTTGTTATTCAATAATAAAATTATTCCTCAAAAATACAACTTGCCTAATAATTCTGCACTCCCTGTACTTAAATGCCCTTTTATATCCAATATCCTGGGCTTTGAATTGGCTTATTGAAAGGTGCTTTGTGAATAAGCCTGCCATGCTCTGAAACTTTGAAACATACTGTGTGAATGGAAAGGTATGCGGAGGTTAAGTGCTTCATTCCTTTTGATATCCAGTGATTCTACAGAAGCTTAAGGTGCCCTTGAAGATATAAAATGGTCAGTAAAAGGAAAATTCTTTGAGGCGCTAACAGCTGTGGACACAGAAAGGACGTATTTAAAAACCTTTACTTAGCAAGCAGTTTGAGCTTTAGTGTGGAAACGAGTAACACAACGATTATGGCTCACACATTGTTTGGGTTTTTTTTTAGACAAACTGGTAAAGCAGAGGTCTACTGGGACATCATCCAAGTCAGGTCCTCTCACCTGGGTGGATGTCTTGTCTCTACCTCTTCCCACCAATAAAGATGGACACCATACAAAAACACACAAAGAAGATGAGCAGCACAGGTGAGACAAATCACTGCACTGTTAAATGTCAGGTTGTTGTTAAGGCCACTTCTTTACCCCCCTCCAAGAACAGTGGCATTTATTTTTGTGTGATCAGTCAGTTTATTTTTAGCATGGAGGCCTCTGCCTTCACCTATATGACAGAGGCAGTTAAGGCAGATGGATATCAAAACTGCCCCAGAACTGTGCTGTGACTGCCAAGCAAAACTTGAGTGAAGTTTGGAGTCTGGGGAGTTTTCACATTAACAGCTGTGTCTGCGGGCAGTGAGTAGATCGTGCTTTGGGGCTGCAGAAGGGAGCGTCCACTCTAACTAGTTCTGACAGATTAGATTGCGGACATATCGGAGGGCTGGTCTGACTGTGCCGTGTCTTTCCTAACGACATTAGCCACCATCTGACAGGGTGGATTAGTACTTTGCCTTTTCAATGACACATCGTTCATTAAATTAGCCCTGACGGCATTGAAGTGACAACAGAAATTATGGAGGTGGCTCTGGTCTTCGGGAATGCTACACTGGTTCCCTTTTCCCACAAGGACTTGAAATTAGGTTATTATTTTTTTAATATATATTATTATTGAAGGGTCTTTAAGTTGCAGTATAAAGCGCCTTGAGGTGACTGTTGTTGTGATTTGGTGCTATATAAATAAAACTGAATTGATTTGAATATTTTTTATATATATAGTGGTGTTAGTGGTATTTCTGTGCACAGTTATTGGAAGTATCTCAACACCAGATGTTTGTTTTGACATGTTACAAGCTTGTGTGATCTAGCAGCTTGACATTTGTGTGTTTTAGTTTGCAGATTATCACAAAATCCTCATAGACGGAAAAATCAACAAGTAAACGCACGCATCTGTAGTAGCTGTAAGCGCAAAACACTAATTATATGTTTAAAGTCTAAAATCTTGGCTCATTTCAGCTTCTTTTCTCAACATGCTGGTCTGTGAAGCCTCTGCTATGAGGAAAAAAGTAAACAGTGAATTTAAAAAAAAAAGTTGTTTTCCATAATTTGTTCAGTTTCTAACGATCCCACTTCAACAAAAGTAAGGCTGGCATTAAGTTCTAAATGAGCTGATATTTTACTTATAAGTTCAAACATACCGAATGTTTGAACTTAGTTGTCTGTGTGAATAAAATGCAGGTTCATGGGAGTAAAAAAACATTACATTGCTTTTGTTTTTCTGTCGCCACAGCAGGTAGCTTTACATCTCTGATTGTTTAATACTGTGCGGTACTTTGTAAAAGTCTTGAGTCACCCTTCCTTTCTAAAGTGCTGGCTTTCTGGAGGGTTTTCAAAGGTTTTTGGTTTTTTACCGTGGCGTGTTTCAGACTACTCCTTGTACCTGACCACTTTCAAAGCAACGTTTTTTGGTTGCTTGGTGCTTGCCACAACTCAAACGAGAACTTGAATGGACTAATGAACCCAAAGAAGAGAGGCACAACAGTGAGTGTCTACAGCCATCTTTAAAACATGGTGGACACTCTGTCATGGGTTGGAGCATTCCAGCCAGTGGTGTTGGAGATTTTGTCAAAATTGATGGAATTATGAACACAGAAAATTATCATCAGCCTTTTATCAACCATCTAATACCATCCTGGCAAATTATAAAGAGATAAAGGGTGGCTCAAGACTTTTGCACAAAACCGTATGATACTTAAAATATTCAGTAAAACATGATTAGTTTAAACTGATGACACGGATTGGTGGTTAGTTCAGCCATTCACTCACATCTGGACTGTTGTTTATAAGCTAGTTTTTATATGTGGTAATTTCCTCAAAGATGCACACTCACTGCCTTCTCTTGTCCCTTAGCTCTGAGGAGGAGGACGATGACTGGTGTCCTCCTCTGCCAGCCAGAACCTACCTGATGGACACTTCCAGGGAGGAACTCCCCAGCCTGCCCTCTAAACCAGATGAGCTGTCCTACACTGCAACTTTGACATCTCCCCACCAGCAAGATGCATCCAAGCCTAATGACAGTCCACGGCTGCAGCATTTTGACCTCTTGGCACGTCACCACTTGGTCTCCCAGTCTAACCCCGATCTGTTTACCAACATGAAGGCCCAGGATGGCAGTGAGGTATACCGCACTAGCCAGTGGGTAGATGATTTCAAGGGGGAAAGCCTTGGTAAAGGTCAGTTTGAATTCAGCTTAATGCTTCACAGCATCCACACACAACCACATAGTGTCATGTATAATTTAGTTTATGATGTAACTAAACGGAGAGAATTTGTACACGAAAATCATGTTGCATTTATTCAGAGTGGCGCTCAGCGTTTCTTAGTTTTCCCTGTTCGTGTTCCTGAGGATGACATCAGTGTTCTTTCCCGTCAGGACAATTTCCTGTTACAGCTGCAGAGTCGAGCCCCACAGCCCCGGCGCACAGATCCAAGAGTAAGAAGAAAACGCCCAAGGATGGACCAAACAAGAGAGATCTGCAGAGTGAAGCAGGTATGATGTGCTCCACCGCATGCTTCTAATTTCTGTTTTAGGCTGGAAAAACGAATGAGGCATATTAACCACTCTGGCAGCTTGGCTCTCTGGAGTGCTCTGTTAGAGTGTTCGGTCACCAATTAAGACTGTGTATAAAAATGATTGTAGCCTCCAGATCTGAAAAGAGAAGCCAGTGAGGAAGTGGCTCAAATGTGAATTCTTTCTAGTGGCCAGCAGGGGGCGAGTCTCACAGGTTCAAAAAGAAGTCTGATTTTAGAGAACGGAAGTTGGTAACCTGTGGTTTACGAGCCTCATGCGGCTCTTTAGCCCTTCAGCTGCTGTTCCCACAAGCTTTGAAAAATAATTATGTAAAAAAAAAATTAATTTGGGGCTAAAATGGCTCTTTTGGCTCTTTTGCTGCTGAAGGTTGACGAGCTATATAGAAGTCCAAAGAACAGGGTACACTTAATTTATGGCCTCTGTATACATCTTTCTAAAGAGTTTATAGTCTTTAATGCAACGTGATGCCTTTGCCTACTGAACTTCAGCCTTTCAAATGTAAGTTCACAAATCAATTTGTGATGTTTTGTAGTTAACTGACTTAAATATCTCAACAGCTGCTGGCTGGACTGCCAAATTGACTTTGTTTGATTTTTTCCTGACCTTCATTTTCCCCAGAGACTGGATTCTAATTGCTTTGGTGAATATAAGGCACCATAGTCTATTCAGTTTTATAAGTTATCTAACTTATCACACCTTACAGTTAATTAACAAATATCATTATGCTAATATACTGCTTTAAGACTTTCAATACCTCGAACATTATACTTGGCGACCCCTCGGAAGGTCATCATTATTATTGTGAGCATAACAGCATTCTGGTGTTAGCACTTATCCCAGTAAAGCACCCCAGAGTGGCTAGCATGGCAGCAGACTTCATAATCAAGTGCAAGAATTCACTTTGGATTATTTCTGTTCTTTCTGATATTTGTAAATGTTTAGTAAAGCTTATTTATAAAGTAGTAACTTTTTGGCAAATATGATCGTTAATTTACTCCCTGAGAGTTTTAAATAATGCATTCTCTTCTGTGAATTTGGCTAATAGCACCATGTAAAATCGCCATTTGTAGTTAACTAATTTAACAAACAAGATATAATCAGTTAGCCTTAGAGGCACTGCTGCTGCTGCTTTAGAGCAGCACTAAGTTAACCATTCCCTACTGTTTCCAGTCTTTGTGCAAAGATTACTGTGTGCACTACTATGTTTAGCTTCATATATAATAAACAGACAGTGGTATCCTCTCATCTAACTCTTGGCAAGAAAGCAATTAAGCGTCTTTTCCCCAAAATGTCAAACTATTTCTTTAAAGTCAAAATACTCTGTTTATTTATTTTTTTAATCATCAATTATCAATCATGCGCAGAGCTCCCCCCTCCACCGGCTCCTCTCCGCACAGATGACTCCCTGCAGCTCTTGGCTGATGTGTTGAGCCGCAGTCGAGCAGACAAAGAGGGGAGTGACTCACCCACTCTACAGAAGAGGGGAGAACATTTCTCACCCGAAAGGAGAGGATCTACAAAGTGGTTATCGCAGGGTAAGCACATAATGCAGCATCCTGGAGCATCATTCAGCAAAAAGATAAAAGAGCAACATCTGTCTTTGCATCGCATGCCGCCTAGCTTCAACAGCTGGACCTCAACTGATATGTATTAATGTTATTGTGATGCTCCATGCAAATCCCTTTGGGCTGAGAAAGAAACAACTGCCACCGAATGTTTGCACACTTATCATCCCATAGTCAAGCAGCCTTGCTTTTAGTAGCAGGGGGTCTATTTGCACTGTGCTCCATCACTCTGGGTTTAACCTATATAAATACAGCTGTGACTTTGAGTTATCTGTTTGTCATCTGCAGATGAGAATGTAATCCCGTACGGACAGTCAAGCATCGTGCCCAACGTCCAGACGTCAAACTACGGGTCCCTTGGTGGAGGAGTGTTTCAGCAACCATCTAGTGCTGGTCTTAGGAGAAATGAGGTACACTGGGGCTGAAACCACTGAACAGACATAGCCTTTATAATGTGGTGCACAGTCCGTTCAACAGCAACCTGAGGGCAGGCTGAGACAGTGAATGGCAAAAGTTTACTGCAGGTTTTAGAGGAGAGATACAAATAGTTATCTAAAACTCAAAAAAGTACTGCAGTTTCTCAGGAAAATCTCTGAATCCAAAGTAGAAGTATATATCTATAAATGTGGTGATTTTTAAACAACCTAAAAAAGACCTACAGACAGGTGAATAGATACAGTTGAAATAATTCTATGCTTTACCAATGAGTATGCAACGCACTCATTCCCTGAAATCTGTCTTTTTCTAATTAAAGTCGCTATCTTTAGGCTTAAAAGTTTAGCCTGTTTGTTGTTTGCTCAGTCACAGCCCTAGAGACTGCGTGACTGAGCTCTGACAGCCACAGGTCACTAGGGAAAAAACCTCTCTGTGATTGCTCCCGTAGTTTGCATAGCTAACTAACTGTGAACAGCATGACACAAACTAAAAATGCAGAATGTTTGCCTTCAAAGTTACAGTTGCACTTTTTTTTAAAACATCGTGGTTGCATAGACAGAATAAAAGATGGATGTGGCTCCAGTGATGTCATCCTTGAGATTATCGTTTTTACCGATGTGACAAAGAGGAGTAGTCTGGCTGTGAAACTGCTTGCTCATTGGGTCAAACACAAGTTTCTTTCCAGTTTCACTGCCACTCAGTGTGCAGATGTGTGACTGTCTGCTAGCTACTAAAGAAATTACAAGAAGGTTTTTGGTTGCGGCTAATTTCACTTTGTGACTGCCAGCAATCACTGGCCAACAGAAATGAATCAGGGGACACACATTTTTCCCAAACGACCAAGAGGTTTGCCAACTGGTCTCTAGTCCTGTGTGAGTGAGGCCTTAATTGTAAGGAGTGTGGTGAAGTTGAAGTGCCCAAATATAATCCTCTTACTTTCTAGCCATCCCCCTGCCTGGTATGTCCACAATCACTTTTCAAATCTCATTTTCGGAGCATGATTTGGTGCCTGTTATTGAGATATGATTCAATATATCTGGTGTATATATTTTTTTTCAGAGTCTTTGGGAATAAAATGTAATATAGTTGGGAACATTTAAGAAATACATCTAAAAAAAACACAATGTCATCTGAGTTATTGTTTTTGGGATTCCTCAAAGTATATTAATTTTAGCAATTTGTCTTTTTTAAACAGTTTTTTAAAGAATGAGCAGTTTTCATGCACTACCCACTAAACAACTGCAGATAAAATATCATATATAGCCTCAGCTTTCAAAAAGATCATTCAATCATTCAGGCTCGTGCTTGTTGTAAACTGTATTTAAATGATGCTGATCTGTGCAGTCATACACTGTTGTCCCATTAATCTTTGTTGTGTCTTTTCTTTCCAGAATCTCATGTAGACAGTCGCCGATTACGCCATGTGACACCGTCCATTTTTCCTCCCTGATTTCCCGTCTTTGCGAACCATCAATCTGTTGCCATGGTATCTGCTGAAAAACTGAAGACAAAAGGGAACGTGTCGAGGCTTGCCATCTGCCTTTTCACAAACTATTTCTATTCTTTTTTTTTTTAATCTTATTTTATTGGTTTAATCTTTATTTTTTGTGATTTCCGTTACTCCTCCTCTGTGTATATAGACATCTTTCCAATTTTTTTAAAAGATATGGTTAAATATATTACAAAAATCTGCAGATCTGCGGGAAAATATTGTATTTTTAACAAATTGTGGGGGTGGGTAGGGTTGAATCCAAGTATTACATTGTTGTACAGCTGATTATTGAATGTATCTTCTGTTTACTCCTGAACCATCAAACCATACTGATGGGAGACGTCACGAGGCAGATAATGTGCTAATAACCCATCATGTCGGTGTGCGTGCGCGTGCATGTGTGTTGTGTTTGTGTGTGCTACTGTTTTTTCTGTAATCTTTGTGTGACTGTGTACCGTGGTACTCCTGTAGATCACCGGTGTGTTCATTTTTAAACCGACCAATAAAGCATTTGTTAGAAAAACGTTTCCATCTATCTCTGAGTTATACTGAATGATGGTGATCTGTGCACACTCGGCCCTCTCTATGTGCACACATGAGTGAGCGTTGATTTAATGCCGTATTTTTGCTTTTCGATAACGATATCCACAGTCATCATTAAAGAGTCACCAAACTGTGTTTAACAGCCAAACTCATAATGAGTATTTGGTAGCGAAAGATCAAAATAAAAACCTTATTAAATCCAAGCGAGTCTGAGGGGTTCATATGAGACAAGAAATTTACCATGAAGTTAAAAAGCTATGCTAAATCAAGCATGTAAATTATTAATTAAACAGCACACATTTTCTAAATGTTTAAGTGGAATGAAATGTGTGCTTTCTTTTGTTCTTTCTCTCCAGGACGCAGGAGCTTTGCTGTGTGATACAATAGTATCCCGAGAAGACTGCTGCTGTGAATTGGCTTTGTGCAAATAAAATAAATTATTAACACCTGCAAAGCTTCTCCTCACCTGTATGTTGTGTTTTACTTAAATTAGTACATCTCAGCAGTACTAACACAGTAAACTGAGGTGGTAAACAGTAATATATGCACTAATCAATAAATAACAATACGCTTGCATTTAGTTTAAAGCCGCTAATATGGGAATGTTTGTGAATGTTTATCTTCAAGATTACCTTTTTGATCAAACTTATAGGTGGAGCTGGATTGTGGGACTCTCAACCATTCTTGGTACAGCCACTGTAGAAAAAAAAGAGGTTTGGGAGCACAATAACCACAATAACCAAAATTATTGCAGCGGTGTGAAATGAACTTGATCTCACTGCCTTTGAAATGGTTGATTGAAAAATGGGGATCAGGTTTGTGCGACTACTCTTAGTTGATGCCTTTAAATAACTGTGGAGCATCAAGATGATGACAGAACAGCAACAAGATTGCATGGGATCCATTTAACAGTTACATGAAATCTGTTTGTGGTATTATGGCAATTGACATCTGTTGCTGTCTACGTGCACAGAAATTTGCATTAATGTGAATTCTGCAAAGCAATGTAACTGCAAAGTAACACAGACCACTTATTTTTATGTAGTCTATGAATATTACCAATTAGGGACCAGCTGAGTCAAGTCCCCAATTGCCAATAGACACGTTGCAGATAGGTTATGTTCATCGGTATAGTCTGACTCAGTGAATGTGTTGGCAATCCGTCTGCATTTATAAATAAGATGGCAATTAGTCGCAAACTTCTCCAATCTGCCTGAGAGCAACTGCAGTCGGTCCAAGTTAGACTGTAATTGTTTACACAGAGGTTGCTTCCCACCAGGCGACCTGTGCAACCTCCAATCAAAAATGATATCCCATGAGCATGCAACACCCTCAGCCTCTGGGTAAACAGTTGGTCACTGCAAGTATTTGCAAAATGCTGAAAGATTCAATGCAGTAACCAACAGCACCTGCCGACTTTTCCTAGTTCCTTGGAGGTTACTGCCCTACTTTTTCTCTAGTGTGACTAGGCCAGTAATTATGGCTGTAGGCTCAGGCCACTGGAGGAACTCCAGTGCACTGAGAATTTCTTAACTCCCTTTGTTTTCCCTATGAGGCTGCTGCATGTCATTAACATGTTGTGTGGTGTGCATTATTGTCCTGTTTGCTATATGTTGTCTCTTTATGCTTCTCTTACCTCTTCATTCAGTCAGTTCCTGTTAAAGGACAGTTCTTTCTCCCCACTGCTGCCAAGTGCTTGCTGACTGAATTCAATTGTTCTCAATTTAGCCTTGTTTATACACACCTAATACATAACAACAGTCCTCTCAAGGTTCCTTGGAAGTCTATAGATTGCTGGGCTGACCTTGTGAACGATAAAAATAAATTCGAACCAAACTGAAAGAAATCATCTTGGACTTTGTATGTTTAAATAATGATTGATAACGATTAAAGACACCCTGAATAATTTAAACACAACCATTTTGTAATGCAAGCAATGTGATCAGGAGAAGGTTTTAAAGAGCAGAGTGAGGAAAAAGGAAAATGGCGAAATGTCCCTGAGGTTTGAATGAACTTGGATATTGTTATATCATGCTCCCTGTAAAATGTCTAATACTACACTGTGTGTGATTTGATGCCTTCTACGGATTGCAGTATTCTGAAAATGCCTGTTTTTGAATGCGGTTTAATGAGCGGAGGAAGCCTTCATCTTTCTGTATGTCTCCTGAAACGTGACAGCAGCGAGATATAAAAGGCTTTTCCTCGTGTCTGCACCGTCAGCTGCTGCATGTGCCTCTTTTGTGCAGATCTTATTAGTGGAAGCACTACAGTGTTTTGGCAGGGAGACAGTGGATGGCGTGGAAAGCGAGTTGGACTCCATTGCCTTCGGCAAATACACGCTGGGTCCCACCAGGCTAGGATGATAATGGTAATCCGATGCAATTTGAATAGGTTATGCAATTTAGAAGGGTTCGACAAATTTATGCTTTTAGCCCTGTTGCGTGGATTAGGGTCTGTGTGGTTTGCTGACCCCTCCCACATGCACACAGGCTCAGTTTGTAAAAGAGACCACTTCACATGTATCTAAAAATGTACAACATTAGGTCGACAGTAGATTTGTCATTTTTAGCTGTAGAACGATACTTTCCCTTGTTGGAAATGTAGTTCTCTCTTCTCGTCTATATAAAAAAGTGCACATGCATGATAACTACAATATGAACAACTGGAAATTGGAGCACAAAGTGGCTGTGATGTACGAGCAAAAGTAACCCGTCTTGAATAGGGACTGAAGATGAATTTGAAGAAGCTTTCCCAGAGTAAGGTAAAAACAGTTTAAGTGTTTAGACCTGTTCATGCATCAATGTGTACACAACAGAGTGCTTTAGTTAACAATAGCGAACACTATTTTTTGTATAGGGGATTTTTAATATGTGAAGGGCAATAGTAAAAATCCAATCAATGTGGGATTAATTGTCATCTGCAGGCGCACATCATGTATTTGAAGTAAGGACCCAAAAGCGGACAGTAGGACTAAATTTAGCCAAAGCAAACCACATTTTAAGGCTGCACAAAATCAAACAAAACACAAAACAAAAGGCAAAGACTTTCACTAACACTAAACTGGGAAGAAACTAAACACTAAGGATGTGAAACATGAAACCTGAAGCTGAGAACGTGGAACATGGATGAGACACATTGGGGGAGAACTAACGATCTGGCAGAGGACAAGAGGAGACTGGGAAGAGACACTGAGTGATGAGAGCGAAAAAGACAGCTTAGCAACGAGACAAGACTGACTTCACAGGGAGGCATCAATGGCTAACACAGGAAACAAGACACAAGAGGATGGGGAACAATGAGGGAGGAATTATTCTAACACAATGTATAACAGAAGAAGACTAAATATACCAAGGGGAGAACTACAAGAAACAATATACACATTACACAACCGTAGGATTCATAAGCAAACAAAACTAGAAAACCCACTAAACTCAAAACACTGGGTCACAGACCCGGGACTATGACATTAATACATTAACCTTACTTACTGTATGGAGCATTGGATACCCAAACTGCAATGTAAACCTAATATAGGTAGGTAAGTTAGTGTGCATTTAAGAGAAAATTAAGAGTACAGCACATTGGTATATTTCTGTAAGTCAAAATGCAGCTAATGAGTCAGTGTTTGGTGCAAGATTAAATAAAATGCACCACCTAGTGGTAATAACTGAGTCAAGCATGTGATGGCCTTTGACTCAGTTATTACTCAGTTACTATTATACTATTTACCTTTTCCTTTACATGGTTCCCAGTAAATGCTCGAGAACTTAAATGTGTGAATGCTTTTTGTGAAATTAGGATTAAATTCAGAGCAGGTCCACTTGTATTTATAGCAACTAAAAGTACAGACATATTAGCTTGTTGTCCTTTGAAGCTCATTGTCAAGGGGGATATGAAGATAACTGCTGCTGTGCTACTTGATTGAAGATGTCACAGCAGCAGACATGTTAGTACCAACACATTTAACATGGGTTCAACCTTTGAGTTTTATAGATTGCATTAAAACCTAAATTTGCTCTGAATAAACATAAATATGTTAAAAGGGGTTTGCGTAAACCATAATAAAATGATTGAAATGCAAACAATCCTCAAACAAAATATTTCATAAATGGATTTTATCCTATTCTTGTGCTACCAGTGGTCCTGTGCAGGCCAAGCTCACTAATGAACAATGCTGAACCAGGCTGCTGAACCAGGCTGCTGAATCCATTTTCATTGTGTACACCTGTGTGTGCTCTAAATGACCTTTATGGAAATAGCCAGTGACTCTGACTAAAGAAATTAAATAACCACCTTTACATAAACTCCACCCACTTATTTTCTTACACATTATGCTTAAATAAATTCCATCATTGTTCAGCATGACTCAAACTATTAACTACTGTTAATTAACTACTATTGTCATGTTTTTATAGCTCTGTTATGTGGGGTTAAACACGATTTGGATACACCAGATGGGACAGAGCTGAGATTGATATAAAATATGATTCAGTTTGAGGAAGTTAAATTGTTTAGATCTTTTTTATTATCTTATGTATTTTATCTTGTTTATTGTTAGAGAGATTGTGCTGAGTTTTTAAGAATTTAGGCGTCTCCTCATGGGCCTAAATCTACATGTACATATCACAGTGTGACAGTTTCCCTCCTGTCCTTATAAAAAAAGTTCAAAGGTTGTTTTTTTTTATTGTGTTGTGGATAAGAACTCTGCCTCCTGACATCTGACCCACGTTAACTCACGTTAACTCATGGACTGAACATACACACACACACACAATGGACAACTGTACCCTCAAACACACAATAATAACATGGAGTGAACCACCACTCACAACCACTAGCACTTTATATAGCCTCTGTAGAAATTATCCACACCCTCACTTACCTTAACTGCACTACTGTATAGCCCTGTGTAAACAATCATTCTGTACATACGATAATTTTTAACCCTACAACTGTTTACAACTTGCATAGTTCCCATTTCTGTATAGCTGTATATCTCAGATTCCTGTAAAGTTATTTATTTCATATTCTGTATAGTTTTTCATATTTATATCCTGTTCATATCCTGTACATAGCTTGTACTCACTACAGCCTGTACATACTTATAGTTATAGAATATTCACAACATACTTCATACCGTGTACATTATAACATACCATAATAGACCCATTTCTGTAATATACTTACATATCTATATTATTGCTAATATATATTGTAATATATCTATATCACTAAGCACTTCTGGATGGATGCAAACTGCATTTCGTTGCCCTGTACCTGTGCATGTGCAATGACAATAAAGTTGAATTCTATTCTATTCTATTCTATTCTATTCTAAGTAACCGTACCAATAAATAATTAGTTGTGTGCTACGTTAACGTCTGCCTTCACTCTTTCCACATTGGACACTTGCTAGGTGTAACTCTTGTTTGTCTTTTCTGAACTGAGTGGTTTCTGTCATATTTCAGACCTGCCTCCAGAACAAAGTGACTCGGTGTGCATCACAAGTTATTAAGGGTGGCTACGCCTAACTGGAGAACCCACTGGAAAAAGCCTGAGACCTATTTTGCTTTTTGGCCTTCATTCGATACTGAGGCGTCAAAACACACCATCAACGATACAGGAAAGGAAGAGCTAAGACAAGAAATATGCCAGACTTGGAATGACTTTGCTTTGCTTTACTTATTTATTCCAAACTCTTGGAAAACAAACTCTTCATAATTGACCCTCTGATTGTGCTCCTGATTAGAAACTCATCTGTCCTGACTCTTTCAACAGTAACACCTTTTCGTATAGAATATGCTACACTATCAAGCAACCGAATGAAATATTAATTTCTGACACGCAACCCTCTCTTTTACAGCCCGCTCTTTCTGCCAGGTGCTACAGCAAAGATAAACCACTTGTGCTGCAGCTTCTTCACCCACATTATACAGTTTTATTAGCCACACTCATCACGCTTTCACGCCAACTGCATGCATATGGTCCAGCAATTTATTTTGTTTATTTCATCTATAATTAAATGAATTCCTCTGGGCTCGCTAGTGCTAAATATATATATATATATATATATATATATATATATATATATATGTGTGTGTGTGTGTGTGTATAAATTTATTTAGATGATCATAATTTGTACTTTCAACATTTTAGTGGAACTAAAATGATGATGAGATGGTTGATTTATCATCTATGTTATGAGCCTTATAAAAGTTTTTGTGAGTTGTACAATTTGAATTTTATGAAAGTCTATATTGAAGAGAGAAAGAGCCCAATATTTATTAAAAACAAAACTTTAACATGTGAATAATGGGCAAAATGATTTACCAAAGTCACATTACATAATTCAACACTGCAGAGGATTCTGTTTCTACATTTTGCACTATGTTAAATAATCTCTCTTTCAACAGTACTATGGTTGAGCAGCGCAGGCCACGGGTTTGTTGTGTATGGTTGTGGAGCATTTTGAATTAAAAGCCCTGTGTCATCAGTATTGCCGAGATGTGCGCAGCGCTTTAACGGTTTTGTATTTTCAGCAGATTCCCTAAAACACAAAACTCATCCTCTGTGATTGGTTGTGGCTCAGCATGCTCCATTGTTCCGTCAGCCCGTTTGTTCGCTTGGTTTCCTATGCACAAACAAAACTTTCCTGCCATCCTGGGCAATATTGGGCTCCTCCGTGCTTTGACAACCCGAATTATTGGAATCTCTGACTTTTTCTAAGGGGAAAAAGAGGTATGTGATCAATATGGAAACACAGTGCAATTAACTGTATTTTGTATGGAATAAGAAAGTCCTTTTTAGTGTTGTTTGAATTAAGTTCAGTGGGTGAATCCTTGCTTCTCTTAAATTTCACTTCAATTAAATTTAAAACAGAGTGGAAAAGCCCACTTTATATAAAATATTTAAACAATATGCCATGTGTTACGGATGCACCACTGAATCTAGATGGAATAAAATTCCCGAGCTCGTGTGCATCATTTACACACTGTTCACTGTACCATGTTTGGCAGACTTGGGTATAATTTAACATAAATATATCTGGCTTTGAAAAATGTTTATCAGCCCTGCATGTGCTTTTAAAGATATAGACACTTCCTGATGCAGCAGAGTTAGAGGTTAATGATTTGTCAGATTGAGCCTGCTGCTTGTTCATGTCTTATAAGACGGTTCTTTTTTTCTTTTTCATATATATGCAATCAGATCTGTCGATAGCTCCAGCATCGCATTTGTGGCATGCCGCTGAATGTATTTAGATATTGTTTTATTCATGCCCACTGTTACTCCTCTCTGTAACAGGAAGTACTTGCTCTAATTGGTATAGCCGGGGCTCAGATGTGGTGGTGAGGCCTTGACCTGTTTTTTGTCTACGTGTCAGTCAGTGTTTTTTGGCAGGATGTACAGCTTCATGGGAGGTGGGTTGTTCTGTGCCGGAGTTGGAAACATACTCCTCATTGTCTCCACGGCAACTGACTACTGGATGCAGTATCGGCACTCCAGCAATTACATGCACCAGGGCCTGTGGCGGTACTGTGTGCCTGGGAAATGCATGACACATACAGACAGTATTGGTAAGACCTGCTGGTTGTCTTACACTGCATGTCTACAGACAGGCTTACCCTCATTAATACGTCTTAGTTGGCTCACAATTAGTCCAGAACCTTGATCAACACTGGAATACTTCCCCTCTCTTCTTTATGAGTATGGAGAACCAAAACTTCCAAAATAAAATAAAATAATATACTTTGGTGTTACAAAAAACGATGAAAAAAAAAATAATTCTTTGTTATTTAATCAATATATTTTGTTAGTTCCAATTTTCACTATGGTTACTCCCTTTAGGTTCATGGGTAGGGATGACTGAAACTTAAAAACCCAATCTGAAAAAAAAAAACAAAACCAAAATGTAAAAATAAAAATTAATTAATCAATAAAATGAATAAATGACTCACTGACTAAAAAATATCACAGTAGATGAAAAAATAATACATATAGCCATTAACTAATTGTAAAATGCCAAAACATTTATGCTTTAAATAGCACCAGCAATTATTTATCTCTAAAATTAAGTGGTTAATAACATTTATTAATGAATATAGATACATTCATTTTAAAAACATTTCCCCTTTCCTTTTTACCTCTGTTTGCATAAATATAAAATTATTTGACTTTGAAACCCACCCTGAGAAAACATCACATCTACACTTCTTTATGTGCACTCATAAAAGCGTGCACAGTCCAGACAAACTGCTTTATTTGTTGGCAAACATTTCTGAACCTAGTGTTGATCGACAAATAAAAAAACTCCCTGAACCCACAACATATTTTGATGTTTGGTAATAAAGTAGGAATGCGGGGAGTGATGTAAAAAGAGCATTAAAAATAAGGGAACTATTTCAAAATTGAAAATAATATAATAAAGACGCGAAAGGCTTGCATTGAATTATTTATTCATTTATTTCTGGCTTTGGCACTTTCAGTCCTCCATACAGGGGGACTGCGAAATTGTGCTTCCACCTCAAGTAGGTTGCGAGTCACACTAGTGGCACAGATGTTATTAGGAAATCTATTTTTGGTGGGGAGCCTGTGTGTGAGATTTCTTCATATGCTTTTATTTGCACCAGCAACACAACATAAAACAGCTTTCCATTTTCTCTCTTACTTCATCACATTTTTTGACATGCTCTAGATGGCAAGCTAGATCTGTCTCCTACATTAGGACAAGCACAAATACAGGCAACATATAACTTCACAAACTGAATGTGTAACAAAGAATAAACATACTTCTAAAGTCTGCATTTATTAAGTCTGGCCTGTCTCGCTCTGGCTCACAGCATACTGGGATGCCACCCGGGCCTTCATGATCCTTTCCCTGCTGGCTTGTTTCATTGGCATTGTGATTGGCGTCATGGCCTTCATCCACTACTCCTCCTTCGACGGGTTTGACAAGACATTTGCAGCTGGCATCCTCTTCTTTATCTCCTGTGAGCTCCTCACATGCAGTCATATAAAAGCTTTCCTGGTATAGCAGAGAATTAGCACCTCCGGTACTTACGCTATCTTTTTGTGCAGGCTTCTTTGTGTTGCTGGCGATGGCTGTGTACACAGGGGTGACGGTGAACTACTACGGCAAACGTTATGGCAGCTGGCGATTCTCCTGGTCCTATATAATGGGCTGGGTGGCAGTGGTGCTCACGTTCTTCTCAGGTTTGGATCTCATGATGCTTTAAGTGTTATGTGTTTTTTATTTTTAACTGAACTATTTACCCTACCCTGTTTCAGGTATCTTCTACATGTGTGCCTACCGGATGCACGAATGCCCAAGAAACTCTAACTCGCGCTGACCTGCCGAACACTTCAACATATGTTCTCACACGTGTACCAGCAATGGTCCATAACCTGCGACCAAGAGGAACCAATACACCCCCATGAACTTTCCAACATCTTAAGTAGTCACGACTAAGCAAAATAAATGAGAAAAATGTTGTTGCCTGTCTTGTCTCTGCTCTATTATTGTGCACACTATCAGGACCAGCAAATAAACTTTGATGGTAAACTACCCACAAAAACACAAAGGAAGCCTTGAAAAACTACAAGCATGTCTGCTTAGTCATCGGCTTTGATGCAGTTTCAGATTTAAACGTGCAGGCTGAAAGCCATGCCTGAGAAAACACTCCATAGTGCTGCTCAATTTCACAGAAAAGCTTTGAGGCAATAAATAAATGACTCGGAAATCATGAAAATATTTCATTTGGTTTAATTTAGCTAATCGTTGTGCAATAAACAACAGTTTTAGCTTCATATATCAACCCAGAAAAACACTGGGAATGCAAATGTGAACTAAACTCAAAGGAACTTCACTTCCAAGAGAAACTGTTAATCAATAAAGTCACAGTGCAGATACAGCCTTAAGCCTGGCATACAAAACAAAGTAAAAAAAAAAAGAAGAAGAAAAAAGTCAAAACAGTCAACAGAGAATGGAAGTTAATGGTTTTGAGTATTTACATAATACTGCGATAACATGAATGGTGTTACTCTCACACGAACGTTTCAAGAACAAAGGGAACAGGCTCATGCACATCTGTTCAAGCTGCGGCTTAGTCGACCTCCTCGATGGTGGGGCCGGAGGATCCTCCTCCTCCAGGAGCAGCACCACCCCCGGGGAAGCCGCCGGGCATGCCCCCTGGAACCCCACCTGCACTTTGGTACAGCTTGGTCATGATGGGGTTGCACAGCTTCTCCAGCTCTTTCTGCTGATGTTCAAACTCATCTTTTTCTGCCGTCTGTAGAGAAGTAACAAGAGGGAGTCAAATGCAAGTTTATTCTGAGCATTTGTTTTCAAGGTTTCTAATCACAGTTCAGCACAAACTCATACCTGGTTTCTATCCAGCCAGCTGATGACCTCGTTACATTTATCCAAAATCTTCTGTTTGTCTTCGTCGCTGATCTTGCCCTTTAGCTTCTCATCCTCCACAGCGGACTTCATGTTGAAGGCGTAAGACTCCAGACCGTTCTTGGCAGAGACCTTCTGTCTTTGCACGTCGTCCTCAGCTTTGTACTTCTCAGCTTCCTGGACCATGCGCTCGATGTCCTCTTTGCTCAAGCGACCTGAGTAGCAGAGCAATAAGATGGCTTAAATGCAAAGAACTCGATTTTCACAATCTGGATACAGTTCACTTCCTAGTTACCTTTGTCATTGGTGATTGTGATCTTGTTCTCCTTGCCGGTGCTCTTGTCGACTGCAGACACATTCATAATGCCGTTGGCGTCAATATCGAATGTCACCTCAATCTGTGGAACCCCACGTGGGGCTGGTGGGATTCCGGTGAGCTCAAATTTCCCCAAGAGGTTGTTGTCTTTTGTCATCGCTCTTTCACCCTCAAACACCTGATGACAAAACATCAAAAAAGCATTTTCAATGTTTCAGTCTTACATTTTAGTAAACAAATGAAAGAGGGGACTGAGGTTGTAGTTTTACCTGAATGAGCACACCAGGCTGGTTGTCTGAATAGGTGGTAAAGGTTTGGGTCTGCTTTGTGGGGATTGTGGTGTTTCTCTTGATCAGCACAGTCATGACTCCTCCAGCAGTCTCGATGCCCAGAGACAAGGGGGTCACATCCAGCAGCAGGAGATCCTGCACATTCTCAGATTTGTCACCTGCCAAGATGGCTGCCTGCACAGCTGCAGAAAAAAAAAGAAAAAAGAAAAGTGAAATCAAGTTTTAAAATGTTGCTCATTAGTAGCTCTGTAGTGCAAGACAGTTGTTGTTCTATTTCTAAGCACACAGGGGCCATACCTGCACCGTAGGCCACTGCCTCATCAGGGTTAATGCTCTTATTGAGTTCCTTCCCATTGAAGAAATCTTGCAAGAGCTTCTGGATCTTAGGAATACGAGTAGAACCCCCCACTAGCACAATGTCATGGATTTGGGCCTTATCCATCTTGGCATCACGGAGAGCCTTTTCCACAGGCTCCAGGGTTCCTCGGAACAGATCTGCGTTCAGCTCCTCAAACCGGGCTCTGGTGATGGAGGTGTAGAAATCGATGCCCTCGTACAGAGAGTCAATTTCAATGCTAGCCTGAGTGCTGGATGACAGGGTGCGCTTGGCCCTCTCACATGCCGTGCGCAGACGACGCACCGCCCTCTTGTTGTCGCTAATGTCTTTTTTGTACTTGCGTTTGAACTCGGAGATGAAGTGGTTCACCATGCGGTTGTCAAAGTCTTCACCGCCCAAGTGAGTGTCACCCGCTGTGGACTTCACTTCAAAGATGCCGTCTTCAATTGTCAGGATCGAGACGTCAAATGTGCCGCCGCCCAGATCGAAGATGAGAACATTTCTCTCTGATCCAACCTAAAAATGTAGCATTTAATCGTAATTTGTAGATTGTGGATTTACTACATTTTTATTTTTTTTATTCAGACAAACTTTAGGGCTTTCTACACAACATCAAAAAACTCTAGCATACCTTTTTGTCCAGGCCATAGGCAATGGCAGCAGCGGTGGGCTCATTGATGATACGAAGGACATTAAGCCCAGAAATGGTCCCTGCATCTTTGGTGGCCTGGCGCTGAGAGTCGTTGAAGTAGGCAGGCACAGTCACTACGACACTTGTTACCGTCTGGAAATTTTAATAAGACTATCAATGAGAACTGTGATGAGCAGGTTTTTTTTAGTTGATTTTAAACCAGGAGGTATCTAGGCTGTAAAAGTAAACATGACACAAGCAGTGAAGTCTGCTGTTGACATTTCTGTGTCTTGCTGGGAAAGAGAGACTTAAAATAAAAGATTATAAATCTTTTTGCTCAGAAGTACCTTGCCAAGGTATGCTTCTGCAATCTCCTTCATTTTAAGCAGCACCATGGAGGAGATCTCCTCTGGGTAAAACGTCTTGGCCTCACCCTTGTATTCCACCTTTACTTTGGGTCGTGAAGCATCATTGATCACTGTAAAGGGCCAATGTTTCATGTCTGACTGGACAACGCTGTCATCAAACCGGCGTCCAATGAGACGTTTGGCATCTGGGAAGCAATAAAGGATTAATACGCAGAAACATCAAAGCTCATCTTCTATTCTTGAATTTTCTAGGGGGAAAAAAGCATACCAAATATTGTGTTGTTTGGGTTCAAGGCCACTTGGTTCTTGGCTGCATCCCCAATCAGCCTCTCTGTGTCAGTGAATGCAACATAGCTGGGTGTAGTCCTGTTTCCCTGGTCATTGGCAATGATTTCCACTTTGCCATGCTGAAAAACTCCTACACAGGAGTATGTAGTGCCCAGGTCAATACCAACTGCTGGTCCCTTGGACATGGTTCCTGAGAATAAGATCATTATTTATAGTTGTTAATCACAGACTGGCACTAAAGTGACAGTGTGGATATGTGGCAGATGAGTAACTTAAGCTCTAAGCACTGGTGGGGTGGGGATACCATGATGCACTCTTGTAGTATGGGGTAATGAGGCTATTATCAGAGTCTGAGCTGTTCAAACAAATGGTTTCAGTGAAAGTTAAGTCCACCACACCTGTTACTAGGCCTCCTCCTTTCTGAGAACTTGGTATTAAGTGCCTTTATTACATTAACAAGGAACGACAGGAAAGCATGGGCCTCTTCCAAGAATAAGGTATTTGGACACCTATAATCAAAATCAAAATTTTTATCTCTGTGTTTTTAGTGTGCAGACTGCTGTTGGTCTAACAAGAATGCGCCATCCAAAATCACCTCTAGTGGCCATTACAAGACACTAATATTCTATATTCTGTTTTATAATCTCAAAAATATAAACTACAAAAGGGATTCTCTATCAATACATTTCTGAGTGAAACTATGTGGAAAATGTTGGGAAAACAGCTAAATAGGAAAAGCCATGTTTACTGTTGCTACAGTAGCAGATTACCAACACACTGTAATGATACCCTAATCTTAAACCACATGGGAGGTCATTATAACAAACTTTTCATGCCAGTGGGTGGCTGGGTTCCTCCTGTGGGGCATGCTGCCAGTAGTGGTGCAGCAGAAATGTGGAGACTGGCAGTTTGATAAGAGCCAGGGCTTTATGGCTTGGGTTAGCAAAAAGTAGAGCTGATTGATATATAAATATATTTGGACTGTGGTTAACAGTGGGTTGATTTTAGCTATGCTTTATTACAGTCCGCATGAACATTCCTATATTGATAAAGATAATGACGGGTAGGTTTTAGCTTGCATTCTTAATTTGCAAAATATGACAACTTATACAGGTGCTTGCTTTGGATAATGCAAAGCAACTTTATTTGCAAATTGCACTGACTCTTGTTTATACTGATGTGCTTCGCTAACACTGTTTATGGACACTGCATTGCATTTGTTTTGGGAGTGATGATGGGAAAGAGTGACTGTGCAGCAGCAAGTACATGCCAGTCTATCAGCAGCAGTGCGAGTGGGCGTGCCCTTTCATTCTTCAGAAGCCTGCGAACTTTCTGGATCTTTCTTCCCACTTTATGTAACTTTAACGCATATTAGAAACTTCATCCCGACCGTTTTGAGTAAGACGGAACATGCAGCAGCAGTAGCAGTTTATACCTGTTGTTTGTCATTTTAACTGTCAAGCATCTTATCGGTTAAGCTACACTTAACATGCATACTTAAGGATGTGTGGCAGTAAGATAAACCTAATAACAAAACAACAGCAAAAAAAAGCACCAACTAGCTTAGATGTTACCTTAAAACACTGCAGCCGTTAATGATGTTAACGTGACGCTAACCACTTGACGTCAGCATGCCACACGCTTCTCCTCTCTATACTCACCTCTGTTGTTTTCCTACTGTGGCGCAGGTTGCCTTTGCCCTGAGTGACTGGGTGTGACGGGTCCTGATCCCCGGTATCAGTCAGTAGTGTGTGTATGTGTGTGGGAGCGGCCGGACCTCCTCAATATCATTCCCACTCCGAACTCTCTAGAACACAGGAGGAGCGATGCTGGCCAATCCTCTCCCGTCAGTTTCAACTGCCTCGACCAGCGGTCCAATTAAAAATACCGTCAGCAGATTTCCAAAGCAGTTGCTATCAGGAAAATACAGAGAATGAAAAAAAAAAACTAAAGTTGAAGTTTCGTTTCTAGCAATTACTAGCAAACTCACTGAGGAGAATGATCCAGCAGTGCCAAACAGTTTCTGGATTATTCCACAGGTTCCCGCCTCAGGTACTCCTGAAGGAGTTATTTTGATTGAGTGAGTTACCTGATATGGCGACCTGGGCAAAAGTGACCTTGTAGGCAGCTTTTCCCTCTTTGTTCATTGTGGAAAATTTGCTAGATTTAAGCACACAAACTTGCTATCTGTAGTCTTTGTGTCATTATAAAATCTTTCGGCGTTACAAATATTTCTTGGATTCAGTTATACCTAATTCAGCCATTCACACCAACTGCTTAATTTCACTGCTTAATTTCACTGGTTGATTTTGCAGCATTTAACTTTTCAAAGCAAGCTTAATTTTTAGATCCTAAAAAACAGATCTGACCAGACCATTGCATTAAACTTGATTTAGACTTCTCAAGGAAAGCTGTCATTGACTCATGAGGAGGTACTCTTCAGGTTGTGTGGAAGGTTACAGCAAAGGGTTAAAAGGAGTTTCCAGTTACATCATAGGAAGCATAGTTTATTAGACATTAGGCAACAAGTGCACTTGTTGCTCAAAAAGCACACCAGTACTATATACACAAATTGTGAAATACTACCATTTTACCTCAGACGCACAGCTAGGCACTGCTCTGTAGTGGTGCGCTACTGCGATCTGATACTAAGCGAATACTTGGCCAGTATTGCCAATACCAATACGGATACTTCTAACTTATAAAAGTAGCTTATGTAGAGAACAATGTGTCATGACTTATGAAATGAATCATCATCAGTTTTTTAGATTCTATAGACATTTTAATGACCACTAAATAACAACAATATTGACAATTGATCAATCCATCCACCTCTACTGCTCCAGATGAATAGGCGCTCTGAAATTATTTCTGCCTCCTCAGATGTGGTCCCCACTCTGCCACCAAGAGTTCAAACTACCCCACTGGCATACTGATATATGTATGAAATCTGCTGTGATACAGCTTCAACTCCTGGATGAAACAATGAATTTCCCCTGCTGCTGCATTCTCTTTTTCTTAATTTTCCTGTTTAGAAACATCAATACCTGCTCATCATCACTCAATGTCAACTTTGGGGGACAAATTTTCCCCCAAAGTACAATGTGTATATATGCTACATGACAAGGGCAACATTTCTTTCCCCTCTCATAACCACAGACACAGAACATGCAACACAATGCAACCTATACATACACCAGTACAATTACACAATACAGTAATACGATTATGCTTGCAGCTCATAATGTTTATTATATATATATACATTTAGAATCAGAACATTACATAAACCTGAAGGAGTCAAATACATTTTAAAAATCTTTTGGCGTCTTTTTGGCACTGTATTTAAAGTTTTAATTGGTTTTGCACCTGCTGCCACAGGATCATTAAAGTCTGCTTCCCAATCATTCTAGACCTGCAGCCCAAGCTTATTTCAAAAGGGGCATCTTTGCTGACCTTGCACCAAGATTCTGGAATGATTTCCCAAGTGACCTCAGAAATACATCAACCTTGACTGCCTTTTTTTCCAAGCTTTTGAAAGCATTTGTTTTAGGAGTCTAGGCTGTGGTTGTGGTATTTTATGTAAATAGTATGCATGTGCATAGCAAGAATTTTTAATAATTAAAATATAATAGTTCCTAAAGTCCAGCTGCCACATAGTTCAGTTTCAATGTCCATAAGTGACAGGTGCCCCTTAAAATGTTGTCCTTAATTATTTTCCTGTCATCTTGAACATTTCAAGAGGACCATTCTCCTTGTTTTAGTTTAGTTTTACTTAACTAGAATAAGTTTGGTCTCAGTGCTGGAGTCCTTATCTGAACAGGAGGAGTGCACAGCTTATCAGAGGGCCTTATTGTCTCCAGGGTCCTGGGCATGTGTCCACTTTGCCCACATAACAACACAGTGTCCTGTATCTAGTTTATATAAGCCAGTTACATAAGCCAAAAATATGTGGCTCGTTAATGGATGAGATTGTCACAGAAACCTGAACTTGATTACCTGATAGAAGAGCAATTAGCAATAGTTAAGAATAGTTAACGTCTTGCATGAGCTCTTAAAAACAAAAACAAAATAACAAACCCTTCAAAGTATTGCATGTATTTAAGAGGGAGTTAGGAAGTTGAATTAAAGTAAAATACAAAGCACTAATAAACTACAATAATACTACTCATATCTGGTCTTCAGATCTGGTCACCCTACTGCAATGTTGGATTCATCGAAAGAGCTGTCACTCAGTTCCACAGGCAGTTTTTCCACTTGACTTACACTCACACTATTAAATCCCCCGTTGCCCAAAAAGCCTTTTCCTAATAAACCACAATGAGAAACTCTGTCAGTAAAGTGCACACAGGACACCTTTGGCTTAAATGTTTTTATTCTGAGTCTGTGAGCTGAGCAGAAAATCCCTGTGGATACTATGACCCAAGACCAGATGGTCTTAAAACACAGCAGAAAACATAGAAACTAGAAGAAGTTCTGAGGTGATGTGTCATTTCATATTCAAGTTTTTTAAAGTTCTCATTAAAGGTAACCGTTTTTAAGTTTGTTAAGGGGGAGGTATTTATTTTTACACACAAATTTTGAAGTAGGTGACATCAAGTTAGTACTATTTAATCATTTGATTAAAAATCATCATAAAACTAAGTATTTTAAAACTATATTCACCTGGTGGGTAGAGTTTACAAATTATACATTTGCATAGAAAACATATGGTGACTTTACATTATCTTCCAGCTCTTAACAGTATATACAGTCATGGTAAGAAAAAAAAACAAGCACACCCATTCTCATTCATTTCTGAGGTTTTGAATTGAACATGCCAGGTTCTGGTTCAGTGACATGTCTGAAAATGAGGTAAAAACAAAACACGACATATAACATCATGTCATTCATTTATTTAACAAACCCTAATCCAAAATGCACAAGTAGTGTGTATAGAACCACCATCAGCCAGAATAATAACCAAACTACATTCTGATTTGTTGGTGTTCCAACCGACCAGACACAGTGGTGGGTAAGAAGGAGAGGAAGACCACAATTGTGATAAATTCCCAGCTGATAGCAATGTGAAGATGTTTTCTTTTTCAGACATTCTGTTGTAGATTTGGTCTGTGATTCAATTTCATTCAAGCTTTAGCTGTTGGACACATGGTCTCACCTTTGACTCTAGAATAATTTTCATTTGTTTTGAAAGTTTTTCATTTATGAATAATGTCTCTCACTGTAAAATTACCTTATAACTCTTCCTATACTGATGGAAAGCAACAGTTATCAACTAAGATCATTGCTGATGTCTTTCCTCATTGACATTGAGTCAACACACAACTGAATGCTTTAGTCCAAAGAAGTGCCAAAACACCTGCTTTTATAGAGGTGGTCGTACTTGCACATGCTCAATTAATCAAGTACATGTGATTCGCGGCATCTAGCTGCTACTTATTGTCTTAATTCGACTCTCTTAATGGAAGCAGAAAGAGTGTCCTTGTAGTTTTCCACTCACTGCTTCTGCATTTTGATTTATTTTCTGTTAAAAAAATAATGACAGTATAATATGGCATTTTGAATGTTAATCTGAGGTTGTATTTAACTAATTAACTAATGATAAAGACCAGGTGCTCTAAATGCTAATATTACATTTTGTTTTTCTTCTGGAAGAAGTTTATTTTTGTTTGTTTTTTAACATTGTAGTATGCTGTGGTACGATTAGTAAGTACAATTAGTAAGTACGATTAGTAAGTAAATATCAGAAAGTGAAAGAATGTTACTCTTTGCAGTCTGTGAAGTACAGACTGAACCAGAAAGCATTCGCTTAACCACGACTCTATGTGCTATTGCTAAATAAGTATTAAGGACATAGCTGGAGGCTTCCTCTAAAGTACACAACCTGAACCAACACCCAAAATTTATGTGAGAACAGACACTGAGATCAGGGTGTAGTTCTTAAAAATGCACAAGTGGGTCACAGATAATCAAGCTTTATAAAAAAATAATGGTAAAAAAATCCTGGGGTTGGTTTACCAGTACAGTATGAGGTAGTGCTGTGCTCTGATATGACCTTTTAAACAAAAAAAGGACACCTCCTGTGTTACAAAAATGTTATGATACTGCTCAGGTGTTGCATATATTCATGGCTTTGCAATAAAGCAGGGAGTAACTGCAGTCAGTAGGTGTGGTACTAAACGATTCAATGCTTTTAGATTAATTTTACCCTATAAAGTTACAATTATAAAGAAAATATAGAAACTGTGAAACTGTCATTAAAAATAGAAGTAATCAATTTATTTGCATTTTGAAAATCATGTAAATCATGTCAAATCAGACACATAATAAAAAATATAATTTTTTTTTCCATTTCTATATTTATACAATATAACCTCCAGGATGTATGTCATTGACTGTTTAGGGCACATCCTGCAACAAGCTACACAAAATTTATGCCTGTAACAAAGTGTATCCGTATGCTTCCATCAGTATCACAAGCATGGGATATAGAAGCTATACAAAAATAAGGTAATGTTACATATATATTTTACTTATATTTTCTATAACATAATTCAAGGTATGCACTGTTAGGGACAGTATACAATTCTTTGGGACAAGGTTAACAACTTCACACATAACACTGACAAAAAGAAAAATGATTATATTTTAGTGATCTGCATAGACATATTTTAAATTCAAAGTCCATGTGTTAAAAAGACATTCTAAGTAATTATAAGCATTACATTTAATTTATTTATTTATTTATTTATTTTTTACCATAAATCTGAATGTTAAATAACAATTAGTGTGGACCCAGTGGACAAAAATACCTTGCTTGTTCCATTAAAGCAAAAACAAGCATGAAAAGCATGACAAATGTAGCGTTTTGTATTAGAGGAAATGGAAATGTGTTACAGCCCAAGTTGAAGTATAAATGCATTCTTATATAAAGTAAACACATTTTACAACAATTTAAATGTGATTATTGCAACCAAAGCCTGTGTGAACTTCATCACTGGGATCAACTTTATCAAGACCAGCTCATTTAAATTGGTATTATTTGCCTTAAAATGCAATTGTGTGACACCGGTAAACCCAGTTTTACCATCTGATAGTGGCTGACCCATTTAAGAAGACAATATGAAATGAAAGTAAATCAACTTTGACTTAGATTTTTAGAAATCTGTCAAGTTCCCAACAGCTAACACATAGTTTAAGCTGAAAGGTAAAGTGTGGACCAACAAGCGGACCATCAGTGAACATCCCAGGCTCTGATTGACCAGGTAATACTAGTAAATGTATGTACTACCCTGTCATATATGGATCCTACTGATCTGACCTGACTCACTACTCCTAAAATACTGTTCAGAATTTAATCTAACATACAATCAGTGATCACCTAAAGGGTCTTCATCCAAACTGCGCTTAAAGTCTGATGATCTGCATACTTGCATTGCTACGTCCATGATAAGCTAGGTGTAGAATCTATGCGTCACACCTAAACGCACTATATGTGTCTTTGTTTGTTTTTCCCATAAAGCATGTATCCTCAGGTTACTAATCGCCAGGGATCCCTTGGCTGTGCTTCCGAAAATATTGTTTGCTCATTTTCAGTGTGTCCCTTTGTTGTATTTTTTTTTTTTTAGTTTTTAGAGAATCAGATACAGATTAAGATTTGTTTCATAATCAAGTATCACAGCAATCATACTTTTATTACTGAAACTGAGCCCGTTTTACAGAAACAACTTGAGTGTCACAGACTTACAGACAATCGCACTCTTTTAGAACAACCTATTTTTGAGGACAGTTCCTATTGCAAATCTGCCACAGGCCTGAACCAGGTTAATAGTTTTTCCCAAGGGGTCCAGGTTTTCACCTAGCAATGCCTTGAGTAACACTGATGGTGTTGCTTGCAGACAAATGCTTTTTTTTTCACAACAAAGAAGAGATTATAACCGGCATTTGACATTAGATCCCTGTAAAGTAATCTTTCTCAGGTTGTCCCTTCATGTTGTATTATGGTGGTGTTCTTTGGGGAGTCCCTTTCGTGTCTTGATGCTTCACAAAAGACCTTGGTTTTCCTCTGAGATAGGTGTGTCTTTAAGTTAGAGACTGTACACAACAGTGCTGAACGTTCTATTTTCAGTTTAGCGCCTGAGGCCAAAACAAAAAACGACCCATTACAAAACTCTGACGACAGTTACTTCTGTTTTTATCACATTATAAGATCTCCACGAACTTGTGATCAAATCACTGATCATGGCTTTTCAGACACCTTTGAAAACAGAATGTTATTTGTTTGTATATGTTTCCTAGGCAACACGTACTCCGCTTATACCCAAGACAGCAATTAAGTGTTTTTCAAATCCATAAATGTATTAATTTAAAATAGATCATATATGTTACGTTATGTTAAACAGCACAGTTTAATGAGTCTTTATACAACATGTTGACACTCCTACCAAATCCTATAGTGCAGTTTGTTTTTTGGCTATGAAACTAAATATGATGTTTCACTTCAGATAAAAAAAAAGATGAAATTAATAAAATAACCAAATTAATATAACAAGAACACAAGGTGATACCATAGGTGATACTATAATTCCTTGGCATAAATGTCAACATTTTAATAAAGAAAGTGTATCGGATGATTTTAATTAATAGACTAACTTTATTATGTGGAACTTAAATTAAAGGGCAGCATAATATGCAATAGTGCCACTGCTAATGAAGTAAAAGTCTGACATTATGGTGCCTGAAGATGCAGTATTCCATTTGTTATTGTTGTCAAAATAAGCCAGAGCTCGATGTTCAATTCTACACAATCCTAAAAATACTTTGATGATATTTTCTTCAAGATCAAAATGTATTTTAAAAGAAGAAGCCAAAATGATTTGAAAAAAAGAAGATATTCATGTTCAAGGCTCAGTGTTCAGGTTACACTATTGTCTTCCATCACCCGCCCCTGTGGGGACAACGGTATAAATAGGATCTGGAATCTGGAAGCTGAGAGGAAGAAGACCCCAGATGAAGGCTTATCGGTGAGTCTCACAATTAAAAAAAAAAAAAAAAAAATCTATTTATGAAAATTATTCAAATTAATGTGTCTGCATCAGGAAAAATATTTTTATGTATTAGCAGAGAAAAATATTAATTGTAAAAGTTAAACCTGAGAAATATTGAGTGTATTGTGAGTATTTTGAGATGTTTTTGTACTGAGACAGCATGATGAATGTGTCTATGCAGAATACAATTACTTTTTAATCATCTCAACTATGAATGTGCTATCAATTTGATGTTAATGAACTTGACTGAAAATTTATTCTGTTTTTCCTCTCAAGTGGCTGCTTACTGTGTGTTGTACAATAGCCTTAAGAAACTAATACCTCTGTAAGCTTTGCCCTGGAGGGAGGTTACCCTGTTGTTTTTGACACAGAAAAGAAATCTGTCCATTTTTGAAGAGTTTTTTTTTTCTTCCCAAAAACACTTTTTGTTAAAAGAAAATGGTGAATGCCTTATTCTCATTGTTTTGGTGTTTTCTCACAGGTCCACACTGAGAACAATGAAGCTGCTCCTTCTTCTATTCCAGCTTGGCCTAATTTTGAGGGCTGATGCTCAGATACCAGATGCTTGTGCTTTAAGTCCTACAAACAGAGCTCCAGGTTTGTATCATCATTTTCTGCAGCATGTTCTCCAGTTTAAAAAAACTCTTAAACTTCTAGTAATTTGTTCTAAATATTTTTATTTTTCCTCTCCTAGAGAACTCTGACATATCCGTGACCTGCGGCACTGAGAATATGGACTTGAGCATCTACCTTTGCCCGATATACAATGCTTTTTACAACGAGTCCCTGATGGTCCTCAATAATCAGATCACCAATTCTAGATGTTATGGGACAGCTGACTTCATTGCCGTCCCACCAAGATTAAGATTCAGCTTTCCCATAAATACAACCTCTCTATCTTTCTGCAATAATAATTTTGAGGTAACCTATGCAATAGCTTTTTGCTGCAGATTTATAATACATTTTTAAAATACATTTATTGTACGCTGTCAAGCTAAAAACTACTTCTCTGTCAACAGATAACCACTCAAGTTGGGACTGGGCAGTTTTCTGACTTTTCAAATGTCCAGTTCGTCAACATCTCTGGCATTGTTACTTCTATAGACCCCGCTGCGGGCACGATCACCTACAAGCCCCAGATCCTGTATAAGTTCTCCTGCAAATACCCCATGCAATATCTGCTCAACAACACAAACTTGGCTGTGTGAGTATGTAATGCCACATGCAAAAGATATGTGCACAAATGTATCTGTTATATTAAAAGCATAAAAAATAATAATAAAAAGAAATAAAAGCATAATATGATTGTCTTTTTTTTTTATCAACTACAGATCTGGTGTGACTCTGGCCATAAAAGACAACAATGGCACCTTTCTCAGCACACTGAGTATACAACTCTACAGAGTAAGACCCTTTAAAACTTTTGGAAGATTACCAAAAAACTTTTCAAACTCAGTTACTCAGTTACTTTTCTGTGGAACAGGATCAACAGTACCAACAGATCTTAACCATCCCAGAAACAGGACTTGACTTGAAGACGAAGATTTATGTTTCAGTGAAAGCCACCAATCTAACAAAGAAGTAAGCTTTAACTATTTACATTAGACTGGCTGCGTTAACAGAAAAGACCCATAAAAAAATCTCTGTCTGTCCCCAAAGGTTCAATGTGCTGCTGGACAGATGCTTTGCAACAACAAGTCCATATCCCACGCAAAGCACCTCTTATGATCTGTTTGTGGGGTGAGTTATACAAATGTAACCACAATTCATCTAATCATTGACATACACTGAAACTCATTTCAAGCGAGCCCCTGAAACCTTCTCAAGTGCATGTATTTTGTTTCACTTTAGGTGTACACGGGATGCACAGACTGTGGTGGAACAAAACGGAGTGTCACATACTGCAAACTTCAACTTTGAGGCCTTCAGATTTGTGGAGCACAAAAATCGGACAGTTTCTGCTTTCTACCTGCACTGTGTCACCAGACTCTGTGAGACATCCACATGTAGCTCATTGCTGCCTGTGAGTGGAAGTGACTTGTTTTTACCAGACATCTTGAAAGAATTCATTTTTTTTGTATTACTAAGATAAATAAAATGTATTTTGTTTGTCTTTGTTTATTTTCGATAGAACTGTGGCACCCCCCGACTTAGGAGAAAGAGAGAGGTGGAGACCGTGTCGAGCAATGCTACAATCACCTCTCCCATCATAGTCGTGGGCAACCAGAAAACTGGTATGTGTTTAGAACAAATTGCAATAAAATATGTATTCTTGTGTTATTATCCTTTTATGCCGCTTAATAAAGATTATTTTTCACCTGATCAAATCTGCCAATACAGCTAGTGGATGAAAACAGAGGATTACATTAAATTACAATTAATAGATTAATATTTTTGCGCAATGTAAAAAAAAATTGTGCTGTCAGCATTAATCTCGTTAAAATGACGGTAACGCGGCAAATCTCCGTTAGCGAGTTAGCCCCGTGTCCGCGCTAACTCGCTAACGGAGATTTGCCGTGTTAATGCGGTTATGGCGTTAACGTCATTTTAACGAGATTAACGCTGACACAATTTTTTAAAAAATTATCAAAACTTAGTCTTTGATGGTAGATTTTGGTTACCCTGTCGAGTCTGAACCAAGTTATTTCTCCTCTGTTTTCAGGCTTTATGCTAAGCTGCCTGCATAGCCTGAATGCACCTAGCATCAGTTTATGAGATTTCTAGTGTGTTTTCAGTTTTCTAGTGTGACTTTTTTCAGAAAAGCAACTAAGCAATTCTTTTTCAACAGCACAATAAGCTTGAAATCTATCCATTTCTGACCATGACTTTTGATTCACTTTTACAGGAGAAGATCAAAATTCTGACGTATGACATTTCTGTGTTAGTGTGTACAAATTTATTCTGAAAGGGTTACTTATTCTGTCTGTAATAAGCAATGCTGACTCATTAGATATACAATGTTTTAATACCTTAATGCTTTTCTCTTTTCCTGTTCACAAAGGTGTGAATAATGGGGGCAGCTACAATGGGCCTCTGGTGGCTGTCATCATGTGTTTCGCCATATTTTCAGCACTGCCCTGACCGTTCACACTGGGATGTACATCGGGCGCAGAAAGAGAAAGTTCTAATATCTTCTGACTCAGAGTGGAGTCCTTTTACCGATCTCCCAAACTGCTAGTGCAGTATTTCATCATCTACAATGCATGGTCATTATACAGTAGATAATAAAACAGGTCATGGGGAACAATAGTAAGGAACAGTGCATGGTCTTTTTCATATTTCTATGTAGCTTTTCCATTTCACAAACATATTACATGGTGGTCGGTGGTTATCTAAGCATGCAACTTCAGTATAAATCATATAGTTTGTTAATGGGGAGATAAGGGCTCAGAATAATTTAAAATAACTGTGTATGGCAAATAAATGATTTGAACCAGGTTGTCAAGAGTCTTATTGATAAGGAATGATGGCACCTTGAAATCAATGACAATGAACTTTTAAATGATTTTTGAGTTGAGAATGGTGAAAAAAGTAGCTGCTCATGCTACATTGTTTGTTTTTTTCTTCTTTTTGCTGCCTGTTATTGCATAACAGACAGCAGAGGGAGCTAATATGTTGATGTTAAATAATAAATACTTGTTGACATTTATCAAGTTGCATATTTGTGTCGTCCTTATAGATCTAAACATCTTTCTATATCCCTGACTATTGTTATTATTATTATTATCTCCCAAATCGCTTCATTCACAATTTTAAGTGTGGAAGAAGGATACTGAGTATGTTTCTGAGAGAGTCATTTAAAACGGCGTATATTCACAGACCAGCAACAGCAGATATTTTGATGCCTCAGAACAGTAGATACAAGTCTTGTGCATAAAATACAAATAAAAGTAGAGACTTACTCCACCATTCATTTTGTTTTAACAGTCTTTTTGGGTTTCTGTCAACTCCAGAAACAAGTATATGGCATTGTAGCTGCTAAATGTTTGTTTATCAGGTAACTGTAGGCTTTGTGCAGCAAGCATAATGAGAGTTCTCTAGTTTAAAACCATTCTCAATCTTCCACCGACTTGATTGAAATCTTTTATTTTTCCTCTCCCAGAGAACTCAGATGTATCTGTGACCTGCGGGCCTGAGCACATAGACCTGAGCATCTACCTTTGCCCGATGTACAATGCTTTTTACAACGAGTCCTGGGTGGTCCTCAATAATCAGACAAATAATCCTAAATGTTATGGGACTGCTGACTTCACTGTTGACCCACCAAGATTAAGATTCAGCTTTCCAATAAATCAAATTCTCTCTCTTTCTGCGGTAATAATATTGAGGTAACCTATATAATAGTTTTTACTTCAGTTTTAATTTTTTAACAAATTTATTGAAAGCTGTCATGCTAAAACATATTTCTCCATCAACAGATAAGCAGTCATATTAGGAGTGGACAGTTTTCAGACTTCTCATATGTCCAGTACGTCACTGTCTTTGGCACTGTTACTTCTATAGACCGCGTTGCGGGCATGATCACCTACAGGCCCCAGATCCGGTACAATTTCTCCTGCACATACCGGATGAAATATCTGTTCAACAACACCAAACTGAGTGTGTGAGTATGCCATGTGACGCACAGAGTAATACCTGCAAACTGAATCTGTCATACTCTAAAATAATATGTTTATTTGGTTGAATGCAGATCTGGTGGGACTTCAAGTATAAAATCCAACGATGGTAGATTATTCAACATGCTGAGTCTGCAGCTCTACAAAGTAATCTTTAAAATCTTTTAGAATTAACTAGAATATTAAAAAAAATACTTTTAAAACTTCATTTTCTCTATTAATTTTCCCTGGAACAGGACAAACAGTACCAAGAGATCTTAACTATCCCAGAAACAGGACTTGAAGTGAAGACAAAGATTTATGTTGAAGTGAAAGCCATCAATCTAAAAGACAGGCAAGTTTTAAAATTTACATTAATAACTTTTTTTTTTAAATTGTCTTTTTTTAAAAAAAACTCTCTGTTTGTTCTCAAAGGTTCAATGTGCTGCTGGAATGATGCTTTGCAACAACAAGTCCAAGTCCAATGCAAAGCGGCCATTATGGCCTGTTTGTGTGGTGAGTGAGATAAATGTAATATGTACCCATTTACACACTGACACATTTCAAGCTTTCTCAAGTACATGTTTATTATTTTACTAGGTATACACGGGATGCGCAAACTATGGTGGAGATCAATGGGGTGTCGCAAAAGGCGCTTTTCTCCTTTGAAGCCTTCAGATTGGTGGACAATGAGTATGAGACAGTTTCCACTTTCTATTTGCTTTGTGTCACCAGACTCTGTGAGGTGTCTAAACGTCGCTCGTTACTGTCTGTAAGTTCACTTCATAGACTTTGATCTTTAAAATATTATGTCTTTAACTTTTGCTCAGTTCTGTGAACATTTCCATTACCTGTTTGAAGATTGTTTTGCAGTTTTTCATGTTTTTGACAGAAATTTGGATCTTCTGAGAGACTGTGCAAGAGAAAGGTCAACAAATACGTGTCAGAGAGCACTATAGTAACTTCACCTGCCATCCACGTGAGAAGCCAGAGGAGGAAAGCAATGACACTTGTGTTGAGTAGCATAGGTATGCTTTCGTACTTGGCAGTAAATAACAGCACAAACATAAAAGGAAACAAAGTAGAAGATAGACAGTATTATATATGTTAATATATACATTTACAATATTTTGGGGGTAAATTAACCCTCTGAAGGCTCAGTCGTGAGCATTCAGATTCATTCATTCAAGCTTCACATTATGAATCCATTCCAAACAGTCAGAATTAAATTAAAAAATTGTCATTTTTTAGACCCGTTAGGCTGCTGTATGTTTTCTTATCACAGTTGCATCCTTTTGATTCTAACTAATTCTAACAAATTTACACGATAACAGCAAGAATTCAAAGCTTTATAGCCACTCTGTTTCAAAACAGGCCAAAACCTCTGAATACACATTTTTGCTTCACTTCATAATTGTTCTGTTTTCTTAGTAATGCATTTTTTAAATGTATTTTTAGTTGTATAATTTTATAAATGCAAGAAAAACATTGTTAACACATTTATAATAGATTGTGTGCCCTGTATTGTTAGGCTCAAGCATGTTTTGAGGCTAATTTTCTTTCTCTTTTTTTTGCAGTTTTGTTTTTGGCTCTTTTGATTTCAGATCAAAAGTTTATTTTTCTTTTAAAAGCAAAATTAGCTTTAAAACGAACCAGTTAATTAACATTACTGGTGTTCTTTCCTTTAGATTTTTCTGTAGATCTGCCAGCTGACTCAGTCTTTGATGCTAAGAATCTGTGTTGAATGTGATGTGTGAAGTTGCACAACTCATAAAATGGTCATGTAGGTTTAATTGAAATGGATGAATTCATTGTTGAGGACTTTTAGATCACGACAAACATCAAACTGAGCACAGAGCAGAAGATATTTTCTGAACCGTTATGAGCTTGTTCCATGGAAAGTGCTCTGATTGGACAATTTGATGCACTTCATTTAATTAACCAGAAATTTCTAACACAAATTTAGAAAAAACATAACCACTAAATCACTCTGGTCCAGTATATTGAAACCAAAAAGAAAGGGAAAGGTCCAATTGCACAAGTTTATTTTAATATGTCATAAAATTGTACAAATTTTTTGTTACAATAGTACAAAAATCCAGGCATTCGTTTATAATGTTAATAATTACATGTATGTTTATTCACATGTGAAAAAGTTATGTTTGAATACTATTAGACCCTTAACCCTACAGTGAGGGCTTTGTTTGCTCTGCTCTGCCCTGTCGGAGGCACTTTGCTGCTATTGTTTGGTCCACTTGGCGTCTTAAATGGAAGCGTTTAGTGTAAATCAGTACCATGTTGTTCTGAATCGTGACCTTTTCCTCAAATAAAACAAAGCTCATCTGATGGGAGTGGTTACCTCTAATGGTGACAATACCTCCATTCGTAGTGCACATATCAAATGATGGGAAATGCATGCGATGTCCTTTGTTACTGAATACCAACACAATTTCACATCTATGGGAGGAATACGTTTTGAAAGAAAAGTGTTAAATTGCTTGCAAAGAATTATACCTAAGAATCAGTGTCACTGCGTATTAAAGCTGTATGACCAAACATCTTTTAAAAAGTCTTTTAAGCTTTATATTAGTGTCTTTTATTTGTTGCCGGCTTGTGTTTGCATATGTTCATATCTGCACCGTATATACATGTGTATCTGTATTTACGTGTATGTACAGTCTCTATTTACACATGTATCACCTTAGTTCAGTAACATTTTTTATGTGTTTTGTGGTAATAGCTCATTGGTTTAGCTGACCAAATCAGCTCCTTTAGACTCTGACCTCCTGCATCTGGAGCATTCGAGAAAATATCTAACTGCAAATCATCTTCAGCCAGTTTGCTTCACAGCTAAACTTGTAACGGTGATACATCATTACTTCCTGAATGTACCAGATGCTGGCCAATCAGCTTCTCCACCTTAACCAATCATAGGCGCATACTACAAAGCTAGTTGGACTTCTTTGCACTAGATCAACCTAAAACTACAGTGTTAGGTATCATCACAGTGGCATTGTCTCTTTGTTAACCTGAGCTTTCGGCTTCAGGGTCCGTGCGCATCCACATATTGTTTGATTCTTCCTCTGCATAAAATAGAACAGTTGAAATAGAGCTCTAATGCAGGGTGTATAGGTGCATCCTTTATGTTTTAAACAGTGAAGCATAAACGAGATAAGACATAAAACCATGACAGGAAGTAGAAGACATGCTAACAAGTACTCAGTTTTTTTTTTTTAGGTTTTAAAGATGATTTGGTGTAGGAAAAGTTGGTTTGATATCCGATATCCTGACATTTTGATGTGAATATGATCAAAAGAAGCTCCACATACAAGTTCTCAGAAACACTGTTAAACTCCAATCACATTTGATATCATAAAATATAGTTGGGCTTGAAAAACTATTTATTAGTTTATTTATTTGGCACAGCTTTAAAGACAACTCTCTCCTTATGTCTTGTCCTCAATTTGCATGTATGGTGAGAGGGATTTACAGGAACTGAAGATGTATGAACTGAGAAAAGAGGCGAGAGAAGTCTAGAAGTCATGCCTACATAGTCTTAGTTACTCTTTACCACCTCGGGCGCAGCCTTTTCTCTGAAAATCCACTCTTCTAACTGTATGTACCTGTAATGTTTTGCTTTGACAAAAGCCAACAAACCCCCCATGGGCCTCTTTCCCTTTAAATATGCAACATTTTTCAGTATAAAAATGCAAGTCCTGATGTTTTTTGTGTTTTTCCTCATACAGATTCTCCATTGTTGAAGCGCAAAAGGATCCCTGTAATGCTTGTAACTGTGTGCAGTGTCATCATAACTGTTTTGCTGTCCATTTGAAAAACAGTCATTCCATTATGTCCCCCAGTCATGAAGGAATATTGATTAAAAATATGTAATGCTGAAAAAAAGAAATGTCAGTTTGGTCAGCCATTATTTAGGCTCAATATTTACTGCAGTTTGAAGATAATAGTTCATATTTTATGCATTGGAAAAAAATATTTAGTGCAACTTTTTTAGCAGTTGGATTACATTGAATTCAATGTTAAATGTTCCATATTATAAACTGGGGTTGGAAAATAAGGAATATTATTTTAACTTTCTTGCTGTTAACAAAATGACAAAACAACAACAACAAAGGTTTACCTGCTGATGTGCATACTGCTCTGTACGCGTCTGTCCTGTATGTAGGTTTAGAATATTAACCCGTTTCAACATTTGCAGGTAATTTGTCAGAAACATCAAGAGAAGTTAAAGTTTATTGACGGTGGATCCAAAACAAAAGTTAATCTATGAACAAGTTAACCTGACATTTATTCAGCATGAGAAAATGTAACTTTGTTGTCAAACCACTCAACTTGAGCTGAGCCTCTGAAATACTCTTTTCCATGTCCTTCCCGGTCACTTTAAATGAATATCTTGACATCATCCCAGCCTCCTGTCTTTTTTATCAGTGCCACCGTCTCCAAACCATACATCATATCTGTCCTTCTGTCACAAATCACTGCTGATGCTCGTCTCCACCCACTCACCCAGTTCTGCTACTTCATTGTTACACCTGCTTCTGTCGCGTTCCTGGGTCTGTTGACCCAGCGTTTTGAGTTTTAGTTTATTTGGATGTTATGTTTAAGTTCTGTAGGGTAGCTAAGTTCATTTGTTTATTAGTTTCTCTTTGTGTTTTCTACCCCTGTATTTAAGTTTCCCTCTCCCTGTTTCATGCTGCGTGTCTTATGTTGTCAAGTTTATATTGTCTTGTCCGTGTCTCATGTTTCCTGTTTTATTTTGAAGGTCTGTGTCCTATGTCAGTGTAGTCAGCTTTGCTTCCTTTGTCTTGTTATGTCTAGTTATGACTAGTGTCAGCTGTTTCCCCATGTGTTTCCACTTCCCCTAATTACCCTTGTGTGTATTTAGTCTGTGTTTCTGTTCATTCTTTGTTAGGTTGTCTGTTGTTCACGCCTTGTTCGCCATGCCATGGTTCATGTTGTTTGTTTAGTTCTCCCAGTTTAGGTTAATCTTAGTTTTATTTCAGTTTGCCTTGCCCTTTGTTTGTACCTTTTTTACCAGCCTCATTAAACAGCTCGCTTTTTGTTAATTCAAGTTTTGTTCCACGCTCTATTTTGTCTGCATTTTGGGTCCTCTGCGTCACTCCATACAGTCTGCCTCTGCCAGACCATGACAGCTTCCCTCTTATCGATGCGTATACCCTCTCTCGCTTCAACTGACCTTTATTCCTTGTTTCTCCAGCGCATACCTACACCTCTGTAGGACTCCACATCACATAAGCTAATTCTCTACATTTAAAGCTACTTTTAAAATCCCTACTACCACCTCTATACACCAACCTTTCCTTCTCTCTCACTGCCTCCAAGCACCCGCCACCCCACTCCTCCTCCTTTGGTTTTGTCCAACAGTAGCATAGAGTTTACACAAAATACCTTCACTGACAACCCTCCACATTTATCTGAGCCTGGGACCGGCAGTAGAAGTGCACTGGCTTGTTGTCATCTGTAACGGTTGTACAAAAACAGTTGAGATATTTCAGAGCTCAACAAAAAACACTAAGAAAAACCTGCTGTTAAATGTTAAATTTCTTATAATTTACTGAACAATTAAAAAAGACAGACTTGTTCAAATGATCTGTATTAAATGTCTTTTATTGCACTTGTGGTTAATATAATTAACACGGCACTTTAACAGTTCATCACACGTGAGATCTGTCTTTGGATTGAATTATATTTTTGAAAATACTGTCAATAATTGTTAGTCCAAGAAGCCATGTTTTCTGAAGACTCAGCTAAGTAAACAAAGGCTATATTGGCACTTCCAGGTGATATAACATTGATAACTTGTGGTATATACTAAGTGTAAGTTCTTCCAAATAACAATACAAATAAAAAATACCCAGTGTCTTATTAATGTTCGGCAAAAGTGGGTGGCCCACAGGTTTCTGTAAAATTTCTGCCAAACTGATGACTCCAGTGTTTCACTCCGCTGCCTTTCATTTATTTTTAAACTTTGAAATGTAAAAGCAGTTTTACTTTATACTCGTCTGTAATCTCGTCACAGTTTGAGATATTTATTTGAAAGCGGTTTTTGCAGAGTTCAGCATTCTCAGCGGGAGTACGGCTTCCACCCATTCATTCGGGGTAGCCATCATGCGCTCCCACAGCGCCACCTCATAAGGACTCGAGTCCATCCAGTCCACCACTGCTCCGTAACTTCTGCCTACAGAGAGGGAGAGACAAAAAAAGCACCAAAAAAAAAAAAAAATCATCTTTCCAGCATGAAACTGTTAAATTTCTTAGAATAATTAGCTCTTATCTACATCATATAAAGCCTTTGTTTTCTTTCTACACACTTTGATCTAGAAACACTACTCACATTATGTCATTCTGTTTTTGAAAATTACATTCTGCACACTTTTATGTTTCGCAGACTATAAAGGCTGTGCATGCAACCAGCCAACAAGAATGATCAAAGCATTGAAGATTAAAGACATTTCACATATATATATACTAAAATGAGCAAGTCTTACTGCTTTCACTCATAATGTAAACATCAAAGCTCCAATAACTTCACAACAGAAGGCATGTTCAGTTTGTCGTTCAGTGCCACCTCAACTGGCAGCTGGAAACTTTGTCTATCCCATCTAACAGAGGTTGTCTTCATGATGTCTACACGACTGAAAGCACCGAGCTGATACCATGTGTCGCCAATACAATATTTGCATTTGCAGTGCTTGAACAGGTGTACCTAATGAAGCGGCCGCTGAGTGTATCTCATCAGGTTGCGTATTTTCATAAGTACTTCTTCCATCAGTAGCCTACCTGTTCCAGTCCCCAGCCTCAGGCCCCCCAGCAGGTTGCTTGCGAGCCTGTCTCGGTCCCACACAGTGAGCTCCACGCATGCCTCTGTTAGATCAGCCTCTCTGATGCCATCATACACCATCGTGTGGTTAAACACCGGATCCACCGTCCTCCGCAGCACACGCGTCTTCTGGCGACTTTTCCTGCTCGTGTCTGGCAGGACGAAGCTTCAAATGAGCGGGCAGAAGAAAACATGTCGTGACTAATACAGAAGAACCCCTTAAATAACTAACTTGAGATGAATCAGCTGTGCATACCACTTTACATATGGGTCGATGGTAGCCCTGATTAGAGGCAGGTTCTTGCATTCTTTCACCCAAATGTGAATCTCTCCAGTGCTGCAACTGTCTTTAGCTACACCTTTAAAGAAAATGACATTACATTTTTATGACTCTGGTATTTCTACACAAGTATAAGACTGAACTTAAAAACTAAAACATACTGCAGTAAGGGAGGTTAATACATAACATTTTATTACTGGATTTAAATGATGCTTTTCTTTCCTGCTTTTATTTAACTGGTAATCTAGGTTGATTCTTGCACACACTTTGTACAGTGATAGTCAGCTATAGTGCTGTGAAAAAGTATTTACTGTGCACGATTTCTTTGGTTTGTTACATATTTGTCATATTTGTTAAACGTTTCAGATCAAACACATTTTAAATATTAGACAAATATAACCCAAGGAAATACAAAATGCAGTTTTTACTCCTCTGCTGCAAAAGGCTGATGGGATATTGTCATCACCCTTCTGGGCGAGTTTACCAACCTACCTGGCAAAGTAATTACACCCCTAAATCTAATAACTAGTTCTGGCACCCGTGTCAGCAAGAACTGCAATCGAGCGTTTGTGATAACTGGTAATAAGCCTTTCATATCACTGTGGAGGAATTCAGGCTCGTTCGTCTTTGCAGAATTGTTTTAAGCAAGCCACAGTTGAAGGTTTTAAAGCATGAAAAGGCTTTTAAGGTCACACCAATCAGATTTAAGTCCAAACTTTGGCTAGGTCACTCAAAACAAAGAGTTCCTTAAGAACTCCACCTTTATACTCATACATGATTAAAAGTTCAAAATAATTCTTATTTATCGTTCACATTACATGGTTTGTTTGTTTTTAGATGGGCAGGTGTCAACTTTCATCATTTTAAGAAAAAACAGAAGCACTGTGAAAAATATCTCCATCCAGATTAAAAACATCAAGCATTTGGTGATGTAGAAATCTTGGCCAATCAGAAGCCAAGCGGAAGGCTTGAGTTTTACATTTGACTCAAGAGTGAGGTTCAACTTCTCCTAAACATCAGGGGAAACACTGACATCCATATTCTATTCATGCAACTGCAGATATTAAAATCTTGCCTTTAATAATAATAATAATAATGGATTGGATTTATATAGCGCTTTTCAAGGCACCCAAAGCGCTTTACAATACCACTATTCATTCACTCTCACATTCATACACTGGTGGAGGCAAGCTACAGTTGTAGCCACAGCTGCCCTGGGGCAGACTGACAGAAGCGAGGCTGCCATATCGCGCCATCGGCCCCTCTGGCCAACACCAGTAGGCAAGTAGGGTAAAGTGTCTTGCCCAAAGACACAACGACCAGGACAGAGAGCCCAGGGATCGAACCGGCGACCTTCCGGTTACAGATGCGATTCCCAACCCCCTGAGCCACGGTCGCCCCTTTGTCTGCCACTGCAGGAAATCGCCTCATATAAAACAAATGATGTGTTGTGCAGTCTGATGTCAGAAAAGGAAAAAAGGCACATGCCTTTGACGTTATAGGACAAAATCTGTTTCCTCGCACAGAAGGAAATGCAGAGTATGAAAATCTTCAGCCAAAAAAAGTTTTTCAAAAGTCAAAATGCAAAGAAAAATACCCATGTATGTGAGGACAGGGTGTTACACAAGTCTTTTTTAACACGTCTCCCTTTAACCCGACTTTCTTCTGATTGGCTCTATGTCAGAATAACAGAAGCTTTGACAAACAGGTGAGAGAGGCTGCTGTGCTACTGTAAACAATACTGCTAATCTAATATAAAAAACAGAGGAGGATTACTTGCAGACCTTCGCTGTGGATGATCTGTGGCAGGAAACGTATGGCTAGTTTCATCTCTCCTCGGTCATTTGATGGCGCTAGCGTGGGCGTCGTCTAAGACACGGGAGACATTACATAAACACCCAAAAACTTCATCATGTGACAGCTGATATAACCAACTCAAACAAGACTCTGGAAAATAAATGAGCGGACGGACCACATTCTCCAGATAAACCGGCGTTATGCGATGAGAAAACAATGTCGCAGATAAAGAAGCCTTTGTGTGTGTTTATCTTTTTTTCTTACCCTGGCTTTCAGGGCTAAGTAGTTCATCTGGGTGTGGTCAAAGTCCCACTTAGACAGCTCCACGTCTACCTCGCCCAGGAAACTGTTCTTGCCAAACGTGTCATGATGCCAAACAGAAAGAATGAGTGTCTGGGTCCTGAGATACTCCATGCGAACTCTATACTGGGAGGATAGGAAAGAGCAGGGCGCTTTTATTTGCTGTCAGGCAAGATTTACGGTGTGGGAATATTTGTGTGTTGGTAAAATATCCACATATTCTTACTCTGAGGATCTCGTTAAAAGTCGGGTTTAACGTCTTCTTTTTTACCGATGTTTTCCTCTTTCCGAGATTAGCTTTATCGGGCGCCAGGTAGCTCTTGACATACCTTAAAAGGAAAGAAAACAAATCTTACAGAATATATGGAGGAAGTAGTCACAGTTAGTGGCCAAAAATGGGCTAAAATGAATAATAACTTTTGTGTGATATGGTGACAGAATATAGTAGAAATGGATAAATACAATAAGTTAAGAAAAAAAACAAACTTTCTTATACTTCAAGTTTCTAGTGAAAGCTGAGGAAACATCATGAACCACATGTACTGTTGTTCTGACCTTGCCACTTTGCTATATTGCAGGTAAATGCTAGTGCTATAGTGGCTACAGCCATCTCTTATATACAGTCAATACTCTGTATATGCCCCTCTTTATTATTTTACAGTGACTTAAAAGAAACCTGGAGTCCTTTTTTGGTGGGGACAGGTGAAAACATGATGCAGGAATATCACGTTTCCTTTCATTGGTTTATAATCTAGTATGGAAGTAGCACTCACGGATCTGAGCGGCCCCTTTTCGGGTCTACAGCAGCCAAGTCTCGGCACTCGGCCACAAAAATATGAAACTCTCTGAGCCGCTGGACGTAGTTGATGGAGAACTGGATGCTTCCCTGGACCTCCACATTCGCAAAGTCTGCACTGTACATGGTCATCACACTTCCACTTAGCTGAAAGCATACGCAAACATGAAGATAAACATTGTTTATTATAAAACAAAGCAGAAGACGGTCTGATGCATGCATGTTTGAGCTTTTGGTTATTGAGTTTTATTGTGCAGCAGGTACAGACGGAGAAGGAATGTGTGAGGTACAAACAGTGACCGGAGTTCTTGTTAGTGCACTTTTCTATACTTTGACCTGATCAGTGCTACAAACCTTAGCGCTGGAAAGTTGCTGTGAACTGCACTAAGGTGTGGGGAGGATTCAAATTTCTTTTAGAGCTATCAGTTTTCTCCTTTAAAATCATCTCTATGGATAAGCTTTAAAAAAAGCCCTACTTGACAAACCTCATATCTCACTCAGCATTTCAGTATTTGTTGCTCCAGGGCTCACTGGAGCTTCCTAAGGCCTGAGAAGTGGTAAAATCACAACAAAATTTAAATTTACGCTTGATTAAAAGTGTTCACTAATGAAGATTTGGCTGAAGACCAACTTTGTTTAGCTAATGCACATCTGCTCACGTCTGGTTAGCCTCCCACTGTTCAGCTGAGGTGCAGTGCACAGATGCTTGGCAGCTTTGGGATCTTTCTGATTCTGGCTGTCATCCCGACATGGGGGCAGTGGTGGTAGAAACATTTATTTATGTCAGTATCAATACAACTGGAGATATTCTACTTCACATAATATTCAAAGTATAAGAAAACTGATGATTAATGCTCATATTAAACAAAGTTTACAAAAGAATGAGGTCAGTGTATCACTGTAGGCCACGACATGTTGGCGACTGTGCCAGCAATAGCATGAATGCTAAGTGGAATGCAGCCTTCAGTACACCTGTATTGTTAATTTAAAGCTTTTGTTGTGGAAAAAGGTTTCTCTAGTTCAGCTTAAAGCCAAGAAGCAGCGCAGTTAAAGTGAGAGATAAGTGAATGGGAAAAATGCGCATGCAAAGCGATGCATTCTGCTGTGTATAAACATACAGAAGACACAGACGGCCTGCCAGAAGAGATGGTGAGGTTAGACATTGAGCTGCCCATTATTAGTCTTTCTCGGGGGTAACTGTCCTCGCAGGTGGAGTCAGTGGTTTCGCCAGGATCCTACAACACAGACAGCAAACAAAGCTCTGTGCTCGAAGATGCAGTGCAGGCTTTTTTCTACAGGACTAAAAGATGCAAGAAGTCATTTTACCTCCTTCTGTAAGAATGAAGGAACTGATTTGCTCATCTTCTTCAGGTGGTCTGGATCCGAAAATAAGGCCGAGGAGGGTGATGCGATAACAGAAGCTAGAGCGCGGTTAGTTGGGAAGCAGAAGATTAAAATACTGATTAAATTTCCGCTATGATCGCAAGAAAATGTATATCCTCCGGAGACCCAGCCTAATTATGCATGTCCTCTGTAGTAGACACAAAAATCAGAGAAAAAGTTAAACTGAGAGATACTTTTTTCCCTTGGTTCTCAGAAGGATAAAATAAGATAAGTATTTGTCTTATCATGTCTCGCATAAAGTTCCTAATGTTGTAAATCTGCTCAACATTTGGCAATAAAATCCTTTCTGAAAGGAAAAAGGCAGTTTCTACCATCGTTAACGCGCCTGAGGTCAGAAGTTGAGTCCTGTCTTCTTTCTTGTCCTTGGAGAAACAGAATTACAGTCATCTCAAATTGTGTCTACAAATGGAAGATTCGGGCTTTAGCATTGAGAACATGCTCACGTGGTGATAATGATGCGGTGATATCCTCCATACTTTTAGCCAGATTTTTGGGCCGTGCTTCTGCTCGCCGCAGTGCTTTCCTTACAGGATTTTGGTCACAGTCATCATTTTCACCTGCAATCAGCGGAAAACGCTCTGATTAACTGATTAATGGTCTTGAAAGCTGAGAAAGCACCATGAAGCAAATTAAGGGCACTGATTAATGGCTGTCGTCTGGATCCTGGATGCGTGGAGGAAACTTTTAGACTTGACAAAAGGTATAAATAAGGTTTATCTATTCTTATTTGAATGATAAATAGTCTGAAATATTTTTAAACTGTTCTAGGAAAAAAAACCCAGAAGCATGTGAAAAATGGCAATCACAGTATCCCACTACAGTGTTTTTCGGTTAACGGCATTGCAATGCAAAGACAAGAGGCTAATCTGCTAATCTTTGACAGCTGATTATGAAACAGCTTTTGATCAGCTGATTATTGCAGCTCCATTTACTTTGAATCCACAAATGAAAATCGAAGTATTTGAAGTTTGAGGTTTACAATGAGGTAATAATGAAAATACAAAAGAAAAGAAATTAACCTTTAAACAATTCAAGGTTTGAGGTTTGAAGAATACTATATAGCACTATAAAACTACTGTTGGTGAAATGTTGTTTTGTTTTTGCTTTTTAATTAAGTTACCCAGCCCACAAATTAAACACAGACAGCTGACTGCAGGTACACAGTCTGTTTACTGAGATTTGCTGTTGCCAACACAGATAACCCGACACGGACACAATGTCAAGGACACAGCTGGATCCAAGCCATGATGACAAACTGTATCGGAGTGTACACACAGGAGTACGACCTACACAAAACAGCTGTTGAAAAAAATTAGATTGATATTTGCGATGAATGGGAGGGATGCTCGTTTATTTATTTTCTGGTTTATTTTATGCAAACTAATTCATTTCAATTTCTTTAAATGTTTCCAGCAACCCACTGGTACTATTTGCAGATGTCACCCATAGGTTGCTACAGATCACCTGACGCGAGGATAATCCATCTTCAAACAATCCCGGGCCACCTTGGATTTACTGTAATTTACATGAGCACACCTGGTCTGCGATGCGTCTCTCTGAAGCAGGGACTGCTGGTTGTATTCTACTTATAGACAGTCTCTGTCTGGGCTATTCAAATGACCCATTTCAAAAGGTAACGATATCACAAGGTCATAGCAGTTGCAGTGCACTGTTCAACCACTATTTTCTCAAGCATAACTGTAGCTGAAGGAAAGAAAAAAAAACTTTATGACGACATGTATTTTAGAGAGAAGTTCTTGTTTTGAGTTGCAGTAGAAAGTAAAAACATCAGATTGAAAACTGGTGCTTACGATTTGAACTGTTTCTCGAGTTGGACCAGGTTTCTGACGTGCTGCTCACAGAGGACTCCTGGCCAGTGTCTGAGCTGCTGTAGTTTGCCCACAGGGGGCGTTGACTCATCTTGTTGACCTTCCTGCTGTATCGCTCCTCAGAGCTAACCGGTGTGCTGGCCCTCACCGGCCCAGTCAGATCCAGTTCATACCCAGATTTGCCCTCTGACCCCTCGTCCTTCACGGCCGGAGCGAGTGAGGTGTGGACGCTGGTCTTATCCGTCATCCCCAGGTAGTGCCGGTAGTCTCTAGGAACAAAGGCGCGTGCTCGTGGAGTCAGAGCCTCCGTTTCCTCTGATCGTCTCGGCACTATAGCTTTCTCAGGGTTCTGCCTTTGCTTTCTGCTCTGAGAGTGAACAGGGCTGACATCCATTTTCAGTTTGCTTTGATCTTTTTCATCGGGAATGCTCAAAGCGAACATGCTGGTGGCGCGGCGCATAGAATTACCCCGACTGCTCGAACAACCAAAGCTGTCTTTTCTGCTCTTAGGAATACGACTCTCTTTTCCTGAGCTGTTTTGTGGTTTTGAAGTTTTCTCCTCTCTGCTGGAATCTTTTGAGCTCTTTCTGGACAATCTTTGTTGGCCTGACTCAGTTGAGTTATAATTAGGTGGGTTGTTTTTGCCATCACCCAGTGCTCTGGACCCAGAGCCCGTCTGTCTGTCATGTGGCGACTTTGATCGATTCAGAGGAGGTGGAGATGATTTCATCACGGCTGGTCTTGTTTTCTCGACAGCAGAGGATAGTCTGTAAATCTCTGGATCAACAACCTTTACGTCCTGAGACGACAGCTGAGCACTTATTCCCTCTTTCCTTTTGGGGCTTTTGGGTTTGTCAAAGGAAAATGATCCCTTGGAGTCTGATGTGGCCTCATCCCAGAACTCGCGTAGAGTGTTAAACTGGGCCCGGCTTGTGCCGAGGCTCGGAGACAGCTTGTCTATTCTCTGATTCAGCGGCATAATAGAAAAATTTTGATGATTTTTGTCATAGTTTTCATCGTCACTGCCTGACTCATTGCCAATTGACCTCAGGTCATATTCTGATTTTGTGAATCTTTTATTCAGTTTCGCCTGATTTGCTCCACGAGCCACCTTACCATCTCCGAAAGCTCTAGGTTTGCCGGTATAAAACATGGGCTTGTTCCTCTCCTGCTCCCAGAAGGATTTGAGCTGCTTTATTCGCTCTGCAGTGCTTTCTTGGTTTTGCAACGCCTGCCTATTTAGATGAGGACTGTTAGTCCTGTCTTTATTGGATGAGTCCTCTTTTCTTTTTGGAGACATGCTCGAATGAATGCTTTTATCCTCACCTGAACCTCTTTGAATTTGTGCTTTTGTGGTGATCTGCACATCATTCCCAGGTTGCTTATAGTCCATGTACACATTGTTTCTGGTTAAACAGAGCTTCTCAGAATCCAGGCTGGCCCTTGTTAGAAGGTCTGTATCCAGCTGAGACACGGGGAGACTTTTTGAGAGCTCTTCTGGCAGCAGGACTTCTCTTGGTTCAGAAAAGCTGTCAGGTTTGATTAAAAAGATGCTCTCAGACTCTGGACTGATGGCCGTCCTTGCCGGTGCTCTTGTTGTGCAAAAAACCTCAGCATCTGAACCTCTTCTCTCACTGGACAGCAACATCAAATAATCTGACTTGTATGTTGAATCATCATTACCCTCTTGGGGCAAATTAATCACCAGATTGTCTGCTTGCTGGTGGTTATTTAAATGAACACTCTCTCCTACATCTGTAGTGATTAGCAGCTGCTGCTCTCTTTCATCACTTGGATTTGAAGCGTATTTATCATAAATCTCATTCCCGCTGTATATTCCAGGAACCAACGCCATATCAGACCTTTTCTCTGTCGTCAGCTGAGCAGATTTTTGACCTTTGTCGCCAGACGAGACCGACTTCCCAATGAGTGTTTTAGGGCCTGTATTGCTTTTCTCCCAGAACGACTTCAGATGAGATATTTTAGGTGGTTGGCTTTCATCGGCATCGTCTTTCACATCTTGTGAATGCATTCTCTCTCTGGTACCCGTCTTCACCTCCTCTTGTGATTCAATCACTTCCTTGCTGCCTCTTCTGTCAGCGGCTCTAAGCTCTTTGTCATTGTTGATCTGTCTTTGTAAATGATTCCTCTTTGTTTCAAGCGTTTCCTTTTTCCTGTCACTTATCATATCCACAGCATCTTTCGACAATAAATCCTCAGCTCTTAATCTACTAACTTCCACATGTTTGTCAGGGCTCTTTGTAACCACTGGATCGTCTGAATTTAGCCAATCGCTGCTGTCCGTGCTGCGGCTGAACCACTCCAGCACCTTTGCAATGGATTCCTCATCCTCACCAGTGGGACTGGTGGCCTGAGTGGATAGCTTAAACACATTTGCATGATTTGACCTCTGGGTTTGCTGATGAGACTTATCAACGAAGTTGAGATCATAGGATACAGGGAGATCTGGATCTAAAAAGCAACGTGGGGAAATAGAATTAGATACTTGGCTCTACTTCAATAAGCGGCAGGATTACAACATCAATTTAATGAATAAATAAAACAGTATTAGTGTACAAGGTGTGACCAAAGAGCGCTACAACCCACTGAGGAAAAAGCATTTCTGACTTCAATTTCAGCTCTCTGCCCTTCAAGGTCTTCTCCTTGTTCACCTCTGGACTTATTCCAGCACTCCTGTGTTTTTAAAGTCACTCTACAGAAGTCAAGTTCTAATCACTTGTCACTGTGATGCTTGCTGGATCTCCTGAAGTTTTGACACATTAAGTTAAGTTTAAAGGCCCCCAAAGGTTCTGACCTTCAAATTTCTCATCTTTAAGTTGGTGGGAGCCGAATTTGTCTCTTTCTTTTATCTGTTATAAGCCGGTGCAATGTTCTCCTTCGGCTGCCCTGGTACATTACAGGAGAGTTCAACATTGACTCACTAAATTCACAGCACACAGTAGAGAAAATGTGAAAAACAAAGCAAAACACTGACTCTCTCTCAGATAAGCTCCTAATTTGATGTGTCGCCTTCAAGTTTAGACTCTCCTTCACCGGTGATGATCGCCGGCATGAATGTCGGGTTACCTTAAACCTGAATTTGAGGTTAAATTTCTGGTGAAATCACAGATGTGTGAGTGCATGAGGAGTGCTTGCGTACTGTAGGAGTGCTGGAAGCTTGCAGAGGCGGAAAATAAGATGACCCTGAAGGGGAAATGGACCTCATATAGCAGTATAACTTTGCGGTGTTGCTATATTGATGGCAGTGTGATTTCATATTTAGTCTAAAGTAAAACATTTTAACAACATTTTAAGAGGGTGATAAAACTTGCTGACCTTAGCAAACCCTCGATTTTTCATTCAGGCGATCGCCCCTTTTAATTGTGTCTTATATTTGTTTTATTGCCCAATACATTCAGATAATCTTATTTTCCTAATTATGGTTTAGAGCTCATTCTTGAATCTTAGTACTTAAATATTCAAATGGTGAATATTGTGTTTATTATACTTGCTACAAATCAGTATGTTAGATAGTCGTCCACAGTGGAGTTAAATTGGATTTGCTGGAATTACGATATATTATCTTCTGTTAAATTTTTGGACATTGGCTGAAGTGGGGAAAAAAAAAAGATTAATCGTCTGTCTGTAGCAGACAAACAGAGGAAAATACCAGAATGGAAGATACACTCGGGGTCACAAGATAAATAAAAGATGAAAAATGAAAAAACAATATTTCCCCCCAAAAAATGTCAGTTTTTCAGACTTTTCTCTGATTTTATTCATTTTTTTTAAACTTTCACCTCTTTTCATCTCCTCCAATCCTTGAAAGAGGAATACATGCCTGAAAGCCCTGCCCTGTCGTACCTTGTTACTGAACTTACCCACAATGTTTTGGGGCAAACTCAGCTCCTCCTGCCTCATCGCTGGCCCCACACGGCTGTTGTTTTCTTTGTCCTGAATGTTGGTGGTAGGCAGCGTGACAAAATTCAAAGGTGGAAGCTCTCTTTGAGGTTGGTCATCTCGTTCTTCACTCCTCTGCGATGGTCCCGTCTCAGTGGACGCATCACTTCTTGTGTATCTGGACACTCTGAAAATATACAGGTTGTGAGTTACAGTGGAAGGATGCAAACGTTTAATTACAGGTTCCCAGTATAAGTTTCCCACTGACCTGTCTCTTGTTATAGAAGCTGGGTTTCTCTGTCTTTCCAGACTTGAATTGGAGGAAACCTGAGAGTTGTCACACAGTGACTGCAAGGAGTTTTCATCTGCAGATGTGGATGACCGGGCTACCTGATTAGACACTGCACTTCTTTGAGGCATTTCATCTTGGCTCTTCAGGCCAGACTGATTAGAGCTCCCGCTGGATCCCCGCTGCAGCCTCCGTCGTGGTGTAGGAATAATCCCCGCTGACCCCGGCTGAGCATCCAACCCCAGGCCGTTGCTTTCAGACGGACTGAGAGGACGTCTGGAGAGAAAGGTCCTCTTCTTTGGCACTGGCCTAAAACCTACAGAGGAGCCCTCTGATGTCTGATTGGCCTCACCTGCTGGGTGATTCTTCAGTGGAGAGACGGGCTCTGAGGACAGAAAAGATAAGAGGCTCACTGCGGGATACCCTCAGATAGCCCCGCAAAGATCTGTATGTTCAAATTTCAGTTCAGACCTGTCTCCAGTGACTCCTGGTCTCGACTGGCTGACAGGTAATGATTATTTTCAGGAGGCTCAACAACAACAAGGGAAGCACGGTTAAAAGGGTTATGCCTCGGCTTGAAGACAGAAAAGAATGAAATGCGCTGTTAACTCTACAACAGGAAAAAAGAAATGGAAAAAAGAAAGTCCAGCCTGTTTTTCAACACGTACCATTCTCGGGGAACGAATCCCTGAACTTTGATTCTCTTTTTCTGCATCACTGGGAAAAAAGAATAAAAAAAAAAAGGGTGTATTTTTAATCTAATATGTAAACAACACCGTGCATGACTGGGACTCGCGACAGTAAAGAGTAATGACATTAAAGAAGCAAAAGATGTCTGCCCATCCAAACCACCCAAACATCAAAGGAGCAAACATATGAGACAACACTTGCGACATGTCTATGTTGTGGCTGAATTAAATTAATCTAATGCAATTCATTTAACTGCGTTTAAATCTCATGTGATGTAACGAAGCAATGGGAAATAAATGCACTGCAAACCAACACTGTCAGAGTGCAAATACCTGAGAGGGGCTAAGTCAAATATTGACTGCACTATAACAGAAGTGTGCTGAATGTGTGGCACAAAGTGACTTCACTACACAGTCAACTGTGTGACTAATCCAGTCTTATATTAACAAAAGGTCTTACAATAAAAAACAATCTTCTCATTCAAATTAGAACCACAGGATAGGACGATCCTGACATTTTTTTTTTGCATAACTTAATTTCAAACATAACAACAACATCTCGTAATGTCCCAATCGGAGTAATTGCTCTGAGAGTTTTATCGAGTTAAACACTTTGCCCAGAAGGTACAGTAGCCGCTGCCTGGCTATAAAACAGATGTATTCCTTGTCAGCACCACCTATGTTTACACAGGCTGAGTCACAAGACTCCGAGTACATATTCACACTGACAGGGTGACGAGAGAGATAAACAGAGCTGGTTCAGCCTCAAGTGATAATATCAGTGTCTGGTAGCGTTACATGTGAACGCATCCTTCGCGGTCTGTTTCTCGAGTCACAGTGAAGCTGGTACTGGTATCAGATCGATATTAGCACGGCAGGATCAATACTTGTAATTTTTTTATATACAGTTTGTTTTGGACATCATTGAATAGACCTCAAACATGAGAAATGCCTGAACCTTTTTGTGTTGACATAATAACATTTGCAGTATTGCACAGCACTATAGGAAACAACTGCTTACCTAATCTGCTGTGGCTGCTCTGCTTCCAGCTGTCTGGCAGGTTTCAGTGGAGGAACAATGTCTGAAGCTCGACTGCTCGCGACCTTGGGTCTGTCAAGTCTAAGAGAACCATCTGCAGGAGAGAGAGGTTTGGAAAAGTCTGTGAATAACAACACTGTCCAGGTTGATGAAGCAGAATAATTCTGATTTTCACCACACGTTGAGAGGGAATTCTTTCCTGGCCTCATTTCTGACCTCAGCACTCTGTATGTATTTACCTCCGAAAGGCTAAAACATTTAAATCCAGCAGATCAGTAAAATCTGTACTTGCCTCTGTTGTGATAACAGGGTGCTGTGGTCAAAAAGAGGAAAAGTTTTTTTCCCCTGAGCACGAAATGTGCATTTAAAACTCTTAGCGAACAGTGCAGAATGAGCAGACCTAAACTAGCCGCTTTTCCTTGTTTCATGGAAGCCAGAATGATTTCCGAGCCGTGGATCTTGTCCCTGTGTCTGCGTGACTTGGCCTCGTAAAACCACTCTCCTGTCAGGTACTTCAGTTTAGCGTCAGACTGGGAGGTATTGTTTACTATGTCCTCCAGTTTCCTGTTAGGATATAATAAAAAGAATAAAATAGACATACACAAAAGAGAAATGAAGTGAAAACGCTCAAGTGGAGAGGTTTTTTCTGTATAATTTCTAGTTCTTTTATGCAGTGTGTTAATCCTAGCTGAGTGGCACGTCTTGCTGAATGGCTACAGACACAAAAAAAAGCAAAAGCGAGACAATGCTCGCTTTCGGTTGCACTGAATGAAAAATCTGACACCATTTTAATTCACTTTGAGCAGGACTAACCTGCAAATATGGGGTGAAATACAAAGCCAAGAGCGCAGAAAGGACAGACAAACTCCCAAAAATCTTTTAAAGGTGTTCACAATGCAATCAACATAACACAAATTCTCTTTTGTGTTTTTAATCGTGTGAAGCATTTTTCAGATTTAAGCTTAAGCTAATGATAAGCTTCTGATTTTACTGTGCAGGAATTCGGAAAACATTTCCATCAACTTTAAATTGAATCAAAGAGGGAACAAAAAAATTCCTCCGCCTTGAGCTGACTGCTCCAACTCATCTTTCCTCCTTCACAGAGGAACTCGGTGGTCATGTGAAAAAAGGGTAGCACATTATTACAGACTGTTGGCTTAATCCTTTTACACTAGACTGGCCGAGACACAGTGAGCATTCAGCCCCCCGCTGATGGAAAAAGTCAGGCCGGCCAATTGCATTAAGGCCACAACAAAAAGCACGCTGTTTGATGGCATTCTCGATTTTTGAAAATGAAATCAAAACAGGGTACACAGCATCGGGGATTTTTGATAGTTTGCACGCATGGTTGCAATTTGAAAGACGAAGTGTGCACTTTTGTTTCAGGACATGGGAGAGGCCAGAGAAGATGTGAGCTTCTTGTTTGTCTTCACACACCCTGAATATGCACAGTGAGGAAGTTCTGACCCCGCCCGAAGGTGCTAAGACGACAGGGAAACAGCAGATGTCAATTGTTTTAAAAGTCCTAAAAAGATATGACCAAATTAAACTTCTTTTCCCCATCACGTTCGACACTCTTGATGCATCTCCCATCACTGAGGCCTTTAAGGGTTTCTATTCCTGTCCATCAGACCAGCATGATCCTCTCCCACGTGTGGACTTGGCTGTAATCTAATTGCTCATCTCACATTGAGGTTTCTCAGCTACGGAGGCAGCGTCTGTGTCCAGCCAAGCTGTTACTGTGTTATTGGATTATGAGCAGACAAATATTATTTTGACGATCCGACAAAGGCCTCTTCTCACAGAACGGGTGACAGAGGGACTTGGGAGTTCTTATTAAATCAATAAAATGACATTAGCTCAACAACATGACATTAACTTAAGAGTCAGCCCAAAATGTCTCAGCGCATGTCAAGAACAGAGCCAAGCAGCGACACGCGAGTAAACAGTGGCTTAAAGGACGCCCAAAAATATGACTTCATATCGTCATACGTGACTGAGACTCAAATTTCAACCTGACTCTCTCCTCCTCTGCCTTCTTCAGTTCAGCATCCCTCTTCAGCACCGTCATGATCATCGCCTGCTCCTCCTCCGTCAGGTGGCTCAGGTCTATCATGGTTCCTTCTCCTGCTTTTCTCAGCGGACAGGTGTGGAAATGGTTGCTGGTTCTGTCAAAGTATACAGCAGTTAATTCAGATCCTGTAAAGTTCTCAAAGTTTAGAGCTGTACCCTTAACTCTTTACCCCTTGAAGGACTACCAGCAGTGACACCTAGAAGCTCTTCTCTGATCTAAGTGGTTTCTTTAATATTTCAGGTCTGCTTATAGAACAAAATGACTGGGTTTGCATTAGAAGTTAATGAGGGTGGTCACTGTCTATGCAGCTACCCCTCTATACAGCAGGCTTCTCATTAAGAGTGACGTGGAGCCCATTTTTTCCAATTTAAACCAGAAGCCGGTCCAGTATTTAAAGCAATGAAAATAATTCCATTAGAGGAGTTATTGTTAAAGCTGTAGCTCCTATATTTTCTACTTTACCCAAGTATATAGCTGCCTTAAGCTGCTTTAAACTTCTAGTGCACTGCTATGGTTCTATCATGTGACTGATGGAGGTTTAACAAGGTTTACACAGAAGGTTAAACCTACAAAACCATCAATATTAAAGATCAAATCAGGGGCTCCTGTTATTTTTTGGCTTGTATGTAGTTTCATAGTCACATCTTATAGAAGCTCACACAGTGAATTTCTGGATATTGAATATGGGAACTTTTTTGAAGAAGGAGGTCAGGTTGGAAAGTAAGCAGCTCCTTAACCACGGGAACAGCTGCTTACACACTGATGCTATTGATATAAGCAAGTCATATATATTAATGAGCCACAGGCACGTATTTACTGTTACTCTAATAAGTACCCAAATTATGTTTAGAGTAATAAGGGTGCCTGAGAAAAAAATATTCTATCAGTGGTGCTAAACTTTAGCTGGTGTGCTCTTTTTTATATAAAAAAGTTTATCAAGCGAAAGAGATGCTGATACTTTAACACTAAACTTTGACATCTGGACAGTAACGCGAGGAATCGTCTGGTCTTTGTGCAGCTGATGATTCCTTCAGAGATAACCAGCAACAGGGCGGACGCAAAAGTTTTCTTTGGCTGAGCAAACTTAAGCACATGAACGTTTCATAGAGTAAAAAATGGTTTTAAATGAAGCACACCTGAGAAGTCTCATGTTAACCTATTAACGTGAGTGGCAGAGGTTTACCTTAAATCTCCAGAGAGTGTCACTTCCTTTCTTTCCACTTCAAACTCAACAAGTGTAAAACATCGTTTGTTTGTGTTTTATATTTGCCTACCTTACAGGACACCTGAGGACTTCTCACAGCCCGCTTCTGTCTTTCCCATCTTCATGTTTTACAAAAAAAGAGAATCACACGGGAAATAAAGTTTTTACCTCCTCCACAGGTCTCCTGCTGCTGGATGCGCCGGATCTCCTGACATGCGCGTGGGAGGGGGCGGACTCAGAGCGCGTGCATGGGGAGGATCTGATGAGCATGAGCTGCAGTTTTTAATTTGACTTTCAGTAACTATATAAATATTTATTTTTATTTAGTGAATGTCTGGGTGTTTCATGTCAAATTCAAGCTTTAATTTTAACTGATCTAACACTTAAATATAAATGAATTATGCAGTCAGTGGTGTAATGCCAGGTAGTGTCCAGCAGGTGTCTCCAGTTTACACACGTTGACATCATCGGTCTGTTTGACAAAAGGGTGTGAGCATCCTCACGGGCAGGCGAGGCTCTAGGACAGCCCAAACCTCAAATACAAGCTTACAGCAAGGCACTGTTTTCCCTTCCGCCTGCACTCTGAATGCTGTGAAATTATTTGGAGTAAGCAGACCATAAATATTCCCACGGTGACCCTGATGTGGTTTCAGGGCACAGCCACAGTTTCAACACCTGAGTCCTTCCTGGTTTCATGTTTTCAGCTTAGGAAGAGCACAAATAAAAACGGTTGGAAAGTGAACTGTGACATAAGCTGCACAAAAATCCTGTTATAGGTTTTATATTTGAATAGCTCATGAATTGTGCTGATTTTATTTAGGTCTAATACATTTTAGACTCTGACTTCTCTAGTCAGCAAATTAAACCTTAGTCTACGGAATATTTTTCCCTTTATCATTTAACCGTCTTGTGACCCCTACAGCAAAAAACAAAACAACTGTCCTGAACCAAAGACCTTAAAAATCTTTGGCAACTGGTTAGTAACCATGTGACTATGTTGTCTACTAAAGCAGGATGTCATCTGCTGGATAAGATCCTTCAGGTGAGTCTCTGATCTTAAAGATAAAGTAGACAGAAACCCATAAAGGAAACACTCTCCCCTCTGTTTTAAGTGCCTTCCATCAGAGCAGCTGAGGGTGTATACATGTGGTCTAAAAATCAGCCTCACGTAGGATCACTACTCAGCTTTCCTGTTTGATGGCCTTGTGTTTAACTCATCAAGCCCTCTCCCTCATCCCAAGCAGCAATTTACTGAATGGCCATTTGTTGACTGGCTTCAGAAGCAAGTTGATGTCCACAGACTTCTAATGAGCGTGTTTACAACCTGGAATAAAAAACCCATTATAGTCTCAATGTTAAATTCTCTTCTTCACAAAACCTTTAGAAGTGTGCATCTTTTTATAAACCTACTAAAATAGACTTTAGGAATTAATGATAACTACTAGGGACATGAGGGTTCACAGGACAGATGTTAATCTGCAGTGTTTAACCCTTAATCCTACAAGAAACCATATTCAGCAGACTCAGATTGGCCTCCCAGTTGAGATCAGGATATCCCACAAATAGTGATGTAGCATCCCAATCCTACTACAGCACGGGTGGGCAATTCATTTTCCCCAAAGCCACACCAATGAGTTCACAGAGATTCAAATTTATACTGAGCAGAACTGAGTTTAGTTTATCCATGTGGTCCTCCACACCATTCCTAGTGCATGCAGCCCCCTGGAAAAATAATCTCCCAACCCTGCAAGGTGTGATCAACATAAAAATTTAATGTCAAAAGCTACAAATTCTTTTAATATCTTCCAATTAGACTTAAGGGTTGAAAGACAGTCAAACTGGAGAGTAAATTTGTTTCTATTAGTATGTTACTATGATTTAAGTATAGACTGTATATGAAAGATTGATTGATTTTTTTGGAGCCAGATGTGAGCATATTGGATGAAAGGCCAGTGATACAACCATAAAGCGCTAACATGTGTTTTTGCTAATTAGAGCCAATTAAAATACCTGATTTTCACTCACTAAAGCCGAAAAACTTCTTGGAACACACTGCGCCCACACAAGATTCAGCACGTAATTTAGTGACAGCCTGTTGTGTGAAAACGTGCTATAATCCAGTGCTATCAGGTAAACCGCTTCAACTATTAACTAGCAAAACATAAACAAGAGTTTGTGGAAGCTGCTCTTTATTTGAAAAAGAAAAGAAAAGACTTCAGTCATTGTCTGCTACACGTTCTAATTACATAAAGAAAACATCTGCGGAGACAAACGCAGAGAATATCCTGAATCAAACTTAGGTAGAGTCAAATTTGATTGAATTGCTTTCATATTTCATACATCTTTCAACGTTTGCGTTCAAAGAACAGTCAGGTTTTATATACACAGAGCACCGATCAACAGTGCGTCTCCTCTGCCACCCTGCCCTCGGGATCTTTTATACAATTAATTTACAACTAATCTGCGACTCTTTTCCCCTCCACTGGACACGCCATCCGCCCTCCCACCCCCGCCCCCTCTCACTGAGGAACTGCAGTGTGGAAAGATGTGTGCAACATGAAGACAACTCGTTCACATTCAGAGTAAAGGCAGCCTTGATTACAGTCAGTGAGTCAATGGCATGCCAAGCTTAAAGCAAATGGAGCCCACCACCCAGTGCGACGCCTCAGATTCGTGGATGAAGTGTGTTATTTTTTTGTTTTTTTGTTTGTTTTTTTCCAACTAGTCAGAAAAACTGATCCATTGCAAAGTAAAACCCTAGGCACAGAATCAACTATATACTGTTAACTGACTTGTACTCTAACCCCTGCTCTTTAATTACAACGGGGACTGTGAAGTCCTTCACCTAGTAGAAAATTTTCTTAACACAAAAAGAATATTTAGTGCTCTATCATTCCGCTTAATAGGTGTCATTTATATAATAGCTATTTTTTTTTTAACTCTATCTCTTAATGATAGTCTGAGATCCTTGTTTAATGCTGAAGCACTCCCACGTGTTCTGTAGTTTTTACATTATTATTATTTTTTCCCCCCAATCTTAAACCAATAATCATAAATAAATACAAACAACACACAAGGAATGTCTACTGTAAACACGGTAAAAAAGACAAAAACTAAACAGGTGTAAACGTCATTAGCATCACTACTTAGTGACAGTTAAATAACCGTAGGGAATAGATGACTGATGACTGGATCAAGAAAGGGAAGGACTGCTCTACTTTCCCTTCCACTCCCTCCCCTCTGAACATCAACCCTTTATATCCAACCACAGCATGTCCAAATACATCAACATTTAAGTTTCTCAGCACCCAAAACTATCTTTACAGATTACACTGTAAAACGGATAAGGAGTCCTCTTAAGGGGTGGGTGGGTTAGACAGCAGCATCACTCGACGTCTCGGACAAGTTATAGAATAATGGGTGTGAGCTATCGCCAAACGTCATCTGGACATTGTTAGCATGGTTTCTGACAGTCGCTGCACCATTGTGTGAATGTTTCTCTGAAGACTGCAACGAGGACAAAGTTTTGCTGCTTGGGTGCTTTCATCTTCCAAGAGTCACTTCCTTCAAATTACATGAACTGCATCTGCAAGAAAAGGTCATGCACAATGTTAGAAACTCACTAAAATGCCTGCAGACATAATCCAGTCCAGCAACTGTTAACAGTCAAAACCTTACACTGATATATCCTGGCAGTGATAACAAGTAAGAGAGGAGCATTCTCTCTTAGGTCCAGTCGCATAGGCCCTTAAGACCAGTTGATGACTGGCTGCTTGGGAAAACCCAAGTGGTTGCTGAAGTTTGCTAGGTGAAATCTGTTGAAAAGAGGGTGCTGCTCCAAAAAACCCCTCCTTGCGTCGATCACTGACAGATTGCCATGGTCATCTGTAGTTTGGATGGTAGATCCTGAGCTGTCAACTGCTCACCCAGTGGAAGTCAAACTGGGAAATGTGACAAACTGGAAACAGACCATTCACAACTTTTGCCTTACTGTTGAATCCAAGAGCAGCATCTTTCATCCAAACTGCAAGTAACCAAAGCAATCGAAAGGAGATTGGCAACCAGTTTCATCTTGCAACTAACAACAACCACTTGCCAAATGGTCGGGGGATGAATATTTCTTTATCCAAGTTGTTACTGATTAGTCTCTAGGCCTATGTGACTGGGACCTTAAATTAACCCAAAATCTTCATATCTAGGAGTCTTAACACTGTTAACCATGAACCAGCCTGTTCATGAGCACATTCGCCAACGACAGCACCATGAATACAAAGAGCATTCAAATTTATGCCGAAGTGTTTCTTAAGGGCAGGACTTGTTGTTTTTAGACTTCCAGAGTACAAAAACAAACAAAAAAAGGTACAGAAATTGTTAGCAGCGTTGAACTTCTCCTAATTTAAGCTACAGTAGTTAACAGAATTAGGTCCACCATTAATTAGTGTGGTTACACTACAATAATAGAAACTTGATGGAAATTAGTCTGACAACTGTGAAATTCAGATTAGTGGCTAAATCCCACATAGTTGTTAATTTCTATTACGCTATCTGCTAACGCCATCATTTCAAACACAATGTTTGTTTCTCACATAAAATAAAACACTATTTGGATCATGATGATTAATTTAATTTCTCTAATACATGGATATAACATTAGCTTCATTAGCAGCTACTGCTTACGTAGGTTTCTGATAGCAAAATTAGACATTTATCATTAGTATATATATATATGTTAGGTCAGAGCTTAGCAAACATGCTGTTAGTTCACCAATGTCTACACAGTTCAGAGAAAACAGGTTTGAGCAACATGTGGTGATAGTGGATGAACTAGGGGTTAGAATGAGTATGGCTAAATCTGTCAATAAGGCAAGCAATCTGAGCAACACCACGTTAACATTAGTAAAAAGCAATACATCTAATCAGATGGATTTATACTGAATACAAATTAAACAAATGGATAACTGGACATGCAAAGCATGCAGGTGCATCCACAAGCAAAGAGCATGATGTACCTAAAGAGATGCTCTACAAGAAATCCTTGAGAGAGAGGTGTGCAAACGGGTCCTGTCCAGGGGCTCGGAGAGGACTCTGGCTGGAAGGACTAGAGGCTGCAGAGGGCTATTTCAGGGAGAAATACAGGAGGTAGGAGGACCAGAGGAGAAGTCAGAGTCAGTACAGAGACTGAAGGAGGGATGAGATTAGTCTGGAGAAGCTGTGATGTATGAGAGAAGGGTTAATTAAAAAAAAAGAAAAAAGGCTTTTTTTTTGGAACAGGGAGTCAAAACAAGGGAGATGATTCACAGTTTTTGTCCCATTCAGCTCTACAGAGTGAAGGGTTCATTTGTTAAAACTGTCATCATCCTCAGCAATATCACACTGACAACAAAACTTACAGTGACTAATCATGGTGCACATCACAGCACAATGGATACACCAGTTTACTCAACCTGATAACTGTGCAAACTTTACTGTGCATCAACCCGGAGCAAACTAACGTGCACCCACCTGAGCACTAGACACAGAGCTAAAGGGGTTGGGTGGCCTCATGACCGGCTGGGAGTACATCATGGTGGGCGGATTCATCATCCCCATAGAGCCCATTTGTGGAGGCTGCAGCAAGTTAAACATCAATTTCAGAGGGGTCAGTAGTGAGCACAAACAACACAATCACATCATCCTGAATCTCTCAGATCTATCTGCTGATGAAAACTGAATATTAATATTTATAGACTGAATTAAATAAAAACTACTGAGAACTCACCTCTCACTTTACTTATCAGCCTTGAGAATATTTACATCAGCAAACAATGAGTCGCTTGACCCACTTTAAGTGCATTTAATTAATTCTCCAAGTGATAAAGAGCACGGGAAATATTTATCTAACAAGCTGATTTGACAACTTCCTGAATGGATATCCAGCTTATTTTTCTTTCACACTTCAAACGAAATGAGTTTTACAGAAGCTTTACACGTACTTACCATGCCATATCCCATCATGCCTGTGGGTGTGGTGGCAGGGAAGGCCATGATCGACGGAGGCTGAGGAGACACAAACAGGTCAGGTAAGACAAGGCAAGGCAACAACATTAAATGTGACAGCCACGGTGACAGGGGTACAAAGGTCGCGACTCAACAGCTGGTCTAGCTCCTTTTTAATTACCTCCTCCTTGTCAGTGCACGCTGATTCTTTACTTTTCATATTGCAAAATATGGAGCGCAACAAATGGAAACCTTTGAGGCTTTGACAAAATTAAACGATGGTTACTTTATGAGCAGATAAAAACCTCTACTCCCACGACAATAACGTGCAGCAACTCTTTGTTTTCCAGCACTAATGTCTGCCATCTAAAGCCCTCCAGGGCTTGTTAAGCTCCACTGATTGTGCGAAACGTTCATTAAAAGAATCCTGAACAACATAGCTTTACACTGCTGTAATTTTGATTCACCTCAACAATGGGTTTGAAATAAAGCAATCAACATTTGATTGAAGTGCAGACTTTCAGCTTTAATTCAAGGAGCTTAACACAAGTATTGTATTAATGTGGCTGTGGTAAAGACCTGACGATGCATCTCAAGGGAGGAAACTCAGCATTTTGCTTGATTTAGCATCAAAGTATTTCAAATAATGCCCATATCTTTATGTTAATTTGTCTGTTTAAAGCACCAGTACCTGTTCCAAGGTTCTGTTTATAGCTATGGATGTAATTAGTAACAGATTTTGAGTTTATGTAAGAGAACCCAGATGTTCTGGTTTCATGTCAGCTCTCTATTTGACAGCAGAATAAGAGCAAAAAATCTGCAGTGAAAAGTTTGTTTGTGTCACCATGGAGACAGGGTTCCAGGTCGTAGTTGGCGCCGCCTTGGGCTGCCAGTTGGTGCCGCCGGTCATCCTCTTCTCCCCTGGCTGGCTCCAGTGGATGTCACTGCGGATTAACACAGCCAATGTTAGCGCCAGCCCTTAAGTGGCCCGAGAGCACAGAGCCGCTGAAGCGCACGTGCGCATACACACACACGCGCACACACACAGAGCGACGAAGCATCACTTACTTCTTCATCGTGCCATTTCCAATGCCGAGGTCTGAAAAAGGAAATACAACGAGCAGCTGTTAGCCTGCAAATGTTTCCCCCCCCTTTAATGAACACGTGCTTTAATTAGAGCAGCTAAAAGCAAAGCATCACACTCACTGCCCACAAGGTTGGCCAGGGAGGAGTCAAGGTCATCTGACACCAACTTCTCTGGCTGCTGATTGGACGGCTGGTTAGAGCCGGCAAGAGTCGGTTTCAGGATACCCCCAGTAATATCTGACAAGACAGAACAGAGGACTGGCTCAGAAAAGAAAAGATATTCGTCACAATGTAATAATGACAAAGACCGTCCGTAACAAACACTTAGAACTGGGGCTTATTTTCTTATTATAAATTCTATTTTTCATGAATTTTAATCCTTCTGTGCCAGCTGACACAGTATTACCTTTTTCGTTAATCTAGTAAACATAAAATTACTACAAATGCGACTAACGTACCTCCAGTGTTATTAAAAAAAAAAAAAAAGACACTTTTATTCATTTGGATTTTTGTTTTCAGCCCTTTAGCTCAGTTTTTGGCTTCTACCTATTCCTGAAAAAAAAGATATGGCCACAGCTGACAACATCTGAAATCATTAAAGTTCCTGCAACACTTGTGTTATACCAGAACTAACAAGTATCCAGCAGCCGTGATCAGGGTCCCTTTATCCTCTTTTCCATGCACACCTTGGCGTCAGCTGCCAGCGGTATGGCACCAGCTAGTAGCTAATTAATATGATGTTTCTCTGCAGTTTGGTGTTGCCAGATAGCTTCAAGTGACATTTAGAGATTTTAAAAAAGAAAGAAAAGAAAACAGTTGCTTGTTTGGGCCAAAAACAGCGCTATGAGGGCAGTAAAGGGCGAACCAAAACAGTTTACAATGCCGATTACGAGTTCTGCAGTTTTCTCCCCCAAGCAAAACATATTATGTTAGCAGCATCTGCTTTAAAGAAATTAAAGTAACCACTAACAACGTGTGAAATAGTGGGTTTTTTCTTCTTGAGCGATTCAAAAAGAAAAAAACACCAATAAGTGCTAGAGGTGTGTGCCTGTTTCGGACTGAATATATAAATGAAAAGGATATAATGGTCTGTATGTTATGTGGTTTATTCCTTCTTATAAAACAAAGGTGCCATTTTTGTTTAGAGTGCATTGATAATCACTCTCTAATCCTTTCAGGGTTTTCTGGAAACTGTTTTCATTCTCTGTTCAAACAGATGATTTGAAGAGATTGAATTTGTTATTTCATCATTGAAATTCTGCACATTCAGTAAGTTATCAGTGTTTAAAACACTTCTTAAAATCAATTATACCCACCAAAATACTACGAGTGAAAATTTTTCTTAGCCTAACTCTGATTTGAGGTCTATCATCTGTCAGTTTCTTCACTATATGCAGTTTTTTGGCTGCTTGCAGACACACAGACAGTGTGGGGTAAAAATAACCCAGAAGAAAAACAACAGTATGTTCCTGCATTGGCGACTTGCAAGATGGGGCTGAGAGCTGCAGGTGTTTCAGCTGCATCTGACGTCAGGACCAGACACAGCTATCTAAAGCAAATAACATGACTTAGTGCAGTTCTAAATAGCAAGATTTCGCTGTTTTTCTTCAAGCAACTACAGCTAAAATAAATGGTAGAAAAAACAAAACATTAATGTGGTCCACTATCTTTCAGATATTTCCTCCCCCTTTTCGTGAGGAAAAAAAAAAAAAAAAAAACTTTCTTCAGCTAAGTGAAGGACTGTTTTTGATCCATCATCTGCAAACTATAATTAAGCACTGTCTGCCTTACTAAGAGACAAAAAGCTATGGTACTGGTATTGCCAGTTCACTTGAATGTGAAATCCTTACCATCAGAATTGAGGCTACTGCTGCCTGTGGCTTTGGCTCCAAAAACTGACTCAAAGTCCACTTGCAGTCCCCCCGCTGATGGCTGTGGAGGGGCCTGTGGTGTTGAGTATCCTTCAGAGAGATGAAAGAGAAGAGTGCTGTAGTTACACAGTTACAAGATGAGAAATACTCTAAAAACTGACCACGGCCTGGACCCAAGGTTTCTGCACCAGCACTTCTAACTACAGAAATTCTAGACATTTGAACACAGAGCAGAATAACACAGCTTCCTCTACAGGATGGGGAAAAAAAGCATTGATCTACTGATGAATGAGGCAGAGAGATGCCTTCAGTACTCTACCTCTGAATAGACCTGCTACAGAAGAGGGCTCAGTGGGGAAGGGAGCCTGATGTGGGAGGTGCTGGGCAATGGACACTGGACCACAGAAGGAGTCTGACACGCCACAGGAAGCAAGAAGAACACAAAGAAAAGAAAGACAGGAAGAAAGAAAGTATTTCAAGGCCAGGCCGAGAGACATGGAGGAAGTGACAGCAATATTACATAAAGAAAGACGAGAGCTAACATGTACAAAAGTTATTAAACTCTTAAGCAAAATTTGAGGTGGATATGTACCGCAGCAACCCAAAGGCAAGCATTAAAGGAATAGTTTGACATTTTGGAGATTAATACTAATTGATCAGACTAGCATATGTTACACTTAGCTTAACATGAAAACTGAAAATAGGTGGACACCTAAAGAAAATGGCTGGTGGTAGATCGGATCAGCTGGAGGAACATTATATTTTGATTGGCAGTTGTTCCTGTCAAGCAAGTAATGCAGCTGTGAGCATTCACAAAAGGTCACATGGCAGCTAGCTTGGTCAGACTTTGCTAAATAGCTTGCTTAATGTCAAACTGTTTTGCTGCTGATGAGAAGCATGAACCAGTGAATTATTTTTTTTTTTTTTACACTGATTGAAAAGACCAATAGTTTCTGCATGTTTTGAAAACCCACATAAAAGAAATGGCTTTTAAATATTTAAGGAAAAAGTCTCAAAGCTCAAAATAACATTACACAAGGCTTTTGACTAAATCCTAGTCCTTTAACCAGGCAGAGAGTATCAACAAAACTGTGATACTGTAAAGAAGTACCAGAGTTTTGGTTGGCTCACGCTGCAGTCTGAGGGGATTTACAGTAGTATTATTTCTGAGTGACACACTGACTAAAAGAGTTCAAACTGTCTACATTTTGACATAAACTCAAGTGACTTTGAACGTGACATGGTTGTTAGTGCCGACAGGCTAGTCTGAGCATTTCACAAACTGCTGATCTGTTGCAATTTTCCCACACTATCTCTAGGGTTTACAGAGCACATCAGGTGCCACTCCTGCCAGCTAAGAACACAAATCTACAGTTTGCACAGCTTCACAAAAACTGAACAAGACTGGAAAAATGTTGCCTGGATTTGGAGTCTCGATTTTTGCTGCAATATTCAGTTGGTATGGTCAGAATTGAGCATAAACATGAAAGGATGGATCCATTCTGCCTTGTATCAACAGTTCAGGCTGGTAGTAGTGATGCAATTGTGTAGAGGATTTTTCCTGGCACACTTCAGGCCCCTTAACACCAACTGAGCATCATTTCATCACCTGCTGCTGACTACATCCACCCCTTTACAATCACAGTGTACCTGACTTCTGATTGCCGCTTCCACTAGCATAATGGGTTATAGCTCAAATGATCTCAAACTTGTTTCTTGAATAGTTAAGTTGGTTAATGAGTTAAGTGTATTCAAATGACCTCCATAGTCACCAGACCAACCCAACACAATATACTTAAGATGTGGTGGAACAAGAGAGCTGCATCATGGATGTGCTTCAATAAATTTGCAGCAACAGTGTGATGCTACCAGGTCAAAATGGCCCCAAATCACTAAGGAACAGCTCCAGAGCAACGCTGTCACAGTCACTGATCCAACCCAGCAACCTAACCAAACCTAACCCTAATTTAACAAATATTACCATTTGTTAAAATATTTTCCCAAAATGTCAGACCTTTCCTTTAACACAAGTTTCTGCCTATATTTCTACCATGGATGACAAAATAATGGCTCTTTGGGGGAGGGAGGGGGATTTGCATAGGATCCTATGTTTGCCAGGAAACATAGGCTGTGATGGGGAGCCATCATAGTACCTGAGATGGAGTGCTCTATCCGCACTGTGCGTTTGTAATTGGTTGAAACGGATGAGTTTGTGTCAATAAAGGGATTGTAACGATCTGGAGAATCAAAAATAGTGTTGGTAAAAGAAGAACATATTTCCACTTAAAGCTCTAAGGCATCTTTGCACTACAATGCAACACCAAACTTCATTAAAAGAGCCCAAACTACCTCCATAGCAGGACATGGAGGACCCTGTTTGGTACATGAGAGGCACAAAGAGGCTAAGAAGCTAACGTAATTTGAGCTTGAGCTTAGAACAGGAAGACAGGAAGAGAGAACTGAGATGTGTATAAGCAGACAGGTAATCAACATTCAAACTAAACCAGCAGAGGGAAAACATGCAGGCTAATCATGCTTATAAGAAGCTACACAGAAATGAACAAGCACGACAAGACTTCTGAGAAACAAAATGATTTGTTACCACCAAACACTTCATGACCAGATGTCCTAGAGGAAAAGCTAACACCGTCTGAAGACACGACAGGTAAGTGAGTGGCATCGACAACGAGTTTTGAGAGGAAAGGGTTAAGGTTTGGCATGGAATCATCTCCAGCTTCAGTAGACGTGAAAGGATCTATGCGGGCAGAAGAAAGAGAGAGAGAGACAGAAAAGCAAAAGACAGAAGAAAGTGAAGAGCAGAGGAAGATGTGGGATTCAGAGTCAGACAACAACAAGAGGAAAGCATGCAGAACAAATAAAGTCCAGAAGCAGATGTTGGTTGGAACGTGATGGGAGAGGCGACAGTTCACCTGCCCATGCTGTCGCTGATGGAAGCCCTGTGGTGCCTGATTGCATGGAGGGCTGGAAAGTAGGCTGCAGGTCAAAAAGGTCGCTCTCCATCTTCACTGCACTGTGGACAGAAGAAAAAAGCCTGGTAAACAAATCCATAATACAGCCCCGGAAACTGCTTGATTATAGTGTTTATCCTGGTCTCTTCTGACAGATAACCATTTGGAGTTAATGGCCGAAAAGGCTGCTCTAGTGGGGAAGGGTTAATCTTTTTTGTTTCTAAATCAAATATTATGCTTTCATAGCTCTTGTCATATTTAAATGTACACATTGAGCAAAATCACTTTAATAAAACTTTTACTTTGTCATGTGGCTCCCTGATCCAGAAATACATCATCTTATACCACCAACCACCATTAGTATATTATTTTAATATAGAAGCATGTGTTTTCCAACCAGAAGTCTCTCCCTTAAGCTTTTCAGTGTAAATACACTCACTTGCTACTTTATTGGGTACACCTGCTCAGTTGCTCATTAACACAAGTATATAATCAGTCAATTTCATGGCAGCAATTCAATTCATTGAGGCACGTAGACAAGGTCAAAACAACCTGCTGAAGTTCAAATCGAGCATTACAATATTTCAATGAGCGGCAGTTCCTGGGGCAAAAATGCCTCGTTGATGTTAGAGGTCAGAGGAAGAAGGCAGCAGTAACCTGAATAACCACTCACTACAACTACAGTATGCAGAAGAGCATCTCTGTGCACAGATGGGCTACAGGTAGTAGAAGACCACACCAAGTGCAATTGACGCTGTTCTTAAGCTAAGAACAGGAAACTGAGGCTAAAATTTGCATGTTTCAGAAGACTGAAAAACATTTGTTGTTCAGGAAGTCTTGATTTCTGTTGTAACATTCAGATGGTGAGGTCAGAATTAAGTGTAAACATGAAAGCATGCATTCATCCTGCCTTGGTTAAGTCAGGTGGTGGAGATGTAATGGTGTGGGGACATTTTCTTGGCACACTTTGTGCCTATTTGCACTAACGGAGTGTCACTTAAATGCCACCGCCTACCTGAATATTATTGTTGACCATGTCTGTCCCTTTATGACAACAGTGTACTCATTTTCTAATGGCTGCTTCTAGCGCCAATGTGATAATAAACTGACTATACCTCTGGGTTACAGACTGCAGCTGTAGAAGAGGAAGCATTATGAAGGGTGAAACGTACCCGTTATCCTTTCCCTGGGCACACGGTGAGATCATGTAATTTTTTGAATGATCACCAGTCTCAAACCCAAAATCAAGAAAACCAACAAAATACTTTTCAGCTGATTAATAAACTGCTTCAGCTATCTCACATGTACATCCTCTCATGTCATTACTAGCATGAGCATCTCATCGTGACTGTTTGATACCTTCTTCTGCAACGACAATGCCGGCAAAGGTTCCCTACATGTCCTAATTACTCACAATTTTATATGTTATAAATTAGTTACTGAAGCGCTTTCTTTTCAAGTACAAAATATAGATCTAAGCAGTACCCATTGGAGCAGCTGGGTGTAGAGAAGAGATCAATGGCTGGTGCTGTGCTGATAGTGCCCCCAGTGGTGGAGATTGGTGATGTATCAGTCGTGGCAAATGAAGGCCTCTTGGAGAGCTCTTTAAGCCTTTGTTCCTGATGAGTAATGAAGTCCAGTCAAAAAAAAAAAAAAAAAAAAAAGCCAACGCTGGGGAGATTTAATGCATGCCACGTGAAATAATGTTTCATTTTTCGTTTCAAAAATGCATTAACCTTGAGAGCTTTGAGTCGAGCCTGTTCCTCCTCGAGAGCCGCCTGCTTCTCTCGCTCATCGACTTTAGTGAAAGACATCCCTGTGCTGGCCAGTGATGACACAGCATTGGACAGAGTGCTGGCCCTGCAGGGAAACAAATTCACACCAGATGCAGTGCAGCACAGATAAGTCAGTATGACTGATCTAATATAAATGTTGAGGTAGTTGCTGTGATCCAAGGCAAATATAAGAGGATTTATATACCTGCTGGCTGCAGTGGAATCTTTGACCTTTTTGCCCTCTAAAGAGGCCAAGTGTTGCTCTAGAGCTTCGAGAAGGCTACTAGGAGCCTGTCGTGACAGAGAACATAGAGTCAGTGACTTCCTGAGACAGAAAATGTAGTCTACATAGACATGAAGACCATAAAAGACAGTGGTGAGCAACCAAGATGGAGTACAAAACACCACACCATGAAAACTCAGGTGTAGACAGCCAATTTATGTCTTTGATCTGCACGTTTTTGGTAGCTTTGGGCTATTAGTTACCCACCACTGATCGATAACTACATTCCAGCCAAAGAGCTACTTTGGATGAGAGTAACATCTGTGTGGGATGACGTACAGCACCACAACACTTTCAGCAACCCGGCCGTTGTTGAAGTGGCGGTGTCTAAGCACAACGGGGCAGCCATTTTACAGGAGATGAGCTATGCTTGCTTACACCTCAATAACATGACCAAAAGTGAACAGAATTTTACCACGGCGATTGTTTTTTCCTTCAACTGTTTTTCACCACGATGTAGGAGACAGAGTCAGAGCAGAGGCATGCAAAAAGACAACACTGAGGCAAGTCACGGACATAGAAGAAGAAGAGTGGAATGATAGTACTTACACAAACTGTGAACTAAAGTGGAAAGATAAGGGGAAAATACAGAATATAAAGGTGGTGACAGTGAGAGGAAAGGCTTCTTAGCTGCAGTTTTTCGGGGGTAAATTATTTATGTAAAACTGGTCCCCCAGAGACGAGCACAACAGTGTGCACAGTTTACTGTAAATTATGAAACATCTGCCACTATGCAGGCTTCAACTATAGTGTGAGGACTCCACACCTTTATTTACTGTCAGAAGAATTAGAAGAAGGTACTGGGGGCAAGAAGAAAAGAAGGAGATTCAGAAGAGGAAGAAAGAGGATAGGGAACTGGAAAAGAGGACCGCCTCCTCTGGCAGACATGCGCCCAAGAAGGAAATCATGCAAAGTGCCTAATTGTAAATAAAATGTGAGCCGAGTATACTATATTCTAGTCTAACAAGGACAATGCTGAATCAAAAAAAGAAAAAAAAAGCAGTTAAAGCTGGCAGTAACAGAAAGAAAAGAAAAGTCTTCCTAATAAGAGTGGAAACCTCAGGTTTTCTGACACTTACCTGTGAAAGGTCTGGAATGTCTCCTCGATCGATTCCCACCTGCTGTTAGAAAGAAAGAGCGAGTTGTGTTTGCTTCCCTGCACTCACGACAGCAGGAGCATTTGTGGAGATAAATGTAGTCTAATTTACCTCTGCTACTTTCAGGAATTCTGATATCCGGGTCATTCGAGTGAGGAACTTCTTGTAGATGTCCAGACCTTCTTTGCACTGAGTCTTCTTCATGTCAAAGTATTTCTCTGTTTGGTTATATATAAAAAAAAGAAAAAAAACATTGTATTTACTTGTAATGGCCAACAACAGCACAGGATTTACAAAGACAAGGTGAGTCCGCAAAGGTCTTACCAAGCAGGTTGATAATGCCTTCATTATAAGCAGCAAAGAGCCGGATGGAGTCTTTGAAGAGCAGCATGAAGGCTGCATTGATGACTCCATTAGTCAGCTCGTTGGCATTGACCTGAGGGAAAGCAATCAGCCGAGACATTTATCTTTAAAGCTTCTGCACAGCGATTTGTTGCCACACAAAAAACAAAAAGTCTGCTTCTGAATTAGGGAAATACAGCAGTCTCGGTGCACTCTGCACACTCCAGATGAGCAGCTTCTTACTACACGAGCTGCAGAACCACGGGGGGGGGGGGGCTTCACCTTAAACTCACATTGAAATCGAGAAGGGCGTCCATCTGGTTCTGAATAATGGGGATAGTCTTCAGCAGCTTCTCTGTATTCATGGTCCTCATTACGCCGTCCACTCTGTGTGGACACACGCAGAGTCGGAGCAGGCGAGGGCAACGAGGAGAGGAGAGATGGGGAAGCAAACGGTGCAGATATTAAAACAGACTGACTTATGGGTTTACACTGATGATAGTGCTGCAAATAGTTACTGATAAATCTGTCAGCAGGCTCTAAAATGTCAAAAACAAAACAGAACAGGAAAATGTTGCTGTAATTTGTCACAGCTGAAGGGGAGATCAATCTGAAGCCTAGAGATTTTCAGTTAACCTCCTAAGACCCAAACTCTTCCATGGCATGCATTTTTAATTTCTCTTTGATATTTGGGCATATTGGGGCATATGAATGTAAAAACAAAGAATTACCAATTTTTTTTTTTTTTACCTTATTTTTGTTTTTAAGAAAAATAAGCGCCACATATGAGGATATTCGTTTAAAATTTTGATAGAACAGTAGCAGTAAAATGTCCTCGTAAGAGGATATCAGGCCCTTGTAGTGCAAAATTGAGTATTTTGGTCTATCCATCCATCCATTTGCTTCCGCTTATCCTTTTCAGGGGCGCTGGAGCCTATCCCAGCTGTCATAGGGCGAGAGGCGGGGTACACCTTGGACAGGTCGCCAGTCTGTCGCAGGGCTAACACACAGGGATAGACAACCATTCGCACTCACATTCACTCGCACATTCACACCTAGTGGTAATTTGGATTATCCGATTAACCTATCCCCACAAGCTGCATGTCTTTGGACGGTGGGAGGAAGCCGGAGTACCCGGAGGAAACCCACGCGAACACGGGGAGAACATGCAAACTCCTCACAGAAAGACTTGATGTTGGAATTGAACTCAGGACCTTCTTGCTGTGCGGCAACAGTGCTAACCACCTTGCCACCGTGCTTTTGGTCTAAATAACCCAAAATGTGATGTCCACATATGTGGACGCCAGGTCCTAGGAGGTTAAACATACACAGCTTCAAAAAGTTGTTTTAAAAAATTAAAAATTGAAATCTTTATACTGGAGAAGCCAGAACAAGCAGTACCATTTAGCACAAAGCTCTATTGTCCAGCAAACTGAGTGTCATGTTCCTCCATTACAACAACAAAAAGTATATACTAAACTTTATTTGGAAAACAAATTACAGACGAATTACAACAATTCTGTTAACTCTGCTGTGGAAGTATAAAAATGCTCAACAATTAATCTTTTGTGGATCAACTGATTAATTTATCATTTGCTATTTGACTCTATGTAATTTTTAAAAAATGGGTTATTACTATTAATTTGATACAAGTTCTGCTGAGACGGCTTAACAGTCAAAAATGCAAAAAAAGAGCCAATTTAGACAACGTATTTAAAGACCTCTCTGAGCCGTGAGTAACTGATCACTATATTTCACTATTTGATGAATTAAAACAACCCAGCTTTAGTCACAATGAGCATTATTATTTGCTTCAGATGTAAACATTCTTTCTTTAAACATATTTAAAGGGAAAGCAAGTTTACAGCTTTTATTGTAGAATAGGAAATCTGTTTCAGTGCTCACCCGCGTTTAACTTTTGTGAAGTCAAAGGCAACCTGTCTGTATGAAACTGCTTTCTCATTCAGGTATCGACTATACCTCCTGATGAATGTAGACATGTCATAGCCTGGAACGCAAGACAGGAGGTGACAAATAAGCATTTATCACAATTTACGTATTTTGTTGAAACTTCCACGATAAGAACAAAAAACGTTACCTTGTAATCCACTTTTGTCCAAGAAGTTACTGAGGTTGAAAAGTGTATTCCTTGAAGCCAAATACTGGACAAAACGCTGCAGGAGGCGTGACAACAGTTAAGGCAACATCACTAATTGGTGAAACAGACACTCAAATATTCTGCCATTAAAGTGGAACCAGTTCATTGGCTTGGATCGTAATGGGAATGGGATCAAGTGTCTCACCTCGTTACCGTAGACCATGAGGTGGTGTGTAGTGATGAGGGATTTAAACACAACCACCCAGCTGGTGTTGGTGGTCCTCTCAAACAGCGAGTCAGCCAGTTGGGGAATGTTCACGTTCATCTCGTTGGTGCAATGAATCAAATCTTAAAACAAAAGAGATTTCATACAGTTAAATTACAGTTTTTAATAACTGGAGGCTATCCAGTGTTGTCTACTGCAGTCTGAATGAGGCATTTTACTGCTTTTTATGGCTTATCTGAAGCTCCACTGTTCTGACCTGTGGCCTGAGATCCCAACAGCTCCCATTTGTCCGCTGATTTAGATGCATATTATGCCAACAAACATTGAATAATGTTCATCAGGAATCCATTCCCAGTGTATCATTTTTTTTTTGTCAGACAGGCCTTATGTTGAACCAGCAAACAGACCAACACCTGCCGCTGTCTACTGTGACAAATTAGAAACTAACAACAGATGCGCAAACTTAAAACTGGTCTCCGGTGTTCATCTAATTTCCATGTTTTCCAAAGCAGGTCACTGTGCTCACAGTAGTTCAACTTGTTCACCTGTTAACCCCAACGCTGGCAAATAATCCCAAAAATTGCGACACAGGCTAATTCACATTACTACGTTTTGTGCTGGCGATCAGTCGAGACAAAACTGAAAATGGTGAAGGAAGACTGTTCAAAATTATCTAAAAATGCTGTAAAGACCAACTATGTTACTGATGTTTTCTAATCTAACACAACACCATCAGCTTAACAGAAAACACCATTGATAATACTATAAAATACAATCAGCTAGGACACTGTAAATGATAAACTGTTAAGAAACTGTCCAACATATGTGGATAACAGAATTATCATTTGCCAAACAAATGTGACCAACAGCTCTAAAATCTGAGTATTTCCCATCTCGTTTAGTCATTTTACAGTTTAATTTCATATTGTTGGACATAAAATAGGTGAATATTTGATCACAAATCTCCAAGTCCAATACGTGCACCTAAAAAATTATACTGCGTTGTTGATCTCTGTATTATTAATGGCAGCTCTGGTGCTGTTTCCTCTAACATCTGCCAAGCTTTTTTCTGCTTCACATAAAGTCTATGCAGTTAATTAAACAATCACACCAGTAACTTACAGATCAGGTAGTAACAAAAGGTTCTTGTAGTCCTGAAGTCCTGCTATTATTCTATCCAAAATCCTCTGGAGCAGTGAGGTAAATTGGCCAAATAAGGGTATTTAAGAAAAGCGGTTTTCCACATAAAATCTGCATGATAATGACTAAATCATCATACTGTTGTTTGAGTACAATCAGGGATCACTGCAGCAGAAACCTGAAACTAATCTAGCTTATTACTGGCAGCAAACCACCCTTCTATCAGACCAGTATAAAGTGCAGGGCATAAGATGTTAACCATACATGTTCTGTCCCACTTCCTCTGATCATATGCTCTCCCCGCACCCATATGCTGGTTGAATGATACTACTCGAAGCAGCCGAGTACATCAGTGCTAATGACCCTGCCATTCACAGAAGCGATCAGACTGAAGAGGTAATTGGGCCTCCATTTCTGTCCTATATTTGACTTTTCAAAAGGCGGGGGACTCTAAGTAGGACAGGATAACCTTCCACAGAAGCAGCAGCAGAGAAGTTAGCATGGGTGGCTGAACTGCCCAGAGAAGAAAACGACGACAGAGAGGAGACGAGGCAGGAGGAGGAGGAAGAAGATGGGGGAGGAGGATGCACTGACAGCACTGTCATGTTATAATCAGCCTGCTAAATGTCCACAGTGGCTGACATGAACGATTTCTAAGTGAATCAATTCACAAGACACAAATGTATTCATGTAACTGTCATGACAATGAGTGATGCCACTGAACTGTGCATTAAAAATAAATCCGCATTTAGTCCTCATTATGCAGTTTAAATCCATGTAACGACAATCAATGCAGGATCAGCTAGAACGTGTTAAAAACAGGGCTTTATTTATAAGAATATTTATAATAGAGAATAATTATTTGCTGCTAGTTTATTTTATCTTGGAAAAAAAATTGAGAGAGAGAGACTATGCGAGCACAATGATATAAAAGAGTATTTTTATAACACTGATTTGTGCCTGTGACCCAGAAATCAGTCTTAGTGTGTCATCTTAAACATGCCTTTAGTCCTAAAATGCATCAGAGTGAGGACAGAGCAACTAAGAGAAAGGAGGCTTTCCACAGGAGCTATAAGACAGGATATAAATGATGAATTAGTTACTTATTGTGATAACTTAAAAAAACAACAATGACAAAAATGTAAATGTGTGTAAATTCTTCCACCATGTTTTGACTGATCATTGTGAACTTTTTAATACTGATCTGACATGTTTCATAAAATAAAGTTACATTTTGGCCCATTGACTCAGCGTCACTCGTTCCTCACCTCCACTACTCAAACTAAGCAGTCACTCAGGTACTAATAGCAATAACTAACAGAATTTATTGATTAACTGAATAACAAAATTAATTATCAACTACTCTGCAGATCCTCTGCACACTCTGCTATTGAATTCCCCATCTTTACTTAAATGTGACTTTAAAGTAAAGGTTGAGGTTTAAACTATGAGACACCTTTTTTCTTTTCTTTTTTTTTAAAATTTCTGGCATTTTGTGGATCAAACTGTTAATGAGTCCATGTTAATGATGTCTACTTAAAGCTGATTATGATTACCAGTCAGACAGTGTCACATAAGAGGTGGCTATCAGACTTTGGACTTTTATTTATGAAGCACCTGTATAGTTTTAATAGATTCAAAGTTCAGCTACACTACAAGCTACATTCATACACTTGATTTTTACTACTGTGCACTTTGAGCTCTTCTTCCATTCCACATACGCACATACTGCCGAGTGCATCAGAGTATTGAAAACTGACAAAACTGAACATTTGGTTGTCCTGTTTACTTTTTCCTTTGATAAAAGAAGTGCCGATTTCATTAACAATGATGCGGACTGTAGAAAAACTTCTATTACATCTGCATTAAACTGAATGATATTTGACATTTGAGAACTTCGACTTTCTTCTTACACTTGAAAACCTCCATTAAAAAAAGGTGTCTGCTATATCCAGATTTAAGGACAACCTAAAAAAATAAAACATTTACAGACTACAGCTTCTCAAATGTGTTTTCAGTCTCTACAATAGGCCGCATAAATGATCAGATTCCTATAATGTTCCCTCTGCATGCATCTGGAGCCTGAAACACTCGACTACACACACACACACACACACACACACACACACACACACACACACACACCTTTACTGTCATTAGTCATGTGTTTTAAAACTTTGTGAAATATGTGAATCTGAAAGAATTCTGAGGATTATACAGATTAAAATTTACAGATATTAAGCTAACTGTAGCTTCTTTTACTCGTAACGCACTTTTTAAAAAGCACCACATGTATCGTTCTGGTGTGTCTCCAGTCATTCACAGTACTTTCAACTCTCTAGTGAAAGTAATCCTCCTAAACTTACTCAAAATGCAGAAAATTGGTGTCAAAATGGAGATTAAAAATTGAGAAAACATAAGCCTGCCAACCCAGACAACCGACCTTTCTTAAGTGTCAACATACAATAAGAGGGCCTTGTGGCATTATGTACGCACACACATACAGGTTGTCCTGTGTGTGCTGAGACGCATCTCAGTCACGCTGGATTTATGGCTTCTGTTGGGATCAGTCCAACAGTGTATGACTCTGCCAACTTTCACTCATGTCACCTCAGGGGAGTCGTCTGAGCAGAACAACAGGTGTGGAACCTGCAGCTTTACCATCAACCCAAAATACTCACCACAGTTTTAGCTTCTTGAGTCCAAAAACCACTGTGCTGGGTTAGCAGCCTTGAACATGGTAGATAAATATACAATCCCCCCTCCCTCCACACACACACACTGAACTCTTATGAAGACACAGGGCCTTCATAAAACCATGTTCATTGCTTTAATTTCTGTGGATCAAAATGCAGAAAAATATTACCGCTGCATCTTTAAGTACACACAAGCAGTGACCCCTCTGATGTACTCATAAGTCAGAGGAGGGTTTAAGCCCCTGTGCCTGCGTCAGGGTGCATATGTATTCTTGTCATAGATGTGTCATGTACTGTCCGTGTCCTTTAAGGTACTCCAGGCACAAACTGTGATTTTTCTTTTTTGCTCCTTCAGTGTCACCTCAGTGTATCAGCAGGTATCAAATTACTCACTCACTCCACTAAAGATGAGAGCATTCCTGGAAATGTTGTGCAAGGGCCCACAGCTTCCTGATATATTTTGTAAGGATTTTCTGTATGAAGCAGCAGTCACATAAGCGAATTACGGCTATAATTTCAAGCTATGAGTAAATATAGGAAGTAGTGGGAGCTAAAAGAAAAAAAAGCTAGGTTTACAGCAACTTATATGTAAAACGAAAAGGCTAAATTAACTGTAAGCATAAATAAAGGCTGTCAATCTTAAGATTCCGTAATTACGTTCAAAACTATTTCAAGAAGGCCTGTGGTCAGTGTTTAAACAATATAACTAATCTCCCTGTCATGAGCAAGCGCTAGCATCTTAGCCTACGTAGCCTGTGCTAAAGGCTTTGAGGCCTAATAGCTCAGCTATCGATATAGCTTAGCTTAGTTTCCACTGGGAAGAAAATTCAGTGGTGTTTTTACCCCAAAACCCGTGTGGTGTTTAAAGATACTCACAATCCAGATGTTTCTTTTTCGGGCCCATTATTTCGTGCGTGGTGGCCTTGCATACTGTTTTCGACACGGCGGATCCCGTTACACTGTGCTGGGCTGCAGTTATCCTGTCCGTAATGCTCTGCCCCGACATCTTCGCTTCCAGTCAGTGCAACAAAAGGCTGTCAAAATATGAGGCTCGTCTGGGTTTGCCTTCAGATATGAGCTCGTACGAAAACAATAACAACAGCAAAAAATTAATAAACCCTCCACCTCCTCCTACACCGCTACCTCACCGGACCCCCCCCGCTTCACCCAGCTTGGTGGAAATGAAAATCAGAACTAAGGCTATGGCAGGCGCAGACCGAGGGAGGGCGGAATAATAAAGACAAGCGAAAAATGACAACAACAATAAAAAAAAATGTTCGGTAGTTTATGTATTGTTGTGCCGCTCGGCTCCGTCCAGAATCAGTCAGTTTTTAAGGATGCCGTGATTGCAAGGTCCACTCGCTGACTCACTCGACCCGGATCTCAGCCTCGCTCTCATCCCGATGTGGCACACCAGATCCCTGCGTCTCTCCGCTCGCCTGCCCGCCTGCCTGCCTCCGCCGCTCCTCCTTCTCCTCCGCCTCCTCCCGCCGATGTCGCCGCCGCCACCGTCGGTCGGCTTTACAAGCTAGGACTGAAAAAGAGACCACTGAGGAGGGGAAATGGCGGGCCTGCTTTCCTCTTTTCTGTTATGAAGTGGGGAAAAATACTTACACACGACACACTGTGCTGCAGATCCTGAGTCAGATTTGCCTCCTCAGACACGCCACTAGGTCCGCTGCCGTGCAGGTGTGTACAAACTGATCGCAGACCAGCTGAAATAAAGCAGATAGGTTCAGTCAGTGAGGCCTGGATGTCGAGATGAAGCCTGTATTTTGATTGAGGACAGGAGTGTGCAGTGAGAGTTGGACTTTTGTGTTTTCAATATGTACACACTTCAAAGGAATTACTAATACTGAGTTTGAAAAAATACATGTGATTTTAATTTATTTAAAAAAATTTAATGGCCAGTAGGATAAGCAGACCTCCCATTTACATACTTTTCCTGATTTAAACTTAAATGTAGTTTCCTGTTTCGTTTTGGTGTGAAAAGAAGAAGTGGATAGAATTTTATTTTCTCAGAAACTGTTATTATTCCCTGTAAATAATAACGATCAAGTTCCAGTGTGTAAAAATGTGTGATTGCATTAGCAAAAGTGTGGCTTTGGTTTGCTAGAGCAAGCATTTTCCCCAGGAATGGCTGTGAGGCACAATGAGCCCAAGGCTTCATGGTAGGTTGAACGGGTGGTTTATCTTACTCCAGAACACAGAGACTGAACAGTTTTAAACTTGTTATGATAACTTCCTCCAGTCCTTGAGAAATTCCCATTATCACTGCTGAGTGACAATCGCCTCATTTATCTGTCTGGTCAACGTGGACTTGTCGCTAAGGCTAGCCATCCTGTCTCCTTAACAGGGGTTTGTTATTTACACACATCCTCAACCTTTACAGTGAAACATACTGAACTAAATAACATCAGTAAATCATAACAGTAAGTAAGGTTGCAACATTATTAAGAAATGAAGAAAAATTCTACACAAATATCCAATCCAACTTTATTTATAGAGCACTTTAAAACAACATGGTTGACCAAAGTGCTTTCCATTAAAAAACAGTGATAAAAATTAAAAACCATACAAGATATTTAGTAGTTCACATGTAGTATTATTCAGTTCATTTTTATTTTATTTTCTGTGCCAATTCATAACAACAACCGCCCCAGGTGCTTTCATATTGAAAGGAAGAGTCCTCCAGAAGAACCAGGCTCAAGGAGGGACCACGCCATCTGCTGTGACTGGTTGATGGAGAGAAAGGAGAGTGGGAGGAGATGAGGACAGAACACAAACTGTGGGGGAGAGTAGATGAAAGTGAATGGCATGCAGATGTGCTATAACCAACAGGAATGAAAAGAGAGTTGTGGAGAAGTGCTCAGTGCATGATGGGAGGTCCCTCAGCAGCCTGAGCTTAAAGGAGCATAACTAGGGGATTGTTCTAGGCCACCTTATCCAGCCCTAACTATAAACTTTATCAGAAAGGAAAGTCTTAAGCTTAATCTTAAAAATAGAGAGGGTGTCTGTCTCCTGAACCCAAACTAAGAGCTGGTTCCATTTGGACAGGGGCCTGATAGCTGAAGGCTACCATGCTATTTTTGGAAACTTCAGTAAGCCTGCACACTGAGAGTGAAGTGTTTTCTTATGGGATAATACAGTCCTACAAGGTCTTTAAGATATGACACGGCCTGATCATTCAGGACTTTTGTATGTATCTCTCTTTCTACACCCTGTTAGTTCTCTCACTGTAGCATTTTGTAGTTATTGAGTAGTCACAAATGTGTGAACTAGTTTTTCAACATCCCTCTGAGACAGAGCTCTAATTTTGGTAGCAATATACAGATGAAAAAAGGCATTTGTGGATGTTTATTTGGTTTATGTTGAAGGACAAAAAAGGTCCCTAAAAGTAGCACTGTAGGCCCAGGTAATGTCATCAGTACAACACCTTCACTTTTATCACAAACCCTGACTCACTCTCCCTGCTTTCCTGTCTACTCTTCACTGTGCCATCTAATAAAGGCAAAAAGGCACTAGTAATAATATTTGTAGTAATAGTAGATGGATAATATAGATGATACAAAATTAACTAATAGTTTTGCCTTCATAAATAAAACTGACATAAATGACTGAGTACCATTTGCATAGCAGTGGAAATGTATACAGGGTTTAATAATAATATAATATGTATAATGTAAAAATTACTGGGTCTAGAATATAACCCTGTAGAACTGCAGGAATTGTGTGTGTGAAAGAGATTATCAGTTACATGAACAAACTAGACTCTAACTACTGTTGTAACTTGTTGTGCCAATTTTGTACATCACTCTCAATCAATTAAATGTCAGAAATCACTTCACTATCTTAGGCCATAATGAGGATGGACTCTAGATCCTGGCCGAAATTCTTCAGCTAGAGCATTACTTTGCAAATAATCATATAGCTTACCACAACTCTTATAAGTGATCATTTTCAAAATAAAAGCAAGGAAATCAGTCTGTAATTAGCTAAGACACTTGGATCAAGTAAAGGGTTTGTAAATAATGTTTTAATTGGATTATAACCGTGTCATATGTAGCCTACTGATAAAGGTGAACTGATCATATTTAAAATTGTGGCAGTGGTTAATTGTAAGACTTCTGTGAGCAGTTGTTATGCCATCTCAGATAAAATAAGGAGAGCAGACAGGGGCTCCCCACCATTTTTCCTAATCTGGATACCAGCATATATGTCTTTCTCAATAAGTCCTTTTTTGAAATTTTGAATAGATAAAAAGGTTTGCTGTCATGACAAGCAGGCAGTTAATAGTGCATGCTGAAAGTACAGTGAAATTGCACAAAAGTGTCATTCAATAAAAGACTTCAACATTTATTAGATAATTAATTATTAATATTTTCATTTAAAGTTAAAAAGCTAAAAAAAAAAAAGGGTTACCCTGCATTCACTTTACTGACTTGAAAAATGTTCATAAACCAAAAACATTCACTGTTTTTACAACTAGGTTGATGTGTACAGAAGCTGTTCATTTTAGGTGTTTACACTGTTGAGTTTGGAAAGGAAACATTCATTCTGGTCCAGTAAAAATGTCAAAATCGTGACTTCAGACTTAATACTGTGTCTGTCTTTGAAATGAATTGGTCGGGTATTTTTTGTACACAGACGTAAAAATGGCAAACGTATATTTTTTGAATTACCTGAAATGTTTGATAACAGTGTACTGAGATGCCTCACGTAGTCTGAAAGACGCTAGTATTTTCATAACCTTTAATAAAGTGTCCTTACAAAAGAGTCAGTATTTTCTTTTAGGCAGTGTGACCTTTTTCCAGTGTGACTCTCATCATTCATTTATGATAAACAGATTGCTCACTCTGAGATAAACATGTAAATATGTTCCAGTGGTCAGAGGTTAACAGTAATTTCCTGCTGACCATAATCCTCACTGTCTTACATGTAAGTTCAGGTGTTTTCTTCTCTGGATGCTAGTTATAAGAGTTCAGACACCATGATACATGGCCCTTTTCATAGTACTTTTCTGTGAGATGGGTGGTGGGTTGAAGCATTGTCCTTTTATATAGTAAGATGTCAATGAGGAAACATTTCAGCCCTCAAGCATCAAAGCTATTTAAATTACTAAAATGAATAAGTGTGATCATTTAAGGCCCCATTATACTATAATGTTTCTATTTTTCACAGCACAGAAACTGCCCCCATAGAGATGGTAATTGACCTCAGACCTCACATACTAACGTAAGTCACTAATAAGGTTGCTGTCCTCATTTTAAGCACAACCTTTGACACAGCTGATAATGCACTCTTCACTGGGCAGGTTTTTCTGATAATGTTCTCAAATAATTCCAATGCTTCATCACTTGTAGAGATCAAGTATCAAACATACATGTCATTTTATGCGGTGTACCACTGGATAGAATTCTGGGCCCACTGCATTTTTCATTATACATGGCGGCTTTATGGCAGATAGTGCTGGGAATAGGGAAACATGGCTATCTTTAACCTAAATTAACAGTCAGATGACTGCAAATGTTTTAGTAAAAACTTAATGAGCATAAAATGGAAATGATTTTAATTGGCCTGAAAGCCAAATGCAATCAGCTCATACATTAGAGAGATTAACTGACAAGGTATAACCACAAGTTAGGGATCTTTGAGTTATTTTAAGATTCTAACTTAAATATTGCCAATATGTGACTCCTTCCACAACTCTGAAAAACATGTTCATACATTCATCTCTAGCTTACTGGACTACTGCATCGAAGTTTTACTGGATTTCTTTAAAAGACTATCAATAGGGTGCAGTTTATGCAGTAGTCTACTGCAAGATTATTAAGTTAAATGAGTAACAAAGAGCACATGAGTTCAGTTTTAGCAGAGCTACACTGGCATCCAATATCCTGCACTTGATTTTAAAGCACTCTTACTTGGATATATAATCTTAAATCATCTTGGATCATCTTGGATCATCTTACATTTCTCACAGTCTGACACTTTACATTACAAAAACACATTTTAATTGACTTTTAATTAGTGTTTTGACTTTAATAAATTGATTTGTTGTGCTTTTCATCATTCCTCTGTACAGCTGTACCTGCTGGTGATTTAATCCATGTTCAGAGATGCAGAGGATAAGCATATTTTTTCAGTAATATCATATCAGCTTCCTGCTTCAATTACTTCCATGTTTGTTTGTTTCCATATACCTGTGACAGATATTGAAAAAAATGTTCTGATATGTTTAATTATGGTTTCCAATGATTTTTATTTAAAAAGGAGTTAACCCAACTTTTCTTTGATCTAAGTATGAAATATCTGCCTCAAGGTGTCTGCAGCAGTATATTTTGTTACTCTTGGCCTCTTAGCCATTGTTCAATATAATCCATTTTAATAGATTTAAAGTGATGTAGCTATTAAGTAATGTACAATAATCAAAACATAAACGTAAGTAAAATTTAAGATTTGTAATTGCTTATAGCATTTGGGTTTGGATGTGCTGAGGTCTATCCTAAAGGCAGTCCTAGTCACATCAGAGGGCAACATGCTAACATGGACCACTCTCTGGGGCCTTGCAGGCCATTAAAGCTGGGTCATGTGGTCACTCTTGTCTCTTCCATCCATCCACTCTGATTCAACCTCATTTCCTGCAACAACTCCAAACACGACACACATGCACACTGTTTGTGTTTCTGTGATTTCCACAGTACCTCTTTGCTTTGTGTTGGAGTTTTAATAAACTAAGCAAATCTGTCACATCCTTTGAGCCACATTTTGACAGCAGGGATTTTTTCCCATTAGACAGCCTGATTCAACATTAAACTGATGAGATTTTTTTTTTTTTGTTACAGACTTGATATTTCATGTGTTTATTGACATTATTTATTGAAATTCACTTGCAACGTTCTGCAAGAATGAATCTACTCAATCTACATTTGTAGACGGGAGATGAGAAATCGATCAAATGAGAAAAGAAAACCACAAATAGATGAATATAATAAAGGTAATAAAGGGGTTGCATCATTAGAGTTTGTTTGCTTCATGGAAATAGGACATTTTCATGTACCTCCTTCATACTGCACTTTATCTTGGTCCAGTCCAGTTCCATTTCTTTTGGATAACCAGAAGAATATTTAATAATCCTGAATGTCAATAATCACTGTTATTTACTCCCATTACTGCAGTCTAGAGCTCATTTTCAGCAATCTCCCTAAAATGTTGTTTATAGGAAGAGAGACTTCTGTCCAGATGCTCTGTGCCTCGAGAATCAACAATTCCCTCTGGCTTCTTTCACTGACATTTGGGATAAAAATATAAATCTTACTTTGATTAATGGAAATCTGGTCTTATCTTGCAGAAATATTGTGTTTGTTTTCATTTACTATTTAATGAATATGCTTAAAATGTTGAGAAGCCCATATATCAAACTCCATATCTAGCAATGATGCTGTAAAGTTGTCTATCAATGTTGCACCTATGAAAGCTGTAAGTTACCCTGAATGCTAAATACAAGAAATTAAATGTTTTTGGTAACTTATTTTACCTTTAAAAAAGTCAGAACCAAGACTGAGAGCTCTGTAGCACATATGTCATTCGAAGATAAATATATTTTCTAATCCAAATTCAGGTTCAAATTCAATTCTTAGGAGGCACAGGGCTGACAAAGAAGGAAGAAAGAAATCAGCATGAGAAATCGGATTATTTTATTAGAAATAAATATAGTGAAAAATGTGGAAAATTATTTAATGTGAGTAAGTGGTCAAGGTGACCGGGGCTGGTGCCACCCCATTCCCTATCTGGTCACACCTCTGTATAGATTATCCGTGTTGCTGTGAAAGACTAGACTCATGATGATTTAGGAGGCACCAATGTTTTCTTGTTGATTGTAAGTATAGTATCACAGCTTGAGCAGTTAAGAATGTGGTTGCACAGATTATTACTATTATATTAAAACAGCAAAAAATCCCTGAATTTTCTTCAAAAGTGACTTAGTGGAGCTCTAAATGTGCTTAACTTTGTGTTTAGAAAAACAAATAAGTACATGTGTAGTTTCCAATTACCTGGGTTCTGAGTCTGTACATATACTATAAAAAAAAGTAATGTGCTTTTCTTTATGATCATTTTGTGTTGTATGCAAAGGAACTCTTTATAATATTCGACTTGTATTGTTTTGCTCATCTTTGCTTTTTTAACAAGTTTTTACCTGTAGTTGCTGTGCAAAATTATTATTATTATCATTACTATGTTCAGTACTACAGGACTGTGTTCCCACAACAACATAAAGCTAATGATATTTCTGGTTTGCACTAGCAAAATCTTTAAATATGAGTACCTTTAATATATACACACTGTGCTGTGTTTAAAACATCTCCTGCTCTCCCCTACTTCTCATGTGTCTCAGTTACTCACTACTCTGGGCCTAATCATGCATGCCACTGATTACACAGAAACCTTTAAAATACTAAACGCAATCTTTTGACCAACTCACACAATAAAACTCATAACAACATAAAAATCTGATAATATCTGGAAACTGGGCATAACTAAAAAGGAGACTGGATAGTCCCTTTCACGCATTTTTATTCAAATGAGCATTTATCTATATGCAGTGCGCCACAGAGACCACTAGGGAGCAGCACAGAGCCATGATTCTGACCAAACATGAAGTCTGTAGTGTTGGTGTTTAAGGATTTTGTATGCCTGGTAAATGATGAATTGTTTTAACCACATAAAATTCAAATTTATGACTAATTAATGTGGCTGAACTTCATTAATACGTATAATAACAGGACGGATTACTTAGGTCTTCCCTTCAGTTTCACTGTGATGTATATCAATGTGCTTTATATTAATGACTGATTATGAAATAAGCTTGATGTTTAATCTGGAATATCTCCTGAATTAAATTATATTTTGGGGTATTTACAAGTGGAAACATAAATAAAAGACTAAAAAAGACCTGCGCTTTCCTCTGAGTGATATCCTTGACAAGGTCATGATGGTGGAAAGCAGTGCTCCTCACGTATTGTTCTCTAAATATGGGGTTGAGATTCATATGTAAACAATAATTCATCCTGGAGTTATCCCACCCCACTGGGGACTTTTCCCATTTTCAGCCAAACAAAGGAAACGGACAAAAGCCTCTGTAAACATATCCTCACATAAAAACTTGCCGTCAGTGAGATGACTTCCACAGACAAGCTCTTAATCATCTGTATTAGCAGAGAGTTATAAATAATCATTGGCTAGTTTCTTTCTTTCTTTTTTTCATCTGTACTATAAGTCACGTTTTTAATGCATTATGAATTCATTATGAACCTGTCCATCTGCTGTTGTCAAAAAATAAAGATTTTTCCTGGCTTTGGCAAACATTACTCACCGAGGATCAAATCGCAGCAGGGCCTTTGATGAAGGCTTCACTTTCCTGCCTGCGTTAAAACTGGAGCATCAGATTACAGCCGCACTCTCACAGGTTTTGTGCTTCAGCCCAGATTGTGTGATTTAGATGTCTGTTTGTTGAGTCTGGGTGTTTCAGGCTGATCAGATAGACGCGGCTCTATCAGGCAGATCTAAGTTTGGCAGGCGGTCCCGAGCCATTAAAAGTTTCTGGACATGGTGACCTGAAGAAATCATTCGCAAAGCTCATGAGGGCTGCACAGAAAATCGTGGTTTTATGGCAAGGATCAGAAAGTTCATTGATGTTTAACAAAGAATGATTTTGATGCCAGATTTGAAGAAAACCAGCAACCATGTATTTCCACACACTAGTGAGAGATATTTTGTTTAATCTTGCATCTTTAAGAAAGAATTGTACTGAACGCACAGTGTACTGGCTAAATAGGTCATCTGCTGGGTGGGATTTGTAACAAAGCACAAAAAAAAGCAGGATACGTGGGCATCTGATCTTGTTTTGCTCAGAATTCATATTGTATTTCAGCACTACCTTATCAGAAAGGCAGGGGGGATAGCAAACATGTGCAGCAAGCTGTGTAGGGCTGTGAGTCTGGATCTGACACATAAAACCACAGAGCAGGATGTGCCTGAACCAGGTGACATACATTACATGTCTTAGACGACAGTAACAATATTAGGGGCAGGAAGGGAATAACAATCAAAGCATATAATGTTTCAATGAGCTCATGCAAAAAAAGATTGAATGAATAAATCTAATGCTTTGATATACAGTCAGTAAAAAAAACAAGTATACTCTTTATTTGTGTCAGGACAGTACAGCAAATCACTCTGGTCCTAAGCAGGTGTAAAAATAGGTAACTACAACACCCGATGAACTACAAAATATGACATATTACAACGTGTCATCATTTGTTTAATAAAAACTGAAACAAAATGCCAAAGCAGGGGATAAAAAGCTGAGGACACGCTTACTGTTTCCATATGAATTAAAAGGGTGCCAGGTGCTGGTAATTAAATGCAACTGATTAATTGCTCACCAGTGAATCTGAGCACCTCTATAAAAGCAGAAGTTTTGGTTTGTTGGTCTGGAGCATTCAGGTGTGGGCTAGCAAAATGCCAAGGAGGAAAGATATCAGCAGTGATCTTACAGCAGCGATCAATCAGGGAGTGGTTATAAGGTCATTACCAAACTATTTAAAGTCCATCATTCTACAAGTGAGAAAGATTATTCACAATCGGAAAACACTGAAGACTGTTGCCAATCTTGACAGCAGTGAACATCCCAGCAAACTGACCCCAAGGTCAGACCGTACAATGCTCAAAGAAAGTTCATGACAGTGCAATTCAAAAAAGACTGAACAAGTGTGGTTCGTTTGGAAGGGTTTCTAAAATAAAAAGCATGGCAGTAGAGCTTGGATTTGCAAAGCTATAGCTGAAGAAACCACAAGACTTCTGGAACAATGGACAGACAAGAAACACAAGTGGAGATGTTTGGATATAGTGTATCGAACCACGTTTAGTGAGAGCCAAATAGCAGATCGGGCACGATGGTGTAGGGGTGATTTAAGCGTGTTTTGAAGCTACAGAACCTGGGAATCGTGCAGCGATTGAGTCGACAATGAACACCTCTGTATACCAAAGTATTCTAGTGTCAAATGTGAGGCCATCTGTGTGACAGCTAAACCTTGGCTGAAAATGGGTCATGCAAAAGGCCAATGATCCCAAGCACAGCAGCAAATCTACACAAAGAATTGCTGAAAAACAAAAGAATCAAGGTTTTGCAAACCTCGGTGAACTGAAGTCATGTTGTAAAGAAGAGTGGGCCAAAATTCCTCTACATCGATGTGAGAGACTGATAAAGTCAAACAGAAGCAAAAAAATATCATTGAAAGTTATTGCTGCTTCTACAAGCTATTGGATCATAGGGATGTATTTAGTTATTCACACAATGCATCTTAATTTTGTTTTTGTTTTTATTATGAGATATGAAACATATGAATTTCCCTCTGGGATCAATAAAGTTATTCTCATTCTTATTGTTATTAAAGAACTAGTTGCACAGTGTAATATGTCATGTTGCTCTCAGTTTGTATTTACTTTGATGATTTACTTTACCATGACTGTGTATGCATATTTCTTATTAAATGTAGTCTATTATAATTTTACCCAGACCATTAGATTGATACAAATCAAAAATAATACCTGGACAAAATATTTATTTTTCCACATAATCTTTTTTTTTTTTTTTTTTTTTTTGTGAAACTCAGTTTGTAGTAGTCAAGGATTTATTTAAAGGCTCTTAAAACTAAAAATGTAAAAACTACAATTAAAAATACTGCCAGAGCCAGTGAACAGTCAGAGAGTTTCAGAGTTGTGGACAGTGGGCAGAGAGGGGAGATCTGAGAAGCGAGAGCGGGGCTGACGTGCAGTGATTGCATGCATTGGTTTGCTTGGCCGGGAATTGAACACTTGATGCTCACGGCATTTGGGCTCAGGTGATATGACCACAGGTCAATCACACAGTTCTCTTTATTTAAACAAAACAATAAAATCATCCCTGGAGTAACATTGAAATGATCTATGTTACCACACGGTATGCCATCAACACAACTTCCCTTTCCACTTGTGATGCCAGGACATCCCAGATATCCCCACTCAGGACTCAGGCCACTAATGATAAATAATTTCGAATTTCTATAGCATTTTTCTACTCAGAGCACTCAAAGTACTTTTTTTCTTTTTTACCACAGGCCACATTCATGCTGCACTTTATCCTATGCCTTCAAGCACTTTCCAACTATCATGCACACTCCGTGGGCAACTTGGAGGCTAGAACACTTTGACATGCAGACCGGGTAGACTGGTGGATGTTGTTAGCATGAAAAGAGGGTATTGAAATGATTGATTTACCCATCGAAAAGCTTGTGACTAATATGCTTCCAAGAATTTGTATCCAAAATAATTTTTCAAAGTGTTTCTGAGACTCCAGGACAAGTAATGTCCTGTTTAGAACATTTCTGTTTCAGGGAACTGCACGAGCATGAATTTTATAAGCAACTTTCAGCAATCTTAAGCATGTGACTGTTTCAAGGCCCTTCAGACACCACTGAAGGTGCTTTAATTCCACATCTGTTTGTTTGTCATTACTCAGAGAAAGGAATGAGGACAGCAGGGTACAGAAAAGTTTATTTCTGCTCATCTAAAAAGCAATGAAACTATTTGCTTTGAGATATTTGGCCCTTTTTTTCCTCTACAGGAAAGACACAGATGGAAAAGAAATAATATGAATGAAAAATAGAAAATTGTTGTCACTTTGTTCATAAACTACAGCAAACCAGACTTACATTGATTGTCTGACAAACGAGTCACAAATTGGATTAAGTTTTAAGCAATTTCTTCTCTGTGCCTTGTTCATAGGTATTTTACAGTCTGCCAATAATCCAATATACCAACTTTCCTATTAACCAATTCCATGAATGCATCAAAACCGAGCATTCTGAAAAATAAAACATATTGTAAAGCTTATTGAGTTCCTTTATTTATATCCACATAAACATTAGGACAAAGTGAGCTGCATATTTGCACAGAGTGAAATGTTCCTCGATAACGGTGAAAATGGGCAGATCTGCTGCCAATACCCACTAAACACCAAATCCAATAATCAAAATATTTCTCAAAAAATGCTGTAGTTACAGCTGTCGTGAAAAATTATACATATTTTAAGTTGTTTTTCCATATTTGTGACCCATTTGTATAAATTCATGCTTTCCACAGGCTTGGACTGAGCTCAGCAGCATCACAGAAGACTCAAGCAACACTCTCTTACACCTCTTTAAATTTGAGCAGATCATTTTAAAAGGTCAAGGAACTTCAGAAGAAGAAGTTTTTTTGTGTTATGCTACAAGTGCGACATAATAATGTTTTGTTAGATGGACTGCAGTAAAATCCAAGGTGAGCGGGTTATCTCGAGGCAGAGAAACACGGCATAAAAGCACATGCTAGAGTCCACTTTTTCCTTCTGCAATGCTGAAAGCACTGTGCCGTAGCTGTACCACTGAATGCCTTTACTCTAAGTGATGTCTTGTGCATCACAATTACCCACACACAGCCCTGCATCAGACCGTGAGTTGACTTTTATGTTGATGTGAATGTGGGCCGCAGCAGGAGCCGATGACAGCTTAATTCCTGAGCTGGGCCCCCCCTGCTGAGGCTCGCCGTTTGTGTGATCTGACAGACAGAGATCAGACTGTGGAGAGATGAGTGGAAACCCTCTGAGTACGCTCAGGTTTCTTGGCATGGTGAAAAGATTTGTCCAGTCCATTCAGATCTGATGGAGTTTCCCATATTCTGCACCGCAGCTGGTTTTTGTCGAGGTATCTTTGTCATCTGTGCACACACAAGAGATACATGTGAGGCTGACGCTGTGTTTAGTTTAGGTACTCTGTGCCACTAGAGCTGCATGCCACAGAGTTGAACTTTTCTCTCATCGCTAACCAGGTGAAGAGGGGTTCCAGCCAATTACTTTGGAAAAGGCAGGAGACAGGTAAACAGGTGTGGAAAAATAATAGATGTGGGGGTGGACGGAGGGGGGGTTGTGGGGTTGGGGGGGTGGGATGAAATGAGCCGCAAAGAGGGGTGACCTCAGTTTAAAAGGGGTTGGGTAATGGAGGCATTAGACCAACATGAGCAACTGAGGTAAAAGGGTGCAGGGGGAGCAGAACAAGAAGGATTAGGGGACGTGGGGAAAGAAGGCTGAACTACTTTGATAGAGGTCAAACCGTGGAGCAGTCAGGAAACAACAGGCATTGTTTTTGAACATCTAATTTTGAGATAAGTGCTGTTTCTTAACACGTACCTGAGGAATGTGGCTAATGCAGTGGTGATCTTCTGAAGATGACAGCGGACAAACCTCTCTTAGGCGCGGAAATGACACGAATGGGTTTTATCTTCCTGCTCCTGAGTAACGCCGCGTCAGTCTCCACACAGTTTAATGGATACAACTGCGATGCCAACTACCACAGCAGGTTTCCAGGTGAGAATCCTCCCCAGCAGGTTCTCTCTTTGCCGTCCACACACGTCTGCCAACAGGTGTGGAACACGATAGATCTATGAGCAGCAAAAGTAGCAGCCACATTAAAATGAGCACAAATAGTTCTGGTAGGGTGAAGCTTTTTTTACTGATGGCGTTTCTAATAACGTTTATTTCCTTATTGAGAGTTAATATTGAGGACGATAAAGTTATATCTTTATATTTAGATAGATCATCAAAATACCTTTCTGCCTATCTAAGCTGGAAGCTTCATTTATAGTTAAAAAAACATGTGAACCACATAAATAATTTAATGCATCGAATATTTTAATTACAATGTTTATGGCCCTATTATGACAAACATTTCCTGGATACAGACATTTTGAGGCAATCTCCTGCTATGATCTACAAAATTACACTAGATTGATTTACCTGACTGATTTTGCCTCCACAGAGCTCGGTTAGTAATTTCATACTTTAAAATTCCTGTACAAAAGTGAATAAAAGTCTTAATTAGAAAAATGTGTAACTTCTGCCTTGCATGAACCGGCATGTCTTGATTTTTATCTTGATTTCAAATATTACATTGCCAACTTTTCTCTCTGAACCTTCGTCTCCCGCCTTCCTCCAGGTGAAAGGGACATCAGCGTGTACTGCGGGGTTCAGACCATCACTTTGAAGATCAACTTCTGTCCTGTTCTCTTCTCCGGCTACACCGACGCAGATTTGGCCCTCAACGGCCATCACAGCGAAGCCCAGTGTCGCGGCTTCATCAACAACAACACTTTCCCCACAGCACTTCTGTTCAGCATCAGCCTCAGCACTTTGGAGGCCTGCGGCAACAGTCTGGTGGTAAAGAATACTCGAGCACTGCGCATGGCTTTATTCTAATCAATAATCAGCTTCATCATGTTGTGTATTGACGTTGGAGCAAAGTGACTGGCTGATGTTTCTCTCTGCAGGTCAGCACAGCCTACGGGCCCACTGCCTATGGGAACATGTCTCTTGTACAAATTGGGAATATATCAGGCTACATCGACACCCCTGACCCACCAACTATAATCAGCTATCTGCCTGGTTTGTTGTATAAATTCAGTTGCAGCTACCCGCTGGAGTACCTGGTCAATAACTCACAGCTGGCATCGTGAGTTTCTGCCAAAGCATCCATCAGTGTCCAAAAGAGAGCTGCACCTTGCAGGAGTTGCTTTGCAGAGTTAATCCTGAAAGGCTGGCTTTAAGATATATTCATTTAATTAGATTCACTTATAGCTTTCAAAAACGGTGCTAACAATTAAATTCCCAGTTTAAAAGCTTCAGTGACTTTGTGCCTCACAGTATTTTTTCAAACCATTAATTTTATTATTCACATCTATTATTCACATATATTATTCTCTGACATTCGTAAATCAGACAAGTATATAAATAAAAGCGCAGCTGATTTATAACTGTACTAAATCGAAACCTCTGCTCCCGAAATGTTATTTATTAAGCCAAGGCTCACAAATGCTCCGTCTCTCCACAGATCCTCTGCAGCTGTGTCTGTCAAAGACAGCAACGGTACTTTTGTGAGCACGCTCAGTATGATCCTGTACAATGTGAGTACAAAGCAGCGCTGGAATAAAAATATATTTCCATTTCTAGCTTAAGAGGTGCAGAGGAATTCATATGAAACAAAATAGACATTAGAACTGGCACATGACTGGATGAGCATGTTTGGTTTGTTTTAGTGCCTCAGTTCGATGTTCATATAACATCTTTTAATGTCTTTTAATAATCAGTGCTGAGTATTTTCACTGTTTCCAACTAACTCCATGAAAACAACAAAAGTTGGTTTTCTGTAATAGCCCATGTATTTTTCCACCAACAACAATATTCCACAAAAGGTTTGCGATGTAATCCTGTTTAAAATCACACTGCTTAGAATACTCTGTACTTACTTTAAACAACATAATCACCGTGTTGCATATAATTGTGCTCCTTCTTTAACAATTAATGTCACATATGCTTGTTTGGCTACAGACCTGTGCAAAAATTGCTCTGGACAGCAGAAAAATAGCAAAACTATAGAATAACACCAGCTATGTAAAGACTGATTCAATGTCTTCATTTGCTTTATGCCACATTTTGAGAGAACAATCAACTTTTCTTTTTCTTTTTCTTTTTTCTCCAGGATTCAGCATACAATCAGCCTCTCTCTATCCCCATGGCTGGACTGGCTCTGAAAACCAGAGTATTTGCTGCTGTGAAAGCCACAAACTTAGACAAACGGTACCGCACAAAACCCAGCTATTCACTATTGAATTTCCATAATTTTCACGTCATAGATGTGCAAGACTCTTTACCATAACAAACCTATTACTGCAGCAGAAAGGATATTTTAAATATAGTTCTCCACAGCATCTTTCCCGCTATCATTTTTACAGATTTACTCCTCTTTTCTTTGCTTTGCCTACATTCATTATGCTATTATGTTATTATTCTTCATGAAGGCGCCAGGCTGCAGTTTTCTCATGTGCAGTTGGATCTCTATCCTCCATCCCATCTCACAGTTTTGTCTCTTTGCAGGTGGAACATTTTGATGGACTACTGTTACACAACCCCCTCAGGGAATCCTAATGATGAACTCCGTTATGACCTTTTCTTTGGGTAAATCTCATGTTTTTTTTCTGCTTCAAGATAATGACTCGATACCACAAAAGGGAGTCATTACCTATTCAGGTTCTCCACATGGCTTATCCTCATTGAATGCCACGTTTTCTCTTCCTAAAGAGTTCTTAAGGGTACTCATAGACATTAAATCTAGCATTTCTGCTGGGTCTGCTTCCATACAGTTGCTATAAAGATCCCCAGACGACAGTTTTGGAGAACGGGAAGAGCCAGATGGGCCGTTTTTCCTTTGAGGTTTTCCGTTTTGTTAAACATAGGCACCAGAAGATGTCGACTGTGTTTTTGCACTGCGTCACCAAGCTTTGCCGGGCCGATGACTGCATCATGTTAATGCCTGTAAGAGTGAAAATCTCCGTTTGTGACTCACCACCTGTTTCCTCACCTCACTGAGGACTGAAATCTGACGATGTGATTGGCAGATCTGTGGGCGGCGGCGCAAAAGGGAAGAGGAGACCCCTGATTCCATGGCAGCAGCATCAGGGAACGCCATCCTCTCTGCCGGTCCAATCATCACCAGGAGTGGTATGAACTATAAACCCACTTTTACTGGAATAGTTTTGAGAGACATGCTGCTTTGCTTTCATGCTGAGAGTGCAGCAATCCAGTCAAAATAAGAAGCAACAGCCTGAAATGTCAAACTGCTAATTTAAAGCTGATTTCAATTAGGACTGCTGAAGTAAAAATGAATCGAATAAGCGCTTTAAAAATTGCTTTACAGATGAAACTCCCGTCAACAACTCCCAGCTCGGTAAGTGCCATTACGCAATGTTGTGAAACATAAAAGTGTTGTAAACTATCATGACAGCAGATTCCCTTTGAAATGACTGTTTACAGCAAACCCTCTTCTGTTCCTGCAAGGGAAAGACTCGGGCTCAGCTCGTGGTAAAAACCTCATCCGAGAGCTTGTTTTCAGTTTCTTTCCCTTTCCATCTTCCAGCCTCTGGAGATCTCTCCCATTCAATGAACCCAGTGACCAGTGCTCTGATCTCAGGTGTGGTCATCCTGAGTGTGGTCAGTGTGTGCTTCTTCCTGCTGTTGCTCCGCTTCCTGCTGAAGCCCCGCCCCCCCGCGACAACAGCAGCCTCAGGTGTTTGGAATCCAAGCTTTAAATAAACATCTGCATGTTGTGCAACATGTGTATCATTTAAGGTGTTGTATATTTATTGCGTTCAATACCTCAGAATGTTTCATCTTTTGTGGGTTTGCATAATAATCGTGTTTAGAAAATGTTGCATTTAATGACTCCATATTTTTTCTCTTTCTTTCCATTTTTGTAACCAGTATATGTATCAAATCACAGATTAGAGACGCCATTGTTTTTTTGGTCTTTGTTTTCCTGTGAAATGTTATAGTATTCAAACCCTGTACAATATCAAAAGGAAATAGTGAGTGAATTCAAGCAGGTGGATTTCTTGATCTGTTTTTGAATTCAGCTTCCAGTTTCTGTTTGCATTCAAGTTCTAAATATACGTTTGTGGTGGATATAAATTCTGATTTTAAAATAAAAACAGTAAAACTAAAAAAAAAAAGACAAGTAAAATAATCATTTTAAGATTAAAAAAAAAGTGTCTACTTTATTTGGCCTGAGTGTTTGAGGTTTCGGTGCGCTCTAACCTGTTCCTAGGATTATGCTCTTCTGGACAGAGACCGGTGATGTTGCCCCTGGGATCTGCTGGAGACACTGTTCAAGTTTCTGGGTTACAGCTCCTAATACTCCTACTGGGACCACTCAGTCCCTGACACTTCTTTATTTTCTCATGCTCCCTCTAACTGCTGTTGCTATCTGCTGGAAATTCCACATGTATCAAAACTGTGGTTTATATATGTGTATGCATGTGTGTGTGTGTTCTGTGTGCGTTTGTGTCTGTGTTATGCATCTCCAATGATTAGCTGTTGATGTCTGATGTTGCCTGCAACTGAATATATGTAGCTTTGCTTTGTTTGAAAGTAAATAGATCACTTAAAGAGCACTTCTGAAGCTAAGAATTCACTCTGAAGTTTAAGAGACTTGTTTTTTCAAACGCACACTAACAGAAATTTTAAACCACAACCAGATAGATACAGATTACCTTTCGACAGGCTAGCTGCATTTTTTTTTTCAGTCTTAGCTCTTCTTGACTGTCATTTCACAAAATTGTCACCAAAGATATACAAAAGTGGTATTTACCTCCTCATCTCTCTACTTCTGTTGAACTACTTCTGTGATAAGCAACCCATCTATGATCAGCTGATAATAATGCAGGTTCACTCACTCACCTCTCTCAAAGCTCTGAGGATTTAAATTTATTTTAGTTTAAAACATTTCCTAAAACATTGATGAAGCCCGTGAAAATGAAACAACCTATTACATCTGAGGGATTAAGCATGTACGTCTGTGTATATGGACATTCTGACACTTTTCATGAGCAGTAAATTTATTACTAATTAGATAACTAGTTGACTATAGCCAATGCTGACCTTGGTCTGAACATCTGTGTATCTATGGGTTTGAACAATACAAACATAGAAAAAAAAAAGTATAAAAAATGTGTGTGTGTCTGTGTCGGGATTGTGTGTGTGTGTGGCAAAAAATGTGGCCTTGGATACAGTCAGAACAGCCACAAATGTGGTAATGAGTATTCACCTGTGTTTATAATAGAATTCAGTGGACATACTGATGGGCTTATTATGGTCTATCACTGATTTATCAGCACCAGTGTGCAGACATTGTATTATTTTTAAATAACGCAGGAAAATGCACTATGGGTATTTCAGAGAAAGTAAAATAATATGAATTTAAGACAGAATATAGCTGATCTATTTATATTAGATTTCTTTGAATTGGCCCCCCAAAAAACAGAATAATCAGGGTCTACCTTATTTGTCCATCACAAACGTGTCAGATACAGCGATCAAGGTCAAGCTCATAAATGGGTGTGGTCCTACCCTTGAGTACTTCCCAATAAATGAGCTAAAACTGGTGTAATCCAATCACACAATGATCTCTAGTTCACTGTTTCCTCCTTAATATCTTATGTTTTATAAATGTTGCTTATATGTGTGAAGTAAAGATAATATTTTTGATATACTGCAGGTCTCAACAGAATCTTTTCCACTATCACTTTTACATATTTACTTCTTTTTTCTTTGTTTTGCCTACATTCATTATGCCATTATGTTATTATTCTACATGAAGGCGCCAGTCTGCAGCGTTCTCATGTGCAGTTGGATCTCTATCCTTCATCCCATCTCACAGTTTTGTCTCTTTGCAGGTGCAGCATCTTGATGGATTACTGTTACACAGACCCCTCAGGGAATCCTAATGATGAACTCCGTTATGACCTTTTCTTTGGATAAATCCTGCCTTTTTCCCCCTTCAAGATAATGACTCGATAAACCACAAAAGGGAGTCATTATCTATTCAACTTCTCCACATGGCTTACCCTCATGAATGCTTCTTCTTTCTTCTTCATAAGGCATAAACCCATCAGCTTCTTTGCGACCACCTGCCTAATATTGTGTGGGTCCACCTCGCGCCTCCAGAACAGCTGTGATCCATCAGGGTATGGACACAGGACCGTTGGGGGTGTCCTGTGGTCATGGAACTTGGGTCCTCCATAGAGACTTGTATCCCACAAGTCTCTATGGATTAGGTCTGGGGAGTTTGAAGACTAGGCTGGTGCTCTGAGTTCCTGTTTTTACGGTATAGCATCCTGATAAGGTAGGCTGCTGCTCTGGAGTGGTATCATTGCCTCACTCATAAGTGAGTGTTTTGGTGGGTAGTACATGGCAAAGTAATATTAATGTTTCAGAGCATAGTGTTGTAATGAGAGGGTCAGATTTGTGTGTTGTAGTAGTAGTAATCATCACTGTGGACACAAGTGCTTGTCCAATAGAAATATAAAGCTACAGTCAGTAGCCATTTAACTGAAGCTACAGACTGTGCTTTCGTTCAGCTGTTCATCCACCAGCACTTCCAGTTCTCTGATAGATCTAAACTTGTGTAAAAACTAAAACCAGGGGTTGACATATTTTAATTACCTGAAGTACATTTTAAAAACTTTTAAAAAACAGATAATCTCAGTTCTCCAGGCTTCTCGAAGGACATCCTGAGGTCTTCTTTGAACTCACTGTTGATCCTCTCTCCTGAGCTCATCTGTACATATTGATGATGATTTGAACTAAAATTTTCTAAATTGCACTCATCACTCCATAAGACCTGCTGTCACTGATTTTCAGTCCAGTTCTTCTGTAATTTTCTGTACTTTTCTCCCTTCTTGCCAGCCACTCTTCACACTGAGACCATTTCTTCAACAAACAGTAGATGGATCAATTTAGAAGCCAGATGCATCTTTCAGGTCCTGTGTCAGGTGTTTGCTGGATTTTTTCCTATTTTTTTAAGAACATGACTTTCAGATGTTGCTCATCTGCTGTAGTTAGTTTGTCAGGCCTGCCACTTCTTATTTTGTCCTCCAGTTTTCTCAGTTTTTTAAAGATACGCTGCACACCATGCAGAGATGTGCCAACGGGTCTTTGGGAATCAAGTTGTTAGAGCAAAAACACTATTTTATGTCTGTCAAACTGTGTTATCTTTGGTATTTTTTGGAGCTTCGGCTAAAGGAATGGGAACAAATTATGTGTTTTTGTAACCACCTGCTAGTAACAAAGTGCCTTAAGACACAGTTTAAAATGAGTTGTTTACTAAGTTGTCTGTTATGTGTAGACACAACAGGTTCATCCCTTAGTTTGGTGCCTTTTTTATACTTGAATTAATAATAGGTTCATGAGGATATTCCATAATACTGGATGAAGAGAACAACAATTATTAATCAGAAATACTCAAATTCGCTAATCTAGTGAATTTTGACGTTTATTGATTTATACATAATTAGTTCAACCTACTTCCTGAAAATATTATGTTTTTTTCCTTCACATTTTTGCTCAAAGTTACATTTAAAACATCCCTGTATCTGTACAAAACTCAAAAGATGTTGCATGTGTGTATGTGGAGTGAAGTAGTGGAACAGAATGAGCACAGAACATGTCCCAGCATGACTCCGTTTAAAATGCAGTGCAAAGTTTTTGCAGGAGGAAGCAGGGCTTTCAGTGTATGTGTGTGTATATCTGTAAATATGTGCATCTCTTGATGTGTACTGAGGGTATAAAACCAAATACATGTAACAAATTTTAAGGTATGATTTAATAAAGCATACAGCACAAACAGGAAGAACAGGATTATATATTAATAGTGGGTTTAACCAATCATCCACTTTCTCTCCTTTTTGCACAGGTTGTTTATTAAGATTATTATGATAACATTTTTTGTATCTTTTGTTTAATTTTTTCTTGTTCTTGTATTATTTTAACATATTTAAAATAATTCCACAGCAATTAATACTCAGCAGGTTAGTTTTAAATGGCTTAACAACCACATGAAAATAATCAGGTACAGGGATTGAATTTAAAATGAGTGAAAAAGAAGCAAAAATCCAGAGAAAAACCTTGAAGGACCTTCAGAAAGCCTGGAAAACTATTGTTCAAGAACACTTTAAAAAACTAGTCTGGCTCCTTCGAACAAAATACTAAGAAATGAGGGGCGGCTCAGTATCTTTGCACAGTATACATGGTGCCATGTTCCTATGAAACTAGCAAAATAAAATAAATCTGTGGGGAATTTAAACAAGCATGTTAAGTTACTGGCAATGTTCCCTCTAATTTTTCATGTGTCTGAGTGAACACACAAACTCCCTGAGCAGTCCCTTGGACCACTGTGAGCAACATTAGATGTGAGCACTGTGGTCAGGCCAGCATCGAATCCATCCAAGTTACATGGTTTATTAAAATAATCAAATTACAGCATTTATGTTAGACTACTTTTAATTAACTGCTTTATCCCACTTATAATGAAAATTTTAAAAATTCTTGTTCATGACTTATGTAGTATGTTAACACTGGAAGTAAAAATAACTTGAACTCCAATTTTGAAAACAAAGCTTTCTTTTTCTTTTTCTTTTCTTTTTTTAAATTTTATTTTATAAAGCTCTGACTTGTATTATGAGTCTGTAGTCTGGGAGAGAGTCCTGTAACTCTCTGTCTGCAAAATACAGCATATAATGACCAATGTTGGGCCATTAATTATATAGTTACTTCTTCAAAAAAGTAACAGAGTTTTGCAAGCAGGTTTTTTGCAGCTGTTGACCTAAAAAATGCAGCCAAGGGTTTTTTTTAAATAAACATTTTAAACTATTTACAGAACAATCAGCTGTTCTGCATCAAATTTGATGCCACACAAATTAATTCTGCCACTCCAAAAAATAATGTCTGTCCACTATGAGATAAAGGAGAACAACAGCCTGATACCTGCAGGCCTGACAACAGGAGACGTATCACTGCTGTAACACCTGTAACATTCATTTTTGGTGTTGTTTTTGCTCACAGGCGTTGAGTGCTTTTGAGCGTTTTCCTCATAAAACGCAGTTTTTACCGTTTCTTCCCGCAGTAAATATAAACAATGATAATATTCAGGAAGATAACCAAACATTGCATCTAATTTTATCATAACTTTGGTTTTACGTGGCCTATCAACACAATTTAAAAACTGGTATAAAGTCCACACTTTTTCCGGCAGTTGTTCCATCTGTCCTACCCTTCATGACTTCATGACTAAAAACAGGAATGTTCTTATTGTCTTCTTCGCTATTAGCATCTATCTGGGAATTTTCCTCATGTTGTGACCTTGCAGGTTTCCAGTCTCATGGAAATGAGCAAAATACAAGGTACTGCCAGGGCTCATTTGACGACCGCCAGAATTAATCTCTCAGATTTTTTGCAGTATTGATTTTCCTTTTCGGTGACCTACGTGAATGTCTGCTGGCAGCAGCGGAATCTCACGTGTCGTGCTCTGAGGCTGTGTTTGTGATCTGCACGGCTCAGCTGCATTCACCGCTCTTTATCACCCTAATCCCTCATTTCAACAGCCATTTTGTGATGTATTCAGCAACTACAATGTCTGCAGATAACTGTATGAGATGAGTAAATGCTATCATCCCCCTCTCAGTTTACCATCAGTGATAATTGATTAAGCCCACCTCCTAAAATGGAAATGAGGCTGAGATTTTTGAATTTTGAAGCCAAGTTCAGGTGAGTCATGAGCGAATAAAATGTATTTAGAAAAGATCTGGGGAATATAAATAAGGGAGTGCACTGGCGAGAGGACGGCGAAGAAAGCAAAGAAAGACTCTTTTTGCATGTTTAAGCAATAATATGTCCTTCCTGTCTGTGCAACGTGGTTTCCACACTAAATATACAGCATTGAACCAGAGACTGACAAAAGACACCCATCGATCATCTCGACTATGATCACAGGGTTCTCTTCCCAGGTGGCTCGCCTTACAAGATCTGATTTCTAAATGTCCTTTATTTATTTATTATTTATATTTTCCATTTAAGTTTTAAAAATGATTTTAAAGATGAAACACCCACAAAGCTGATAAATGTCTCTTACTTCTGTCTTATGACTGTCAACCTAACTGATGTGGGTGCTAATAATGACAACTCACGAGAATTTAAAGCGACTACAAAAGATCCTCTGTGACATTCTCCTCTAATTAAAGCTAATTCAGATAACACAGAAGAATACAGGTTCTCTTTTTTCTATTGTGTTTGAGATCCCAGCAGATCAGAAACCAAACATCTTTATTTTAGTTCCATACGAGGGAGCACAGGGCCTGTGCAAAGGAATACAGCCTTATGGACATTATTTAAACATGTAACTTTAAAGGCCAGTGCGCTGGGTTTCATCATTAGCCTCTAGGAAACGACCACAGAACCGGAGAAAGTGAACTGTTTGCACAAAATAATGCAATCCCTGGCTTTGACCTCGTTTCCGTTGAATCCCGAAGCAATGTTGGGACCACAAAACAGTCGACTACCAGCTATACACAGCTTTATACATTGTTATCATAAATAAGCAAGGAGATAGCAGGTGTAAGATCCAGGCAACGATGTCTATTTGATTGACAGCTGTGGATTAAGCATCTATTTTTAAGTGTGAATCACCTTTGTGCACTTACAGAGGTTTTCCAGATTGTGCTGGATATTCAGTGCATGAATTTGCTCTTTTCATATCATCTCTGTTTGCTGAAGCTTTTTCACAAAACTTCATAGAAGGCAGAGTGGTGAGATGGCTTTATTAATCCCCCTCGTCCCGATATCCCCGTGCACTTGTGGCAAAGGTGGCCTTAGCCAATCTGCAAGTAGATAAAATATAGTAGTAGATAAATAGTAGATAAAATATACATATACCTCCAGTAATGTCTTCTTGTCACAATTGGTAGAGTTCATTTAAATAGCAATTTTTCAATAGGACTGGGGTTGTAACTTTGGGAAGGCCATCCCTGAAGCTTTATGTTAGCGTGCTTTAGCCATTCCAAAACCAGTTTTGATGTGTGTTTGGGATCATCGTCCTGCTGGACAGCCAAGTTTCTACCATCTAGCTGTTAATTTGAGGAGAAGTTGAAGAGCTTTGAGGTAGTTCTCCTTCTTCAATATTCCATCCACAAACAGTCCCAGAGCATGATGCTGCTACCACCATGTTTGAAACAACTGATGCGGTGTTTCAAACAAGCCAGTTGTTATTGTGATCAAATAGCGCCACCTTTGTTGCATCTGACCATAAAATCTTTCTCCAGAAGGCATTTGGCTTGTCCATGTTGGCAGTTGCAAATTTCAGTAGTATCTATTTTGGAGCTATTTTTAGTGCTTGCAGAGGCTGCTGAACTTCACCTGGTTGTTTTGCCTCCTGAAGTGAATACGGCTTCTCATGAAAACCCATGTTACAAGTTCCCAACATTCCTTAAAACAGGCTCACCTCCTCCACTGATTTACCTATTTCACCAAGGAGCTTGATGCCATCACCAGCCTTCATCACCTGCCTGCCCACTCTCTGCCACCATGTTGTTTTACAGGACTTCCACCCACAGACCAGAGACTCAGCTCGGCTCGAGCCCGGACCTCTCTAAATAAGGCATCTTCTTTCTTTCATTCTCTGACAATGTTCGCATTTTGACCTGGGCCTGAAATAACCTTGCTCCTCCTCTCTCACAGATACAGGCTTCATGCTGCCCACTGGTTCAAATTCAAATTTATTTGTCACGTACACAGTCATACACAGTACGATATGTAGTGAAATGCTTGATTCTGCTTGGAAATGCTTGGTTCACCAAGTTAATTCACTCAATGTACAATAAACAGTTAAAAGAAATTATCAAAAGCCTGGAATTACTTTGATATTCATGCCTGCGAGTGGATGTAAACCTCTGACCACAACTGTATTTACACCACAGTGAAAGTTTACTAATCGTGAACCACATCCAGGACCATATGCTGGACACCTCGGTGACACCTCCTGTTCTAACATTCAGAATCAGAATACTTTATTGATCCCTAGAGGAAATTATGTTGGTTACAGTGCTCCAGTACAAACAGTAACAAAAACAGACAATACAAGGAGTAAGAAATAGCACAATATATACAATACATACATATCACTTACTAATAAATATCTGAATAAGAAAGAAGAGCGTGTGCAAAAAGGGTGTAGCTATTGCAGTATACAGTGTGTTAGGTGGATGAGTTGTACAGGGAGATGGCCACAGGCAAGAATGATTTCCTGTGTCGTTCAGTGGTGCTTTTTGGTAATCTCAGTCTCTCACTGAACGTGCTCCTGTGGCCAGCCAGCACGTCACGGAGTGGGTGGGAGGGAGGAATTATCCAACATCGTCTTTATCTTGGACAACATTTGCCTCTCCATCACCACCCTAAGAGAGGCCAGCTCTATCCCCACAACATTGCTGGCCTTGTGGATCAGTTCATTGAGTCTGTTAGCATCAGCAACCCTCAACCTGCTGCCCCGGCTTCCCCATCACAGAAGGAAATGCATTTGGAAGTAACTTCTTGGTGAGTATTGCATCAATGATGTGTCCTAGATTCAAGTCTTAAGGGATGGTGATCATGGAGCTTTCAAACCTGAAAAGAGGAGAGTCGGAGCAGATTTAAGGATCTAAAAGGGTATGTGAGTGTTTTGGACTGTGCAAGAGCACTCCAGGAAGAAAAATTCAACCTGACACACACACACACACACACACACACACACACACACACACACACACACGCAACTCAAGTCCTGACTTAATATAACAGATGCATGCACCCACCCAGCCAGTCACCCTCCTCTCTGATGAAAATGAGAAAGTTAAGAGAGCTGTTCTACTTCCTTGATGTGATTTCATCACTGCAGCTTGCTGTGTGAGAGATGTTGGCTAACATTTATTTTTAACCATTTTTTGAAAAAATCATGTTTCTATTAAATAATCAGAATACTTTATTGATCCCTGGGGGAAATTATTTAATATAACGGGGGTGGATCCCTCAACCCAAGCATCAGACCACCTTTACACTGAAGACCGCAAGTATTACTACTCCTCTGCTTACCTGCTGGAATATATAATCAATAACAACCAGGTAGATGTGTAAGTGTACAGTTATAAGAACTGGGCTAAAAAAATGGTCTTCCTTCCTTGTAGGTCCTCTGTTTCTGTGAAAGACGACAATGGGAGCTTCATCGGCAGCCGCAGCATGTCCTTGTGCCGGGTGCCAACCTACACCTCTCACACACTATACTGTTCTACCTGCGATAAACTGTAACTTTGGGAGATTAATGGCTTGCAGCAGTTCTTTTAATCTTCTCTTCCTTTTCGAGGGTATAAATTACACCACGCCACTTGTCATACCACCTCTGGGCATGGAACTAAAAACAATTGTGCACGTGCAGGTGGCTGCATCCACCATGACATTGCTGTAAGAACCTTAGAGCAACTCTGCAGCCTCTCTTTGTCTGATTTAGACCTGTGTTTATAAAACCTAGAAGTTAATTTACTGAAGTACTGCACTTCAGCACAGCTGTGAAATGCTTTACTTGAGTTATTCAGTTTTATTCTACTTTATACAACTTCTACATTTCACAGGGGAACACTGCATTGTTTACTCTCGCCATTGCACTTAGCTAACTTTTGTATTTTCAGAGTAATATTTTACTACTAGGGCAGCTGTAATTCAATATAAAGTGCATAGAATAAAGCCCAGTATGAATGTGTGCATGAATATGGCTTGTGAGCGAAGAAAAGCTTTGAGTGGTAATAAGACCATAAAAGCATAACATTATTATTACACTATTATTATGTTAGACTGAAGTGGATGGTGCGATTCCTTATAAAAGCCATTGTGTGGCTGTAGGAGCCCATTATAAGTGAAACGTTTTCTCTCTAAGCTGCTTCACTTGGATTCATTTAAGTAACCGTTTGAGGGCCAGACATATTTTAGAGGTAAAATAAGAAGAATAAGAGGTAAAACAAATATATGCAGTGACCCGTTGGCGGGAGAGTACCCCTCATGATGGTAGCAAATAGTCAAAACTACTAAATTGTGCAAATTTCATTTTGATAGATCAATAAATGTACTGAAATTGTCAGTGCTGGGGTTGCCACTCAAAAAAAGGAAAAAAAAAAAAAGCATTTTATATTACTCGTTACTTTTTTCAAAGTTTATGCTGTACATTAATTACATACCTTAGAAAGTAAATTATTACTCTAACTGTTACATTACTCTTACAGTACTGTGTTGGGGTCACCATTCACTCAGCTTGAACATCATTCAGGGTTCTTGGCTAGCTTTTTGTTAGCATGCTGTCTGTGGAGATGCTCAGTGAGAGCTGAAGGTGTGTTAGCCATGTTATGCAGGTGCGTCTGTGTGTTGCCATTGCACTTTTATCTTTTCGTGCAGTAAAAATAAAACTAATATCCACATCTCCACTCCCCAAAAGCTGGAGATCACTCAACATTTTCCTCCATTAGAGAAACAAAGTGAAATCAGTTTATTGTGGCGGAAGCACAGAGAAAGGAAATATATTTGTTTGATTTTTTCTCTTTCTGTTTTCTCTGCACCTTTAGTGGGATTTGGAATGCCAACATTTTTGTTACTTTGTCGGTAATAGAGTGTTTTTACATTTTTTGCATTTTATGCGTCTTAATACTTTATTCAGCTCCGGAAATGTTGCTGCCAAGATTTCATAACTAAAGTAAACTAATAATAACTAATAATGAACAACAGCTCACAAGGGATCGCAAAATTACAATTAGCGGAAATGATTCATGCCTTAAATGAAAAAAAAAAAGACTAAGTTTACATGACTTGAGAGGTACTTTCAGCTGCTCCCTTATTTCCCAGAGGTTCACTACTGCAGATGGATCCACATATTTGATTTGGCACACATTTTATACCGGATGCCCTTCCCGATACAAGCATCCCATTTATCTGGGCTGGGAACAAGCACTGGGAGTACACTATCTTCTAAGGATAGAAGGCTTGTGTTTCCTTCCAGTCTTAAACTGGGGATCCTTCATGTATAATAATAATAATAATAATAATAATGGATTGCATTTATATTTCGTTTTTCGGGGCTCTCAAAGTGCTTTAGAGTTCCACTATTCATTCACTCTCACATTCACACACTGGTGGAGGCAAGCTACAGTTGTAGCCACAGCTGCCCTGGGATAGACTGACAGAAGCAAGGCTGCCATATCGCACCATCGGCCCCGCTGGCCATCACCAGTAGGCGGCAGGTGAAGTGGCTTGCCCAAGGACACAAGTAACGACCAAGACTGTCCGAGCCGGGGCTCGAACCGGCAACCTTCCGGTTACAAGCCGAACTGCCAACTCTTTGAGCCACGATCGCCCTGCTGTGGTTGTGTTGTGTTGCTCACTACACTCAAAACGTACTCTACTTATTATTCTCTTCCAGCAAACACATCAAGAGACCTGATTATAAATATGTCTTTGACAATAAACATGCAGAAAAATATATTAGCTATAATGGCAACAGGGCAAAATACAGCAGTAATTTGAATACAACTGCAAAACATCATTATTCTGAGTGGTTCAAATCCAGTTACGTGCTAGGATTGCCCAATGCAAGTTAGCCAATCATTTTTTCAGTTTTCATTTTAATGTATGTTAATTCACTCAAAACATACCTCAGCAGGAACCTCTGCTTCTATCCTGCAGCCATTCAAGATTTACTAAGACTTTAACTTAATCTCTTTTAATTGTGCAGTTATCTTTAAGCCTTATTTAGCTGTAATTTTTTTTTCAAGCAGAAACAAAAGGCAAGACTGAAGGATTATTTATATCTTTCATTTACAGTAAGCGTTCAATTTCAGTTTTAGTATAGCCTGTATATAAAACAGGGACGTAGCCACTGTGGAACTCATTGGTGTGTGAAACTGAGTGGATAATTTTTTTCCATCTTGGTGTTTTGATAGTGGACAAGAAATCATTGTTTGGTATGGACTTGTCAATCTGTCATGTAACCAGCGTGAGGCAGGCAGAGAGTGGACAGAATGTAAAACTAAAAACCAGCTTTAAAAAAAATACAACAAAAGGCAAAATATAAAACCTAAGCGGGACAGGAACGGACAGACAGACTGCACCATGAGAGAGAACAGAGGGGGACGCAGACAATATTTAGACAGGGGGGTGATTAAGGGAAGAGGAGACACATGGGAACACAGCTGAACTGAATCATAACTAACGAGACAGGGGAAGCAAAAATAAAACAGGAAATAACACACACACACACACACTGAGACTCATACATGTGAACCTGACACTGGGACTGGGGATAAAAAGACATGGAGACACGAGAGACTTTCCTGGAATTCAGTCATGGCTCTAACATAAGAAAATATGCGTAAAAATGCTTTTTTATTCCCCATACTATCATGGTTAGTAATTGTCAGCAAGATCAGACATGAGAGTAACAGCTTCTGTTTCAGTAACAGCCGCTAACAGCAACAAAAACAGCATCGCTAACCAGCCGCTCAGGAATCAAAAGCTCAGTATATCACCTCAGTATCACTGTCACTAGACAGAAATGAGCTTTGTCGACTCATCAACCTCACACTGGACTCCTTTGACAAAGTTTTGCAGCTTTCCCAATAGTAAATTTACTCTGCTCAGGGAAGCAGTGAGCTAACAGCCTACTACAGATAACTGTGAAGTGTTTGAGTTTTTTTCAAGTGTTGACATTATTCAGACACTTTAACATATAATGAGTAAAAATAATGTATACTTTACAGTCAGTTTTGGCAGTGGCATAAAGTTTGTTTTACATGCACTTTTGATTCTTCAGTTTTTATTTGTTGTTTTTGCACATTTTTACGACGCGGTGAATAATAATCATGAGGGTTTCATAGGTTTTGACCTCTTTTATTGGCAAATTAAAAAAACAAACAAACTTTGTTTCAGCCGTGGTGCCATTCCCAAAACTTTTAGCCACACTATAGAAGAAACTTGCTGGCTGTCCACGACCATTATATGGTGGCCCTGAAAGGTTAAACGCACTTCAACACCAGCAAGTACAAAAATGCACAAACACCAGAAAAACTCATAAAACGACTCACAAAACACAAATGAAGAGAGAAAAGCTGCAGAGGTGGCAAGCTAACAGTTAATGGCTAATAGCAATCTGCTTCTTAAAGGTGTCTCAGTCCTTTGCGTGTCTTTGTTTCGTTGTGTTTTTTGTGTTTTTGTAGCATTTTTCTCTTTGCTGGTGTTTTCTTGGTGCTGGTGCATTTGACCTCTCAGGGCCACCGTACCATCATGGGCTACAAAGGGTTATGGCTTAGCCTACAAGGGGTCTTCATTCCTTCTGTTGCCTCTAACACTAACTATAATTTATTTATTTTATAGAATAAGACCTGAAACTACAGATTGAGACCGTGAACTCTTTAGCGGAGTCTTTATGAGTCTTGAAGTGAGTGTTTTTCTACACAGTCGCCTTATTTTTGCATCCAGAGGAGTCTCCCCCTGCTGGTTAGCAGATTTATTGGCCTCACTTGTTAGACTCAGAATATACATTTACATTTTTAATGCAATCTGTGGATGTTGGCAATGCATTCTGAAGAAGGTGAATAAGTTGTTTGAAAAAGAAAAGAGTCTCCAATCATTAGACTGTCTGAGGATCTCACCTGTAACCTGGAATCTCTGACCCAATTCTTTCTCTACAGGTATCTTTTTCTTCTTGTTTGGTACAACGCCTCCATCTCCATCCTGTGGAACTGGCTCCCTTTTCGTAACTTGAATTTCTTTCATTCCTCTAAGATTTGATAATGAGCTGTGTTTCTGAGTCCAGCAGCTACTTAAAAATTTACACATGCCTTCAGGTTTTTTCTTCCTTCTGTGTAATAAGCAAAGCACAGCTACCTAAATCCTAAGGGAGCTGTAGTCTTAATTTTATCTCCCTCCCATTCATTAATACAGTGCCTGTAGCTACCTGTGTTAGGTGTAATTGGGACACTTGCAAGCTTCACCTTTTATTGAAAGGTGCTCCATTGATGAGCTGACTACCACGCTGGAGAATGAAGATAGCCAGAAGGCTCGCTTCTGCTTCCCAGTGTTCCACTTCATTGAGCAACAGAATGAGACCATCTCCACCTGCTATCTGCACTGCATCACCCGACTCTGCGAGTGCACTTCCTGCAGCACCTTCAAGGTAGGAGGGTAGCGTATGAATTTCAAGCAGAAATCTCCAATTCAGGCCAGATCCCCAGCTCATATCTCCACATATGGCCTGATCCACAGCAATGCCAGAGGAAGAGGCGGAGCATGAGGAGCACAGGGAGCACAGTGGTCCAGGAGGGCATCGCCGAGCCGTCTGTGCTCACAGTGGCTATAAGAACCGTATGTTTGTCTTTCTTTTTCTGCAGATTTCAGACGGTGCATCTAAAAGCGATCCTCAAATACGCCACAGAGACATGAATAACATTCGGGTGGTAGAGCTCTGTATCATTAAAGGCTCAGTTTGACGTTTTGAGAAATGCTGTTCACCTCCTTGCTCAAAGTTTAATGAGAAGACATACTACGCTCACCCATTTTTTATGTTGAACTGAGCTAACGATCTGCACATACACTGTGACTGTACAAGTTTAACACTGGTATCGATACTCTGATCCGCCTCCAGCACTGAGGTGGATGCCTGTTGAGGGGCCTAAATGGAGAAAAAATAACAATGACTATAAAACAAAACACAGAAAATCATTCACAGAATTCATTATGAGCAAAGGAGAACAGATAAAAGGTTATAAAACCTATGATAAGGACGAATAGTCTGACTCCTACCTTCAATCAGTGTTTCGCTTTTGGCAAATGTGTAGTTTGAAACATGGCAAAAAAAGAATAGAAGCTCATTACACCTTTATGATATTTCTTCTGGTTTCCCTTTTCTCCTGTAATTTAATTTTTCTCTCCAATATTTTGATAATTATAATATTGTGTCTCTCATAATGAAATATTGATGTTTCCCATCTTTCTTGCAGCCATTCTCTCCAAAGAAGAGGCTAAGTGTGTTATGTATTAACTCGACACCAATGAGAGCAGCTATTCACAAAGTTTTTTACTAATTAGATTCCTCCAGAAATGAAAGGACTTTCTTATCTGCAGCGAGTCATGTCATCGTCTCTTGTCTGCTGAAATAAAAGCACCCCACAATGGCGTCCCTCTCATTTGTGCACAGCGCTGTCTGGTGGACGGTCTGATGGAAAGGGCGCATCTTTTGCCCTGGGAATGGTCGCTGCTCTACTCACTGTGGCACGGCTGGTAGCCATTTTGATGGTGGCATCTTTTTTTTTTATTGAAAATTGAAGCGGCTGAGCTAGCAGCAGCACATAATATTGATGAACAGAGGTCAGTGCAGGGTAAACGACATGATGAGTTTGACAGGGTGACATTCACATACGAGTGGAGGTGTGTAATGTATATATGTAAGACTTAATCAAAGTGATTGATTGGAGCACTCGCTCAATCCTTCAGAGTATTTCGAGCTATGAAAGGTGAAGTCTGAGTAATTGTCAAAAGACAGAAAGAAGCTCAGCTGTCATCATTTTTGTGAAACATACTTGTTTGAGGAAGAGGGTGGAGTAATGAATGTAATATTTTTTGGTTCATCACTGAGTTTTAGCAGCATTGTTATCTGAATTCAACAAACCCTTCTTTTTTCCAGAGGCTTTAAGTTAAACTACTCAACTGGTCATTAACACAAATGTCGAATCAGCCAATCACATGGCAGCAACTTATGTAGACATCATCAAGATGACCTGCTGAAGTTCAAGGCTAGCAACAGAAGGAGGAAGAAAGGTGAGCGATTTTGAATGTGGCATGGTTGTTGGCACCAGATGGGTTGATCCAATATTTGAGGAGAATGACCCGACTGCTTCAAACTGATAGGAAGGTACAGTAACTCAAACAGCTCATTATAACCAGGATGTGCAAAAGAGCATCTCTGAATGTAGAAAAGATGGGCTGCAGCAGCAGAAGACCACACCTCGTGGCACTCCTGTCAGCTGAGAACAGGAACCTGAGGCTACAATTCACATGGGGACAGAAGACTGAAAACATGTTTCCAAGTCTAATTAGTTTTATTTCTGCTGTAACATTCAGATGGCAGGATCAGAATTTGGCCTAAAGATCATAAAAACTTGGATTCGTCCTGCCTTGCTTCAACGCCTGTGGCTGGTGGTGGTGTAATGATGTGGGGGATATTTTCTTGACACACTCTGGAATTCTTAGTACCAACTCAGCATCGCCATCCCTTCATGACCGCAGTGTGTGCATCTTCTGCTGGCTGCTTTCTGCTCCCTGCACGATAATGTGTCATCTCACAGAGCTCAAATCATGTCAAACTGGTTTCTTGAACATGACACTGAGTTCACTGTACTCGAATGGCTAGTCCCAATCCGGTAGAGCAACTTTGGGACATGGTGAAACTGGAGATTTGCATCATGAATATGTTGCTGACACATCTGCACCAACTGTGTGATGCTATCATGTTAATATGGACCAAAATATCTGAGGAATGTTTCCAGTACTTCATTGAATCTATGAGATAAGGAATTAAGGCAGCTCTAAAAGCAAAAGTGGGTCCAACCCAGTACTAGCAAGGTATACAGCGAGTATATCTTCAGCACACAGACATTTCCTGGCAACAAAGTGAATAAACATATTTTTCCATAATGTGAGGGGGGTCCTCTACTATTTATCTGGCATAGCAAAAAAACAGAAAAGGCGGCTATAAGTTAGCATTGCTACATTCCTGTCTCGCATTTAATTTGCCTTACTGTCAACATGCAAATAATCTTTGATTTAAACACTCGGCTTCTTGTTTATTTGGCGAGCAGTTCATAGATAAAAGTCTACACAACTGGAACACGGACGACACGCAGTGAACTGCACATGATGTATTTCTAATAATCTTCTAATTCCAAACCTGCGTGTGATGGTTTTACACTCAGCATAGATTCGCTCACGCAAGCCAGCTCTGATGCACTGCTAAATAAGTACAACGTTACATTCCAGACTACAAGGGATAATTAAATGATAAAAGTATCGCACAAAAGAGAAGAAGTGGGCATATATGGTTATTTATCAGCTGTTTCTATGGTGTATTCCTGAAAAAAATTAATTTAGTTATACTTGCAATACAGTATCTTCAGAAGGTGATTTGTTACTGATGTGTATATTTGAGTCAATTTTCCATGCATGGATTATTACTATTAAAGCTTACAGTGTTATCGGAGGCATACGATAGAAGTGCTGTGTTAGACTGCATCTTACGGTCTGCATGAAACAATTCCTGACATACAAGAAGGCTTTGGATGTCTTGAGTTCAAGGAAATGAAAAGGATTAATGCATTAAACTGAGTAAAACTGGCACACATACTTGTTGCTGTTTTATAACTGGAGGCATGTGGATCGTACACAAGAAACGAATCCCAGTATTTGAAATTTATGCTGTCAGGAATTTCCTTCGGTCTAACGTTTGATGTGCACAGAAGATAAAAGAAAGTTTGTTTTGAGGTTTGCAGGGTGATGCTTTTGTAATGGTCCACCACTAGAGGGTGTCTAATCACCATTTTTTTCCCTAATCTCTTTTTTTAAGGCTCTACTGTTTACTTGTCAACAGTGCCTTTAATTAATACATTTTGAGCACAGGAATATCCAGGATAGAGGATTTAGATCGGATTAGCCTTCGTAGATCCCCACAATCTTAACTTTTCGCCACATCTCTTAAAAATAAATTATTTTGGCTTTCAGAAAACCAGAGAAATCTACAGGCTCTCTGTTTTTCTGGCCATGATCGGCGAGAGATCGATTTCTGAAAAGTGAAACGTCTTCCCATGTACACCATAAAAAGAACAAGCAAAGCAATCAGCTGACTTGACAAACGATCTAATTAGGAGTTGCAGTATTGTTAAGTAGGCCATGACAAACCTCACGACAAGACGACCCACTTTGAAGCATGAGGGGGATAAATCAGCTGAGCTGGAAGGCAGTGCTCCATTACCACTGCAGTAACTGTATGTTCAGGTTAAATCTCCCATTTATGAGTTCCCTGTAATTTAATTAAACCAACAGGGATAAACGTGTGCTCTGTTGCTCTCTAATGGTGTGGACATTAACCTTTGAATCCAGCTGCTTTGCCCTCTAAAATGTTAATAGCCGCGGGGGATGAGCAGCAGCTAGAAATCTGTATTGCACTTCCATATGTTGCTCATGACAATGCACATTTTAATCACCTTTTCTTTAAAGTCATGTTGCAGTGCATCTCTAAAGGGAGTGTTTTTTTGTTGTCTCTCATTCTTTTTGCTAGTTTTGTTTTTTTTTAAATCTGTCTGCTGTGTCTGAGGATTTGGGCTCTTTATTATAGACCTTTGCGTTTTGGCCAGTTTTGTCCTCAGCTGAAAGAATAATTGTCCTGTCATTTCCATTCTAATTAATATGCATATGAGTCTGTCTGTAGGCTATACATTAGGCTTAGCAGACAGCGCAATCATAAAAAATTGATGGACCAGCTGCAATTTAGGACGAGAAGACTCGTGCAACATGAAGACTGCTGGAATATGATGACTTTGAATAAACAGTGTCAGAGTCTTGCTAATAGGATGACGTGATGCGTTAATGTGCTAACAGAAAATAAAACTGGATTTCTTTTCTTGTCAAGGCAGAAGAAATATAAAATACTTCAGCAAGATAACACCGGACTGCTGAGGAGGCGAAATCAAACTGGAAGGTCCAGCTGTTCCATTAACCTTTTGTAATGAAGCAGAAGAGATGTGAAACTTGGTGAAATGTAATGTCGAACGTTGAGAGGAAGAAGAACCGTGAGCGAACAGGACAGCAATCCTTCAGCAGTAAATCCTCTGTGTCTTTATATGAATTTTTCGACATCTGAAGAAATACAGTAATTGGGTTTCTTGCTGAGAACTTGATGAACTATTACTCGCATACCTGAACTAACAGCCGTGCTGGGGTTCCTCAGCGTAACAAAATCCACCTATCAGCTTCTCTAATTATACCTTTATGTCTTAATTTGGTTGTGTCATTAAAAATAGTCTTGCACACAATCTCTTGTAAAAACTTAATGGATTTTGTTACCTTTTGTTATCTTTGGAGCCATGCTAATCCCCATTTTCACCAGTCTTTGTGCTCGGCTTAAAGCTAAGCTAACTCTCTGGGCTTCAGCTTAGCAGTAGTTAACAGACAAATGTAACAGTGGTGTCAGTTTAACTGTTTGCACATTTTAGTGGGGTGGTCAACTGGCCTTAACGGAAGACTTTTTATGCAATCCCATTTTCCAAGATCCCACTGATAATTTGAAAACGGCACTAATATGAAGGTAGCATGGTAACAGCCATAGCTGGAGGAAGGTGTTTCAGGTAGATGGTGCTATGGGGATCACACTATGTGTTATGGTGCAGGCAGGGTTGGGGTGGTTTGTCTCTTTCTAAAGTTTATCTCTGAAAGTCTCAGGTGGAGGGCTACCTTCCTAGACTGCCTGCTCCAGGCGATCTCATCAAGCTCTTGACATTTAGAGGTCAGAAGGCACTGCCGTTCTCCACCTGTTCCGTAAACCAGTTCACCTGGATTCCTACCATCCTGAGAAATTTTGCAATCACCACAGGCCAGTCTTGCCTCAACTGGTCAACTGTTCTGAGTACGTGCAAAGTAAAGCGCTCACCTGCACTCCACCTGCCTGTTTGCTCTCCACCTTCCTGCCTGCTAGCCGTTTACATCTCCAGGGACTCTGTTCAAGAAACAGACAAATACACAAAGTTCACAAATATTGCAAGATGTTCAGCCAGTCTTAACTTCATTCTCTGGCAGGGCTCCTGGTTGCATTCCCGCTAAAAAAGTAGTCTTCTTGAGCCGGTGACCTGCTTTCCATAAACACTCCTGTTTCTCAGTAAACTTAGTAAAACTGCCATCAGCGTGTTGAGTCTGATTCCTGAGTCCAATTTGAGCTCTCTCTCAGCACTCTCAGCACCCATATAAATAGGAGCTTTATAAGTTATTTATGCTGTGAAATGTACATCAGCTATACATGCTTTCCTTTATGACTGTGGTCAAACACTTTGATGGTAAAAAAAATAAAATATTGGTCTTTGAAAACAATCATCTAACAAAACATTCAAATAGACACTTTGCACTCACAGGAAAGCCGATAACCATCCACACCTTTACCGTCGTAACTGACAGCGAAGACAGCTCAGCACCTCAGTCTTTAGCATAACACACCCAAACATTGTTATTTCAAGGCAAAACTGGTTGTTATCTGCCGATAACAAGCTCGCCACAAAAAACATTCATCACCAACTCTGCTCTAGCAGTTGTGAAATACAGATTTTTTCTAGAAGACGAGACAACGAGAGAAGGATTTCTGTACTCACAATCAAAGTGAGGATATTCTATCAGTGATAATAAGTAATTATGATGTAATGGTTATTTAAGGTGACTGTATGATGTTAGAGGCCGAAAAACTGGCATTACTCTAGTGCTGATACTCCAAAATTGCTCTTTTACTTTTTCACTCTTATGGAACTTTTCATTATGTTGGGCTAACAGTGAACTTTAGCTCGGTGCTCACTTGCCAGCAAAGAAATGCATCACACGTGTGTATTGTAGGTGCTGCTGTTATGATGATACTGATGTTCTGCTGGGTTTGGGTGTTTTTCATGTACTTACTGAGAAGTTTTTACTGCCATTTACTTACTGTTTACAATGACTCCAGTGACTACATTGTAGTCAAAGGCATGACTAACCTAAGCAAACATTCAAACCAAACATTGTTCTAACAAACATGAACAACTATCAAGTTCTTGTTTCAGGACCCAAATTAATTTCTCCAGTTGCTTTCTTAAGATTATTGCACAATCACATTTTTATTTTTTACAGCCAGTCTTATCACTATGCATCAGTAATTAGCTTCAACTAAAGACAGACCTAGCTAGCATATGTCCCTGTTTCACAGGCCTAGAGACCAGTCAGCAATCCCCTGTCAACCTCTGGTCGATAAAACTGGTTGGCAAGTGGTTGCTGGAGGTTGGTGGAAATTTCTAGGCAACGTTGTTTGCAAAGAGGTATATGGTGCTGCTCTGACAACTTCTTTGCAACAGCTTTGACGTGCTAGCAATGTGCTGCTGGAAAATGTTGACCAAATACTCACTGAGTGGCAGTAAAACTTTGTGATGCAAACCAGAAATAGAGAACATTCACCTTCAAAGTAAAAGTTGCACCTTTTGGTGTGTGTGTAAGCCACAACTTTTACTTTGAAACTAAATATTTTCACAATATACAATTACCAGTTCATGCTGCACTTTTTTAGGTTTCACTAATACCCGACTAGTAGTTTAGCAAGTGTTTGCAGACAAGTTGGCATCTTTCATAGGCTTCAGTCACACTACAGCAATCTGCTAGTACCAGACCAATAACAAGAAGGTTTTTGATGCAGCACCTTCTTTGTATCTAGTTGTATTAAGTGAATGCCAGAAATCTTCGCCAGCCGCTGAATGTTCTCTGTTTGGAGTTTGTGTGACACTATACGGTTTTACTACCAGTTGGGGAGTAGTTGGCAACTATTTGCAGACAGGTCAGTGTGTTCCATGCAAAGTATGGACAATTACAGCCACAGACCAAAGAAATCACAAGAAGAGTGTTAGTGAAGCACCCCTACATCTATCCGATTTTATCAAGCAACCACAAGTATCCTCCAGCATCCAACTGTTTGTGGAATACATATTTTTTCCCAGCTAACAGTGGTTTCTAGCAAGTTGCTAACTTATTACTAGGCCTTGGTGAATTGAATAAGTCATTTAAAAGCTTTCAGAGTCAGATTTCTCCATTTCTTCTACTGTTATGTCTCATTTTGACAGCAGCTTCACATTTGATGAACAATATATGCTGCTGTCATAGCTAGTTTCTCCCAAGTGAGGTCCCTTGCAAAGGCTCTTTCTCTCTTTTTCTTTTCAATCCTTTATTTCATCCAAGCTTGACTATTGCATTAGGGTTTTTTTTTAGAAACAGCAACTCTGTGCTTTCTTGTCTGCAACTTGTCTCCTGACAGGCACACATAGGCCAGCCCATACAACCCTTGTTTTAGCTTCTTTGCACCGGCTCTTGATAAGTTTTAGAATCAATTTAAAGATTTTATTCTTTGTTTTTAACTCGTGAAATAGACAGACACCTTCATACCTTTCTGACCTTCCAAGTACACTCCTAAAAGCTAATTGAGGTTAACTGACCAGATGCTCTGATTGTACCAAGAGGTAGATCAAAGCATTGAGGAGATCAGGCCTTTGCTGTAGCTGCTTCTAAAGTTCGGGACAGCCAGCCGCTTGAACGTAGGATCTCAACAACACTTTACATCTTCAAAACCCGTTTGAAAACTCATTTCTATTCTTTGGCATTTAAGCCAAACTGAGTCTTGACAGTTGTTTTTTTATCTGTCAGTTTTTTTGTGCTACTTTTATTGTTTTATTCTTTTAGTTCTACAGCACTTTGGTCAGCGCTTGTTTTTTTTTAAAAAAAAAAAAGATGTGCATATAAATAAATTGACTTGACTTGACTCACATAATGACAACTTTCTCCTGGTTTACATTACTAAGCTTCAGGTAGTGAACAGACATGAAAATGACAGTCTTATCTAACAATGTATTGATACAATATGTAATAATATAATAATAAACAGTCTAACTCTCTGCAGTAAAGCAAATAGCTTGGTGAAGTGTATTCTTAAGGTATGTCTTTTATTTATTGGCTTATCTTTTTCATGGTTATTAATGAGTAGTTTTGCTGTTCGTGAGATTTAGTTTGAATTATTGTTGCAGGTTTTGTTTGTTTTGTTATTTTTTATGTTTATTCTTGCATTTCTGACTTTGGTTAGAATAGTTGTTCTGTTTTCATCTCACTCGTTCCAGTATTACTATACTATTACTACTTTCTTTTTTTTCATTTCAAATCCATCTCCGGAGTCTGTGTTTATGTCCTCCGCCTCTGCTACACTCCAAAACATGACATTTAGAGGTCTGTATATGCAGCAAGTTGTTGTATACATTTGACGGAGTAGTCTCCCTCTTTCTTTTGAGATTATGCTACACATCTTGCTATCTCCTGCTTAGCCTTAACAAATAATGTCACCAAATTATGATAAGGTGGTCTGACTTTTTTTCGCTGAGCAAGAATGTGAAGAATCCTTTGATGTTCAGTGGTATAATAAAACCAAGCAAACATGATGTCTTATATCAGCTAAAGTGTATTCTTCAGTGTAATAAAATGAGAATCTAAAAGATATTTCCTAAGATTTTACACAAAATCCAAACATATTTAAAGGTCTTTCCAAAAACGTCAGAGGCTTTAGGGAGCTGCATAAAATCTGATAAACTGATTCAAATCACTTGAGTCAGCATCAGCTGGGGTGAAGACTACAAGTCGAAAAAGAGGGAAAAAAATGTGAGGATGTGCAGTTAGAAAGAAGAGAGCTTACCAAGCCTCTGTAGACCTCTCCTCTTTTCTTGAGACTCGCAGCTCGAGGCTACATGTGCTACTACGAGTGTAACACGCATGGATCTGCTTGTGATTTAAACAAGAACCTGAGGTTTCTTCAGTCTGCAGCTAGTATTTATGTGATACAATGTGAATGCAGCATATGCCCAAGTGTAGCACAGCATCAGTGCAATGTGTCGGGTGTGTGTGGGTCAGTGGTAGTCCAATTAGTGCTGAGAGCCAGACCGGACACACTACTCACTCACTGTTGAGCCTTAAGGGGGTATTGTGGGATAAATCCAGCAACGATCTATGCTGGTGCCCATTTCACCATAAATGTTCTACAAGACCAGATTACTTCCAATCATCGATCGGTGCAAAATATGAGACAAAAAGATAAACCAAAAGCAGTGGGGAAAAGTCTCAGGCGTCATGAAGACAGTTTGATTGGCAGGTAGCTGGAAGCATTATATGTGATCTGTGAGCATGAAAGCTTAAGACTCTTATTAGCATTAATTTTCAAAAGTAAATGTAGAGCTTTAGAGACAGACTTATAAGTCTAGAAAGAAGTGCTTGACGGGTGTAAATTAGGGGATAGAGAGTAAACTTAGAGCCAATCACATTCCAGTTAGTTCAGCTCAGTTAAATGCCAACAATAAAATTAGTTGTGAGAACACATTCAAACGAGAACAAGAAAAGTGTGATTCACTCTTATTAAAATTAGTACCAAAATATCTTTTCCGAATGTGTTTCAATCCGAGGATTTGACGAGCTTCTTCGGTTTAAATGAGCGCAATCAGAAACTCTGATTGCCAAAATGAGCAATGGAAAAAAGGTCATGACACAAAGTGGTGGTGATTGTTCACTCGAGCAACATATTTGGACGTTTTAAAGCTAAATGTAACGACTCTGCTATCCTTGAAAAACACTGGAAGCTGAAGAAGCATGTGCTGGCGACTTACCTTGCTTTTGCCTTCAGAGCTACCTCAGCTCTTCTTGAAACACATTCATCAAGGTGTTGGAAACATTACTCTGAGATTTTAGTCCATATTGACATGATAGTTGCTGCTGATTTGTTGGCTGCACATTCATGATGTGAATCTCCCATTCTACCCCAGAGGTGCTCTGTTGGACTGTTGAGACCATTTGAATTAAAAAATTATTGCCATGTACAGGCTCAAATCAAATCACTTTTATTGTCACATCACATGTGCAGGTACACTGGTACAGTACATGTGAGTGAAATTCTTGTGTGCGAGCTTCACAAGCAAGAGAGGTGTGCAAACATACAATACTATAAGAACAAGCAAAATATAAGAATGGCTAAATCTGAGAGTTATATGAATAAATATATGTACAATATAAGAGTGTATGCATATTACTGAATGTGTATACTAAATATGTATATCTACGTGTGTGTATATATGTATATGTGGCCCGGTCATGGGGAATGAGACAGGACACAGGAAATACTCTTTTGTGGGCTTTTTTATTCTCCGACTGTACTCGGAGGAGCACAGTTTTAATTCTGTAGTTTTGAGTGAAACGGCAAAATTTAACTATTCCACTGGCTCAGCCTAAACTGCCTTTCAGGGTCTGAGACAACAGTAACTATCATATGTACATGTTAAATCCAAACAGTATAGACAACAGTAGTGACCTGTCAAGAAACAAATACAACAAAAAAAGAGAAAACAAAACAAATAAACACATTGTTTACATCCCACAACTTCGCAGGTCAACTGGCAATAAAGTGCACTGTAAACTCTCTTTTAAACATACATTTCTATGGGAGAACATCATGAACTCACTTCGGTTTCTCCACACAGCTACTGTGCTAGGACAAGTACACACGCAGGAATCACACAGCAAGTGATCTCCCCTCTGAATCAAACAGAAACATACAGAGTTATGCAAAGTGAGTAAAAGTATAAACTTAACAACTTTGAAATCTGTTAGGACACTGTAACTACTCACGCCAACCCGCTCTTCAGTCCCTTTCACAGCACGTGACCATTAAACATGCACCCGTCGCGCGTTAAGAACTGTACAGAAATGGTCACAAACATGGAGTCATTGCTAAAGAAACTTAGCTAATTACAGTCTACTACAACACTGGTGACAATATTTTGCAGTATGCTACACTTTTTAGCACATTTACCTCGTGTGTAGCTAGCCACAGAATCTTTTGCAGTCTCTAACTCTCCAGTGCTCCCGCTCACAGCGCTCAGTGTGACACAAACTTGAGTGCATGCGTGCTCTGGCTTACGGCGGCTCTTAAAGGGACAGTATACCCCCAAAACGCGAGGTCTAGTCATCACCATGACAACCCTACAACAGACCTCCGGTAGACAGGCAACCAGTCAAAAACACAATTCCCTCTTTTTAAACCCTTTCCATGCGTAGTATTAGTTCACTTGGCTACATTCTCCCCTGCTACGAGTCAACGTCCTCGGTGACCCCCTGCTCATCCACCATTCCCCTGAGTTTGGTGGTGTAGAGAACCATACCGGCTAACACCTGGGAGAGTACATCTGGACTGAAGGATACTGCATTGCATGCTGACCTAGGTAGATTAAATGGGTTTGTGTGGACCCCTGCAGTTTCTCTCCTACTCCTGCGTGTAGCAGGTGTGGGTGGACCGGCCTCCGCTTTCTCTTTCTTTCCTTTCCTAGGAGCTGGAACAGGTTTTGCCACCGGTTCTTCACTGGAGAATCCAATGCTTCCTGGCCCAGGTGGAAGGTAAGCTGCTGGCTCCACCTCGAGGTCATCAGGGTTGTCGCTGCTCTCTTGCCCTAGCAGATCCTCACCCATATTTTCAGTTCCATTCTCCAATTGGTTTCCAGGCTCGTTGACCGTCGGAACCAAGTTCCCAGGTCCCTGAGCCACTGGCAGCTCCATTGGGTACTGGACCTCCTCCATCAAGGCAAACTCTGGATGCTCAAGCTCCGTATCAGACACTTGGTGCTCATCTGCAGAACTGACTTCCTGGTCACGTAGCCTTGGGTTGGGTGCAGGTATAGACCCCACGCATGGCCTCAAGTTAGATCTGTGGACTCTTTTCACCGGCCCTCCTTCCAGTGGCACTACTGTGTATGTTGTCCCTTGGATATCAACCACTTTGTACACAGGGGCTGCCCAGGCATCTTGAATTTTATTCCTTCCTGGTGGTCGGTAACGGAGATACACAAACTGTCCGATGTCAACAGGTGGACAGAACACCTTTCCTTGCTGCTGAACCACTCTCTCTGCAGCCTTCCGTTCGGCAAATTCTCTGGCTCTGGCATGTGCATCCTGGAGACGCTCCTGGTGCACTGCTAACCAGTCCAGTTTGTCATCCTTCACTTCCTCCCGGCCCAACAATGCATCAACGGGTAGATGTGGGTGGACCCCAAACAGCAGGTAATGGGGAGAATACCCTGTCGTTGAGTGCGGCGTGACATTGTAAGCATACACCAGCTCTGACAGATGCTCGGGCCAGCGCCGCTTCTTCTCAGGGGGAAGCGTACGCAAGAGGTTGTGTAAAGTCCTGTTGAACCTCTCACAATGTGGGTTACCCTGAGGGTGGTGGGGTGTTGTACGCGTTTTCTTCACTCCATACAGTTTGCATAGCTCAGCAATCACTGCGCTTTCAAAATTCCTGCCCTGGTCTGAGTGCAGGCGCTCTGGTACCCCATACTTCAGGAACCACTCTTTCAGGATAACCTTAGCTGTGGTATCTGCTTTTTGATCTCGTGTGGCAAATGCCTGACTGAACTTGGTGAACACGTCAGTCATTACAAGAACGTTTTCACGACCATCTGTAGCCCGCTCAAGGGTGGTATAATCAACAGCAACAACTTCAAGTGGGCGGGTAGCCAAAAATGGAGCGTGGGGTGCCTGAACTTTGGGTTGAGGCATCTTTGTTAACACACACCTCTGACATTTCTTCATCCAGTGCTCAACATCTTCAAACATGCCTCCCCAGAAACATCTTTGTTTCAACAATCCCAGTGTGCGTTCGATTCCCTGGTGTCCCATGTGATCATGCACACTCCTGAGCACTTTTTCTTTAAGACAGGCAGGTAGTAGCAGCTGATGGCACTGTCCAAGGTGAGCATCTTCAATTACACGGTATAGCAGTCCATCCTTTTCTCTGATCCGAGGCCACTGCTTCAGTAGAGAACGTACCGGTTTAGACAGACCCCCTCTCTCTCTGTAGGTGGGTCTCTTCTGTCTGCTCCAAAACTCTCTCAAGACACCAATTGTTGGGTCTGACACTTGGAAGCGATAGAGTTCTGCATTGGAATAACCAGGCATCGTTGGGGTGTTGCCCAGCACAGCCTCACTGACTGCTTCCCCATCTGGTTCGGAGGCCTGCAGCAGTCTGATCCTACGAGCCTCAACTCCAGCCATGACAAGATCTGAGCCTAGACTTGTACCTGCCCTTAGCACATTACATATGGCTATAGAGCCATCATATTCTGCATCCTCACTGTCAGGTTCTGCCGTGTCAACTGTTGGTTGCCGAGAGAGGGCATCAGCGGCAGTGTTGCAGCGGCCAGGGCGATACTTAACATCGAAGTCAAACACAGACAGCTGAGCTACCCACCTCTGTTGAATGGCTCCTAAATTAGCAGTGGGCAGGTGGCACAAGGGATTGTTATCCGTTATGATTGTGAACTTGGACCCCAGCAGATAACTCCTAAATTTTTCGGTGACTGCCCACTTTAACGCTAGGAGTTCGAGCTTCATGCTGCTAAAGTTTTGATCATTCTTCTCAGCCCCTCTGAGCCTCCTACTAGCATAAGCTATGACTTTATTCCTTCCCCCCTGCTTCTGAGACAGGACAGCGCCTAATCCAAGACTGCTAGCATCCGTTTCCAGCGTGAAAGGGAGACTGAAGTCAGCATAGCCTAGAACAGGGGCACTAGTCAACTTTCCCTTAAGCAACTCAAAAGCTTGTAAGCATTGCGGTGTCCAGGCTGAAGCAAAAAGCTGTTTAGCCCTGACAGGACTTATCTCCTTAACACAGACATTCACCACATCATGGAGTGGCCCCGCAGTTTGGGAAAAGCCCTCAATGAATCTCCTATAGTAGCTGCAAAATCCTAAAAAGGACCTTAGCTCTTTCACAGTACTAGGGATGGGCCATTTTGCCACAGCGCTTATCTTGTCAGGATCTGTGCTTATTCCCTGAGCCGACACTTCATGACCGAGAAACTTGACCTTGGGCTGGAGGAAATGGCACTTCTCAACCTTAACCTTCAGCCCCGTATCCCTCAGCCTTTTCAAAACAGTCTCCAGTCTCACAATGTGATCCTGGAATGTTGATGAAAACACAAGCAGATCATCCAAGTAGATCAATACAATCTGAAAGACCAAATCACTCATTGTGGCCTGCATAAGACGTTGAAACGTCGCGGGGGCATTACATAACCCAAAAGGCATCCTTAAGTATTCATACAGGCCAAATGGTGTGGTAAAGGCTGTTTTGTCTCTGTCTTTCTCATGTACCGCTACCTGATGGTAGCCACTGGCAAGATCTATGGTTGAGAAGAACTCTGCACCACTCAAGGCATCCAGGCTCTCCTCAATGCGAGGGAGTGGAAACGCATCACGCCTGGTCTTCGCGTTTAGTCTGCGGTAGTCTACACACAGTCTAAGACTCCCATCTGACTTGCGTACCAGAACAACTGGTGAAGCATAGGAACTCGAACTCTCCTGAATCACCCCCTTTCTCAACAGTTCAGAAATGTGCTCCCTGACCTCTTTGTACTGATTTGGTGGAATGCGCCTGTATGGCTGAGAAACAGGGGCTTCATCTACAACAGGAATTTCATGCTTCACACGATCAGTGTACCCCAAATCCTCATCATGAAGTGCAAAAACATCCGCATACCTTTTCAAAAGAGTTCTGACCTCGGCCTGTTGTCCTGGTGTGCCACCTATGTGTAATCTTCCCAATAAGTCCTGTACGCAGCTGTTGGCCCCCTGACAGTCCTTTTGGTTAAGAGTCACCTCCTCGTGGTTGGCAGATATGCGCTCAAATTTCACCTCGCATGGGTCACCCTCAATGCAGCGGCCAGGACTAATAATGCCTAGTCTAGCCTTAGGTGGAAGCCAGACATCCTCTTGTGAGATGTTCATCACCTGTACTGGGAATACCAGGCTGTTAGTTGACACTAGAGTTGGGATCACCAATAAGCCACCTGGGAGCTGAACATTCCCTGGTTCAACCAATGCGCTACCAAACTGCTTGCCATGGCCCCTTGCATAGACAGTGGTCAGGGATGAGGCAGGCACCCGCACTTTGTGTTTGCTTGCAACACGGGCAGTAGACACCTTTTCCACAAGCTCAGCAGCTTGTACGCAGTGGCAGGCCTTCCTCCAGCTGGACTCCAGCTCTCCCCCTAGAGTGGTGTCAAACTCTGAGAGTACTAACTGTCTACATCGTTTTGCAATGTTCATCCCTATAATGCCATGGGGTGACAAATCCAACCATTTGGGATTGTCTCTTTCTGTTTTATCATCTTTGATTATAAGAAAACCACATTCAGGTATAGTGAGCCCCATGACCTGTACATCTAACTCTACATAGCCTAAATAGGGCAGCGGCAACTGGTTGGCTGCTGTGATTTTAAGCCACTTGGCAGTACAGTGCATATCTTCATCCTCTCCCTGGAGATGATTTCTGAAAAAGCTTTCTGTCAAAGTGCTTACATTACTTCCTGTGTCAAGCAGACATCTAAGGGATACACCACCTATCTGGATATCTACTTCAGGGCACTGACCAACAGCATGTTCTAGAAAATGTTCCTTGGTTAGAGCTTCCTTTGAGCCTTCTGATTTGCCTCGCATTGCCCGGCTCATAGCAATGGAGGGTTCCCGTTTCCCGTTAGCGAGGAACTGGACATGGTTGCAGACTGGCTCGTAGGTTGTTGGGGTGCATTACAGTGTCTGGCCATATGTCCCACCCCTTCACATCGGAGACAAATAGGCTGACCCTCTCTAGTGTACTTAGGCTTGGGCTTAGCTTTAACACCTCTACTGTCTTCAGAACTGGCAGTCTGTGTTGTGAGCTCCCTCACTGCATTAGTTAACTCCCCTATGGCTTTACCCTGTTGTGTGATTATTTTAACCATCTCTTGCAGAGCCATGGTAAAGTCTGTCTGTACATCACTGGTGGAGGTTGTCTTTTCACAGCTTTCATCTGGCCTGTCACTCACTATATTTCTATGTCTGGCTACATTAGTGCTGCGTGGACGATCTTCCATAGTCCACATGATTGCCTCCTCTCTAACATCAAAGAGACTACACTCAGGCTTGTCCCTAGTGAGCCTACGTAGTTCACGCCGAAGATTTGGGGCATGCACACCTTCAATGAATTGATCCCGAAGTGCCAGCTGTGTGTTGGGTACTACATTAGGGGACTGCTGTATTGCAGCGTTGAGCAACTGAGAGAGTGCATGTGAATAATCTCGCAGGTCTTCCCCATCTAGTTGGCGGCGTGCATAGAAAGCATGCAAGAGCTGTGGTGTGGTGCGCTTCTCTCTAAATGCCTCCCTCAAATATGAAAAGAGATCACTCGGTTGCTTCACCTGGCCTGCCATACGTAACTTAACTTCCTCTAGGGCAGACCCTTTCAGCTGTGAGAGGATAAAGTCGGTTTGATCCTCTCCACGCAGACCCCTAGTTCTTATTGCTCTTTCCACCTCTTCTATGAATTCATCAACAGTGTAAGCATCTTTAGCTGGTTCCCCACTAAAAGGTACAATCACCTTTTCTCTTGGAAAGTACACGACAGATCTGGTTGGAACATTACCCATGTTAGCAATACTAGACATAACAGCATCATGTTTCCTACTCAGTTCGTTAATCTTTGTTTGTAGCTCCACCAACGGGTTACCTGCACTGTCAAACAACGAGGCAGCTTGACTGTCTTCAGTGGGGATAGCTCCGGCCCCTGAAGGACCTTCCCCTTCGCCCTCTTGCGACATACTGCAATGTCTCTGAGTCTTTACTGCAGCAGATTCCCACAGTCACTTGTAGATGAGATTCAACAGTCCAAAATCTGTGTCAGGCGCCCTCCTCGTCCAATGGCTGAAGCAGGCTCCTGTTGTACCAACTGCCACTGCACCGAACCACCTCAGGACGTCCACACTGCGATTGCCGCCCTCTGGGAAGGACTGGGATCTTCTAAGCCACTACTGTTGTCTATAAAGCCCCACTCACTGTGTCTCTCTATACTGAAACTCAAAACTAACCTGAGAATCCCACTTCTGACACCAAACTATGTGGCCCGGTCATGGGGAATGAGACAGGACACAGGAAATACTCTTTTGTGGGCTTTTTTATTCTCCGACTGTACTCGGAGGAGCACAGTTTTAATTCTGTAGTTTTGAGTGAAACGGCAAAATTTAACTATTCCACTGGCTCAGCCTAAACTGCCTTTCAGGGTCTGAGACAACAGTAACTATCATATGTACATGTTAAATCCAAACAGTATAGACAACAGTAGTGACCTGTCAAGAAACAAATACAACAAAAAAAGAGAAAACAAAACAAATAAACACATTGTTTACATCCCACAACTTCGCAGGTCAACTGGCAATAAAGTGCACTGTAAACTCTCTTTTAAACATACATTTCTATGGGAGAACATCATGAACTCACTTCGGTTTCTCCACACAGCTACTGTGCTAGGACAAGTACACACGCAGGAATCACACAGCAAGTGATCTCCCCTCTGAATCAAACAGAAACATACAGAGTTATGCAAAGTGAGTAAAAGTATAAACTTAACAACTTTGAAATCTGTTAGGACACTGTAACTACTCACGCCAACCCGCTCTTCAGTCCCTTTCACAGCACGTGACCATTAAACATGCACCCGTCGCGCGTTAAGAACTGTACAGAAATGGTCACAAACATGGAGTCATTGTGAAGAAAATATAATCTGATCAAACATTATTCAGCTTTAAATATTGTTCAGCTTTAAAGTTACTGTGAAACTGTGTAATAAAAATGTGCTCACGACTTTGGCCTTGAGAGCGATAAGAAGCGATCGCCTCATCCTGCAGGTGCAAGATATCTGCAAGCGAAGAGACTAGAACACCCAAGGCCGATTTCCTTTTATGGAGTTGTTTTTCTGCTAATGTAGCACTTTCCTCACAACCCCCTCCTGTAAGTTTTAGAGAATATATACCCATCCTCACAGCAAATATTAGGAATCTCCTGATGTGAGCTGTGTTGAGAGGTTGTCTCTGTCTCAATAAAAGTTCACTGATTCCCCATCTGCTGCAGGTGTCCGGTTGTCTTCATTCTCCGCCAGCCTGGTTAAGTCAATTCCTCCTTAACATCTAAAAGAACCTATTTAATGAAGGAAGACGGGTTCACTTTGTGTTTAATATTATTCTATTGCTGTTGTTGTTTTTTTTATATCCTTCAATTGGCGTCACGAACAGGATCCGCTCCAGGTCAACTGGAACGGATGGGAGGACATCGGCCGTGGTCTGAGTGAACGGAGTTTGGACAAAAGCTGTGTGCACACAAAAACAAGGTAAGCAGACCTTTTATTTCTGCTATATTGAACATTATAAAAATACTTAGTGTCCAAACTCCTAGTAATTCATAACCAAAATTGTCTGGCTTACTTAAGGCTTGTTGAGAATCAGACAAGTGAATAAGAGATAAGTGAATAAGAAATAAGTGAATAAGTGAATAAAGATAAGAGTGAACTGAGGTCTGACCACGGTTGCAGCCGACGGGTTGCTCTCCGGTGTCGGATACATACCTCAGTGCAGGTCTGGGACCTTGAAAGGGTTTATTAGTAACGCCTTTCTAAACAAATTAAAAGGTTAAAGGCCTTGAGAATATTTTTTAGTAATATTCTCTAAACTACAGAAGGGTTAGGAAGGCCCAGAGGACTTTATTAGAAAAGATCCTCTAAAACTTAAAAAGGAGAAGTACTGGTTGGAGTCCAAAGGAGGGGTCCCTTTGATCAATAGGAGAAAACGGATCTCTTCTTAAAACCCCGATGATTTTAGTGTTTTAAATGTTTTGATGTTCTGTTTGATATTGGACACACATAAATACACGCTGAATGCTTGCTGTGGAACACTGGGCAGGACAGTTTGGTTCTCCGTTGTTCACAGATTACACAATTAAAGGAACTAGGTTCCTCTTTTGGTTAAAATAATACACCACACATAGAATTTTTTTTTTTTTTTTTTTACACATTTATTACATACATAAGGAGGGTAATGAGTGACTGCAGGTAATGTATGAAGTGTGAATGAGACGTGTGAACAAGGTGACAACCAACTAGCACCCCTATCAGGAAGCTCTAGGCAAGGTTACCCGCCAGACTCCGGTTTGGTAGAAGCTTGGTAACACCTGAAGGGATATTTCAGTGCTGACTCACCTTTAAAGCAGCGCCCCAGCTGTTAGTGCCTAACAGAGGCAGAAACCCAGCTGGCCCAAATTCTCCTTTAAAATCAATAAAAGAACACTCCTCCATTGACAGTAAAATGGATGGAGAATTAGATCGAGAAACTAATGATGATGGTTGGGGTCCCGGTGTGATTCTTAGCACATTGGGAGAACAATTAACATGTGTTGAGACAGTCATCAACTCCACACACCAGCCTAAAGAAGCAAAAAAGCAGAAAGAGTCACTGAGGAAAACAGCTGAAAGGTTAATGAAAGAAAAGGGAAAGGACGAGGGGAGTAGTGGTAACTGGGGAATAATTTGGCAGAATAAGGCTATGCAGGCAAAAGAGAAAGAGGAAGAAGCCAACTCAGCAGCAGCAGGTGCAGGTGTGATGAGCAGGGTGAGACACAGAAAGGAAGCAGATAAGCACGCAGGCCGCAAAGCTAAATTTAATCACTGGGTGTGTTTATGGGAAACTGCAAAACCACACATGAAGAAAAATAGGTCTCAGCCACCTCCCTATTCTGCCTCAACTCCTCCCTCAGCAGGCATATATCCGGTACTTAATATCTCTGGTGGAATAATGACTATTGGAGAAGAACCGCCCGTAGCTCCAACTCCCATAGATACCAAGCATTTTTGCCCAGGAAGCTCCTCTCTGTCGGCGACATCCTCAGCTAGTAGTAGAGCCCCCTCTTCTATGTCCCATTGTTTTGGAACCGGATCTGAGGGCCTAACTGACCCATTTGCGAGCGCACCATTTGCGGTTCGAATGAACAGACAGGAACCCACTGAACAACAATTAACTGATCAAGAAGCAGCATTACGCAGCTGCTTAAATGAACATAGGTCAGTGGTTCAGGTGAATAATCGTGTTGCGTCAGCCCCTCTTTCCCGGTCCAACCCCTTTGCCAGCACTCCTGTCGCTGTTAAGGGAGATCTGACCGCTACTGCAAAAACTGAGCCTGGCACTTCACCAAATGTCACAGTTACCATGTCTTTGGTGGGCCGTCAGGATCCGGAAACACAGATGAGTTTAGCCCACGTTTTTGCTGACACTGCTACCCCACCAGGCGGGGAAGAAACTGAGGATACTGATGATGAACTCAGTGGCCTTAACAATACACCCCCCTCTACCCCTCCCAGTTTAGGATATCAGACTAGATCTAAGGGCCCTGTGCCTCGGCCTCCAGGCATATTTCCCCTGGTCCAGACTAAAGCGCAACGTACACCAGTGTATCAACCTTATTCATTCGGAGATGTCCAGGCCCTAGTGGACAAACTCCCTGACATAATGGAGGGAGGGAATGCCTGGTTGGCTGGTTTGGATAAATACACAGCTGGACAGGACCTCGCACTGGGAGATTTTAGAGCTATTATAACTAGGTGCACATCCCGATCTCAGGCAGCGGACCTGGAACAAAATGCGGGTACTACCATGCATGAGAACGAGGTGCCACTAATGCAGGCCTTGAGGTTTATTGGACCGGCCCTGCGCAAACAATTCCCACCCAAAAATCAAGGCACCTTACAGAAATTTAAATGGGAGGGAAAGCAAAATCCCACCCATTATCTAAATCAGGCTGTTGAAGACTGGGTGAACCATACAGGTCATCACCCCAGTAGGACTTGTTCACAGAGCATGTGGTTTAGAAGGGCGGTGCTGAGGGGCATTCCGGAGTCAGTAAGCCAGAAAATGGAGGATAATCCTGATTTGCAGGACTGTGACTTTGCAATCTGGAAGAAACATTTGATTTTTAATCTTAACAAAGTGCAGATTAAGTCTGATGATAAAGCGGAGAGCGTCGAAGATTTACAGTTGCAACTGTTGAAGGTTCAGCTGCAGAAAGCTAAAAACGACCTGGGTGGAAAAGGTGACAAGCCTAAAAAGCAGCTTGTGGCCGCTGCGGCTCCCCCTCCTGGTCCAGTTGCCCCTGATTTGTATCCGAACCCATGGCCAACTGATCCACAGCCCCCCCAGTATGGTGCTTATCACTCCCCGGCCCCTTATGGGCAGAGAGGTTCCCCATTTGGAGGAAACAGAGGTGGTTTCAGGGGAAGGGGTCAGATGGGAGGTGGTAGGGGAGGCCAGATGTATGTTTGTTTCCGGTGTGGACAACCTGGACACTGGGCTAAAGCGTGCCCTTTGAACCCGGCTGCTGGAAGAGGCAGGGGAGCCCGTGGTGGGCCCTATCAGCATCCTGGCCACAGAGGTGGACCTCGTGGTGCTTTAGTTGAAGTGCCCCCGGCCCCACAGATGCCTGTGATGGGGTGGGAGTACTACGAGGGTGGTCCCCAGCTATAGGACACCCCACAGACTGCCCAGGACGGTGAAGGGACAACGGCGGACCCTATGCTGTCCATAACTGTAGATAGAAGAAGAAGCAGCTTTTTAGTGGACACTGGAGCTACGTACTCCACCATTAAGGATGTTGCTCGTGAAAGACTTACTGACAGAGTGATTACAGTGGTGGGCATATCTGGGGAACCTAAAACTCTGCCTTACACCGTGCCCCTCCCCACAACGGTTGGAGATCAGACCTTGTTACACAGCTATGTTTGTTCAAAACAGGCGCCTGTGAATTTACTGGGAAGAGACTTGTTGATTAAATTAGGAGCCACAATACTCTGCTCTTCACAAGGCCTAACTGTGACTCTCCCTACTGGGGTTGTACTTCCCTGCTCTGATGGGCCAGAGGGAGGTGGTCAGTTTCTGCTGCAACCCTCCTCCTGTTTGGCGGACTCTGCTGACATCTACTGGGCATTATTGGAAGTTGAAACACCTGCTGAACCAGGAGTTTGGACTGCTTTTCAGCAATGGCGGCCGTGGCTCTCACTCCTACATCCTTATGTCCCTCCCCCTGACCCACCTCATGTTACACTGTTTTATGACAGGCATGACACCACCTGGTGCCAGCACATGTTCCAAAAGCAGTGTGAGGGGCGGGCTTGGTCTCTGAACATGTCGTGCATTTTTGCGGCACCGGAGGGAGTGGCAGCAGCGGTTACTTTTACAACAGATCAATTACAGTGGTACATGATGTCTGATGAGGCAGCTCCCCATGTGTCACTGGCCTTACATCCTGGACACCAGGCTAAGGAGCTGGGTGGAATGGTTAAACGTTCCCTTGCGGCCACTGACTGGACACCTACAAAACTCCCACAGGTTTTGTTTTCTCCATCTACCAAGACATACCAAATTTTAAATGATTGCTTTAATTCCTCAACACTGCAACATGGAGTGGTCAGCGGGTCACATGGAAGAGAACACACAGACCACTGTGATGCTGCGCCTTTACTCGACTCTCTTCCAGATTGTTTGTGGTCCCATGGACCCACAGATGTAGGTTTAGTTGATGTGGAGCCAGTCTCTTTTCAACTGTCATCTGCTACCCCTTTATGGCAGCCTCAGTACCCACACAGACCGGAGGCTGAGGCTGGGATTGCAGAAACAATTTCTGGTTTGGTCACTGCCGGAGTCTTGGAGCCCTCCTGCTCTAAGTGGAACACGCCCATCCTACCCGTTGAGAAAAAAGGCACGGGGAAGTTCAGAATGGCACATGATTTGAGAAGGATTAATGCCTTACTTGGCACTCCTACTTTGCCTGTGCCTAATCCTTATGTTGCCTTGACCAACCTCCCACCATCTCATGCCTGGTTCACCTGCATTGACTTGGCTAATGCCTTTTTCTGCCTCCCACTTCGTGAGTCACTGCGTGACATTTTCTCATTTACATTTAGAGGCCGACAATGGCGTTACACTCGCTTACCACAGGGATTTGCCCTCTCCCCAGGACTGTTTAATCAGTGTTTGAAAGAACTTTTACAAACCAGCCCACTACCATCTGACTGTATGTTAATACAATATGTGGATGACCTTTTGCTGTCTGCCCCCACGGCTGACATCTGTTTGGAGGCCACCAGAGTGGTACTTCACCACCTGGCCAACACAGGTTTTAAAGTGAGCAAAAACAAACTACAGATTGCAAGAAAACAGGTTTCTTTTCTAGGCCGCATGGTCTCACAGTCCGGTATTTCCTTGTCCCCAGAACACAGGAACTCCATTTTGCACCATCCAAAACCTTTAACTGTAAAAGACATGTTGTCATTTTTGGGCCTGACTGGTTACAGCAGGACCTATGTCCCAGACTATGTTGGCCTTACTTCCCCTTTGCGCGCTTTGGTAAATGAACAAGGCATGAGAAACCTCTCTGCTCCCCTCTCATGGACTACAGAAACAGAACAGGCGTTTATAAAGTTAAAACAACAGCTTTCTGTCGCCTCTGACCTTGCTGTGCCAGATTATGCTTTGCCTTTTCATCTTGATGTTTCTGGAACTGGAACCCATGTCAATGGTATCCTGTTCCAGAAAAAAGGGGGAGAGAGAAAAGTGTTGACATATGTAAGCGTAATGCTTGACAACACTGAAAAACGCCACCCACCGTGCACACAACACGTTTCTGGACTTGCAAAAATCATTCAGAAAACAGCACACATAGTGATGAACCACCCACTAAAAATTTTGACATCACACAGTGTGGTGGCCTACGTCTCCTCACAGGCCTTCACACTCACTTCACTCAGGCAGAGACGCCTCAGTACCATTTTGGAAGCACCACACATCACCTACTCACATGAAGGCATAAACATGGCTGATCACATGGGATCAGGGGAACCACATATGTGTGAAGAGGTTGTGCAGGTACAGGAGAAAATCAGGCCAGATTTGCAGGCAGAACCTCTAATGGATGCAGAAAAAGATTGGTTCACAGATGGATGTTGTTTCAGAACTGAAAGTGGAATGTTGAAGGCTGCATGGGCAATAGTGGAACAGACAGACATGAGATGGAAAACAGTGAAAGCAGAGCAGTTGACAGGACAACAGTCTGCACAGAGAGCTGAACTGAGAGCGGTGATTGAAGCCTTAAGGATGGGAAAGGGACAGAAAGTGAATATATACAGTGATTCAGCTTATGCTGTGGGAGCAGTGCATGTGGAGCTCAAGCAGTGGCTAAGAGCTGGTTTTTTGACAGCCAGCGGAAAGCCTATTAAACATGAGATAGAAATGAGGGAATTAGCGGAAGCACTGTTGTTACCTGTTAAGGTGGCAGTGGTAAAATGCAAAGGACACAGTGCCGGATTGGACTTAGTGGCATTAGGTAACAAACAGGCCGACTTAGTAGCTAAGCAGACAGCTGGTTACTTACCCTCCCTGATTATGGTAATGGACCCAGAAGCCACACCCCCTCCAGAAAGACCACCCATACAACTAGGCCTAGCCACAATCAGAGAGTTACAGGACAAAGCCAGCCCCCAGGAAAAATCATTATGGGTAATAAGAGGGGCCACAAACACAGATGTTTGGCGTGGCCCAGATGGAAGGCCCATTCTACCGCCAGGGGTCAGACAGACAGCAATGGAAGAGGCACATGGAGTGGGGCATGTGGGACCTGCACAAATGATGAGGAACTTAGCCGCCTGGTGGCACCCTTATCTAAAAGACATGACAAAATACATGGTTAAAACCTGTAAGGAGTGCAACCAATTTGGAATCAAGCCCGCCTTCAAGCCAATAGCAGGGTACTTCCCCATCCCACTTTGCCCAGGGAAAGAAATAATCATTGATTACACAGACATGGTGGACAGAGTAGGTAGTTACAGGTACCTGCTGGTGGCTGTGGATGCATTTTCAGGTTGGCCAGAAGCCTGGCCGACAGCAAGTGAAAACAGTAGAACTGTGGTGAAGTGTCTGATTAATCATTATATACCACAGCATGGGTTTCCCGAGGTCATAAGGTCGGACAATGGTTCACATTTCAGGAACCACGATCTGCAGAGGGTTGAAGCCGCATTAGGTTTGAAACATAAGTTTGGCTCAGTTTACCACCCCCAATCCCAGGGGAAAGTGGAAAGGATGAATCAAACTCTAAAAACTAAATTGGCCAAAATCTGTGCACAGACCAAATTAGATTGGGTTAAGGCATTGCCTCTTGCATTAATGTCCATAAGATGCTCAGTAAATCAAACCTCTGGTTACACTCCATTTGAGTTGGAGCATGGCAGGCCTTTTCCTGGCCCCTCCTCTCGCCTGTTAATGTCGGATGAAGCTGATTCAGACCTCGATCCGAGGACATATTATAACATGCTCCGCAGTTTTGTTGCCCAGTATTCCTCACAGGTCGCTGAAAGAAACCAGCAAGAGCTGAAAGAGGCGGCTACACCTGGAATGGACTACGTCCTCCTGAAAGTCACAAAGAGAAAGTGGGCTGAGCCTCGCTGGACAGGCCCTTACCGCATAACAGAGCGGACCTCCCACGCTGTCAGGCTCGAAGGGAAAGGTGACACCTGGTTTCATTACACACAGTGCGCTGCTGCCACCGAACCAGGAAGAACCTTGAGAGAGGTGCAGAAGGACCTGTCAGAAGGAGCTGCAACAGCATCACCAACCACTTGAGGGAGCCAAAACTCAACCTACAAGCCGGCTGGTTACAAAAGGGGGTGTTCTTCATACTGAACTAAACATTTTTATTTTTCTATTTTTAACATCTTTTATGACTTTGCTTTTATATTGGCTTGAGTTTTTAAGATTTACATTTTACATTGCAATAGTTTTAACCGCTGAAAGCTCATTTAAAGTTGTGTCACTGATACTTTTTGTTGCTCTTTAACTCCTAGAACACGCCCTTGGCGAGGTGGGGGGAACTGGACCACCTTTCTCTGCCCCATCATCCTCTATTAGAAGACACCCAAGCTAAGTAAACATGTCTTGGCCCTTTCCCCCTGAAATGACAGGCAGGCAAAGATGTTGCGTCTTTGTTTGCTTCCTGGCCCTGGGTCTCATTCCCATTGGCATAATCCTGATCTGTGAAGGGCCCCCGACACTTCTGACACCTTCTAGTTCAAAAGCTTCGCCCCCTTCTGACAGTCCCAATCTGACAAATGTAGCCCCTAGGGTCTTGCCCACCACTTCCTCTCCAGTTTTGCCCACGCCCGATCCATTTAGAAAGAAACGACACACGGTTACCTCCTGCACCCCAAGTACGACTAGAATGATTACTCTCTGTGTCCCCAACAATAAAAGTTGGGTAGTCGAAATAGATTTCGCTAGCTTCCCAGTCACTCCCGTCACCAAAGACCAAGGGGGGGATCTTTTTAACCTGGCAGTACATCTCTCCTCCTCAGTGTGGTATATAACCCTGGGAGGTTGGCATCAGTGGAAGTGGTCCAGTTTAGTGTCAGAAACGGACCTCGATTGGTCCAAGCACTCTAGGGGTCAGGCTTTGCACTGGAGAAACCAAAATATGCTCAGAATAGCAAAAAAACCGGATCTTTCAGGCTTAATTTTTACCCTAAAGGATCTGGCCTTGACCTCCTGTCAACAATTTATACTTGCCCCTTGGACTGATCGCACCGCCCTGTATTGGCAAATGGAAATATGCCCTAGCGTTGGTGCAGCTCCAAGCTCTGTAGTTAAAGATGATAACCCCACCTTTAATGGCCCTCCGGTGACATATACAAACGGGGGGAGAAACGGCCGAATACGCATTGTAGACACAAATAAAATGTCTAAAGATGACCTCTTCCAAATTCTAACCGGTATTTCTGGAGCAACAAACAACTGGTTACTACTAGCTGAACAAGCTGCTGACAAGACGGCTTCCGACTGCATAGTATGTATGGGAGCCCGCCCCACTTTAAGAGTTGTACCGGCGCCAGTCAATAGTGCATGCCTCCTGCATCTTATGAACAATACAAAACGAGGTCATTGCTCATATCTGGAAAACCACTTTCCTAAAACTCAACGCTCGGTCTCTAATAAACCACCTTTCTTTTCTTCAGATGTAGCTGTGAACAATTTCACTTGTATTAACCTGACTGGCAATGCAGTAAAACTAGGTAGCTTGAACTCTTCTTGGTGCACTGAGATGACGGTTATGAAACCAAACTTCCGACCTACGGCTAGGGCTGATTTGTGGTGGTGGTGTGGCAATAACAAGTTATATGATGGTTTCCCTCGGGATGCGTCAGGTCTTTGCGCTCTCATAACTCTTATTTTACCTGTTTTAGTCACTCCAGTAGATCTCTCTATAGAAGTACACGAAGTTGGCCTCCCATCCTCCTCTGAACGCCGCTCTAAACGTTCTCTAATCCCAGGTTCAGCTCATAATCCAACCTATATTGATGCTGTAGGTATACCCCGTGGGGTCCCCGATGAATATAAACTGCGAGACCAGGTTAAAGCAGGATGGGCCTCGATACTTTGGATGGTTGAAATAAATGCGAATGTAGACAGAATTAACTACATTCACTTTAATGTGCAACTGTTGGCTAATTACACTCGAGATGGTTTTGAAGCTGTGCATGCACAGTTATCTGCCACTTCCCTAATGGCTTTCCAAAACAGGGTCGCAACGGATTTTCTCCTCGCAGAAAGAGGCGGAGTCTGCAGCCTTTTTGGTCAGGAGTGCTGTACCTATATCCCCAATAACACAGCTCCTGATGGTTCCCTCACTAAAGCTATTACTGGTCTCACAGCTCTTACTGTTAAAATGAAGGAACACTCGGGCGTTGATACTGCCATGTGGAACTCTTGGCTTAACATGTTTGGCAAATATAAGGCCCTTGTAGCTTCCATCCTAGTTTCCATCTCAGTTTTTGTTGCTGTCCTAGTCACCTGCGGTTGCTGTTGTATTCCATGCATTCGATCCCTCTTCCAGAGACTGATTGTTACAGCTCTCACTCCTGAGGATAAGGATCTCGCCCGGCAGATGCCTTTATTGGCTGGTCAACTTCCCACCTCCTCGCCAACGGATGATGAAAACTCTGATCGTGAGGGTGACGAACATTATCGTCTTTCTCTTGTTTAAATGCTTCTAGAATGGTTGTTTCTCTGTGGTGTTTTGTATTAGACTTGTTATTAATTGTTTCCCTCACCCACTTCCTCTTGAAGGATATATCTGGTTGAACTGTGTCTGGTCGGGTTGTGAGGGTTAAGCGATGTTCTCAGGGTCTCCGGACTTAAGCCTGAGCGAATGTGTACTCCCACCACTGGATATAAATTGTTTTTTTCCACACCCCTTCCTCACGTTTTACCATATTCACTTTTGAATGTCCTTAGCAGTTACCGTTCTGGGTTTATTTTACGGTTGATTTATTCTTTCACATTTTCACGTTTATATCTCTCATTATTATAGTATACTCTGTACTCTCCACATTTTTATCATTACTTATCCTTTTTGGTTGCTGAGTTACAGGAACTGTTAATTTTGTGTCACTACCCTGGTTGCACTGACTCGTTGTATCCTTGTGTGCAGGACAGCTGTTACTGCTTTCGTCGGGAACCGAGACTGCTTGCAGCCGACCCCTGGGCAGGGTGGTGCCTGGACTCTTTTCTCCTCATCTGCAATGACAGATAAAGACAAATGATAAGACCCGAGGAGTTTTTCGAGCCAGGCTTCGACACGTCTCTGTGTTCCTTTGAATGTTACTTATGTTTGTGTGTTGACCCATTTAAGATGGGTCAAAAGGGGGATTTGAAGAAAATATAATCTGATCAAACATTATTCAGCTTTAAATATTGTTCAGCTTTAAAGTTACTGTGAAACTGTGTAATAAAAATGTGCTCACGACTTTGGCCTTGAGAGCGATAAGAAGCGATCGCCTCATCCTGCAGGTGCAAGATATCTGCAAGCGAAGAGACTAGAACACCCAAGGCCGATTTCCTTTTATGGAGTTGTTTTTCTGCTAATGTAGCACTTTCCTCACAACCCCCTCCTGTAAGTTTTAGAGAATATATACCCATCCTCACAGCAAATATTAGGAATCTCCTGATGTGAGCTGTGTTGAGAGGTTGTCTCTGTCTCAATAAAAGTTCACTGATTCCCCATCTGCTGCAGGTGTCCGGTTGTCTTCATTCTCCGCCAGCCTGGTTAAGTCAATTCCTCCTTAACATCTAAAAGAACCTATTTAATGAAGGAAGACGGGTTCACTTTGTGTTTAATATTATTCTATTGCTGTTGTTGTTTTTTTTATATCCTTCAATTGCTAAAGAAACTTAGCTAATTACAGTCTACTACAACACTGGTGACAATATTTTGCAGTATGCTAC